>NC_140416.1:29475000-31875000 GCF_965140295.1 Lepidochelys olivacea | reverse complement strand
TCGTCAGTATATGTCCATGTACGTGCTGGGATTCAGGTGTGGAAGACAATTCTATTTAGCCTGAGGAGTTCCCAGTCATGAAAGTCCTTTTTGAACAACTGCTCCATACTCAGCTCTGGCAGAACTTGGCAGACATAGAGATTAATTATTTGTTTAAATAGTATAGGAGTTACCCCTGTATTTCTCTCACTTTAGGAGAAACGTATGTCAAAGGCCACAGAAGTAATGATGCAGTATGTGGAGAATTTGAAGAGAACATATGAAAAGGACCATGCTGAGCTAATGGAGTTTAAGAAACTGGCCAATCAGAATTCTAGCAGAAGTTACAGTTCATCTGGTAATAACAGTGCTTAAGGCTTGCCTTTAATCACATGGGTTTATAGTGCTACTTATCTTGTAAAATCAGGTATTGTGAACATTCTCAGTTACAGAAGCAGATTTTACAAGGTATCTCCCAACACATACTTGTGTATAGTATCTGCAAGAGGTTTCAGGGCTGGTTGGATTACCCTATTTTAAGAAAAAAGAAAAGGAGTACTTGTGGCAGCTAAGAGACTAACAAATTTATTTGAGCATAAGCTTTCGTGAGCTACAGCTCACTTCATCGGATGCATTCAGTGGCTTAGGATGCATCCGATGAAGTGAGCTGTAGCTCACAAAAGCTTATGCTCAAATAAATTTTAGTCTCTAAGGTACCACAAGTCCTCCTTTTCTTTTTGAGAATACAGACTAACACGGCTGCTACTCTGAAACCTATTTTAAGAGTATCTTTTTGAATTTCCCTTGTATATAACACAAAGCTACTTTATCTAATCCTGCAATTGTTAGGTGCACACCATTTCCCATGAAAGTCAATGGAAAATTGAGAGATAAGGTGGGTGAGGTAATAGCTTTTATTGCACCGACTTCTGTTGGTGAGAGAGATATACTTTTGAGCCACACAGAGCTCTGCTTCGGGGCTGGAAAAGGTACTCCCAGCATCACAGCAAAATGCCAGGTGGACCAGATCGTTTAGCATAAGTATTAGCACATATTGTAAGGGATCATTCAAGGTAGACTGGCCAGTTAACCCCTATGCAGTCATAGGACAAAAGAGGGGGTTAGTGGGTTACGGATTGTTGTAATAATCCATAAATCCGATGTCTCTTTTAAATCCATGATTTATAGTGTCTTGCAGAGTTGTGAATTTAAGCTCCCAGGCTTGTCTTTTGAAAGTGTTGTGCAGGTTTCCTTTGAGGATGAGGACTGATATGTCAGACTTTCTGATCGCTTTGTGAAGTGTTCTCTCACAGGTGATAGGGTGATTTTGACTTTTATCATTTTCCTATGTGAGTTCATTCAAGAGTGCAGGGATTGTCTTGTTTCACCCACATAGTTCTTACTGGGGCATTTAGTGCGCTGGAGAGGTACACCACATGTTGTGGTAAATATGGCTGCATGTTTTCCATCTGTTCTGGTAGGGTCTGATGCCACTTGGAGTTGGTGGTCCTGGTCTGTGGAGAGCTTGCTTCTGATTATGAGCTTGGAAATGACTGTTGGAAGGCCAGAAGTGGGTCGGGGGTTCAGGAAAGATTTCTTTCAGGATGGGGTCCCCATCGAGTATGGGTTGTATTTGTTTGATGATACACAGTTTGGGGTGAAAGGTGACAGCTAGGGGTGTGTGGTTGGAGGGGATTTTATTTCTCTATTGAAACAGATTCTCTCAGGGTACTTGGGTCGCCCATTCTATGATGCTATCTACTTCTCTGGTGGAGTGTCGTTGTTTGGGGACGGCAGTTTTAAGGTGTGTTAAAGGTGTATATCCCTCCTGAACTTCGTCCTCAGAGTATATTCCATAGTATCTGAGTATCTGCCTGTGGATTACAGATTTCTTAGTGTGTTTGGGGTGGTTACTGGATCTATGAAGGAAGGTGTGGTGATCTGTGGGTTTCTTGTACATGGTTGTCTGTAGGGTTCCATTGTTGAAGCTGATTATAGTGTTCAGGAAATTGATGCTAGTGTGGGAGTGTTCCACACCAACAACAACCCATCCATTAAACTGTCTCCAGAACACTTCCACACTAGCATCAACTTCCTGGACACCACAATCAGCTTCAACAGTGGTGCAATATGTATAGTATGTGAAGCTGAACTAGTTTAAGAAATAACTAGGCACTGACTACATTGAAATAAATTTAAATACTTGAAGAACTGATGATGCATGGGAAACTTTTAAAAACATTCTGTTTGGAAACAATTCTGTTTCTACTATCTGTATTAAACATTTTATCTGAGCATTCTTTACTACTAAGAATATTTGCATGAAAACAGGATCTTTGTTTCTTGAGAGAGCTCATATAAATGGTCTTCATTATAAAGAGCATGAGAAAAGAAATACAGGAAGTCTATGATAGAAGCAATATTACTTCTAAATGGAACATTTTTAATAGTTTCCAAAAGATATCAGTCACTTTTAAAAAACAAAACACTGGATATTTAACATCTTCATAAAATCTTGTATGTATAGAATTGTTTTATGGTTGTCTCTAGGATCACAAGTTTGGCTGTTTGTTAAATATTCATTTGCACATGCTCTTGCATGTGTTTAGAGTTCACTTTCAGCAGACGTCAGCTCTGCAAAGCTGCTATGTCTCCTTAAAGTGGATTATGAAAGCTTTTGTGCAATGCCTATACAATACATTTTATATTTTATCAGCTAGATTTACTAACTACGGTTATTCTAGATGATTGTTAATTATCCAAGTATGATCGGGCCAAATGATTATATTTAATTGCATTACTTGCATGTGTGCTTATTTTTGCCTGTTTTCTATAGGACTTCCTCAGAAGTAAAATGTGATGAAAAGGAATTTATTCCAGTAGGCAAAATTTTAAAAAAAGTTCTTTGCTGTCTTTTCTTTGCTGTTTTTGCTTATGTAGCCTACTGGAAGTTTAAGTATTAAAACTTTCTTCTGAAAAATCAGCATGTAGGAACAGCCAGTAGGCCAGATTCTGATCGCAGTGGCAACTGAAGTCAGTTGAAATAAGTGGGGTCCTTACAAATTTCCATTGGGGTAACTGAGATCCAATCTAGTTCATATATCAATTTTATTTATAGGGATTTATCCATATAGTCTAACTCTGTTCTTTATCTACTGTCTTCCATGCAGAAGATGGAGTGCCTCGTTCATCTAGATCCATGTCTCTTACTGTTGGAAAGGTATTTTGACAATATTAACAGAAATTAAACTGTTAAGTGAAGATTTTATGTAACAAAAATTCAGTCACTGTCTAAATATATAGAATTTGATTGCCTACTACAGTCCTGATAAATCTGAAGTGCAGTTTGTGTGATGGCCAATTCAAATATTTTGCAAAAAGAAAAGGAGTGCTTGTGGCACCTTAAAGACTAAACTTAGAGTCTCTAAGGTGCCACAAGTACTCCTTTTCTTTTTGCGGATACAGACTAACACAGCTGCTACTCTGAAACCTGTCAAATATTTTGGAATTTTGTAAAATTGAGAATAACTGTATACAGTAATAAATAGTAATTCTTGGAATTAATTGAAAATTTATAAAGGGGCCTCACTAATTTGTTTCAGAATAATAGTGTTTTAGAGCACAATCCTGCTTTACAGTCCATGGCCAGATCCTCAGCTGTGACTGTCATAAGTTGAGCATTAGGCCAAGAATGACTATATGAATAGGGGTTGCAGGATCAGTCTCTTAGGTTCTGAAATTGTCACTCTTAGCAACCACATCATTTCCACAACACCATAGAGATAATCCAGTAGTTTTTAAGGGTGTGGCTCACTGATTCAGTCAGCACAGGACAATCTTTTTTTATTGTTTTGTTAAAGCATTCATAACTGAGATATTCTCCATGCTTGATATTGACTTATTAATAACTTTAACAAAGCTAGTTTTAAATATGTGCAGACTCCTAGCCTTTGGAGACTCAGCTATAAGGCAGCCTCTTAAATTCACTAATTAATACAGCTGAGAACCTATTCAGCTAATAGGAAATTGATCTGTTATGTTGTTCAACTTCTGCAAGCTTTATTTCATATTTATATTTCATCGTTTGTAATAGTTAAGGTCCAAATTGTTCCCAGCCCCATGCAGATACTCAGTGGGAAGAGACAGGGAACAAGAAGCCTCCTTTATTGTTCCTCTCTGTCCAGGTGCCACCCATACTCCCATTCCTTGCACTCTCTGCACACAGGGACCAAGAGACTTTAGTATCTGCAGCAGTGCTAGACTCTCCAGAAATGGTAGGGCTAATCTTCTTCTCCCCTTCCATACCAGCAAGTAAAGCTGAGCTGGCATTTTGGGAGCATAGTGCACTATACTTGGATAAAGATTGTCACCGTCTACATTCAGGCATGCACTCTCCCAGCACGACTTGGAGGCATATTGCCTGAGTAGGGAGGTTCAAATTCTGCCCCACCCCCATGCTTTTTCTCTTGGGGGGGAGGGGGGGACAGCAGCAGCCTGGGAAATTCCATACCAAAAATTGTGTTAAGAGAATGTTAAGTTTATACTCAGAAGTCAGGAACTACCAAGCTAAGGTTGCACATACCATTTTAACTCCTCTTCGTGTCTATATGCATTTTGATAGTCTTTTTTTGTTTACATTGTATTTATTTATTTTAAAAAAAGCGGGGTGAGCAACTGAAGAAGAAACAAAAGACCAAACAATGTAAAGGAATGGGAAAAGAGGGAAAGGAGACTGACATATTGGTTTCCATCCACTATGGATTAATAAAAAGTTTCTAAGACAGTAGACTAAAACTTTTAAGATTTGTCTGAAGTCTTTCTCTGAAACAGTACCTGCTCTTTAGCTGCTAGGTCAGCCAAGTCGCTGACCCAAGCTTCTATCCCTGGAGACAGTCTGCTCTTCCATCTAAGCAATATGAGTCACTTGCCTACAAGCACTGCTCTGGAGAACTAAGCTTTCCGTGAGTTGGAGAGTTTTCAAGATGATGAGCTATATCCCAAAAAACAGTTCTGGGAAGTAATTTTTAAGGAGGTATCTATTATCATACTAACCTTACTACTTATTCTAGCTGAAACAAATGTATCCTGGAACAGTCCCAAAACATGTGAGCCAGTGTGGTTCCAGAAGACCCACATCTCCAACAACAGTCTGTTTTGGCAAGATCCATGCGCTGTAATCTATGTGGGGACCCGTGTGAACAAAATAAAATTTGTGGCTACATTAGCCTTAATCATAGATCAGTTGCAGAGTTTTAATGTTTTGCAAGGCATTTCCCCATTGTCTAGGGCTCAAAAATATACACAAATCTTTGTTTCAGGCCTGGCACAGGCAATCTGAATTAGGAAGGGTCTTTTGGGCCTGGAAGTCAGGCTGCAGTTGATTGGGTGTACCTAGAGATGGAGCTCTCTCCACATCGACTATAATTCTGGCATCTCTGCTGCTCCCAGTGCATCCGGACCAAATATGTCCTTCAAGAGGTGCTTACACTGTGGGTAATGCCATGCCACTGGACCAGGTAAATAGTACTGTAGTTAGAGTACTTGGAAAAGAAGAAACTTGATCCTCAATCCAGAGACCCAAATTATCCCCTTATCCGTCCACTCTCTCCACATTAATGGTTTTTGATTGATTTTCAACAATGAGCTGCCCAAAATACAGCATCAATGTGTGAGAAGGGATGGAATTTAGTATTTTTAGCCAAACTGGGCCATGTTTGTTTGGTTGTTAATATTTTAGGGGACATTTTATGATTAAAACAGTAATGGACTGAACCCAGCCTTCCTGCCAGCAGGAGAAGTTGAAGGTTGATAGTCTTTAATTATATGATCACATGCTGTTTCTCAAATTTATAATATTGTATAAATTTTCCTTCTACCTTATATATATCATCTTCTTATTTATACTTAAACTGATATCATGTTATTGTGTTAGACTACAATCAATATAAAGAGTCTTTCCTAAAGTATGCTTTAATACTTTTAGACCCCAATTCAGGAAAGCACTTAAGTATGTGCTTAACTTTTTAAGTTAGCATTTAAGTCCCTATTTACTTCACTGTAAGCAGGTGTTCAAGTGTGTTTCTGAATAGATACATTTCTGAATCAGGACCTTAGTCAGCAGCCATTTATCAGACCTTTTCTTTTCAACCAATAGGAAGTGCCAACTCACTTAGGTGCATATCAAGGAATGAGGCACTTAACTACAAAATTAATTTATCTGCCAACTTATCTGACCTATTTTTACCAGCAAAAAAATCACTATTATTCTGTTACATTTAATCCGTAATATACTGTATATATTGTAATATATTGTGTAAATTTACTGTGTACTTTTCTTATAAAGGATGGTCATGGTCTTTGTCTGGTATATAAGGAGTGATACACAGTACTACAGAATGCTAGATGTGTGTCTAATTTTGTAGAAAAAAAGTGTATAATACTATTGTAAAATTGTGTTATTTAAGAAGCAATATGTGATCATGCACTTAGACTAATCATGATGGATACGCCCAAAGGGGGAAGAATTAAGGTTGGACATGCTACCGTTTCCTGACTTTTGCAATATTAACATTCTCTTAATGTAGTTTTATGTATGTCTCATCCAAAATAGATAATTGTGTTTGCTGCTGCTAGTATAGGTTAGAATATTTCTGTTGCGTGGATTGTATGAATCTGCTTGTTTACAATACCTACCAACCACAGAGAATTATCCTTCAGTTGAGCTTCTTGTATGATAAAGTTTGTTGTTTAATGACAGAATATGCCTCGGAGGAGAGTCAGTGTTGCTGTTGTTCCTAAATTTAACTCATTACACATTCCCGGCCAGTCACCTACTACGTCACCCATACCTTCAATGCCATCTCTGGTAAGTAAAAATAAGTCCATAATTTAAAGAAATTAACATGTTTCTTAAACCCGTGTCATATCGAACTGAGCAAACATTTCTGAAAAATCTGAGCCCATTTGACATTGCAAATTTGAGTGATTCAAACTGCACTCAAGTATATGGTTTAAATTGGGAATATCCATGCTAGTCTCTCCTCACCTTTTCTCAGCACAAAAATGTATGAGACCCCCAAGCTTGAGGAAACACTTCTAAGAAGCCTCACACCCCCAAGCCTACCTTGTTGATTAGGTCTTCATTAAGACACACAGGGAATTTCCCAGTGCCATGAGCCTGTGTGGAATCTGTGACCCAACCTTTGTGATGGGGATAGTCACAGGTGGCTATGTAGCCCATGCTGCATAAAGGAAATACCCCCTCCGAATCAGCTTCCTTGGCTGCTTACCTTAGGAACCCAGTGACGCTGTATGTTGGCTCACTGGGGCCCCGAGGCAAGTCAAGGTACAATCAGATTCTACGTTATAGTTTCTGTTTATTCAGTGGTAATGTACTATGCATAAAAAAGTAAAAATAACCTCCACAGTAGAACCCAGAGGGGATGATAATTTCAGTCATTTACTGCTCTGTTATTGTGACAGCTCTTCTAATCAACTGTCACAAAAGTCTTCAGTATAAACCCAAACTGAAAAACTCATACAACAGAAATGTACAACTCCCACTATAGCCTGGGATAAGTAGCATATTCAGCTCCTGTGTTGTCTTTTTTGTTTACAGCAGCATAATCTGGTACTATATATTGTTTGCACATTAAAGAAGAACCAAATAAAACTTGAGCTTAACAAATCTACATAACGTATTACTCCAGTGCAAAATGTACCAGGTACTCCTAGCTTCAAGGATAGACTAACAGATCCAAGATGACAGATCTAAAACTTTTAAAGATGTATGGTCAAGGCTCTCTACTGGAAGGCCAAAGCTTCTTTAATGGGCATTATTGCAGACAAGCAGCTGAAGAGCAGCACGTCTGATGGAAATGTCTTCAAAGGGACAGTATTTTTAGCTGAGTGGGAGTTAAAATGAAATTGATCTTTAAATTGAATTCAATTTAAAAAACAACATGATTGCATGACCATATTATGTCATTATGTGCCCACACGAATTGTTTAAAGACATGAATGGAGGTGAAAAATTCATTGTTAAAATTTCTCACTGAAAACCCAACAGAGGAAGCACAATTTACAGAAAAGGAAGAGACGGGAAAATAATCAACATACTATCCAGTAGTCAGTGCACAACAAAAGGAAGAGACTAAACAACACATATATAACGGAAGTAAGGTAGAGAGAGAGGCACAAAAGTGGCAAAAACAGCTACTCGTAATTTTTAAAGTCCAGCTACAGACTAGGGACCGAATGGCTAGGCAGCAGTTCTGCGGAAAAGGACCTAGGGGTGACAGTGGACGAGAAGCTGGATATGAGTCAGCAGTGTGCCCTTGTTGCCAAGAAGGCCAATGGCATTTTGTGATGTATAAGTAGGGGCATAGCGAGCAGATCGAGGGACGTGATCGTCCCCTTCTATTCGACATTGGTGAGGCCTCATCTGGAGTACTGTGTCCAGTTTTGGGCCCCACACTACAAGAAGGATGTGGATAAATTGGAAAGAGTCCAGCGAAGGGCAACAAAAATTATTAGGGGTCTGGAACACATGACTTATGAGGAGAGGCTGAGGGAACTGGGATTGTTTAGTCTGCAGAAGAGAAGAATGAGGGGGGATTTGATAGCTACTTTCAACTACCTGAGAGGTGGTTCCAGAGAGGATGGTTCTAGACTATTCTCAGTGGTAGAAGAGGACAGGACAAGGAGTAATGGTCTCAAGTTGCAGTGGGGGAGGTTTAGGTTGGATATTAGGAAAAACTTTTTCACTAGGAGGGTGGTGAAACACTGGAATGCGTTGCCTAGGGAGGTGGTGGAATCTCCTTCCTTAGAAGTTTTTAAGGTCAGGCTTGACAAAGCCCTGGCTGGGATGATTTAATTGGGGATGGGTCCTGCTTTTGAGCAGGGGGTTGGACTAGATGACCTCCTGAGGTCCCTTCCAACCCTGATATTCTATGATTCTATGATTCATTGTTTACAGAAGTAGTTTGAGAGCTCAATTTTCAGGAGATTTTGTGTGATGTATTTTGGAAGAAAAACTTCAGGTAAGAAACCCATTAACTTTATCATCATACTGAAGTTGCATTAGAAATCAATTCATGAAACCTAACATTGCATGGAATTTAACATTTTATTTCTCATGTTTTCAATTTACAGGCTGAATCACCCAATGGAAGAAGTAGTCTGACATCTACACCTGCCCTACCAGCCCTTCTAGAGAAGTGAGTGTTCTTAGGTTGTTTTTCATATTGGATTTATTAGACAACGAATGTATTTGATATAAAAATGCAACAATTTCTGTAAGGGAACTAAAATGATAGGATTATGGTCCTTGATGTCAATGAAGCTATACTGATATACACCAGCTGAGGATTTGACCCTATTATTCTACTACTGAGTGATTATCTTTTGCATTTCCTGTTTCAAGTATGAAGTTGTAACTTAATGAAGCAATGTAACTTTTTTAGAAAATCAGCAATTCCATTTCTACAAAACTTGGCCCTGATCCTGCAATCTGATCTACACAGGCAGTCATCTGTTTGTTTAGCCCAGGCCCCACTAGAAACACTTACTTTTAAAAATTAAATTTCCCTTGGAAAATAAAGGATTCAAAGTACAATAAAAATGTTTCATGAAACTCTACAAAGCTTCAGAAACCTATCATTTGTACAAAAGTTCTAAAGGTTTCACAAAACTCAAAACCCCACCAGCTTTTTCTCATCCCTGCAGTGCATGAACTGTACTCCACAGTATAGAATGGTTCTGTGCACTGAGATTTGAGAGGTCATGATTTATTTAGTGCCACATTTAAAAAAAATTGCTGCTTAATTATTTGACCCTCGTGATGATGCTGTGCAAATCTTTCAGTGGTTTGGATTTAAATCTAGACATGTTTTTAGATTTCAGGTCTGTATTGTACCCATTTTGTGTATGTTTCATACCGCTTTTAAGCAAGATGAAAGTGGAAATGAGTACATCCAGAAAAATTTCAGCACACAATAGAACAGTTCCTGAGCATGCTTTCTAAAGCTTTTGTCTGCTGTATTATCTCGGAAACCATCTCTCTGGATCTTTTTCATCACATCACAGTGCTGATGTATCTTTCAGCCTGAAAAACTCTGTCTTTCTTCCCTGTCTCTGGTCCTTTCCCCCACTGTGTTCCTCATTTTTCTTTTTTTGAGCCTTAGATCTGAGTTCCAGCTGCTGGTTCTAAGTGTAGTCTGCAAAGCTGTGTGCACCTTGTACTGCCCCCGCAAAGGTCCAGCAAACTAGCCCCTAGAGAGAGCTCTGTTTCTTTCATTCTTCAGTTTGTGAAATAACAGTCCTTCTTTAATTTAAATATTCCTCATTTTTGCCTGTCTGGGCACATATTTTGTTCATACTGCAGACTGTCCACCCACAGTGTTCTTTGTAGTGTATCAACTTATCCTGCTTTTTAATTTTCTTTCATTTGACACTTAAGTATACTCTTTAATACCAAACAGTTTCCCCTCTTCCTGCTCCCCTCTTTTGAACCATAATGCAGAATAAAAGGGTCTCAATCCAACCCTTGCATCTAACACAGTTCTTGCCCAGTATTCCCCTTGTTATGTTATATAATCTCATCTCGAACGTCTGCACTGATGATGGTACAATGACCTTTGTTGACGGGTGCTTTGTTGTCTGGTCGCACCAGCGGAAAGGCAAGAGGTAATGGATGTCGTTTAATTAGGCCACAAATTTATTCACTTAAAATATCTGAGAGTAGCCAGCAATAAATTGTACAGTGCAGATCATCATCATTTCCACCTAATTTCCAATTTAGTCCCAGACATCCTGCTGCTGGGGCCCTTCTTTACCATCGCTGAGGGGGGGCTGTAAAAGGAAAGAGGGTTGACTCCTTGGTGTACCAGATGTAGGAGCTCCCAACTCCCACTTCCTCAGCTCCCTTAAGGGATGCTTTCCTTCAAAGCCTCTTTGAATCCATTTTATCTGATAACCATATCCCTTCCATACTGAGTACCTGCACTGGACATCTGCCACAATGAGCTTGGCTGCCTCTGGCCCATCCCCCGCCAGTTTCCAAGATAGTTACTGATTCCTTCCTTTATAGTGGACAGAAAGGTCTCTAGTTGCATTGGTGTACCCCATCCTCCCTAAATAACTTAGGTGCCCCGTAAGATATGTCCAGATGAAGAATTATGCAACCCCTTTCATTACCCATGAATTTAGTCACATCCCTATTCATATATCCCCCAGTCATATCAATCCATGGATGCTTCACAGCTTCCTGCCACACCCTGCACTGTAATATGTCAGACCAAATAATTGTCATTCCAGGGAAAAAATCCTGGATCTGCCCCAAATCCCTCTTAGCTCTGATCATCAGTTAACTCCCCTACACCTTCCCAAATCGTTTTCACCAAGGTGAACAATAATCACATCCAGTGCCTGCTCCTGGGCCTCCAAAGAGTATACGGGGGACATTAGCTGGTTCAAGAGCAAGCCTCTCCTTCCATGCCAGCTCAGGATTGCTTCACTACCAAGACCCAGCTGTTACCCTCCAGACAACCTGGAAGGCCACCTAAGCACCCAGTATACAATGCTGTGCTCTCAGATCCCACAGCACCGCTCGTTTGGCCTGTTTGCATGATTCTGAAATTGGAAGCACAGGAGAATTAGCTTTGATTCTCTACCTGGGGTCTCCCCTACATCCTGTATACGTTCGAATGCTCTTGACCAATTGCCTGCATCACTGTCACCCCTCACCCAAGTTGGGCCAAAGCTGTTGCAGCCCCGATTTGGAATGAGTGGGAATTAAATTAATGCTCTGGTAGCCCCAACTTTGTAAACCCCTTTCTGAAAATTGTAATAAAAGTATATGTTATGAGGATTCTTCCATCCCTGTGAATAAAGAGGGGCCTTTCCCCAACCTGTCTCGTTGCTATATAAGTCCTTAATGCCCACACTGGTTAAACCCTGACCTCACCCCTTCCCATTTTGGACTCACCTTGTCCTCCTCTTTCCACTCCCCCATCTGTTTTCAAGATCCTCAGGGTCAAGATGACTGACCCTTCCCTCCCATTGTAAATCCCACCACTCCAAAGCTCTTTCTGATGTATCCCTTGCTCACGCAGGCACTGGTTCGCTGACTGTGAAAGCTCTAAAAACCACTACCTGGACTGCAGTTTTGAACAAGGCCACCTCAGGTCCACTTCTGCGTATTTGGTGGAGAACTTGCATCAAAACCCTAAGTGTCTGAACAGTGATGGGATAATGGGGATCCTTTCTAGGTCCTCTGTCCGAAAACCACCTTACTAAAAACCTCCAGACTCTGAATCCGTTACAAAGAGCTGGGTAACCTCTCATTCGACTGACAAATGTAAGGCCTAATAGGTGACCAGAAATGGCAGATGATGCCAGCCCACAGAGGGCCAGTGACACTGTGTACTGAAGTATCTGGTCTTCTGGAATAGGTCAGGTCATCCACAGGCCCCTCATCTCTGAAAATGCACAAACTCATTGAACCTCTTGTCATAGACCTAAATGTTTGTGGTGCTCCTGATCTCTTTAATGCCCTGAGAGCCTTCATGTGCCATGGTCCTAGAGTGTTCTGGGTATCAATTCTGGTTCCTTGTTGGTTCCTGGTGTCAGGTCCCGAAATTTGTCCACCTGAAATTGAGAGAATGCATCGGCTACACTATTATCAATCCCAGGTACATCTCTGGCAGAGAAACATTTTAAGAGTTAATCACTGTAGTACAAATGCCCCTACCAGCTTTATAACCCTGGCAATCTGGAGGACTGGCAATTGATAAAATGTACTATTGCCATGTTGTCAGTCCAAAACACATGCTTTTGTTTGCAAAATCCATTCCCCAAATCGTTTCTGCTACCAAATTGGAAAGAATTCCAGAAATGTTATATCCTTTATTATACCTTTTAGTATCCAATCTAAGGGCCATTTCTCGGCACAGCACCTGCCTTGGTAAAATACCCCAAAACCTATTCTTCCTGATGCATTGTAATGAATCTTTAATTCTGCCTCTATCATCCATTCCTCCCTCCAAAAAGACACTCCATTAAAATGATTCAGAAACTGTTCCATGATTCCTAAATCCTCGTCATCTCTTTATTAACCATTTGAAAATGGATGGGCTTCGATATTCCCAAGGTGGCAGTTGACAGTCTGGTGCAAAATGCCCACCCTGGGGCTACCAACTGACATGCAACATTTCAAAGTCCAATAATAGACTGCAGCTCCCACAGTATAAACTTCCTGGCTGCTCTAGCCTTGATGATCAATTCCAGAAGTTCCCCCAGTTTATCCTGGGGGAGTCCAGATATTTACCATCTGGCATATCTAACTCAATCTCCAGATGGATCAATAAGTAGAGGAGTCCCTCTGTTTTTCTTCATCGGCCAGAAGTACCCCCATCCTACCATTCAAAGCTTGGAATGTGGCCACTGGGCTGACATGCTCCTCAGAATCTGCCCTGCCTACACACACAAAGTCATCCAATTAGTGTACCTCCTGCTATAAACCAGACTCCCGTGCCATTTCCCATTCCAGCGGAGTGCTGAATTTTTCAAACTCTGAGTATGAGATGGGTAATCCCATCAGGAGGGACTTATCAAAATAAAACTGATTTTCAAAGCAGAAACCCAAAAGATTAAAATTGGAAGGATGCACTGGCAGCAATTGACGAGCCACCTTGATGTCACATTTTGAAAACAGTGCCCCCTCAAACAAGTCCTAACCATGCACACAGGAGGAATAGAATATTGAACATAATTGTGAGTCATTAACCGAAATGCCCTGTGGGGATGACAAGTGGTGTTGCCAGGTGCCTTCTTAGGAATCAAGCCCTGAGGAGAAAACCCATAGGTTCCTCATAGGTAAGTGATTGAATGGGCCTGCTTTTTAATTTAAGATTATTATTTCTTGTAATACATAGTCAACCTCAGATAAGCCTTTCTCCACCATGTTATGTCCTCTCAGTTATTTGTATAGCTGTATCATACCTTCATGTCTTTCAGTTACATGCACTAAGTTGAGTTCCTTTAACCTTTCTTCACGCCATGTCTTCCTTCCATTACTGCTCTATATTTTCCTTTATTGATATGCAAGCATTCAGCCTACAAGTGCCTATATTCACTTTTCCTTCTGTTTTTAATACTAGTGAGTTTTGTGGGTTGGTTTGTTTTTGTTTTTTATGGTTTTGTGGGAGGGAATGTCGTTTTGGTTGGTTTGTTTGTTTTGGGGGTTTGTTTGTTTGTATTTTTTGTTTTGTTTTTGTTTTGGAATCTGGTTGTTTCTTTTAAGCTTCCCAAGCCAGCATCTCCTCTCCTTCTATTCTCCCAAATGGTACCTCTAAGAATATTATGAGCAACTAACAAAAATAGAATGCAAGCAGACGTCATGATTAATGACCAAGCTGTAAGGCAGTAAATGATTTTAATTATCTGAGATCATTTTACCTAACCAAGGAGATGTTTCCAAAGAATTCAGAAGAAGACTAGGGATGGCTCACTCAGCTATGGCCTCCCTTAAGTAAGTATGGAAAAACCATGGCATCTCGAAATGTACGAAGGTGTGACTGATGAAAAGCCTAACTTTTTCCATAGCGATTTTGGATGTGAATTGTGGGAAGTTAATGCTGGTGACAAAAAAAAAATTGAAGCTTTTTGAAATTTGGTGATGGCAAAGACTCCTGTGTATCTCCTCGACTGGGCGGGGGGGAGACTAATGGCTATTTTAGAAATATTATAGAGAGACAGTCTCTGACGGCAGAAATCAACAGACACAAACGTATATACTTTGGTCATAAATGACATAGAGATGGAAATAGCCTTGAGAAAGTTATTAGGAAAGGAATAGTGCAGGATCATCATAATAGGGGATGTCCAGCAAGGAGATGGATGGATGATGTGCAGCAGATCACTGGGAGGTCAGCTACTGAGTGCTTGAAGTTAGTGATGGATTGTTGAAGGCGTCTGAAAGTTCTGTTATGATGTCATCAATATTGAGAGATGAATAAATGGATTTATGTACTTTACTTACTTGTCAAATAAGGTACTGCTTAACATGAGCAAGACTGGAAGTCTCGGGCCCCTAGAGAACGACTCTGTTGAAAAACATATGCATCTATAGAAATTTCTGAAGACGGTATAAAAATATTTGGGTAGTGTCAATTACATACCCTGTTGAGTTTTATCGCAACTAATTTCTTGGACTTATGAATGCAAATTATGTGGTACACTACACTTTTTAAGATTTTGTATATTTGTGGCTTGCATTGGATCACTTCCCTGTTCAAACAGTGACAAACTTAAAGCTTCTGTAATAATCTGATGATAAAGATATGGAAACAGACTGAAAAATAAACACATGATATTTTGAGATGGGAACAGAAGACACACCCAAGCTGTTTGTGCAGATTTTGACAAAGGATTTCCATTGTGGACACAGGATGTGCTGCACTTAAAAACTGTGTGCCACGCAAGTGTATGAAAGCATACAGCATATTGATAGGCTCCTGTCCATGGCAAAACACTTATCTCTTGCAGGAAACATTGCACATTCTAAGGAAGTTGCTTGCTGACATTTCAGAATTAAAAGATAAGTAACTTGTTGAAGGACAAGATAATACTAAAAACCTTCTTGGCATACCGTGTATTTTTAACAATCTTACCTTGGACTATGTTAAATATCATTTGAAATTATTTGCATTATATTGTGTTAATCTGGATCAACATTTGTTAAGATGCTTTAGGCATTATGCAGAATTGAAAATTTCAAAATATGCAGTTCCTATCAGGTAAAGAATGCTAACTTTCACCTTTTTAGTTTGCTTTAAATCTCAAGGTATGTTTTGTTTTGTCCCCATTATACTTTACTTAAAGCTCTAATATTCTAAAGCTGGGAAAACAGTAGGTATAAATAACACAAATGAATGGGTATTCAGCAATACAGCTGTTAATTTTTGGTCCAATCATGCTGTCCTTACTTGAGCAAAATTCCCACTCTTGTCAAATCGAGTTTTCCCTAAATTTGATACATCCCTTGTAACAATAAAGAGATTCCAAAATGATCAGAAATCTAATCTACCTTTTCTCATCAATAAATTATTTTTTTAAAGTCCATATTATTCAGTAGTACACGCATATCTTAAAGATTCCAGGTTAATGGCTTGTAAGTCTGTAGAAGATGTGGGGCCAACTGGCTCCCTGGTGTAAGCTTGTGCAGCTCTGTTGACTTCAGTAGAGTTATGCGTATTTGCCCTGTGCCAAATTTGGCCCATGAAGTGATGGATTTCCAGAAGTAAATAAGGAAACCTCACCTGGTGATAGTTCAAGGGACATTGGTCAGTTGGCCACCCACTGGGAGGAAGACAAATTGCTATAAATGTTCTCTTAAAAGAATCAATTGACCACAGATAATCTGTCCTCCTCTAATGGGATCCGATCCCACACCATTGAAGTCAATGGGAGTTTTGCCACTCACTTCAGTGGCAATAAGATCAGGCCTATAAAAAGAGTTCTAGTTGCTTGAAGTTCAGACAAGACATACATCTGAGATTATTCCCTGATTTTTCTAGATTCCAGCATTCTTCAAGTGAGTTAAGATTTATGATCCAGAGACAAATAGTTTTTTTCATTTTGTGTGGCTAAATATAGATTTGGCCCTTAATCCTTCAAGTAAAAAAACACTTTCTTCACAAAACATAAATTATCATCTTCCTTTCTATCATTCACAGATATATATATATACAATTATGCAATATGCAGTGGCTTATATTAAAGCTAAACATTCAAAGATATTAAAGTCAAAATGAAAATACACGTGTCTAAATGTATACATACAGCATATGCAACACATGAGAAGTTAGATTAATATGCAGAAGAAAAATAAGAGGAGAAATATTAAGTGAATAGGCAGTATTTATCTGTATTATCTTTCTTTGTCATAACCTGCTCCAATTTCTAGGAAGTCTTTTAGAAAGTCCAGGGAGAAATGGTTAAATAGAGAACAAACTAATGCTGAATATGAGCAAGGGAAAAACTCTCTAAAAAAAATACAACATTTAATGCCTTAGAGACCTGTCAGTTACTGCTCTTTAGATAGTGATCTTGAAATTAAAAGCTTGCTTAGAACCATTGTTTTTCTCTTTTGCAAGGTTTTTCTGCAAGGTAGTTGAAAAGAAGGAATTCAGACCTCCCCCAAAGATACAGTTGAGTTTATCATAGCAGGATCAGAATGAATATGAAAGGAATTGCATCATTGTCCAATTGCGTATTCCAAAAACAACACTTTCCAATGCTATTTTTCCTTTCTCTTTTTCTTTCATCTTGTTAGTGGAAAGTCAAATGGAGAGCATGACCATGAATCGCCTGCTTCTCTGCTGACACAGAGATCTTCGGAGGAGATCAACCGTGAGACAAAAGCCAAGATAGAGGAAGAAGCTTATAACAAAGGGTAAAAGTGTTTATGTGAACTGAATTCCCCAAGAGGGGCTTACCAGTTTAGGACACATCCTTTAATGATATAAGGCAACGGCAAGTGTATGTGCACCGCTTTCACTTCTCCATGAAGATGAGAGCCAAATACCTCAACATAAGTGGACGATAGAAATAACATTTACTCAATTCCCCTTAAATGACAAAACCTACTATCAACTATATGTTGCTTTGTAATGTGTAAATAAATAACATAGGACTAACTACCCTGGCTAAAAACAGTAAATTAAAATAATTCTGATAATGTGCAATAGTTTTAATGTCTCTATACAATGTGCTGATATGTTTGTTTATTTTGCTGTCCTGCATAATAGCTTGCCTAGCATCAGAGCAGCTAGCACTTATTTAATAAACTAAGGAACATAATTTTATTAAAGCTATAAAAACAAACAAGAGATAGATACAAACTGAAAATTAAAACAATAGTTAACCCAAGTAGCTGTGCTCTACCATATATCACGCCTTGAAGCTCATTAGTCTAAGCTGTGGTTCCAGCAAACTCCCAAAAAGAGCAATTTCCAAGGCAGGAGTTCTCAATTGAGAAAATTCTACTTCCAGCCCTGAAGAGTTTTACACTAGGAACTGATAAACCTAGCAGGGTGGCTCTTGTTAACTGCTAAGTGGGATACTGGGTAAAAAGGTTTATCTGAGATAATTGTACCCCAGACCACTCAGAGCTTCAGAGATCATCAGCAACATTAGATCTGCAGCCAGAAGTGAACAGGAATCCATTGGTGAACCTGGCCACAGCAACTTATCCCAAGCTGTATATGGCACCAGCTATAGGTTCTGAATGAACTTCAAGGGTAGCTCTACATGAAATGTCTTGCATTAATCCAAACTGGAGGTAACACAGTCCTGGATAACTTGCAAAGTCAACAATATATAGAAATGTTTGCAGCCTCCTAGACATCTGTACTTGAGGAAAGGCTTCATGGGCCCCTACTGCTCTCCAAGATCAGGAGATCTACAATAACAGCTCCAAGCATGTGAACCCAGTTGGTGAAAGCTGGGCAGTTTTCCAGCAAATCACTTCCGTATGATCTGAATTGAGTCACAGCTGGTCACCTTTAATCCCTATACCAATCTTGGTCAGACGTTGGGAGAGTAATAAGACTGTAGAATCTGGGCTCAGTGAAAAGGAGATGCAAAGCTGAATGTCATCAGCATTGTAAGGATAGAACAGCCCAAAACATCTCCCCTAGGCCTTGATCCTGCAAAGGGTACAGCAGAGTTTGTGGTCATGCACAAGGTTGAGCAGAGAATTTATATGGGTCTGAGTAAGACTGATGACTTGACATAGCCTTTTGCACAACACAGACATAAGTTTCATGCACTTTGTGTACCCACTCGTACTCACAAGAGCTCAGAGTAATCAATGGAGAGTGGGGCAATCTGTCTCCAAGTGCATACCATAGAAAAAACTCCATCACCCTGACAAGTGTAAGGAAAGGCACTGAATTCATTCTAAAGACACTAATGATAATAGTGTATCTTTATTTTTGGGATGGACTGGAAGCAACTGGTAAAGTCCAGTGTCTAAAGTGAGTCAAAACCTACCCCTCTCTTGCGATACCACAGCAGTTGTGATCAACTGAGAACTTTAACCCATATTTGCAAGGTGATGGACTCAATGATCTGATAGTTTTTTCTAACTAATATGAATCTGTGTTGGAGGAAGGGACAGTGGGAACCTGTGGTATCTTAGTGGCCTCTGCCAATATTTTCCTGTTGTCTAGGCACCACACCACAAGCAGTATTTGTGTTTTATTTAATATTTTAACTAAATGGCCAGTTATTCACTGAACAAGAAAGAGATATTTACTTGGCACTTCTAGACTAAGAAATATGTTTTATGCTTAAAGTTATCAGGAAGGCTTAAAGAAAACCAAAGAACTTCATGAGCTAAAAGAGGAAGATGAAGAGAAAACAAATGAAATCCCTGATGAGCATGCAGAGGGTGAAAATGAAGAGATAAATAACATGAAAAACAGGTGAGAATCCAGTGTGGTGCATCTGCCAGGAGGCCAGTTTACTTTGAGATACACAGTTTTCTGCTTAGCACTGTGTCACAAGATACCTTCACAAAAGCATACTCCTGCAGATCAAGGCGGGACCTGATTACAAAAAATGTATTTTTCAACCTATACATTAAGAAAACCACCCAAGAAAGCTCACATATGGGCAAAGGGTCTCTTGCTTAGGTAAAAGCAACATTTCACATAAACACCTGTAAAAGATAATACTGACTGAGAGGTGAGCAGATAGATGTGCAGTTAAGAGATCCATTCCCCTGTGTATTTCTGCATCTGTTAATTATTTAAAGGTCACTTAAGCAAAAATAAATCTAGCTCCTTTTGCCTTCCAAGTCTGCACAAAGGCAAAAAAGCCCTGCTAAAAATCAACCTCTACAGTATGTGTAATACAGCCAAGCGAAAACCAGAATTTCAGTGCCATGAGAAAATCTAATATATCAACATTTGCTTTTGCTCCAAATTGGGACACAGTGTTGAAATATCAAAATTTTTCACAGAATAAACTATTCCAAAAAATTCCAATTGGGAAATGTCTAAACATTTTTGACATTTTTGAGCAACACAAACATTGTTATTTTGCCAAATCAAAATGTTTCATTTTTGTTTGTTGAACTGACCCAAAACACTTAGTTTCAAGTCACATTATTAATATGCAACTCCCAATGGTTTGCCTCCTTGGAGCTATAATTCTAGTGCCTGATGCTGCTATTCACCACTGAGAACCAGGCTCCCTGGCTGGACTACATCTCCCAGGATGCACCAGGCACCTTGGTCAGAAACTCTGTCTGTTGTATCCTGGGAGATGTAGTCTAGCAAGGGAGCCCAGTCTTGAAGAGAGAATGGGCGCCCAAACTGAAACTCCTATGAGACAATATGGCACAATAAGGAAACACTGTTTAATGTTGAACTAACTCAAAAGACAGGTTTCAGAGTAACAGCCGTGTTAGTCTGTATTCGCAAAAAGAAAAGGAGTACTTGTGGCACCTTAGAGACTAACCAATTTATTTGAGCATGAGCTTTCGTGAGCTACAGCTCACTTCATCGGATGCATACCGTGGAAACTGCAGCAGACTTTATATACACACAGAGAATATGAAACAATACCTCCTCCCACCCCACTGTCCTGCTGGTAATAGCTTATCTAAAGTGATCATCAGGTTGGGCCATTTCCAGCACAAATCCAGGTTTTCTCACCCTCCCACCCGCCCCCACAAATTCACTCTCCTGCTGGTGATAGCCCATCCAAAGTGACAACTCTTTACACAATGTGCATGATAATCAAGTTGGGCCATTTCCTGCACAAATCCAGGTTCTCTCACCCTCTCACCCCCCTCCCAAAAACCACACACACAAACTCACTATCCTGCTGGTAATAGCTCATCCAAAGTGACCACTCTCCCTACAATGTGCATGATACACATTGATTATCATGCACATTGTAGGGAGAGTGGTCACTTTGGATGAGCTATTACCAGCAGGATAGTGAGTTTGTGTGTGTGGTTTTTGGAGGGGAGTGAGGGGGTGAGAGAACCTGGATTTGTGCAGGAAATGGCCCAACTTGATTATCATGCACATTGTGTAAAGAGTTGTCACTTTGGATGGGCTATCACCAGCAGGAGAGTGAATTTGTGGGGGGGGGGGGGTGAGAAAACCTGGATTTGTGCTGGAAATGGCCCAACCTGATGATCACTTTAGATAAGCTATTACCAGCAGGACAGTGGGGTGGGAGGAGGTATTGTTTCATATTCTCTGTGTGTATATAAAGTCTGCTGCAGTTTCCACGGTATGCATCCGATGAAGTGAGCTGTAGCTCACGAAAGCTCATGCTCAAATAAATTGGTTAGTCTCTAAGGTGCCACAAGTACTCCTTTTCTTTTAACTCAAAAGAAAACTTCAAGTCAGTTCAACAAACCAAAACATTTTGTTTTGGTTTTTGCAGGGTAACTTTCAATTTAATAGAAACTGCATTTTCTGTTGGAGAAAAAAACAAATTTAATGGAAAGTTCCCAACCAACTCTACCATGCAGCATGGAAGAGGGTGGGTTTGGGGGGTTTTGTTTGGTTGGTTTTTTTCATTGGTTGGTTTTTTGTTTGTTTTTTATGTTGTTTTTTGTTATAGGATTTTTTTTAAACAAATTGTTTTAAAGATCATTAGGCTGGTGATAGTGAACATCCGTTGTTTCAGTATATGACCACATTGAAACTGTAGTGTGAGGTGGGCTAATCATGAGCAAAAGTGATGAGAATTCTAGGATGTGTACTGAAAAGGACGGTAACACTTAATAAAGGTTCTGAAGCTTCTTCCTCTTACATTGTTTAATGGGACTTTTGAGTCCAGTACTGGACACCTGACCTGAAGCCTTTGATACATAATTTACAAGGCTTGCTGCAGCTAATTGCCTTTTCCTCTTGCGGATAGGTTGATGTTCTTGTGCGGATGTACCCATTCTATTTGATTATACATACACATTCTTATATTTTAAAAAACAGGCATTTGTATGTTAGAGAAGCACAGAACATTGATCAGAATAGGTAGAACATCTGACCATAAGCTGAGGCAGTTCTAGGAGGAACCCAAAGATCCCAAACCTCTTCATTCTAGGGGCCACCATATTTTGCCCTGTAATTCACCCTTCTTCTAAATCTCTGCAAACATGTGGCCCATCCATGGTCCGAAGGTCAGCCTCCCGACTGGCAAGTCATGGAGACTTATATTGGAAAGGAACTATTCTAAAATTATTTAAATTAAGCGAATTATGAGCTAAACAGGACCTGAAATATTGTCAGATTCTAGTAATGGGACTGCCTTTTTGAAAGAGGGAATCAGGGGACTGGAAGTCTGTCCCTGTGCGGGACTCTGGAAAAGTAGCTCACTTAATATGGATCTACATTTCTGTTTATGTATTTGTAAAAAGGACATAACAATATGTTTTTTATCTAGCAGAGTGTGTTGGTCCTTTTATGCAAGACGGTACAGCATATAATTGCAAAGTTATTAATAGTCAAAGTATTAAGGTAACTGACTTGTATATAATTATTAAAGAAGAACACTTATATCTTTTTTCCATTTTACAGCAAACTTGAAGTTGTTATTAATTATTTACATATACTGTACCCAAAACTGTGTAAACACTGGAATGTGGTCTGGATTGTAGCAGCTGCGATAATCGTTTTTGCTGCGCTGTTGGGGATCTACCATTCATACAACTCCTGTGTTGAATTATCAGATGGACCCGAGGGGAAAACCACCTGTTCTGCTGTCCAGCAATACTCCTGGTGGAACTCAGGACTTCAGCATGAGCAAGGCACAGAATAATAAACAAATTATAAAATATTTACGGTACATCAGTAAGCACACACTTTAAAACACGATTATTAAAGCAAGGTAGCACTTTGTCATTTTCCTGTTGCTAAATGTGATCAGTAAGCCACACTAGTTATTCTATGCCATCAGGCTTGGGAATGGATTGTGATTTACCTAGTGAAATTGACCATCTGATAAATACTTCTGGTTTTTTGTCATGATAATTGTATCTGACTGATATGACTTCATACAAATAAAGTCACATTTAAATCATGCCAAGGTTGTGACAGTCACCAGCATTAGCCAGGATATTCAAAGGGAAGACTGATACGTTAAACCTTAATTCATGCACTTTTGAGGAAAGCTATAAAAGCTACCAGTGATAAAGTATTTGCTTTAACTTTGCATTTCTTGGCTTTTATTGACTGATGTCATAACTTTCACAGCAGTTATATATAGGATTTTTTTAAAAATGTAATGTCCTTGTTTAGAATGAGTGGGTGGGAAAGAAAAGCCTTCTGCTGAAGACTAAAAATATTATACTGGGCCAAATTTATCCTTGGTATATTTCCATAATATGAGTTACCCAAAGGATGAGGTTGGCCCAATAATCATGCAACAGTGCAAAATGGAATGCTGACTAAATATGATTTGTATTGCTATTCATAATGCATTGCAAGAGGGAAACCACTCCATTGTTTGAAGAGGGTTCATGTTAAGGGCTAAATCCAGGTCTGTGTGGCAAACAGACCAAGTGCCCAGTGTGTCTCAGAGCCTCTTTGTATGTCAAAGGGACATGCTATGCGGTGCATTTTGCTGCTCTTCTGAACAAGAGTGCAGTGCACTCCCCACTAGCAGTTGCTATTGATTGCAGCAAAACAGTTACAGTTGGCAGATTAGACATATCCCCTAAACCTCAGACTACAGCACACTAAGAGAAGGGGTGAAGGCCAGCAGGTGAACTATGGATGGATTCTGACCAGCTGCTTGCACTGGAGACAGAGACTCCCTGTGTCTTTTTCATGCCCTTGCACACCATCATAACACTAGTCAGAGCTGAGCCCTGCGTGTGTTTAAAGTGCTTACTGATTTAATGTCCTCACGTAAAGAGGTCACTGTGCACATGCAGCAGCTCATTTTAGAATCAAATGCTGTGTGTGTTAGCTGTTCTAATATATTTTCAAAGCTCCAACAAGTTATGAGGCCATCACAGATTAATTATTTTTAATGAGCCACTTATTGGTGAGTTATAGAAGCTCACGGAAGGATAAGAAAATATTTACCCAAGGTCGACACTTTTGTGCATGTATAATTTCAAAATGGCCAAATCATTTTTGAAGAGAATTCACCCATGGGCTAAGGTACTGAAATGTCTGGCACTTAAGAGTATATTGTATGTACCTACAGAACTTGAGTTGGGATTTCTGGTCAAGTATGTTCATCTTTCCATTGCTATGCACTTGAATACAACTGAACTTTTAAAGAGAGTGTGACACTGGAGAGTATTGTTGGGTCTCAGATGTGTCGGTGTTTTGTGGGATTATGAATCTAGTTTACTGAGTGACTAACGGCAGTTTCCCCTTGGGAAAGATAAGGAAGCCATGTGCAGTACCTAATTCTGACTTATCTGCAGCCAGTAGCAGGATGTTTTCTTTCAATATAGTCCCCAAACTCTCAGCAAATGAAACTAGCTGGGAGAATAAAGGTTTTTAATTGACTCAGAAGTGTTTTAACTCCGATTTCTCCCACCAAAAATAACAAAGCTCTCCGGAGAGATTTTTCTCTTTAATGTTAACTAACTCACTTCTTTTACCGTATTTCTCAGGCAGATGTTGTTCCAGGAAAATATCAGATGGCCACCACTGTTGCTAAACAAATAGTGCTTGAAAAAAAAAAACCATCTCTGGAGGAGTAAAGGAATCAAAGTGATTAAAGAAGCTCCATAAGGCTAAAGGAAATGTGCCATTTGTTCTCTATTTGTAAACAGCAAAGAATCAAATAAACAATTGAGTTTTTATAAATTTTCTATCCGTTTGGATGCAGCTAGAAGGTCTGGCAGATTCAGACTCCTCCATTCCAAAAGATGGACTTTACTCAAATGGTGAAATTAGTATGTTTGATGACCTGAGCATTAGTGTGATTAGGTGCCCTTTACAAAACAAAGCATTGGTACTGATCATTCCTGTGGTTCAGCCAGGGCCAAATCCCTGTGCCCTTACTCACATGGGCCCTGATCCAGCAAAGTACTTATGTTTGTGCCTAACTTTAAACATGTGAGGAATCCCACTGACTTCTATGAGACTAGTCACATGTTTAAAGTTAGGTATATGTGTAAGTGCTTTGGTGGATCTGGACCACAAGGTGAAATTTGCCCCTGTAGAGAGGGCATGCACACCCTATCTGGGACTTAATTAGTGCATCGGCCTTTTGGGAGCTCACTGCTCAAGGGTGAATTTCACCCATGAGTTGTTCCATTGGTTTGAGTAGAATTTCTCCCATGGGTCAGATATACAGAATTTAGCCTCCAGAGTCTTTGGTTACTAAGGGCTTAGGGGGAAAGGATGGGCAAAGGGCAAGGCGTTTTAAAGGGGATTAAAAGATGAAAATGAAATAAAGTGAAAAATAATTTGGGGATTATTTTTATACCTACTGTAATTAAGCTGCCCACTTAAAATAATAGCCCCACAGTGGCTGTAACAGAGTATTAAATACTTTATCTTGTTCAACTAATTAATGAATATACTTTTGTGTTTAGTGAAAATTAGGGTTGTGCTCAAAAACTTTTAAAATCTAATTTTGTCAGTCTGATTTTAATTAACTATCTCTGAAAAGAAAACTTATATTCTCTGTGTTCATAAGGCATGTCAGATTACAAACAATAGGTCAATTATTTATACTATTAATACGGAAATAGTTTTCTTGGGGTGCAATATTTATTTTTCTGCTTCAGCAAGCCACGTTTATTGTTTCTCATGCACAGCACTGATGTTTTTAGTAGAAAGAATTGAAAGGGGGCACTATTTTTGTGTATCCTATTGTTTAAATTTGTAACACTGTAAGACCTTGCACCAGTGTGCTAGTATTGTACTGTATAGTATCACATACTTGAGTTTTGAAATAAAAATATGGTTTCAACGTCCTTTCAATCCCCAGCACAAGAATTATTTAAGACACGCGCACGTTATCTAAGACTGACCTACCCCTGTACAGGTTCTTGCTAGGAACCATAACAACAATTTAATGATGAGCTAGTAATTAAGGTTTCCATTCCACACTTACTTCCACTTGGTTTACTGTGTAATTTGAATAGAAGTATAAAGTGTTGGTGCCCCTCTCACTCTCATTCCAGTGACGCAAGAGCAATCTATGTCCTTCTGGAACTTTGGGTATATCTTAAGGAAACCTGTTATTTGCCAAGAAGGTGTGCAGCATAGTCTTCTAATAAGATGAAAGTAGCCTTTGTTAAATGATCTCACCACTTTTTAATGGTTTACATTCGTTCTGTTGCATACCCAGGTCATCCCATTTACCCTTTTTAAATACTGGCACAATTTTAGCTTTCTTGCAGTCTTTTGGAATTTCCTCATTGTTTCAAGAGTTATTGAAAATCAACATTTTGATAAGCTCTTTTAAAACTCTTGGATGCAATTTAGTAGCTGCTGTTTAACATCCTCCTGAGGAGTTGTTATTGAAATGGAAAATGTTACATCATCATTATACAATATGACTACATTAACTGTTCTTCTCAGACAAATACAGAAATATTTATTGACTATTTCTGCCTTTTTTTTTAATTACTATTGACAATTCTACTATTTCCAACCAGTAATGGACCAATGCCATTGTTAGGATTCTCTTTGTTCCTAATAAACTTTAAAATCTCCTCCTTGTTGTCCTTAACTCTACTAGCCATAGAGTTGGCCTTTGGCCTTTTGCTTCCCTTATCAGTTTTCTACAATTCTTAGCTTCTGATTTATATTTATTATTCTCAACTTCTACTATCACCTGATGCAGAAGAAACAAGCAGTGGTATTTTTCAGGATTAGCTATACCAGTGGCAGACTCCTTTCTCAATGGGAAAAGACTTTTTAAACTTTCTTCTGACAAGTCTTGGGTGTTGCTGGCATTCCTGTAAAACAGGGCACGCTGACCCTTTATGGTAGGGTACAGGCCTGACACTGCTTGTTGCCATGTTCAGGACAGAATGAGTAGAATTCTAGGAGGGCTAGTTCCCAACACTGATGAGAGATGTATGCCTTGCATCAATGCATGATATGAAAGGTGGCATGGATATAAGGTGCTTTCTTTTCTTGTGTGAAAGAGAGACCAGGGAAGAAGCAAGACCTGCTGTGCGTGTCTCTACAGAGAGAGAGAGAGAAAGAAAGGCCCGGGAAAACCTTAGTTGGGCATTTTGAAAAAGCCAGTGAAAAGTTGCATGAAGTTCCAAGGAAGGGTGGTGGTTGTGGCAAGGCAAAGGAAGTAGCTTTGAAGGAGAAGAGAAGGAGAGAGAGTTGGGGGTCAGACTCAGAACTAATGCCTCCTTCATTGTTAAGGGCCCCAAGGCTGGTACTTGTTGAACAGGGAGGGCACAAGCTCCCTTTTTACTCTGAGGGGCTAGTGGGAAGATGTTGCTGTTGTATCCTAGAGAGGGGAGAAGAATGAAGATTGACATATCTTTAGGTGAGGGGCTGTTATGCCTCTGAGAGGGGTTAAGACTGACAAAGCCACAAGAGAACTGTAAAAAGAAAAGGAGTACTTGTGACACCTTAGAGACTAACAAATGTATTTGAGCATAAGCTTTTGTGAGCTACAGCTCACTTTATCGGATGCATGCAGTGGAAAATACAGTAGGGGGATTTTATATACACAGAGAACGTGAAACAATAGGTGTTACCATATACACTGTAATGAGAGTGATCAGGTAAGGTGAGCTATTACCAGCGGGGGAGGGGGGGCACCTTTTGTACTGATAATCAAGGTGGGCCATTTCCAGCAGTTGACAAGAATGTATGAGGAACAGTGGGGGAAGAGGGGAAATAAACATGGGGAAATAGTTTTACTTTGTGTAATGACACATCCACTCCCAGTCTTTATTCAAGGCTAATTTAATGGTTTCCAGTTTGCAAATTAATTCCAATTCAGCAGTCTCTCGTTGAAGTCTGTTTCTGAAGTTTCTTTGTTTTAATATTTCCACTTTTAGAGAAGCTGGGTAAAGGGTTTAGACTTTTTATTAGGCCATTTGTTATTCTAGAAACACCGCTCTCTCCCTCAGGTGGTGTTGGCACCCTGAAACAAGGTCCTGACGTTTGTAAATAGATCGTATTGAACTGAGACTCTCTACTGCTCCTCACCCTTGTGCATCCCACATGGTCCCTTTACCAAGCACCACAGAGCCCTGTTTGGAGTCTTCTGACACACTCCAACGAACGGTCAGATTGTCACTCTCACAAAAATCACAAATTCTCTGAGATTAGCAATGCTTGTTAGCATTTCTAAATATTATTGTGAAACTTCAGCACTTCTAAAAATCTGGCGCCAGATGCTGACAATTTTCCTGACCACATATTCTAAGAAATTATTTGTTTAATGTGCATTAATAGACATATGTCTGTCATAACACTGATCCTAATACCAGGTAAGTTAAAATGAAAAACAAACTCTAATTTTGCTTCCCTGGCCTAAGGCCAGCTTCTTTCTCTCTAATTTCCATTTTAGCTGTTCCAAAAGCCTGTGAAAAATCTCACATTTTAACACTTTATACTGTTACAAAGGTTCTTAATACTTCAGTCACTAATGTTTTTGTTTAAAACCCTTTTGATCTCACTATCCAGTCAGGCATAACTCTCATAGACTTCAACAATTCTGGACAGAATTTGGCTATTCTAATTATTAGGGCTGTCAACGATTTTAAAAAGTAATAGCAATTAATCATGAGATTAAAAAAAATAGTCATGATTAATTGCAGTTTTAATTGCACTGTTAATGATAGAATACCATTTATTTAAATATTTTGGATGTTTTCTACATTTTCAAATACATTGATTACAATTACAATACAGAATACAAAGTACACAGTGCTCACTTTATATTATTAGTTTTTATTACAAATATTTGCACTGTAAAAACAAAAGAAATAGTATTTTTCAGTTCACCTCATACAAGTTCTGTAGTGCAATCCCTTTATTGTGAATGTGCAATTTACAAATGTAGAATTTTTTGTTACATAACTGCACTCAAAAACAGAACAATGTAAAAAGTTAGAGCCTACAAGTCCACTCAGTCCAACTTCTTTTTCAACCAATCACTAAGAGAAACAAGTTTTGTTTACATTTACTGGAGATAATGATGCCCGCTTCTTATTTACGTCAGCTGAAAATGAGACCAGCAGTTCACATGGCACTGTTGTAGCCAGCAGTGCAAGGTATTTACGTGCCAGATATACTAAACATTCATATGCCCCTTCATGCTACGGCCACCATTCCAGAGGACATGCTTCCAGGCTAATGACAGGTTCTGCTCGATAAAAATCCAAAGCAATGCAGGCCGACACACATTCATTTTCATCATCTGAGTCAGATGCCATCAACAGAAGGTTAATTTTTCTCTTTTTTTTTTTTGGTGGTTCAGGTTCTGTAGTTTCTGCATCGGAGTGTTGCTCTTTTAAGACTTCTGACAGCATGCGCCACACCTCATCCCTCTCGGACTCTGGAAGGCATTTCAGATTCTTAAACTTTGGGTCGAGTGCTGTGGCTATCTTTAGAAATCTCACATCAGTACCTTCTTTGCAGTTTGTCTGCTGTGAAAGTGTTCTTTAAATGAACAACATGCTGGGTCATCCTTCGAGACTGCTATAACATGAAGTATATGGCAGAAGCCGAGGACATACAATTTTCCCCCAAGGAGTTCAGTCCCAAATTTAATTAACTCTTAAACAAGTGTCATCAGCATGGAAGCATGTCCTCTGGAATGGTGGCCAAAACATGAAGGGGCATAAAAATGTCATGGTAATGCCAGGGATCTAGATTCAGCACAGGAAGGCCCTGCAAGAAGGCTTATGTCTGCTGTGACTCTCAAGTTCTCCAAGGTTTGGCAGCAGGACCCCTTCATTCCATGAGCCAGGTGGTTTATTGGGGATTTTCATTTGGGAGCCAAAAGTTTAATTCAGTAACATGTTCAACTTCCCCCACCAGCCTTGGTGAAACAATCCAGGGAAAATGCCCAGAGACATTTCTCTTATTCCCCGCCCAAGGTAGGCCATCCTCAAATCTATGCCTTGCTTCACTAAGCCTCAATCAACCTTTGCATTATTATACCCATTTTATACATTGGAAATGTTAGGCATGGAAAGGTTAAGTTACTTGCCCAAGAGTCACATATAAAGTCTATAGCACAGCTGGGACCGTAACCCAGGAATGCTGATTGCCAGTACTCTATACTAAAGCTTAGACATGTTGATTAACAAATGAATGCACTACATGAGTGATGAGCTGACACTCAGTTAAACAGGAACAATTACAAAAGGAACAGCAAGAGAAAAATATTTTGCAAACTGTTTATAAGACTGACAGACTAACACTGCATTATCTCTCTTCCTCAGCTGTACGTTTTCTGAGTCAGCATTAGCTGAATTTTCCAGACAGGCAGCTGTGAAATGTTCTGGGGACGTCATGTATTTCCAGCTACTGCCCTTGACCAGTAGATGCCTTTTTAGCTGAGCAACAAATATTTGCTGATATTCTTTCAGTGAATCAGTACAGTGGCATCTAAGTAGCGATCAGGAAAGTCACCTCAAAGCCCACAACCGAGGGACTGGCAATACACCATTGTCTTTAACGTAGGAAACAACCCACCCTGCGTTTTTTCATTTGTTACTGATGCTAATGATAATGGGAACTTATTCTGGAGTTACCCGGGTTTTGTTCTCAATCTGGATTATGAAATTCCTAGCTCAAGGCTCTTTCAATGTGAAAGGTATGTTTTCTTACAATTTTTCAGTGTGTGCAACTTTTTTCCCAATGTCCAAAAATATGTTCAAGATAGAAAACCAATTTACATCTTTCTCTTTCTTTTTTTCCAGAAAAGATATTTGCTAAATCAGTGTGTTTGCAAATAAAATATGCAGGTGTATAATTACATCTGTGAGTATGTATAACTCTGTAGGTGTATATATTTTAAAGTAACCTATCATTTGTAGGCATATGAAACCACAGATTTCTCAGAAATAAGTGCAAAAGAGAATATTTTCAGTAACATTCTTGCTTGTGAATATCTTTCACTGAATATTTATGTCCAATTATTTGATTCATTTTTAATAATGTTCAAATGTGTTTTTGATGATATTTGTAGTAATAAGTGAAAATCTGGCCAGATGTCAATGTTTTTGGAAGCTGCTACAGCAAAACCTTTTGAGCGGTTATCTAATCGCAGGATGTGCATGAAATGGGTCATTGGGTGCCTTAGAAAAATGTTATTTTAAGTGTAAACTGTTAGTTTTGATTTTGAAATATTGTAACAGTGAATATGAGTCTGCCACAAAGTTCTCAGGGACATAGGCATGATTCTTGAAGTATAGCTTATAGGTAATGAAGTCTGCCTCTGGTTACTATTGGAAGGAAAAAATAACCCAAACACTTGGGAGTTCCCACTTTTGAAAGACAGTGTATTTCAGGAATTAATAAAGGAGCATCTACCTTAAATAGCTCTCAATTGCAAAATGGTTGCATCATAATTCCATTAACATATAGTCATATAATTTTCTTATGAAACATTTTTGTTTAATTTTTATGTGGTTAATGCTTCTTCTAAGAAAGTACTTGGGGACTTGGTTTGCAAGCCATGAAAGCTGAAGTCTGCTCTTCAGCTAGCAAACAAGTACAACATAGTGAACAGGAGGCATATCCCCTCCACCAATATGACCTGATGCCCCGCCTTGGCAGGACTGCCATTAGAGGTGAGAGAGCAGTTCAAGGAGGAGGGGAGTAAACGCGCCAAGAAAACTGAGATTGCTGATTAGTTGTTGGTGGATTGTGTAGTGCAGTGGTTCTCAAACTGTGCGTTGGGACCCCTAAGTGGGTCGTAACCCCATTTTAATGGGGTCGCCAGGGCTGACTCAGACTTGCTGGGGCCCAGGGCTGAAGCCCAAGCCCCACAGTCTGGGGCCAAAGCCAAAGCCCGAGGGCTTCAGCCCTTGGCAGCGGACTCAGCTTTGGCCTCCATGGCTTCAGCTTTGGCCCCCCCCATCCAGAATGGTGGGGCCTGGGCTTTGGCCTTCCCACCCGGGGCAGTGGGACTCGAGTGGGCTCAGGCATCGGCCCCCCCTTCTGAGGTTGTGTAGTAATTTTGGTGTCAGCAGGGGGTTGCGGTGCAAAAAAGTCTGAGAACCCCTTGTGGAGTGGGAATGTGTGCCACAAATAAGTCAATCCCGGCTCCAGTGGGCTCAAAATTTAAAAGACAAAATGATGGAAGGAGAAGATGGGAATATCGTATACAAGCAAATGACTATACATACACATTTGTCAGCAAGCAACTCCCTTATCTTTGGACAGTGATTGGGGAAGACTGTTGGGAGACCGACAAACTGTGAGAAGGGAGAGTCAGCATTGTAATTTATTTCATAGGAAGCAATAGCCCCTGCTTCAGTTTCTTCTCCACAGCTTTGTGAATTACTGCCAATGCCACATTTTATGCTGCTGGTCATACTACACAGTGTCATGATGTTGATCAATCAATTACAGGCTTTTTCATACTGTCGATAGAGGAAGGACCCGCTTTCCACCAAAGAAACAGAATTGCTGGTTCAGAACACCAGCAGACGTTTTCACTTCCTGTGTGGCTCCAGCACACACACACAAAAATGCACAGAGAAAATTTGTTAGTGGAATAAGAGTCTGACTGCCACCAACTCACATGGCAGCTGTCAGAAAGGCCTCTCTGGAGGAGCTGCAATGCAGAAGCTCCAAAGCCTAATTCTAAGGAAGATATGAAACACTGCTGTACTGCAGCATCAAATAAAAGAGAGGCTTAAACTTGTTATTTCCAAGAACGAGTGCAAGACTATTTCCCCTCACGATGTGTAAGTTGGAGGACAGCAGAATCAGTTATAAATGAGACATATCTTTAACAAGGGAAAGGAAAGTATAAGGGTACCATTTTCAAAAGTGCTTAAATTCTATTTTCAAAATTGACTGTCAGTGAAATGTAGGCTTTTAAGTACCTGTGTTACTTTTGAAAATGGGGTGTAGGCTTCTAAGTCACTTAGGATGCATTTTTCGAAAAGCACCAAAATCTTTTTTGATCAACACAACTCTTAACCCATAAGTCAGAGCTAGGGAAGATGGGAGAAAGCACTAGTGAATGTGCCATACAGAGAAAGCTACACTTGAGCTAAATGAACCTTGTTACGTAATGACAGGTTTCAGAGTAACAGCCGTGTTAGTCTGTATTCGCAAAAAGAAAAGGAGGACTTGTGGCACCTTAGAGACTAAACAATTTATTAGAGCATAAGCTTTCGTGAGCTACAGCTCACTTCATCAGATGCATCAGATGCATCTGATGAAGTGAGCTGTAGCTCACGAAAGCTTATGCTCTAATAAATTGGTTAGTCTCTAAGGTGCCACAAGTCCTCCTTTTCTTTTTTCTTGTTACGTAACTCACTGTATTAGTCATAGATACCACATACCTATCCTTTTAGGAGCACACCTTTAACAGCTAGTTAAAATTCTAGCTTGTGTAATTTCCAAAGGCCTTGAGGGCCAGCTGCAATCTTTCTGTCATGGGTCAAATGAAACTCAGACATCCTCTAATTCAGCCCCCATCTTCAAAATCAGCCTAAGATGACCTGCTCATTTATGTCCTCAGTAGCTATTATCATGCAGGTTGCTGTAGCACAGCAGGGATGAGCTTGTCAGTCTGTAAGTGAATTTAGTCACACTTTGCAAAGAGGACATTTTCTTTCTACCTATGTAAACAACCAGATTTCGATGTCAAACTGATTTATTTTTCTTATCTACTGAAGGGTTCTATGCAACAAATTATGGCTGGGATTTTCAAAGGCACCTAAAGAAATTAGATGCCCAACTCCTGTTGAAATTCAATGAGATTTGGGTACCTCATAGTCTTAGCCTCCCTTGAAAATCCCAGCAGGCAAAGATCCTTCTCACCATAGCAGCCTAAGAATGTCTCTCGCTGCTGCCAGCAGACAGAGCAACCCACCCAGCACCTCATGGACAGCAAAGAGACTAGATCACATGAAAGCAGAAGTGTCTCCCTCACTTTACAACAGCTCAAGTCCTTCATTCTATTCTGCACCCACCAGCTTTGCCTTATTCTCAGATTTATTTTTCTCCTAATCAATCAATTCCACTGTTCTTCTAATGAAGTAGATTTCTCCTGCAAATGCACAACATATGATTCAAGATGAAGATATCCTTTTGCTGTTAGACCAGCCAAGTACAGAAGAGCTCAGAGGCTAGCTAAGAACAGCTTGTGGAGTCAAAGGATAATACATTTCTTAAGGAATAATCTGCCTCCAACACAAATTCAGTGTGCTTCATCACAGGACTCAGAGAGACGATTTAGGAAGTCATGAAAAGTGTAGGATGATTGGGTGGTTGCTGTTTGCTTCTAATCTTTTTCTGATGTTGTAAAACTAGTTGTAGTTTACACTAAAGCTGATAACTGTCCAAAAAGGTGCTTTTTACTTCTCCATGTTGTTTCAAAAATGCTAATTTCAGGTACACATTGCATTTTATCTTCTTTTGTATTTTTCAGGTTAAAAAATTGCACTCTATCTGCAATTCACTCTGCTTTCTTTTCCTTCCTACCGACTGAGCCCTCATTTTCTGATACTGAATCTTCCTTCTTCCCATTCATCGGGTGAACATCTAGTTGACTGCTTTTCTCATATGAAAATATTTCTTTTGTTGAGTATATTATGCATCAGTCAGGCATTTTCAAGTATCCAGCCAACTTGTCAAGTGTGAGGAAGTTCCATTCAATCAGCAGCTCAACTCAGTCTGAAAAGCGGCATTGTATTTCTCAATGTCCTTGTGAGGATTAGAAAATTAAGGCTGGTCATTAATATGGCTGGTCATTAATAAACTTCCATCATCACTTTAAAAGGTCCACTTGGCCAAATTTTAATAGATGCTGAGGAAATCCATGGACTGGACTGGGGACAGAGGAGGGTAAGGGCAGGAGAGACTGCCTGAACATAGAAAGGGTGGGAAGGGATCATGTGTAAATAGTATGAAAGGAAGGAAAGTGTGGAGCAGGCCCTGGAGACAGGAAAGGAGAGGATGGATTAGGTCTAAGAAGCAGAGAGGAGCGTGGGATCTGCATTGCTGCAGCTGGGGCATGGAGAGGCCCAGCAGGAGACGGCTGGGTCTGACTGGGAGGGAAAAGGGGAGACGGAACAGTCTAGAATAGTGTGGGTTAGGTCTGGAGGCGCTGACTGAAGTAGGAGGAGTCGGACCAAATGGAGGATATATTGACCACCAAGAAGAAATGATAAGGTAAATTTATGTTCTCTTCGCAATCCGATCACTCTCATTGTCTGAGCTGAGCACTATGGTACCCAGGCACACCTTCCCCCCCGCCCAGTGGCACCACTCTCACCCCTGCTGAGCAGTGCTCTTGGCTGGCATCATGCTCCAAGGACTACAATATTTCTTAGTTCCTCTCTGCAAAGCACCGCATCTAGCACAGACAGAGAGGAAAATATTCCCATGGATACCTCATTTCCCCATCGCCCCCCTCCTCCACCCCCAAGGCTGTATGGACAACCTGGTTATTGCATGATTTTTATGGCTAATCCATAAATGTATGCATGGCGGTGGCTAGTACAGTCCAAAGGGAATATCTGAGAAGCAGTTATTGTTTATTTATTGTTTTTTTGTTGCCACTGTATATTCATTCTGTTTGGTCTCTACAATGTTCCTTGTTTGTTCTACAGTGTATTGTTCCTTGTTTATTTAGCTTGGCTGCTACTATACCTAAAAAAATGGAGTTTTTTGTTTCTTATGGCCCTGGTGGAATGTTACATAGAGATAAAGAGCCAAATCCTGCCCCCCTCCCTCTCTGTCCCCTTAAAGTTGCTTTGGGCTCTAAAGCCAGCACAGGAGAATCCCCATTTAGTGTAAGGCTGATCTAACCAGCCTTAGGTCACCCTTCCCAGTTCTTGATGTAGTGGGTGTGGCCAAAATGCCACTGTGCTCCAGCAATTGTTGTCTGCCCATTGGGGGCTGTTGCAACATGGTGAAATTTGAAGCAGCTAGCTGGCCCCCCCAGGAGGAGCACAAAAAGGTGGGGGTAAAGCCACCTTTGCCCATCCCCCTCAGCTGTACCAAGCACCGCCCCAGCACAACTGGGGCTCTAGCCCAACGTGTGTAAAAGACATAGGTGCTTGAACTAGGGGTGCGGGGGGTGCTGGCGCACCCCCTGGCTTGAAAGTGGTTTCCATTATATACAGGGTTTACAGTTTGATTCACTTGCTCTCAGCACCCCCACTATCCACATTGTTCCAGCACCTCTGGTAAAACATAATAAGTAACTTAATTTGGCCCATGCTTGAAGCTTGTTACCTTTGATATCATTTAAAAAAATGCATCTGAGTTCCCCAATGGCCTAAAAAGTTACAGCTCAGCAGGGAGGAGGTGACATAATTAAAAATTACAAAATCCCTCTAACATCTTTTCGTGGGTAAACTCCGCATGCTTCCAACCATGTTTGACATCCATGGCAGGCCTTGTAACCCTGTCACTGTGTGAAGCTCACTATGCTGAAGTCAGTCGTGTTTTATCGTAAGCACAAGTTTTATTATTTTAAGATATTATTAATTGGGTGGGAAAACTGGTTTCCAGCCCACCCATCAGGCTGTCATGCACATGTCACAAATGACATCCTCTTTAGCAAGATGACTGCCCCCATGCACAGGCTCAAAGTTGCCATCTATGATTAATTTTTTTAAATATACATTTTCATAGTCTAGCCACGGTGACGAGTCCTCCTCACTCTCTGAACTATTAGACTGTTGGGGTGAACAAAACCGATTATTTTCTTATAAAAGGCTACATGAGAGGAGTTACCTTCCACTGGAGAGTTAATGCCCTAATACCCATAAAACTTGAAAAAGTGAACAACAATATGCACCACTACACACACAGATACTTACTTAAAAGAATAAATTCTAAGGTAATAACTTTGAATATTTATGTTTAATTTACAGATCTCACCATTCAGGAGTGCAGGACCGCAGGCATAACCCTAATTTCTCATCCAAACAAACTGAATTTCTCAGAAGCAGAAAGTGCATGTAGACAGCTGGGGTTACAGCTGGCAAGCAAAACCCAGGTTGAGAAGGCCCGGAATCATGGCTTTGAAACATGCAGGTACGTGAAGTCTATAAGCTTTTAGCAGGTCCATTTCCTTACATACAACAATATGCTTGCGAATGCATCCAACATTAAAGGGTCTGATACTTTTTATTCTAGCTTTGGATGGGTGGCAGATAAATGGCTTGTCATTTCTCGGGTTATCCCAAATCCAAAATGTGGTCAGAACAAAACTGGAGTAGCAGATTGGAAAGTCCCTCTCCACCGCAAGTATCATGGTTTCTGCTTCAATTCTTCAGGTAAGTAGGCATGAGACCTAGAGTCGTTACATTTAGTTTTACTATTTCAAATCTTCATAGAAAAATTGTTGTTTGTGCTTTTTTCCTAATCTTAGATGGCGGATTGCATCTTTCCCCTCCAGGGGGAAAACAAAGAGCTATTGCTAAATGCAGGATGCTAGATGGACAGACGTTCCATTTAGTTCACCTAAATTAATAAAATTATGCTGTTATTAAAGCTCTTGAATAAGGCTGTCTTCATTATATTCAGTTATGTGGAGTCAGCTATGTGAAGCCCTTAGGTATGCTCAGTCATGCTTGTGCCAGTGAAAATGTTTCAAACGCACAGCTAGCTTACACTCCTTCAGTAACAGCAATGTTCTTTCGTGATATATATTATTTTACTGCAAAAATAAAAAATGGCCCAACAAACTAAATTAAATCTAAAAATACCTAAGTTAAAATACATTTATTCTGGCTAAAGTCCATACAAGCTAGTAAACTCCAAAGCCATCTTTGTCACGTATTCCCAGAATCTCCATTTATACAGCCTTGTATTTTACTTCATACTGTCCTGTAACAAGGAGAGAAATTAGATCGTCACATTAGTGACTCCACCCAAGCTAAAGGAAAAGATGGGAGGGGAACTTATAAGTCTTCAAATATATTAAAGGCTGTTATAAAGAAAACAACGATTGATTGCTCTACGTGTCTACTGAAGATAGGACAGAGGGTAGAGAGAAATTCTGGAGAGCCTAGAATGTAAACTGAAGAAGTTTGAACTTTTTTAGATCCAAGAAATAGTGGAATGTGGAAAAAACAGCAATAAAGGCAAGTGATTTTGATGGAAGCATTTTTAATGGCCTAGAATGAGGGAGATGAGAGAGTGGAGAGCAACTAGGAAATGGAGTAATATCTCGGTTGCTGTGGGGAGATGGAACGATGGATTTTGGAGATGGGCAATGGGTGAATCCCGGTCTCAGGGAGGCTAGCCCCTGGCCCGGTCTGCTGCTTCTGCCCAAGGCCCCACCCCTCCTGCTGGAGCCCAAACACCCCCCAGCACGGCCGCCACCACCTTCCCCAGTCCTGGGACCCTCCCAGCCCTGGAGCGCCGGGCAGTTGGGCAGGGGACATGCCCCCCCTCCCCAGTATGCTGGGCGGGGGGCACAGCTCCCCTCTCCCAGCCTCAGAGCGCCGGGTGGGTGGGTAGATGGCACAGCCCCCCTTCCCCAGCCCTGAAGCACCGGGTGGTTGGGTGGCGCAGTCTCCGTCCCCCTCAAGTCCCAGAGTGCAGGCTGGCCCCCTTAGCCCCAGCCCCAGCCTGGCGGGGGGAAGAGCCCCCCGCAGCACAGCGCCAGGAAGCAGGAAGTGGCCTGGGGGCAGAGGGGCGGGACCATGCAAGGTTGTTTGGGGAGACTTAGCCTTCCCCCAGCCTTCGATACCCATGCCACCCACAATTTTGGAGTTGTTACAGTGAAAAAGACATCAGGATTAGCTAGAGCCTGAATCTTAGGAGAGAAAGAGGGAGTGGAGTTAAACATGGCCTAGGGATTGTTGGCTTAAGTAATAGAAAGAATGATAATATTGTCAACAGTAGTAGAGAAGATAGGTAAAAGAGAAGGATAAGGAGGAAAGAGATAAGGTTTGTTCTGACTTGTTGAACATGAGATGGTGACAGTGCATCCAGCAAGAGAAATCGAATGAGATAGACATGTTGAGACTGGGCAAAAGAAGGGAGTTCAGGAGTAGAGTGAGAAATGTGGGTGCCATCACTGTAGAAGTGGTCATTGAGGTTATGGGAGAATATGAGTGTCACGGTTACAGGTCTCCTGCATCTCTGACCCCCTTCCTTGGTCTCTCTGAGTTCACGCTTCAAGTGTTAGGCCTGATGTCCTTACCTCTCCTGAGGTGGAGTCCCACAATTCTTCCCTTCCTTGGTTTGGCCCCAGCAATTCTTCCCTTTGGGAGCTTGTGGCCAATAGTGAATATAGTGACTAGCTGACTATCTTAAAACAAAATAATGTTTAATCTTAACCATAGAAACACAGCAAAGCAAAAGAGAAAAAGGATTTTAACACAATAAACAGTCTATATGCCTAGCTCTCTTATGGAAGGCTTACCATCCCCCTGGAATCTTTGGAAAGCTAAATTGCTTCATACTCCCTCAGCTGGGCCGGTGTCCATGTCACCCTGTTCTTTAGGAACAGCCCTGAACAACTGGCTCCCCGTCTCCCAACAATTCACTTTTTAACCATTTCAAGTCCTTTGGATCTGTCCATTCCCAGCCTGGGCAAAACAGAGTGTAACCTTGGGCTGGAGCAAATAATGTAGCCTCTTTTAAACATAATACCTCGGCATTGTTTCTTAATGACATCCACCATGTTTACTGAGAGGTTACTTATCTAAAGACATTGTGCTCCCTTCCTGCTAGTGTCTTAACAGCCCTGCTATTACATTAAATCAATATATTAATGCAGTAGACATTCCACTAACCCAATACAGTAACTACCCCAGTAACCAGATCATACACAGTATTCATAAATTATTACAGACCAGCCCCACATCCTTCACAATGTGTAAAGAGAGAAGACCAGAGGACTATGTATGAAACTCTGAAGGGTTTCAGTGAAGGAAAGTGGCCAGACATGTGAAAGAGATGCTGTAAGAGTGGCTGGAAAGCAAGGGGAAAGCCAGGAGAGTAGCAAGTCATGGCAACATAGGAAGGAGAGGCGATTACAATGGACTGAGAGATCATTCATGTCAGAGGGGCAGAAAGATTGAGGGTGAGGCCGTTAGAGAGAAGGCTATTAGACATGGCCAGAAGGAATTTGTTAATGATCTTCATGAGTAGCCGTGTTGGAGTGGGAGTGATGTGAGAAAAATCCAGGATGGAGGTACCCCTTGGACATATCCGTAGGAACAGCAGTGTCAGAAATGGATTAGCCATTTATATAGTCCAGTTAAAAAAGACATGATTGGGGTAAACTTGATCCTTCTCCACAGTTCAGAACTCTCATGTGTGGGTTTATGAACTATGTGGGAGGTTAGCTCAGATAGTATCTTGTTTAAACAGCTATGCTTTTTTGACGTCACTGCTTTTGTATGTGCTGTATCATGTCCGTGTATGCTTGAACTGTTCTTTTACAATGTGGCTTTTTTTATCTGTGTAGTATTTTGGATTGTACTACACCTATGAATAATAAGATGAGCTGTGTAAAGACAAAGTGGCAATCTTAACCCGGAATTCCTTACTTTTGCAGGTTTAAATACAGAGAATTGTCACTATTTTACATTGTTGTCATATTATTTAATAGAGCAAATTAAGCCTGTTGAATGCTATTAGGAAGCGATTTTTATTTAATATAGGGACTGAAGAATCACCATTTATTTTAATGGCCAAATTGCCTCTTGCTAGAGCTCTTACAACAAAAGTATTTGGCAAGAGCTCATTTTGCTGCATTTTGACCTTCCAGCTGCAGTGTGCAGAGTCACTTAAAGGCCATAGTGAAAAAAGAACAACTCTGTGTCATCTATCCTCTTACTTTGTGAATGAAAATGCGTCATCAGACGTCCCACCTGGGACTCATATTAAGAACTGTACATAAGTCATTTCCGCCCATTATTTCTATAACATATTCAGCTGGTTAACATGTAGATAACGTTATAGTTTTCAGATTATGTAAGAGTACCAGCAAGAACCAATGACCAATTCCTCCTTAGAGTCACATTTTCACTCCAGCCTTACCCAGAATTCCAGTTTTCCATTTATAATTTTAAAGATGCACTTTTTTTACAGGCATCATTTATGCAATTTGTCTAAATTACTGGCTGTCCCTGCAGATCAGGTCCTTATATAACCCACATTAGGATATAGGGTTGCCAACATTTTACTTGCACAAAACCAAACACCCTTGCCCCACCCCTACCACATCCCTCCTCCGAGGCCCCGCCACTGCTCCAAGGACCCGCCCCCATTCACTCCATCCCCCTCCCTCTGTCACTCACTCTCCCCACCCTCACTCACTCGCTCATTTTCACTGGGCTGGCTCAGGGAGTTGTGGTGCTGGCGTGGGTGAGAGCTCCGGGGTGGGGCCAGAAATTAGGAGTTCAGGGTGCAGGTGGGGGCTCCAGGCTGGGGAAGTGGGTTGGGATGTGGGAGAGGGTGAGAGCTCCGGCTGAGGATGCAAGCTCTGGGGTGGTGCCAGGGATGAGGGATTTGGGGTGCAGGAGAGGGCTTTAGGCTGGGACAAAGGGGTTCGGAGTGAGTGAGGGGGCTCTGGGCTGGGGCTGGGGTGCAGGGTGTGTGAGGGCTCTGGCTGGGGGGTACAGACTCTGGGATGGGGCTGGGGATGAGGGTTTTGGGGTGTAGGATGGTGCTCCAGGCTAGGACTGAGGGGTTCACAGGGCAGGAGGAGAATCAGGGCAGGGCTTGGGGTGGGGTGGGGGGGTTGAGGGGATGAGGGCTCTGGCTGTGGGTGCAAGCTCTGGTGTGGGGCTGGGGATGAGGAGTTCTGGGTGCAGGAGGGGGCTCTGAGCTGGGATTGAGGGGTTTGGAGGGTGGGAGGAGGATCAGGGATGTGGGAGGGGGTTGGGGTGCAGGAGGGGGTGCAGGCTCCGGGTGGCACTTACTTCAAGCAGCTCCCAGAAGCAGCGGCATGTTCTGTCTCCAGTCCTATGCAGAAGTGCAGGCAGGTGGCTCTGCACACTGCCCAGTCCACAAGCACCGCCCCTACAGCTCCCATTGGCTGTGGTTCCCAGCCAATGGGAACTGCAGAACCAGCACGTGAGGTGGAGACAGCATGCGGAGCCTCCTGTCTGCCCCTACGCATAGGAGCTGGAGAGGGGACATGCCGCTGCTTCCAGCAGCTGCACGGAACCAGGGCAGGTAGGGAGCCTGCCTTAGCCCTGTTGTGCTGCCAACTGGACTTTTAGCAGCCTGGTCAGCAGTATTGACTGGAGGCACTGGGCTCCCTTTTTGACCAGGCGTTTTGGTCAAAAAATGGACACCTGGCAACCCTATTGGGACCATGTGCAAACTGCAGATTTCAAAGGTTTATAGCTTGGCCAAATTTGCATGGATTTTCTTTGGGACAGAAAAACACATTCCTGACACAAATATAACCCCACTGCCAAACTTCAAGTCCCTGATCCAAAGTATGTGGACACTAAAACCTCTCAAAGAAAAGGTTGCCTGAATGTTTTGACATGAACAAAATAACATATTTTTCCCTAATCTTCTTCTTGGAAAGCCCTAAATTTCTTTGGCTGGAAAAAAAATCAGTCTGAGGCAGACGTCAGGCATATAAAATTTCAGTCCAAATGGTTACAGTTTGGCAAAGTTATAAGCAGGTGAAATCGGGGGCTTATACTGGGAAGTGTTGGATAACCATAATAATAGGCAGGGCTCATAGCACCACTTGTAATGATGTAAATTAACCTCAGAATGCTGGGTAACCACATGACAATGTAACCTGTGTTCTTACTCAGTTCTTCCCTCCATTTTGTTTTGTTTCCTTGTCATGTGTCACACAGGAAATTATATTGTAAGCTCTTTCTGGCAAGGATCTTGTCTTTTGTATGCCATTGTAAAAGGAATTTTGTCACACTTGTGGGCTTTGGTCCCTGTTCAGAAAGGTACTTAAGCATGTGCCTAACTTTAAGGAGGTGAGTAATCTGGAATTACTCTTATACTTAAAATTAGACATGCTAAATCTAAGCCTCTCTGAATAAATACATAATAATAAACAGTATCAATAGTTGTATCCAGAGTTGTGTTGGTCCCAAGATATTAGAGAGACAAGACAATATATTTATGGGACCAACTTCTGTTGGTGAGAGAGAGGAGCTTTCAAGCTTACACAGAGACCTGAAGAAGAGCTCTGTGTAAGCTTTGAAAGCTCCTCTCTCTCACCAACAGAAATTGGTCCAATAAAAGCTATTATTCACCGACCTTGTCGCTCTAGTATCAATAGGTATGAGGAGTGGTCATCTGATTACCTCACTGCATACCCTCAGAAAAACTTCTGAAAATATCCACCATAGATCAATGTGTGGTTTGCCTTAGGTATGTGCAAAATTTTGCAATAGCGCCCAGTGCAACTCATTATACTTCCTTTCCCCCTTTGCAGATATCTGGATTGATTCATGCATACCAGAAACAGATACAACCCTGTTACCTGCAACAGATCCAGAAATAAACTCATCTTCAACAGCTTCATCTCAGGGCATCACAGAGATACCTACTGCTCCTGAGTCACCAAAACCCCGAATACGTCAGAAGACCTTTCGCATAAAATGCGTAACAGAAACCATTTTACCAACAGTACAGACTACTTGGGAAAGTGAAGAGGAGATGGCAGTGCCTAATGGAAACCGAGCTGCCTTTACAAATGATAGCGTTGTATTTGGAGGTAAAGGCTATATGTCTCTTTTATATGTACCCTAGTTATTAAATAGTGTTTTAGAGTGGGGACATGTGCACAGCTACAACCAAAATCAAGGATTGTTATGCATGAGTGTATGAGGGCAGAATAAGAATGTAAGGAATTGCAAAGCCAAAACTAGTAACACAAAGGAAACTCCTTTCTTTTGAAAATTAATTGGTATATTTGTGGAGGATTAAATATAACCTCACTTAGCTTTTTAATAGGAATCAGTGGAATTTTACCACATAAGTTCTGTTCCTACTTCTGAGGAAGTCAATGGGAATTTTGCCAACACACGCTACATGCTTGGTACAAGTGAAAAACCTAATTGGTTCTCTCACCTGCCAGGATAAAGCAATCAAAACACCCACACAAAACCTCATGTTAAACAAAAAAAGCAAAACTGTATCATTTTCTGACATGCCAATAATCACTATATCTTTCTGATCCTCAACTTTTACTGTACTACTTGGAAAATATGGTGTAGAATAATATATGCATGCATGCAACTGTGTAGATTACAATAGCTAACAGAGCAGTCTGGATATAAATCTTTGGCAAACCCTAGCCCTTCAGTTTTACAATAAATGTGTTTCCATGGGTAATGACTCTGAAATTTTCATCCAGTATTCATTATCTGCCTGGAAAGAACATCAGCTCACCTCTTGTCTCCTGTTTAATAATCCTGATGACAATCCTTAACTGAAGGGTTTTTAAAAAAGCTTTCCTTTGACTGACTATATTTTGAATGCAATCACATACAATTTACATAGGATGTTTTCCTAAAGAACAAGACAACATGCCATATACCTGAACAAAATCATTGTAGTGATGTATTTCTCTAAATTCCCCTGCTTTAATAGACAGTAAAGATTATTTTGATATAATTCATATTCAACAGTGACAAAAATGATAGTCTAAATATCAAAACAGGCCTGAAGTTGTTCCCCTTGAACTCAATGGCAAAACTACCATTGACTTTAATGGAAGAAGCACTGGGTGTAAATGGTAAAGTAGTGTAACTTCCCCTTAGCTGGTGTGCAAAATGAGTGTAATTGACGCCACTGTTTAGCTCATTGTGAATTTGAACTAGAGATTTCCATGGGGGTTGGGCTCACTTACTCAAGGCTGCCTTTAGCAGAATCTGACCTTAGGCACATGAATTTTCAGAAAGGCTGATTTAAGAACTAAGAATATTTTTTAAAAATCAAGATAAACACTTCAATTATCGATATCCTTTTATCTTTAGGTGTACCCATTGCACTCCTTGTGCTGGCACTCATCTTCTTTATAGCATCGGCTGTTCTTGCAGTCTGCTATATCAGAAAGTAAGTTCTTTCTTTCATAATGTACTTACTCTTAGATTACAGCTGATGAATATTCATATTTGTATACAGTACAAATTTAATTAAAACATATGACAAAGAAGAGTGAAATGTGCATATCTGTAGCTCTGCAGATAAACTTTATTGTTGTTGTAGCTGATGGCTTGTCATAGGAAGGAGCTTAATCAATTAATCATGTGCCAGGTGTGTGATTTCTGCATGTCAGCTCATCTGTCTGCATTTAAGTATCTGCTGTAGTGTTAGTATGTTTTCCTTCTTGTACCTTTCTACCATCCCAGTCCTGATAGAAGAGTTCTTATTCTTGAATTATGGTTGTGTTCCGAAAGATCAACATTTGTAAAGCTTACAAAGTGATGCAGACAGACATTCAAGCCAATGGATTGTTAAATCCAGTCTAAAAGCTGCATATGTCTGAAATTACATTCCATCTAGTTTCATCATTATGTATTGCTACTTCTGATATATGTTGTCTGATTTAAAAATATTTAAGAACTAAGTCTAAAAACCATGTGACCACTTAAGGGAGACCAATTCAGCATCCCCATGGCTTTAGTGGGAGTTCTGCTTGAATATGGCCTGCAGGATCAGTTGATAATTCTAGATACTTTGTATTTCATCTATTCAGTGATTATTCAGAGCTCATAATATGTACGCTACCTGGTAGTGTTTCTGTTCTAATTTGTTTTAATATTTCTATTTAAAGATACAAGAAAACCTTCCCATTTTCAAACAAGGAGCCCCAAAAAGAAAGGATTGAAGCCAAAGTCATCAAAGAAGCTAACTCAAGTGACAGTGCTCCTGAGAAGGAACCAAAGAATAATGGGAAAAAGGCAGAAGAGCCTCAAACCAAGCCTGAGGCCACAGTAAAATGTGTAGAAGCAGAAGTTTGAAAGGATAAATATAACAGCAAGTTTGACAGATTTAAAATGAAGAATTCAGAATTAGCAAAACATTTATAAATTGTTTCAGTTTCCCCATCTTAAAAAGGGGATAATGATACCTACCTTTCTTTGTAAAGTGCTTTGACATCTACTGATAGAAAAAGCACTACATAAGAGCTAGGGTATTATATTACTGTAAATACTGGCAAGGTGAATGCATATTCCTTAGTTCAAATGTTTGTACAATCAGCATTCTATGATTATTAATTACACTTCCTCTTTGGTATAAAATGTTCTTTTGCAGAAACATGGTATCTTATTCATATTAATATTAAAAAAACAAACAATCGTCTCACAACTCAACATTTTCCATCTTAACAAGAAGTAACTAAGTCTAAGAATGCCTTGTTGATTGAGATACAGTGTATAATTGTTTGCATAAAATTCAGATCAACACATCTAAAATAAAATTTATGTTTCTTTCTATCCTGGAGGTTGTCTGCTAATGTAATAGCATCCACAATTAATACCTGATCGTGCAACCCTTACTCATTCAGACAATTCGTATTCAGGCAAGTAGTCCCACTGAGTTCAAAAGGACTGCTGGCATGAGTGGGGATTACTCAGGTAAGGGTTGCAGGATCAGCCCCTTAGCCTGTAAGTTCCCAAACAAGGGTACTTTTAGATTTACTATAAAGATAAGTAAGATATTTATACTGAGTATAATGTAATCAACAATGAAGTATTTTCTTGGGTATATCACTGTATCATAATTTACAATTTTATTTATTAAACTCAAGACTGCATCATTCTTCTTCAGATAACTGACAGAAAAAACACCTTTAAAACTGTATCACAATCTGTATCATAAAGGTCTCTAATGTCTATTTCAATGTGTTTTCAAAAGAAAAGGATACCCAGTGTCATGGGAAGTTTACAGCATTTAATAAGAAAATAAAGTTCAGTAGATATATATATTTGTTACATCTGTTTTATTTATTAGTCTCATGAAAACTACCTCCCAGGAAAATCCAAACAGTACACATTGCTTCAATACTATACTTTGAAAAGAGACAGAAACACATGGCTGGTGTTATGTTAATTTCATAATAGTTGCATAATCTAAACATGAATTTGCAGTCTAAATACCAAATGTACTACATATCTCTATTAACAAAGATTTTGGATAACATTTGCTGTTAAAAATGCCCTTCAGTAGGCAGATTAGTTTGAAAGACATATTGCAAAATATCTTCTGCTATGGCAGCCATTTTAGCACAGAGTTGCTCTAACCAGTACCCAAATAAGCATCTCGTTGTCTGAAAGGAAATAACACGAGTCCTCCTGGTATTCCAGGTTGTTAGCAGAATGAAAGATAGGTTATGAAATTAACTTTTAAAAGAGAGCAGCATTTAAAATATGAGCTAATGTAACCCACTAGTGAGTGTCAAGTGTCTCCCTTTGTGCCCAAGCCAAAAAAGATGAGTCTGTTACAGCTTTAGAGCATGCTTTCAGCTTTTGATGTCCCCCAGTTCAATCCCCAGTGGGTTGGCCAAGATGGAAACTGTTAAAATAAAAGACGTGAGAACACCTCTCTTTGAAAGCCACAGGATATGATTGACTTAGTTCGGTAAGGGAGTGGTAATGCCTAAAAACACTGCTGCCATTCAGGATATCCTCTTCATTTCTGAAGGATTTAATTTGTGTTCATCACAGGGGGCTTTATCCTGTGAGGTGCTGAGCGAGCACAAGCACCGTTGGGGAGTCAAAGTCACTTAGGAAGTTCAGGCCCATGTCATGTGAGACTCTGGGCAGGCTCACCATCTTCCTGAGCTCACTTACTTTGTAGCTAAATGTGCTTAGATAAGCATGTAGACAGTTATAGAAGCTTTTAAAGCAATACTATCATTATTTACTCATAGGTGAAATCTGCCCACGTACAGGTGCCAGCACAAGGGCTATGCACCACTTAAATTCCACTTAAGCCATTCAAGTTTAACTGGCACATAGGTTTTATGCTGGCTCTTGGCCCAAGCATGAATTTCACCCACGTTTGTAATTACATTTATTCCTGATTCCAACGTGGGTGATGACTTATTCCATGATTTTAAGGGGAACGAGTTCTCTGTGAAAAAGAACCAAATTCTGTGGCAGGTACTCTTTATTTTGCAGCAGGGAACAGTCAAGTCTGAGTGTGCTAATTAGGTTGTTAATTTTTTCAGAATACATTCCTGAATCTTAGTATCATGCCCTCAATTTCTGGGGTCATGTGAGTACGTCAGACTCTCCACTTTCATTTTAAGAACATTATGTTTCTAGCCCTCATGGTTGTGAAGAAAACTGACGGTGTGACCCAAGTGTAACTAATTAATAAAGCAATATCGGCCTGAGTCTGTGGAGAGTTTGAAGAAATAGATCTGAGAGAGGTGGCATGCCCCATTCATCTCCAGGAGGTGTTAACTCCAAAACCCACTGATCTGGGAAGTCCACCACCACCACCTCAGCAGAGGGCAATGTGTGTGGCAGGAACAAAATAGTGCAAACAACCTGACTCACCCAAGCAGATACAGCTTGGCTCCTGGATTAAGTACTGAGGGGAACCCCATGCCACTGTCCCTGCCTCTTTGTAAGGGAAGGCAGGGCCTTAACACCAGCACATCATATGGGCAGTGAGGATATGATGCAGGGGCAGGGCTGCAGGGGGGGAAGCCACAGGAGGCCCTGTGTCATCTTGTTCATAGAGCCCTAGATTGCCTTAACCCTAGGGTTGCCACCGGTTCAAGTTTTCCCAGGATTGTCCCTTTTTTGTGGCAGCTGTCCCAGAAAATCTGAGTGCTCAGTACACACTGCCTGCGAGCTTACTTTGATGGCCTGGCCTGTTTTTTTTTTCTACCTGAGGTGGCAACCTTTCTTAATCCAGACCTGTATACTTCACAGCCTGGACAGGATGGAGCTCAAGCCAGAGACTGTAGCTCAATGGCTTGGCCCCTCCAGTTGCCACAACCCTCCATCTGCAGTCCCATTTGGAACACCACACCACACTTTGCATCCCAGGCAGGATGGAATTCTTCCTGGTGCCCATGATGCTCATAGACTCATCCTTGGCTGCCCCATTTCCACCTTTTGGTACATACCTTAAAGACAGGTAAGGGTGGTCCTGACAGCCAGAAGCTCTCGGAACCTGCTTTGTAGCGCCCCTTTTTATGGACAGCAGGGCAGGCAAATGTGCTAATTATGTAAAACGCTCCCCGTTGTGGTGAAAGCAGCACAGAAAAAGGCAGCTGTAGCTTGGCACTGGGGGAATGGAGGCAGGGGCAGAGACAACAAAATGTCAAACATGGGGCTGCAGCAGTTGGGCAAAAAGCCAAATTCTGCAAATGTGTTATTACAGAGTACCTGGTACCTGCCTGTAGTATATTTTAGCCATCAGGCCTAGAGGCTAGGAATACATAATTAACAACAAAGAGTAACATTAAAATAAAGCATTTTGCAGCCAAAGGTTACATATGTCCTATGTTCTCCATCTCTGCAAAAGCACTGACCTCTACTGACAGGGTGGGACTGGCTATGTCACCTTTCTGGTGGAGGTGGGGAGGGACAACGCGCATCCTCCTCATCTCAGCCCAGCCCTCTCCATGAACAGATTCTGGAGAGCCCCCACAGGGTCCAGGTAAGAGAGAACAATACACTGAGTTGGGGGCAGAGTCCTCTGCACACATGGATATTGGGGTGACTATCAGGAGTCAAATAACAAAAGATCTTCTTTGTTCATCATATAAAATACATCTAAGAAATGTGAGGCCTGATTTCTCATATGCAGCCAAAACACACACAGCATGAATCAAAGGGACAGGTGCAAAGATGGTTTAAAACACCTGGCATTCCCCTAATTCTACTTTTGCTCTGTGCATGGCAGTTTCCCCCTGGGGTTTATTAGAACAGCTAAAGAGCTGATTTTAATGGAGCTGCAATGACCGCAAATGGTTTTACAGATTATGCCAGCATTGTGAAACAAAGTGGCCACATAGAACAGGAGCATCTGGCTCATTGCTCTCCATGCAGTGAGATACTAGCTCTGCAATGACAACAGTGATAGAAACATTAATCAGCAAGTGCCATAACAGACTAGCATGATAGTGATGTAAAATATAGTAGAATGTGCAAATGTTCTTGGTCATTGTTTAAATGAATTCAGATAGGTTTTTCCACTACAAAGCAAACAGGGGAAATGAGCATTACGCTCAGGATGTGAACTAATCTCAGCAACCAAACCCTCAACAAATGATTTCACCAGGAAAAAAATCTAATATAAACTATATATTGCTGTCTCCACTTTTTAAACATTTTTTATTCTTTTACTTTCTTACTCTTTCTATTTGTGAGAAATTACTACTGAAACAAGTGTGAGAAAAAATCCAAGAGTTCCTATAAGGATATAACTTCATATCACAAATAGTAGTTACTCCAAAGTAATTACCACGAGATGAACTCAAAACTAAATACATTTACTGAGCTGTATGTAATTTTTTCTTTAAAATATTTGCTTAACAAAAACATTACAGTAGTTGTAATATTTATATAATTTATTTATTGTAAAATTATTGCACAGCCCTACATATTGCACAGCCCTACAGCAAATGGAGTAAGGTACTACTTAATGTAAGGCTGTCACATTTTTCCCCAAGGACCAGAATGTGACAGCCTTACATTGAGTAGTACCTTACTCCATTTGCTTCAACAAGACTACTCAGTATAAGATGATATTCAACATCAGTGAAGAAATCACAATCTAGCCCATGTGGGAGAAGGGAGGGAACAGTTTATAAATAATATTATATATCAAATATATTATGTAATTATATATGCTACATTAGCTATAGTTGCCTGTCTAGTAAGAAGAAGCCCACCTAGTTTTGGAGGCATTTGCCTGATCCTGAAAGCTTTTATTAATGTGAGTAACAATTACTCAGGAAAACAGAACTAATAACTTCAGTGGAATTACTGCGATGAGTAAGCATTTGCAGGATCAGGTCCTAGGATTGCAGTCTGAAAGTTAACAAAAATCTACTGTCTAAACTGGCTGTGTTATCACCAATGATGTCATAATTCCATCACCCAATCATAAGCTGTTATGCAAGTGTCGTGAAATCAAAGTGTAAGTGTTAAAATCATGCAGTAGAACCTCAGAGTTATGAACTGACCAGTCAACCACACACCTCATCTGGAACCAGAAGTACACAATCAGGCAGCATCAGAGTCAGAGAAAAAACCAAATACAGTACAGTATTGTTAAATGTAAACTACTAAAAGAACAAAGAGAAAGAGGCACTGTTCAGCTGTAAACTTTTCAAAGAACAACCATAATGTTTTGTTTAGAGTTACAAATATTTCAGAGTTACGAACAACCTCCATTCCCGAGGTGTTCATAACTTTGAGGTTCTACTGTATCTTTAAAAGTCTCTGTTATCTGACAAGATTTACCAAAAATGTAAGATACATGTTTTACATGCAATTTTAATAAAATGATGTTCATCTTACAAAATGATCTATCAATATCTTATAAATGGGATATCTCAAATATAAATATTTATAAAGCAACACAGGACATTTATGAATAAGGCTACACCACCCACATAAGATCACAAACTTCGAAGTGTATCCTTCCAATAACAATGCATGAATTATGTATATATTCAGACTACATGGGTATTCATGTTAGGACACCTGCCAGCCAATGCAGTATTAAAAGTTATTTATTCTGGTAGGACTGGATATGAGAATTATGAAAAAAGAGTGAAATCCTTACTAGGCTCACAGTGCTCTTCCCTTTAACCATTATTGAATAGTTTTGCTAGTGCTGGAATTCTAAGAACAACTACAGGATAGAATCCTTGGGCCAAATCCTAAACTCCTAACTCAGTACAAGATTCTGCCTGGCTGATATGCAAATGTGCTGCAGTAAGGTAGGCACAAAGAAAACTTTCACCACCCTTCTGCATCCCATATAAAGGCCAAGCAGAATTGCAGTCCTTGCACTCCTCGGTCAGAAATGACTTGCTCCCTTCCTGTTCCCATTGGAGTGCTCCCTGAGCAATGGAAAGCAGTTAGAAGGGGAATGAGGATCTGGACCACAGTTTCTGCTAAAAGGAACAGATGGTTTTACATTCACTGTAGGCTGCTTAAGGAACTTCTCGTTAGGTCTCAACCCAGTGCAGGGCTTTTGAAGCTAATCACAGAGTCAAAACTTCATTATCTGTTGAAGATAGTCGTGCTCAGTCACTGCAAACTGCACCTTGTTAATCACCTCCAGGAAGTCTCAGAAATGACAGTGAGCTTGAGATTCCTTTAAGAATGATTGGTTCCATCTAACATCTAATAATACTTTGTATTATTCACTCACAAGTAACAAGAGTTGGATTCCCACACTTAGGCTCCAGATGTTTGCTGACCTTATAAAAGAGAGAGGGAGGTGTATGTACCGTCTGCAGGAAATACGTAAAATGTCACAAGTCCAAGCCAAATCTTATTTGGAATACAGGGATTTCTTTTCTGTAATTTTAACGGAACATATTGTAATGGGGTAGCAACTCCTTCTTTCTCTTTTTTAAGTAAAAACACCAGATGTGAAAGGCTACGATGGTGGAAGATCTAGGATATTCTATAATTTCTATATACCTGAAATTTCCTGTTCGAATTGTTATTTCATAGTAAAAATTAATCCCTAGTGTCTTTTGGTATTTTCCACATATGTCCAACATTTAAGCCCAGCCCTTCTGCTGTGGCTGAAGAGGACACAGTTCAGCTCAGCAGTGAGTGCCAATGTGGCTTTTAATTTTCCCCAAGGCTGGACTGATTATGTACGCTGGCTGACAATGGTTCCCAGGAACGAATACAGCACCTAGGGACGTCCCAGTCATGCTTCTTGCTTCAGCCACAATCTTTATGTCAGCACCAGGGATATTTTAAGAGCAGGCCTGCCTCTTCTCTCTACCAGAGGATCTCCCTTCACTCTGTCTAGCCTCACACTGCCTGCTAAAATAGCTTTATGACCAAAATTCATCAGTAATGTGGCACTAAATAGCCACAACATAGCAGAGGTTCTGGGCCTCAGAAACTGATACACTGAAAGGTATGTTTTTGGAAAGAAAAATTTCCCATTTATTTCACTCTTTCAAACAGCTGAAGGTCTGGAATTCACACCAATAGGACTAAAAGGAAATAGTATGTTACATCATGAAATCCCGACCCCCATAATTATTTGGGCAGGGAGGAACAAATGACAGCCCATGAGCCATACCAACCAGTCACTTTCCTAATCCCTTCCCTGCGGCCAGCAGCTGTGCCAGCATGGCTTGAAGTGGCTGGGTCCTCCCCTAACATCAGCATGGTGAAGGCCAGGTATGCACCAGGGACAGTGAGGTAGGTGACAAGGCAGCATGGGAGTAGTTCAATGCGAGCCACACGCTGGCGGAGCACAAGCAACTTCTCCATCGCTTCTGTCCAGCCCACCACGTGCTTTCATGCCAGCGCCTCCCAACAGCAGAACCCCCCCCCCATCTCTAGGGCCACAGAAACCAGAGATGGAGAACGCCTGCCAGGCCTTCCCCCCGCCGCCTCCTCCTTGGCTGCGTCCCGCCTACCCTGGCCACAGGGCGCGTGAGCGTCTCCCAGGAGGGGGCTCCACGGCCCACCAGAAACTTTCCACCCTCCACGCCCCTTCTCCCAGCCTCTCCCCTGCTGTGCAACCCCCACGGGCCCCGCGGACACGCCCAGGCCGCGAGCGCCCCTCTGCGCCGAGCCGCAGGCCCGGCTGGCGCTGTGGCGGGGGCGCCCCAGCCTCCCAGGTGAGGGCGGGGCGCGTTCCTCGGTCTCCTAGCTGCGGCGCCCGAGGCGTGCGCGCGCACGCACAGCCGGGCACGTCAGCGAGGCGCCGCGCGAGACGGCGGCCCCCGTTTCTCCCGCGGGCGGTTGGGTTTTGGGGGAGCGCGGGGAGGCCTCCCCGTCCCCAGCCCGTGGCGGGCCCGGCCGGCGGGGACAGGATGCCGGGTGAGGCTGCTGCTGCTGGGGCTGGGCAGTGACGGGAGCGGCGGGCAAGGCAGGCAGGCCCCGGTGAAAGGCTGTGGGGAGACTGGAGCGCCGCCCCTCCCCCCGCCGCCCGCACGCGCGCGCGCGCGCGCCGCCCCTCCCCCGCGCCGCCCGCCCTGGGCTGGAGCTGGGCGGGGGCCGGCCACGTGCCCGGTGGTTGTGGCGTCGGGGTAGCGGTCGGCGGGGATGAGCAGCCCCGGGGAGCCGCCTTCCGCCAGCCTCTTTCAGCTTGGACTAAGCCCGCCGGCCACCGCGCACCTTGCCTGAGCCTTCAGCCTGGTGCCTGGCCCCGTCACCCCCGTGCGCGCGCCGGGGCTGTGTGTGCGAGGCGCTCCGACGCGGCGGTCGGCTTCCTGGGCGGGGCACGTTCTGTAAGGGCACGAGTTGATGGTAAGGGAGGGGAGTGAGCCCTGGCTTCGAGGGTTAGTGGCTGGGCCTCGGCAGCACCAGTATGTAGCAGGGCTGCGGTACTCGAAGTGTGGAAAACAAAGTGGCAATACCCTAAAATGATGGTAATTTGCACAGTAATGTGCATGACAACAGTAGTGTCTGGCTTTGCACCACAAACCCTCACCAGAAACGATGGCAGCGCTTACTTACCATCTTCAGGTGTAGCTGAGCCAAGGGTGAAGCACAGGAGTAGTTCATTATTAAATCTCCATTCAGTAATTGTGGAAGGGACTAGATATGCCTGCTTGTTTATAAACTACAGACTTTTGTGCATTGATAGTGTAGTATATTAAGGGCTAAGTTGCTTACTGAAGCAGAGAACCTACTTGTTCATCTCTGGAGTACAGAGTTCAAATATAAATAAATTAAGGGTGTTTACAACAGGAATGGAGAATCAGTGATACAGGCTTAGTTGCACACTTGAGTATAGTATTACTGATTGTCACAGCTATATAATTTCAGAGTGACTGAAGAGGGAAAACACCTATTAGGTAACCTACTCTCTCCCCATAATTTTGGTCTTTCAGTCGTTACATTATAAACCCTTATTTTCTGGATGGCTTAACATGGCTGTAAAATTGACTAGATTGAAAGTTACTCATGGTCTTAGCCTGGCCTTTAAATTATCACACAAAACAATCCTTAAGAGTTCTGTAGCTTTGAAAGCAGTTTATCATTTGTTAAGTCAATATGTTAACTTCTTCAGCTGAAAATTTTCTAACCAAATGTGGATTATGTTGGTCTTTATGGAGAAAATATAAAGGCAAACAGTTGTTTGAGAAGGCAGCTTTTTGCATGTGTACCAGCTCTTTCATTTCCAAACTCTGTTTTGTTGTGGTGTTAGGTACTAATAGGCATATTTTTGTCTTTTATATAGCCCTATTAAGATGCATGGGCCCCAAGAAATTAATAATTTAAACTGGGCACAAGTTTACAAGGAAACACAATAAACAGGTTGCAGGGGAAGGTTGTATGTGAGGGATGGAGGTTATGCTAGTGAAAGATCTTGGGGTGCTTATTGTGGTTACAGATGCACCTCAGTTTCTCTTCCCTTTGTTTTATTTTAAAAACTAAATTTGAGGGCAAGAGTCAGGAGAGAGTGGTGTTGGAGAGTGATTTCAGTGAAAGTTCAGAGAATATGAAAACAGAATTTGGCCTGAATTTTACAATTAAGTTTTTGTTATCTGGATGTATAGCATATAGTTGCAAAAAGAAAAAGAGTACTTGTGGTACCTTAGAGACTAACCAATTTATTTGAGCATAAGCTTTCGTGAGCTACAGCTCTCATCCGATGAAGTGAGCTGTAGCTCACGAAAGCTTATGCTCAGATAAATTGTTTAGTCTCTAAGGTGCCACAAGTACTCTTTTTCTTTTTGCGAATACAGACTAACACAGCTGTTACTCTGAAACCTAGCATATAGTTGGATATTTCACGGTAGACCCCTGAGAGGAGAATGTACTTTTCACAACTGTAACACACGTTTTGTCTGTTTTTCTTGTCCAAAATTTTATGTAGTTGCAATCAGCTATGTACAGCTATAAGCCTTGATTCTGCAAATGTTTGTTCAGAAATGTTTGCTGGATCAGGGTCTTGTACAGTGACACTATAAATCTGTTTATAATGTGGCTAGTACCAAACTTGGAGCGCAACTACAGATACAAAGTTAAGACCCAGATCCTTCAGTTGAATTATAGAGCCCCATTAAAGTCAGTGGAGCTCCACAGGGATCTGTACTAGTGGTGCTGACTGCAGGATCTGAGCCTATATCCCTACTGATTTGTCTCCCTCTTGGATGTTACTCTTAAATAAATAAAAATAGTAAGGAGAAGCAAATGTTTGGCTAACTTGAAATGAAGTTTAGATAAAGTGAGGGTATGAAGATTCTTCTGGATATTGGGATCAGAATCTGTAGAGAATGATCTTGCACCACCAGTGGGGAGAAAGTGTGGAGGAATGTAGAGGATGCCTGTACTGGATGAACTGAGGAAATGGGAGGAGAAACTGGAACAAGTCTACACAAGGTTGTTTAAATGAGGGAAACTTTGACTCGAATCAAACAATTCAGTAGCCAGAAAGGTATCTGAGGATCATGTGGCTCTGCCTAGTTTTTAATCCTTAATGTAATCATGAATCTTAATGTTTTACTGTTCTGTAACATCATATCTGGCTTGTATCTTCTTTGGCTTGTGTTTAATATTCAAAAGCCTTGTATGCATACAGAAATTGCACCAATTTAACTAAATGGTTTCTAGGGGAGAGATAGCTCAGGGGTTTGAGCATTTGCCTGGTAAACCCAGCGTTCTGAGTTCAATCCTTGAGGAGGCCATTTAGGGATCTGGGGCAAAAATTGGGGATTGGCCCTGCTTTGAGCACGGGGTTGGATTAGATGACCTCCTGAGGTCCCTTCCAACCCTGATATTCTATGACTTAGTTGTATCAGTGCAACCCCCTAGGGTGGATGCTTTGAAATCAGTTTAAGGCTGCTTACCAATTTAAGTGTCCACCCGAAGATGAATGCACTGATAAGTCAACTTAGAAACCAGGTTAGTTACATCCAGCTTCTGTGTGGAGACGAGCATAGGGAAACACATTTTTGTTCTGTACATGTCAGCTTAATTATATAGTTAAATATACAATTAGTTCTTAGAGTTTTTGACTTGCAAAGAAAAATCTTTTCTTAAACTGCCATATATTAGCCTCACTTCATAATTTTCTCCTTCTTGTTGCATTCCTGTGTTTGAAACAGGGTGAATAAAAATCAGTGATTTAAAAAAAAATCAGTTTTTTTCCTTAGAAAACATTTTTATCAAAAAAATCTGATAAATAAAAAAATTAATTTTTTTAAATAAAAAAAATCCATCTAAAGATAGTTTTATTAAGATACATTATAGCTCAAATATATTTCATCATGGAATAGGGATTATAAATTCTAATTCTATAGCATGAGACAATATATTAAAGTAATGTTTAAGAAAAGTTTTGTAAGTAAGTTCCAGTAGTTCATGGATTAGGGACCCAGTCTTATGGGGTTCCAGGGGCTCCTTTATAGATTATTTAGGTTAATCTTTCTATCTACCAATGGGACTCAGTGCTCAGTCTAGAAAATACCATCAGAGATGCTTAGTTTTTCAGTTTTCAAACTGTAGATTTGTGTCTCCAGAGATAACATGCTTGTTAACAGCAAAAATGTTTTAAATTAATAAATATATAGAGGTGAAAAATAACAGACCTCAACCCTATTGTCCCCATGCAAATTTGTGTACACAGAGTTAATCCCTTACCTCTCTCTAAAAGTGCAAAGTTTCAAAAAGTTCAATGAATAGAGAAGATTGTTGGAGGCAGAATAGATCTGGACAAGAAGAAGAAATCTGGAGATAAATGTGAGAAGGGAGGGACAAGCAGTAGAAACACAAATGAAACTGTTTGAGCAGCATATTCCAGAAGTTTTGAGGTCTTTCTGAGTGTAGCCTTCATTGATTTGCGACCTACCATACCATTCACGCACTAGAAGGGAAAACCTATGATGGCGGCAGGCCGTAAAAGAGACCCAGTTTGTAAATAAGAACCATTCAAGAAATATGTTTGCTGCTGATGTTTTAAAGAAAGTCACACTAGTGAACTGGTGGAAGTTACTTAAGCACTTGGATTCAGACACTGTTGAAGTAAGGTTTCAGAGTAGCAGCCGTGTTAGTCTGTATCTGCAAAAAGAACAGGAGTACTTGTGGCACATTAGAGACTAACAAATTTATTAGAGCATAAGCTTTCATGGGCTACAGCCCACTTCATCGGATGCATAGAATTGAACATGTATGTATATATCTATAAGAAGATATATACATACAGAGAAGGTGGAAGTTGCCATACAAACTGTAAGAGGCTAATTAAGATGAGCTATTATCAGCAGGAGAAAAAAACTTTTGTAGTGATAATCAAGATGGCCCATTTAGACAGTTGACAAGAAGGTGTGAGGATACTTAACATGGGGAAATAGATTCAATATGTGTAATGACCCAGCCACTCCCAGTCTCTATTCAAACCCAAGTTAATGGTATCTAGTTTGCATGTTAATTGAAGCTCAGCAGTTTCTCCTTGGAGTCTGTTTTTGAAGCTTTTCTGTTGAGGAATTGCCACCCTTAAGTCTTTTACTGAGTGGCCAGAGAGGTTGAAGTGTTCTCCTACCAGTTTTTGAATGTTATGATTCCTGATGTCAGATTTATGTCCATTTATTCTTTTGTGTAGAGACTGTCTGGTTTGGTCAATGTACATGGCAGAGGGGCATTGCTGGCACAAGATGGCATATATCACATTGGTAGATGTGCAGGTGAACGAGCCCCTGATGGCGTGACTAATGTGATTAGGTCCTATGATGGTGTCACTTGAATAAATATGTGGACAGAGTTGGCATCAGGCTTTGTTGCAAGGATAGGTTCCTCGGTTAGTGTTTTTGTTGTGTGGTGTGTGGTTGCAGGAGAGTATTTGATTCAGGTTGGGGGGCTGTCTGTCTCCCAAGATCTGTGAGAGTGAGGGATCATTTTTCAGGATAGGTTGTAGAGCTTTGATAATATGCTGGAGATGTTTTATTTGGGGGCTGAAGGTGACAGCTGGTGGCGTTCTGTTACTTTCTTTGATGGGCCTGTCCTGTAGTAGGTGACTTTTGGGTACTCTTCTGGCTCGGTCAGTCTGTTTTTTCACTTCAGCAGGTGGGTATTGTAGTTTTAAGAATGCTTGATGGAGATCTTGTAGGTGTTTGTCTCTGTCTGAGGGATTGGAGCAAATGCGGTTGTATGTTAGAGCTTGGCTGTAGACAATGGATCGTGTGGTGTGTCCTGGATGGAAGCTGGAGGCATGTAGGTAAGTATAGCGGCTAGTAAGTTTTCTGGTGTAGGATGGTGTTTATGTGACCATTGCTTATTAGCCCAGTAGTGTCTAGGAAATGGACGGCTTGTGTGGATTGGTCTAGGCTGAGGTTGATGGGATGGAAATTGTTGAAATCATGGTGGAATTCCTCAAGGGTTTCTTTTCCATGGGTCCAGAAAATGAAGATGTCATCAATGTAGCGCAAGTAGAGTAGGAGTGTTAGGGGACGAGAGCTAAGGAAGCGTTATTCTAAGTCAGCCATAAAAATGTTGGCACACTGTGGGGCCATGCAGGTACCCATAGCAGTGCTGCTGACTTGAAGGTATATATTGTCCCCAAATGTGAAATAGTTGTGGGTGAGGACAAAGTCACAAAGGTCAACCACCAGGTTTGCCGTGACATCAGGGCTACTGTTCCTGACAGCTTGTAGTCCATCTTTGTGTGGAATGTTGGTGTAGAGGGCTTCTACATCCATAGTAGCCAGGATGGTGTTTTCTGGAAGATCACCTATGGATTGTAGTTTCCTCAGGAAGTCAGTGGTGTCTCAAAGATAGCTGGGAGTGTGGGTGGCGTAGGGCCTGAGGAGATCATCGCACTTTTAACAGCAGTAGCTTCTTCTGCCGGTGTAGAAAAAATATTTTCTTCCTTTGGACTAATTCATTCCAAATTGAGAAATAGTTTGGGACCTGAAAAAGCAGGAAAGCGTGTTTTTCTTTTCCAGATTATGAACAAACAGGAAAACGAAGGTGAAGACGACTGAGTTAGCTGCAGAAGCCAATATTTTAAGTTTCTCGTGTTGACCTGGCTGACATAGTCAATTTAATTTTTGTTTTTGGAAAAATTTCATTTAACTATTTTAATTAAAAACAATTTTAACAAAAACAAACCTGAATTTAAAAAACTTGAATGTTTAACTAAATTCAAAAATTCATATGCTTGTTTTGTTAAAATATTATATGTTTGCTGTTGAAAGAAAAACATCCAGACTACATAGTGTTGTTTTATTTAAATAAAACAATTTAAATGTCTGTCTGGTGATGTTCTCCTAATACAGCATAACAAGAAAATCCTCCAGATATTAATGATTAATCTGTTGAATTGGAGATAGTTCACCTCCCAATGACTTCATAAATGTCTGCTTCAATTACCTTTGGTAAATGAAATAACCAAACAATCATTCATTTTCTGATATAGCTGTAAAACTAATCTGAAAAGTTTTCAAAATAAATCACTTTAAAAATGTATAGTGCGCGTACCTTCTAAAAATGAAACCTACATCTATCTCTTGAGTTGTGAAGAATATGTGTTAAGGTTATAACAACCCACAAGAATGCACTTTTATGTAGAAATCCATGATTAAACTGAGTCTTCCTGACTAGTCTTCCAAATCCACCCTGGTTTGCAAACATTGCATTGTGGAGTTTTTGAAACAGTACATTCTGTATATAATGGGAATAATTTTTTTAAACTTATGAACAAAAGAATGCCTTTTCACAAGTTGCTACTTTAAAACTTAACACTCCAAGAAGTGCTATTGCTTTGTTCCTGGGTTATGTTGTGGATGTGTCTCTTATCCAAGGCTGTGTCTTTTGTAATCAATAGTTGATTTTCCAAACTCCTTAGAGAGTAGATATGTTGCTGCGCTTAAAAGGAAAGCGAGAAAAGGAAATAGAGACTCTTAAATTTATATTAATACAACTTTTTAAAATGTTTTAGCAGAAGGTCCACAAATGACTGAAACCTCCTTTCTGCCTGGACATTGAGCTGAAGCATTTCATCATGGGTCAACAGATTTCAAACCAGACACAGAGTGCTATTAACAAGTTGCCAGAAAAAGTAATAAAACATGCATCTTTGGTTCGAGAAAGTGGCTTTCTGACTTATGAAGAGTTTCTGGGGAGAGTAGCTGAACTTAATGATGTGTAAGGCTGCATGTTCTTTATTCCTTTCCCATTGTCGTGTTGTACAGAGACTGTGTACAGAATAGTATCTTGATAGTAGATTATGAATAAGATTATCCAAGTTTTCAAATATATGTCCTTAAATTCTCTAACTCCATGTTGAGATTGAAATTGTTTATATAGGATCAACCAACTCTATCAATACTTCACAAAAATATCAGTGTATGTTTTTATTATAGCATGTTGGCCCTTGTTTATCCTTTTAAGGTGTTGTGCATAAGATATTTAGAATGTGAATATTAGGTCTGAAATTGGAGGGTTATCTATTGATGTTTCATTTATTTATATTTAAGAGTGTATATATGATACTTAGCTCATTATGGTCCTGAGTCTGCAGATAGGCACATGAATAATTTTAGGCATATAAGCAGCTCTGTTGATTTCTGTGGCATTGATATAACTGCTGTTCAGATTTAAAAGGGATGGGTGAATGATGCCAGTGTCCAAGTTTCTTTCAAAGGTGACTTCACCAAGCATTGCCTATCTAATATATAATGTCGGATTAATGCGACTGTGTTTCAGCACTGCAAAGTTGGCTTCTGGCCAGGACAAACATCTTCTGTTTGAAGTGCAGCCAGGTTCTGATTCCTCTGCTCTATGGAAGGTGGTGGTTCGAATAGTCTGTACTAAGGTAAGATTATCGGAACCTTTAACTCAGTTTTTTAATCTGCAGGTAACTGAGAACAATGGCTTTTCAATGAAAATCAAATTGTTCAGTACAATATGTTTCAAAAATATTTGGAGGTATTCCTATACTGTTAAGTACAGTTAGACCTAAAATCTAGGTCTTCCTAAAAAAAAGTCAAAATATCAACAGTAACATTTCCATGACCACTTTTAAAGGATTTGCAATCCAGTCATTGGAACATCTTTCCAATATATAAGAAACAGAAAGTAAAACAAAGTGGAGACTAAATGAGTTTTGTTTTATAGTCCAAGCTTGACAGAGATTGCATATTAATAAAGGACATTCAAAATCAACTTCACTGGGAGATGAAATTCCTGCACTCTTAAAAACGAAGTAAATCTTTCTTTAATTTAAAACTTTGATCTTTAATGGTATTAGTTTAGGCCTGATCCTGCAAATTGAACCATGTGGGTAAATCATTTTTATTGGGGCTTCACATGAATGTAGCAGTTCAACCATCTTGCAGGATCAGAACTTCATTGTGACATTTCAATTAATTTTAGGCGCAAAATAGGTTTCCGTGACACTGTTAAAAGTATATAATTCATTAACGTGTAGCAATAAATGTGTATGACTTCAATTTAATGTGTCTTTTTTACTGTAAGACTTCATCTTGGCTCTCTGCCCTACTGAAACTCATAATGAACACACTTGTTCAATGATGCTTCATCCTAAGAAAGCAAATAGTGCTACTCTGGAATACTGAATTGTTAGTTTTGCAGTTGATATTCATCCCACAAAACCAGAAGTTGACACTGAAATTCAAAAGGTAACAGTGTACAAAATCAATGTGGCAACTATTAAACGAATTAAAAACTGGCTAAGTATTAATAAGGAATCACTGAATCAGGGTGGTTTCTAGTGAGGTTCCTACAGAGATCTGTTCTTGGCCTAATGCTAGTAAATGTTATGGCAAGAAAAATAAAATCATTACTCTTAAAGTTTGCATATGACAGAAAAATTGGTGGAGTGGTAAATAAATGACAGGTCAGTTATTCAGAGTGATCTTTGATCCCTTGGTAAACTGGGCAAGGTTAAACATGCAGTTTTAATATAGTCAAATGCAGGGTTGTACGTCTAGGAGCAAAAAATGTAGGTAATGCTTACAGTTCCCTATCCTTTATCCTGGATAGAGATGATTCAGAAAAAGATTAAAAGGTCATGGTGAATAATCAACTTGTTGGTGTGAGTCTAAAAGGGCTAATCTTCTGCAGGGGAATATCAAGTAGGATTAGGGAGTGGTATTACCATTGTATATGGTATTGGTGAGACTGCTACTGATATATTGTGTCCATTTCTGGTGTCAATGCTTCAAGAAGGATGTTGGAAAAAATTTATCAGGGTTTAGAAAAGAGCTACAAGAATAATTTGAGTTCTTAAAAATCTGCTTTACAGTGAGATTGAAGAATCTAATCCATGTATCTCATCACAGAGACAGTTAAGAGGTGACTTTATTATGGCTTGTAAATACCTACTTGGGGAAGAGATTTTTGGTATTGGAAGGCCGTTTAATCTAGCAAATGCAAACATAACAAATTCAAATGACTAGAAATTGAAGCTAGATAAATTCAAGTAAGGCACATGGTTTTTAATTACATTCCATCACTCAAAAGTTTTTGAAATCAAAATTGCATGTCTTTCTAAAAGAGATGCTCTAGTTCAGTGATACTCAGACCTCAGGAGCTCAGGAGCCAAATTAGCAATCAGCATTACCCAAAAGAGCCACAGTAGGCTCTGTGTGTATATAATGTCTTCTGCAGTTTCCACAGTATGCATCCGATGAAGAGAGCTGTAGCTCATGAAAGCTTATGCTCAGATAAATTGGTTAGTCTCCAAGGTGCCACAAGTACTCCTTTTCTTTTTGCGAATACAGACTAACACGGCTGTTACTCTGAAACAGTAGGCTTATTGTTTCATTTACTATTCTCTCTATATATGTATAAAAATAAAATTCTCACTGCAAAATGACTAAGTATTATTTTTATCAACTACAATTGGTTAATAACATAGTAAAAGCATCCTGGTTGGTTAATAACTTAGCTAATATTTAAATCACAGTGTTTTAATATCATATGCTGCAAAGAGCTTCAGGAGACGCATTAAAGAGCAAATTGCGGCTCCCAAGCCTCAGTCTGAGTAACACTGCTCTAATAAATCCAGAAGCTATTTGCCTTGAAATGGGAATTGTTGGTTGAAATTCTGTGGCTTATGTACTGCAGGAAGTCAGACTAGATGATTATGATCTCTTCTGGCCATAAAATCTATTACTGTAGTATCTTTAAAGACTGCATTTAGGGCATTTTTAAATAGATCACTTAATAGTGTTTTTTTTTTAATTCTTAGTTTTACTTAATGCTTGTAAACTTTACTTTAGTTTGTCAAGTGACATCATCCAGAATCTTAATAAAGCTCTTGAATTCCTTAATTTAGAGTTCAAATCCAGCATACCTCAAGACTGGTCTCTGAAGCTAACAATTTTTAATATAGATTTATTTTTTACTTTTAGCCTATATATAAAAAATTGGAGGGAGGTACTTTGAAGAACAAGATTTCATGATTACTTTTATCAAGACAGACATCATTGTAGTCATGATAGTTGGTACTGTACAATTTAGATACTGGCTCGGCTAAATTAAGCCCTAAAAATAAAACCATTTATTTCTGTCCAAGGTTTTGTTTATGCTTAAAGTTTCTAGACATAAACCCATCTACTTAATTATAGCTCAATATAGTTGAATACCATAAATTTAGTGTGATGCCAGTATCACACTTAAGCTGATATTTTCCAATGCATTTGATCTTATTTACCTACCTATGTTCAGAAATGATGGCAGATCAGTTTAATATTTGTTACATAATACAAATCTATTTATAAACTTTTGTATCTTTAGATAAACAAAACAAGTGGCATTGTAGAAGCTTCAAGAATTATGAACTTATATCAGTTTATTCAGCTTTATAAAGACATCACAAGTCAAGCAGCAGGAGTTCTTGCACAGAGCAGTGCCTCTGAAGGGACTGCTGCAAGTCTGTCATCTGTGTCATCTTGCCAGGCCAGCTTATGGATGGGAAGGTAGTTCAATATATTACAGGTTGTGTGTGTGTGTGTATGTTTGTAATAATTAGACACCCTCCAAAATCATATTAAATGTGAACTGTTACTATCCAGCACAATAAATGTGGGCAGAGCAGACTTTTGTCTGCCAAACAGTGAGCATGTTACCAAAAAGGGTGTGGTGTAAGTACTTGTAATCATGTAGTAGATTCTGAGTTACCATTGGTGCCTGTACGCAATAGGTTTGGAATAGCTTTTTTAGTGATTATAGTTTAATATAAACCTAGTATATGTTGTCTCTGAGTGAGGAAACAGAAGGAAATGAAATCAGCTGTGGCTACAAAACTGTTTTCATTGATGTTTGTTTACACAGACTTAATGTTATTGTTCCACTTAAACTTTCTTTTCCTCTTCTTACATTTTGGCATGTGGAAATTCCCATCTGTTGTCATCTGAAAGTCATCAATTCTAACCATAATTTAACCTGTAAGACTGGAAAAAATATGTACTGGTTCATAGGTGTTGACATCCTGCTTTGTTAGCTAGGAGGAAAAGCAACGGACTAAGATCAGCACATGCAGTACCTTTTAGTTTAAAATTTATAAAATGGTTAACATGTGAATGTAGTGGCAAGAATCTTTGTACCCTACTCCATGTTGAAAAGTTGCTATTGATAACTGTTTAAAGTTTGTATTACCTTGAAAGTTAAATGTGAAAGTTGAAGTAAGTTAGGGAGATGTTTTAAACAATGATTTACTAAATGGAATGATTCACTGTAAAACAGTGCTATTTCTGAGTAACGGGCGAAAAAGTAACTACAGCAAAGCTGGCAATCAGGAACTTTGCAAATCATAAACAAGTTACTAAGTCAGTTTTAACTATTGTTAAAGACTGCAAGCTCCAGTTGTTTGAGGGAGTGAGAGAAAGGGAGATTATTCAGAATAAAGATAGTACAGTGTTTTTAAGCTGACATATAAGAGTTGGTACAAGAGTAGCAGCTGTGTTAATCTGTATTCGCAAAAAGAAAAGGAGGACTTATGGCACCTTAGAGACTAACAAATTTATTTGAACATAAGCTTTCGTGAGCTACAGCTCACTTCATCGGATGCATTGAGCTGTAGCTCACGAAAGCTTATGCTCAAATAAATTTGTTAGTCTCTAGGGTGCCACAAGTACTCCTTTTCTTTTTAAGAGTTAGTTTAGCAACTTAGAGGACCTGTGCACAGAACTTGTTCTAATATGCGGGAGGGGGTGCAGGCTCTGGGCTGGGGCTGAGGGGTTTGGAGTGTGGGAGGGGGCTTGGGGCTGAGCCTGGGGCAGGAGGTTGGGGTGCAGGAGTGAGGGGTGCAAGCTCTGGGAGGGACATTAGGTGCAGGGGGTCATATGGTCACACTGCACTTAATCTCAGAGTCCACTGGACATTTCATGAGTTTTACTTTTTATTAGTGTCATTTATGGTGTTAGATTCAAAATCCTTCATGGATTGTCACAAATCAGTATAACCTTCTCAACTGTGGGGTGTGCATTGGTTGAGTCTGGGGCAGGGGGTTAGGGTGCAGGAGTGAGGGGTGCAAGCTCTGGGAGGGAGTTTGGGTGCAGGAGGGGACTTCAGGCTGGGGCAAGGGGTTGGGGTCCGGGAGGGGGTATGAGGTGTAGGCTCCGGCCAGGAGGCGCTCACCACAGGTGGCTCCTGGTCAGCGATGCAGAGGGTCTCAGGCAGGCTGCTTGCCTGCCATGGCCCCATGCCGCTCCCAGAAGTGGCTGGCTCCTGGCACCTTTCTGTGGCTGAGGGGGAGGGGAGAAGCAGGTCTCCGTGCGCTGCCTGCGCCCACAAGCGCTGTCCCTGCAGCTCTCGTTGGCTGGTTCCTAGCCAATGAGAGCTGCGAGGACGGTGCTGGAGGTGGGGGCAGTGCGTGGAGCTGCCTCATCCTCCTCCCCCCCCCCCCCCAATTCCCCCAGGGGCTGCAGAGACGTACCAGCAGTCAGCCTCTTCCAGGAGCAGTGTGGGGCCACGGTGGGCAGGCAGCCTGAGCCCTGTTGCGCCACTGGACTTTTAGTGGCCTGGAGATCGCGTTCAACTGGCAGATGCTCCAGGATCAACCAGTCGATTGCGATTGATGGGTTGGTGACAGCTGTTCTAATCTGACTCCCGACACATTGCAGGCCACAGAACCTCACCCACCCACTCCTGTAATAGATCCCTAACCTCCTGCTGAGTTACTGAAGTCCTCAAATCATGATTTAAAGACTTCAAGTTAAAGAGAATCCACCATTGCACTAGTTTAAACCTGCAAGTGACCAATACCCCATACTGCAAAGGGAAGCCCCCCCCCCCCAACTCTTTGCCAATCTGACCTTGTGGAAAATTCCTTCCTGACTCCAAATACGTCCCCTGTTTAAGTTCAGTTTACAATGGTCACTCTTTCTTCAGTTTTGAGGGATATTATCTAGTCTGGCAGCATTTCCCATCTTAAATGTAAGGAATGCTTTTGCAGTGGTATAATCTTTCAAAGTGGAAAAATTCAAATATGACTCCTGTATAGTAACTCTTTGTCTTACTTTTTCCATCTTTTGGGGATAAGCTATCACTTTGATAGTCTTTACTGAGCTTTCTTAAAAGCATTCCCACAGCAATGCTGAAAAGAAATATTGAGCCAAAATTTCAAGAGCACCTAAGTAACTTATCACATATCTTTTGAAAATTCAATGGGCTTTGTGCTCCCACCTCAGTCAGGAACTTGAGGTAATCTCACCAGTTATGTTGTTCTGTAACAGTGGTTCTCAGCCTGTGACCCAGTCAGCGCACAGCTGTGGCCCATGTGAAATCCTCAGTGCCACACAGGTAGTGTTGGATGTGGCCCACATAACACATTCTGGCCCATAATGGTAAATAGGTTGAGAACCACTGTTCTATAAGCTGGAACACAAAAAGAATAAAAAACAGTGGGGGAGGGAGAACTGCATGTGAAATTCCTGCTAATACTGCTTACCTAATGTGAGGAGAGACTCTGCAGCCTCATCTTACAAAGAATGATAAACTAAACTGGGATGGGACAGTTTTGCAACCCACACTCTTCTTTTCTGATTTAATTTCCTGTTTGTCTTGCCTAGGAATACTCAGTCTTGCGTTTTTGGCTGTACTGATTTATTGACACACTAACACTATCTAACAAATATATTGTAGGCATATTTGGGAAAGAGGTATTTTCCTGCTTTTTAGTCACGCTCTCAGACAGATGGACACTGTGTTCCCATTTGCGTAATTGCTGTAAGAGGCGCTTTTTGGAAGCTTGATACTCTGTACTAGTCTTCAGTTATGAGGTGAGGTGATAAGGATGGGGTAGATGGAGAATAAGAATCTGTCTTTTTAAATGTGGGTTTTTGGGGTTTTTTGGAAGGGAGAAGTCAAGAGTAACATCCTCTCCATTTAAATGAGCTGTTTGATGTAAATCAGATCACTTGTGGCAATATACCTGCCAAATGGAAGTAAAGATTTTGAAATGCTATTGGTAATGAGCTTGAGTTAACTTAGCTAGCATATTCTAATTTTTCATGTCCTTCTATATCTAAAGACACTGAAAAACAAACAATGAAGTCCCTTCAAGTGTTCCTCTACCCAGTTAATCTGTTCGGTTTTTTTATGTGAAATATTCACTTGGCTAAACTCTGCTTCCTTTCAGATTTTTGTTAGCTCTGCAAGAGCTAGTGGTCACTGAGCAAAAATAGTGAATATTATCTACTTAATTTTTCCTTTCATCTTAACCCCTTCCAGTTAAACAGTGTCCCACTCTTGTGTTGCATGTACTTTAATATACTCTGGATGGGAAAGTATCTTTTTTGCTTCTACTAACTTTATCTAATACTAGTGGAAAAATAAGCAAATGCTTATGTCATCCTTAAAATTTAAGACTTTCCATTTGTGGCCTATCCGAACTTGTAAACTTTCCAAAATGTCATCTGAATCCAATACTCTACTCTCTGGATCACTTAAAAATTGGCTGCATGTATTTTCAAGGTTTTGGTCCTATGACTCTAAATACCAGCCCCTTGAAACTTGCTGAAAATGGTGCATCAAGCAGGTACACTAGTATGCATGTATCAGTAAATCTCTCATACTTTGAAATAGGGTCATAGAAAAGTACAGCTATTAACAGAGAATGGAGTCCCATAATTTCTGTAGCGGTTCAACCTTTTTTTGCCCCATCTTGGTGGGGATGGGGAAACTTTTCAATGTTCCTTGCGTAGCAAACTAAAAAGACAATCCTGGGACCATCACCGGTTTTTTGGACGGAGAGGAGGTTGTTTAGAAGATTTATGGTCAGTAACCACCTCTGCTTTTTTTAATGAATTCAGATGCTTTCTTTGATTATCAATATATTTGGCAACAGGCCTTGCTATATCCTAACCACTACCTATATTTGTAAAGAATGTCTTCTCTATTGACAACAGCCTGAAATAAATTACAAAAATAAGAGAATCGGTAATTTGGAAAGGAAATCCGAGGCGTATCCTTGGCCCTGAAAGAAGTGCTGAGGACAAGAACAAAAACACTTGAACTACTAGCCATTACATTAGCTGGTATCCATTCTGTGTTAGAATAGTTCACAAAACATCAAATCAAATGACCACCCAAATTAGTCTCTCACCTTTGTTAAACAGTCACAAACCAGGGCAGTCGCTCTAGAAATATAATGCCACTAAATGAAACCCTCTCTGCAATGCTCCCCCCACTGTTCAGCTCTCCAGTGCAGTATTTTGAAGCAACCTTCCCCCTAGGAGATCTTTAAACAGCTTGTCTCTGACATCAACATCAACTGAAATATTATGGAAACTGGTTGAGAACTGGTTAAAAGACAGGGAACAAGGGTAGGAATAAATGGTAAATTTTCAGAATGGAGAGGGGTAACTAGTAGTGTTCCCCAAGGGTCAGTCCTAGGACCAATCCTGTTCATCTTATTCATAAATGATCTGGAGAAAGGGGTAAACAGTGAGGTGGCAAGGTTTTCAGATGATACTAAACTGCTCAAGATATTTAAGACCAAAGCAGACTGTGAAGAACTTCAAAAAGATCTCACAAAACTAAGTGATTGGGTAACAAAATGGCAAATGAAATTTTATGTGGATAAATGTAAAGTAATGCACATTGGAAAAAATAACCCCAACTATACATACAATATGATGGGGGTTAATTTAGCTACAGCTAATCAGGAGAAAGATCTTGCAGTCATCGTGGATAGTTCTCTGAAGACGTCCACACAGTGTGCAGCGGCAGTCAAAAAAGCAAACAGGATGTTAGGAATCATTAAAAAAGGGATAGAGAATAAGACGGAGAATATCTTATTGCCCTTATATAAATCCATGGTACGCCCACATCTTGAATACTGCGTACAGATGTGGTCTCCTCATCTCAAAAAGGATATTTTGGCATTAGAAAAGGTTCAGAGAAGGGCAACTAAAATGATTAGGGGTTTGGAACGAGTCCCATATGAGGAGAGATTAGAGAGGCTAGGACTTTTCAGCTTGGAAAAGAGGAGACCGAGGGGGGATATGATAGAGGTATATAAAATCATGAGTGGTGTGGAGAAAGTGAATAAGGAAAAGTTATTTACGTGTTCCCATAATATAAGAACGAGGGGCCACCAAATGAAATTAATGGGCAGCAGGTTTAAAACAAATAAAAGGAAGTTCTTCTTCACTCAGCTCACAGTCAACCTGTGGAACTCCTTGCCTGAGGAGGTTGTGAAGGCTAGGACTAAAACAGGGTTTAAAAGAGAACTGGATAAATTCATGGAGATTAAGTCCATTAATGGCTATTAGCCAGGATTGGGTAAGGAATGGTGTCCCTAGCCTCTGTTTGTCAGAGGGTGGAGGTGGATGGCAGGAGAAAGATCACTTGATCATTACCTGTTAGGTTCACTCCCTCTGGGGCACCTGGCATTGGCCACTGTCAGTAGGATACTAGGCTGGATGGACCTTTGGTCTGACCCAGTATGGCCATTCTTATGTTCTTAAAAAGCATTCTGTCAGTGATCCTGTTTTTAAAAAAAAAATCAGCTGTTGACTGTTCCAGCTAGTAAACAAAAATGTGGCGCAAAGTCAAAGTTTAATTTATTAAAAGCTAAACCTGCTTTAGGGTGGCATTTTGGCCATTGAAAGCAGATTCTGTCCCTGCCTGTATTGTAAAATTTAATGTGAGTTGCTTGGTCAAAAGATGCAATATGCAATAGTTCATAATATGAACTTTGCAGACTTCACTTGTCAATATGGAAAGTGATGAGTATATAACCCTTTGTTGGACCAAAAGAGGAATTGTGCTACACAGATAGGTTGCATAATCCTAGTGAAACCCCAATTCCCTTTGCAGTTTTTTGTTGATGACTTTGGGCCACAACTGTTGCCACAGACAGGCTGCATAATGAATGATATGTTCATAAGTTCTCTTTTGCTTATTTATCACTAATCTGAACGTTTATATCTACAAAAAATAACTAGTCTGCGTATGCACAGAAGGAGTATTTTGAGATAGAAGAATAGTGTTGAATTTATGTTTTTAACTGAATAATACTGTTTTGTCTACTGCAGGGTTAAACAGCTGACTGAGGAGGAGGAATGTTGCATCTGCATGGATCGACGTGCTGATTTGATCCTACCATGTGCTCACAGCTTTTGTCAGAAATGCATTGATAAATGGTAAAGTGCTTAACAAGGGAGCTCATTCCTAACATGATTGGTTTTGGTATGAAGGACTCCTCTGTACCAATATGCTCTAATGTTTAAAGAGATCTTTTGAGTAATGTACATGTGATGGATAGGAACCTTGAGCAAATACCAGGATTGCAGCAGAGCGATGAAGGGTCACTTCAGAATTTGCAAGCATTTGATTAACAACTTGGATCCAGAAAAAGCTCTAATGCTTAGTGAGGACTAGCGGAGAATTCACTTGTAGCAGTGCAAGTAGCTGATCAATGCATAATTAGATGTAAAGCAAGTTAATTAAAAATTACAGGGAAACTGATTAAATTTGAATTGAAGAATTCATCAATTGATTAATTGAATTCAGAAGTAGCTTAAACTTTTTTTTGTAGTTTGCTGCCCATATTATTCTTAATTCCTCTAAAACATTGTAGATATGCATGAAGTTTTCAAGAGGAGGAAAAGGGGAAACACATTGAAGCTGGCCTCTTGATCTGTTCAGGTCAGAAGTTCCATGAAATTTTTCTCTTTAAAAATTAGTCTAGTCCTCTTTAAATGTTACAAGCATAAGGCAAAATGGAATGCCCAATTCTTATTTTTGTGAATAAACATATTGCAAAGGGAATATTTTTAGGCATTAAATTGAGAAGTCTTTTCACTGGTCAAATACTGTAAATTTTCCCTTAAATTTGATAAAATTCCAGTATAATAATTTTTGTGGGGAAAAGATTGTTTTTAATTAATAAAAAATAGTATTTTGAAATGTATGCATAACTTTTATTTTACAATATAGTATCAAGTTAGACACAATACCAGCAACAAATTGCTTTTTAGCCTCTCCTTTCGCTCTAAAGCAGCAGTTCCCAAACTTGGTTCGCGGCTTGTTCAGGGTAAGCCCCTGGCGGGCCGCAAGATGCTTGTTTACCTGAGCGTCCGCAGGTATGGCCATTCGTGACCCGCCAGGGGCTTACCCTGAACAAGCCGGGAATCAAGTTTGGGAACCCCTGCTCTAAAGTTAGAGCTGAGATCATGCTATTGATTAAGAAGCCAGTCTTCAGAATCATGGGGAAAAGTCAGGGAGCCAAATTCAGCTCTGGTTTACTTGGGCGGCAGGCCCAATCCGTATTAATTTAAATGAGTTGGCCATTTACTCATGGCTAAACTTGGTCCATTACATTTGATTCTCTGTGGTTATTTCAAACTCTTGATGAGGAGACAGTCTTTAGCACAATACTCACAGCTTTAATCAAAGAAATTGGATCCCTGTGTATAATCAAACTTATCTACTTACCTTTGACAAGTAGGACTTTGTGCCTGTTAGCATTGCAGAACCCACTATCTCTACTGCGTGAATGAGTTGGTTTCCAGGATTGTGGTTGATTGACAGAATTGTTAACTGGGTTCCAGTTGCATAGTCTTTATTATTGTTTGATGTATGAGTCAAAACGAAGTTTGACGTCTCGATCCCAAATTAGGCTCATATGGTTAAAGCTGGAAAAACCTTTTTATTTAACCTGAGAAAATATGATTCTGAGCCACTAAGACAATCTTTATACTATTTTCATCACTTTTAAGAATATTGCTGCACACAGAATTGTTGACTAATGTTGATTGCAAAGACCGTACAAAGACACTATTCAAGTGATTGGGTTTTCACTTATGCTTGCAGTCACCTAATCCAGTTATATTTTGCAGAGTCTCTTAATATACAGAGCATGCAAAGGCTGACAGTGAAAGCAGATGGTGTGCAGTACTTACATCTCAGATAGAAGTGTGCATGTTTTTTGTTTTGTTTTTTTAACCAACTATTTCGCTGGTTTCCTAAACAGGAGTGATCGCCACAGGAACTGTCCTATCTGCCGTCTACAAGTGACTGGGGCAAATGATTCTTGGGTGGTGTCAGATGCACCTACAGAAGATGACATTGCTAGCTATATACTCAACATGGTAGATGAGGCAGGCCAGCCTCACAGACCATGATGTTGGTGACTACTGATAGGAAGTACTTGAAAGTTTCATTGTCATGAATATCTGCTTTTTCCTCTCATTCCCATTCATCCATTCCTTATTTCATTTTAGGTGTTTCTTTGGTCGCTGTAAGCTAAATCTACACTATTCTTTTAAAACACAGGGAAAATGAGCTAATATGTCTGGGTACATTCTTAACTTTTAATATATAGCTTCATTAAATGCTCTGAACTGTTAAAGTAAACTTTACAATCGTTACTGATTTAACATCTTTTCTGACAAGATTAAAAGCCATTGGAATAATGTTATTAGTATTAATTATAACATAATAGCATTGTGCACCAGATTTTTGAACACCACAAATGGAACTTTATTCTAGAAGATGCAGTGTTCTATTATTAAAGGGCCTGCCATTCAGCCTTTTTCCTCATAAGTAAACCTTACTCACACAGCTAGTCTTACTGACTTCAGTGGGATGACTCACAGGAATAAAGATTATTAACACGAGTTAGGATTACACAATTGTAACTAAACTGTGAAGTTTTATTGATGAAATTTGAAAAGCATCTTTTGCCCCTTCCCTCACCCGTGGTCATTTGTTGCCGTTTAGTATTTATATATGTAGAGTCAAACCACTAGTAATTTTTAGCACTGACAACTGTTCTAAATCTATTCTTAAGAGATTACAGAAACCAGCCATGTCAACATGTGTGTGCTTTCCTTTTTTCCTAGCAGAGTATACCTTTTAGAAGGCTATTTTATCTGATATTCTAAAGTTTCATAGGTAACGAAGCTGTGCTAAACAGCTTCACACACAGTTCCTAAGGTTAAAACAATATATTTCCATACCTTTTTGATGAGCTACAGCCAAAAATTGTTGTATGCACTAAGCATATCTGAAAAGAACTAACTTTACTGAAAGGCATTGTACAGTAGTTGTCATGGTTTTGTTTAGTCCTGATGCTTTTGGCTTTCTCCTTTTTTCCTGAGTTTTCAAAGTCACAACATTATGCATACTTTAAAGAAAAAGAGAGAAGCTAAACTGGTGCTGTGCTTTATTTCTACAAGTGCAATATGTCTTTCTGTAGCAGAGAAACTTCTGCTTTGATAACAATAGCTTCATTTTGCTTCCAATAGAATGTATAGCTCTGAAAATCTGGGGAAAAGGAAGTAGTGATAGGAGTTCACCAAGATACTTCTGTAGTGTTTTTGCAGTGAATTTTTTAAGTTTGTCTATATTAAAAAAAACAAAAAACCTTGTCGGTGCCAGTGCACAGGGAACAGACTTTGAATTCTGTCGTACATCAGTTATATTAGCTCAATATGTCATTTTTCTGTTTTGCAATTAAATTGAACTGTTTTGACTTAACACTTGGGAGTCATACAGATATGCTTCCATGCAGCTGTTCCATTGAATAAAAATGGCAACAAATTCTTGTGTAAAATTGCAGTTTCATTTGCCATACCTGTTAAAACATAGTGTTATTTCAGGCTAAAACTCTGTCATAGATGGGTTCTGCAGTTACAGATATGCAGATTTTTGTAAAACTTCATACAGAAGAGTGAATAGTAACAATACCCAGGGACGAAACCCTAGGAGTCTTACCTGTGTACTTGTCAAACTTTTGTCCTTGGGAACTTGTACAGAATACAACAAACATTTGAATTTGACTTGTGGCAGAGGTGTCAGACTCAAAGCTGGAGTGAGCCAAGTAATACTGACATCCTGTGCAACTCACCCTCGCAACCATTATGGCTTATTGTGTAAATCTGTATTTAGGCATTTTTAAAAATCTGTCTGAGTTTATAGATCTAAAACAATTAACTGGTTCTTCCTCTTAATCCTATCATGTCAGTGAGTCCTTCTGGATTCTTCAGAAAACCTGTGGGATTACTTGTTTGCACTAATTATTGTGGAATAGTTGGCTGCACTAAATACAATGAAAACCTGTGCTGAAAGTGCATAATGTTTTGGGGGGGTTTCTATTAAAATAGTTAGTAACATTTCTAAACACAAATCATTTTAATTCTTATTCCTTTCTACCCAGCATTAGTCTGCATTTAGGAGGTTAAAATAACCTTTAAATTTTTAAGCTATTTTTATATTGAACCACAAGCAAGCATCTGAAATCACTAAATCCTCCACTTGATTTTATTTTTTGAAAAATTAAAAGAAATTAACTCTTGGAGCAAGGGTTTTTTGTTTTTGTTTTTTTGGTATGCTGATTCTCTGGTGAGGGCTTATATGTACTTACTAAAATGTGACTTTGTAGTGAATGCAGATGGGTTATTAATTACAACATAGTGACACACAACTAACTAAAGCAAAAACTGTAAATTTGTTTAAAAGTAAAAATGTAAACTATATTCTGTACAGCTTTTTAAATTAAGCTTCTCTAATGCACACTGCTGTGATGTAGTTACTGTAATGTGTGCCTTGTAAAGTATGTATTGTATGTTATAAAAGGAAAGTATGTTAGCACTGAAAAATATAATTTAGCAGTGGCAATCTTTCATAGTCTGAAATATTATGTTTAGATGAATACTAGAAAAGAAAAAAGCTCAAGTTAACTTGAACATGGTAGTGAGTTTCAAAAGTCTGATCTTTGAATGTGAATTAGTTTAAATAGCTGCTTATGGGGGCCATATGAAATTGCTGGTTTATGCTCTGAATTTTACCATTTAAAGTGAAGATTTCGTAAAGCTTTAATATGGGGATACAACTTACACGCTATTGATTGTATTGATAGCTAAAGGTATTCCAGTGTCTTGTAACTTGTGTATGAATTGTGCAATAAATACGCTTTGGAAGAAAATGTTAAAGGAATTCCAAATTTAAAGGATTTCCTAGTTTCTCTAATATGATACACTGGAAAAATAAAGCTTTAACTTCAGTTAAATTTCATCATACAGATGGTATGCTTAACAAGAACATATGCTATTCATGAGTAGGATGTGGTTTAAACTTTAAAAGTGTAATGCGAATAAGCAAGTTACCCCCATGTCTGGGGAAACTGTTGCTTATCTCCCACCCCCAGTCCCTAAAAGAAACATTGCAGTTGGAGTTCTTGCACCAAAGTGTTTTGAAGTGTTAAAGGGATATGGTCAGTTTAAAGTCATGCTTTTCAGAAAGCTTACCCACTCGTATTACAAAAGTAACACCTGAAACTACTATTCTGGAAAGATTAGAATATTTTTTCCTCCTTGTTTAGTTAGGTGTGGGGTGTTTTTAAACAGGATTGCATGTATCATTAGGGTCACTGTTTCCCTCTCTAGTCTCTTAGTTTGTGTTGATGTGGGCCTTTTGTACAGGAAGTGAGGGGTTGAGGGGGTGTAGTGAGGGAGGCGCGGTGGAGGGAGAAGAGAGAAATGTTAAGAGGAAAATGAGTGCATTTCCACAAAAGGGCAGGGATGCTAAGAGGCAGGTGTAATATGTGAAACTACATCTAATAACTTGCTAAATTTGAAAATGAATGTTCCTCTGAAGGTGCCAGCCAAATTAATACTTAATGCTTTTTGTGATAGGGGTGTTTATATATTAATGCATCTACCTGTTTGAGAGATTTCTCTTGATAATAATCCAGATTCCCCCCCAAATGCCAACACAAAGCAACCAATGCAATGCTGGTGTGGTGTAGAATTGGCATTGGAAATACTCTGCTTCCCTCTGTCAGGGGCCATTCTTAGGAAAATGGAGACATCGATGTGGCCCCTCTCTGTTCTGGCTGCTGGAACAGCTCCCTGGGGCCAGGGACAGAGATGCCTAAGTAGAAGTGTGTTAAGCAGCCATAACAATCAGGAGCCAACATGTTAACATTCCCTTGTACATGACCTAATCTACATTGCACATTAATAAAATTACTATAATTATCTAAACTCTTAAATATACACAGTCTGTGCAATGAGGGTAAGTTGATATATTTGGGCCCTTTTCATATTTCAGTATATACTTATCACTGCAGTAGTGGTTTTTCATTTTCACAATTTGGGTTTTTCAGGTGCCTAAACTCTTAAATAAAATTCACCACAAGCTTTTAGCTTGAACGGTTAGTTTGTAAGTGGATCGGCCATGGGATGAGGATCATTTTCACACCTTTTTTCTTATAAATTGGTAAAGAGAGAACTTTAGAATTGCAATTCAACTTTCCTTCCAGCTATTGGAATTTAACTTCTGAAGTCTAGAATTTAGCATGATGAGATCTGCTGTGTAGATGGTCTTATTGCTATCTATACTAGAGATTAATCTTACCAGTATTGTCATCTTTCATCAATTCAGATACTGTGGGCTACTTCCTCAACTGCTGTAAATCAGCATAGCTCCACTGAGGTCCCTTGGAGCTGAGTCTACTTCTGTCCAGCAAGGAACTGGTCTTAGTTAACATACTCTATAATATGACTGCAGAGACATCCACATGCACCAAAATATATATATATATATATATATCCCCTGGCTGCAAGTCTCAGAGCCTGGATCAGTTGACTGGGGTTCATGCTATGGGGCTAAAAATAGCAATGGAGATGTTCAGGCTAGGGCTGCAGATCAGACTCTGAGACCCTCTCCCTTCACCAGGTGTCAGAGACTGCTCCAATCCAAACATCTACACTGCTATTTTTAGCACTGTAGCAGCAGCCCTGCAAGCCCAAGTCTGTTGACGCAGACTCTGAGCCTCTCTGAAGTGCACTTCTTTAGTGTGTTGTATGCACTTACAGGCTCACCAGTAAGTTCTAAAGGTTAAAATATTGAACTGCCGGTTCTGGGGGGATGGAAGCATATAACTTGCCAGGTCAGGCCCTTACATGGAGCTTTACCCCTCATTCTTCTGTGAGCTAGTGCTGGCAATATAAGAAAACTGACTTACAGATAAGTACATGGCCTCACATGCCCATTATGAAATGTGAAATAAGACTCTTAGTTGAAGGTTTATTTAATCTCTTAATGCCAGATAGGTGGTCTCATGCAGTTCAGTTGCACATTGTTCACTCTTGAGAAACAAGCAGGGACTTTTGACCCAAAACCTGCACTCCTTAAGGCTTTGCCATATGTTCTTGTCCCCATAGCTCAAGCCCCCACTGATGGGACTTGCACTTCCAACATACACCCTTAGACTTTTTAGAGGAAGACTAGGCAATCCAGCTGTAGGAGAGTCCTCCACATTCAGATCACTTGGGACCATGGAAAGGAGTCTTATACTGTGCTATTATCCCCCCATGTACACTATTATATGGTGGGTAATTTGCAGGGCACAGTGTTTGGGGAAATTAGATGCATGATTTTAGTATAGTTAGGGTTGATGGGTCCAGGCCAAATCCATATCTCTTATTTGCTTGTTGTGTAGAGAAGTAGAGGAATGTTATGGAAGCTTTTGTTTACATCTTAGAAAACTTATTTTATTGCTCTAATGTATTTGATAGACTCTTGCCCTGTTCCTGCTGAAGTAAACAAAATCCTTTTAAGTTAAGGAATGTTCTTTACTTCAGGTAGAATGAGATGTAGAAAGTAATTAGTTTTCTGTTTTGTCAACTACCTTAACTCATTTTTAAACATTTTGTATGAATTACAAACTTTGGGTCTTGTACAATCTTTGAAAGTATGTTTTAAATCATGGGTTCTCAAGCTTTTTCTTTCTGAGCTCCTGCCCCCCTGCCCCAACATGCTATAAAAATTCCATGGCCCAGCTGTGCTACAACTGTTTTCTGCATATAAAAGCCAGGGGTGATGTTAGGGGGTCTCAAGGAGGGCAGTTGCCCAGGGCCCCACACCGCAGGAGGCAACACAAAGTTGCTCAGCCTTTGGCTTCAGCTCCAGGTGGCAGGGCTCAGGGCTGCAGTCCTCTCTGGCAGGACTTCGACTTTCTGCCCTGGGCTCTAGCAAATCTAATGCTAGCCATAGTTGATGAACTCCTTGAAACCCAGAGGGCCCCAGACCCCTTGTTGAGAACCACTCTTAAATAAGGCTAGACTCTCAAGCAGGGTAAATCAGTATATTTGACTTCAGTGGCACTAAATTAAGAGGAGGTAGCCCTGGGCAACCTCCTCATCTATTTTCTGTTGGCAGAGTGAGTACCTTAATCTGTCAAACAAAGCAAGTACACAATGGGAAAGCTTTGCTAGAGCCAGGTCAGAGATGTATGCTTTGGACCTAAGTACTCCTATCGCACTTACGTAGCTTGTATAAGAACCTAGAGAACCTTCCTGCAAATGATTTGAGTGTGATGTAGGAAGAACACCAGTGGCACCTCCTGCTGGCCATCCTGGGTGGGATTAGATCCACCAGCTTTTGCTCTCCCTGTTATCTTCTCCTGTCCTGTTTTGCTCTGCTGCCCTGCTTGCTCCCAGGTCTGTAGCTTCCTCTCTGGCCAGATGACTAGAGTCCTCTCCTTGTGGGGAATTCAGTCTTTCTAGACCTGTTGTCCAGCTGGCACCTCCAGTGCCCTTGCCATTCGTCAGTGGCTGGTAGGGGAACCCAAGCTCACCCTGGGTTGCAGCCGTAGGGCCCTATAACAAGCAGCCACAGTCCCATCTCTTGCTGCTGTTTCTCTGGGCTCCTTCCTACATATCTGACTTTCCTCCCTCTCTGGGTTTGCCAGCCTCTAACTCCCTTCACTCAGAGAGTGACTGCAGCGTATTTCCCTGCAGCTTTTCCCAGCAATAGCCCCTTCTTCCTGCATAAATGAGCCTGTCCTTACTTAACTGTTTCCAGCCTAAATCTCCTGTTTGCAGCCTGATTAGCTGATTAGGCCCACCTGGCTTAATTCAGTTCTTGCAGGGCTACTGTGGGGAATCCATGCCATCACAAGTACTTAAAGAACTAGCTAAAGCAATATCAGAACTTGTAGGAATTATTTTTGAGAACTGGCAGACAGGTGAGGTCCCAGAAGACTTGAGAAGGGCAAATATGGTACCTATCTTTAAAAAGGGGAACAACAAGGACCTATGCACCAGTCAGCCTAACCTCAATACCTGGAAAGCTACTGGAACAAATTATTAAACAATACATTTGTAAGTACTTGGAGATTAATAAGGTTATAAGTACTAGTCAGCATGGATTTGTGAAAAATAAGTCATGCTAAACCAACTTAATTTCCTTCCTTGACAGGGTTACTGGCCTAGTAGATATGTGACATCTTGATTTTAGTGAGTCTTTTGATACAGTCCTACATGATGATCTCAGAAGCAACTTAGGGAAATGTGTCTAGCTGAAATTACTAAACTGATTGGAAGATCATAATCAAAGAGTAGTTATCAAGGATTTGCTGTTAAACAGGGAGGATGTAGTTGGGGGGGGGGGTCCTGCAGGGTCAGTCCTGGATCTAATGCTGTTCAATATTTTCATTAATGGCTTGGACAATGGTGTGGGATGTGTGCTTATAAAATTGGCAGATGACACCAACGGTGGAGGGGTGCAAGCACTTGGGAGGAAAGGATTCAAAACAACCTTGACAAATTGGAGAATTGGTCTGAAATCAATATGATACTGAATAAAGAAAAGTACAAGGAAGGGGAAAATCAAACGCACAACTACAAAATAGGACTAAGTGGTAAGGTGGCAGTACCACTGAAAAGGATCTGGGGGTTACAGTCAATCACAAATTGAATAAGACTCAACAATGCAATCAGCTGCAAAAAAGCTAATATAATTCTGGGATGTATTAATAGAAGTGTCCTACCTAAGATGGGGAGGTAATTGTCCCACTCTGTGGCTCTGGTGAGGTCTCAAAGGTAGTACTGTGTCCAATTCTGGGTAACACTCTTTAGGAAAGATGTGGACAAATTGAAGAGAGGGTCCAGAAGAGAGCAACAAAAGTCATAAAAAGTTTAGAAACCCTTACCTATTAGAAAAGGTTAAAAAAATGGGTATGTTTAATCCTGAGATAAGACTGAGAGGGGACCTGATAACAATCTTTAAATACGCTGAGGGCTGTTATAAAGAGGGCAGGGTGATCAATTGTTCTCCATGTCTACTGAAGGTAGAACAAAAAGTAATGGGCTTAATCTGATATTAGGACAACCTTTCTAATGATAAGGGTAGTTAAGTTCTGGAATAAGCCTACAAGGTAGGTTATGAAATCCCCATCATTGGAAATTTTTAAGAATAGGTTGGACAAATACCTCTCAGGGGATGGTCTAGATTTACTTGGTTCTTCCTCAGTGCAGGGGGCTGGACTTTATGGCCTCTTGATGTCCCTTCCAGCCCTACATATCTACAATCCTATGACCTCCTTTGAGATTTATCAGTCAGTTTGTAAAAAAAAATTACTTCATTTAATGAAATTATAAATAGCATTTGTATGATGATAAAAGGATTTGGTGCATTGGCAAGGGGGGGGGAATTTCAGCTGAAAATAATCAATATGGTTTATTCATAGCACCAATAAAAACAACACAACACTATTCTTGAAAACAATCAAGGGATACCCAGAAAAGTGTTCTGAATTGATATTTTACTCCCTCTCTCTGCATCTTGGGAAATTGTTCCAATGGTTAATTACTCTCACTGTTAAAACAGTATGCCTTATTTCCAATTTGGATTTGTCTAGCTTCAACTTCCAGCCATTGGACTGTGTTATACCTTTCTCTGCTAGTCTAAAGAGCCTATTGTTATACTGGAGATGATGCAACCAGGCAAGAACTGCTCCACTAACATTTGAGTGAAATAGATAAAAAAAGAAATGACACAGTAATGCAGATGAGTGGCATGTATCAACTTCTGCGGTCTCATATCAGGTATATGTTAAAAGGGTTCTTTGAAGCAAGGGAGATTCAGGTTAGATATTAGGAAGAACTTTCTACCTACAAGGTAAGCACTGGAACAGGCTACCTAAGGTGATTGTGGAATCCTCATCTGATCTCACAAAGAACAAGGTTAGACAAACATCTCTCAGGAATGGGCAAGGTATGTTTAGTCCTGTCTTGGGTTGCAGGGCATGGATTAGATTACCTTGTGAGGTCTCTTCCATCCCTACATCCTAAAATGGGAAAGAGCTTCTTCTAAGGAACTTGTAATCAAAAGCTGTTCTCCATTTTCAAGGCAGTGCTTTCATATTGAAGCTAAAAATGTTTGAAAAGTCATTTTATTATATGTTTAAGATGTACAGTCATCATTTTCACACAATTTTCTTTTTCATTAGCAAAAAGATGTAAGCTTCTATTTTTCACACTTACCCCAAAATACTGGGTGATAAGAATGACACGATGGAACTGTTTTAACTAATTCATAATGATGAAAAAGATATGCAATAGTTATCTGGTAACATCTTGTTTCTAAGATCATTACTGAATACTTTATGTACAGGTTGGAGAATGTCTCCAAATATTTTCCATAATGAAAGTGAGCTCATTGTGTGCATCATACAATCTGCTAATTAACCAAGGGCTAAATTTAAAAATGCTGTTTGGTATGACTGCCACTGACTACTGTCATGACAAAAAACAGGTGCATGTTTCCTACCAGCATCTGCTGTCATCATGCATCTTGTGTTTGCAGTAGAATACTATAGATCACAGATGCAAGCATTATTAATATGATTGGTTTTAAAACCACACTGCAAAGCACAATTAAAATGCAGTATACAGCATAAATGATGCACAGTTCTCAGCTGACGTGTTTACTGCAGTCTTACATAGCCTAATGCATGTACAAACTGATATTACATTAAAGAGTGTAATGCAACAGAAAATAACTTCACACACTGTTTAACTCCATCTCCCATATATACTTTTCTCTGTATTGTTCAAACAGTTGTATCTCAGCAGCTGTCAATGACAGATTCATTATTAAAAAGCAGATGGTAAATGCACAGGGTCAGGAGGAAGACTGGCTTGTTTCTTGGTGCTGTGACTCTTTAGATAGAACTGTAATCTCTTCTGATTTCATTGCGTCAGACAGGAAGCTGAGCTCATTACACAGTGTCTCATACCTGAAAGCCATTCGGATTTGTGCCACATTTGTCTTTCGAATGTCATTTCCTGCAGGCCCTTCTTTATAATAATTTACCCCTAAGAATTTTTGTTTTTCCTGGGAACAAAATAAAGTTTAAAGCATTATGGAAAAATCAGTTTTAAATTACTTTTGATTTTTTACTATAAGTAAAAGCATCTTTTCAAGTGAATGGCACTGAGGATAAGTGAAAAGAACCCACAAATGAGCTGGCCATGTAGTTTATGATGTTTAGCCATTCACCCTCTTCTTATGTAGGTAGCTTGCTTGTATTAAGCTGCTTTGCCAATGCAGTTCAATGCCGGTTGGTTCAACCAAGATATGCTTTTTTCCCGCCTATCTGTTTTTCCATTTCTCCTCAATTACCTTTTTACTTAAAGTTAGAATCCTTTAAAAAGTTAATGCCACTAGCCTCAGCAGAGTTCTTTGGTCTTATATGAGCTGGTTTACACAATAGCTTTCTATCAGAGCAGAATATGTGACATGCTCATGTGTGTATTTTTCTTCTATTAGCTATGATAGTAAAGCTGCTCTGTTACAGCCTGACCCAAAACCCACTGAAGTTAATGGGAAGCCCCTTTGGTTTTGTTGGGCTTTGCCTCAGGAACTTACCACCTCAGGAGTTTAAGAAGAGAGATTTAGATACCCTTGGCAAGTTGCCATTTTTTTATTTTTTGGGGAAAAAATGACGACAGTGGTCACATCAGCCCACCAGAGGATGCAAGCTAAAATGGTAGTGGAATATGCACCACAGAGACATTCTCGTGCCAGCTTCTCAAAGGAATGGTCCAAAGAGATAGAGATAACTACTTAGAAAAGATTAAGTAACTTCTCTAAAATAGCTTTTATGGAGAGAAATTCATAGATTTTTAAGGCTTGAAGGGATCATTAGATCATCTAGTCTGACTTCCTATATAAAACAAAGGACATAGAATTTCACCCAGTTACCCCTGCAATTGACCCCAATAACTTCTGTTGATTAAAGCAAGTCTTCACAGAGACAATGCCCATCTGAATCAACTACTTCATTCACATTAGGGTAGGCAACAGTAAAAAGAAAGGCTTAAGGAAGAAAAGTAAATGACTGAATATATATGGAATCATGATAAAACCCTGGTATCTTCTTGCAACATACAGTCTATTTCAAGAAAAAAAACTGAAGAATTTGTCGTATCCACAGAGTTAAGTGAATGGTCCACCTACTACTGTTTAGTCTATTTAAATGTAGACAGCAAACTGACTTTTTATAAGATGTTTTATATCCCTGATAATTTTTTTTTTTGAAAGAACTAAACAGGAACCATGTAGGATTGTTTTAGACTTAGTGCCAGATTTTCAAGAACCCAGCACACAACTGGGGTCAGGTTTTCAGAAGAGCTCAGTTCCCATGTAGTGAGCAAATTATCAACAAGGTTGCAAATTTTAGCAGTGATTTCTGCAGTGTGATGTTCACCTGTCTTATGAAGAACTGGAGTGCGACCATAAATGTATTTCACGTATACTACTAGACAACTCCGACTGTAATGAACTCAGCACAGATCAATAGGAACCAAAAGTCAAATCAGTGACTATCTATTACATTAAAGTCTTTGTATACCTGCATCAACCCCCTGAGAAATCCAAGCATGTATACATGTAAAATGTAATTGCCTGCTCCCAGGAGATGATGTGAAAATGAGATCTCCTATCTCTTGAGGTTAATCTGGGAAGCAAAGTTATTTGCATACATATGTACTATATGCTCAGTAAAATAACTCCAAGGAGATGCAGCATCTCACTTTCTCGAAGTTCCTTGAAGCCAGAGGTATCTCACACACACACACACACACACACGTCATTTTGTAGTCCACAAATATTTCATTTAATCCTTGCATACCTTTACATTCACAAAAAGTCCAAGCAATGATAACGCGTGGCTTGCAACAAACCAAATTTACCTTATGTGATAACCCACTTTGTATTACGCTGTTTCTTGCTAGCTCACAGGAGTCACACGTGCTCAGTTTCCACACTTGAGCTGCTATGGCATATTCCTCCATAAGTGCTTCCTGTACCATCAGAAATATGATTTGTTAGCCTATACCCTATTTAGTAATTGTGTCTGCTATGTAATCATTTCCAGGTAGGAAACGGTCTTATGCTTATTAAACAATTTTGTTAGATGGACACAATTTTCAAGTTTTTAGGTTTTAAACTCAATTACTAGAGAGTGAATGTATTTGTCTATTAATTAATTCAAATTCATAGGAATTGGCATCCAAATTCCTTAGGTTGCTTTGCAAATTGCAGTCTTAATGCTTAATGAATACACCAAGAAAGTTTCTCTCTTCTGATCAACAAGGAGGCAGATACTGACCACCTGAGAATTCCTCCAACAGTGGGTAGCTCTCAACTGGTGTAAAGTTTGTGCAGCAAGCTCTTGCACAAACTGCTCTGTATTGTAGCCACATTGTGGATGGGGAGGGGAAGGGCAGAGTGGAGCAGACTAGAGCACTGCTGATCCTCAGAGGGCAAAAGTTAGAGTTGCCCATAGGCTGCTCTAATTCACACTCATTCACAGCGTAGACCAGCCCACAGAATCAGGGAGCTGTAACCAGTTTCCAGGCACTCTCTCCTCTCCTGCACTCAGTGGAACTCAGAGCAGGAGAGCATCAAGCCCAGAACATTGAATGAACAGTTTGTAGTTTATCTTCAGAGACTTCAAATGACATTTTTTTCAGTAAACTTCAACCACATTCATTAGAAAGGAAACAGGTCTGCCCTGGCACCCCACCTCTAAAACACTGGAGGTCTCCATCCGCTTGAGCTTCCTCTGTACTTGAGGAGCCAGTGGCTGGAAGAGGCAGGAGTACAGACATGTAATTTGGCAATTAGTAATTTCCCCATGAAACTAAACAGTTTTCAAAGGAGTGGGAATGAGGGGGGACATTGAGAGGTATGTAAAGACATGAGGTGTCACACACTATGCCACGAGAAATAAAGTGTTTCAGGCCACTTTTATCTTTAAGGTGAATTTGTTAACCATGCTAAAGTTTTCAGTTGTGCTTACCTTTGTATAATGGAATTGCATAGGATCGTCTGTAGAGAGGGAAATGTGAAGTCCCTTATGTAGAAATTCCCGTAGTGGATTTTTTGAATACTCAAGGAATAGGCTATTGTTGCTAAGTGGAGACATGGCAATGGGAATTTGTGCAAGATAATAAAGATACTGAAGAACTGGACTCTGTACAAAAACAATACAGATACTCATTTAATCACCCTGTGAGATAACAGGAAAGGAGGTTTTCAATCAGAGGAAATGGAAACAGCCTCGTTGAATATGACTGTGGAAGGATTATGACCAGAAAAACTGAAGTCTGCACTGAACTGCCTTTTGTGGCTTGACTTTTTCACAGATTTTTTTCAATATTTTCTAAATGCAACTTTAAAAAAAAAAGAAAAAGAAGAAGAAATAATGGCATTTAAAGCAACAAATATTCTACATTTTGGATGCACTGAGACAGTATTCACATTAAAACACAATTATTTACTGAGCCTAGGGATTGTACATGATTCTGTCAGAGAGCTCTGTTCCATACTAACAGAGTCCCTACCCAAAAGAGCTTAAATTCAGATGCACCACAGGTACATTACAGAACACTAATTATATCCAAACCACTTCACAGAATAGGTCAGTTTGGTGGTGGTGGTGGGGGGGGGGTGTTTAAAGAACAGAAGGAAGGAGCTTTCATTTGTCTGAGGGCATAAATATGGGTGCACATGTAATGCATTCTCATCTGTATTCATGACTATTTGGGGCTTGTAATCCCACTAGTGTACAAGACATGAGCCTGCACCACACTTATCAGCTCTGCCAGGTTTATTCCATTCTTGGCCATACAAGAATAGAGCTGACAGGCTAAAGAGAAGAACAGCATAATGTAGTGACTGTGTACAAAATATAAGACACTGCCTCGGTCTAATTTTAGGACTGTCAGCCCTAATAAAGACTTAATAGGATATGACTTCAGGTCAAAATTTTCAGTTTTGAGTATCTAACATTAGACACACATCCATATTTAGGCATCTAAGTTAGTGGGTTGATTTTCACAGGACCTAAGCACGAGCAGTTCCCACTGATTTCAATTGTGTTCTGAATTCTTTTAAATAACTTGTTTTAGATGCCAAATTACAGGAGAACTAGATTGGGGGAGGGGTAGAATGTTTTCCCTTTCAAAATGTCAATATTTCAGCAAAATTCTAGAACTGAAACTTTTTGGCCATAACCAAAAATTTTGGGAGATGTGGCTTGGCAACTTATCCCAAAAGAGACTGCAGGGCCTGAGGCACCCAAACCACAACTTCCACGAAGCATTACGGTGGCATTTCTTGGTTTTTTTCAACAAAAAGTTGAAATATCCATGGAAAGCTTACGCTTTACATAAAAAAATGGGTTTTGTCAAAAACCCAATTTTCCATCAAAAATCCATTTCAATGAAAAATTTCCAGTCAGCCTTAGGGAACTATTTTGTGGGGAGATGCAAGCAATTTTTCCTAATCTTAGAATAGTCATAAGAGATTTATTTTTAATTCAAAGAATTTACATGTGAACTATGGAGGGATTCTTATTTCAGTCTTCCTAAGTAAATCCCCATTTATAAAGACAGATGTATTTTTACCAGAATGACTATTGACTTGATACAAATCTGCCACCCGGTGGCCAATTATTTTCACAAAGATTTTCTTAATGGATGAAAGCCTGGTCCCCACTGATGTCAGTGGGAATTTTGCTATTTACTTCAATGTGGCCAGAATTTCATCTTCTATATTTGCCTAGATTCTTCAGGAGGGTGAGAGGTCATGTAGAGGTGTTTTTATTAATTGATAAGTCTGCTGTATTTGAGTTTTTTCAATAAATTAAGACTATGATAAATGAACAAGAGCAATACCTTCTTCAGGAGTAATCCATGAGAAATGTTGTCAGATGTCAGAAAGGCTGACACCAGATGAGTGATGGACCCAGCTTCTCCACAATGAGGGCGAAATAGGAAGGTACTCATGCCTCTTTCCCTGCAGAAATTAAAAATAAGTCCTACCCCAAGATAACTGGTGTCTTTTCACCCATTTTGCATGTAAGTTCCATTAATATCAATTGAAAAATATCCACAAGAATAACTATACACATCAATTTGGGAAAACAGATCTAGAGTAATTTTTTACTTCACTAGACTCAGATGTGCTTAAACTACAATTACTTGTGTCTTAACCCGGTACCATTTCTTCCATAAACCATAACAAACCCTGCACAAACTGAAATTACCTGCTAATCTTTGTAGATGCTCAAAACATGAAAATGATTAAAAACATACATTTTTGAATTGGCTGAGTATAAAGACGTTCTGGGATGGAATCTTAATTACAAGACATACTCATAGAATCATTTGAGGGTATATTTCATCTTTGACAACTTTGCATATGCTACCAGGTTACTCAAAAATATAAAATAGGTCTGCAATGGGGTACCAATGTTTGCTTCAAAGGTGTTGATTCTGTTGAGACAGGGTTAACAGGGTGCTGCTGACTCATTGAAGCAGGTGGATCATTACCATTGCCAAGATACCAGGAAGTTTAGTGTGGCTCCCTAGAGGGAGAGGCTCTAGGATGGCAACTGAGCAGTCTTGAGGAAGGAACATTCAGTTACAGGCAAGCTAGAGTTGAACTTTCTTGTATTTTTGTTAATTACTGTGGTAATAAAAGGAAACCCCAGTCAGAGGGTTATTTTGGAATCTACATCATATATTAATTTTGTTTCAGAGTAGGTTGGGAAATATACCTAGTAACCATCTTCTGAACCATAATAAACCCCAAAGATTGGGGGGAGACAACACATACAAACATACATACATACATACACACACACACACACACACACCCCTATTTTCTGAAAAGAAATAGTTCAGACGCAAAACAAGATGGATGAATGTAGGAGAACTAAGTGAAATATTTCTAAATTCATAGTGGAAGGAAAGACTGTGTGTAGCAGACAGACAGCCAACAAGTAGGCAGCCAGATGTTTGATATAAGTTCAAGGAGATTTAAAAGAGTTTTTCTTGTTGTTTTTCTTGATTTTATGGAGTACTGAAAGCAAGAAACGTTTGGGGTTGGGAAGGGGGAATACTGTTTTGAATGTTACTCAGGAAATGCTTGGAAGAAGATAAGTTAAAATGACGCTAATGCTTTGTTAGTTTATAGCATCTGCCATGGGAGGATCCCAAAGCACCGTACAAATGATAATGAAACAAATCTCACATCACTTCTGTGAGTTAGGGAAATATTATTACACCAGTGCAGTAGATAACCTCTCTGTGCCTGTTTAAGTGACTACCTTAAGGTCCATATACATCAAAATTTGGTGTTGACAATTTCTGTCTCTTCCCTTTTAATTATCTTCTGGAAATCACCTTTATAACCATTCCAAACTTTAGCCTCTTCTCAGAGCTAAGGACAATGAGAGTCAATTGGCCTATGCCAACAGATGAGACACCTTGCCTGGAGAGCATTAATTAAGCTAAAGCTAAAATACACAGTTCCTAGGAAAGGAAAGCTCTTATGCTTGATAAAGATTTTTCCAACTACTGTTAATTTCTCAAACCAAAGACTCCCATAATTTTACTTATGGATGAGACTTCCATCTCTCTTGGTCTAGCTAAGGAGAGCCACGGCCAGGCAACAGACAAGTGTAACTGTCCCCTTTCTGTGTGGAGTACCTAATTGTCTCGTATGCTAAATAGAAACTGTGATGCTGGCTTGCCAGGTGTCAGCTCATGCCAAGGCCCAGGGCCTCTCTGAACACCGACAAATGCATAGCTAGAAACCATGTTGGCTTACCTGTGGGTTAGTATAGTTAAAACAGATATTAGCATTCTAAGAATGTGTGTTTAATGTTTAGACTTTATGGAATACTTGTAGGATGCTGCACATAATAGTTCTACTTATAATATCTGTATCCCATGGTGTAAAGTTATATTGAATGTTTGCTTTGTAAACCTCTATAATTGTGTAACTCACTAAACAAGAGAAGACACGTTAATTTAGAATAAAGTGCTCGCCCTGCAGACAAGAGGGCCTTTGAAACCAAATGAGCCATTGTAAGATATCAAAAGGTTATGTTGTTGATTGCCCTCCCCACTTTTGTCAGACAGACACATTTGTTCCATCAGTTTGGACTTCGGGGAGAATAGGATAAAAATCCTTGACAAGAAGAAACTAGGTCTCTTTATGCTGTCTGGACTCTGAGTGACAAAGATTCCTAAACATAAGCAAGAGATCCCCATGCTCCTTGGCATGGGTCAGCCCTAAAGGACATACATAGCTGCTTAATATAGAAGCTTATATTACCTTTCTAAACCAAAGACTAACACATTTGTGTGTGTTTCCTGTTTTAACCTTGTAAATAATACTCTTTTTTTTTAGTTAATAAATCATTAGTTTGTTACAGGAGTAGCTACAGGTGTTGTCTTTGGTTTGAGATATGAGTATAATCAACCTGGGATAAGTGATTGGTTCTTTGGGACTGGGAATAATCTGAATATTGTTGTGATTTTTGGTGTAAAGTAACCATCACGTAGTCCAGCTTGCCTGGGTGGAAAGATAAACTGGCATGCCCAAGGGGACTATCTGTGACTCCATGGTAAAACTGTTACAGTGCTTTAGGAGTTCACACTTGTTATTGTGAAGGTAAAATCTAATTATAGAACATACAGCCAGTTTGGGGTTTCTGTTGTGCTTTTTGACAGTCTGCCCTGAGGTTGGCACGCATGGTCGTGAGCCATTCCAGACAGTGTGACATGAACCAAAGAAGTGGAAAAACAAAATGGAGCTTTCAACCAGTTAGGAACAGCCTGTCTGGTGACCCAAAAACCTGAAAGTTCCAGAGATCAAAATGTCCAAGCTTATATATTCCACCCCAACTTAGAAAGTATTGATAATGTTTGCCTGATAAGTCAGAAACACATCTCTCTGAATAATCTGTCTGGTTTCTCTAACATCTCAAATCCTATAGTAAGCCTGGAAAGATGTTAAGTGAAAAGCATTCGATATAATTAGGGCTGTCACTTAATCGCAGTTAATGCAAGCAATTTAAAAAATAGTTGCAATTAATTGTTGTTTTAATCACACTATTAAATAACAATAGAATACCAATTTAATTTTATTATATATGTTTTGGATATTTTTCTACATTTTCAAATATATTGATTTCAGTTACAGCACAGAATAACTGTACAGGCTCACTTTATATTACAACAGTGCCATGTGAATGCCTGTTCCCACTTTCTTGTGACATTGTAAATAAGAAGCCGGCAGTATTATCTCCTGTAAATGTAAACAAACATGTTTGTCTTAGCAATTGGCTGAACAAGAAGTAGGACTTGCAGGCTCTAAAGTTTTACTTTTTGAGTGCACTTATGTAAAAAAAATAATTCTACATTTGTAAATTGCACTTTCACGATAAAGAGGTTGCACGACAGTACTTGTATTAGGTGAACTGAAAAATAGTATACCTTGTTTGTTTTCAAACAGTGTAAATATTTGTAAAAAATAGTATAAAGTGAGCACTATAAACTTTATATTCTATGTTGCAATTGAAATAAATATATTTGAAAATGTAGAAAAAAATCCAGAAATATTTATAATAAATGTAAATGTGTATTCTATTATTGTTTAACTGTGCGATTAAAACTGTGATTAATCACAACTATTTTTAATCGAGGTTTTTTATCATTTGACAGCCCTAGATAGAACCAAAGAATGTATGGTTCATGTTCTATATATTTAAAGATTGTAAGGGATTTTGTTTCATTTCTTTGAAAATGGTGGTTGCACCCTAGAAGTGGTAAGAACTGTATGGCACTAGAAGGAAAAAGGAATGTTGAAAGATATCTAGCCAGGGTATAATTTCGGAATATTAAGAGAAATTGCTTAAAGAGCAGGATCCCAATGAATAGTCAGGACAAATAATGAAATACAATCTATTAAATGAATTAAACCATCTGACTGAAGGAAGCATTAAAGAAATTTATTATACACTGATGCCATCTACTGTATATCAATGGAAACATCAGAAAAACAGAGACAGCTGAGAGCCACAGGGCAACTGACCAACAGAAATCAGAGGCCCCCTCTGAAGAGCCCTGAAATCAGGATACACAAAACTGAGGTCACTGTATGGGACCCCAGAGTTTTTCCAGTAGAGGTGTTAAGCAGATCTCAAACGCCTCTCTCCTCCTCATTCAGGGTCACAAGACCAAAAGTTGACTGAACTCGCAAAGAAGCTGCAGAATCCCCAGTGTGATCAACATCTGGACCAGCTATGTGGAAAGGATTCTCCCTTATTCCAGGGTTAATAGGATAAGAAGCGGTGAGATTTCATTATTAAGACTGAATTTCCCTATCTGTTTTTTAACATAAAAAACAGAAGATTATCTTGTTGAGGCTAAACTCTTAAGTGAGACTTCAAGTAACAATACTTTAGATCACTGGTGAGCAACCTGTGGCCCACTCATCAGGGTAATCTGATTGTGGGCCTCGAGACATTTTGCTGACATTGACCGTCCACAGGCACGGCCCCCCACAGCTCCCAGTGGCCGCGCGGTTCACTATTCCCAGCCAATGGGAGCTGTGGGAAGTGGCGGGCTGCAAGGATAATGGAGCAAATAATCAAACAATTTATAAGCATCTAGAAGATAATAAAGTGATAAGTAACAGTCAACATGCCTTTGTCAAGAACAAATCATGTCAAACCAACCTAATATTCTCCTTTGACAGGAGAACAAGACTGGTGGTTGGGGAGGAAGAGGAGAGAAGAAGTAGATGTGATATATGTTGACCGTAGTAAGCCTTTTGATACTGTCTCGCATGACTTTCTCATAGACAAATTAAGAAAAAATAGCCTAGACCAGCGGTTCTCAAACTGTGGGTCGGACCCCAAAGTGGGTCACAACCCCCTTTAAATAGGGTCGCTAGGGCTGGCTTAGCCTTGTTTGGCTACAGGGCTGAAGCCCAAGCCCCACTACCCAGGGCCGAAGCCAAAGCCCAAGGGTTTCAGTCCTGGGCAGCAGGACTTGGGCAGCAGGCCTGCATGGGGCTGAAGCCCTTGATCTTCAACTTTGGCCTGTCTCCTGCCCAGAGCGGTGGGGCTCAGGCTTTGCCCCCCAACCCCTCGCCCAGGGCAGTGGGGCTTGCATGGGCTCAGGCTTCAGTCCCTCCTTCTGGGGTCATGAAGTAATTTTTGTTCTCAGAAGGGGATCGCGATGAAATTAAGTTTGAGAATCCCTGTCCTAGACTAACCTACTATAGACAACTAGTTGGAATCTATACTCTGAATAGTTATCAATGGCTCACAGTCAAGCTGAAAGGGCCTATCGAGTGGGATCCCACATGGATCTGTCCTGGGTCTAGTTCTACTCGATATCTTTACAAATGATTCGGATAATGGCATAGAAAATACATATATAAAGTTTGCGGACGATACCAAGCTGGGAGGGGTTTCAAGTGCTTGGAAGGACAGGATTAGAATTTGAAGTGGTCTTGACAAACTGGAGAAACAGTCTGAAATAAGATAAAATAAGGACAAATGCAAAGCACTACACTTAGGAAGGAATAAATCAGTTGCACAAATACAAAATGGGAAATGACTACCTAGGAAGGAGTACTGCAGAAAAGGAGCAGAGGGTTATAGTGCATCACAAACTAAATGAGTCACCAATGTAACCATGTTTCAAAGAAGTGAACATCAGTTTGGGATGTATTAGCAGGAGTGCTGTAAGCAAGACACAAGAAGCGATTCTTCCACTCTACATGGCACTGATAAGGCCTCAACTGGCATACTGTGTCCAGTTCTGTGTACCACACTTTGGGAAAGATGTAGACAGGCTGGAGAGAGCACAGAGGAGAGCAACAAAAATGACTAAAGATCAAGAAAACAAGACCTACAAGGAAAGCTAGACAAATCAGATTTTTCTCAAGTTTTGGGAGGAGTGAGAGGACATAACAGTCTACAAGTATGTAAAAGGTTGTTATAGCCCTTCTCTTCTATAAATTGTTCTCTTTAACCACTGAAAACAAGACAAGAAACAAACAGGCTTAAGTTGCAGTAAGGAAGACTTAGGAAGTTTTTCCTCATATCTAACCTAACTGTCAGGGTAGTTGTTAAGCACTGGAACAAATTGCATAGGGAGGTTGTGAAATCTCTGTCTGTTGGAGGTTTTTAAGAACAGGTTATACAAACACCTGTCACGGATTGTCTAGAGAATACTTAGCCCTGCCTCAGTGCAGGGGACTGGACTAGACTAGACGACCTATCAAGATCACTTCCACACCTACATTCCTACGATGAGTCCATTAAGGAGCATAAAATCAACTTAATTTCCTGAGCTGAACTTGGTTATTGTGTAAAAGTAAGTATCATTGTTGTATAACTTTTAAAGTAATAGAATAACATCTTGTCAGGAAGATGCATGAGACCCAGTAGCTGGACAAGATTACATTACTGAACTGTTTAACCAAACACAAGTACAAAACTTAACAAAAATTAACTGACCATGTGCACCATTTATGGGAGTTATGGACTAACTACCATAACCAGTTCTTCAGGGAATATCAACAAAGGGAAATTGCCTAATCTTATTAATAATGAACAAGATGGTATTGTCCTCGGTATATAACAGAGGGTACTATAAACTGGCAATGCATTAAAGTGTATAGGGAAATTTTTCCATTTAGCACAACTTGTAATTTGGGGTCAGTGACACCGCATCTTATTTGAGGCATATGTTATTAAGAATATTTGTGCTCAGTGTATATTTCTTCTATGGTATCTTTACCAATATTGGACCCTGACACTGCAATACTTGATAACCTTCTGTACGGACAGTAGCCAATTTATCTGGAAGAAAACCTCAAGAAATGCCTAGATTTTCCTCAGCTACTGGTGTATCACTCAGCAGCACAAACCTGGAGGGTACCACATACGGCTTGTTGTTCCATTAAGGGATATCAATATATATGTAAACATGGTGTTTTTGACATCGTGAGTACTGTGTGTGCCCACAACAGTTTGAATCAGTTCAATGAGACAAAAGCTAACCATTCCTGTCTCCTACCCTCTCAGGTTTACCAAATGGTGACAATTAGCAGACCTACAATATGGAGGGACACTACTGTTTAGTAACCAGCTATAAAAATTATATATAAAAACCTTACTAGTAACGTTACTACTCCGAAATTCTGTCTTACTCTTCCTGTGCATAACACTGTGTCACACTATACTAATGCTATTCCAGTTTCAGGAGTAATAGTTTTAACTATATTATACATTGCGACTGAGCAGTTTGCTAAAACAGTATAAAGCTTACATAAATGCTCTTACCTCTGCTTCATGTATCAATTTGACAAAAGGAGCCCCCCTGACTTCACTGTGCCCTACGGGGGGACCGTTAGCCAACACATACATGTTAAGTGCAACATACAGTACACTAATAAATATGCACACCGTATAATATACCGTGTGTAAATTGGTGTTAAGAAGCTGTTAACTGAGTGGATTATGCTCTTCCCACAATCCTGTTCGCCCATGTCATGTATTCCACAACACTCAGCAATGCTGAGGTCAGCTTTGGCATTAGAAAACAGGAGATCTGTCAAAGCCGAAATACATGAATGGTGTGTCCTAGCATTGGTTGAGATGCACCTCTATGGTATGTGAAACCGAGGTAAGGAATGGTACAGAACAAGCTAAGGAGCAGGAGGTGGGATCTTTGGCCATGTATAAAGTGTTTATTAACCGTTAAGCAGCCATAATACATATAGAGCTAGTTTTGGAGGTGTATCCTCAAAGCACACGAATTTGGTTAGTTGGTCCTTTTACTACACTTGTGGTTCATTAAGAATATCAATTGGCTACATATTAATCAACAATTAGGGTTTCCTGTATCTTTCATAAAAGGCTGGTTAGTCAAAATTTCAATGTTTTTATTTTAATACAAGACAGTATCTCTGAAATACTTGGAGGTAATAATTTACAATTCAGGTAGAGTGGAAAATACACAGAGAACCATACTACAGAACGAGAAAAGTACTGATAAACTTATGGTACTGCTCCACAGAGGAGCACTCTGGAGCAATACACCCAGAATAAAGGCAAGATGAGCCACAGAGAGCCAACTTTTGTGTTTTTAAATATAGATTTTTTCAGTTGAAACAAATACTTACATTTTTTGTTGTTAGAGGTAAGTGTGAGTGCCATAATCTAAGTTACAGTATTTATCTGTCACCTAACAATCCCAGACACAATCCTAAATATTTTATTTGGACTTCAAAACTGGACCTAAAAATGTTCTTAGTTTTAAAATAACAAAATCAAAACTGTGCATAAAATTTATACTGTGTCCAAGACGATTATTTTAATCTTCTCTACCCCATCTTTCCACCAAAGGTAAACACAGAATGGTATGGAGGAAGATTACTACTTACTTTCTAAGGTTGTTGAGCACCATGATGTTGGCGTACATGTAATACAAATAATAACTATATGGAGGATTCTTTTCACTGGTCCAGAGGTCAGGGTTAGGACTTCTGTTAGAGAACATGTGGTCGGTATGTTTAGACTCATCATCAACACTGTCAAAGCCAGTCACCTATGAAAAGGGATTCATAGGAACCTTTTTTTTTTTTTGATAAGCAAGTTTCAGAACTATCAACTCTAGTTTTATTAGAATATTAAAATAGCCACCTCCGCCTGTAAGTACTTGCCCTCCTTCAGTCAGCAATCCTGCAACTCTGCTATTCTAGAGCATTGTTCCAAGATGCACAGGATGCAGAAGGCAGTTCTTCTGTGATGTGTGTCATAACAACTGAAGCAGCAATTCTACTCCATGGCTAGAACATTTGCTGGAAATTTTGGAATTGATCAGCTGCAGCTTTCAAAATTAAACTAATGTAATTATACAGCTTTACATAATCCAAATTGGTATTAACATTTTGTGAGTATTTTATTAAAGTAGAATCATCGATTTAGTAGTCCTTTCTCAACATGAAAGCAACTAGCTGGACAAATTAAGAGCATGAGGTGATATGGACATATTAACAAGCACAATTAGTATTTTTCTTTGATTGTTGACGGACCACTATGGAGGCCTTTATTGTTTAAGGAACTGAGTTTTTTTTCCCCCCAAAGAACTTTTAATTCTGCAGGGAGCCAGCAAAAGGGGCTTTTGTGGTGCTTACCAGAGCTTGTTCTTGTTCTCTGCACTAGCATGAATGTAGATTCACTACTCTCTTCTACAGGTAGGACTATTGGAAGGAGCCCTGTGCTGCTTCCAGGTTAAATAAATGGTGGTTGCTTGTCAACATGTTCTTACCCATATTTTTACTCAGGCATATGAGTGTTTAAAAAACATTAACAGCCTTCACAGGAGGGTTTTTAATAATAATGTCTGTGGCTTTCACAATCTCCCCTGATACAGAAACTAAAAATCTAACTGTGAAGAGAGGATCCATTTCGAGTAAGACACAGAAGAGCCATACATACTTACATATTTGAGGAAGAGGTGCAGCTCCCTGTGATCTGTGGGATTGACGGTTGCCTCAAACAGAGGTAAGAAGATGTTCTCTAACATTTTCCCAAAACTAGCCAGAAGATTTTTTGACCTAAATATGTCACTGAAAGAAGCAGATATACAACTGTAACTACTTTTCATTAGTCAGCCAACTTTTTTCCCTCCCTGACATACTCAGAAAACATTTTAGGGTCAGATTCAGATCTCCAAAGCATTTATCACATGGCTGGTGCTACACAAATATATATTTTGGGACCAGGGTAATGTTCCCTCTAATTTTTGACAGGCTGTGTGCGCAAAAAATTTCTTCTGTGCAAATTTTTGTGCGTGTGGTGTTTCGCCGTGTGCACGGGGTTTAGGATCTGTGTGCGCACGCACATGCGCACAGCTTAGAGGGAACAGTGGACCAGGGCTGTCTTTTTTTCCCTTCTTTGTTGTGTGTCTGTACAGCACCTAACACAATGGGGTCCTAGATGCTACTGCATTAGAAATAATAAATACACGTGTCAATAATAATAATAACAAATATCAGAGGGGTAGCCATGTTAGTCTGTATCCACAAAAACAATGAGGAGTCTGGTGGCACCTTAAAGACTAACAGATTTATTTGGGCATAAGCTTTTTTGGGTAAAAAGCCCACTTCTTCAGATGCATGGAGTGAAAATTACAGATGCAGGCATAAATATACTGACACATGAAGAGAAGGGAGTTTGGTTCGCAGCTTGTAAGGTAACTCCCTTCTCTTCATGTGTCAGTATATTTATGCCTGCATCTGTAATTTTCACTCCATGCATCTGAAGAAGTGGGCTTTTTACCCAAAAAAGCTTATGCCCAAATAAATCTGTTAGTCTTTAAGGTGCCACCAGACTCCTTGTTGTTTTAATAATAATAAAAATAAAAAATGTTACTGCCATGTATCAATCCTGAGAAATGTCTCAATTGTGAAAGCAAGTAACCCATTTCCTTAAAGGAATCCAGGCACTGAAAATGGAAAGAAGGGGTAATTGTGTGATTCAGTTTTCCAAATGAAGCTATTGCAAAGAAAAGTAAAACATTCTGTCTCTTTGCAATACTGAAGTTTCTCTTTTGATAGTCCCAGTTTGCATGACTAATGCCATGGTCATCCCCTGATTTAGAATGTTGTGCAAGAAAGTTAAAGGAGAAGAACTCTCTCCCCAATGAGCAATAGGCCCGGGGTAGCTGTGCTATGCTGACAACTCCTCATATTATTTTTCTAGCTGCCTAAATTCAAAACGTGCACTTCAGCCACCATCTACTATGACAAATATCCATGGCAGAATTCATTAGTTACAGCATACATCATTTAGTATAGTAGTCCCTAAGGATGCTGAAAGATGCTGAAAACGGATATTGATTTAATTTTGTAATTTATAGTTTTAGTTGAAGTACCATGTTAATTGAATCGATTAGTCATGATCTTGCAGAAAACTCTCTGCCACTAAAAGTTTGGAAAGCTTTTCCCTCTCCTTATGCAGCATTTCTGGAATCAGATTCTGACTGTTTCAGCAATCAAAACTGTACGTGACATTTTGACCTGCTTCTGACAAATGTTTTTTTCAGCATTAAAAAAAAAAAATGTAATTTGAGTTAAATGCTTATAAATATTTTTGGAGGAAGTCACTAGTTTTGAAAAGCTTGAAGCAGAATAAACTTTTAGTCCCACAAAGGAAGCCTGCAGCATTGAGTTAGCCATGCACTTAGCCATGAGGAAAATTCCCAGACTTTTTTTTTTAAATAAAAATAAGTACAGGACAGTTGGTAAAGCAGCTAAGGGGATATTAGAGGAGAAAATGTATCCTTTTGCAAGATTTTAATCTGTTCTCATTACCAATAACTCCTGCTTACTTACTAAATTCTGGGAACCTGAATCACCCAGCGTATGTTGGGTGAATAAACCTTGTGTTCAATGAACCATGTTGCCAAATTCTGCCATTCATCTGGAGACCGCCCATAAATGGATAACCGAGGTTCCATATACTGGTATTTATTTTCTTCTAGTTCACGAGCTACTTCCTATTGGAGAACAACTCATTAATGTTTGCTTATGTAAGGACACAACGTATCATGCACATTTAGTGTTTTTGTCTACCACACTTTTTTCCCCTCAGACCTGCTTTACAATGGAATGCAGCTGAACAGAGTCTGGCAACTGTTAAACATAAAAGGAATCTCTTGTCATTCCTGCTAAACTATCCCATTTAGAATGCAGGAAGAGCTGTCACTTAGTGGCTAACTTCGAAATCTTTAAAACAGTGTGGAATTAAATGCAACCTTTGGCTTCAGAGGGCCTACCCTGTGCCTTGTGGAGTCACTTACACCACTCTATACTACATGTAATCAGAATGATAGCATTTTGCACTCCCTTTACACTGTTGTAAATGACTACACAGTGTACAGGACAGTGGAGAATCAGGCGCAGAATCTGTATGTCAATTGCCTCCTAAAAAAGTTATGCCATTAGTTTTAGTCAAACAACTGTGTAGGTGTGGAAAGAAACTGAGTAATGCACATGCAGGAGGCCTCTCCTCCACACTAGTTTGTTGCAAGAGTACTTTTGCAGCAATTGTGTCTGTATACCATTCCTAGCTCCCCAGTCTTTAATTTCTAGTGCCGAGGGCTCCCTATCATGTTCTGGGCCACAATGTTCTACTGCTGGTTGCTTCCCATTAATTTGTAACTGCACAAGACTGAGGAGGCTTGGAACAGCCCAGGCTCCCCTGCAAGTTGGAGCATGTACAATTATACAGGAAACAGCAGGCAGTGATTGGCTCAGCAGAGGTCTCAGTCTGGTAACTTGGTACAGCAGCCTGAAGCCTTGGGGAATCTCCAAACCATTGTACATACTGCAAATTACTTCTACAAAATACTGTGCCAATACAGCTAGAGAGATACAAATAAGGGGCATCACTTACTATGGGGCAAGGTAGGCAATCCTCATCCCCGCAACTCTTCATAGGTATATATGCTCCATTATGTCGTTCTCTCTCTCTCACACACACACACGTTGCAGGATATGTAATCACCTTTTATATTTCTATAGGCTTACACAACTTCCTCTCTCCCTTCCAGAATTTTTCTGACAGGATATCCCTGGTACAAGTCTTATTTACCTTGACCATACGAGCAAAGTATTCACCACCAAGGTAGTTCTCAGTTTTCAGGTACAAGTCCCTTAGCTCACTGGCACCAACTGGATTGTACTTGGAGTTAAATTTATCAAACCGATGAAATGTTTGGCGACCCTGGAGGAAAAAAACATCTCAGTAGAGGTATCCAGATAGCAGTGGTTAAGAACTACCTAACCGTTTTCTACTAAGATTGTTTTCTAACCACAAAACTGTTAGGAAAGAAACAGCCTACGAAAATCCTTGTTTACAACATACTGACAAATAATTTAAGCACTGTTTTTTTGGGTATATATTTTTTTAAATATCATTCAACAGATGCAGCAAAAAACTCTTTCCCTTCCCTTCCCCCCAAGCAGTTTGCACTAACAGAGAGCTGGTTATTCTCCATTTTATTTGTTGAGGGAATAGACTTACAGCATGGACATCTAAAGAGTCTACAGTGAGGTCATAAGGATCCATGTGAAGGCTCTCAAACACTTGTTTTAAAGTCATCTTCTTGCCTTCTTTCTCTACAACAATCCGATTTGACTCTGTTTTGTAAGTGCGCTTAATAAACTTCAGCAAATGTTTCTGATTCATGCAGGCAGCAGCATGGATATGAGTATCAACCTGAAATAAAAAACAGATTACTCTTGTTTAGCAGACAGTACATGGCCTTTATCTATCCAAGTACCTCTGTGTCATACAGAATTATAAAAATGTTACACAATATTTCTCTTTAGGAATCAGATGGCATGGGATATTACATCCCTCAAAATATTTCAGCTCCTGGGTCCCAAGGGGCGAGGAGGGGGGGGGGGAAGGGTTACATTACATTTACATAGTGCTCAGTGAGTATTTTTTTTAAGGATATTCTGTTTTTCCACAGTTTTAAACTAGAACATAAAAACCACTGATAGATTAAACTAAAGAGAGCAAATAAAACACCTGGAACTCTTAGGACTACATCCTGCCCTGCATCCCCAATGGAGAAGAAGTTGAGTAACAGGGTTGTACATAGATGATCTCTTTCCAGGACTAAATAGAATCCTTCCCCTCACGCTGCAAAGTGGGAGCGTTGCTGCTCCACAGGCATTCTGTGCAGTCTCCAGCATACTGCTGCCAGTACAGTGCTGTAATCCTTCACTGTGCTGTGTAGAATAGCTGCTGGATCTGTGTAGTTGCACATGTCCTCTTTCCTCATCTGTTCCTCTCCTGCACCATCCCAGACTCTGTTGTGTGCTTCACTTGTGCAATCTCTTCCTTCCATGCAGTGCAATGACAGTTCTACTGTTGTCAAGGATCTTCACAGTCACAGCAGATCTTGGTATGAGATGGGATTTGACCCGTAACTGACATTAAGAAAATGGCTTCACCTTTTGAGGACCCATTTTGCAGTTTATATACCACCATGTTATTGGATCCATTTATGAATCACTGGCGTCTTTGAGCAGACTACTAGGGTAACCTCTCTCCTTGTATCCCTGGGCAGGAATTGGCTACAGTCTCCTCTGAAAGAGCAGGTGATGCTAGTGCTGATATAAGTACTTCAAAGGGGTGGAGTAGTAGGGGGCTCGGAGCGCTATTGAACCCACCAGCAGAGCTGCACCTCACTAACAAAGTGGCACAGTGGCTGTTCCAGAGTTGCACTTGGTGTGAAGCTGCATGAGAAATTCTGGTTGATTCAATCCAAATTTCCCCTGGTGGCTTGTCCTATTGGGATCCAGGAAGTGGGCGGGCAGAGCTCGTCCACTACGAAAGGAGCCCCCCCCAGCCTAAGGGGGAGATCCACAGGGCCTGGAGAGCCAATCAATTACGGGGGACAACTAATGAAAAACAGGGACGGGAGTGCGGTCAAAGGGTCAAACGAAGGGAACCGGACGGGGACACCGAGCAGAGAACCCCGGACAGCGCCCACCTCTCCTCAAAGGTGTCAAGGGAGTCGGTGGACGCCGCCCAGAGGAACTCCGCTCGGAGGCGTGAACGGACAGAGGATCGGAAATAGGCCCCGCAGTCGCAGGAGACTCCATCGGCCAACCTCCTCACCCTGGTTTTATAGATGGCCGCTTTAGCCAGGGCCAGGAGGAGGTTGACCAGGAGGTCCCGCGACTTAGTGGGGCCACGGACAGGGAGTGCATAGATGAGAAGGTGAGGAGAAAAGTGCAACCAAAACCGTAACAAAAGGTTGGTGAGGAGCCGGAATAGAGGCTGCAACCTGGCGCACTCCAGATAGACGTGCGCCAGGGTTTCCCTCACGCCGCAAAAGGGGCAGGTGTCCGGAATTGAGGTGAACCGCGCCAAATACACGCCCGTGCTCACGGCCCCGTGAAGGAGCCGCCAACTGACCCTGGTGGCTTGTGAGGAGGTGTCAATCCCACACCAGCCCAGCTGGGGTGAAGGTGGTGTGGAAGGGGTCAATTAACCCTACAGGCTGCATCTGGGGGGAGAGTCAGGCTTGGCTGATAAGCACTAATTGAAGATGAAGCCCAGCTGGTCAGGAGCAGGCTGGCTTATATAAAGCAGAGATTGAGCACAGAAGGGGGTTGTAGAGAGAGAGAGAGAATCCAGTTGTTCTCTGGGCACAGGGAGGTGAGTAGGAAGAAATCCAAGAAGGAGCAAAAGCTATGGGATCCTGTCTGTGATAGAAGAGGTTTACCCAGAGGTATTGTGGGAATGAAAGCCCGTGGGAGGTAACCATACCTAGCTGCCACCTCTTCCATCAGCATAGGTAATATCTGCCCTGGAGCACAACAGTGGCTCAGCAGCTGAGCTACTGTAGCATTTTAAGTGTAGACATGCCCTAAGTTAAGTGTAGAGCTGTGTAGTGTCATGCATATACTCTGACAGGCATAATGGTGTAAGTAACAAAGCTTTTTTACTGCTTTAATACAGTGGTGTGTGTTTGTGCATTTAGCTGTCTATTCTAGACTTCTCTGAATAGAACTAACTTTCTGCTGTATGTTGCATCACCTCAGGTACTCACGTGATGTAACCACCTAGTTGAATAGTGATCAGTACATGGCACACTTAAGGCCAATTGCTATCCAGCTTCTTTAATTGCCCTATTTCCTGGCACATCCATTTGCACATGAACACCCCCGCCCCCATCTTCAGGCACAAGCTGATTGTTTGTTTATGCAAATACAACATCTGTATGTGCAGACTGCCTGTGGGCAGGCCAGACTGATGTATGTATGTGTGCACCATGGCTTCTGCTGGAAGGCTTGCAGAAGAGATGTATTGTAATGGGAGCCCTGTTGGGGTTCACTCATCCCTAGGGCATCCCCTTGGGGCTAGGTCTGGGGAACAGCTATCATGCTGTATAGTGTCCCCTTCTGTTGCTCACTTGCCCTGCAGGCCCTCTTGCTCTCCAGGATTCTCTGTGATTCAGCCCTCCGGCTAGGCCGCTATATAGTTGCCCCCTCCATCCTGCTTCTGGGGTATCAAAGTCCCTCTGGACCAGCTATCTGCCTCGTATCTCTAACGATCCTATGCCACTTCCCAACTGCTACTTCAGGTTCGAGCCCAGGGACCCTACAATCAGCAGGCAAGGTCTACATAGTCTCAACCTTTGCTGCTCTTTCTGTGAGAAGCACTGCCTACATCAAGGGTCAGGTCAGCATAGCTATTTCTCTCAGGGACACAAGGTCATAGTGTAGACTAGCCCTTGCAGATGCTCAGGGTGTTGAAAGATTTTGATTCTGGACATAGGCATCATGTACATTGTCAACAGTCTCTTGACCAATGAAATACTAGAGACTAGTTGGTTTGGCTGATTCACTGAGCTCCTCAGGTACAGTTAATAGATACAGTTTGTGACCTAACTTCCAGGGAAAACAGTTATTAAACATAAAATCCAAGCTTTAGTAAACCTGAGTAGAATGCAACTCCCAGATGCTGTAGAACCAGAGGAGACTCCACCTCTTGTAATTCATAAACCTTGTAGACCACCATTCCCTCCTTTTCAACCCAAAATGAACACACCTTTGAAGGAAAAGATTGGAAGCTTATTTACTTGCTGTCAAAGATCAAGTGACCGATCTGCAACTGCAGCTTCTTTAAAGTCACTCTACTCATGAAACAATTTTTTTTCCCCTCTCAACAATACAGGGGTGATTCAAGAGGATCATGTAATGTCTCTAAAGCGTTCTCATTACTCTGCCACAGATGCCACCATATCTGAGCTAAGATCAGGAAGCTTATTCCCAAAGAAACATGACTCTACTCATTTTCTAAATGTATTAATTACCCAGTGGTGTGATCTCTTTCCTGGCACCTCTGTCACTCTTTCTGCCAGAGTACTCCAGATTCTCTGGCTACCTCCTTGAAATATACCCAATAAATTTTTACCTCCATGAGTGTGGCAAACTGAGAACAACAAAAATTATTTGAGTATAATGCAGTACTGAGCTTCTGGAATGTACTTAGAAAAGTGATCTGTATGCAGTACTGCATAACTTATTAACACACATTTATGCACACTCACCATTCAAACTATGAAGATCAACTTGGATAAACCAGCTAAAAATAGAAACCTGAGTACATATCTGCGTCATCCTATATGATTTTGACTGGAGTTGTACAAGAGTTTGTCTTTGAATGCAGCATAAAAAATTGTTTTGTAGTGCTGTGTGATCAACCCATCCTCCACAAATTTGTCTTTATTTGAAATTTCATCAAATGGCTATTTTTAACATAAGCCTATGAAAATGTAACTGTGTACATTACTTTTCCATTATGAAAAGCATTTTTGGTCAAAAATGGGAGCCCATTTTCACTCAAATAGTGGTCTGTGTATGTATAAAAAATTTTTTTTTGACTTCTTGATACAGTGCCCAAAGTGTGCTAAGGGTTCTATAGACAGATCTAACGAGTCCCTGCCCCAAAGACCTTTTACATTCTACCTTAATTACATCACATACAGACAACAGAGAGAGGGAGGGATCCAATATAAGAGTGAGGCTTTTTCTTCCGATATGTCTTCCAGCCTTTCCCCTTTGACCCTTTTTGGATTTGTTTCTTGTCATTTGCTCTGTCTCCAGACCTTGTCTCATGTCTCCTTTGATATCTCCTAAACCTTTTCCTTTCAGTGAAGAGAGTCAGAAAACACTGAAATATGCCCAATGGAAAGTTTCTTGGTTGTTTGTTCCATGAGAAGGAGCATGTGGCCCATGGTCTTCTTAATCTCACTACTTTAGTCAAATAAACCACTAACCCTAATGATTTATGGAAGCTTCTGTTTGAACATGGACTACACCTCCTGTGAACTAAATGTCTCACCCAACAAAACCCACTTCCAACCCAAATGTTTCCTTTAAGCTTTCAATTCTAGTGTGCCACTGATCAAAGAACTGCAGCACTCCTATTGCCTTGCAGCCCTTCCTCTCAGAGAGTTGACTACTGAATTTGCAGTGATGGTTTTCCCCACAGGCCACCTCTCCTCCTCTTGTCACAGGACTGCCTCCAAACCCTTTTGACAACCCTCTGCCAGTGGAGCAGGGAGAATAAAATAGTAGCTCCTCCCACCAACCAGACAGGATAGCTGCAGTTATATATCCTCTTCATCCTCCATGGGTCCCCACGCATACCACATCCTGCTGCTCCCCTCACACCTAAATTCCTATGTCCACTTCCCTCATTCCACCTCCCATCGCTCCTCTTCCCTCCCACCTTTACCCTGGCCTCAGCAAACCATGTTACTCAGCTGACACGCCACGCACCCAGTCCCCCTCACTAGCCTGCCATCTTCCACTGATTTCCAGCCTACTCTCCCCACTCCTGGATTTTCAAAAAGTTACAAATGAAGGGATTAACTGTTTCTCTTCCTAATAAGTTTTTTCCTACACTGTTTGGCTTGAGTCTGTCGCAACACCTTCTAAGTCATTAATAAAAGCAGTGTGTGAGATGGGGTAGTCTGCCCCCTTAAAGGTAGTAGAGCCTAGTGGTCAGCCCACCCCATCATGTGATATTGCTCTTTAAGATTTTGAAAGGTATGATATATGTACACACAAGGATGTAGAAGATAAGGACGGAGAGGAAGCAACTCTGGGAATAAGTGATGCTTGGGTAGAAATCCCATCACTCCGTCTTTAAGGGCCCGGGGCCAGGAGCCTTGCTGAGAGGATGAGGCAGATTCCCCTCTCACCAAACCAACTGGGAATGAGCTGGGCGAAGGGGACCAGCATAAATGTTGCCTCCTCCCTCATAGCAGTAGACACCAGTAGGAAAGGGCTCTGACCGTCTTTCTGTCAAACAAACCCTCTGAGCCTGAGGACTAACAGGAGGGAAGGGATACCTAAGAAGAAGCTGGCTAAGGCCCTACTGGTGACTAAATTACAATCCTGCTCCGAGGAGAGCGGAGGACTCCTGGGTTAAGGAGAGAGTTAATGTCTGCCTGAATTACCCAGCTCTCTGAGGAGGGCTGGGGTTGCTGCCTTAAGGAGAGACAGTGACTGTTTAACTGAAGTATACCCTCTTCCAGGAAGAGAGCGGGGAACTCCTGTTTTGAGAGAGAGAGAGAGCTGACCACAACTCCTACATGGACCCAGAGTGGGGCAACTAACACAGTGAGTTATACTTGGTAGAAAGACTTTAAAGAAAAAATCCCAGACCCCACACAAGGGGTACATGTCTTAAACCAGTTTAGTCTGGGTAACTGAGTGAAAGAACATGAGGAGGCCAGGTGTGCAATGATACTATGGGACTATGCTGGAGCCTGCACCCCATGACAAAGTTTATACAGATAGTCTTATGTGTGTATATCATATATATATATAACAACATTGTCACTGAGTTAAGTTGACACTGTACATTTGGAACAGTTGATAAATATAGTCACAGGTGTCTTGAGCAGCCTATTGATGGTGATATGTCTTTCCAACACTTAAGCCAGTGAAACCGTCAGCTGTAAACTACTTGGCTTTCTGGATACATACACTTTCTCTTGTAAACACTACTACCTTTCCTAGTAAGAGCTTCATACTACTTCCTGTGAAGCCAATGGGACATCTAACATTAACTTCACCTAAAGCAGACCTTAGGATAGGATCCCACAAGCTGGTAGTATCCACAACTCCCACTGAAGCCAATGAAAGATGAGGATGGCCAGCACTTTTTAGGATTGGGTCCTTATTCACCAACTGTCTAATACAACTGGAAATGTGTAGTGTAAATAGATAAACAGAAGAATGCCACACCAGGCTCAAAAAACATAGTATATGGGAATTGCAATCCACAGGGGATTACAGAATTAAATAAAACCTGGTTTATATGGCTTAATCCATTAACCCTCTTAACTGTGCTACAGCCTTATAACTGCTAAATAAGAAACTGGCAGCTATGGAGACTTAAGAACTCAAGCAGAAGCAGCAGTGTGAGCTCCCCCTCTCCCCAAACCCACTGCTGTGCACAACCCTAATTTGAAAAGTCTACTTCTATGGGCTGCTTCAGTTTCTGTATCAACTCCGTCCTTGGATTTTCTGCCGAGATGGCCAAAAGAGGAATCACAGATGAGCAATACGTAGTACTGGTGTTGGCTGTCTTAGCTTTAGTGATGTGTATACAGATAAGCTGGGAGCTGTAAAAACCTCACCAGCTTCTGGTCGCTGCTAACCTTTGACACAATCAAACTACCAATCTAGATATGAATGTCTCCATATCCCTTTACTAGTTCCCATAACCATTCGCTTTGTCTTCCCTACATCCCTATGTCTTCCTTCAGAGGGCTGCAGCAGGTTGCAGAATCACCCCTTGAGTCTTAAATTCAAATGGTGTTTTAATATCATCCACATAATGGAAAAATCTCAGCTTAAATGAGGCCAGTGCTAGAATATTAGGCTTCTGGGACGTAAGGTCTGAGGTGCATTAGCAAAGCACATAATAGGATTTGTTTAACATTGTTAAAGCTATACTTTTTTCCCTAGCCACTAGTATTCGTGTCTCCCTCCAGGAGTATCAAGTTGATATACAAACTTTAGAATGAAAAAGATGTTCTTTGAGATTGGTAACTAATAGCAATATTGTTCATAATTAACAACTTGGTTGGACTTGCTTACGTTATGTAACCCCAGGACTGGAAGACTTAAGAGGAATGAAGTGCTCCCTCTGTTACTAAGGGAAAAAGCCAGCTGTGGCTAGCTTCATTAACACAAGTTACAATGTTGTTTACCCTTAATTCCACCTACTGAGTTTTGCTGCTTTGGTTGGGATTTATTCACATGAGTAAATATGAGACTATTATCATTACTAGTCTAGTGGATAGGGAGGAAGCTGTAGATGTGATATCTTGATTTTAGTCCCACATGACATTCTCACAGGCAAATTAGGGAAATGTGGTCTAGATGAAACTTCTATAAGGTGGGTGCATAATTGGTTGACAATTACTCTTTTAATATGGTCTTTCAATGGCTCACTGTCAAACTGGAAGGATATATCAGGTGGGGTCTTGCAGAGGTATGTCCTGTATTTGGTACTAGTCAATATTTTCATTGATGACTTGGCTAATGCAGTGGAGAGTCCACTTATAAAATTTGAGGATGACTACTGAGCATATATACTGAACTTGAAAGATTATACTCTATTGCTTAGCACAGATCCGTAACACTTTCTTACTGTTTGGCAGTAAACAGTCGACTCTATAAATACATCCAGGCTGTCTAAAAATACAACTGGCAATCTTTTTGAATTTAAAGGTGGGGATTTCCTTGCCTCGGACAGAAATCATCCCTATTTCTGTTTACTGCTGATCCCTTGTTCAAACGTACTTGTGAACAGCACTTTTATCTTTGAAATGTACCTAATTACATGAAGTGGCAGATACGCTTTGCTAGAGGCACAGTTCCTCAATCATTCATTTAAGTGAATTCAACTGTAAGTCCCAAACCACCTCTCTGCATTTCAATATGCTTTCCTTCCTTGTATACCTTGACTACGCTAGCCACATTTGGACTTCAGTAGAACAGTATGAAATGAACATATTATGAAACTGGAGCAATGTTACTGCTATCTCCCTTTTTTTCCAGGCTGGCTCATTTTCATCTGCCATTAGCAGTCCTACACAGTAATGGGGTGTGTGCAATCTGTCAGCTGAGAAGATAAGAACTAGATCTGGACTTGCAAAGGGAGGGATTTGTGAAATGGTCTGTTCCAAACAGATAAATTCAGTTTATTCTAAGCATTAAATTTGTTCCTAAACTGTTAGAATTTTTCAGATTATCTATAATAACTCCATTCATGTCTTACGGCAGAACCAAAGTAGGACCTGGGGGAAAATGCTAAACTAAACTGTTATGAACCTAACTCCTAGTGACTTAACATGGAGTTAGACCAGTGAACAGATCTCACAGCATTTAGGAAACCACAGCAAAAAGATAACAAGTATCGTTAGCTAGTACGACAATGAAACCTGTTTTTACTATCTTTCAGTTTAAGTGTATATTCAGTAGCTTCACTGAAGTAACCTCTTGCAATATTTTTATGGCCAAATCCTGTACATGGATGTGCCCATATAGCTTCTGTTTAATTTATTAGATAATACCCTCCAGGTCACATTATGACAAGACTCCCATTAAAATCCATGAGATCAATATGCACATCTGAGGACACAGGGCACAATCCTTGGCCCCAGTTCTGGCTGCTTTGCGCTCCTGAGGTTGTGTCAAGCAGCTGGGAAGGTGTCCTAAAGGAGCAGCCAAGGATTCCCTCTGACACAGGGGAATTCTCCGGAGGGAAAAGCCAGCATAGTTGGTTCAATGCCCCAGCCCATCCTGCCCACACAGGGCTATGTTGGGGCAGAGAGTATTGTGGAGGAAATGTGCCATGAGCAGGAGGGACCGGGGCAAAGTGCACATGACTCCATCAGATTATTAGCTGCCCTAAGTTACACCAAGAGCTGTTTCAGCTTCTGATTAGCCCAGGATCAGGACAGTGGAAAGGTGGCATAGAACTCACTGCACCAAGTGGAATCTCAGTGAAGTTTGAGGATTGAGCCCAGAGTTTGGCCTTCAGAGTTTTGAGTGTGTCACTTTCCTAAGGCAAGAAGGTTTCTGAGCTGAGGCTGCAATGGACCATCAATGAAGGGTTAAATTTATAAACAAAATGTGTGTGTGTTTGGTTTTTTTGTTTTGTTTTTTAAAAAGCTAAACTATATTGGAATATTAACCTGTAATCTAAATGTTTAGTGTGTGTGGTATTTATACAGCATCCTATTCATTCCATCTATATTGCACACAGAGGTTTTAGTAAATGATATAGACTAAAGGAAGAAGGTGAAAATTCCATCACAAAGACTGCAGCATGCTAATAAACCCTTTCATACTTACCTTTCTCACGTTATAGAAGTCTCGATGGGGATTACTCTTCAGTTCTTTAAATTCAGACATTTCATTTAGCATCTCATGTAAACTGAATTTAGATTCTAAAAAGTTAAGTCGTCTGTGGCAATATGTTTTTCTGCAAAAGAGAGATGATGCTTTAATTACAATCAAACTACTCAGATTTTAAAGTTTTCAGAGTGTAAATTACTTTGAGTGAAACAGCATTAGATTTATCCATATTTTAAGGAGTCCCAGATGTGATTTATTAGAGATCTATAGATGAAAAGGGCAAGATATCATTATAAATCTTGATTTCTGTGGTTGCCAATTAGGCCCTAAATTTGATTTGATACCAAATATGAAGCCAGTTAATAAAACACTAACAGAATGTACTGGGAAGTTGTGTTTTTTTGTTGTTTTTAATAGCAAAGAACTACAAGGACACTGAAGAAATTTATCTGGCCATGATTTACCCCCTTTTTGCATGTTATAATTTCACTTGTAATATTTTATCTCGGCACTGTGCCTCTGTGGAATTTCCAGTTCTTCCAGTTTGGTACATGATTGGGTGGCGGCGGGGGGAAGTAAAATGTATTAGCTAACAAATGCTACCACTCAGATGCTAAATATCACCATCACACAAACCAACCACATTCTTACACAATGGAAGAAACCTGTAAACAAGACTATTAAAACATTGAAACGTAGGTTATTTTCAACCAGAATAGTTATATCTCAAGATATGATCTACTGTGAATGTGATTTAAGTTTTGGGTGCCTTTATAGATGGTATATGTATTTTTTCACTGTCTTTTGCTCCTTTTTGAGTCTTGTTCTTCTGTTTTTTCACTCTCTCAAATTGCTGCACTTTCACCCTCTCTACTCCACTTTTTTTTCTGTTCTCTGTTTACCACTGATGGTTTTTTCTCTGCACTATTTGTCAATCCTAATCTATGGTATTTCTAAAGTGTGTCTCAGTTTAATATCTAGCCCTTGTGTAACCCCACTGCTAAGACAGTCCCCCTTATGGTCTTCAGGGCACAGCTCCCCTTCCCTCCCCAACAACACCACCCCCCCCACACACACACACAGAGCAAGTATCTGTCTCCGAGGTCAGGGTAGTGGGGCTTTGACCCTGCAGCTAAAGAGCACTTTTGTTCTATCCCTTTCAGGGCATTGAAATTCAAAGGTACTCTGGAACAAAAATAAACATAACTCAAAGCCAGGGTCATCCCACAAACCTTCAGAGAGACCCTGCCAGTCTGGGCTTCCACAGATTCCCTTCCCAGGATCTGTTCATCCCTTCCTGGAGAGCTGATCCAGCAGGCAAGCAAACACCATCTCAGGCCTGCACCCAGGCTTCTCTCCCAAAAGAACCAGAGCACTGTTCTTCTCCCTTGGCAGGCCTGAAATGGGCTAGGTCCTCTCCTCTTATCTGCCCTCTCCACAGCTCAGGTTTGCTGCAAGTGTAGTGGAGCAGGGCCAACTGAGTCCACAAGCTTTTCTTAATCCCTTCCTACCAGGGAAGAGCCTTAACTCCCTCACTGTTAGGGGGGCCCTCTCTGTTCCATGACACCTTCTCTTTTGCTACTCTTCTCAGTCTTTCCTCAATGGAACACAAATCACATAGTGTTGTAGTCAGTGAATCCAGGATGTCTGAGTCAATTTGACATTAAGCAGAACAAGTTTGCCCTCTGTCAGAGGCCTGGGATAGTCAGGAATGTATGTGAGGAGATTTAAGGTAGCAAGGGTTAAAGGCCAGTGCTCAGCCAACTGGAGCTTGTCATCCTGCGAGCAGCCTAAACTGGAATGGAGATAAGTGACCACGAGGCAGGTGCCTGGAATGTTGAGATAGTTTCGTGTGGTTAAGCTAAGGGAAAGTTTATGCTGATAAAGTTACTATAAAGACTTTCTTGTGATTGGTTTCTGTTTAGGCTTTTCCACACTGATGCCCACCCCAGCCTGGTCTGAAGAAGTGAAAAGGCTCTGGAGAGCTTGCTCCTGTTTTCAGTTTGGTAAATGGGGGTTTCAACATACTCTAAAATTTAGCCTAAAGAAAGGGTTTGGACTGTTTCTCTCTCTGGCTTGCTTAAAGTGACAACATGTACCCTGCCAGAAGGAAGGGTTTAGAACTGGTCCTATTTTAATTTTTTACTACTCTGTGTATCTCAGAGAAGCTAGGCTAACTTGTCACTTGTGAAGGATTTGGCCTCCCTTAAAAGGAGAGGATCTAGGGCATGTGGTGGTTGTGAGGCAGGCAAATGGCTTGGTAGGATAACCCAGACTACTGCTCTGGCTCAGGGCCCAAGTCTGAGACTCCAGGGAGCAGTATTCACTGGAGTGCTGCTCTGTTCCTGATATTGGGGCACTGTGAGGCTAATGTGAGCTCAAGTGCTGTTATCCTACCTCCTGACTGAAGACATAAGTACTGCATTTAATTTTTATTTTATATTTTTTAACATCAAATGCACAAATCTTCATTATTCAACAAGAAAGCTGATATTCCAATTATATAGTACTGGTGACGTGCAAAGTTCTGGTTCCCACATTTCTAAAGTTTCAGGTCAGATTTGGCCTGAAACGTGTTTTATGTAAACTCATTCATGCTTCATTATGCCTAGTACCCAGAGGCTAAAGTCACACCTTTAGAGGTATACTGCTTTCACTACTTAGGTTTTTCTGTTCATTGTAAGGCATTTTTCACTGTATTTCCCCACCCATGGATGGTAAGACACTCAGCAGATGTAAAGCAAATGCTTTGGACACAAGCAGTCTCACAAGAAATTGCTGCCGATCTGTATTATCAGCTCTCTGAAAAAGCATGGTAGTAAACATACGTACGTTGGACCATCTGCAATGAGAGCAAGAACATGGCTGAGGTCAAGTGTGTAGGTCACCAGATCGGGATATGGCAGACTCCGTGGCTCATTGAGTTTCATCGTTTCTTTATTGTCATAAACAAAGAGAATGCCTCCTTGCATTTTGACAACATAATCCAAATTGCCCGGCGCATCGTCAAGGTTGTAAGGATTCTCTAGTTTTCCTGGGGGTGGATGGAAATCTGTGAAACAAGCTTGATGTCAGAATGATGTCAGAAGTAACCCATTTGAAAGGTAAAATAGTTACAGAAAGAAATTAATCTTGTTAGTTTCTGCTCTAAAAAGAATGATCGATTCCAAATCCACCTTTCATCTATTAAACGCATGTTGGTAGTTACTCTAAAGGACCTATAGTCATAGCACAGTTGGCTTTATTCTGACCAGCTTCATTAAAAATTAAATGCAGTTCTGATTATTATTTTTTAAAATAAGTTGGGCCTTACTAAATTCATGGTCCATTGTGGTAAATTTCACACTCTTGGGGTTTTTAAAATCTGAAATTTCACAGATTCAGATACTTAAATTTGAAATTTCATGGGACTGGGAGCTGCGGGGGGTTCGCAAGACTATTGTGGAGGTGGGTAATGCCGCCATTACTTCCTCACTGCTGGTAGCTGAGGCGCTGCCTTCAGAGCTGGGCAGCCATCGAGTGGCAGCTGCTGGCCGGGCGCCCAGCTCTGAAGGCAGCACCACTGCCAGCAGCAGCGCAGAAGTAAGGGTGGCGATACCGTCCCAGGCCACCTTGACTTCTGCACTGTTGCTGGAGGCAGCGCTGCCTTCACAGCTGGGCTCCTAGCTAGCAGCTGCAGGGCTTCCTGCAGCCAGGAGAGGTTGCCGGAGGCGGGTCTGACCCGGCCCCTGGAGCAGCCTGTGCTGGGGAAGAGGAAGTCACATCCCTCCCCTGCCCAGTCAGGACTAGCAGCTGGAGCCTGGTACATGGTAAGAGCCCCTGGCTGGAGTGCCCCTTGCCCTGCCCCTCCCCAGCTCTGGGCCAGTGCTCGGGGTTAAAGAGGCCTTGGGTTGGCTGTCTGACCCTACAACAGCATTCTTCTCCCCGCCACCCCCCAACCACGACACCCTGGGCAGCTGGTCACCCACACGTACGGCCAGCCATACCCCCCAAAAGTGACAACCCCCCATACCATGCCACCCTCACTTTTGCCCTGCTGCTGTCAATGGCACTGCCTTCACAGCTGGGTGCCCATCCAGTTCTTCCGCACTGCCTTCAGTACAGGTGGCAATACGTGAACCCCCTATAATAGCCAGATTTCATGGAGGAGACCAGATTTCACATTTCATTTTTCATGGCCGTGAATTTGGTAGGACCCTATTTATAAGCTACTAAAGTTTCTATCATAATTCCAATACACTATTTTAAGTAGTCTGATGCCATTTACAGTTGGACTCCAAATGCTATGCATCGCCGCCAACACCATATTATAGTTCAAGGTATGCCTATGTCTCAATACAATTTCAGAAACAGTTTAAAAAAAAAGAAAAGATTGGGGATGAAAGTACAGTTGAGATCTTCGAGTACTGACTACCTCTCCATGACTACTAGTCCCCTTTCACCTTTTTATTACAGTGGTTTTGGACATGTTTCACCACAAATGAATCAGCAGTTCCAATATTGATACATCATTCAGAAAGGAATAGGATACACTCTCCTCCCCGCATCATGTCATGCAGTGAGATAAGTGAGTAGGGTGCAGTAAACTTTCACCCAGTGATGAATATGCTCCATACTTGGCAAAGGTAGGCAATAACCAAGACCCAAAGTGTTTCCTAAACTTTATGGCATAGACCAAACCTCTTCTGCATATTCAGATAAAGCTGCTTTTATTTTTATAAAACACTCCTTATTTTCATGCTTCTCTGATTTTGGCCAGAACCAGGAAATGCGGAAGTCAAAGTGACAATAGTTTTCCCTGTAGTTTTTCCAGTATAACGAGAATCAGGAATTACCAGAAATGTAGTGAGAAGACCTGTTTTAATGAGATTTTTAGTCCCATCTTACAATTCCGCAAGGTTTGAATAATTTGGATACAAGTCAGCTAAACGAACTTTTGGGTGCTTATCTAAATTGAACCTCCAAAGCCTTTGCCCATCACTAAGGCTGCGATTTAGTCATGGAGGTCGCGGAAGTCACTGCATGGGTTACTTCCAGCAGCCTCCATGACTTTAGCCTGCGGCGGTCAGGAGCTGCAGGGTCCCCTGCCGACCGCTGGGGCAGGAATCTGTGGGGTTCCAATGCTACCTCTGGTGCCCCCAGCAGCTCTTGTCCACTGGCAGGGGAACCCCCTGGCAGCTCTGGGCCCTGGGGGGAGGGTGGCAGGGGCCCCCGAGCTCCCAGCTGCTGTGGCCGTGGGGGGTGGTGGGGAAACCCCAAGCTCCCAGCCCCCATGGGCAGCGGGGGACACTAAGAGCTGCAGATGGCAGGGGTACCCCGCAGCCCCCAGCTGCTACAGGCAGTTCCTAGTCCCTGCAGCTGTCGCACTTGAAGTAGTGAGGGGATCTGCTGATCCCCATTTTGTTAGGGATATTTTTAGTAAAAGTTAAGGACAGCTCACGGCTTCCATGAATTTTTCTGTTTTGCCCATGACCTGTTCATGACTTTTACTAAAAATATCCGTGACACAATCTTAGCCTTACCCATCACTAATTAGTGATTAGATCATACCCTCTGTCAGTGTATAACTAGCATACAGTGTATTCCAACCTCAGCTATAGTTGACCTAAACCAATTAAGCCATGCCTGGACTTAATACTAAGTAGTCTGAAGAACAAGATCATGCATTCAGTCATGGCTTAATAGACTAAGTAAGAAAGGGAAGTTACCACATCCTTGCCATTCCTTTTTGAAGTTATAGCACCTGAAGAGACGTGTTGTGCATTGATACCAGAAGTGTCTCAACAGTAAATAGATATTCAAATAGATATTCACAACCACCTGGATACAACTTACTCAAATACTTTATTTTAAAGAGACCTTGACAACTTAAATCACAACCTTAAAATCATCTTTTTACCTAATTACTAATACCTTAGAACTAACAATGTGAAACTTGTTTTCAAATAAGATTTCTCTCTTGCATCTAGACAGCCATGATGTCTCACCAACTAGCCTAGAAATTCTCACAAATATAATCTATCTTCTCTTGAATATTCAGTATATTTCTACTCTCCCCAGAAAAATTTCCTTATAATATAAAACCTCCTACCTGATGACATATAAACTTTCTCGTCCCTGTCACTACAGGAGAGGACAACCATTTAAATGTCTCTTTCCAGCCAATTTCATGCTGAGGATGTGGCTAGGTCCAACAAAAACTAAGACTCTTATATGTTTATGGCTATTTAACAATATACTCTCATATTTCCAGGGATGTAAAATAAATGTGGTCCCTCAAATCAGGTTCAAAGGACTGGCCTCCTTCAGAACCCTACCACAAATGATCTACACCTTTCCCCCTATTACTGTAGTTAAAATGTAATTTACATTACTTTTTCTTGTTTGCTACAAATATTAATGTCAGGGAATTACAGTGTGTCTTTAGGGGTGTGGTTGTGGTGGTGTTGTTTGGGGGAGGGGGAGGATGGGGTTTTTTTTAAACTAGAGGTTATTCCAGACCAAAACCCCACATCCAAACCTGCCTGAAAATTCAGGAAAATTTAAATTCAGAATGAACTTTGCAGCTTAAGTCCCTATCTAGTGTTTGCTTATTCAGACTGGAGAATAGATTTCAGAATGTAGCCTTTTTATTCTAAATAGAAATAATCACAGAAATCAAATGTTTTCTACAGTATGATAGTACTTTTTTTTTTAAAAAAAGGGAAACCTATTGTACCTGGACATACTTCATCTTCCATCTTCCATTTTTCATCTTGCATAGTGCATAAATACTGTGCTGTTGTTCTTGGAAAGCGATGGTAAGCAAGGCGACAATACTTCTCTCGAATTCGCAGAGCTTTCACCAGGCCCTTCGCAGCCTGTTCGTAATCATCAACTGTAACCTGAAAAGAGAGGCTGTATAAATACTGATGGAAGGGAAACAGGAGCATCTATAAAAAGTCAGTTTGTCATTCATTTAAACTCACTTGGGCAATAACAAGATTTTTATTTCCAGAAGTGTAAACCTTTGTAGGATTTGGGTCTAAGACCTGGATCCACAAATTGACTTAGACATTGCAATGCTCCTCAATGTGGCACCTACTTCTAGGTGTCTAGAAAATCACAGGAACAACACTGTGATACATAAAGCCAAGTTAGGTGCCTAGGCTCCCCATACAATGAATGGGGAGAGATAGGAGCCTCAGAATGTGATTCACAAAAGATGGCACATCATGTGGAAAACTGTCTAAGCTAGCCAATGGGAGATGCCTATGACAGAAGTGTGTCTTAAACCCTGCCACTCTGATGGAGATAGGAGCCTAAGTCCAGGCTGGAGAGAGGCACCTAGCTCTGCTAGCAATCCATGAATGGGAACCCACCACCTGGAGTCAGGTGGCTAAGTTATTTCTTGTGACAATGAGTTAGGGACCTGCCCTCACTCTACACAAAATGGGGGGAGGAAGTTGTGGGGCTGCCCACCTATTAATTTTTAGTTTAGTGGTTAGAGCACTCATGTGGGAGATATGGGAGACCCAGGTTCAATTCCTGCTTCTCTGGCAGAAATAGAGAGGATGAACAGTGGTGTCTCACCTCTCAGGAGAATGCTCTAATCACTGGGCTATGGGATATTCTGATATGGGGCTCCCTAAATCTCTTCTCCTGAAACTCTTTCACTGTGTATAAAGAGTGAGTGGAGCAGTGGAACTGTACCTTGGGTCTCCCACCTCTGCAGTGGATGCCTTAACCACTGGATTAGTCATTTTCTCTCTCTCGCCCAATGACTCTAAGTATGTATGCACCATGTACCAATGGACCCTAAAACTGGGACTTAGGCGCCTATGTCTGAAACTTAAGCCCCAAAGGTACTTAAATGCCTTGCCCAAGGTCATAGAAGAAGTTGGTGAAAGAGCCAGATGTTAAAACTAAGTGTTGAGTCCAAATCTAGTGCCTTAACTACAAGAACATTCTTTCTCCCATCACTGTATGCTAAAGCACATGTAAAATATAACTAGGCATTAAATATCTTTTTTTTTTCTTACCAATTAATACACAGTCATAAATAACCTGGGGCAAATTCTGCCTCATCACACCTGTACAACCCCACTGACTTCAGTGTGAGATGTCAAAGTATAACAGGAGGGCCATAACAAGCAATCATTCCACACTGCATAAGTCCTCTCTTTCTTCTCCCTTCCGCCCCCCACACCTAGAATATTAAAAGAAAAATTGACAGATTTCTTACCCCAGCACAGTAATCCCCACCGATTGTAACTCTCTGAAACTCTGGAACTGTAAATGCCTCTTGGACTGACTGACCAACACCTAGAAGAACTGGAGTTGCAGGAGAGGGAAGTGAACTGATTGATGGTGCCTTCCACTCTTGGGTTGGCATTTGTAATGACAAGGACTGGGACCGAATCATCCTGAAACTTTTCTTCCTAGGAATTCATGGTATCAAAAGTTATATCAGAAACCAGTCTATAAAGCAAAGAACTATTTCATTCTAGAAGGCTTTCTGTAGTATAATAGATTTCAAATGATTCAAAAATGTTGGTTTATAAAAATGAGCTTTGAAATGTTTAGTCCAGTGATATTTCTGACACTTGTAGCATGCTACATGCAATTTATGTACAACACACACACACAATAAGCCCTGATTATTTAGAAAATAGATAATTGAAAGTTGGTATGCAGATTTTTGTGTGTGTGTTGCAGCAACATCAAGTGAGAGATTGATGTCACTATAATGAGTGAAAATATGTTCACTACACCTGTGCTTAATATAGCAGGAGTTGAGAAATTTCTGACTCTTAAAACATTATTGCACCAGAAATTAATAAAATGGCAGCTAGGAATGTGAGTGGGTGTGTACTGGGTAAGGCAAGTGATTATGTACCATCAAAAGTTATTACATCGGCTTCTGATTCTTGGTGACAGTTGCAGGGTTTAGAAACATATCAAGTTGATTGGTATGGTTTCATTTAAAAATACAGGTGTCTTTCAGTTGTATTGTAAGTAGCAAAGGCATGTTCTGTCCATATGAGGAAAATGGCTTCAGTTGATTGACTTCAACAGGATCGGGCCATTTATATTCAATGGGAATTTCGCCGTTTGCTTCCTTGAGAGCAGGAATGGACTTGTATAACAAAATCAAATCCCTATTTTAAATTGCCACTTTAGAATACCACGAGGTTTCCAATACAAAGGTAAAGCCCACCTCATCAGGCAAACTGTTTGCTGATTCCTTGCTTAAGACAAGTTTAACTGAATGATGGCCATGCATAGTGTCCTGATTAACAATCAGTCTTGTAAAAGATATATTTGTATACCACGAATTAAATCTCCCGTATGAAGCTTACTTGTAATTTATTTTTCTAAACATAGAATCATAGAATATCAGGGTTGGAAGGGACCTCAGGAGGTCATCTAGTCCAACCCCCTGCTCAAAGCAGGACCAATCCCCAATTAAATCCTCCCAGCCAGGGCTTTGTCAAGCCTGACCTTAAAAACTTCTAAGGAAGGAGCATTCCAGTGTTTCACCACCCTCCTAGTGAAAAAGTTTTTCCTAATATCCAACCTAAACCTCCCCCACTGCAACTTGAGACCATTACTCCTTGTCCTGTCCTCTTCTACCTCTGAGAATAGTCTAGAACCATCCTCTCTGGAACCACCTCTCAGGTAGTTGAAAGCAGCTATCAAATCCCCCCTCATTCTTCTCTTCTGCAGACTAAACAATCCCAGTTCCCTCAGCCTCTCCTCATAAGTCATGTGTTCCAGACCCCTAATCATTTCTGTTGCCCTTCGCTGGACTCTCTCCAATTTATCCACATCCTTCTTGTAGTGTGGGGCCCAAAACTGGACACAGTACTCCAGATGAGGCCTCACCAATGTCGAATAGAGGGGAACGATCACATCCCTCGATCTGCTCGCTATGCCCCTACTTATACATCCCAAAATGCCATTGGCCTTCTTGGCAACAAGGGCACACTGCTGACTCATATTCTCGTCCACTGTCACCCCTAGGTCCTTTTCCGCAGAACTGCTGCCTAGCCATTCGGTCCCTAGTCTGTAGCTGTGCATTGGGTTCTTCCGTCCTAAGTGCAGGACCCTGCACTTATCCTTATTGAACCTCATCAGATTTCTTTTGGCCCAATCCTCCAATTTGTCTAGGTCCCTCTGTATCCTATCTCTGCCCTCCAGCGTATCTACAACTCCTCCTAGGTTAGTATCATCCGCAAATTGGCTGAGAGTGCAATCCACACCATTCTCCAGATCATTTTTGAAGATATTGAACAAAACCGGCCCCAGGACCGACCCCTGGGGCACTCCACTTGACACCGGCTACCAACTAGACATGGAGCCATTGATCACTACCCATTGAGCCCGACAATCTAGCCAACTTTCTACCCACCTTATAGTGCATTCTTCCAGCCCATACTTCTTTAACTTGCTGACAAGAATACTGTGGGAGACCGTGTCAAAAGCTTTGCTAAAGTCAAGAAACAATACATCCACTGCTTTCCCTTCATCCACAGAACCAGAATCATCCAAATCTCATCATAGAAGGCGATTAGATTAGTCAGGCATGACCTTCCCTTGGTGAATCCATGCTGACTGTTCCTGATCACTTTCCTCTCATGTAAGTGCTTCAGGATTGATTCTTTGAGGACCTGCTCCATGATTTTTCTGGGGACTGAGGTGAGGCTGACTGGCCTGTAGTTCCCAGGATCCTCCTCCTTCCCTTTTTTAAAGATTGGCACTACATTAGCCTTTTTCCAGTCATCTAGAACTTCCCCCGTTCGCCACGAGTTTTCAAAGATAATGGCCAATGGCTCTGCAATCACAGCCGCCAATTCCTTTAGCACTCTTGGATGCAACTCGTCCGGCCCCATGGACTTGTGCATGTCCAGCTTTTCTAAATAGTCCCTAACCACCTCTTTCTCCGCAGAGGGCTGGCCATCTACTCCCCATGTTGTGATGCCCAGCGCAGCAATCTGGGAGCTGACCTTGTTAGTGAAGACAGAGGCAAAAAAAGCATTGAGTACATTAGCTTTTTCCACATCCTCTGTCACTAGGTTGCCTCCCTCATTCGGTAAGGGGCCCACACTTTCCTTTGCTTTCTTCTTGTTGCCAATATACCTGAAGAAACCCTTCTTGTTACTCTTGACATCTCTTGCTAGCTGCAGCTCCAGGTACGATTTGGCCCTCCTGATTTCATTCCTACATGCCTGAGCAATATTTGTATACCCTTCCCTGGTCATATGTCCAACCTTCCACTTCTTGTAAGCTTCTTTTTTATGTTTAAGATCCGCTAGGATTTTACCGTTAAGCCAAGCTGGTCGCCTGCCATATTTACTATTCTTTCGACTAATCGGGATGGTTTGTCCCTGTAACCTCAACAGGGATTCCTTGAAATACAGCCAGCTCTCCTGGACTCCTTTCCCCTTCATGTTAGTCCCCCAGGGGATCCTACCCATCCGTTCCCTGAGGGAGTCTACTCTTTTAAAGAGTTTAAAGTATTTAAAGTATACTTGAAATAATGAATTACCTATGACTTACATGCTGTGAACTTCTCCCCTTCATAATTTTACAGAAAAAGTGCCAAAACTTTAAAATGACCTTACAGGAAAACTTGAATAGTAATGCAAATGCAGAGTCACCATTGCCTAGTAACAGTGACCAATGGTAAAACTTGGCACCTACTTCAAGGATCTCTAAAAATTCCTTCTCCAATCCAGTGTCAATAAGAGCCCTTAAACAGAAGGAACACTGAAGTCTGGGGCTTTGTATTAATTCTGTGACACTTTATTTATTTCCTCAAATATGTGGTATAAATAATACACGAGCCAAATTCTACCTTCACTTTCATGGGTGTAACCCCCACCACCCGAAGTCAACACTGAAGCTCCTCTTAAACTTTCACTCAAGATGAATTGAAGTCAGTGGGAGTTATACTTTTATAACTGAAGGCAGAACTGGACCATAAGTGTTCTTCAATCATTGAGGGCAAGGGTGATTACTAGTCTCATCCCCACAAGTGAAGAGCATAAATATAGTATCCCACTTACCAGGATAAAGCCTGTACTAATACTTAGACACAAACACAGCTTGATTGAAGCTATTTTTATAAGGCATTTTCCCTCATTAAAAATGTTCGGTTTAAATATCCTGTTAGAAGTTTTTCCACAAGAAAAAAAAGTGTCAAACAGTTGTCTGAATGCATGGGAAGACAAGGTAGAGATTTTTTTTTTAATTTTTATGACCATGTCAACTGCTGAAACCCACTAATTGAACTTTCATGATTCACCTCCAAAATATCTCAGCAAGTATCATCATGTTGGTAGCAGAATTAAATCACTTTTCTGCCTTGCTTCTCTGTTACATTAGAATAAAAAACAGTCCATATTTAAGTAATGGTAGTAATTTTTTTTCTCATAGGAAAATAAAATGAATGTGTATTTTTAGAACTTCATGTTTGTTTAATAGATGGCAATAATCTATTAGATCTCATATGGCCTTTATCTCTGAGTTAAGGGAACCCTAATAATATCCCATTTGAGCCCATGACACTTCTCAGTTACTCCTTCAGTGATAAGTCAAGCATTTGCTGTCATCTATTTTTATCGAGCTAAAACAAAAACATTTAACACTGACTGCCGTAAATGTTTAGATGTGTTAAAACTCAACATTGAGACTGAAAATCATGTTTTCAAAAAACACACACAGCCTCCTTAAGTGTGTTGCTGATTTTATTTACACTGAAAGAATCTCAAAGTTTGTATTTGCCTCTCACCAGCTATGCTGTTTTGTTGAACTTGTGTACTCCTATAGTTTTACTGGGAGTACATGTCAGGGGATAACCTCACCAACTCAGGATCCTTCCATAACTCTGTTAGAGGACACTCCCCAGGTCATCTGCAACAGGAGCTACAAAGGGTGTGGAAGCCACCTGTTCGTGTGTGTGTGTTCCCTGACCTTGCAATGGTCTCTCTAAACAATCCTGGGGCAGATTATTTCCATCCTTAATGGATCAGAACAAGCAGGTGCTAAGAACCTGCAATTTTCCACTCCCATTAAAGAGTACTGCAGGTGAAGCACCTCTCAGGATCTGGTCCAATAGCAATATGTTTGTTAGGTGGTGATGTGCATTGTGTTCGTCGCATTCTGAATGCAAGCAAACTCTAAAACTATGTCTTGCAACATAAGTTTACCGTTTCAAGACACTGTGTTTGTTGCAAAGCAGCTGCCAGACTTTTACCCTTTGTATATATCAAAGCAATCAGCATTACAACTTCCGGGAACACGTGTAATAAAGCAACACATTCTAAATCATACAGCACAGGTTGCTGGCTTCTGTGTTCAAGCATCCTGGATGAGTATCATGCCATTTGTGATGTATTCCTGTATGTAATTCTAAAGCCCACTTTAAACATTTTTTCCAGGAAAACAATGGCTTCTGAACAAACCTCTTAGCTGTCTCCACAGAATGCTGTTCTGCCAACTCCTTCTGCAGTTCCCTCTCTTTAGCCTCTTTCTGCCCAATAGGACAGTCTTCAGGCACAGTGAATAGTGACAAGGCATCTTTGCTGTCTTCTTCTCTGAGAACTTTAGCAAATACCTTCTCTGCTAGAAGCCGCACCTGCTCATCAACCTCAGAAATGTTCAGCTTTGGAAATTGCCTAGGCATCTCTGCTAATAATAATAATAATTAAAAAAAAGCCATTTCACAGAATTGTAACTAAAAGTTGAATAAAACAATTATTTTTCATGGCATTTCTACTGAAACTAAGATAAGATTTTAGAGAGAGAGTGTGCATGCATACAATTTACAGGACACTAGCTTAACAGTAGTCAATAGTACATAAGACAACAACCAAACTATCGTAAGAATCAAGGGAATCCTTTGAGCACATTTTGTTTTGGAGCTCAGTTTAATGTGTGAATTAGGATTTTTTTTAACTCTGGATAAATTTTGTTACTTCCATCAGAAAATAACACTTTTCTAAGGTACAAATTGATTTAGGCACAAAAACACCACTGCCTTAAGGCTGGTTGAAGAGAATGAGACTGAATGAAAGGCCATTCTCTATGCCAGTTGATCATATGGTACAGGTTAAGATGAGATTTCCACTGCTGAGTAATGCCGCTTGGGCTGAAGGATACTCTTGTATTTATCATGGTCTATGTGACGATATAGAGAAAGTTAAGTATTATGATTAATAAGGATGTTCACTTGCACTAACCTTTTAATGTGATTCACAACCTTGTGTCACAGTTCAGGGCAACTGCACCTGTATTTCCCCATAGTGGTCCAGCAAGGGCACCCACTCTCAAGCTTCCACAGCCCTAGCCATTGCCTTTCTTGGGCTGGTCAGAAGGGAGTGAGACACAGGTATTTCCAGGCTGCAGAGTTCCCTGACTCTACTGTGTTACTCCCAGCTGAGACAGGCTGCCAAGCACACCTGCTTGCTTTCACTTCAGAGACTGATAACAGAATGATTGTCAACAGGTATATGTCACCACACAGTTCTTATTATGCAAATCTAGTTTATTTTTAAGGTAAAAACACTACAAAGAAAACTTATTAAACAGAAAAATAAGCTACTTGCATGCTAATAAGCTTCCCAGACATCAACCCAATTCTGATATGGGCTCTGTCAGGAGCAGTCCTACCCCACCCTATGCATTTTCTTGTCACTACAAATTCATCACAGCTTCAGCTCAGAACAAGCACAGCCTTGTGGGACCTCAGTAGGCCCCATCCTTCCACCCCTTCGTTAAGAATTAGGGCCCTCCATGTGTAACCCACACACCTCCAGTGTGTGATGTTCTGTCCCATCTAGTGGTGCCGAGGCCACTTAGAGAGAGAAAATGAGTCTGCTCTACAGCCTTAGCTAACAAGCAGTTGGCTTTTAGCTCATGTGGTAGAGGCTCATGCACTAAGCTCCAGAGGTCCCCGGTTCGATCCCACTTGCCAACGGCCGGGTTTGTTGGTGTTACACATGCACCAGGGGTCCTGTTTGGTTTTTGGCCAGGAAGAAGATCCTGAGTCTGTTTAAAACCCAGGCTATTTATCCAAAAAACCCAGGAGAGTGGTTTCAGAACCTCGAAAACAGAGGAAGTACATTAGCATCCCCCACCATGCTAGAAAAGGTATATACAATGCTATGATAACACACATGCAATGGCATTTTTTTATACAATGTACTCCAAAGGTGTTAACCCTAATTCAATAAAGTTTAACCTTATTGATTTTAAGTTTCTGAATTCCATAAAGTTTGCTCAGTATATTAGACTATCAGTCTGTCACAATGTTACCAAAATTCTTATACTATTGCGCATTCCCAAGACAATATGTACATGTGAACCTGTTGAGACTTGGCGCTAGAAATTATACAAATTCCACAAGCAGTGAATTTTTACGATGTAATATATATTCAGTGGAGAAAGGTACAAGTATTCATTCTGAACAGAATGTTAATAAAGTAGGGAAGTCACACTAGTAAAGTTCTTTCCTGCTTCCGGCCTCCCACTCTACTCCATTGTCTTTAAATCAATTCCATAACCATCGGCAAGTTGAAAACTGATTTTAAATACAGTCATATTTGCATCTCTTTATCTTTTGTTTGTCATGTAGCTCTTGTGAAGTGGACATGGCTATGTGGCAGAAGTTGAAATGCTGTGTTTATCTCAGCAAAGGTTTTTAATTAGTTTTCTAACAGCTCATAACCTGCCTTTGATCTGCATGTGAGAAGGAGGCAGGGTATGGACTCTAGTTTCTATTGGATTTTTAATTTTTTTTAAAGCTGTTTTTATATTTAGTGTTTCTATTTTAATATCTTTGCATCATAAAAAGACTTCAGTTTTATTATAGCTGCACCACTATAGATGATCTTTTAGAGTTTCTTCTGCAACTCTAAAGTTTTGTTTGTTGAACTCCTTCACAAACACTATCCCCAGTCTGGAACTTGATACGTATGGTAGCAATTCAGGGAAAACTGTGGGTAAACTATTGCCCAGCAGTATTAGTTTTTAAAGCATTTTTAAATTCCTTTGGGTATGACAGGTGCTATTTCGAGCCAGATTCCATTCTATTTATTTGGGTTTAAAAATAGATGTGAACATGAACCAAAAAAACTGAATCCAAATACCACCAAACCTTTGGAAAGTCTGGATCTGACCTTTGCATTTCAGTCCCCTCTTTGAATATGTATTTAAAAAGAAAATAGTTACTGTGGTGTTTATTTTCAAAGTTTGTCTTATGCTAAAAACCAGGTCTGGGTCATGACAACTTGGCATGGTTTGTCAGTGCCCTTATTACAATATTTTGCAAGCATGCTGCAGGCTTCAAATGTTGGTATGTGATCCTTTTGACATGTCAGCCTGTTGTTTTCTTGATCTAAAAGATTCTTCTAATTAACATCCACCTGTTTCCACAGTTGTTTTGAGATTTGCTTTTGCTTTTAGTCTAAAAAGCTGATGTAGGTTGAGAAAATAGTGAATTGATAAATGAGAACATAAGAATGGCCATACTGGGTCAGACCAATGGTCCATCTAGCCCAGTATCCTGTCTTCCAACAGTGGTCCGTGTCAGATGCTTTAGAAATGAAATGAACAGACCAGGGCAATTTATCAAGTGATCGATTTCCTATCATCCAGTCCAGATTGGTGAGGCATGATTTCCTTTTACAAAAGCCATGTTGACTCTTCCCCAACATGTTGTATTTATCTGTGTCCCATACTTCTGTTTCAACCAATTTGCCTAGTACTGAAGTTAGGCTTACTGGCCTGAAGTTGCCAGGACTGCCCCTGGAGCCTTTTTTTAAAAATCATCATTACTTTAGCTATCCTCCAGTCATCTGGTACAGAGGCTGATTTAGGTGACCGGCCACCTACCACATTTAGTAGTTCTGCAATTTCATATTTGAATTCCTTCAGAACTCTTGGGTGAATACAATCTGGTTCTGGTGATTGACTACTGTTTTAATTGATCAATTTGTTCCAGAACCTCCTCTACTGACACCTCACTCTGGGACATGTCAGATTTGTCACCTAAAAAGAATGGCTCAGGTTTGGGAATCTCTCTCTCACCCTCTGCAGTGTAGCCTAAAGGAATTTAATTTCTCCGCAAGAGCCTTATCTTCCTTGAGTGCTCCTTTAGCACGTGGATTGTTCAGTGGCCCCATTGGTTGTCTGGCAGGCTCCCTACTTCTGATGTACTTAAAAAATATTGCTGTTAGTTTTTTGTCTTGGCCTGCCTTCTTAAACTCTTACATTTAACTTGACAGAGTTTGTGCTCCTTTCGATTTTCCTCAGTTGGATTTGACTTCCAGTTTTTAAAGGATGATTTTTTGTCTCTAACTGCCTTTTTGACTCTGTTTAACGATGTTGGCTTTTTTTTTTTTATTTGGGGTATATATATAGTTTACGCCTCTTAAAAAAACAAAACAAAACAACCCATAATAAAAGTTTCCATGCAGGTATATCACTCTTGAGACTGTTCCTTTTAATTTCAGTTTAACTAGCTGCCTCATTTTTGTGTAGTTCCCCCTTTAGAAGTTAAATCCTACTGTGGTGGATTTCTTTGGTATTTTCCCCCATACAAAGATGTTAAATTTAAATACATTATGGTGATTATTACCAAGTGGTTCAGCTATATTCACCTCTCGGACCAGATCTTGTGCACCATTTAGTATTAAATCAAGAATTGCCCCTCTCCTGGTGGGTTGCAGGGCTAGCTGTTCCAAAAAGCAGCTAGTAATGGTGATTTACGGATATTTTTATTCTTATCTTGCATCTGATCCAAAGCCCAGTGAAGTCAATGGAAAGGTTCCCATTGACTTCAGATCTACCCTTAAGCTTTTCTGTTTAGCAGCAATATGGTAACACCAAATATTAAATTTTCACAAAACCAAGTATAATCATAGAACAACTGCTATACACATGGTTGGCCTACTGATGCAGTGACAATGCAATATGTACCCAAACTGAATTTCTAATTTCAGTTTCTCACTCTGAAGTCTCATTAAAGTCATAGGAATCTTTCTATTGACCACTGTAGCCATAATTGTCAGCAACAGTTGCATGCAGTATTGTTGCAGCTGTAACAATCCCAGGATAGTAGAAAGACAAGGTGGGTGAGGTAATATCTTTTATTGGACCAACTTCTGTTTGAGAGAGACAAACTTCCAAGCCACACAGAACTTGTCTCTCTAACCAACAGAAGTTGGTCCAATAAAAGCTATTACCTCACCCACCTTGTGTCTCTAACAATAGTTAGACCCAGATATAGCTGCTAAGTAACAAGCTGTCAGTAACAAGGACTTCCTAGGTACTGCCTCAGGTGGTGTTGGAAACAGTTCACAGCTAGTTAACGTAGGACTAAATCAGTTCCATTAAAGATAGTATGACTAGTCCTCAGTGGCGGATTTAGAGTTAGTGGGACCTTGTGCTCAGCTTCATTTTGGGGGCCCCTTCTTGGGACCCAGCCAAGAAAAAGAACATTCTCTCTAATCTCCTCCTGCCTCTGTTTTTCATTCTTTTTTTCTTCCTCCTCCTCCTTTAAGTAATAGGAAGTAAATGAAAATAAAGTGAGGTACCTTGATTATTTTTGTAATCTAACTTATTTTTCCACAGACCACTTGAAAAATCGCTGAGGGTCCTAATGATCTTTCCAAATATTGTTTGTACTGTTAGCTACCTATTGTAAAGTGCTTTGGATAAGAGGGCTTTGTAAAAAAAAAAAAAAAAAAAAGTTGGGGTACAGGGTCTGGCCAGGACTTGGGGTGTGGGAGGGGGCTCAGGGCTGGGGCAGGGGGTTGGGGTGTGGAGTGCTTACATGCAGCAGCTCCTGTTTGGTGGGAGGGCTGCAGGTGGGGATGTGGGGGGGTGTAGGAGTCAGGGCATGGGGTGTGGGGGGCTGGGGTGTGTGAGGGGGATGCAGGAGTCGGGAAGGGAAAGGGGCTAGGAGTGTGTGAGGGGGTGCAGGAGTCAGGTCTGGGAGGAAGTTAGGGTGCAGGAGCAGGTTGGGGTGCAGGGTCTGTCCAGGAGTTAGGGTTCAGGAGGGTGCTTAGGGTTGGGGCAGGAGGTTGGGGTGTGGAGCGCTTACCTAGCGCAGCTCCCATTTCGTGTGAGGGGTGTAGGTGGGAATGTGGGGGGGGGGGTGCAAGAGCTCCCATTTGGTGCTCAGGGTGGGGGTGGGGATATGGGGGTGTGTAGGAGTCAGGGCATGGGGGGCTGGGCTTTGTGAGGGGGGTGCAGGAGTCAGGGTAGCAGCAGGGGTGTGGTCTGGGGTCATGGGGGTGCTCCCAGCCCCCTGCCCTGAGTGGCTCACGGCAGGAGGCCGGGGGGAGGTATGTGTAAGGGAAGTGCAGGAGCCCCACGTTTGCTCTGCCCTGCCCCAGTTCCACCCCCTTCCCCAAGGCCCTGCCTCCACCTCTTCCTTGCCTCTTCCCCTGAGCATGCTGCAGCCCTGCTCCTCAAGCTCGCTCCTGGAGCGACCTGAGCACTGGCAAACAGCTGTTTGGTGGCAGGGGAAGCACTGGGAGGAAAGGGGAGGGGCGGATCCTAGTGGAACATGGATCTGAAAATTGGTTTTGTCCCATCTATAGCAACAGTTAAACTGTTTTCATCATTGGCTGAGTAGGCCTAAAGAGGGATCCATGGCTGAGCAATCATTGTCAGTGACTGTGATCGTGTTCCTAGTGTAAAAATGGCCTTAGTTACATAACTGTTAAATACTGAAGTACAGTAGGAAACCTCTTGCATGATAGACTCCAGTACTTAGCCCATTCTGATTAACGAAGTGAATTTTAAGTCATTAAACCAAATGTCTACTTTTCACTTCATTTTATCTATGTATACATAAATCCCCATTTTTCACTGACACCAAACTATTTTTCTTCAAGATAACACTTGTTCCTGCACTCCCTTTTCAGGCAAATGAGAGGTGCAGGCATCTCGTGTTTTCCAAGTAGGCTGTGTTTTGTTTACATTAATAGGTCAGGTTTCAGAGTAGCAGCCGTGTTAGTCTGTATTTGCAAAAAGAAAAGGAGTACTTGTGGCACCTTAGAGACTAACCAATTTATTTGAGCATAAGCTTTCGTGAGCTACAGCTCACTTCTAAGGTGCCACAAGTACTCCTTTTCTTTTTATTAATAGGTCAGTTCACATCATGGAAGAAAACTTAGTAAATATAAAAATAACACAGTGACTCTTCACTCACTATTCATGCAATTTCTAATCTCCTTGGGCCGAGTTCGTAAGTTGATACATTTCAATATTTACTGTACTCCTTTTAAAATAAAATAAAATTTGCTAGGTGGGGGATTCAATTTCCCTGAGTAAAAATGATTCCTGTTGTGATTTGGTGAAGAGGGAATGATGAACCATTGATCCACTCTGGAAGGAGAGACTAAATATTATGTCGTATTCATAAAACCCTCTGTCCTTTCCAGACCCTTTTTTTTCCCTTGCTATCCCAAGATTGCTGTGGTTGTCGTCTTTAACTTGTGTGGGAATGTTACTCTACGAGTTTAAAAGAAATAACAGACACTAGACACTACCTGACAGGATGATTACTTAAAAGACAATGATTGTTCAGGAAGTTTAGAGCAGTGGTTCTCACTAGATATTTGCCTAGTTTTACAACAGGCTATATAAAAAGCATTAGTGTAGTCAGTACAAAGTAAAATTTCATACAGACCATTTTATACTGCTCTCTTTACTATACACTGAAATGTAAGTACAATATTTATACTCTAATTGATATATTTTAGTTACATAGTAAAAATGAGAAAGTAAGCAAATTTTCAGGAATACAGTGTTGACACTTGTATTTTTATATCTGATTTTGTAAGCAAGTAGTTTAAGTGAGCTGAAACTTGGGGATAGGAAAGACAGATCAGACTCCTGAAAAGGGTACGGTGGTCTGGAAAGGTTTGGGACCACTGAGTCAGAGGACTTGACTATTCCAGAAGCCTATTGTAAAATCAGGTCTGCACCAGGCACCCTGACTGAGGAATCCTATGCCGCTCCTCCGAGCAGGGACCGCCAGGAGCATGGGGATCGGGGGCTGAGAGGGGGAAATCTGGCCCTGGCCAGCTCTCGCGGGGAGGAGACTTGAACCAGGACCCTGCCGCCGCTTTCTGCCGGACGCCAGGACAAGGGGAGGCTCCGGCTCCGGCTACAGGGGTGCAGTTTGCTCCAGCGGATCCCGGTGCCAGCCCCGCGCCGCCCGGGGGAAGGAGGACTCACCTAGCGCCCCGGGGAAAGCCATGCAGGAGGCAGCGCCAGGACGCAGGCGGCGCTGGCCTGGGAAGGAGCCTTCCGGGCCGAGGAGGCGGCGGCAGCGCTGCGGCCGGCCGGGGACTCCGCAGCAGCATCCCGCTGCGGGCCGGGGGGCGGGGTGTCCTATTCAGCAGCCAGGCGGCCCCGCCCCGCCCGCGGGCAGCCGGCCCAGCAACGCCGGCTTCTTGCAGCCGGTCACCTGCGCCCCGCGCCGCGGAGCTGAAGCAGCGGCCGGCCGGGGCTGCCAAGGCCGAGGCGGGGTGCGCGGGGTTCCCGCCTCTCCCCGAGCCGCCCGCGAAGGGACCGGCTGCGGGTGCGGTCCCCCCCCCGCTCCCTACCTGAGGCGGCTGGGGGAGCGGATCTCTCTTCTTCCAAGGCGGAGGCTCGGGGAGGTTGCAGCCCACGTGCCCCTCGCGGAAACGCACCGCACTGCCGCGGAGCGCGGGGGAGTCGCCCATAGGCAGCGGCTGTGGCCGGGGAGCCGGGGCTTGAATGGACCCGTTCAGGGCAGCCGGTGCGCGCCGGTTCCTGACCGAGGCTTCAGGGCAAGGGGCTCCTGTCCAAATGCCGCCTCCGCCTCCCAAACTCCGGGGGGGTGGGTCCCATCTCCGGGTGCTTTTCACCCCCGAGCCGCCTGGCGGGGGTGGAGGAGCTGCGAAAGGGATGTTCCCAGCCCAGTGCGCCACCAAATGCTGCCATCTCAAATCACCTGTTGCCAGAGCACTTTAAAGAAGTGGAAAATGTAGGTCAATGGAAAGATTCCCTTGGACGTCAGTGGCCTCTGGAGCAGCCCCCAAGTCTCTAGACCAGTGGTTTTCAAACTGTGGGGCAGGAGCCAGGACTGGGCCATGGAATGGAAGGCACTGGGTCAGGTGGCTTCCCTTAAAAGTCCCGTCAGCGGTGCTGCCCGGGTAAGGCAGGCTAGTCCCTACCTGTTCTGACACCGCGCTGCGCCCCGAAAGTGGCCAGCAGCAGGTCCGGCTCCTAGGCAGGAGGGCCACAGGGCTCCGCACGCTGTCCCCGCCCCGAGCACCGGCTCCATGGGGGTGCCTGCGGGCGAGAGCTTGCACGCCTCCACCTGGGAGCCAGACCTGCTGCTGGCCACTTCTGGGAATCCTGCCTTAGCATTCCCACTACGCTGCTGACCGGGAGACACCACAGGAAAGCCCGCGCCCCACCCCAATCCCCTACCCCAGTCCTGAGCCCCCCTCCTGTACCCCAAAGCCCTCATCCCTGGCCCCACACAGAGCCCTGACCCCCTCCTGTATCCCCAACTCCCTGCCCCAGCCAAGAGCCGCCTCCCACACCCTGAACCCCTCATTCCCGGCCCTCACCTCTGCACCCAACCCTCTGCCCCAGTGCTGAGCCCCTCCCACACCCCAAACCCCTCATCCCCCAGTTCCGTTGGGTCGCGGGCATCAAGAATTTTCTTCTGGGTCGCCAGAAAAAAAGTTTGAAAACCACACTCTAGACAGCTTTCCCTTGCACCAGAAGGAAGTTTGCTGGCAACATGTATGAATGGTATGTGTAAGTGTATCTTGCTTAGCCATGCCTGAGCTCTTCATCATCATGATCATGTTCTTATTACGTCTCTGCCGTTTAGGGCAGTGATGAAGCTCCTCCACTCTTGTCTGTTTCTGGCAAGTCTTTCAGTGGTTCCCCACCTGTGCCCCAGGTTTTTCAGCTTGGCTTCCACAGCTCTTCGCCATGTTGTTTTCGGGTGGCCTCGTTTTCGCTTGCCTTCAGGTGTTCATCTTATTGCTACTCTGGTGATGGAATCAGTTTCCATCCAAAGCACAGGACCGATCCATCTCCAATGCCTCCTGGCAATGATGGTGCTCAGATCCTCTTGGCTGATGTCTTTACACATACTTAAGAGCCTGGGTTCTTAAGTATGTGTAAAGACAGCATTCTGGTCCTTGTATAGTGATGGTGTAAACTTGTTAAAACTCCCTGAGTCAACAGTTATAAAAATTAGCCACATTAATGTATGTAAACATCTGCAGTGTATCAAAATATCATTGTGCTTATCATGATAGCAGAAGACACACCATTTCATGTGTATTTTGGCCAATTTATGGAAAACTCAAATTTTTTTAAAATGTATAAGCAGGAGAGTGGGGTGGGGGGAGAGAAAACCTTTTGTAGTGATAAAACACCCATTTTTTCATGATTTGTGTGTATAAAAACAAACATCTTCTGTATTTTCCACAGTATGCATCCGATGAAGTGAGCTGTAGCTCACAAAAGCTTATGCTCAAATAAATTGGTTAGTCTCTGAGGTGCCACAAGTACTCCTTTTCTTTTTGCGAATACAGACTAACACAGCTGTTACTCTGAAACCAATTCATATAATGCTTCTCCCTTGTGTTTCCTGCTAACAGAGGAAACTATCCTTCCTGATACAGTACACTGAAAGCTCAAAAATAACTATGTGTCAGCATTATCTTTTGAGTTCAGATTTTGTGGCTGAGCAATATGGGTAAAGTTTTCCTACAGGAGGTTGGCCCACACCACCATGGGCCCAATCTTGCAGCTGCTATGAACGCACAACTTCCACTGAAATTAAGGGAAGTAGTTGAGCATAATAACTGCAGGGTCACACCCTGCATGTGAGAGCAAACAGGGCAGAAAATCTCTCCCAAAATGTGAGCGCAATTGGATATTTTTATGGCAAACATCTTATGTCCCACACATGGTCTTTTTCAGCTCTGACAAAACAAACAAGCAGAAGCAACCTATAGGTTGGTAATAATGAAGCATTTCATTTAGAAAACTCAAATCACTTGAAACAGAAGCAAAGAGAAGGTGCAACTGCAAGAAAACCAAACACCAACAATTACGAGATAACCTGTTTGTATCAGTAGAGACTGTGGTCAGTACTATGAACACCTGCAAAGTGTCAGGGGTATCAAACTTTGTATGCAGACCCTAGGTAGATGACTGATAACAGGCCATAAAGTTCAGCCTTTTAGCAGCACTCCTGTGTGTTACACATTGATTACACTGCCCATAGGGGAAGTTTTTTTGCCAATTCTGTCAGTTAGTGATGGATTATGCCCTAACACATGAGAGTTTATTCTTTCTTTTTAAAAAAGTTTTAATCTATCTAATGTAACTGTGGGTATTCTCATTAAATAAATATAAATGTTTAATCCTTTTTTAAACCTACTAAGTTCTTGGCCTTAATGATATCTTTTGGTAACTACTCCCTCAAATTAACTTTGTATTGTGTAAAAATGCGTTTCCTTTTGTTTTAAATCTGTTGATTTTTCAATTTAATTGAATATCATCTTGTTCACATAATATATAGCAGCACTCTATTTACCTCTTATCATCCATAACTTTGTATATATCTATAGTGACTGAAGTAGGAATATTTGTGTGAATAATAACTTGCAGGATCAAGCCCTTAATTTGGAATTTAACCTCTTGGTGACAGTAAACATGACTAGTATAGCTACAATCCAGCACAGAAGTTCCAGGATATATGAACGCTGTGGGAGTCAGCTCAGCATTTTAACACGTGACAAACAGAAATTTAGTAAGTTCTGTAGTCTTTGTTTGCATGTCAACATCCACTGAAGAATGGAAGTTACATATACAATCTCCTGACGCTGAATTTTGTGCTAATACCAATCCTTTGAGACACTAGCTTTCACCTAGGAGATGATTACGCTGTAACACACATTAACCAAAATTAGGAAATAGTTTCTCATTTTTACTGGAGATATTTTCAATTATGAATATATTGCTTTAGGTCCTAAAGTGCCTTGAAGTTAATGGATTTATATTTTTAAAGTACATTCATATTATTGATTTGTACTTTACTGTAGGGCAAAACAAACTAATGGATCAGATAGCAAAATGTTTCCATATTTGTAATGGACCCATTAATGGTATCCAAAGACATGATTTTATATATTTTTCTTACCAATGTCTTTAATCAGTATTGTAATTGGTATATGTATCTTTATATTTAACTGTTGAAGTTTAGTCATACTGAAACATTAGAAATAGAAGTGATAGATAAGAATAGTTTTGAAAAGCTGGGAGGGGAGATTGGTACTAAATGTAAAATGTAATTGAATGATATTTATAAATGTTAAATTATTCATTATATTCTCTCTACTAGAAGAGACATGCAATTCAGCAGATTTTTAAAAAAATTTTTTAGGACATATTAATATAGATGAGAGTTGTAGTGATTTACAAAGCGAGGAAATTATTCCACTGAGGGTTTGAGATGATGTAAAACACAAGAGTGAAATCTGGTTTGGGGTTTCTCTGCAGATGCAGTGTGTACATGCATTAAAAGGGGAGGCTTATGTTTTGCCTCTTTCAAAAATGGAGCCAAAAGACAGAGTAACTGATTGCCATACACGTAAGTAAGTAAGTAAACTAGCTAGAAAGCTGGGATTTTATCCGTTCCTGCCCTGACTTTTTTGTTTTGTTTGTTTGGGAGGGGGGTTGAGAAGGGGTTGTCTTTGTTATCAAGAGAGAGCATGAAAAACAACTTTGTTTTGTTTTAAGATGGGTTAAATTTGGAGCTTGACAGGTGTGGCACTATACCTTTCAAATCTATTCCAGTTCTTATGGAAAGGCATTGCAATAACTCAATAGGCCAGGGTTAGAGTACTCACCCAGGATGTGAGAGACCCAGGTTCAAATCACCCCTCTTCCTGAGTTAGAGCAGAGTGTTGAAACCAGATATCCCCTTTCAGTACTCTAAATACTGGGCTATAAGGTATTTTGGGATGGGTCTCTCTCAATCTCTCCTGTTGAAGCTGCTCTACTTTGTATGAGATACTGTCATGGGGCCCACTTGCCACAGTGGCGCCTCCTGCTGGCCATCCTGGAGATTAGCTCTGTCAGTTGCAGTGCCCTCTTCAGGTGGTGCCTCACCTATCGTCCTCTCATCCTGCAGACCTGCCTCACTCCAGGAACCACAGCATCCTCTTCATGACTCGGCCTTCCAACTGGGTCACCATCCATCTTTCGCCCTTTTGGGGTTACCCAACGTCTTTCTATGCAAACAGTCCTAGGGAGTCTTCTCCTCTGCTGCCCTGATGGTGCCACTTCCCCAGTAGCCAGTAGGGGAACCCGGGCTCACACTCTTCTCTGGGTTCCAGTCCAGGGTCCCTCAGCTCAGCAGTTCTGGGCTCTACCCTCCCAGCCCGGACTGCTTCCTAATCTTCCTGGTCTCTCCCCGTCCCCCTATCCCTGGGAGTACCAGCTCCAAACCAACTCCTCCCAGCAAGTGACTGCCCTTTCCCCAACAGCTCTGTCTGTTGTCAGCTCCTGGGCTTTATAGGCCCATCTATTCCTGCCCAGCTGAGCAGGGGTTGCAAACATGGGCAGCGTGGGAGCCCCCCTTTGGGGAGGCTAGCCATGCAGCTCCACCCCTTCTACCTGAGGCCAGAGGTGCCCCGGAAACTATCCTGGGCCACCACCTGCCCTCAGTGCCAGCCCCAGCACCAGGCTGTCACCAGCCCTAATCTGCCGGCCGCCCACCAGCCCCTGCATCAGCCCCAGTCCTAGGCTGCTGGCCTCTGGCTGGAACTGAGCTCCCGCTGGCTTGGGGGAGAGGGTGGAGCCCGGGTGGGGCCAAGGTTTGTCTTAGCCTCCCCTGGCCTATTATACCTGCCTCCCATGGTTGCAAGCATTGTGGAGATTAGGACTAGAATTCAAAATGACCTTGACAAGTTGGAGACTTCATCTGAAATCAACAAGATGAAATGGACTACACTCTAGAAAGGAAAAATCAAAGGCACAACTACAAAATGGGGAATAACTGGCTAGGTAGTTGTACTGCTCAAAAGCATCAGTCAGGTTATAGTGGATCTCAAATTGAGTATGACCCAACCATGTGATGCAGGTGGGTAAAAGACTAATATCACTCTGGGGTGTATTAACAAGAGTGTTGTATGTAAGACATAGGAGGTAATTGTTCCATTCTACTCAGCTTTGGGGAGGCCTCAGCTTTAGTAATGTGTCCAATTTGGGGCTCCACTTTCACCTGGTTCAGACCTAGTATTTGAATTCATACCCATTTTAGTCTTAGTGAGACTTCCACCCACAAAACTGACATGAGAATTTGACACACAATCCATGAGTCAGAGTCTTCCTTGCATTAACATTAGAACTGGATTCTTATTTATATTGATCTATAAAGGTCTAGCCTTTCCAGAAGAGTCTCAGGATATTTTTCCTGCAGTACGTTACCACAAACTAAAATAAGTACACTGAATAAATCAAAATCTGAAAGGTATTGTATGTGGAAAATTAAAATGGAAGTGAGAACCACAGAAACCATGCCAAGGGTCTGAGTTTGAGTCACTACTTAAAAAATAAAACTAAAAAAGAATGTATTCATAATTATTTCAATCTCAAATGCCATAGCAATAGTTTACCTTCAGTTTATAAATGGAAAAAACTGTAACACTTTAAAAGCAGCAAAGAGTCCTGTGGCACCTTATAGATTAACAGACATATTGGAGCATGAGTTTTCGTGGGTGAATACCACTTCATCGTACTAACAGACATATTGGAGCATGAGCTTTCGTGGGTGAATACCCACTTCGTCGTACTAACAGACGTATTGGAGCATGAGTTTTCGTGGGTGAATACCCACTTCATCGTACTAACAGACATATTGGAGCATGAGCTTTCGTGGGTGAATACCCACTTCATCGGACATCCGATGAAGTGGGTATTCACCCACAAAAGCTTATGCTCCAATACGTCTGTTAGTCTATAAGGTGCCATAGGACTCTTTGCCACTTTTACAGATCCAGACTAACACGGGTACCCCTCTGATGCCTGTAACAGTTTAGTGCACCAGGAAACTTTTAAAATCTGAACTCAAAAGATAATGCTGACACATAGTTATTTTTGAGCTTTCAGTGTACTGTATCAGGAAGTATAGTTTTCTCTGTTAGCAGGAAACACAAGGGAGAAGCATTATATGAATTGGTTTCAGAGTAACACCATGTTAGTCTGTATTCGCAAAAAGAAAAGGAGTACTTGTGGCACCTTAGAGACTAACCAATTTATTTGAGCATCAGCTTTCGTGAGCTACAGCTCACTTCATCGGATGCATACTGTGGAAAATACAGAAGATGTTCTTATACATACAAACCATGAAAAAATGGGTGTTTTATCACTACAAAAGGTTTTCTCTCCCCCCACCCCACTCTCCTGCTGGTAATAGCTTATCTAAAGTGATCACTCTCCTTACAATGTGTATGATAATCAAGGTGGGCCATTTCCAGCACAAATCCAGGGTTTAACAAGAACGTCTGAGGAACGGGGGGGTAGGAAGAAACAAGGGGAAATAGGTTATCTTGCATAATGACTTAGCCACTCCCAGTCTCTATTCAAGCCTAAGTTAATTGTATCCAATTTGCAAATGAATTACAATTCAACAGTCTCTCGCTGGAGTCTGGTTTTGAAGTTTTTCTGTTGTAATATCGCAACTTTCATGTCTGTAATCGCGTGACCAGAGAGATTGAAGTGTTCTCCGGCTGGTTTATGAATGTTATAATTCTTGACATCTGATTTGTGTCCATTTATTCTTTTACGTAGAGACTGTCCAGTTTGACCAATGTACATGGCAGAGGGGCATTGCTGGCACATGATGGCATATATCACATTGGTGGATGTGCAGGTGAACGAGCCTCTGATAATGTGGCTGATGTTATTAGGCCCTATGAATACAGACTAACACGGCTGTTACTCTGAAACTAGTCTTGAAAGCTATCAGTAAGATATTTGGAAAGTGTTCTCTTCTAACCACCTGTCAACTTTCCAGTTGGAATCTACCTGTAGGCCTTGTTAGTGAAATTGCATTTCTTACAGCAGCTCATGTGAAATATCATTTCAAAATCAGTTTATTTTAAATCTGTTCAGTTTGGGCTTTGAAAGCATTTACTCTTAATGGAAGTTTCTCTTTGAAGTTAAAAATTATTTCCTAAGCTGGAAAGATCTGACCACATTATTGTACAAATCAATGGATCACTCATGTTTAGAGCTTGAATCATCTTTTAATCTGCTCAAACAGAGCAGGATTTCCAGGAAGTTAAGTTTCACATCTGTTGTCCTAAAATCTCAAATCCATTTATAATCTTTTTCATCCACCCCTCCCAAATTTCAGTGTATTGCCACCCAATCGTCAGCCTTATTTTATCAGATATTCTATTCACCCAGTACACACACAAAAGAAAATATTTGGCAAGCAACTATCTGATAAGGTATACACTGCCACTGCATGCTAAATAATGTAACAATGTAGTCATATGCCAAACCCATATTGGGAAGCTAATAGTTTCTCTAGTATGATAACTCTAAAAATGGAAAAGGAGTACTTGTGGCACCTAGGTGCCACAAGTACTCCTTTTCTTTTTGCGAATACAGACTAACACGGCTGTTACTCTGAAACCTGTCATTATGTAAGGCTCTAAAAATGGAGAATACTGAGAATTTTGATTTCTGCATAAACAGGAATAGAGACTTAATTTAAATATGGCAGACGTGTTTGTCTACTACAGATGGTCTCAGCAGGTGATGTGCAGTTCTGGATTTGTATTATATTTAAACTATGGTTCAGATTTGGTGATGAACCAGATCTATGGCTTGGGTTTGGATTTCATGGTGTTATTCTTATAAGAAGCACACAGGATCTTTTTCAGGGAAAAAGGCAATATGCCGCGTTTATTGAAAATACAACAGTTAGCATATGCATTCAATTACACAACACAGACACACACGCACAAGTCCTGCAGATGGTCTTTATAGTTACCAGTCTGTCATAGCTTGAGTCAATCTAATGGCCAGTTAGATTGAACACGAGTGAGGAGCTGGGCTCTGTCGGTCGCGATCCGATGCTCCAAGGCTTTGCAGGACTGACCCCAGAGCTCTATGGCAAAACACCCCATCTTTATACTTGTACATTTCCATTTTAGTCTATGGATTTTGCAGTGTTATTCTGTAATCATTAGTCCTTAAGTGGTGTTAATCGTGGGGTTTTCCGCTTTTATCTCTTATTTGTTGTCTCGCCTTCAGGGGTGTTTGCCTCACCTCTGAGGTTGTCAATGCTGCTAACTCATTTTAGCCTCAGATACAATGGATATTCTCTGATTATTTCCTGCTGTCTCTCCAAGTCTCTTATGTCTTCTTGACCATCTGGACATTTGTAATGGCTTTCACACACATCCTTTACTCACACCAAACAATTTTACAGAGAATTTCAGAAAGGATAACATTTTAGAAAGGATTATATGGTTACTAAAGGGATTACAAAGGAACCTCACACAACTTTGTTTGCAATGTAGATAAGAACCAAGACCTTCTAGCAAATACTGTAATGAAAACTTATCCTAAAACAAAAGGTGACCATAATCATCCAGAAGGACTGTTCTGGTCTGTTCCTGCCTTAACATTAGTTCAGACACAGGCAGCCTGTCTCATGAGTTTCTACCAATGTCCCAGAGGGTCATTCCTTTCTGCTATTCAAAAAGGGTGGCTGGCAGGATGAAATCAAATCATACATTAATACATACTACATTATTATAACCATCAATCATAATCTCTAATACAAATATAAAATCTTACTCTTCCAATGGCACTGATGTCTCACAAACTGCTCTTGTGCAATTTGCTCCAAAATGGCAGATATTTTCTGAGATCAGCTATCCTCATGAGATTTTCACAAAAAGTTGTTCTCAAGATACTTTGGCTGTATCTAAATGAGAACTACAAAATAAATCTGGCATTGGGTACAACTGTGGTGGAGGTATACAAAACCCGCACCAGCAAGGAAAGGGTTAATCAGCCACATTGGGCCAAGGCATCCCCACCTCACAGCTGCAAAGCATGCATGGCTTGGAGGAGGCACTCAAAAAGGAGAACACCCAGCTGAGTAGAAGGGCAGACAGTGGAAGCAAACTGACCAACACTCCAGGAAAGATGCATTGCAAGAGGTCCTCCTGCCCAAGATTCTGGCTGTAGTGGCTTTTGCCAAAACCTGCAAGAAGAGACTTCTGACACTGAGAAGCTCTGAGACTTTACCTTTGATTTCACTTATCTAATATTTTTACTTTATCTGCTGGAAAAGAGGGGACTGGTAGGAAGCGATCCATGGAGGCAGCAGTATAGCATGTTTGGGTGCAGGACTTAATGCTTACCACATGGCCCTGGACCAGAAGACAGTGGAGAGGGTTGGCCTGGGCTCCCGTACTAGCTCTTTGGCAGTGCAGAAAGCAGAAAGCCTACCCCAGTAAGGGGAACGTGGGGGAGAGAAGGCCCTGAAGTCAAAAGTCTTGAGACCCTAAGATCTTGTCCCAGGGCAGATCTGAAGCCCTTGCTTAACCAATAGGGCTGGAGTCTTTATATACCCCAAACGGTCTTACTGGCATTAGATGCATGACCTGACCAGAGCACTGAGCCACAAGAGGGACAGACTGTCACAAGGCAGGAGTAGCGGTCAACGGGGCCAAGACAGAAGAGAACCTGCTATGCCCCGGCCTGCCGACAAGGCAGCACCTGCAATGAGTGATCTCTGTCACACCAACCAGAACTGAGACAGTAAAGTTGGTTTGAGTTCAGCTGTAGAGGCATTTGGTCGATCCATTTATTATAGATATCGGCGCTGATTCTCTGATAGGGCCAGAAAGGGCTCAAGGAAGTCTGGATTGGAGGTAAGGATGTGTCTGATGTGATGTGTTGTACTTACACTCCTTTTTGTACTTTCAGCTGGTAAGATATGTTCCTGTGTGGGTGTCTAGTATCATGAAGGAAGCCATATAGTGTTTCTTGATGAAAGGGAAAATGCCCTCAATTGAATGTGATGGGATGGTATTAGCTAGCTGCCTAAAGTGTGTCTCTCCTCCCATGGGCATCACTTCAACTTTCCTGGGTTTAGCTGCAACCAGCTGTTTCTCATCCAAGGATCAGAGCTCTGGTTGCAGAGGTGAAGTTGCCCAACTTGACCTTCTACCCATAGTTTGTGCAGAAAGGGCAGAACTATCTAAGTGTGCTGCCACACATGGGAGAACCAGCAGCATCGTGATCCACAGCGTCAAACACCACGTTGTGATCCACAAGGAGGAGGACAGATGTTTTACCATCGTCCCTGGCCAGGAGATCATCCAGCAGTGCAACCAGCGGAGTTCCCATACTTAAAGCCTTATTGAGAAGAATCTAGGTATTGGAAGACTTCAGATGATGTTGGAGACAGCTTGTAATCATCTTCTTAATTACCTTCCTCAGGAAAGGAAGGCTGAATGCTGGCAAGTAGTTTGCAAGGTTAGTGGTACTTGAGTACGGCTTGGACAATGTCATGTTTTAAAGTAAGTAACTAACTAGTTAGAGGATCTAGATATTCACTGCAGTTTTTCACCAGCCAGCAGTGGCTACTAACTTTCTGGACATGCTGCTCCTTCTGCATTACATCTGGACCCTTGGGGGAAAAAACAATATGAACAAATGTGAAGATGCAGCTGATGTACATCTATTCATTCCAAAAATATTTAAAGCCAAGAAAATGCAAAAATCTGTCCTTTCCCCACCCACTCCAGCATCAACTAAACTCAAAGGGACAGATTCTCAACCGCACCTGAGCAAAGCTCTAGCCCAGAGACAATGGGGACTCTCACACAGCTATTCATGGCTCACTGATCCTTCACCACCCAGCCCCAGAGTAAACTGGAAATACAAAATTAAGAAGCAGCTACAATTTGACATCAGCATAAGGTCTCTCAATAACTTATGGCAATTTGAAGATTATGCATAGCAGAGCTCTATTCCTCCTCCTGTTCTCCCCCCGCCCCACCAACACAACGCCAAGCCAGAGGTGTGGGAGGTGGCTCTGTCATCTCCAATAGCAGAGAGTTCCACTACACAAGGGGAATTCTCTACTGGCCACCTACAGACAGAATATGGCCACTTAGCATGCACCTGAGCAATGATATGCAGCCACAATGGATCAGAGAATCCACCCCCAAATGTGTTTGTTTTAAATTAATAGGTCTGAGTTCTCACCTGAAAATTTTTATTTTACATTATTTTGTCTCTAGCCTGATTAGGAGGAAAAATGCTATGCCTATACTTGCATGCAGAATAAGGACACGAGGTTCTGTCTTACTTCCTCAAAGCTTCCCTAAAATATTTGGAATGGGATCTGTATCCTGTCAATTCTCTCCATATTATTTCCCATTATATAAATAATGGAAATAAAGAAAAAGCTGTTTTATACACTGTGAAAACTCTTTAGCAGGAGGGAAAACTGAGTCCAATATAATAAAATATGCATGTGCAACCTACCTACAAGACAGGGACTGATTCCGTTTTGCCAGACGTTCATTTATTTTGTCAACAGGCTCCTTATGTCATGACTGAAAGTTCTGTTGCACCCCTTGCTGTCCATACTGCGTATATTTGTTTTAGTATCTCCTTGTCTGTTGACCTTGTTGGTATTATGTAAACAGCAGTTATGCAAGGAATGAAAGCTGCTCAGTGTCTCACAGATTTTAGATTGCATAACACAGTTTATTGCTATTAGAGCTTTCTGTATTCCTACCAATACTCCACGTGAAGTAAAAGGGGGGGAAAGCACTCTTCACTTTATTAGAGATATGTGTCCCATCTTCAAGACTGCCTGTAAGAGCTTTTTGCCATCACAGTATTATTTTACTTCTGAAATTTCATGTAGCCCTATTCTCCCCCACAGGATGGATGGAATTCATTCCTGTGCAGAGGGCCAGCATAATGCCTACACACCACTTAAGCTCTCTTTTGAAGGAGTAAGTGAGACTTAAGTGGCACATAACTGCTGTACTGGCTTTCTGCACAGGGATGAATTTAATCCAATAAAGCAAATTCTGTTGAAGTCAATGGGACTCCTGTGGAGAACAGGACCTTGATGTTTAAATACCTTGTATCTAAGAGGGACTGACTGGCTCAGAGGATTGATAATAGCCTAGGACACAAAAACTTTACCTCTAGCTTAGCAAATCCATCACAGATTAGTTTAGGCATCAAAAATTTCTGTTGGTTGTTGGGGCTCCTATGTGAAATGAATTCATGGCCTCAGTCCCGTATCTAGTGGACAAGTGTCCATTCTCATTGACATCCTTTTTACTGATCTCAGAAGACAGGCTAATGTTGGATGGAGATAGAGAATGACTTACTCTTGGAGCCACAGAAGTGGTCTCTCCAAATCAAGGTTGAGGCACTCTACTGAGCTTGCGTCACTGTTCCTTGTATTATAGTCATTCTGTAGACAAAGAGAAGGCCTGATTAAAACCCAGCATCTTTCATGAGTACTAAAATTCAAGTACAAATATAAATCCTATGTACATTTGAATGTGAATATGTAGGCTTCACACGGAACAATTCTGATGATATCTATCTATTGCTGTCTGACAGTTATAATGCGAGACAGTTATAATGAGAGAACAAGCACGGGCATGTTTTATTTCAAACATGCCCATGCTTGTTCTCTCTCCCAACCCCATGTTTTTCATAACAACCATTGATGTTATCTGTCATGATTGCACATATCTAGAAGAAAGGATTGTTATTTATGTTCCCTCTGCTGGCTGGTTCTGCAGCAGCAGGCGAAAGTATTAAATTGTTGTTCGTGCCCTTTTTCTAATTTTCCCTCCCGCACACACACAACTCCTGACAGCAGCAGATGTGCAATTCGAAATAAAAAATACAATATAAACATTTTCTTTTCTGAACACCATCTTCAGTGACATTATTGGCCCGCTGGGAAGATTTGAGGACTGGCTCTGGCCCTAAGGCAAACTGAGTTTGAGACCCCTGGTATAGATGATATTTCTTTAACATTAACATTTCATATCAATTTTGCCTCCCTCCAGAACCAATATTTTGTTGCACATTAATGAATCTTCATTTTGAAATATTAAACAGTTATATAGTATCCTATCCAAAAAAATAGGGAAAGAGCATTTGCATGTGTGCACACACTCCTTTACCAGTCCTGAACTGTAAGTTCACCTTTGGGCATATCTTTTTATCAAAGCAACGGTAATCTCTAGCAAATGTTCCATCTCTTTGCCACATCCATATATGCTTTAATAATTTAGAGGTTACTGAAAATGCTCTCATACAAAATGCAACAGCTACTGGAATAATAATCTGCAAGGAATATTCCAGGGATGCTTTCTCTAGCTACGAATGCATCCCACAAACGCCTGTTATATAAAAAGGTTTAAAGATCTACTATGTCAGCCCACAGTGCCAGTGAGTGGCTGTGGACAGAGCCACATTCAATTGTCTTCCACCATGTGGAGGGTTGCTGCAATAGTAAATCTTCTAGCATTATTATGGGAGAAGTAGATGGAGGGTCAGCAGTGAGCGGATCCTACATGCCTGATGACATCAGAAAAAATATTAACTATTACCCTAGACGGTTATAGCATAGTTAATTTTGCTGCTAGACAACCTGGGTCAGATTTTCTCCTGCATTAGAGCTGTGTTGAACCCATTAACCTGCACAAAGCTATCTTAAAGCCAGTTTAGCTAGCCCTGGGAGAATTGCCCATGTGATAAGAAATCCTGCAGAGCCACCTACTGTTTAAATTAAAAGTGTCCCACTTCATAAGTGCACTATGTTTTATTTTAAAAAAATGCATAGATGGAATCATGTAAGTTAAGAAGAAAAAGATCTATTCAGTCCTCTGATGCAAATCCCTGGCAATGCAAGATAGCTCCAGATTGTGCATTTATACGTGATTTTGATCACTTTCAATTTTAAATGTTTCATCTGATGGGGCTTCCACCATTTCTCTTGAGACATTGTTCCAGAACCTGTCAAGAAGTTTTCTCTGATACTAATCTTTTTTATTGCCGTATATTACACTTAGTTATACCCTCTGTTCAAACCAAATTAGCCTCTCCTCTCATGCTTTGTATTTAAACCCTTCAGATAGCTGTACAGTGTTAGTTTCCTTCCTTGTTTGATGTTTAACCAAGCTATACATATTTAGTTCTTCCCTCAAAAGTAAGTTCCAAGAACCCACAAACAATTTTTGCAGCTATTCAGTGAACCTCCTCTAGTTTGTCACTATCTTTCTGGCAGTCCCAGTACACAAAACTGAATGCAGTATTCTAGATCTGGTCACACCAGAGCTGTAGAGAGAATGACTAGTGTACTTGGTCAGAATATTCAGAAACTTCAGAACTCAACATTTCTCCACCACTTCAATAGCTCTTATCTCCCTGCTCTGAGATACGGTGCCCACACGTGTGCATCCCAAAATTATATGGACCTTCCTCCACCACCACCCCCGCTCTTCCCCCCAATCACATTGCAAACTAATTTCTTGGCTCCTGTCACCAGTGGCCTCTTTTAGCATTACTGCTTTTGAGTATCTGCTTAGGACTGTTTTTCTAGAATTTTTTTCCAAGCTAAATATTTTCTTCCCATAGCCTCCAAAGAGAAGAAAATATGATCTTGCAATTAAAGCACAGATTAAGTAGCCAGGTTGTCTGTGCTCTACTCCTGTCTCTGCCATAGCTCTTTCCTATGTGATCCTAGGCCAGTCACTTAACTTCTCTGTCAGTTTCCTTCTCAGTAAAATTGAATTGATGATATTTATCTACTCTAAAGGAATGTTGTGAAGCTAAACTAATGTTTACGAAGTGCATGGAAATCTTCTGATGGAAGGCACTAGAGAGGTGCAAAAGATGAGGATTATTTCTCTATCTCACTTAACAACTTTACGTTTAGCATCCTCTGCAAATGTCATTAACATTGTTTACTACTCCCTCTTACAGTTCACTAACAAAGAAGTTAAATAAAGCCCTGAGGAAAAAAACACATACTTGACTTTTAACAGGAGTAGTTCCACTGAAGGGGACTATTTGTGTGCTTAAAGCCAAACATGGGTGCAAATGTTTGCAGAATCAGAGCCTTAAGATAGTACTTGATACCAATCCTTGCAGCAACACCTCCCAATGCTCAGTATGTTACTGTTTATAATTGTCCCAGCTAGATTAAGGGAACTATATAGTCCTAAATTTAGATGGACAGTCATTAAAAATGGAATTTGGCCATCACTGCAGAGTGACTTTGCACATCTTTAGTGAGTCATATGGTCCATATCTCTGCCAGGGCGGTATTCTCCCCAGTACATACAAATGTTTGATCAGTCAAAATTGTAACGCGCTGTTTTAGTTATTCAAAATAGGTGAAAGTCAAATACTAGGACACTTCAGTCTGAGTGGCTTTTGAAAGGGCTGTAATTTTCTTTCTGCTTTGACTGAGGCATGAGGCCAGGTACTGATTGTTTCAGTCACAAATGGCAGATAACTGTACATTTTTAATGTCCCTCAGGATTACATACTACTGGCAATGACAGACTGAAGAAAAGATATTTTGTTTCCACCTTTGCATACATTGCATGGTGTAAAGAAGATTAAATGAATGAGCACAAATATCAACTAAAACTTGCCAATAAGCACAAAAGATGGGAACAGAGCCTACAGCGTACCTGTCCCTAACCCAAAATGGTGTGGGGGATGCTCTGACCCCAATCCTGTAATCTGTACCCATACCAGACCCTTCTGAAGTCATGGGTGGTATTTGCACATGCTTGCATCATCAGGATCATGGAGTTAATTAAGATGGAGGAGCCGGGGGGAGCCACACTAAAGTATGTGAGGTTGCTCTTAGTGAATCAGTGAATTTTCCACCAAGTTATTGCTTCACAGAATCTCATCAACTCCTGCACAACAACAGGTACAGCTCGTCCACTGTTGGTAGCATGGTTGGTGAACCAGTTACTCTGCTGATGTTGGAGGGCACAGGAGCAAGACTCGGGGCTGACTCTCTGCATGGATTCATTGGGCTGGAGACAGGTTGCTGCTCAAAATGCTATGGATAATGAAGAAAACTCATGGAGTGGAACAAAGCATCGTTCATAAGATTTGTTAAACATTTGTGAGTTGAGAAAAGCAGCAGCTCAGATTATAAAGGCTTCATTGATGAAGGTGTCTGATCATTGATCTTCATCCTGACAAAGCTCCAGGAAAAACACTTTTCTTCTAAGCTATGGCCTTTGTGATGAAACTACTGAAAGCTGTTTAGAAGGTGAATGTACAAGTGGAATAGACAAAGGCTCCAGGAAATAATTATCTGAAGCAGATTAGCCCATTTCTGCTACTATGCAAGCTATATATCAACACATTTCACTGAATGATAAGTTGGTGGTTCCATTTTTAATCTGTTTTGTGGATCATGAGTAGATTTTAGGCATATGCGATAACTTAGGGTACTTAACCCTGGTAGTTTCATCTCCATTATATTACAATAGTGCCTAGGGGCCCCAATATGTTAGGCTCTGTTCATAAACGTGGTAACAAAGAGTCCCGACCTTGGAGAGCTCACAGTTTAAATAGAGAAGACAGATAAAAGGTAGGGAAAAAGGAAGCATTATCATCATTTTACAGGTGGGGAACTGAGGCACAGAGAGATTAAGTGACTTCTCTATGGTTACACAGACGGTCCCAATGTGGCACAGCCAGGAACTGAACACAGATCTCTTTATCCAGTCCATTATCACATGCCCATCTTTCCTCTCTAAGGCAAATCATCATAAATCATCATTTGTTTGCCTTAGTACTCCACATACTAGTAAATGAACATGTAGTGACTGCCTTTGTAGAAGATAGAAAGAGTTTGGAAACACCTTAGAATTGATTTTTCAAAGCAGTCTAGGGGATAGGATTTTATCACACATCTTCCTTTAATTTTAATGTCAGGTAAGTGTCTGAATTAATGGCTAATCTTCTTGACTGGAGACTAGCTGGAGCAGTCAGGAAGGGAATTAAATTAATAATGCAAGAGGTAGAGGAGGGTGATAAGATGGCAAATTCAAACTCAGCATGTCATGAAAAAATTGAACCGATGTGATTAAAGAATGTGGAGAGAAGACATTTTTCAATTGTTTATATTCCAAGGCTAGGAGCCTCGGGAACAAGCAAGAAGAATTGGAAATTGTCATTGATGAGAAGAAATTTGATACAACTGGCGTTAATGAAACTTGGTGGAACTATTTTCATTACTAAAATGTTAAAATCGCTGGTTATAATCTCTTCAGGAAGGATAGAGTGGGTACAAGGGTCGGGGGTGGCACTCTACATTAGAGGTGTCATTTCCTGGTTCTGAGTTAATAATAACTCAGGACCACAGAATCTTGAATTCACAGGTATCCACGTGCTAACTACCACCCAGGAGTTGGATACTGGTAGGGGTTTGTTACAGACCACCAAATCAAACCAGAAGACAAGATGAGTTGCTTCTTAAACACTTGTATGTAATATGTGGAAAGAAAAACTGTTCTGGGAGACTTCCATTTGGGGGACATATGCTGGAGACCTCATCCAGTAGTAAAACCATCATATAAGTTTCTAAAAATTATAGATGATTTTCTAACACAAAAGGTGTTCAACCAGCATGAGGTAACTATTTTGGCCCTCGTTACGATGGATAAAGATGAATTAATCGCTACTTTGGAAGTTGGTAGTTGTCTAGGGACCAGTAATCATGATCTGATTATATTCAATATAGACAAACAGAAGACAGTCCCAACTAGTAAAAATATATTTATAGCTGGTGCTTCAAAAGGGATAATTCCCTAAAGCTGTAAAAAATTATGAGTGAAATTGATCGGGAGGAAAAATTTAGACAGAAAAATGTGAATGAAAATTGTGATTTCTGTAAGAGGAGTTTATTAGATGGCCAAAAAGCAAAAATTCCACAATCAAGAAAAAGAACAACTTGGGGGGAAAGCCCATGCTGGTTCAGTAGGAAAGTTAAGGCAGCAATTGGAAATAAATAAAATAAAAAAACCAATATATAATACATGGAAAAAAGGAAAATAGCCCTAATTGCCATTTATCAAGCAATTAAAATTAATCAAATTAATTGCACGATTAAAAAGATTAATCGTGCAATTAATTGCACTGTTAATAATAGAATACCATTTATTTAAATATTTTTGGATGCTTTCTACATTTTCAAATATATTGATTTCAATTATAACAGAATACAAAGTGTACAGTGCTCACTTTATATTTACTTTTTATTACAAATATTTGCACTGTAAAAAACAAAAGAAATAGTATTTTTCAAATCACCTAATACAAGCACTGTAGCACAATCTCTTTATCATGAACATTGAATTTACAATGTAGAATTATGTACAACAAATAATTGCATTCAAAAACAAAACAATGCAAAACTTTAGAGTCTATAAGTCTATGCAGTCCTATTTCTTGTTCAGCCAATCGCTAAGACAAATAAGTTTGTTTACATTTGCAGGAGATAATGCTGCCCGCTTCTTGTTCACAATGTCACCTGAAAGTGAGAACAGGCATTCACATGGCACTGTTGTATCCAGTGTTGCAAGATATTTACATGCCAAACGCACTAAAGATTCATATGTCCCTCATGCTTCAGCCACCATTCCAGAGGACATGCATCCATGCTGATGAGGGGTTTTGCTCAATAACAATCCAAAGCAGCGCGGACCGACGCATGTTCATTTTCATCAACTGAGTCAGATGCCACCAGCAGAAGGTTAGTTTTCTTTTTTGGTGGTTTGAGTTCTGCAGTTTCTGCATTGGAGTGTTGCTCTTTTAAGACTTCTGAAAGCTTGTTCCACGCCTCATCCCGCTTAGATTTTGGAAGGCACTTTAGATTCTTAAACCTTGGGTTGAGTGCTGTAGCTATCTTTAGAAATCTCACATTGGTACCTTTGCATTTTGTCAAATCTTCAGAGAAAGTGTTCTTAAAATAAGCATGTGTTGAGTCATCATCCAAGACTACTATAACATGAAATGTATGGCAGAATGCGGGTAAAATAGAGCTGGAGACTTTTAAATCTCCCCCAAGGAGTTCAGTCACAAATTTAAGTAACACATTATTTTTTAAACGAGTGTCATCAGCATGGAAGCATGTCCTCTGGAATGGTGACCATAGCATGAAGGGGCATACGAATGCTTAGCGTATCTGGCATGTAAATACCTTGCAATGCCGGCTACAAAAGTCCCATGCGAATGCCTGTTCTCACTTTCTGGTGACATTGTAAATAAGAAGTGGGCAGCATTATCTCCTGTAAGTATAAACAAACTTGTTTGTCTTAGCGATTGGCTGAATGAGAAATAGGACTGAGCGGACTTGTAGACTCTTAGGGTTGTGCAGTTATGTAACAAAAAAAAATCTAGATTTGTAAGTTGCACTCTCACGATAAAGAGATGGCACTACAGTACTTGTATGAGGTGAACTGAAAAATACTGTTTCTTTTGTTTGTCATTTTTACAGTGCAAATATTTGTAATCAAATATAATATAAGGTGAGCACTGTACACTTTGTATTCTGTGTTGTAATTTAAATCAATATATTTGAAAATGTAGAAAAACATCCAAAAATATTTAATAAATTTCAGTTGGTATTTTTTGTTTAACAATGCAATTAAAACTGCGATTAATCGCAACTAATTTTTTGAGTTAATCACATGAGTTAACTGTGATTAATCGACAGCCATAATAGCAATTGATATAAATTAGTAATGAAATGCAGAAAATGTATAAGAGAAGCTAAAGCCACCAGGGGAAGTCCATGGCTGACAAGGCTACGGACAAGAAGGAGTTTCGTTATATTAGGAACAAAAGAAAATCTAGCAATGCTATAGGTCCTCTACTTGATTTAGATGGTAAAATTGCTAATAATTATGGAAAGGAACTGTTAATAAATATTCCTATTCTGTATTTGGAAAGAATTAGGATGATGAAGTACTTTCCAGTCCCTTAATAACTCGGAGGATGTTTAACATCTACTAGAGATAAATATTTTTAAATCAGCAGGCCCAGATAACTTGTATCCAAAAGTGGGCTGAGGAGATCTCCTGCCCACTGATGTTAACCTTTAATAAATCTTGGAATACTAGGGAAAGTCCAGAAGACTGGAAGAGTGCTAATATTATGCTAATATACTTATTTATTTATTTTTAATATCTGTGTAACTATAGGCTGGGTAGTCTGACAACAGTCTCAAGCAAAATAATGGAAAAGTTGATATGGGATTAAATTTATAAAGAAAGGATAGGAATATAACTAATGCCAAACAAAACATGGTTTTATGGCAATTAGGTGTTGCCAAACAGACCTGATTTCATTCTTTGAGACTAAGTTTGGTTGATAAAGGTAACTTACCTCAGACAAGTGAGACCTCATAATACATGACATTTTGTGAATAGGGGTGCTTCTATGGGGATCTGCAAGGATGGGGGATTTCTCTGCTATAATTAAGAGACTTAAAGAGCTCAATCTGTTTAGTTTATCACCAGCAAAAGACTGAGAAATGACTTGATTACCTACTGGGGCAGAAAATGCTGGGTATTAAAGGGTTCTTCAGTCCAGCAGAGAAGGGCATAACAAGAACCAGTGACTGGAAGCTGAAGCTAGACACGTTAAAAATAAAGCACACATTTTTAACAGTGAGGGTGAATAACCATTGGCACAAATTCCCAGGGGAAATGGTGGATTCTCCATCTCTTGGTGCCATTATAGCAGTACTGGGTGCCTTTTTGGAAGATATGCTTTAGCCAAACACAAGTTGTTGGGCTGAATATAGTGGAAACTGGGTGAAATGTAATAACCTGTGATAGGATGATCTAATGGTCCCCTCTGTCTTAAACTCTATGAATTCCCTTAGACTGCTTTGAAATTCTCAACCTAGATTCCAAAATTCTTTTTATTTTTGCATTTGTTTTTTCTTCTGTTTTTAATTGCGTGCTCGAAGGGAAGAATTTTTTTAAAGCATTAACTACAGTCTGAAAACATTTCTGTTTGTCAAAATGTGGGAGGGGAAAAAAAAGTAGGACAACTATGTTTCCAAAAGTGAGGAAGGAATACTGTGTACCCAACAAAACAGGGACAAGAATGTAAATATGTTACAGATTGCTATTAGACTTTTGGATATAAAAATAAAGTCTAAAAATGATGATTGAAGGGCTGGAAATGAGTAAACCCTTGTTTAAACACAAATATCTTCCATAGATCATTAATGGGGTGAAAAAATATGAAAAAAATACATTTGGTTTAAATCTGGAAGCTTCCCTTAGCATGAAAGTCTCTTTTTACTAGTAAAGAAGAATAATGTGCCCTACGGAATTCCTAGAAAAATGAACTTTATTAAGTGTTCATGGCCATCTGAACTATCCACCCACCCACTGTAAATGTGTTTTGGCAAAATAAGTGTTTGTGTTACCATGGCCTGTTCCATGATGTTATTTTCTTAAGCAAAGGCATTTTTCTAACTGAAATTTGGACAAGGACACAGGCAGAGTGCAATGATTTAGTCCTTGATGGGGAAAATAATTATTTGGAAGGAATGATAAGAGGGAGATCCTCTGAGAAGAGGTAGGAAAACAGAGTTTGTCATGAGGGCCCAATTCATCTGACCAATAGAAGTGGGGCAGAGGATCCCCTCCACTTGGATGTTCCCTTTCCTCAGGAGGGGAGTCAGCCACTTCTGTGATTCCACCCCCAGCTTGGATTCTCTGGATCCTTCTCCCTTAGGGCTAGTGATCTGGACAATGAGGGAGGGTCAGGGATCGGGCTCCGTGGGAGATGTGCAGGCTCTCCAATTCCTGCAGCAAAGCTCGCACAGATTTAGTGCACTTGGGGATCTTCCTGCAGCCTCCTCAGTGCTGGAGAAATCCCTGTTGAAGCAACAGGTGCAGGCATCCCTGGCAACATAGCACAGAGGCCAGAGTCCATGCAGAGGATGCTCATCTCTGTCTCCCCCCAAGTTCCTCATTGTTTCCTGGGTATCGGCAGGTGAGGGGGTGGAATTGCTGCCTTTACTGCCCTCCAATTAATTAGTGGGGGGAACTTGTATCAGAGGATTTTGCATGATTTTCCACCCCCAGATGGGTGTCTTTGGAGGAAGGGATGCTCTAGGTCTCAGTGCTGAAATTGATATTGACACACTGATTCATACTGTACCTTCCAGAAGTATTGTATTGTCACGGTTCCTCCCCCACTCTGAACTCTAGGGTACAGATGTGGGGACCTGCATGAAAAACCTCCTAAGCTTATCTTTACCAGCTTAGGTCAAAACTTCCCCAAGGTACAAAATATTACACCTTGGACTGGCCGCTACCACCACCAAACTAATACTGGTTACTGGGGAAGAGCTGTTTGGACGCGTCCTTCCCCCCAAAATACTTCCCAAAACCTTGCACCCCACTTCCTGGACAAGGTTTGGTAAAAAGCCTCACCAATTTGCCTAGGTGACTACAGACCCAGACCCTTGGATCTTAAGAATAATGAACAATCCTCCCAACACTTGCACTCCCCCTTTCCTGGGAAATGTTGGATAAAAAGCCTCACCAATTTGCATAGGTGACCACAGACCCAAACCCTTGGATCTGAGAACAATGAAAAAGCATTCAGTGTTTTACAAGAAGACTTTTAATAAAAAAATAGAAGTAAATAGAAATAAAGAAATCCCCCCTGTAAAATCAGGATGGTAGATATCTTACAGGGTAATTAGATTCAAAAACATAGAGAACCCCTCTAGGCAAAACCTTAAGTTACAAAAAAGATACACAGACAGAAGTAGTTATTCTATTCAGCACAATTCTTTTCTCAGCCATTTAAAGAAATCATAATCTAACACATACCTAGCTAGATTACTTACTAAAAGTTCTAAGACTCCATTCCTGGTCTATCCCTGGCCAAGACGACTACAGACAGACACAGACCCTTTGTTTCTCTCCCTCCTCCCAGCTTTTGAAAGTATCTTGTCTCCTCATTGGTCATTTTGGTCAGGTGCCAGCGAGGTTACCTTTAGCTTCTTAACCCTTTACAGGTGAGAGGAGCTTTCCCCTGGCCAGGAGGGATTTCAAAGGGCTTTACCCTTCCCTTTATATTTATGACATGTATCAAAATGTTTTATAATAAAAATAGGAAGCCCAATGACATGTATAAACCACAGTCAGCACTACTCAACAGAAGGTGCATTACAGCAATTAAAACAAATGTAAAACACATGGAAAATTGTTAAAAATCAACATAAAACCACAGAGGATTAAAATTAGATTTAACAAATCTGAGAGACGGCTGCATAGGGTTGTCAAGGAGGAAGCAATCCAACCACATCAAAGCAAAGGCAAAACAGTTCTGTGAAATAGCAGAAGATGGAACAGGAGGGTTAAAGGCTGGAACTAATTCCCACTGAATTTCAACAGGATTTGGGCATCTTACTCCCTCAGGCTCCTTCAAAAATCCCAGCCTGAAGTCCTCTGGCCTGATTCTCCTCTCCCTAAAACTGGTTTTACACCAGTCTTATCCCATTGACTACCATGGAACAGCTCTCCTGCCTTATGCCAGTATAAGTGAGAAGAAAATGAGGCCTATTGATGTTAAATATGGGTTTAAGTCTAGTGCAATAGCTATTTGTGGAGGAAGATGTGGCTACAATAACTGAATCATAGAAATTAAAAATAGAATAGGCCTTTTTGGTCACATAACCCAGGAATCATCAAGCTTGTTTATAATGTGAACCATACCTTAATGGAGTGACTCAGAAACTGCTTCTCCTCCTATTCATCGTTGTGCAGTCTACGTCTCCTCTGATTTGTCATATAACGCAGCAAATACAACAATTCCTTTCATTCAACAGTAAATTAGTTAAACCTGTGTTACCAAAATTAAGCATTTTTTAAACAAAATTAGAACCAAAGGAGGAATGCCAACAGCATGTTACCGTCCATCGGCAAATATTCCTGGCACCATGGGTTGAGAACACTTTGATCCCTGCTGATTAGGGCTGCTCCCTGTACTAAGTTATCAAGTGCTCTGTCCAGTCTATTTTGAAGTGCCTCCAGCAATGGAGCTTCCACCCATTCCCCTGGGAAATGATTCCACAGCCTAACCAATTACACAGGAGGAAGGAAGTTTTTCCTGACATGTAGTCCAAAACTTCCTCTCTATAATTTCACTGCATTGCTCTTTACACCTCTGACATACCTTTATAATTTATAAGGTTCACAAATTTTTTAAATGATCATAGAGATTCAAACACAGGAAGGATCTTTTGGGCTAAATCCCATATGCTTTACTTGCACAACTAGTCCTAGTAAAACCAAGAGGACTATTCATGGTAGGAAGGCTAGCAGAATTTGTACCTCTTACTGCAGAAGAAAATAACTCCAATCTTGCATTTTGCACTTCAGAAATGTAGAACATTAGGTTATAAAAAATCTGGTGAACTAAAATGGAATCAGCTAAACCACTTCACTCCTGCACTTCCATAAAGATATGTCAGGTACCATGAGAGAACACTGGAGCTGCATTATATTCTGGAACTTTAGACCCTGATTCTGAAAAGACCTAGAAGTAGAGCCACACAGGGCTTGAGGAGTGCAGTGCCTAACTCCTAGGCACCCTGCAGCCTAGTGGAATCCTCAGCTCTGATTTAGGCACCCAGGCTCCTCATACAATACAAGGGAAAGTTAAGCATTAAGAATGGCATACTCAGAAGCCAGCAAACTAAGCAGCAAGTTACCTACAGCCAAATGCACAGGAAAGGGATGGGGGTTAGAGCCTAGATTCATAACGGTACATAGGCACCACCTCTCATTGATCTGGGCCTGAGGCATCTTACCGATAGGATGGAGAGAGGCACCTCTTTCTGCTCTGGATTCTCAGCCATAAACCCTCCCCTGAAGTTAAGCACCTAAGCTAGGCCATCCTTTTCTCACAAAGAGCAAGAGACCCCCATTATAGCCAATAGCCCAGCGGTTGAGGCTCTCACCTGAGATGTAGAAGATGCAGATTCAAACCCTTACTCTGCCTGATTTGGAGCAGGGACTTGAAACCAGATCTTCTGCCTCCTAGGAGAGTGTCTTAACCACTAGGCTTTTGGGTATTCTGGTCTGAGGATCTCAATTTCTCCTTCTGGAGCTATTCCACATCAACAGGGTTAGGCTGCAGGTGAGTGATGGTTTTGAGGATGTCATTGGCACCTAAATGTTGGACTTGGGCACTTAAAGAGGCAGAGAGACCCCTAAGTACCTTTGTGGATCTAGCCCTCATTCACATGGGCTAGATCAGTAGGACTACTTATACGCTTAATTTTAAACATATGCATAAGTCTTTGCACAATGCGAACCTTAAAGAACACTGAGACAGTTAAGCTACAATTGACCATAGGAACACTAGAAACGTACAGAGTTAATCAGTCATTAATAATCAGTTAAGGAAAATGGGATGTTAACCTCACCCTGAGGCAAAGCTGCAGCCTTCTCTTTTTTCTCTTCAGGGGCATGAGTCCTGGGTTCACCTATAAGGGTGCCTGGTGCCTCCACCCAAGGAAACCCCTCCCAGTGCAGAGTAAACAGAGGGCCTGTCCTTTGGGAAAACATTCAACACCCAAATTCAATATCTCATACAGAGTAATGTCAGTCACAGCACAAAGAAATAAAATAGCTATTGCACTTCCCAGAGTAATAAAACAGTAGCTGGGGGTTTATTGGGTATGGGGAACTCAGGAAAAGGAGCAATGGAAAAATGGAACAGGATAATAAAAGACAAAACAACAATACATAAACTCTACCCCTCCTGACATTCACAGCAAATACATACCATCCTGTACGCCCTCCCAGCAACTGCCTAGGCAAATAGTGAGTTTAGTTAGAGTTTAGTTTAGTTCAGTCTTTGATGGGTGATACAGCACTGAAATCAATGGCTGGTTTAAAACACAGTATCAAAATTAATAAACAGGAGTATTCTTTAAAAGTATTCATACCAAGGATGGTGAGATCACCCGGTGGCTCTCTGGTCTGCATCCAAATGAGCAGTTAAGTTGGATCTTGGTAGTGTGACAATGACTGTCTGCTTAACCTCTTGGGTTTGTAGTCTCTGATGAGATAATACTGTTCAGTGACCCAGAAACCCCAAAAGGGCTCAAAATCTCCCATTGGGTAGGAATGTGAGGGTAGAAAGAGCCTCAGTGGCTGTGATGCTTCTCTCTCTGTTCCACTCCAAACACAGCCAAAACTGAACGTTAAATCAAACCCTTTGTCTCTGAGTTCTGGCTTATGATTGGTTCTGGAAGAGTTGCTAGCTAGTGCTGTCTCTGCCCTGGACCCTAGGCAGTCTGGGAAATGGAATCCTGAGCCTCTATAGCCATTGCTGCTGTAGTCCAGGGTGAGTCTCCTAGAGGCTCAGTATGGTATTTAAGAAGTAACCCCCCCCCCCTCAAAGAGTCACAGGGGCAATTTAAATTAATTCATAGATAATATGACATATATATTTTAAATTGTTGGTTGTGTTCTCAACAATACAGCTAAGGCACATTGAACTGCTGGTTACACTATGTTCTATCTTAAGAAAGAATTAAGAACTTCTTGTATATTACCAAGGTTCTCAGTAACAATTCTTATGTTAAAATATTTTCATCTGGCTTACATATGAATGAATTTAAATTGTCCCAGTTTCTTTGATGAAATATTATTTCTTACATGAAATGATTAAAAAATTATTCTTACATGATGAGTGGAGTTTTGCTTTTTTTTGTTATTTCAGAATGCTAAATGAATATACAGACTCTGCTTGAATTAAAACTGAAGGAAATTAACAACTTATTTTTACAGTTTTGCATAGTTTTATCTACTATTTAATTTTGTATTAAGCTAGCTCTTAATATTTATGTGAACAGTCAGGTACCAGTTCTCTACAGCCTGGCAACATATTTTGACTTTGCAAAGCTCTGAGATTCTACCACTCTGATTCAGTGGAGCCTCAGATCCTTATATTTTAACTAGCTGATGAATAGGTAGGCTAATTTTCTGCTTAAGCTCCAGGAATGGGCATTGGGAGACATGGATCAAGCTATTCCAAGCTCTGCAAGAGAGTTCCTTTGTGACCTTTTGAAAGTCACCTTAGGACTCAATGTCACCATGACGTCTCCATTGATGACATGGCCATCTTTTAATAGGACTAGACTATCACAAGCCATAGCAGTAAGGGAGCATAAGGTGCCCCCTACTTCCTTGAGCAGATTACCCCTACCACAGTGTGCTGCATGAGAGGGGAAGTGGGCTCTGCAGAAGAGCTATTTCCCCCCTCCCTCAGACAGGTGACCAGGATGAGGCCTTGGCTCAGCCCCCCACAATGTGTCAACCTGCAGAGCTGTGCTGACACACCAGGTGATTTAATTGAACCAAATATTGGACTGGTACAGTTTGCTTCCTCCCTGGGTGGGGAAGAGCAAGAAATAACTATATATTGTCCCTTGTTCAGAGTAGATCGTAAAGTGGTGATCTAGCACTAAATCAGCACTTTACAGTCATTGTCTGTAATATCCATTTAGACCTTGTCTACCACAAAAATTGCACTGGCTTAACTAGAATTGTTTTTATGTTTTTGTTTTGCTTATTTAAACTGGTGCAAAAGCTGCATGGTCACACTTAAATTGGTTTAAAATTGGTTTATATTTAATTTGTTCAGATACTAAATTAAACAAAGTCATTCACAACAGCATGGGGTCCTAATCCCAGGTGGGGCTTTTGGATACTGCCAGAATATAAATAACCATTGAGATTAGGATCACATGCTGCTAGACATGGTATTAACATAGTAAACAGAGTCCTTGCCCTGGCTTATTTAGAAGGAAAACCTTCCTAGGAAACTTCTTTGGCCCAGTTGTGTGAGAAGGCTCACTGCTTTTTCGGTGATGTGTAAAACAAAGGAGAGAGCAGATGCTTATTCCTGTTTAAGAGACTGATCTGCCATCATTTTGTGGTTTTTAAAATATGTCCATATTGGTCAATTACTGTCCCCAAACTCTTCTTTACATAACAAGGGTCAGGAATAGATAACACTGTAAGAATGTCAACTTCCAATTGAACCCAAAGCAAAGCAAAGCAAGCCGTTTTAAAACAGCCAACCTGCATCAGTCAGCCAGAGGAGGAAGGAATTTCCACAGACTCAAGGAAAACTGTGGCAGGTTAAAGTTGTCCCATCTACAGTCAATCACAGGTAGATATACAGAGTAATGTGGGGCTCTGCTCCTATTAGAGGTCATTTGTTTCCAGGTTTACCAGTGTAGCCAGAACATGTTGTGGGTTGGGTAAGAAAGAAAGACCCCTTTAGTGGTCATCTGTGTGGTTTGCCATTTGCAGAGTTAATATGGGCACTTGTGACTGCTTTGTTTTTATCTTACTAATGTTTCATGTTAGACTCGGATGAAAATAATTAGGGTTTGGGAGAGCTTTTAACCCAGGAATGGGTGGCAGAACTAATAATTCCTTGGAAAGAAATTACTGCATTCCTAGGCAGAAAAAGCTGTAACTAAATCTGTTGACCATTTTAACCATTATTGGAATTGGAGAAAAATTGTGTATAGGACAGACCATAATCTTTACGGTGGCCTTTTTAATTTCACTAATCACAAAGGACGGATGGCCAGGTAGTTGCAGAAATTACAGGGAAGTGATTAGAAGTTCACACCAACCTGACGCAGCTTGGGAAAGCAGATGCCTTGTAGGAAGGCAGTTCCCCATAGTGTTCCCCCTAATCTGTGGGACAAGGAATAGATTGTAAAATGAGCATGCTAATGAAGGCAAATCTGGGGTAATGAACACCGAAAGTTTGCAGAAGTGCTAATGTTCTACTGATTGCTGTAACAACAGCAGAGCCAGTGCTGCAATGAATTGCACAGGTTGAAGGATCCTGATAGTGTACGACTGATGACTTAACTGCATCTACCTCAGACTAACGCTCCCAGGTTGTACCTACTCAGAGTATCAGTTCATAGACTTTTGAACTTGGTGGGAAGTCTGGGATATAAAGATACAATATCGTATAAGGAATGGGAAAACCCAGTCCGTGATGGGTACTGCTGTCAACAGTTATCAGCTGGCTGTATCAGATAAGTTAGAAAAGGAGGTATTGAGGCTATGACCTTAAAACTGGGCTGAGTCTTTTAAGGCTAGGACAACTTTAGTCAGCATGGACTGTTACCTATAAAACATCTTTAAAATTGCTTTTGGTTGAAATCTGGTATGCTATGCAGGTTCCATACAAAAAGAAAACAAAAGATTACTTATGCAGTCCATGAAAGCAGGATTTATAGTATACAAACTTCAGATCCAGACCAAAGCTTTCGAAAGTTTTGGTTTGTTTAGCTCTAAGGTTTTGATTTGGTTCCGTCTCTAATTTATGGGAACATAGGCTGTGGTGTCCTGGAACAACTACAGCCCAATATTCTGTCTCTGGTAGTGTCTTAGTACCTGAAGTTTGAGAGAGAAAAAAAAATGTTGGCCAGTGTCTGTCTGTATTTATGATGAGGACAACAAATTCTTTTCCAACTCCTGTTGCCATCTACTATGTGATCTGAAGCATGATGTTCACTTTCCACTATCATCAATTTAGAACATGTAACAAAACAAATGCTTGTCTGTTGCAATTCATTTGGGGCAGCTGTAACTACCAAGCTGACATTAATTGATATTTGTTTTTGGTAACTTTAAAGTAACATTAATGAGAAATTTTTTGACTTTCTCACGGTAAGTTGGTGAGAAAAGTATTCTAGCGTCAGGAGTTTCTGTGCAAATCAGCCAAGATCATTGTCAAAAAAAAATTTGAATGGAGCCAGAGACTTCATACACCAGTGTCTGCATCCTCCAGAGCCAAAAATAGAGGGCTTCAATTCCCAAAATACTTCCAGCTCCTCATCCTCTCAAACACACACCAGCAACCCAGCTACTGGGGGAGGAGACTCTCATTCCACTAGATAACAGCAATATACACCGCAGCCAATGATGCTGGCATCCAAAGCGATTTACCATCTCTGTATAGACAGAGATCACTTCCTCCACCGCTGAAATGCAGCAACTACTGCACAGCAACACCAAAGGAAGTGAGAGAGAGGAAGTGAGGAAGACCATCCAACTGAGCTAATAGTAGGAATTAAGGTAGGTAGAATGCCGTTATCCAAGTTGGAGTTGACAGGGACAGTACTTGTGCAAAAAGTCCTATGGGCTCTTTCATGACTAAGGCTGCAAAAGAGTTGTGAGGGTTTGGGTCTAAAAGATGTGGCCACAGCTTGTTAAAGTAGCGGAAAGTTACAGGCACAGTTTGTTTAAGTTGTGGTCAGTTCAGATACCATAAAAAAACCCAGGAGGAATAAAGACCCCCTCTGCATACCCCCACAAGGAGCACCAGCCTTTGGTGCACACCCACACATAAGCTCCAGCCAAATTTGAGTGAGTGGCATTGTGATCTGTCGCACAAGGTTGCAACACCACTCAAATTCGGCCCGCCCTCCCTTCCATCATGATGGGCAGGTGCAGGGTGTGCATAGAGGTGCACTCAAAGCAGAGGTGTGGTGGGGTTGCAGAGTAAGGGGGACTTCAGGACATATTTGGCAGCAGTGTTCTTTACCCTCCAACAGGGGCTGGATTACTACACAAACACAAATCTTCCAGTCCCCAGGAGAGACCTCTGACAGAGGGTTTAATTCACAGTTAGATCTTTAGAGACATTCAGCTGTCCTCTGGTACAAGTCAATCTTTGCTGAATTCAGTAGCTAATTTTCAGCCACTGCAATTAAAGGAATACAAAATAATTCATGGGGTGCCATGTAGTGTTCTGTTGCCTGCTCCCTGCTTGCTTCTGTCATGGAAAAAGATCTGCTTTTCTGTGAACAACTCAGTTTTTCCCCTCTCCCAACCCACCCCTCCCTCCATTCTCCAATCCCCAGGGCTGAGTGAGGGGTGAATCCCTGCTCCCTAGAGCCAGCCCCACCTCAGAGACGCTTGGAGGCCTTGTAGGCTGCTTGCACCATCAGTAACTTGCACCATCAATAACTGTCCTAACTCTGCACCCTGCGGGAGGCACATGCCCCAGCCCCTGGGCAGCTCCACTCACTGGGGCCTTCCTGAGCCCATCCCCTGGCACAACCTGGCATCCACAGATGGTGAAGTCCTTGAGGTTATCCTACTCATCTGCCTCTACCACCACCTCCACCATGTGTGCAAGATTGCAACACCACTCACTCAGATTTGGCTCAGCCACCCGTCTGTCATGACGGGGGGTGGCTGGGTCAAATTTGAGCAAATAACATTGCAAAAACATTAGACTGTGTATTTGCAAGTTGTGGTGGGTATTAGAAGTTGCAGTTTCTGCAACAAAATTTTGGCCCACAATTGTCTTACAGCCTTATTAATGACAAGTGGGAAAGACAGAACCTCCAACAGCACATTGCCACCAACACCATACTGGGTTGCATGGAATCTGGGGTAACTGTTCCAACTATTGAAGCATTAGCACCACTTCATACAACACTTGTTTGACTGTACCCAACCCCTTCTGGCTCTGGTTACCTTTCCTAGACCTGAAGATCTCTGTGTAGCTTGAAAGCTTGTCTCTGTCTCTACCACCAACAGAAGTTGGTCCCATAAAAGATATTATCTCACCTACTTTGTGTCTCTGATTACCTTCTGACATTTGACAAGGCCGTAGCACAGGGTTAGATAGTTATGGGTTCCAAAACAATGTCACACCCTTGTATTGTAATCTATGTTTGTCAGCACAATCAAAATGTTCATAAAGATTTTATTACCTTGAAGTAAACTATAACAAAATAGCTTTTTAAGAGGACATCTTGCAGTTGTAAGACATTCTGGTTTCACTTATATAAAACTGAATTTGTAGACATAAGTTTTTGCCAGCAAAACTAAGAGAAAAAACTTCAAAATCTTATGAAACTGATGCCAAGGAATATTCCAGGACTCTGTCGTGCTGTACTTCTCTGGCATTTTGATGTAAATACTTCTACAATAAGAAGGGTGACAAAGATAGAAGAATAATGTTATTAGATCTGTGGCTTCTTGAGGTTTCAACTATGTCAGGTTATAACACTTAAATTAATAAAATTAACTAATTCTGATAAAATAAGATTTCTATATACCACACCGCATCCTTCTGAGAAGAGAGACACTAATCTTGAACACATGTCAAGTTCCTATAGAAGAAAGTAATGATAGATCATTTGGCTGAGGTGTATTATTTAGCAGCATTATAGGAATGTGCTACCTTTAAACTCTCTACCATCTTGTTTTAATGGTATTATTTTTCCTTTTTCTGGCAAACATGGCATTTGTCGACTCTGATGTAAGTGAGAACCATAAAATCATGGGTTTTAAATAACTGCAAGATGTCTTGGTTAACAGCTTACATTTCTACCATAACCCATCGGCATGGATTTAAGGATTTTTTTTTTGTCTTTGTGCTTCAATAAAATAGTGCAAATAGAGAATATGCTCAGTAAGTCAGTGTGTGAAGTTCTAGCACTTTGCCAAGGTCAGTGTATTTCTGCTTTCCTCTATGCTGCATGGCACTGTTGCTACAGTTCCATTTTAGCTTTTACGTAATTGTTCTCACTCTTCGGCATCCAAATAATAAGGTCAACTGGAACCATCTCAAATAACTAAAGCAATTCCTGTCTTAAATGGCTTCATATGTGGAAAGTCATATGATCATCAGTTATTACCTTTCGCCTGGATTTTCTGAAACCTACCAGAAGTGTGTTAGAATGTACAAAAAGCAACAGAGCTCAGTGGCTGGACAGATCACTTGGCTGTTATCAGCAGCTGGTGAGCAGCTTGATCCAAATATTTGAGTCTGGCACAGATAAAATTAGGATTGAGAAGTTACTTAGCTTTCAGTGACCCATTGTACAGCCTCTTTAAACTCAACTTTACAAGACAAAAGCATATTTGTTCCAGGAGAAAAATATTTTAAGAATGAAAGTATCTAATTTTATATTGCTTTTGAAAATTGGCTTTAATACCATTGTATTCAGCAATGCTACATTGTGAAGTTTTTTAGTTATAAAACATAACATCTGGGATATGGTATCCATCTGATTATGTTTTATCCAAACTGAGCATAGATACCAGCAAGTGTTATTTTGCATTTATTAACTGGAACATATAGTAAAAGTCCGCCAATTTTCCTTTTCTTCCTTCACCTGGGAAATTGGGGAGAAAGAAGGAAAGTAGTTAAAACTGCAATAAACTGCTATATTTTTTGTATTGTATAAAAATCCATTTTTTGTATTGTATAAAAATCCTTAAATCAATAAGAATCCTGTGACTATATAAAATATGTTGGATACATAAAAATAAAGCACAAGCTTCTCATCAATGTTTCTCCCTTGCAGTGAAGGTCAGCAAAAGAAAGAAAACAATGTCATATCCAGGGACAAATTAAAGCAAGCCAGAGCCTGGGCCCCCCAAAATTTTGGGCCCCTCTCAAAGACATTATCTCCAGGCTGACCTCACATACCCCCTTGTCAAGGTTCCTCCCCCACTCTGAACTCTAGGGTACAGATGTGGGGACCTGCATGAAAAACCTCCTAAGCTTATCTTTACCAGCTTAGGTCAAAACTTCCCCAAGGTACAAAATATTCCACCCGTCGTCCTTGGATTGGCCACTACCACCACCAAACTAATACTGGTTACTGGGGAAGAGCTGTTTGGACGTGTCGTTCCCCCCAAAATACTTCCCAAAACCTTGCACCCCACTTCCTGGACAAGGTTTGGTAAAAAGCCTCACCAATTTACCTAGGTGACTACAGACCCAGACCCTTGGATCTTAAGAATAATGAACAATCCTCCCAACACTTGCACCCCCCCCTTTCCTGGGAAATGTTGGATAAAAAGCCTCACCAATTTGCATAGGTGACCACAGACCCAAACCCTTGGATCTGAGAACAATGAAAAAGCATTCAGTTTCTTACAAGAAGACTTTTAATAAAAATAGAAGTAAATAGAAATAAAGAAATCCCCCCTGTAAAATCAGGATGGTAGATATCTTACAGGGTCATTAGATTTAAAAACATAGAGAACCCCTCTAGGCAAAACCTTAAGTTACGAAAAAGACACACAGACAGGAATAGTCATTCTATTCAGCACAGCTATTTTCTCAGCTATTTAAAGAAATCATAATCTAACACATACCTAGCTAGATTACTTACTAAATTCTAAGACTCCATTCCTGTTCTGTCTCTGGCAAAAGCATCACACAGACAGACACAGACCCTTTGTTTCTCTCCCTCCTCCCAGCTTTTGAAAGTATCTTGTCTCCTCATTGGTCATTTTGGTCAGGTGCCAGCGAGGTTACCTTTAGCTTCTTAACCCTTTACAGGTGAGAGGAGTTTTCCCCTGGCCAGGAGGGATTTCAAAGGGGTTTACCCTTCCCTTTATATTTATGACACCCCTCCAAGAGATTCTTCCTCCTGTTCCAACCCCCTTTTCCTCCACAGTCCTGAACCACCTTCCTCTTCCTTCTTACCCTCCCTTGTCTTCTCAGCCCCTTTCCTCAGCTCCTTTAGCCTCAGCCCCAAGCACTCCCTCCCAGACCCATCCTTGTTAGGTCCACTCTCCTCAGCCTTGAGGCTCTCTTCTTCTCTACCTCCTTAACACACCTAGCATTCCATGGTTTCTTCCTCTCAGTCACATGGCTACCCAACCATACTTCTCAATCGTTTTTCTTTTGGCGGGTTGGCTTTCTATTTGGCAGAAAACTTTCCTGTTCCACACTGATCTTATGGCATTGCATTTTTTGTATTGTGAATTCTACACAGACAATGTTATTTATGCTAACATAGTTAATCTTACAACATATACATTTCTTACACTATAATTTTTGGTTCCTCATTTGAGTCTGTTGTTAGGATATAGATATTCAGGCCTGTCTGTAAAGGCCTACACTCTAAGAATTTAGGTGTATTCTTATCACTTGGCTAGTTAGAGGTATAAAAGAAAGAATCAAAATCACTGTCTGCCAGTGTAAGGTCCTTCTCTTACTATGACAGTCTGAGGCCCTATTCTTAGGCTAAGGCCTTTGGCTGAGCAACAGAGGCAGCCATAAGCTGGGAAGTGACCGGTCACATCCTCACATTCCAAACTAGTCACATTGAAATAAGGTGCTATTGGGCTGTTAGGAATACAATCCTGTCCTGATAGTGCCTATCACCTCCAGAGAAAGGGAAGTGCCTAGAAGATGTAAAAGGAAACTTAGTTTGATAGCATCCTGTCTGGCAAGAACTCACTTATCAATAGCTGGGATGTGAAATCCTCACTTCTGTATTGTTTTGTCATTATAGTTCCCACTTTGCCATTGTTTGTCTGCATAATCTCTGTCTGGTTCTGTGATTGTTTCTGTCTGCTGTATAATTAATTCTGCTGTATAATTAATTTTGCTAATTAAGGTGGTGGGATATAATTGGTTACATAATCATGTTACAATATGTTAGGATTGGTTAGTTAAATTTCAGTAAAATGATTGGTTAAGGTATAGCTAAGCAGAACTCAAGTTTTACTATATAGTCTGCAGTCAGTCAGGAAGTGTGTGTGGGGAAAATGGGAACAGGAAATGGGGCTGGGAAATTGGAATCATGTTTTGCTAAAGGGGGAAATGGGAACAGGGAATGGGGGTGGGGAAATTGAAATCATGTTTGGCTAAGGGCAGGAATGGGAACAGGGACACAGGTGTAAGGCTCTGTGGTGTTAGAGCTGGGAAGGCGGACACTAAGGAAGGGAACTGGAATCATGCTTGCTGGAAGTTCACCTCAATAAACATCGAATTGTTTGCACCTTTGGACTTCGGGTATTGTTGCTCTCTGTTCATGCAAGAAGGACCAGGGAAGTAAGTGGGTGAAGGAATAAGCCCCCTAACATCTTGGTGCCGTGACTCGGATGCATCAGATCGGATGGGTGAGTGGCAGCCTGTAAGTCCCCCTCCCCAACAGTCCGCACAGCTGCTTGGAGGGGGTATTGCGAACTCTCGTGATGGTAGTTGTGGGTTCTGGCAAGCCAGGGTAAAGGATTTTTTGGATAAATGGATAAGGAAGAACCAGGGCCCATACCAGGTGCATGGGTCAACCTGGGATGCGACTAAAAAGGAAATGGAGGAAGTGTTAGGGGACCCAGAGGGATGGGGGGTGGCTGAGGAGCCCACCCTCCTTTGGTATATGGGTAGTGGAAGAAGGTCCCTGCCCATTGGGACTGAATGCCTTCCAGGGAAAGGAGGCACTTCAGTCCACTTGTGAGAGGTTTGAAGTAAGGGCAGATTTATGGGAAGCTGCCAGTAATCTTTCAAGTTTGGTGCTGCTTCAGCAAAGGCTGCTGAAGGGTTGTAAATTAGTTAGGGGTGGTTAAAGATGATTTGGCACAACAGGGTTTAAAGTCAAAAGCAGAGTTAACAGACTACCTTTAGAGACTGGAGCTGGGACTTGGTCCTGGGGGAGTGGAGAGAAAGAAGGGGAAGAAAAAAAAAGTTTCAAAGTGCAACCTGCCTTTCCACACACTTTTGTTTTTCTGAAGTTTTAATGGAGGGTACTTTGGATACTTATGTGAGATGTCAAGAAGGAAGTTTTTGTTTAATGATAAAACCCAGTTATATAAATGTAACTGTGTGTGCAACTCTGTGCAGTCACATTGGATGGAAACTTGGTAATTAAATTATCCAAGGGGGTCAGGTAGAGTGGCCACTACCACCACTATGCTTCTGTCCCCAGAACCCTTTACAGCTATTCTGAAGGAAAATGGGTCCTTTTCCCACAGAAATGGTCTATAAGGGACTGCTGCAGGCAGCAGGAGGAGAGAGAATCTGATCAAAATGATTTGACTGTTGGGTAATGTAATCAAAATCACTAAAGGATGTAAGGGGTTTCTATTGGAACTTAACTTGGCTGCCCCTGGTTGTGTCTAGTTGTACAAGATGGAAGTAGTAATCGGGGTACAGTTGTGTAAAAAAGTAATCACAGTGCAAGAGATGTTAGGCAAAAGAGAATTTTGTGTGTGCACACAGGTAAAAGAAAAGGAAAAGGGGAGGAATGATGGGAACACTGAGCCTTGGGGTGGCTCTGGGGGATCAGATTGTTGCTTTGGTGGGTGTGCATGAAAACTCTGTGGGCCAAGTGTAAGCTGTGAGGTTGCTCTAATCTTCACTGTCTCATGACATGGGTGGGGGATGGCTTCAAAAGGCTGACCTGGGAGGGGGGAGTTGCGTATGGGAATGCAAAATGCTCAACTAGGAGGCCAGCACATCCTATGCATGTGCCTCTAAGACCAGTATCTGCAAACAGCCTGCCATACAGAAAGGCTGAATAAGTCACACATTACTTTAATAATATTTAATGTGGAATACGCTCAGGCTATTTGGACAAAAGGAGAGATTACTCAAGAGTAAAGAAAGGATATTCTATGAATGTTTTTAAGTAGTTTCTAAAAAGGAAAAGCAGGTTCCTGAGCCTCAGTCATCTTTGTCAATTGTCCTATTTTATACTCTTCTGAGACTCTGTTTAGAACTTTCAGGCCAAAGAAACTGAAGGGTTAGAGTTCGTGGATTTAGCTGATGAAAACTGGTGTCACCCCTTTGAAGTCAATGAAGCTGTGTTGATTTGCAACTCGTGAGGATTTAACTATATTTTTTATAAAGAGCAATCATCTACACTAGTACAAAAATAGAGCCTCAGAACTATGCTTTTAGGAATGTTTAATTACATTATTGCTTGACCTACTGTAAGTATTGCATCTTGTGCTACATATGCACAGGCACCCTTTAAATATGAAGCGTCTCTTAAAGGGTGTGGGCCCTGATCACACTACCTGATGGTACGGCACTGCAATCACACTGCCTCAACTCCTCACTCTTGGTTCTCTGGTCTATTCAGAAAATAAACACTTCCTTTGTTACTTCTAGCCTCAAACTCTTCTTTCCTCTGAGCAAGGGAGCTCTACCAGTTCCACTCTGCATCCTAGGCCTCTCAAGAGATATTCATACATATTCCCTACAAGTCTCTTCCTTGACCTGGTCCCTAGATTCAAATTCCTTCTTCCTTTGGGGCAGGGTCTCCTCAGTCTTCCTTGTGGCTGTGCTTAAGTCTAGGCAGTGTTTGCAGCAGCAACATACCACTTTATAGGTTAACTTTCACTGATCCTGTCTGACTGAGCTAAGTGCTGTCCTTTATGAGCCCCGGCAAGCAGTCACCTGATTTAAACACCTGGTCTCCATTCCCAACATAGCCTGGTATCCTTCCCCAGAACAACCTGTTCTTAAAGGGGCCATATCTTGGGTTGGCTGGCCCCAAGTACCACTACCCTAAAGGGGCCAGACCATCTTGAAGAACTCAGGACAGGTGAGGTCCCAGAGGATTGGAGATGTGCAATCATAGTACCTATCTTTAAAAGAGGAACAAGAGGACCCGGGGAATTATAGACCAGTCAGCCTAACTTTGATGCCTGGAAAGATAATGGAACAAATTATTTAAAAATCAATTTGTAAGCACCTAGAGGATAGTATGATTGTAAGGAGTAGCCAGCATGGATTTGTCAAGAACAAATCATGCCAAACCTACCTAATTTCCTTCTTTGACAAGGTTACTGACCTAATGAATAGGAAGGAAACAGTAGATGTGATATATCTAGATTTTAGTGAGGCTTTTGACACAGTCTCACATGGCATTCTCATAAGTAAACTAGGGAAATGTAGTCTAGATTAAAGCACTTTAAATTGGGTTGGATGCAAAACTGGTTGCAAGCCTGTACTCAAACTGAGTTATCAGTGGTTAACCTTCAGACTGGGAGAGCATCTCTCCTGGCTCCAGTACTAGCCAATAATTTCATTAATGACTTGGATAATGGAGTGGAGAGTATGCTTATAAAATGTGCAGTTGACACCAAGATAGAAGGGGTTGCAAGCAATTTGATGGACTGGATTAGAATTCAAAATTATCTTGACAAAGTGAAGAATTGGTCTGAATTCAACAAGATAAAATTCTGTAAAGATAAGTGCAAAGTACTACACTTAGGAAGGAAAAATCAAATGGAAGACTACAAAATGAGGAATAACTGGCAAGGCAGTAGTATTGCTGAAAACGATCTGGGTTTTATAGTGGATCACAAATTGAATACATTTCACCATTAGGGTGCAGTTGTGAAAAAGGCTAACATCATTCTGGGGTGTATCAACAGGATTGTCATATGTAAGACGTGAGAGGTAGTAGTTCCACCCTACTTGGAATAGGTAAGGCCTCAGCTGTAGTGCTGTGTCCAGTTCTGGGCTCCATATTTTAAGAAAGATGTGGACAAACTGTAGAGAGTCCAGAGGAAATAAACATTATAAAGGGTTTAGAAAACCTTGATACCAGTCAGCTCTGTGTTCTTGGGGAACCACAGCACAGTATCCAGCCTGTCTGACTTATGAAGGACACCCCTGCCCCAGTCTCTGCTTGAACCAAAACTGATCAGAGGAAAAATGTACAGAAAGCAATGAAAAGGCAGTGGGGGACACACTAAACCCCTCCTGACAAGGGTGACAGGATTAAGGCAAGCCTCATCTGCATCAAAGATGGGACAGGGAGGCATCTCTATTAGCACAGAGAATGGAGAACAGAGATTCCAAGGCAAGAACCGCACTGAACTCTGGGACCAGAAAAGCAGGGAAGCACTGCATCACGGGGGATCTCTGCTCCAGATGTTAATGAACCTACGCCTGCACACACCCAGCTCAGCACTTATCAGACCAATTCTAGTAATAAATCCTTGATTGATATCCAAAATACTGACGCTGCCTAATTGCATTGTGAGCTCCCTGTAAGGAACACCACCCATAGTAAAGAGTGATCAGCTGCTATTGTGTAGCGTAAAGAAAACCCTTGAGTCATCAGTTTACCCATAAACAAATCTGGTGTTCTCCCTTGAACCATTGTTGTTTCCCTACAAAAAAACCTACCCACGCTAAAGTAAGTGTTTTGATGCATGGATCCAAACTCTGTATCAGTTCCACTGGGATTTCATCTCCTGACTGATCATGCTGGGGGCTCTGCCTGCCTCCAGCACTCAGGACCCTGAGCTACCACCATCACCTGGGAACCCCGACCAGTTCAAGCTTCATGGAGTGGTGAGACCCTCATCTCTCTCTCTCTCTCTCTCTCTCTCTCTGTTTTCTTTTCTACCTCAGGTATAACTTTCTAACCCTGACTTATTTGATCAGGTATAGTTGTCTATATATATATGACTTTTGTGATCTTTAATAATGTAACTATTATGTTTGTTCAGGCTCTCCTTATGTTGTTATCACTATTATTCAATAAATAACTTTTATGGTTAAGCTGGTTTCTTCCCTCTCTCTCTCTCTCTCTCTCTGAACTTTACTCTTTTGTGTTTTTTGCTTCCCCATTTACTCTGCAACAACACTCCTCTTACCTAAGCTACAGATCCCTGTAGTGCCCAAAAATACTGTGGGGTTTGCTCATCAAGTGGATTACTACCAATACAATTGTAACGTGAAGGTGGGGATAGGGTCGCGCTGAACCTGTGACATACGAGGGTGGCAGCTTGGAAGTGCTGCTTGACCCAGTCCACTGAGTCCTGGGGCATATAAGGGTGGCAGCCTGAAAGTGCTGTTCGGTCCTGCCTGCTCAGGCTTAATCTATGCCAGTGCGGTACCTGTGGCATATAAGGGTGGCAGCTTGAAAGCGCTTCTTGGCCCAGCCTGTTGAGCCTAAGGGCATATAAGGGTGGCAGCTTGAAAGTTATGCTTGACCCAGTTCGCTGAGTCCAGGAACATATAAGGGGTCAGCTTCAGAGTGCTGATTGACCCAATCCACTCAGATTTGCTCTGTTAATATATGTGTGTGTGTGTGTGTGTGTTCCTCTGGTTCTGGGGCTGGAGGAACCCAGCCCTGGGGAACCTAGGCCCTGCAGGATAGCCCCATTGGGAGGGGACTCTCAGAAGGGAGAAGTAGCGCTCCATATGAAAACACAAAGTGACACAAACAGTACATTGATAGAATTACAGAACTCCCCCCCCCCCGGCCCCCGGAAGAGTAACTCTAATAAATTAGGGTACCCCAAATTAATGGGAAAAACTGGTAACAACCTGACCTATGAGGAAAGGTTAAAAAAATTGGCCTGTTTAGTCCTGGGAAAAGAAGACTGAGGGGTCACCTGATACCAGTCTTCAAATATGTTAAGGGCCGCTATAAAGAGGATAGGGTGATCAATTGTTCTCCATGTCCATTAAAGGTAGACAAGAAGTAATCAGCTTATTTTCTGCAGCAAGGAAGATTTAGGTTAGGTATTAGGAAAAGCTTTCTAACTATAAGAATAGTTAAGCATTGGAATAGGCTTCCAAGGGAGGTTGGAGATTTTTAAGTCAGGAATAGTCTAGGTTCACTTGGTCCTGCCTCAGTGCAGGAGGCTGGAATAGACAACCTCTCAAGATACCTTCCAGCTTTTGTGCAACTTGTCATCCATGTGAAAAGGCATACAAACTCTCCTTGTGGCTGCCATTCACTTTATTCCATTCATAGATGCAAGATAAGGAAATACATAGAGTCATGGTCATCAATACTCTAGCCCCTTCCCTCATAAACCAAATACATCACTCCTACAACATGCATAGGACACAGATTCTTCATGCCAACGTTGGCCCTTTTTATGATATATAGCTAGTGAAACTCAGGCTTGGGAATACCCAGGGAACACCCTGGCACGAAGAGGCACCCTGGGTGTCTCAGAGTTCCATGCTGCTTTTCTTGTAGCCCCAAGTATAGGATGTGGGCCAGAAGAATGAGGCAAGTATAACCAGAGAGCACTTGGGGACTGTTGAGAGCCAAGTGTAAGTTGTGAGGTTGCTCTAATCTTCACTAGGGGCAAAGTAGTTCTCCGGCATCTCACCCCACCCAGCCCCAGAATATGGAAAGTTGTTGTAAAGCCCCTTCTGCTCTTATACTGAGTGGCGTTCAGAAGGAATGGAGAATTGGATCCCCTGCCTTAAACAGTCTTGAATAACCAGCCTAGTCCAGATTCAGAATTCTCTTCTAAATTCAGGTGTCCCTGAGGGCAGTAGCAGCACGGTGCCATATCCAGGAATAAGTTTAAATTGGGAGTTAGTTTTTCTTCAGTAGACAGCAGGTGGCAGTAAGGGTTTAAAGATGCACCACATTGTTGAAAGCAGAAAAATCCTTTAATCTCTGAGTTCTAACAACATTCCTTGGAAAAACTATAATTTGTTTCTAACAGTCTTGCAGTGTGGTGAACATAATAAATCATTCTTCGTTGCCCTTGTGTACTTGTAATATGAGTTATTTCCTGTGTTGCTAGGAGATAGTGCAATCAGATTGGGACAAGATGATACGACTTGCCACTCCCAAATACCATTGTTTCTGTAGGATTCAGTCTATTGTGTAAATAAATTTTAGGCACTTTGATAAACACTTGTTTTTTATTATTAATCAGATCATTACCTTTATAAAAATATTACCTTGGAGTACTAGCATGGGTGTGTGCACACATTCAGATCCATCCCAAGAGTTCTGACTCCCAGGCCCTGTTTTAACCACTAGAAAGGCCTCTTTCCTCCTTATTTCAGTTGTTTGTCTGGATACAGCCTTGTGTCTAGGGCCTCAAAGTGGGTGCTTAGATTGAAAAAAGAGAAGGGGCAGTATGCCTAAAACAAATGCTATAAAAAAAGAAGTCAAAAACTCACTTCATGAAATACGTAGTGATGGGCTGGTTCTGGACAGCACCACTGGAAGCTGCAGAGACTTGGTGCCTTCTGTTCAAAAGCCACTGAACTCTTTTAACATTTCTTTATAGATTTATAGATATTAAGGTCAGAAGGGACCATTATGATCATCTAGTCTGACCTCCCTCACAATGTAGGCCACAGAATCTCACCCACCCACTCCTGCAAAAAACCTCTTACCTATGTCTGAGCTATTGAAGTCCTCAAATCATGGTTTAAAGACTTCAAGGTGCAGAGAATCCTCCAGCAAGTGACCCGTACCCCATGCTACAGAGGAAGGCGAAAAACCTCCAGGGCCTCTTCCAATCTGCCCTGGAGGAAAATTCCTTCCCGACCCCAAATATGGCAATCAGCTGAACCATGAGCACATGGGCAAGATTCACCAGCCAGATACCCAGGAAAGAATTCTCTGTAGTAACTCAGATCCCACCCCATCTAAAATCCCATCACAGGCCATTGGGCCTATTTACCATGAATATTTAAAGATCAATTAATTGCCAAAACCATGTTATTCCATCATACCATCTCCTCCATAAGCTTATTGAGTTTATTCTTGAAGCCAAATAGGTCTTTTGCCTGCACTGCTTCCCTTGGAAGGCTATTCCAAAACTTCACTCCTCTGATGGTTAGAAACCTTCGTCTAATTTCAAGTCTGAACTTCCCAATGACCAGTTTATATCCATTTGTCCTTGTATCCACATTGGTACTGAGCTTAAATCATTCCTCTCCCTCTCCAGTATTTATCCCTCTGATATATTTATAGAGAGCAATCATATCTCCCCTCAACCTTCTTTTGGTTAGGCTAAACAAGCCAAGCTCCTTGAGTCTCCTTTCATAAGCCAGGTTTTCCATTCCTCAGATCATCCTAGTAGCCCTTCTCTGTACCTGTTCCAGTTTGAATTCATCCTTCTTAAACATGGGAGACCAAAACTGCACCCAGTATTCCAGGTGAGGTCTCATCAATGCCTTGTCTAACAGTACTAACACCTTCTTATCTCCACTGGAAGTACCTTGCCTGATGCATCCCAAGACCGCATTAGCTTTTTTCACGGCCATATCACATTGGCGGCTCATAGTCATCCTTTGATCAACCAGTACTCCAAGGTCCTTCTTCTCCCCCATTACTTCTAATTGATGCGTCCCCAGCTTCTAACTAAAATTCTTGTTATTAATCCCTAAATGCATGACCTTACACTTCTCACTATTAAATTTCATCCCATTACTATTACTCCAGTTTACAAGATCATCCAGATCCTCCTGTATGATATCCCGGTCTTTCTCTAAATTGGCAATACCTCCCAGCTTTGTGTCATCCACAGACTTTATTAGCACACTCCCACTTTTTGTGCCGAGGTCAGTAATAAAAAGATTAAATAAGACTGGTCCCAAAACCGATCCCTGAAGAACTCCACTGGTAACCTCCCTCCAGCCTGCCAGTTCACCTTTCATTATGACCCACTGTAGTCTCCCTTTTAACCAATTCCTTATCCACCTTTCAATTTTCATATTGATCCCCATCTTTTCCAATTTAACTAATAATTCCCCATGTGGCATGGTATCAAACGCCATACTGAAATCTAGGTAAGTTAGATTCACTGCATTTCCTTTGTCTAAAAAACCTGTTAATTTCTCAAAGAAGGAGATCAGGTCTACCTTTTGTAAAACCATGTTGTATTTTGACCATTGACCTCAATGTCCTTAACTACTTTCTCCTTCAAATTTTTTTCCAAGACCTTGCATACTGCAGATGTCAAACTAACAGGCCTGTAGTTACCCGGATCACTTTTCCTTTCCTTTCACTTCACATATGGATGTTTCTTACAGGCCTCGGGTTGCCAGCAGTAGTGCCTCCATTTAACCCTCTATAATTATAGAGCAGGAGCAGCAGTGATCATACATTAAGGACCCCATCTTGGATTCAATCCCAGGGTTTGGATTAGAGTCACCTCCTTTTGACAGAGTAATTATCCATCATTTCCAGTTATTAGCAACTCCTTTAGTTTTCAGAAACAAGGCTTTACATGGAAAACACATGAAGCAGCAGGACTTTCGCTGCTGGGGAAGATTGTGGTAGAGAGTAAAACTGGTTATGTATTCTTCCAGTGTAAAGATAGCCTTATAAATAATTTTCAAGAGTCCAGGGACCCCATGTTTTCTCCACTGAAGTCAAAGGAAATTTTGTCATTAACTTAAGTAGGAACAGGCTCAGGCCCCAGATTTGATAGGGAGATTCACAGTCAGTTCATCATATTACCATCCCCATCTCCTGTAAATTCTGCTGTCCATACATAGTTAATGAGGGGGACACAATTATCATATTCTGTAACGTGTTTTATTTTATCTGTCATCAAAGGGACAGACTACAAATTTACATCTCATCCTATATAAGGAGCAGTACATAGCTGCACTGGTCCAGGAGCAGCCCAGGACAAGGAATGATGACTCGAAAGCCACCGATACTTCCCTGGCTCCTGGAAGAATATTTGGCTGTACAGGGTGCAGATGTCTTCCTCCTCCAGCATGCCGGTTCACTTCTGCTCCATCCAGTCCCTGACCCTCTGCAGTCACATATGCAGTGGGGAGAGAGAGGAGAGATTGTGCCTACTGTCTGCTTTCCCCCAGTACAAAGAAGCAACACAGCTAGGCTATTTAAGAGGATGGGGAGAGCTCTGACAACCCCCTGTCCACCTGCACAGTAGTGTTAGGGCCAGTTCCAAACTGGTCCCAAGTTAGTTTTAAATTTTCTAGGCACCATGGCGATTTCAGTTACAGGAAACCTATTATTAAAAAGACAATAATGTTTGTTTTATTAACCTAGCCAGAACATAAACTAACAGATAAAATCCCTCTTATTTTTTTCTCTTCTTCCCTGTTATCAAAGAGTCATCAAAGAGTAAGACTCAGACACATGTTTTTTTACCATCTTAGGAAAACGTTAAGAAACCCTCCCCCCCCTTTTTAAATACAGTTGCTGAAAAAGTTATATGCATTTTGCAAACTGGCAGCTTTGGGAAGCAATAATGAAAATGGGGGTGGGGGGGAAGTATTCACATTTCAAACATATTTGGTGACATTTCTGGAGTTTTAATGTGAAATGTGGGGGGAGGGGGGTGGGAAAGCCAAGCAATTTTGTCAGTATCTAATCATAAGGATAATCTTTTTTACACTAATAGTATCTCTTTATAAACTGTTCAAAACAGTTACCAAATGATGTAGTGTTACCAAATGATGTAGAGTGTATTAAAAGGTCCTTTACATAACAAAGGTCTTCACCTCATGAACAAACTATGTTCTTTTTCCTCACCACAGGATATATGATTCTGTTCCAAGGTGCTATGTGTTTAAAAGTTTAAAACTTCAAAGCTGAGACAAATTATTTGGTGAAATAAATAGTTCTTTAAAAATATTTTGGTAATAAAAGCAACCTGTAAACCCTTTGAACATAATAAACAAACTCCATTAGACTTAATTGTTTTTTTATTATTAGCTGCATTCATCCCTGTTGGAATTTATTTTTCGCTTGATGCATGTGTGCTCTGCACTACTTAATTATGATGTTAGATAATATAAAATGCTGTATTGACCGCACAAGGAAAATATTTGGACAGTTGTCTGGAGTTGCCATTATTGGCTTTAATTATGATCTTCTGTCTTTTGGGTACTGAATGAGCCAGAAAATTCTACATATGTGCCAAAATATTCATTAGTATTCCCTTCTCTGTCATTGTTCTTGAAGAAAAAGTTATTTCTGGCATCATGTTGCAGTTCTTATTAGTGGAGACTTAGATGCTTCACAGATTTTTGTGATCATCAGTTTGAGAATACACTTCTGGGTATAACTTATATGTACAGGTGCTTTAATAATCATCTGGTAAAAGTAAAAACACGCTTTGATCTTCTTCTATGATATGTGAACTATGAATACTTTTCAGCCCTCCAAGTGACATAGCTGCTAGAACTATGTTTATATGCTACCCTGCTGGAGAGACAAATACAAATGCAAGCCTCTCTCCCAGGGTAAAAGTGATGCTCTGAGTTTTTATAGGTAAGGCACTGGGATATCACCGCCCCTAAAGCAGTAAGAATGCAACCTCAGAAATGTTCTTTGTTGAAATAAATGTATTTAGGTAATAAAAACAAGCTAGAACAATTTGGTGTTCTTTGTCTTTGCCATATTACCCTCTCTGGGGTAGCCAGATAGCATAATGAATGTAACAGCTCTGAAAGGAGATCCCATGAATGAAAACAGCAATTTCCTGACACATCACCACTCAGATTCTGTTCAGAAAGGTAATCCCTTTTTTGGCATACATTCTTGAACTGGCTGGTGGGCAAGGATGACCTCGTATTCCAATACATAGTTCCACCCACAAAAATCATTTTTAACTTAGGCCCTTGTCTATATGGAACTTTTAAGCTGCCTCTGCAGTGCTGGCCTATCAGGCTCCACACTGTCCCTTGAAATTGATACTTGAGGCTCCATGTAAACAGATGCTGCTGATTTTGGAGGCATCTGATGACATCTTTCACTTGTCACCTATCACACTGGACCACATGCTGCCCTTGATCTTTGCACACAACTCTTATTGAGTTTCTGGCACTTTATGTATCATCTCACCTTCTTGCGGCAGATGGTTTGGGAGCAAGTCAGAGCCTGTGACTTGTACAGGAAGATCTGGCTTGCGCATTTGCATCTGCAGCCTAGGGGTTTATAATACTCTCATGATTGATCTTTAGGAGGATCACAGAATTGATCTCCTAGACAGAGCTTTAAAGCCTTTGTATTGCTCTGAGCTTTTGGCCTAGCCTGTGGATTGGTGTAAGTTGGTATCTGTTTGGTTTTACTGTTATTTGTACCTGATATATTAATGTATGGCCTGTATTTGTGCCTAGAATGTCCATGGTGGAGAGGAACCTTAAACACACTGTCATGCCCTCTACGTCAACAGGCAGAGAGGACACTAGCAGGACACTTGCCAAGGGAGGGGTGAAAAAAATTGGAGGAGGATATAGTGCTACCTTCACAGCTTTACCCCCTGCAAAACCACTCCATGTGCTCTCGGGATCCAATTCTGTGATATTTTGGGAGGTGGACCCTGAGGCACAAGGGAAAGAAGTTGCTAGTACCCTTGGCTTTTTCATCTACCCTTATCCTACAGAGGCAGCAGACAGCAGCACCATCATCTTGAGTTCTTTCCATGCAACCTTGTCTCACCACTTCCCCTCACCCTCAGAGAAGGGGTTATGGTATGTTGAGGATATTTTTCGGAAGGCAGCTCCCCTTCTTTGCAAGTCTCTAAAATCAGTGATCTTAGGAAGGTGCACCCCTTCCACACATGCACCCCACATCCTTCCCACCTGAGAGGATAATCAATTGGGAACGCCAAACAGTGATTGTTATGGATGTCAGGCCCCTGCATTCTCTCTCATAAAATGAAATATTCCAATCCATTATTATTATATATGGCAGGCATCAGATGCCCTTAACATGACGTGTTTCATTCCCTCTACCCCCTAACATTAGTTCCACGGCCCCAAGAAGCTTTACAGAAGAGCTCTATTTGCTTCAGGAGTCCAAACTACCCTGGCTGGAGGTGGGGAGCTAAGTTTATTACTCAATTCTAATATTTATATGACAGTAGTGCCTACATGCCTCGATCAGTTCATGGACCCCGATGTTAGGCACTGAACAAAGTCATATAGTAAATGCCTTTGCCCCAAAGAGTTTATGGGGGTAAATCCCTTTCCCCTCACACCCAAAGAACAACACCTGTTCTCTTGCAAAGGGCCATCCCAATATCTTCTGGCATGTAGGGTTCAGTGATATTTCTCTTTACACATAATAGACCCCCTTTTTTCAAAAACTAATAGGGAAGAAAAACAGATTTTTACTTTCCTTTAATTCCTGTTCATTCCTTACAGCAGTACCATCCTGTTAGTTATAGGGCTTTGCTGCTCCCTCCAGCTGCAGCAGATGGCACTCTTGATCCTTTTAAGTTGAAGCCTATTTATTAACCTCCTAGGAGATAAAAATAGTGCCAAGCCATCCAGCACCAGTTTGCTGGCTTCAGTCATGCCCAAGTAGGCCATGGGTCTTGCAGGTCTCAGCTTTGGTATTTCCCTACAGAAAAATGTAGAAAGTATGCCCTTTAAAACAAGGGACTGGGTTTTAGCAATAGATATGGAAAAGAAATCACAATAAAACAGGTAGCTGGAATGTGCATACTGTGGATTATTATCCACTAAAGCAAACACTGAACCTGCCTCTGGTATAGCCTCACCTTACAACTTTGGGGTCACCCCGGGTGCACAGTTATGTAACTGCAGACAGTACCTTCCATAAAGCATGCTCCCCACAGGAGGAGAATATGGTCAATATCCTAGCCCTTCTGAAGTCAGTATGAGTTGTTCAGTTGACTTCAGTGGCACCAAGATTTCATCCTTTATATTTTCTTTCTTTATAACACGCTATTTTTTTGTTTGGTTTTTTACTACAGAAGCCAGCCTGACTTCAAGATCCTGATATCTGTAATTGTTTTTTACAGTAGCTACTTGCTGGCTTTGTAGTTGGCAGCCACCAGCTGAAATTTGCATGTAAGACAACTCATTTCTGTGGGAAATGGAAGCCTGATCAGCATATAAGGGACAATGTTTTAGGTGTATGCTTGAAAAATGTTATTTTCACCCATCCTATTGCTGCTTTCCACAAAATCTGAATCAGAAAGGCCAGCAGCAGGAAAGGGAGAACTCTCTTGTAAGTTTTACTTGCCACCTATTTGGTACATATACGTAAGTGCCAGTTTGTAAAAATCAAAACCTCAACCAAAAAACTAGCTGTATAAAACACCACAGCTCTAGACAAAAGGAGTCTTAGCAGAGAATTTTTTAGGAAAGTGGTTAAAACTAAAGGCCTCTATAAAATATGCCGATAAAAACTTGTGGGTGCACAAATCAACACAAGAAGCTGATGCACACAACTGCAAGTTTTGTTCAAACTGCTGGGGGCACTTCCACCTTTTGTAGACTCTTTGTAGAGGTAGTTCTGATAAAGGAGACACTAATTGTTTCCCCCCTTAAAATGATACCTCCTGTAAAGTCTGTAAAAGCAATGGTATGTTTCAAGCAGTGGGGTTCCACCTTATTGGGTGGTTGAATGCACTTAATTTATGCCTGAGGAGTTGAACTTTAGAGCATTGGTAATGGGCACCATTAGATGGTGCTGTAGCTCCATTAACAAACTCCCATCGTATCTCAAATTTGTTCTCTGGTCTGTGGTTTGGGGAGTTTTAAAATAACGCTAAGATGTCCTGCCCGCATTGATCCGGTCGGCGTCTAACTTTAACCTGAACTGTGGCCCAGGAAAGCCTTCACCATAAGTAACCTTGTAAACTGCCGTGACCGTTTTTTGGAACAGGCTCCCTCAATAAATCTATTACTTGGTTGTGCAATGTTGGAACTTTGCGGTTGTTTCTCTGATTAATTACGGCAAAAAATAAACTTGCACGATCAATCCCGCCTGTGAGACATTTCAGCCCGGGTTGAATCATGCTTAGGAAAGGCCTTGGAGCCTTCTAAATAACCCTGCTCCGAGATTTTAAAGCGCAGGTTATGCTTTTATTGTGTTTACTTGCTAGAGGCTTTTGGTCCCTGCGTTGGCTGCGAACAAACTGCCTGTGATTAATGGCTTGATAGCCGTGTTATTGCACTGGCGTAGTGCCGTGTCAAGTATTAGTTACGATAGGAGAGAACAGGGTCAGAAATGACTAATTATGATCTCCTCTACCCTGTCCAGAGACACCATAACAGCACTGTTTTATGTAATAGTGTTTATTTTATGTCACACGTTACCCATGGAGAATAGCGGATACATTCTCTACATCTGTCACCAGTCCAGAATGCAAGATAAAAGACTCAGAGAAAGTTAAACACCAAGATTTTACATTCACGCTATGAAAAATAGAGGGAATACAATGCTTTTTAAATGCCCTTATGCAAAAATAGATAACGTATAAAAATAACTCTTTTCAAAGATGCAAAAGGGACGGGAAACAGTAACATCTTAAATATTGATATTTATCTTATTATACACACACAGCACTTATAATTAAACCACGTACAATTGCACTTTTCCTCTCTCTATTACATTCAAGTATAAGGCAGTCCCCCGCAGGGACTAGTGAGTGTCCGATTCCCTGCCGGGTGCAGACAATGCAGAGGGTGCTTCCCCCCAGCCCAGTGGCAGGGCAGGCGGAATAAGTCCCCGTATGTCCGAGATCCAGGGTTCACACGACTTCACTTAACAGCCCCGTGTGATGTGGCACCAGAGAGAAGGGAGCCAGCCGTGAGCTCTCCCCTCGCGCGCTCCAGCCCCTTCCTAGGGGCGCCGCGCCGCTGGCGGGCCCGGCCCGGCTGGTGCCGAGCGCCTCCGGGGCCCGGCAGCTGCTGTAGCCCTAAGTCTGGGTGTCCAGGCCAAGGCCATGCAGGGTGCGCGCCCTGCTTCCCAGCTCTGTCTCCGAGGCTGCCCTGCCCCACGGGCTCCCTGATGCTGAAGCGCCGGGGAAAGCCACCATCCGAGGTGGCGCCAGCACGGTGCTTGGCTGCTCCGCTGCAGCTCTAAGTCCTCCTGAGAGAGGGGGCGCGGAGCTGCGCCTGGAGCCGGCCCGGCTGGCCCGGGGCTGCGGCGCTCGTGCTGTCCCGGCGGCTGGGGCGCAGGGCGAGCCACGGGGACTGCGTCCGGCTAGGGGCTGGCACCGAGCGCCGCCTGCGGCCGTATCCCAGGGGGCTGATCTTGCTCACAGGGGCGGCGCCGTCCTTGTCCTTGTCCGTCAGCTGGTAGATCTGGTGGGCCAGCTGCTGAATCGTGCAGGTCCCGAACCTGCAGCCCATCCTCATGGCCTGGAAGTGGGGGAAGCTGTTCATGCTCTGGCGGTAGCGCTTCACGCGGATGCGGGCATCCTCTGGGGCGCTGCAAGACACGACGGGAGAGGAAGAGGACGTGAGAGAGGAGCAATGGGGCTGCGGAGCAAGGGGAGTCTCCTGGAGGAGGAATAGGGCTCCAGGGCTGGGGGAAGCCAGGCGTCAGCAGTGCGTACAGGGAAAGGGGAGGCTGGCCAGTGCTTGCACTGGGTACAGAGGAAGGGCTATAGCCCAAAGCTTGCTGGCTGTAGGAGGAGGTGACCTCGCAGTCTGGTGGCTGATACTATTTCTGTGTATCCGGGACTCAAGTTCCCATTTATATTTGGCTTTCCACAGCAAACGTGCTAGTCTCCCTGCAGTTACAATGGGGGCCGCTGGAGCCAGATCCCAAGAGGTTTCACACTCCATAGTCCCCCCTCCCACGGCTGGGGACATCTAGGGTTCAGCCAGCCCGAACAAGGGAGACTGAAAACTTTCCACCTCCTTGCGCAGGTGCCCGCCTGCAATACGTGTGTGACCGCGAAGTTACCTGGGATACGAGACTCGGGGATCCTCCTTCACGTCCTGTGACCGTATGAGAGGCTGCACGTCCGCAGCTGCCACTTGCCCGCTGAACGTGCTGGGGGGTATCGCGTCGCGCTTGGCCCGGCTCAGTGCCCATTTGGTCCATCTGAAAGGAGCAGCAAAGAGGGGACGGGCTGTTAGCGAGAGCCCACAGTGCGGGAGCCAAACCAAGCACAGGCTAGGGGCTAAAGGTTCTCCCAGAGCAGGTTTCCTAAAGCGATGGTGTAGGGCTCAGGCACCGTGCTATTCCCAGAGGAGTTTACATCTTCTGACCTAGGACGGACTATTCGCCGTTTCTCAGCCTCTGCAAAGACGCACATTTGGATACTTACTTTCTTTTGAATTCTGAAGCGACCTCTAGCCGTGCAGCATCCACCCCAAGGAAGGTCACGGACCCGAGATAGAGGAGGGCTATGTGAACCAGTTTCATTCTGGCTGAAATCCTGGTGGAGGAAGACGAGAAGAAATGTCATCGGAGGTATATTTAACATAGACGTTGTATTCGGTTACAGTGAACTCTACGCCTTGGGATGGTCCCCAGCCACTGGGGACTTCGCGTGTGTGCTAAACTAAGCGCTAATATTGGCTTAGCAATTTATCGCAGAGTAAATAAGAGCCCCTCCAAAGTTTGCTTTTGTCAAACATTTTACTTGCTTACATGGCTGAAGGCTAAAATTGTTGTCAAAAATACCCCAAAGGGGTTAGATTGGGATTTCATTCACTCACGCGATTAGAAAAACCTTGCTACTCAGTTTTTAAAAGCATGCAACGAATTCCCTTACCAGCCTATATATAATTGCATTTGGTTTTAACCCTTGACAGCTCAGCTTTCTTAACTCGCATAGAAAACGATGGTTTACATTGCAAGCTGCAGCTGATACCAAGAGCCAGTGCAAACCCAGCAGCATAACTTCATGCATTTAAAAAAACAGCCCGATTTGGTAGCTACTCGCCCCGCAAATTCCTCTTTTTAAAAGATTCGTACCTGATAACGATGATAATCCACTGAGTAAAATCTTTGTATATTACCGATCCCAAGTAGCAGTTTCCCTCGCAGTCGCTCTGCCTGTCTCCGTGTCACTGAGGTAACCACTGGCTGTCCTGCGCTCCACTTCACACTTTTATAGAGCAGCGCCGCTGGGGAGGGGGAGGAGCTTCGTATGACTGGTCTGACTTTCTTCCCCCGACCCCCCGCCTGCCCCATGCAAGTCTAGTATTAATCATACCGCTGCGAAAAGCGGGGACTGGGAACAATCAATACTAGGGCAAAAGTAAGATGATTAGCAAAAAATATCCCGTACAAGCTTGTTGGCGTTGTGCTAATTATCAAAGGGATTTTAGGTGTTGGTTCTTAGTCATTGCATGTTGCAACGTTCATTACAACTTACAATATCTGCTCTATGGACGAGTCTGTATTATACCCGGAACACTCAATACCTGTTGGTCTAGAGAGTATAGATACAGTATATAATATATAGTTCCTTCATAGAATATAAACACTATAGATAGAGATTTATAGATGTATTGTAGCTAGACCTGATCATTTAAAAAATCCGTTCAAGTGCAGCAAGGCAAAAAAAATTTTAAATCTATATTTGGAAAATGTGAAGTGCAATGGATAATGTTAATGAAGAACAGGCTCAGTTACATAAGTAAGGAGATGAATACATCATCCAGCATTGGTATTTATTATACCCCCTAGAGCATTTCTGTCTGTTGTTGATCGTTTTAATGTAGGCTGACATTTTGATATTGTTAAAACATTAAGTTGAGAACAAACATTTAAAGATTAAAAGGAAATTGTACTGATATGGAACTAGAGACACGGTCATCTAAAATATTAAAATCTATAGACTTTTTAAAAAAATGTAAGGGGAAAAGTTGTCATGGGCCGTTTTAGCCCTGATTCTACAAACATTTAAACATATGCTTAACTTTAGTCAGGACAGTAAAGTTAAGCACGTGCGTGTTTGCCGGATCGGGGCCTTTGTCAGTATTCACCATAGCCAATAAAATATAGCTTTGTTCTACAATAGTGTGACATCTCTACTATGAACATTTCACGTTTCGGTTTCTTTCTCTCTCTCTTCCCCTCGGATTCTTTTTTACTAGAGAACACTTTTACTCTGTACCAGAATGAACCAGACTTATCCGCTGTTGCAATGCAGATTCTTTAGCCTCGCACTGACATTTTTCCAGAAGGTCCCCTGGTGTTTCTTGCTGTCTTTGCCATTAAGAAATATTGAAGGATAAGAACTGGATTCAGACTCCCGAGACATTTAATTCACAATTCTGCCAAGAGAAACATTATTTCGGAAATCAGGTGTGTATACGTGTGTGATGCTGTTCTTTTTGGTAAATTTGGCGTGTGTATCAGCGTTGGAAAGGGATGTGTATGAATATGATAGAGACTTTCCTTTGACTGCACAGCTGACTCAGTCTAAGGTGATCCCTCCCTTGCCAGCAGCGCCCAGAAGCATCCACGTCTCACAGCAACCCCAGTGTACACACCTACTTTGGGGATAGATTGCTAGGCTGGTGGCAAGGTAGTAGGTGGTTGGGGTGTGTTGGGGCGTTGCAGGTGAATTACAGAGGTGCATTCTCCGGGTTAACACTTCTCCCTGAAATTGCGGCTGCTACAGTGGAGGCAGACGGGGCGGTCACTTCCCAACACACATTGTCTTTCTCCAGAAAAAGTGGGACGTTTACACGTTGGGATTTTAATACAACTTCAGGGCTTAATCCTGCAAACATTTAGGAATCTGGGTAGCTTTACTGAGTAGTTCCATTTCCTTTCATACATACTGTGTCCCCAAACAGAGTTAAATAACGCAGTAGTGACAGTTAAAGGATCCGCAGAGAGAGGGAACAATTGAGAAGTAGATGAAGGAGAAAAGGAATTAAATGAACATATCACTCATATATAATTTTTAAAAATTAATCTTTCACTGGGGTTATTTTATAGACAACACCTAGAGTAAATAGTTGACAAATTAACATACACTCAAATGATCATTTATGCAACTAAAGCTCAAGTGACTACTAACCCTCTGTTTAAAACCTTCCTTAATCAGCAAAAATACATGATGAAGCTGACCCTACTTTTTCTGAGAAGGCAGGATTTAATGTTAATGGGCATTGCTTTGGTTTCATATTATTATAATCCTCCTGCCGTTCCAGTAAGAACACATTTCTGCAAATGTGGAAAATTCCTAACTAAAATAGTTAATTAAAATTACTGGCCAAAAGAGAAATTCCGTTCTTTATACTTTTAGAAAATATAATACAGGAAGAGTCCTACATGGATTTAAGATTTGTCATAAACCACTCACCGCTTTGTGTCACTTAACAGTGTCATGATTAAAAGTCTGTTCATTACAAACACCATTTCAGTGATATATAAATCATTTTAACCTAACATGAGATTGAAACTTGGCACTCAATTTATCAACCTACTAGTGTAGTTTGTGAAAAGGGCTGGAACAGGTAATGCTGATTTTAGGTCTAACATGAAAACATTGCTTTCTGAATTCAGATGCTTGTTGTCCTTCCTAAGCATAAACACACAGAGAGTTTAAAAATGAATTATAAACACTGAGTTTGTACATGGGGTAATAGTGCCTCTTTTATTTTGAAAATTATTTCTCCAATAGCCAAGTTATTTACACTTTAAAAAAGAGACACATATATTTTTGAGGCAACATAATTAAATACAGTGGAAAATATTTCTCCTATGAGATGTCCATTCTCTCATAGATACTAATTCCCATTAATTGGGAAACTCACTGGTCTGGAGGAAGGAGTGATAGGCTAGATGTTAAGAAGTATGCATTTTTAATCTGTTACTGACTTGCTGTTGACCTTGTTGGCAAGTCACTTTAACCTCTCTGTATCTCAGTTTTCCCATATGTAAAATTGGATTAACAATATGTACCTTCTTTGCAGGGAGATAGTGAGGATTAGTTAGTGTTTGTACAGCACTTTGAATAGGTAAAGTGCTAAGTATTATTCCTGCCATGAGAGTTTCTGTAAGATCTCTGTACATCAATGGGAAAATAGGGTTTTGCCCAAATTCCGTATGACTTATGCAAGAAAATCTCTCCTTAAAGTCAGTGGGAGATTTTCTTGTGCAAGGAGTTTGGAGTTTGGCCCTTAAGCATGGACTGATATTAATTTAATGACATTTATATGCAATTTACTTTGTCATACTACATATTATAGTGAATCTGAAGTTGGACTAAATATATGAATGTAAGTATTCTACAATATGTAGTGTGTAAAATCCCAGCCAAAGTCAAAGTGCAAAACTCTTGCTTTTAGTTTTATTGCTTTTCAGTTAATCTGGGCCAACATATTCTAAAGTGACTAGTGATATTAGGTGCATTGATTTTTTGGGTGCCCAACAAGAGATGCCTTAATGGCATCTGACTTTCAGAAAGTGGTGAGAATCCAAAAATTGAGGAACCCAAAAATCCCTGGACACTTTTGAAAATCTAGGCTCTGGGACTTGTCCATAGCCCTCAATATTTTGAATGTTCCATCTACAACATAAATTCACTCAATGTTCTGAGAGCAATTTTTAATTTCCAGACAGAACAGGATGAGTTCCTCTCCCTCCCAAGGAGGAAATATGATCTCATTGTTGAGGCATTGGACAGAGATTCAGTAAATGTAGTTTCAGTTCTCCACTCTACCACAGACTTCCTCTGTGACCTCAAGCAAGAGTTTCTCTCTCTCTCTCTCTCTCTCTCTCGCTCTCTGCCCCTCTCCTCATTTGTAAGATGAGGATACTATTACTGGATGATACAGGGAAGTACAGAAGATCACTCCATAAATATTTAGGAGATGGTCAGGTACTATGATGATGGTAAAAGCGGCAAAGAGTCCTGTGGCACCTTATAGACTAACACACATATTGGAGCATAAGCTTTTGTGGGTGATTACCCACTTTGTTGTTGCATCTGACGAAGTGGGTATTCACCCATGAAAGCTTATGTTCCAATATGTCTGTTAGTCTATAAGGTGCCACAGGACTCTTTGCCGCTTTTACAGATCCAGACTAACATGGCTACCCCTCTGATACTTGATATGATGATGGTGACCATATGGTACCCAAACAGGTAGTTTAGTTAAGAAGTGAATTAAAGTTAAGAAGTGCTTTTTCTTTTGCTTGGCTGTTTTTAAGGCATGCCACCCTGTGCTGTGATCCCACTAGATTTTACAAGCTAATCAAGATTTAGCTATGTCAGTTTGGATGGAATAGGCATGAATGGTGAGGTACTGTTGCTAGCAGTGCTCGTGAGACACTAGGTATATTTTTTCTCCTAAGTGCATACTGAATTAATACCCCAGCAAAGTCCTATATAACATTGTCCTGCTAGAGGTGCTCTCTCAAATGAAGTGCAAAAGTAGAGGTTCTGAGATTTGTTTTGATAAAATAATTCCATGGTACTTTTTGTAAAATTAGAGATGTTAATCCTAAACTCCTAGTCAAATTCCAAATTAGGTAATTACATTCTGCCTATATGAACTCCTCCTGCAGTTTCAGTTATACAGAATATTAGTCAGTCCCTGTTGTAACCCTCTTGCTGTGCATGGTCAAACAGTTGCTGTGTTTCACCCTAGTGTTGACACTATTGGTCCACTTCACAGAGGGGCTGTGTGGTTTAATTAACAAATGCATACCTTTTTGCTATTTCGGCAATGCTTTTCATCCAAAGATCTCAAAGTAGTAAAATGATACTATTTTTAAGGCTTTTTACCCCTAAATTTTCAAAGCAGCTCTTTAGGTTTCAGTCATTAAAATCTATGAGAACCATGCTGTCAAAAACCTGCATGCTCATTTAAAAATGTATCCCTTAAACTTATTCTATCTACTCTACTGTTCAGGGGGAACCAAAATAATCTAATAAGAACCCCTACAGCTCTTCTTTTTCTCTAAGCGAATATACAATATTTTAGATTCATCTTATGCTCTTGTCTTTTCTGCTGACCCGTACACTGCATTTTATTAGGCCTAAATCTTGCTATCTGATAATACTTTATAGGAATGTTGATTACCTTAAGGGATTTGGGGGAGCTGCTGCCCTCTACTGGAAAGTAACAAGGATTTTAATGATCCATATAATTTGTGGTCCACCCCATCTATACTAGGAAAGTGTTGCTTCTAATTATGCCTTTTCTGAATGTAGAGTGTAGTTATTCAGTATCTGAGATATGGACAATAATGTTCCTATACAAAACATGTTTATTACTGTATTCCATATCCTAACCTATGGTGGAATGATGAGAAATAAATCCAACTGTAACCTAACATTAGAACTAAACAGTGATTCATAAAACTTACTGCTGCAGTTCTTACTATTGTGCTGTAAATGGTGGTTTTTATCTTATACTATTTTTGGCATACACTCAACCAGTTAATGGAGCAATGTCTTGTCAAGACACACTACATATCAGCATAATCTTTTCAGGGGCTAGTAGGCCAATTAGGCTTTGGAGCAAGAGCAAAAGGCGTCAGTCCTATTTACACACTATAAATAGCAACCTGAAATCTTCCACTTAACTGTAAATGCTCTCTGCAGGCTCTTGAAGAATAGCATTTTACTAGGATGTCACACAAATGGGTAAGTAGAAGACCAACAATATTAAATAAAAGAGATACTGCAAGTCTGCACTTGAATCACAATCATCTTCTCAAAAAGATGATTGGTTTCAGAGTAGCAGCCGTGTTAGTCTGTATTCGCAAAAAGAACAGGAGGACTTGTGGCACCTTAGAGACTAACCAATTTATTTGAGCATAATGCATCCGATGAAGTGAGCTGTAGCTCACGAAAGCTCATGCTCAAATAAATTGGTTAGTCTCTAAGGTGCCACAAGTCCTCCTGTTCTTTTTGAGAATACAGACTAACACGGCTGCTACTCTGAAACCACTCATCTTCTGGATGAGAATTTAAAGTGACACCAGCCTGTGATTTTTTTCGCTCCTTGAGTACCAGTGCCAAAGCTGTACTCCACATGAAGCCTAAATGTGGAAAGCAAAGTTGGAAAACCTGTTAATAAATATGTGTGGGAAAAGATTTCTAGGCACATTAAGATTTCAACTAACATGGTTACCCTATCTCATCACAGTATTGTAATAGCAATTTGGACCAGAGGCAGCCTGCCTCTCTCTCTCTCACACACACACCTTCTGCCCCAGATTTTCCTGCTGACTTTATTGCCGGAGACAACTCAGTACAAGCATAAGAGTCACAGAGTTACTAAAAATAATTAAGGGACTCGGTGAATGCTGTGCCATGAGAACTGCACTCAGTTTAGGAAAGCCTGATTCCCTCCCCACGGTGGCATGTTCCTAACATCCAAAAGAAAAAGTAAACAGGAAGCTTCCTGGAAATTCCGGGCCACTGAAATTCCATTCTTGAGAAGGAACTCAGGGAGGTTATTTTAGATACCCTGATAGTTCATATTAAGGCATTTATTTTGCATGCACTGAACTATAAATGCATCAGCAAAATATTATACAAAACAAGAGGACGATGCGCTTTACTGCAAATTCTGCAACAGAAAAGGTCCTAATCCCATGTTTAGGCGCTGAATGAAGTCAGGGAAGATATTTTAGAAAGACCTTAGTTACCGGGAGGTTGGTTTCTTTCTTTCTTTTTTTTTAAGTTTTCATGCGTTAAACTCAAAGTGCGTTAATAAACTATATATATACAAGGAAGGAACAATGTACATCTTGAGGCAACCTTTACAAGAGAAAATGATCTTTGGGTGGGTACCTTAGAGAGATACATTACTTTTTTTGTATGCACTAAAATTCATGGGTAAACTACCTTGCTGCAACCTTTGTAACAGGAAGGGAGGACCCAAGCTCAAGTTCAAGCGGAGAATGAGAACAGGCAGGCACGTTTATTTTTGGGAGAGATCTTTGCATATCTATTTGTTTGCCCGTGCGATGTGCTGTGCATTCGCGAAATGCAAATACAGCGGGAGGACGCTGCACCCCGCCCCAGCCTTTACACCTAAAAGGGAACCCGTCCCGAGTTCACTCGCGCGCTTTTGGCCGCGGTTAGCCTGCGCGAGGCGGACAATAGGCCCCCACTGCGTCCCCTCGCGCTGCCGCCGCCGCCGCTCCGCGTGCTAACTGCAAACCCTGCTGCCCACGCCCAGCCCCGGCGGGGTCACAGCACAGAGGCCGAGGGGGCGCGCAGGCGCAGAGCGCGGCTGGGTGTCCAACATGGCTGAGGTGCTGCTGTTGCTGCTTCTCTTGCTGGAGCAGAGGGCGGGATGCTGAGTTCCCCCGCAGCAGCAGCAGGAGCAGCCTCAGCCTCAGCAGTAGCAGTGGCAGGGGCGGTGGGGGCTGAGGCAGGCTCTTCTCAGCCATGGCTAGGCTGGCTGACTATTTCATTGTGGTGGGCTATGACCATGAGAAGACAGGTAGGTGTGGCTGTGTGTAATGCTGCTGTGTGGTGTGTGGCCTCCCTCCCCCAGCCCCCTGGTGTCACGCAGGCCCCCAGAAGGGGGAGGTGGAGGCCGTGTGGACTTTGTGTGCCAGAGGCTGCTGCGGGGAGCATTTCTCCTCAGGACTGGGGGGATGGGGTAACTGCCTCTCCCCAGGTTGAGCAAGTTGGTGGGGGAGTCAGGGGGTTGCTTTCATGAAGGGGACTAAGTTAGCAGGGGGTTAATTTCCTCCCCAGGACGGTGGATAGGTTGGAAGGGGAAGGAGGGGATTCTCTTCCTCCGATGAAGGTGGGCGGGTTTGCTTCAGGACCTTCCCAGAGCACGGGCATGTGTGGAGTGGCTTTCAAAATCTGTCAATGACCATAAAAACACACTAGTAAAGCCCCCCTGTCCCTCCCAGCACTAAAGCCCCTGTCACATCCTGAGCGAGTAATGCACAATGCAGGGGGTGGGGGCTGGGGCTGGGATGGTCATTTTCGGCAGAAGAAAGAGGTGACATTCTGGTCCTGTCACTTATTGGTAATTTCACATAGTGGATGCAGGCTGTTGTGCTTTCCAGGAGCCATTTCCCTCATTTGAAGGAGGGAAATTATGAAAAAAGGAGAGATTTTAAATGTCTCATAATTTACATAATAAAAATTATCCATTATAAGAGTCTTTAAACATTAGCTTAACATGAATCCCCAGGTGGGAATTCTTGTTTGTTATTTTATGAGGTGTTTTCTCTGTAAGGAATAATATTTTTATTATTCTCCTACCTCTTTGTGTATGTAGTTTTTCAAAATATTTTGTTTAGCAGAACAGTAAACTTAATGCTAAAAGAAAGGTAGATTAAGTAGGATCTTCCTGGAAACAATTGAGGTTATTGTCCTTTTTGTTTGGGGACAAACAATTGTTAATCACCACTCCACTGAGGTACCATTGGTGATATAGTATAGGTAGCAATATGGCATTTTGTAAGCTCTGTAAGGTTGCCTGTGTTATGGAATTGACACAGCAAAAATGTTTTTGCTCCTCTGATCAGATGAGAAGGGGAGACATGTCTGGTATGCAACCCTGGAGGCAAAGAAAACCCCTCTTTCACTAGTTCAGTGAAATATATATTTTTGTCTCTGACTATAATATTTGTCAATGATGACATAACATCACTTGTTTATGGATATTGCTGAAGAAACTTTCAACCCTCAGACAGCTGTATTTTAATTTTCAGTTGAGTTGTTGACTGGTACACAAATACACACAGGCTTGCTTTTCAGTGGATATTTTAGGGTGAGCTATTGTCATTAAGCAGGATTTTAAATAATTCTTTTTATAAATGCCCAAGGCTATATGTAACAAACCATACTTAAATCTTGTACTTGAATCTGTATTCGTGGACTATCTGAAGGTAATAGTTACTCCATAGCTTCCTTTACATATTTTAAAAATGTAATAAAGGGTTAGTTTGGCATATTTTTATTTAACAGTAAAATAAAATCTATTACATCTAAGTATTGTATTTATAAGGTTTGCATGGCTTGGATAAAAATCTGTCCATAAAAGATTTGGTGTCCCTTCTAGAATTCACACATGATTTTATCTATGCATTACAATATGTACTGTCTTTTCTAATTCCAGTTGTGAAATTACAGGACTTGTGAGGTGGAAGTAGGGTGCAAGAAGCCAAGGGCCTTTAAGGGGAAGATACAAATATGTATACTGCTTTTTTTTTAAGGGGGTGCAGTCAGCTTTGACATCTTCACTATATGAAGTAAATTGACAGCTCAGATTTGGACAAATGGCTGTATTTGTAAGATCCTGATCCTGCAAGCACTCAAGCACATGTCTAACTTCATGCACATATCCTTGACTTCTTGACTACTCCCTTCTGTAAAGTTATACACGTGCATAAGAGCTTTCAGGACGGGGACCTTAATTTGAAGAATCTGTGTCCTGAAATAGTTAGTTTAGACCTGACAGAGTAATCAGAAGTTATTATTGAATGGGTTTGCTGCTGTTTAACACCTACTGTTCAAAATGTTTGAGAGAAAACAACATTCTCCAGAAGACTAGGCATGCACTGTATTCCAAATTCCTTCACCCCCACGTGCAATTCCATAATACACAGAGTACTGACAGTTTTTTCTTTTGTAAAATTCCAAAGTTCTTTTGGTGTATTAATTCCATTTCCTTCTTTATGAAATAGATGGGCTGAAAATTTTTTGTAAGATAGACTTATAATTATCCTTGACGGTTTTAAATAAATCTTTGTGTATAGACATTTTCTCTTTACTTTCTCTTTTTAAAAGGCACTTGCTTTGGTATATTAGATTGTTTTAACTTTTATCTGAAGTGAAAAATGTTTCTATTTAAGTTTAAATGCAAAAAATCTGTTACACCAGCTTGTCTAAATGATTTCAAATAGACTCAGTATAAAAATTTAAAATCATGAAATATAGTTCATGTAGTTTAAGAAATGATTTTTAGAGTTCCTATTGGTAGAAAATACTCTCCAGATCAGTGTTACAACTCCTGATCCAATAGGTGTTTTTTAAATGCTTTTGAAAAAGGGAGAAAGATACCATTTATTGTAGTCTATTTTTTACATGGCCCTCATCAATTTAGTGTCCAATAACAAATTTATAGCACTCCAATGAGGTGGGGAAGGATTATCCCCACTCTACAGATGAAGAACTCAGGCAAGGAGAGATGAATGGATTTACCCATAGTTGAGAATTCAACCCAAATTTCCTCAGTCACAGTGCAGTATCCTAATGACAAGACCATCCTTCTTATTACAGAGGCAAATCTATTTCACCTGGCACTTTATCCATAGCAAACATGTGCTGACAAACTTTCCTATTTAGTTGATTATTTATACTTGGATGTTTCAAAATTATAAATTTGAATATGTAGTATTTAGGGACTGTCTCGGGCAAATAACATTTAACAGTTTACTGGTGTGTTGGTTCTTTCTTCCTTATTGGATTTAGTTTCATGGTAATCCCAAAATAAGAAGGAATATAGATTTTAAAATTACTGCAGCCTCTATAATGTTTTCTTCACCTTTTTAAAATATTTAAACTTACTATGAAGTGATTTTTATGATAGTGAAAAGGTGCTGTATTGACAATCCTGTTGATGTAATCCTATGTTTATTCATGAAATAGGTGTACAGCTGTGGCATTATAAACTTCGCTGTGCCACCTGTTAGTGTGCACAGCTTTGACTTGGAACTACCATCAGTGTGTCAGTCACACACAGTTGGTGGATTAAGCTAACTCCTTTGATTAGATTTTTCAGTCTTTGTTAGTTGGAACTTGCAAATTGGCAGGTAGCATGTTATATCTAATTCTGCATCAGTTTTACAAATCCATTGCAAGTATTGAAGTATTTGGGTCCTGATCCTGTATTTGCCTGTCTGTAGGTGCACTCTTACACAGACTTCTGCTGAAGTCAGTGGGACAGTGTACCTGTGCATGATCATATGGAATTGGGGCCGTGGCTTTTATTGGGCGAGGGTGTCTGTACAACTTCTTATTACCCTGCTTTTTATGGTTTGTGATATTGAGCTATACAATCTAGCAACCTTAAAAACTAACAGAATTATTTTTTGTAGGCATTGTATACAATCCATGCATCTTTTCTGATAATGAGTGTGACTTTTTTTGTGTGTGCATTTACTAACCGTTGAAAATTTCAAGAAGGAAAATTTATTCTTGTGGACTTCCCCATGATTCGTATAACTGTCAGTATACATACATGTGAGCGATGCATGCACAGTTGAACCTCAGTTCTGCAATTGTATTCACACACATAGACCCTTGCACCATGACCCCTACTTATCTTGGAAGTACTCTGTGTGGATATAAGAGCCCACATATGCAGATTGAAAAGGAGTACTTGTGGCACCTTAGCGACTAACCAATTTATTTGAGCATAAGCTCACATAAATTGGTTAGTCTCTAAGGTGCCACAAGTATTCGCAAAAAGAAAAGGAGTACAGACTAACACGGCGGCTACTCTGAAACCTGTCAATATTCAGATTGGAGTCCTAGTTGCAATGGAACTGAGCTTGCATTCCTTGTGCACTCAAAACTTCTTTTGAAGTCACTGATAATTTTGGATGTGAAGGGATGCAGCAGCAGCCCTTGTGGGAAGTGAAATAAGCAAGCATTTAATTTGACAAAAGTGAAGCAGTCAGATTTAATATATGTAGCTCTATAGTTGTTAGTTACTGCTCTCACTTTTTATTTTGAACTAACTAACTAATTATAGAGCTACACGTATTAAATGTGACTTTCACTTTTGTCATATTAAATGCTTGCTTACTTCAGTTTCCACTGCTATATCCCTTACACACCCAGAATTATCAGTGATTTCAAAAGAAGTTTTGAGTGCACAAGGAATGCAAGCTCAATTCCATTAGAACTAGGACTTCCATCTGTATATATGGGCTCTTACTGGGATGGAGAAAATTTTTGTTATCCAACCCGTCAGTATAACGGAGAGTTGCTGCAGAAATGGTCCAAAGGGCACATATTGAGATTTCTTTGCAAAGAATGTAGTTGTTAGAAAATGTAGGCCCCATGAATCAAAAAACACCACTTCATGTGCGTTCTAAGACTTTTTTTTTTTTTTCCCCCTGGGTTTTGAAGTGTGTTTGATGTGCTTTACAACAAGAATTCCCATATAGTGTGTTTGCATAATGGAATGTTGATGGGATTTAGGGAAGTTCACAGATGTTTGCAAAGATCACACAAGGGCATGAGAAAACATGCTGCTGCTTGTTTTTTGTTTTTTTGCTGGTATAAGCCCTAATCACGAATTCATCATTGGAATTTACATACGGCCTTATTCAAAAAGGTGTGAGAGAGAGACAAGGTTGTATTGCTTTCCCAAAGCAGAAACAAAATGGTAGTGTCAAAGAAAGAAACTAAATATTGGGCATATTTAATCTGCCCATACACCCACCATGGCTTTTCTTTAATTAGAACACTGGAAAAAGAACTTGCGTATAATTGAGATGCAATAATGTATACAACAAAGTAAACTCTAAAAACTACCAAAACAGAGAGAATCTGTATGTTTTGTAAATATTTTTTCTAAAACTAAGTAACAATAGATCTGCATTACTCTTGCTTCTGGTATCAGTGGCTCTGCATATAACAAAGGGAATAAGGCTTGAGTACTTAATTTTTATTGACTATTACAATGATTAATCAATTCTAATGTGACAAGTGATCATACTATAGCTGCCTGTATCTTCAGGAACAAAATTATCTAATCTTGTTTATTTTAAAGAAATCACTTCCTCTTACCTAGTTTTACATCTTGTTAGATTTTGAAGCTAGATAAGAGAGAGTGCAGTAAAGTGGGCAGAAGAAATTCCTAAAACGTGGTATTCTTGTTTTGATTCAGTTAACTTTCCTGTGATCAGAGTTTGCCTATAAACAGAAGGATGATATTCTGCCCTATTCAGTTAAAACAAAACAAACTCCAGCTACAATTAGAATTACTTTTTTATGATAAATCTTTTTGGAGATGATGTAACTGGTGTTTAATTTCATAATAAGTGCTAAGTAGTCTTTTTATATTTAAAGTAGTATCACATATATTACCTGGGACAGGCATTCTGTTCAGCTGCCTCGCAAGTCAAAGGAAGTCACTTTCTTCCTCTTTTAGATAAACACCTTATTCCCTGTCCCCCCAAAGATACTGAAATAGGAGGAGTGTAGGAAATCAGGTTGTCACTTGACTCCCCCATTTGTGCCATAGCTGCATGAGGTCTAGTTGCAGTCTAGTCCTAAAAGTACAATATACCTAAAACAAAGAAAACAACAAAACAATATTTAAAAAAAAAAGAGCCCTATCCTTTTTATGGCAAAGGAGCTTTAGCGTTTCATCAAAGCACAAAATCTGCTCTCTGAGCTAAATCAGAATGCAGCTACTCAATATTGTGCATTGGATAAGACATTAGTAATCACTCATGATTGACATCAGTCACTTGGTGTATAGGAAAGATGAAGTTGTAACAGAAGGTTGTCACATGAGTAGTATAATCTTCGTTAAAATATAATCCACTGTTACGTAGAGCATTAAGGCAAAGCAGAAAAATGTTTGTAATGTTCTTTTCTATTGACAGTCTCTGGTCTCTGAAAATCAAGATTCAAAGATTTGCTAGCAATCTTATTCTAAGCATATTTATTTATTTAAGCTGATCATTGTAATTGAAAGTGGTTACTCTGAATCTCTAATTCATAATTTAAGAAAATGCTGCAACTCTGCAAGTGAAGTTATACCTTCTTGCAAAGTTCTTAATCTGATACTTTCTTCAAAACTTGGATTTTGAATTTTGTCCGCTGGATCTCCCTTTCATAGCAAGAAAAAATTATTCATTTAACAGGGAAACATTTCATACAGCTATTTCAGTTTAAAATTTAATGTCCAGAAGGCACACATGCTTATTGTGCACACATTGTCCAGAAACTAGTTTAACTTGTCCTGGCATTGTTTAGTAAGGGAAGATAATGAATATTTTATATCTTCAGGGATATTGTAAGACTAAATTGCCACAGAAAAATAATTGCTCTCTTTTATTCCATGGCAGTCTTGAATTAACATACTGCAGTTTTATATCTAACCGAAGGATGTTTCTGCTTGACATGCTGTATTCTTCTCTTCTTGGCCAGCATGTTATATTGTGCAAGTTTGAACACTGCTAACGCTGTGGGCTTCTATAACCGCAAACATATTGTTCAGTAGAAAACAAAGGTGACTTGCATTTTTAACTCCGACAATATAACAAACATAGTAGCCTTATCATATTACACTGGGCAAGATAATTATCAGGGTGGATAAAAATCAGTGATTTAAAAAAAAATCAGATTTTTTTTTTTTGGTGTGGATAAAATGCATCCAGCAATCATCCCTCCATAATGCCAACTATAATAAACTTCAGAGCTAAGGGTGAACCATTCAAGAAATATATGTTTGATGATGATGTTTTAAAGACCGTCACACCAGTGAACTGGTGGAAGTCATTTAAGCACTTGGATTCAGAGGTTGTTGGAGCGATGATCTCACTTTTAACAGCAGTAGCTTCTTCTGCCAGTGTAGAAAGAATATTTTCTTCCTTTGGACTAATTCATACCAAATTGAGAAATCGTTTGGGACCTGAAAAAGCAGGAAAGCTTGTTTTGCTTTTCCGGATTATGAACAAACAGGAAAATGAAGGCGAAGATGACTGAGTTAGCTGCAGAAGTCAATATTTTAAGTTCTTCTTTGAGTGCTTGCTCATATCTATTCCAATTAGGTGTGCGCGCGCTGCATGCATAATTGTCAGAGAATTTCTACCCTAGCAACACTCGGTGGGTCAGCTGTGGAACCCCCTGGAACGGCGCCTTCATGGCGCTAGATATATACCCTAGCTGACCCAGTGTCCCTCAGTTCCTTCTTACCGTCCGTGATGGTCGTTGGAACTGTGGAGCTCGGCTTTGCTGCTCTCCACTCTCCCTAGTGATACTGTCTTCGTAGTTTAATTGTTATAGTTGTTGTAGTTTTAGTATAGTTATAGTTATAGCTGTAGTATATATAATTATTGTAGTGGGTTGGAAGGGGCCTCCTCCCTGCCTGCCGCTTGGGCTTATGCCCAAGGCTCTGGGCTTTAAACCTTGTTCGTCTTGTGCTAAATCCATGCCAACAGGTGATCCCCGCACCCCCCCCACGACTCCTGCCTGAAGTGTCTGGGGGAATCCCACCAGGCAGACACTTGCAAAGGGATTTGCAAGGGATTTCGGCTCCAGACCAAGAAGGAGCGGGACTTTAGATTAAAACAGCTCCTAATGGAGGTGGATTTTAGCCCGGGTCCCCCAGTGGCATGCTGAGACCTAGTGCCAAGTGACTTGGTGCGCAGTGCCCCAGCGGCAGCAGTAGGTATTGCACTGCGGTTGGACTCTGGCAGAGACCCACAGCACCGAAGTTCCCCGGCACCGCAACTGGTGCAGTCGGTCTGGCACCGTTCTCATTTGCCTGGCCAAAAGCGGCACTGCAGGCCAGAGATAGCTGCTCCGCCTCGGCAGTTGCCAGCGCCCCTGGGCCCACCCTTGGAATCCCGTCCTATAGTAGAGTGACTGGGGGAGTTCAAGCACCGACGTTGGCGCCACTGACTCCAGCACTGAGGGAAGAGCCGTTGAGTCCGGCGCGCATGGGCTCCCTGACTCGTAGTGTGGTCGAGCCCCGGCTCCCATCAACGCTGGATACCTTTGCGGCAGCAAGGGACCTCATTGTGATGACAGAGTGGACATCACTGCAAACCGTGGCACTGGCTCCTGTTCATGTGGTATCGTCCCAGGGCAAACCATCACTGATCCGGCTGTTGGCTCCTCAGTTAGAACCACGGCACTGGTCCCGTTCTTGGATCCGTTCCCGCTCCTGACGCAGCTCCCTCTCTCGATGCCAGTTGTACTCACGGCACTGATCCGACTCGCAGGGCTGGTCAGACTCCTGGCACTGCTCTACACGTCGGTCACCGTCCCGGAGCAGATCTCGGCGCTGCTCTTGGAGACTGTCATCGTCGCAGTCAAGATCTGGATCGCGGTACCGGTCCAGACCTTGGTACCGGTCTCGGTCCCAGCACCGCACCCCAGCATCGCGGTGCCTCTCCCCGCAGTTGCGGCACTGATCCCCAGCAGCCCGGTACCAGTCTCCACCACGTCCGGGTGACTAGACGTAGACATGTTCGGCACCGCCTTGGCCTTTGTGATCGCTTTGCATTTGTCGCAGTCCAACGCGGGCTCGTGACCCGGCCACACAGCTCATAGCTACGGCTTGGGTGATGCTGCCCACTGGCAAGAGAAAGGCCATGATCCCATCCAAGGGTCTGTCCCGTGGCCCTTTTGGACACTGAGCTTACCACCAAGCCCAGGGCACCCCATCCGGCCACTAAGAGCCTCGGGTGCCAGAGGCCATCATAAGCAGTCCTGCTCCGGGGGGCATGGAAACCACAGCCCCAACTCCAGGGCAGGGTCCAGACTCCGGAGTTGTGGACCCCGGATGACAAGAGCCAACCCAGCAGGAAACACCACTGGACCCCCTGGCTCCTGTGGCGTTGTCCTCATCCTCCCCAGACGAGGCGGTGGCTGGGACGACGGTCTCTGGTCCCCCTTCCAATAGACTACCAGGACCTCCTGCGTAGGGTGGCACGGAACATGAACCTCCAAGAGGAGGAGATGTTGGAGTTGGAGGACCCGGTGGTGGACATCTTGTCAGCGGAGTGGCTTTACCACTCATTCGCCCCATACAGATCATGGCCAGCACAATCTGGCAAACGCCTGCATCCATCCCTCCAACTGCTGAAGGGGTGGAGAGGAAATATTTTGTCCCTTCCAAAGATTGAGTACCTCTATACTCACTCTCAGCTGTGTTCAATAGTGGTGGCCTCAGTGAACGAGAGGAAGTGGCATGGGCAACAGGCTCTGGTGCCCAAGTCGAAAGACGCCAGGCGTCTCGATTTGTTCGGGCACAAGGTCTATTCCTCGGGGGGCTGCAGCTCAGGGTCGCAAACCAGCAGGCACTCCTGAGCCGCTATGACAACTCATGGAACTCTATATGTTAAAATTCAAGGAGCTAGTATCTCCGGAGTCCAGAGATGAGTTTGGGGCCCTGGTAGAGGAGGGCAAAAAGGTGGCCAGGACCTCCTTACAGGCCTCATTAGATGCCGCGGACTCCACTGCCCAGACCCTTGTGTTTGGAATAGCCATGCGGTGCATATCTTGGCTGCAGGTGTCCAGCCTGCTGCCAGAAGTGCAGCAAACCCTACAGGACCTTCCCTTTGAAGGACAAGGCCTGTTTTCAGATAAGACCGATTTCCAGGCTCCAAAGCCTTAAAGATTCTAGGGCCATAATGCGTTCCCTGGGGATGCACACACCGGTCACACAATGGAGGCCCTTCAAACCCCACCCTTAAGGATCCTATCCGCCTCCTCGACTGAGGCAGGGCTTTTATAGGAGACGTGGGCGAGGTGGCAGGAAGAAGTCCACCAACCAGCAGCCAGGGCAGAACCAAGGCCCAGCTAAACCTCCGGCAGTGCCCAAACAAAACTTTTGAAGGTGCGCCCGAGGACAGCTTACCGGACATCAGTCAGGATCCTTCCTCACCATTCCATAATCGTTTATCCCGTTTCCACTGTGCGTGGTCCCTCATAACTACAGATCGTTGGGTTCTTCACACTGTGGAAAAGAGAAAATTGGAGAGAATATCCTTCTCCCCACCCTCCCACTCTCCCTCCCTGTCCCTCTTCACAAGCAACTCCTTATGCAGGAAGTGCAGACGCTCCTAACCATGGGAGTGATTGGGGAGTTTCCAAGGGAGTTAAGGGGCAGGGGTTTTTACTTCTGTTACTTCCTAATCCCCAAAGCAAAGGGCAGGCTTTGGCCTATACTGGACCTGCGCAGACTCAACAAATTCAAGATAAAGTTAAAGTTCCGCATGGTGTTCTTGGGGACCATCATACCTTCCCTGGATCCTGGAGACTGGTGTGCCGTCCTCGACATGAAGGATGTGTATTTCCACATAGCGATTCATCCGACGCACAGATGTTTCCTTCGCTTTGTGGTCAACTGCAAACGCTGTCAGTTCATGGTCCTTCCATTCGGTCTTTCTACGCCCCCCCCGGGTATTTACCAAATGTATGGCTGTCATGGCAGCCTCCCTCCATCGGCAGCGAATCCAAGTATTCCTGTATCTTGATGATTGGCTTATCCGAGGTCACACCAGGGAACAGGTGCAGTCCCACATCCAAGTGACCATGGCCATGTTTCGTCGATTAGGCCTCCTCCTCAACGTGGAAAAGTCGACTCTGGATCCAACCCAGAGAATAGAGTTCATTGGGGCAGTCTTAGATTCCAGACTCGCCTGAGGTCTTCTACTGGACACCCACATCCAGTCTTTGGCGAGTCTCATCCGGAGCCTCCAAAGTTTTCCTATCTCAGTAGCAAGGACGAGTTTAAGCCTTCTGGGGCACATGGCCTCCTGTACGTATGTGACCAGGCATGCCAGACTGTGGCTCTGCCCATTTGAGGCCTGGCTGACAGTAGTCTATTGCCCAAGTCGAGACAGCCTAAACATGGTGGTCACTTCCCAGAAACGGTCTTAGCCTCTCTCTGCTGGTGGTTAGACCCCAGGGCAGTATGTGAAGGAGTCCCATTCCATACTCCTCAACCCTCATTGTCTCTAGTCACAGATGCATCATCCCTAGGATGGGGCGCTCATCTCGGGGACATCCAGACGCAGGGTCTATGGACCACAGCTGAACTCTCTCTACACATCAATGTACGGGAGCTGATGGCAGTGCGCCTGGAGTGTCAAGCATTCCGGGAGCATCTACATGGCCATTGCGTGGCTGTCCTCACAGACAACACCACGGCCATGTTCTACATCAACAAGCAAGGGGGAGCTCGCTCGTCCCCCCTTTGTCGGGAAGCCATTCGCCTGTGGGAGTTTTGTACAGCCCACTCCATCCACCTCATGGTGTCCTTTCTCCCAGGGGTCCAGAACACACTGGCAGACCACCTCAGCAGGTCCTTCCAGTCCCACAAGTGGTCAATCCGTCCCGATGTCATCCACTCCATCTTCTTGAGGTGGGGGTTTCCCCAGGTCGACCTGCTTGCCTCGCGTAGCAATCGGAAGTGCCAGATATTTTGCTTTCTCGAGGGCTGCTCCCCAGGTTCTCTCACAGACGCCTTCCTACTCCCATGGAAGGGCCAGTTGTTCTACGCCTTTTCTCCCTTCCCGCTTGTTCACAAAATCCTACTCAAAGTGCTCAGGGACAGAACATGTCTGATCCTGGTCGCCCCGGCGTGGTCCAGGCAGAACTGGTACACCACGCTATTGGAGATATCTGTAGACGCCCCGATTCCACTCCTGCTTTGGCCGGACCTGATCTCACAAGACCATGGCCGCCTCTGTGTTCCTGACCTGCAATCCTTCCACCTCATGGTATGGATGCTGCATGGCTAACTCACTCGGAGCTTCTCTTCTCCCATTCAGTGCAGCAGGTCCTGCTAGGTAGCAGGAAGCCCTCCTCTAGACCCATGTACCTGGCCAAATGGAAGTGTTTTTCTCCTGTTTGGTGTGCCCCCCCTGCCCCCCGGCAAGTGTCCGTGCCTCTCATCTTGGACTATCTCCTATCCCTAAAAGGCAAGGTCTGGCAATATCATCTGTTAGAGTGCACCTGGCAGCCATCTCGGCTTTCCACCCAGGAGAAAATGGACACTCTGTCTTCTCCAACCCTATGGTCGGTAGGTTTCTTAAGGGCCTGGACCGTCTCTATCTGCAGGTGCAGCAACCAGTCCCTCCGTGGGACCTTAACCTGGTCCTATTTAGACTTACGGGGGCCCCATTTGAGCTGATGGCCACCTGCTGTCTTCTGTACCTGTCTTGGAAGACACTTCTGTACCTCTCTTCCTCATGGCTATCACTTCGGTGAGGTGCGTATCCGAGATCAGAGCCCTCACTTTGGAACCACCGTACATGGTCTTCCATAAGGACAAGGTGCAGCTACGCCCTCACCCAGCTTTACTTCCCAAGATGGTGTCAACTTTTCACATCAACCAGGACATTTTCCTCCCGGTCTTCTATCTTAAGCCACATGCTACTTGGCGAGAGCAACGGCTGCACTCTCTTGACGTTCGTAGGGCCCTTGCATTCTATATTGAGCATAGAAAGCTGTTCAGGAAAATGACCCAGCTCTTCATCGCTATGGCCGACCGGATGAAGGGCCTCCCGGTCTCTTCACAGCGCACCTCTGCTTGGATCACGTCCTGTATCTGTGCTTGCTACGACCTGGCCGGCGTCCCGGCCAAGCCCCTCACCGCCCATTCCACAAGGGCTCAAGCCTCGTCGTCGGCTTTCCTGGTGCAGGTTCCAATACAGGAGATCTGTAGAGCTGCTACTTGGTCTTCAGTGCATACTTTTTGTCTCACTAGACAATAGTCCAGCAATCCAGAGACGATGCGGCATGTGGTTCAGCGGTGCTGCACTCAGCGATATCTCACTCCGACCCCACCGCCTAGGTAAGGCTTGGGAGTCACCTAATTGGAATCGATATGAGCAAGCACTCGAAGAAGAAAAGACGGTTACTCACCTTTGTAACTGTTGTTCTTCAAGATGTGTTGCTCATATCCATTCCAAACCCGTCCTCCTTCCCCTCTGTCGGAGTAGCTGGCAAGAAGGAACTACGGGGGCGCTGGGTTGGCTGGGGTATGTCTCTAGCGCCATGAAGGTGCCATTCCAGGGGGCTCCACAGCTGACCCACTGGGTGTTGCTAGGGTAAAAATTCTCTGATGATCATGCATGCGGCGTGCGCACACCTCATTGGAATGGATATAAGCAACACATCTCGAAGAACAACAGTTACAAAGGTGAGTAACCGTCTTTTTCTCATGTTGGCCTGGCTGACATAGTCAATTTTTTTTTTTTTTTTAAATTTCATTTAACTATTTTAGTTAAAAAAGATTTTAACAAAAACAAACCTGATTTTAAAAAACTTCAATGTTTAACTAAATTCAAAAATTCATATGCTTGTTTTGTTAAAATATTATGTTTGCTGTTGAAGAAAAACATCCAGAATACATAACATTGTTTGTTGTTTTATTTAAATAAAACAACTTAAATGTCTGTCTTGTGATGTTCTCCTCCTAATACAGCATGGCAAGAAAATCCTCCAAATATTAATGATTAACCTGTTGAATTGGTGATAGTTCACCTCCCAATGATTTCATAAATATCTGCTTCAATTACCTTTGGTAAATGAAATAACCAAACAATTATTCATTTTCTGATGTAGCTGTAAAACTCATCTGAAAAGTTTTCAGAATAAATCACTTAAAAATGTATAGTGTGTACCTTCTAAAAATGAAACCTACATCTACCTCTGAGTTGTGAAGAATATGTATTAAGGTTATAACAACCCACAAGAACGCACTTTTATGTAGAAATCCATGATTAAATAGTCTTCCTGACTAGTGATTTAAATCATGATTTAAATCAAATCCACCCTGATAATTATACTGCTCTGGTACTTCATTGACATGAATTTAAAATATCAGTGTAATGGCAACTCACTCTTAGTAGCTGCAGCTGATAAAGTGGGGAATTCAAATTGTGTCATAATTTTCTAGCAGGAAACAGTAGTTGCTGTGTTCAGCTTTGAAAAATATTGCTAACACCTGTACCATGTAAACTAATAAATTGTGGGAAAGACTTGGTCCTGGTCTCCTTCTACATCGTCTTTGCAGAGTAATGCAAGGCTTGCTAGCTGTTACTGCTAATCTAACAATGACCACTGTCGTGAATTACTAGATTAATGTGATGGTAGTGAAGGTGTCTGTCGTCTGTTGTTTAGGGTTTTGCAATAACTTACTTCAGTTTGTGTACTACTTGCTTTTTTTTTTTTTTTTTTAAAGACTAAATTGCACCTATAGTGTTAATGTCCTATTCTGAAGTCATGAAAAATCTCTGTTAATACCCTGCTCTGAAAACAGAATGAGTAATTTCCTTGTTGGGTTTTCTATGGCATTCATCACTATAGTATCTGAGCACTTTGTAAACATTAGTAATTTTTTTCCCAAGACCCCCATGAGGAGGAGGAGGGATATTATAATCCCCATTTTACAGATGAGGAGTTGAGGCACAGAGAGATTAAGATCAAAAGTATCCACTAATTTTGTGTGTCCAATTTGAGATGGGTGGGACCTGATTTTATTTTTTTAGAGCACTTAGCCATATATAGAACTCTGTATATTCAGAAACATCTCCCATTGACTTCAGTTGCAGTTGAGAGTTCTTGGCACTTCTGCAGATCAGTTCTCAGGGTCTCAAGATGGCCCCCCAGAAAACAAGGAACACGAAGTTAGTGACCACTTGTGAAAATTTTGATTTCATTGTCTTCATTAGTGTCACATAGGAACTCTGAGGGAGAGGAAGGGATACAATCTATTTCGTCCAGGGCAGCATTCCACTGCTTTAACCACGAGGCCATCCTTTATCTTCCTGTAGTCCCCTACCTCCTTCACCATGGTAAGTCCCAGAGCAGATCCATTCTGTGCACTGAATGAAGCAAGCGCCCTGTGGAGAAAAAATAGTGGATAATCATAATGCATATACTCAAAGAGGCCAAATTACGGTTCCACCGGCTATCTTAGTTCTGGCATTTCCTGACTTCAGTGCTTGACTTTGCAACCTTCATAATCTTTTATTATTGCCTACCTTTTAAAAAAAGCAAATTGAAATAAACAAATTCTATCATGTTGGATCATATTGACATCCACATAGGTCGTCAACAGGTTTGGAACCTTTAGATCCACTCATCAGACCTTGCCATTTGAGTTAATAAGTAACTGACAGCAATTGTAGCTTGTCATCTTCTATGGGGGCCAGCAGAGAGGGATGAGACATGCATTTTGTCAGTGGGTTTCACAGATATTTGCTGACAGCAGAGGAATGGTGAGACTCAGGACTCTTGGGCTCCATTCCAGCATCTGGAGGGGCATGTTCTCTAGTGAGCAGGATCCTCTGCAAATTTCCCCTAAGCCTGACGCCTTCTGTTCCATCCTCTCCAACCTATCCTGTCTTTTCTCTGCTCCTGTCTCTTTGTCCCAGTCCCATTCTCCTTGTCTACCCAGTTCTAGTGTCCTCTTCTCAGGCTTCTTATCCAAGCCCCAGTCTCTCCAGCCGTCCAGGTCTCCAGTCTACTACTTTCCCTCAACCCTAGTCTGGCTTTTGTCTCCTTTGGTTTCAAATCAGAGCATATCCTCCTTGAGACAGGCTCTCTGTTCCAGTTCCTGATCCCATCTCAGCCCAGGGCAGCAGTTATGGCGAAAATCTTCTGAGGTCTTGTTCATTTGCTCAGCGAGGATAGAACATGCACGGTCCTGTCACATAAGAGCTGTGAGGGGATGGAGCATGTTCTGTGGGGATTGTATGTGTAGGGATTAAGTAGTGTGAGACCCTAATGTGGTCATTGAGGGTGGAATCTTTGGAGTGTTTAGTTATTAAAATTGAAGAAGTCTCTATTGAGCATATGTGAACTGCAACTTTTTCCTCCAAAGGCTTATAACTTGGCCAAATTTGGGTGGATTTTCATAGGGATGGCAAAAGGTACATTACTGGCACAAAGGTTACCTCCTTCTGCACTCAGTCCAGATTTCACGCCAAAGTATGGGGATGCTAGAGCACTTCAAACAAAAGGTCACTAGAATTTTTTTAATATGTAGACGACCATGTCTTTTTCCCTGGCCTTGTTCTCGGAAATGGCTGACCAAAATTTAAAAGCCTCAGGCAGCACCCAGCATACAAAACTTCAGTCCAAATGGTTAAAGTTTGGCAAAGTTATAAGCGACCGAAAACAGAGTATTTATAAGAGGTGGTGTTCAAAAAAAGCATTCATTGGTGTTCCTTCTTAGTTTATTGTACTATGATCTTTGCCTCGTTAAAATGTAATATTTTCTATCTTCACACTTTTTAATGTTGAGATGAAATTGACCTATACAGTTATCTTTGGTTTATGGTGTTCAGTTTTGTACAAAGAAATTTAAATACTTAATTCTTCCAGATTACCAGTTTTTAAGAGGGGGGAAAAATAGTGGGGCATAAGATTCAGTTCTTGGCAGCTTTTGAAAGAGTTTGAGTGCTCTCCGGGCCAGATTCTCAGCTAATGTAAACAGGCATAATTCTCTCACTTATAAAGTATTAAGTATCTAACGACTAACTGACAGGATACAAAACAAGGCTGTCTGTTGAAAAGCACACATTTGTAAATGTCACCATTTATTAAAACTTAAAAACTATTCACTTAATCTGAATTCCTACTTATTGTGTAATTCTGTGACACTTGCATGCACTAGCTCTATTGTGGTTTTTTGTTTTTAAATTTAAAAATCAGTCCTGTGTGCTAGGGTTTCTTAAGAAAACAACATAGACCCAAATAATAATAAAAAAAACCCCTTCAAAGTCAGCGGCATCCTACTTGACTTACCACCACCCTTCAAAAATGCAAATAAACTTTCTTAAGAAGAAATTCTCATGTTACTACCCTGCAGAGCAGTTCCTAGTTCGGGGTGGGCAAACTTTGTGGCCCGAGGGCCACATCTGGGTGGGGAAATTGCATGCAGGGCTATGAATGTAGGGCTGGGGCAGGGGTTTGGGGTGCGGGAGGGGGTGTGGTGTGCAGGAAGGGGCTCAGGGCAGGGGGTTGGGGCAGAGAAGGGGTGCGGAGTGTATGAGGGGGCTCAGGGAAGGGGGTTGGGGTGCAGGAGGGGGTGCACAGTGTGGGAAGGGGCTCAGGGCAGTGATGCAGGGAGGGGTGCGGCGTACGGGAGGGGGCTCAGGGCAGGGGATTGGGGTGCAGGAGGGGTGCAAGGTGCAGCAGGGGCTTAGGGCAGGGGGTTAGGGTGCAGTAGGGGTGTGGGGTGTAGCAGGGCATTGGGGTGCAGCAGGGTGTTGGGGTGCAGGGTGTGGCAAGGGTTTGGGGTGCAGGTAGGAGACTCAGGGCAGGGAGTTGGAGTGCAGGAGGGTTTTGAGGTGTGGGCTCCAGTCCCATGCTGCTTACCTGGAGCGACTCTGGAGTGGCAGTGGTGCGCACTGGTGCCGGGGCAGGCTTCCTGCAAATGGTTCCCCATTCCCGGCCAATGGGAGCTTTGGGGGAGATACCCACAGGCAAGGGCAGAATGCTCAGCCCTCTGCCCTCCCTCCCCCAGGGGCTGCAAGGGTGTGGTGCCGGCCGCTTCCTGGACCGGAGTGGGGCTTGCAGCGCCACAGGGTGGCAATCCCATGGGCCAGATCCAAAGCCCTGAGGGGCCGGATCTGGCCCGCAGGCTGTAGTTTGCCCACCCCGTCCTAGTTCATAATCACATCATGCGACTCTCCCAGCACAAGTGTACATGTGAGCTTCAGTATAAAGACAGAGACTCTACATTATTACTAGACTATTAACAGCAAACAGTATTTCTTTCTATTTTAAACAGTTAATTTAACACAACGAATCACTGAATTTTACTAAAGGTGATGGAGGAATTTCAAACTCCTGGCCTGTCTAGCTAGTGAAAGCCAGTAGGGAGGGTCCTGGATCCAACATTTGTGGAGATTGTCGGTGCCTATAAGAAGGGTGGGATGTTGGGCTGTCAGTCTGGCTAGTTCGTTCCCAGCCTCTTTTCAGTCTTCCTTTTTTGAAAGTTGATTGAAAAGGTTGTTGCTTAGCAACTCTCACAATGTCTAGTCCTTCAGATATCTTTGGCACAGAAACCACACTTGATGCATTGATCTCCTCCAGGAATAGACAGTTAGCTGATGTTCATGCTAATGTTAGATCTGTTAGCAACTTCTGATACAGTTGATCACAAGATGGTGTTGAATCTGCCTATGGCTAATAAGAGTGGATGGTACTAGGAAAGATTGGAGCATTTCAAGAGTAGTCAGGAGGACCCAAAACATCCTATTGGGGAAATTGCTCACCGACCCTGAAGATGGTTTTGTGTGGTGCAGAAGATGGGTACCCACTTGGTGAGTAATGAGTTTTTTTTTTTTTTTTTTTTTGCGGTGGAAGGTTTGTGTGACACCTATCGTCCATAATATGCATGGTTGCTGGTGGCCTTCTGCATAGAATTTAACCTATGAAGTGTTAAAGGGCCTGGGATCTGCCTGTCTGAGTGACTGCCATTCTTCCTATGCAACACTGCTGCAGCTGCAGTCCACTGAGGCACTTGAGTTGGAGTTTCCTCAGTAGAAGAGAGGTTTCAGAGTAACAGCCGTGTTAGTCTGTATTCACAAAAAGAAAAGGAGTACTTGTGGCACCTTAGAGACTAACCAATTTATTTGAGCATAAGCTTTCGTGAGCTCACGAAAGCTTATGCTCAAATAAATTGGTTAGTCTCTAAGGTGCCACAAGTACTCCTTTTCTTTTTGCTCAGTAGAAGAGAGAAGCTGCTGGCAGAGCATTCTCTGTGAAGGTCCTCTGAATGTGGGATTCACTCCCCCTTGGTCTAGAATATCCTGAACTTGTTGACCTTTAGGGTATTCTGCAAGACTTTTGGGGAGCATTAGGTTTCAGACAGAGTGGGAATATTTTGTCTTTTTAAGGTGTACCTTTATTCCCTCTTACTCTCTGTCTGTGGCACATAATGTAGTCTCATTTACTTTGGTCTCATTTCAGTTGTTGGGTTTAGTATGTGGGTTCTGAGTGGTGTTTATGGCTTTGGTATACAGAAGGTCAGACTAGATGATCTAGTGTTCCTTTCTGGCCTTAAACTCTAAACTCTGTGAGGTACACCTACCTTTGATCTGGAAGGTGTGATTCCTGGTTTGTGTAGATGTACCCAAATTAACTGCCTAAAATAGCAGTGTGTTTGAGACAGCATGGCTGGCCACTTGGATTAGCCGACATGAGTACAACCCACCTGATCCCTGGGTCTGTACTCAGGCAGCTAGCCCAAGTTGCCATCCATGTTGCTGCAGACGTGCCACTATTTTTAAATGCGAGCTCGAGCAGAGAGAGTGCAGATACATCTACACAACCAGAATCACACCTCTCAGATCAAATGTAGATGTACCTCATAGAGTTTAAGGCCAGAAGGGTCAGATGAGTTTTTGTAAAGGGGGAAGCTGATTAGGTTGTGTCTCTCTCTCATAAGATCAGTGATAGTCGGGGTCCAATGGAATGGATGCATTTTAATGCGTTTACAGGTTGAAATAAAATATTTGTGTTGGAGCAAAAACTATGCCTTTTGAGATAGTAGGGCAACAGAGTTTGTAGTTCAAAATATGTTCAAAACTTCCCATTGGTTCTAAAACATGATAAAAGCTCTACAGAACAATTATTTTTCAGTCATTAGGTATAGTAGAACTATATTGGTATGTTTTCTTATTGTAGACACTATTATTGCAGAGGTAAGCTTCAGTGTTATGTAGCTATAATGTGTTTTATTACAGTTCAGAGTGTCAGCCAAAAGAAGAATCATGTGTTTTCCAATACTGTAGAATTGAAAAACAAAATCATGTGGAACCATGTATTCGCTATTCCAAATTCAGCACTCTACAAAATGGTGTTTCCTGTTTGACTGTAATCTAGGTAAACAAAGATACTAACCCTGCTGCTGAGTAAACAATGTTAATTCAAGTTATGATACTTTAAAAAAACTGATATTTTGTTGCCATGTGTACAAATACACTGTTTTTTGTGAGCCTAGAACACATTAGTTATACAACATTAATTTTTCTTTTGGTAATTTTAAATATATATTCATCTTCTCTTTTTTGTTTTTAGAGCTTGTATCCCATAGTAGCTATTTATGATAGGCAATATGATCACTGCAGAGTTTTCATTAAATTAGTAGCATTGTGTATGAATGTGTATTCTTCACCAGAAAAAAGAATTACACCTTTTCAGATTTTAATGGTTTTTTTGAGATAATGATGTGGCCAAATCAAAAACTTGCTAATTGCTACAGGAGCAATATTTTTCTAACAATAGAGGAGTAAAACCTTTTACTGACCAAGAGTCCAGAAATGAACAATAATAGTTGTATAAGAAGTAGAATTATGACTGACAGAAAGCAGGGGTGGGAGAAGACTTTTTTATTAACTAAATTTCCATTTACATTCACGTTCTGTTGAAGCAAAAACAAACAAAAAATAGACAGGATTTTTAAATGTAATTTGCTACCATGTCTTTTTTTTTTTTTTTTGTCTGTCAGGATTTTCAAACTATATTCCATGGTGTTTATCTTCAGCATCTGTTATTCTCTTTTTAATATTGACATCTCTGCTTATTTATGATTGTTAATTACAAAAATGGAGAGGAGTGATCATTGATTTATATTAAAGTAATGACTAAAGTCCCTAGTGAAGATTGGACTGAGGGGCAGGGGAGGCGATTTTGCTAGGCCTTATACAAATATATAATTAGACCCTCTACCCCAAGAACTTATAATGTCTTGTGGCTAAAGGAGAGGGCTGGAAACCAGAACACCTGTATTCTAGTTCCAGCTCTGCTGTGGATTTTGTGTTCCATTAGTCAGGTCATCTAATACTGCTGTCACTTTGCCATCCTGATTTTATATATGAAGAAGCTATGTATCCCTGCCGAAGGATGGTTGTGAGACATAATTCGTTAATGTTAACAAAGATTTTTTGGAGTCCTTGGATGGAAGACTGTCTCAAATAGCAAAGTATTATGCTAAAGTTGCAACCAACTTCTATTTTAACATATTTTAATCACCCAGTATCTTTGGGTAGGAAAAATGGCTTGGTCTGAATATTGTCAGATTTGTTCTGAAGGCAAAGGTAAATGTTTCTGTGATGTTGTGGAAAAAAAATTGGTCACCCACACATTAAGGAGCTTCAGAGAAAAATCCTCATACTTATGTATGTATTTTACCTTCTATCAGCACAGCTATAAACTTTCCCTGTTGAACTACATACACACCGTTCTTAGATTTTGTTTTTAAGCCAACTCACCCCGTTCCCCCAAATCCAACCAAAAAAACCAACTAACCACATAAAAACACTTAATTGGAAAGAGCTAAGGTTGAAAGTGTGTATCACTGTCACCCTCCTCCCTCAAAGTATACTTTCTCTAATTTATTTTTTGTTTAACTTGAAAAATCTTCAAATGTTAAGTCTAGCAATGAATAGTTAAGGGACACAGCATATTCCTACTCCTGCGTAATCCCTAATTACTTATTGTCACTACATGCAGTACGCACTACCTGCTCAAAATTAACTTTGCTCCCTAAAATTTGCAAAAGAGATATGCAAAGGTCGAAATAAAAATTATAGGATACTACTGGAAATAGGATTTTATAACATCCCCAATTATTTTGGATTTAGTGTATATTTTTGCAAATATTAGAGCTATTGGACTGTAGTGACCTTGATGGTTTATAATCTTAGACCCTCATCCTGCAAAGACTTACACAAGTGCAACTATATTATTCTGTTGAAATCAAAGGGACCATTCACAGGTACAACGTTAAGTATTAGTGTAAGCCTGCAGAAATGGGGCTTCAGACTCAATAACCACCGTGCTCTCTTGAGGGCTAGGAAAGCTACAGCTCAAGTTTCAGCATATTGTGGTGTTACTATCTCATCCCAAATCTTGGATCATCCAGTGCAAATGATGAATTTCATGCCTGATACTCCTAATGTTTTTCCTTTTTTTTTTTTTTTTTAAGTGGGGAAAAACATTTGAGGCTGTCTTCTTATATCATAAAAGATTTATGAAGGGCATAAACCCAATATGTTTTTGCTCTGCACTGCACCTTTCACCATGTGTTTTGAAGCCTTACTTTTTAATCTATAGACCTTGTTCTTGATGGGATTTTCTGTATGAGATCTGAGGAGGGAATTTTATAAATGATTCAGAATCTTGCATTTGGAATATGTGGTTAATGACCCCCACCTAGAGATGAATTTTATTTCTCTGTCAGTCTGTATCTATGCCACATTTAACAGTTTACCAAGATAGGAGTGCAAAATATTTTTCTTTGTTAAATTAATACTACAATAGCAAAGTTTGAAAGAGGCAGTTAAAGCAACTATTCACCTCTAAATTCTTTATCATATTCAAAGCTCCTCAGAAGTGTGACTTGTGGGACTGAAGGGCTTAAAAATGTTGACAATCTATTTATGTTATTTCACTCAATCTTTTGATTAAGGGAAATGCAACTGAATTTTTGTGGTAAGATTGTTGAGGTGGAGCAAATTTATTTACACTAAATACCACTCTTTTAGTGCCAGATCAATTTGCTTTTGGTCTGTCCCCCTTAGTGCCACTCAAAATAACAAAAGCCTAGTAGCATTTGACTGTTGGACAAAACATAAATGCAAAAAAAAAAATCACTGTATGAAAAGTTTAATATTTTTCTTTGATGAAAAATTAATGTTCAGTGAAAAATTAGTGAGGGTAACAACTTTATGATCAAAGTAGAGGGGAAACAACTTGTGCATAAAATTGTCCCACTTTCTGCTGGACCTCCTGAAAGCTATGTTGGCTCTATTCCCTTTGAATATACTATACTGAGTTTCATATAGCATTTTCCATTCAAATTGTTTCTCACATTGATCTAGAGTTAAATTGGCATGGGCTAGCCCTGCAGAAATCTTTGTAGTTCCATTAATTTAAATGGAGCTGTGGTAACTTTAAAGCAACTGAGGGTCAGTTTCACAGTGTTAACAAGAGAAAGAGCAAGAACTTAAAACATAAGACAAGGGAGAAAATAAGTTTTTTGGATGAGATTTGGAAAGAGATGAAAATCTGGATTAATCGTCATGTTACTTCTGTTTTTTTACACCAGAGTAACTTTATTGAACCCCATTGAAGAGCAGAGTGCAGAGAGTTAAATTTTGTGAAACTCCCAAAAGAATGGATCTCAGCCCAAATTAGGAACCGCGCGAGAGAGAGAGATTTGATGCAAAGTGATTGAAAAGGATGAGCTTAATATATTAAAGTTACAGTAAGGAGCTCATCTTCTAGATACAGTACATGAGGCATATATTCTTGTGGGATGATACTTCAAAGCTACCTATGCATATGAGGTGTGTGTGTGTGTGTATATATATATAATAATATGCATTATATATCCTATAGAGGTACTCTGTAATGTATATTTTGGGGGATCTGTATTAGTCTTTGAGGTGTGTCATCCTGCTCTGAAATAGAAGTGACCTGCTAGATTTTTATGTATTAATATGTCTTGTTCCTCAAAAGGGTAATCAGTTTTTATTGAATACATATGGGCCGTAAGAAATATTCATACTTAGTGGAAAATTCTGTTTTATTATTATGTGTTGTTTTGCTGTTCTTTGAATCTGTGTAGTCAGTCCAGACAAAATATTTGTCCTAGCAAGACATGTGAATCATTCTTTGTAAAATTTATTTATCATCTCTCTATATCCTGAAAATATTTTGTGTGTTTAAGAAATGGTGAGTACCTAACATAGGTTTACTGTTAATGTACGTTTTTACAGCTGTTCTGTAAAAATCAGATTTTTGTAAGATCAAAATATTATTAAATGTGTTATCTTATTGGTACTACAGGAAGTACACAGGGTGGGAAACTCCCAGGTGGCCCTCAGCTCTTCATTAGACATGGGCTACCAATGGCATGTTTATAACCGTTCTTCCCAGCTGTTGAGTTCTGGGTAAACAGGAAAATTTTGTTCTTTCATTGTGCACGCTCCTGTTGATCCTGGAATTGTGAAGAAAAAGAAAAAATATTTAGTGTTATCCTTCATTATATCAGCATCTGTCATCAGTCAGGAAAAAGCTGACCCAGTCATAATACTTGTAAAATGAGATTAAAGATTAAGTGAGTCAAGCACTGGGCAGTACTTACTAGGTCTCACCATGAGCTTGAACAAGGCCATATTCAATTCCTGTCAGTAGAAGCTCTGATAAGAGTCCATAATACATCACAGAAGTGGCACGTTAAAATGGATGGGGAGGGAGCAAGAGGAAGAGTAGGCAGAGAGTAGTTAGCTGATGCTGCAACAAGAAAGGATGTGGCGGGAGGAAGGGGGGGCAGGCTAGGGGACTCAGAGAACATAGGCAATACCTAGGAAGAAAATTAAAGTGTAGAGAGATGAAATCCTTCATGGATGGGGGTGTTGCCATAGAGAAGATGGAGAAAGGGTTTTTGCAGAGGATATGAGAGAAGATGTGGTGGCAGTAGGATTTTTCAGAATGTATGATAATTGACCTGGATGAATAAATAAGTGATTTAGCAGAGCAAATGTAGAAGTAGTGGGAGAAACACGTTATGCTGCAAAGGTTTCATGCAGACTTTCAGACTGGAGTAATGTGGGGGTCCCAAAAGAGGGCTCTGTAGATGGGGATGACTTCATGTTTACAGACCTGGTTCTGTAAAGATTGGAATTGAGAGAGGAGATGTATGAGCAAGAGATGTGACTGAAGAGGTACCTACTTTCAGGTGGGAAGATGATGATTGTTCTGGTGATGTGGAATTAAAGGAAGTAATGAACGGAGCCAGATGCTGTTTGACTATTTCTAGAGCCTGCAGTTCACAAGAAGTCTATTGCAAGTTTCAAATGAGCTGGTCTGATTTTGTGTTGCAAATTGCTTTTACATCCTATAGAAACATTAACTTTTAACACAGTTGGCAGACATTGTTCAGAAGTAACTATGATTCTTGGGAGGTTACAGAGTGAGTGGGGCCAGTATAAAGTAACATTTAAGATATGTTGATGCTTAGCTGAACTGGAAAATTGGATCTCGCAAGCAGATTTTGATTTTAGTATGCACTTTCTTTTACTTCAGGAAATAATACTACAAAATAATTTTTTTATAAATGACTTATATAAATTTTGGTACCTGTCATTGTCTCAATCTATCACCTAAACAGGATATGTCTTTAAAACTTACAATAGCCAGGTAGGTATGATATATATTTTGCTTGAATATAAAATACTATAGAAACAATCCAGTTAACATATGCTACAAAGTACTTTCACTGGTATCAAAACATTAGGCACTTGCCCTTTAAACTAGTCTAAGGTGCTGTTAACTGGTATGATGAAGCAACTGAGAATGAGGTCCAAATCAGACTTTGGGTCTGAGAAGGAGCCTTCTGCATATTTTACTAATCTATCCAAGATAATTTCTGGAACATGGACTCTGTGCAGTGTTAGCACTGTGTGTGAGAAGAGACGAAGAACTTTTAATAACTGACAAAATGCTGGCCAGGCTCCATGTCGTACATCACTAGATGTTGACTGCTTCTGAGCTGATATTGCAAAGTGTAAATGTACCATGAAATCAGGAATTACTGAAGAAGCACCAAGAGATGTTCCAGAGTCTCTCAAGACTATTCTTATGGCTTTTGTTCTGTTACTTTTATTAGAAAAAGGGGAAGCTTTTGGCAAGGTAGGCCAGAAACTCTGGCCTTTTAGCCAGTAATTGAAACTGAAGCAGAAAATTTCAGTCTTGCTGTATTGTAAAGGGGCTTGGTGAATAGGTCCCCAGTCTTGCAACATATACAGTGTGGATAGATCCTGCACCTGCATGGAGCCCAATGGAAGTCACTGGGCTCTGCGTCATTTCAGGGGTCTGCCTGCGTGGGACTAGTTGCAGGATTGAGGCCCAACGAGCTAAATACCTTTTTGCAGAACCATTCAAGTTGCATTTTGTGATATAAGTAAAGCAGGAAGATTAGTGTGGATTAGTCTGTGTGGTACTGCCAAATAGAGACAACCATTGTAGCATAATTTTATATATTAGCAAGGAGTTGTTGTACATAATTATTCTTCAGTCAGGATATCAGACAGGAATTAAGAGGTCTGTGAATCAGTTATTAAGCATCATATTATTGTGTGGGAAAAGTGAGGAAACCAATAAGCTGATCATCATGTTTAGTGATGGAGAGAGCTTAAGTTTTTTATTTTTTTTCTCCTAAACAAAAATTAAGTGATGATTATCTCGGTTTCCCGAATAAGCTCAATGGGTTGTTCCAACTGCTTTAAATATATAGTTAGCAATCTAAATCACTTATGAAGCAGATTTGTTAAATACAGTTTGATAGGATATCATTCTTAACGTCTTCAGAACATATGTAGCGTAGTTTTAACAACAACATCAGATGGATATGAAGATTAAAGTGCAAAATCATGGTAGGGTGACTGATATCCTGAATTATGCATACACTTAAATAGGGTCTTTGTTTATAACACAGAGAATTGTCACAATTCAAATGCTCTGATTTAAAAAAATTGCCTATTTTTTAGCCATTTTGTATGTTCGTTTCTTCTTTTCAGATCCTGGCAATTTGCAGGTTACTAAAGTGGGAAGCATAAGAATTGAAGGAAAGGTTCTAAAGCCAGTTCATTTTTTCAGAAACTTGATTGATTAATGAATCAAGTTTGACATCCATGTCAAAGCTTTAAAGATCTGGACTTCAGCTGCCTTTGACAACTTTGCTCCTTGGGAGTGTTGAGCCTGTCTGTCTCAAGGGTGGAGCTTGTATGTGCAGGAGGCAGGAGTTCTTCAGCAGATGGCTCAAGATTATAGAATTTATTCCCTGCGGAAACTAAGTATTACCTTTTCCATTGAATCATCTCCATTATATGGTAGCCCACGTTAAAAAGAGTGGGATGTCAGATGCAGATGCAGCCAGAGGAGGCCCTGGTACAATGGCTTCAATAGCCTCCTAGACTTTAAGGCCAGTAGGTCATCTAATCTGACCTCCTGCAGATCTGTGTCTCTCCTGAGACCGACTTAATCATAGGGATGTCATGTCATTTTAATGGGTGGGTTTTATTCAGGTGGCATCTGTCTGCTCTCCTTCAGGACCCACATTTTACAGATAGCCGCTCTGTGCCTTAGTTCCCTAAGTGACTTGTCCATACCACCCAGGAAATCTGTGGCAGAGCAGGGAATTTAACCTGCGTCTCCCAAGTTCCAGGTCCCAACCACTGGGCCATCTTTCCTCCCCGTCCAAGGGATCAGGCAGGGAGCAAAGATGGCCCTTGTCTCATTCAGATCCATGGTGATCTGCAGAATTCATGTAACTGTAGCTCAGGAAAACCATGCTTCTTCCACAGGATGATTTAGAGAGAAACAGCTGGAGAAAATCATCATGTGGGGAGAATCTTGGGGGGTGGGGGGGAACTCAAGTATTCCCAGAAGAGAGAACAATCTGTATAGGGTATCGTTTTCTCCACCTTAATGCATTTTCAAAAAATCTTATGGAAACGGTATCCCTTAAATTATGGATGTGTAATAATTTCTTTAATGTTCTGTGGACAACCATGTTGGTTGGAGTATTCCTTTTAGAAATTGCTATGCTTCCTATGTTAGATTTATCAGACTACTATCTATATTACCCAGCTGTTGCAGCTGCAGATTAGTCATGCTACACCATTAACAGTTAACCAAACCTGTTTTTGTTGTGGTGTGTTTTTTTCTTATTTTTTAAAAAAATCTTTCACTGCTTGACTTGGCTCAGAGCCAAGTCAAACACAGGGAAACAGAATCTTGTCAAAAATTATCTAGTTTAATCAGTTCTACATTCTGTTATATTTAGGTTCTTGTAGTGTGCACATGACTTTGAAATAAGCTTCAATACCAAAGTTAAAAGTGTGACCTACACCATTCAAGTAAACTTTACATCATATGTTGCTATGTGGGAAATCAAGGTCAAAGACTTGAATTTGGATGGAGAAGTGGCTAAGTTTATAGTCATACGACCTTTACTTGGTAATCCTTGCAGAGGAGATATTGCTAGCTCACTTCCTGCCCCATCCCTTCCCACCTCTGCCTCCCTGCACAAATCTCAGTTACCCAACATGGGATCCAGGAAGGAGTGCAGAGCTGGTGAGATAATCAGGACACCTCTTCCACTAGGCAGGACAGATCTACCTGCTCGTCTCATTGGGATGATTTGTTGCCAGATCCAGAAATCTGCTTGAGATGAGCTGATAGAACTCAGCACATAATTAAGAATAATTTTTTTATGAACATACACACAATCTGCATGGTCTAAAGGCACGACCAGGTCTTGGGGTTTGACTGTCAGCGATTCCCTACAGCAGTGTTTACGAAACTTGGGATGCCACTTGTTCAGGGAAAGCCTCTGGCAGGCCAGGCTGGTTTGTTTACCTGCCATGTCCGCAGGTTCGGCTGATCGTGGCTCCCGCTGGATGTGGTTCGCCGCCGCAGGCCAATGGGGGCCGCTGGAAGCGGTGCGGGCCGAGGGACATACTGGCTGCCGCTTCCCGCCACCTCCATTGGCCTGGAGCGGCGAACCACTGCCAGTGGGAGCTGCGATCGGCCAAACCTGCGGACGTGGCAGGTAAACAAACTGGCCTGGCCCTCCAAGGGCTTTCCCTGAACAAGCGGCATCCCAAGTTTGGTAAACACTGCTCTACAGGGATATTTACTTACTTGTGTGAAGATCTTTGAGGTGTTTTGAGTCAATATGTAAATGCCAAATATTATGCAATAGTTGTTTAAGAAGCATGAGTCTCCATATATAACCATAGTTTCTATTTAAAGCAATGTATATGAGAACAAGTAAAGATTAAACAACCAGAGGAAATGTTAGTGAACCAAAAGCCACTTCCTGTGGCTAACCAGCTATGCTGTTGCGTACAGATATTAATGTGGTAATTAAATGTCAGTGAATAATCATAAGAGCCACACTTGAGTCCATGTCACTGAATTTGTTCAATTCATCTTCAATTTCCAAACTGCGAGCCAGTGATTTCCCGATGAGTATATAGCCAACCATTGTTATGGACATTCCTGCTGAATTCTACTGACTGATTTCACAGCATTTGAGATAGCTTACACCGAGGGCTTGAGTTCACTAGCTGGGAGATCGACGCTGCTGCAATCAATGCAGCGGGTGTCGATTTTAGCGGGCCTAGTGAAGAGTAGACTCCATCGACTCCGGTACTCCAGCTCCCTGAGAAGAGTAAAGTAAGAGAATAGCAGAGCGTCTCCCATCAACGCAGTGCAGTGAAGACACGTGGTAAGTCGACCCAAACTACGTTGACTCCAGTTACATTATTCATGTAGCTGTAGTAGCATAACTTAGGTCAACTTCCCTGAGGTGTAGACAGGGCGTGAGTTGTCCTGTTGTTCAGAGTTCCCTTGCAGAATTGCTGAAGCACTGTGCTCTGACACTAGTCTCTTGACTCTGACTCTCTGTGAGAGAGCATCTTCAGACTCACTGCTCTCTACAACAGAGAGCTTGCAAATGTGAGAAGTTCCCAGCAGTTTGAAAAGAGAACTCTGGATAAATGGGATTTTTAATCTTGGAATGTATAGACTTCTAGGGCAACCTGGGGATCCTGAGTGCTGAATCAGCATTTTTCCAGTTCCCTTCCAAGTATGCACATGTAAGCGCTTAGCCTGCCATTTTGCCATACTTATCACTAGTTTCCTTTAATATCGCAATAGAAATGTCTTCCTCAGACTGTAGTGTAAGCAGACCATACAGATAGCTGGAATTATAAAAGAAAAAATAATAGCTAAGAACCCTCTCTTCTTTCCAAGTGTGCAGTAGAGTGGGCTAGGGTGACCTCTACTTTAGGGTTTGCAAACTGTTCTTTATGCTAGGGGTTCCCTCTGGGGGGCCACAAGCAGATTTTAGGGGGGCTGTCGAGCAGGGCCAGCGTTAGACTTGCTGGGGCTAAGGGCAGAAAGTCAAAGCGCCCCCGCATGGGCCTGAAGCCCAGGCCCTGAGCCCCGCCGCTTGGAGCTAAAGCCGAAGCCTGAGAAATTTAGCTTTGTGGAGGCCCCTGTGGCATGGGGCCCCAGGCAATTGCCCTGCTTGCTATGCCCTAATGCCAACCCTGGGTTTTATATGCAGAAAACCAGTTGTTGTGGCACAGGTGGGCTGTGGAGTTTTTATAGCATGTTGTGGGGCTTCAGAAAGAAAAAGTTTGAGAATTCCTGCTTTATGCAGGACAGCAATGTAACAGTGTGTTCTAGCAGGTCATAATCAGGGATCCTAGTTTACTGTGATGATAAAACCAAAATTTTCAGGTTTAAAAAAACCCATAAAAATCTGCATTTTTCTGCGATATAAAATGAAACGCTAAACTTTAGTTTCCTTAGCACTTATATAAGTATCAATTAAGCACAATGTTTTTATTGAGATACAGTGGAACCCCATTTATCTGAGCCTCCATTATCTGGCTCTCCATATTAACCAAACCACCAGCTATCTGGGGCTGACCACTCTAGCTTTCTGAGACCTGAGGTGGTAGTAGCTTGGTGAGATGGGTTGGACCCCCCCATCCGGGTTGACACCTGATATGCTGGGGTCCCACTGGTTCCGCCCATTTCAACCACAGGGTTTCCTCACCCTGTCCTAGTTTTGCCAGGCCCTCAAGCTTTCTCTAGCACAGGTTAGGCCACACCCAGCTACAGATACAGACTGAAATAAACTGTGTGGGAAGATTCAGCTTGGGGATTTACTCAGCGCTCGTGCGTACACCTCCTTTGGAGTGTAAACCCCAAATAATAATGTCTTGCCCTGTACAGAGAGATCTACACAGTGCAAACTTATAAAAATTGACCCCTCCCTCCATGTGGAGAGAGAGAGATGAATTGTACACACTGGGATTTGTGATAAACCAAAAAATAAGTTTAACTACAAAAGGTAAATTTTAAGTGATGAAAGGGATAGCAAACAGAACAAAGCAGATTGCTGAGCAAATAAAACAAAACACGCAAATTAAGCTTAACACAGTCAAGAAATAGGTTACAAAATGTAATTTATCACCCTAAATGTTGTCTTAGGCAGGTTGCAGAGTTTCTGTAGCTTACAGTTCCAGTTATTTCTCTTTAGAGACTGGACCCCTGTCCCAGCCTGGACTCAGCCCTTGCCTTTCCCTTCAAGTATTTTTAGCAATCTTCCTTCTTGGATGGGGAGGTAATGGAGAAGAGTCCTGATTGCCTTAAATAGAATTTACATAAGGCAGGAACCCTTCGTTTCCAGTGTTCAAGGTGGTACTCCATACCAGCTGACATCATCAGATGACCCTGCAGTGTCAAAGCAACATCCCAGGGAGCTCCTCAGGACGGTGGGAGATTAGTAATTTCAAAGTTCTATTGACCTCCTTAAATGGCTCATTCAGGCTGATTGCCTGCTGTCTGGTGGGTGTTCCCCCAAGGACACACACAGTTGTAATGGTTACATAGTCAATATTCCTAACTTCAGATACAGAAATGATACATGTATACAAATTGGATAATCGCATTCAGCAAATTGTAACCTTTCCAGTGATGCTGTACATGACTCATCTTGCATAAAACATATCTTAGTTATGCCATATTCATATCACAACAATATTTCTATGAAGAATATGGTGTGTAATGGCACACTCGGTACCAGATAGACTAACTTCTTGCCCTTTCATGTCAGGACAGCTAGGAGTTTCTCTCAAGCTTCTCATGTCTCTCTCACAATAGAGGTTAGACATTATATTAGTGTCCTGAATAAGCTCATCCAAAGCTGCCTTTATCATAGTCCAAATCATCTGCCTGTTTTAGAAGGAGAAAGGTGTGAAGAGAGTGAGAAAAAGTCCTGGTTTGGGGATACAAGTCCAGATACAATGATGAGCTCAGTATAACTAGCTTGACAGATCCTGCATTTGAACCCTTTTCCATAGGATTAAATGATTTGGAGAAACTCTTAAGTAAATTTAACCACCTTCCTCAGCCCAACTCTTTACTAGGGGACAAAAGACTTTTCTTCAGGAACTACAGACATTCAGAACTTGTTGTGCCAGATCTAGCAGGCATTCCTTATGACCATCAACTTCCCAGAACATAAATCACAGATCCTCCTTCAAGAAGTGTAAAAACCAGTAATGTAAATATGCTGGTTCACGCACTCTTAATTAAGGGAAAAATTAAACATTTTGCTTCTGTTTTGTACTTCAGACAGATGGGATTTATGAAAGAGATCTCAATCTTCTATTTCTTCTATTATTCAAGCCAGTGAATTTATTTTTTAAAAACTGGGACAGAGATTTAGTTCATGCTGGGTCGTAGTTATCCCTTTGGATTCTGCCTCCTACCATCTTGGTTCGTCTGGGTACTGACTATTGGAGCTCAGGCGAGTATTGAACAAGTTTGTCATTAAAGATGTGAGGCTACAGACATAGGAGCTCTGCTTCAAGCAGAGTCATGGTGGGGTAAACTGACTAGCAGATGGCTCCAAAGAACTGGTTGTAACATAGCTTGTGTGTGTGTATATATTAACGAAGTAATCAATCAGTAGAGAGCCAGGGCAACTATCATTTTGTAAACGAAGTAACCAATCAACACATAGCCTGAGCTGTTAGGTGAATTGATTAACCGACCGAGAACTGTTGTTGGGTCAATAGGTACCTTTCTTGTGAATCACAACCATAAGCAAGCTTCTCAAGCCTGGAGTCCCTTCTGCACATAAGCAGACCCACAAAGGTCACACAGTGGACACCCTGATTAACAGCACTAGGCTGCACTTACTCTGGTGCATATCCTGGTGGCACAGTCCATATCCTCAACAGGGCAACAAGTAGCTATTCTCCTCAGATTTGTTCTAGTCTCTACAAGTATAGGAGGACTCTGTCCCAATTCAGCCTAACCTTAATGGAAGCAAGGAGTTCCGTGATTCCCCCCTCCTCCCCCCGGTAAAACACTTATCTCGTAGCAAGAGAGGCATATCTAACTCATCAGAGATCAGTGGGTGCTTCCAGTTTTGGAAATAAACATTACATATAGGAAACATAACTTTGTATGGCTTTGAAAAGAGAGATCCTCTTATCACATAGTAAGAGGGATGAAAATATTTCTAATATGTGGTTTGTGCTTGATGAGTTGGAGTGCCTGATTACATATATATGGAGTAATTCAGTTGGGAAAGGCAAAGTTTTGTTTTTCAGACAAATTCATTTGATTAATAAAAAGTGAGATTTTTTTTGTACTGCACTTTTTGGAAGCTCAGCACAAAACTTGAAGTCCGGGAGAATGGGGGCTGCAGTGGGAGCTAAAAGGCCTCCACTGTGATGTAGGCAACCTTGTTTTGGTCAAAACCAAACTGCATGTGGATGGCAGCGATGCCCAGAATCGTTGTAGCAGAGTCCAGTATGACCATGACCCCTGTGACAAGGCTTGCAAAGGTGGCCTTACTCAGTTTCTGTTCCAGGGAAATTCTCTCCTGAGTGGATTCAGGGCTTTTTTAGCCCCTTTACACTAGTGTGTTAGTGTAAAAAGTCTGTAGCAAGAGCAAGAATTACTCCTGTATATTTTACAAAAATAAAAAAAAATAGTTCCTAATTTCAAGACATTGTCTTTTTAAAATATGATACATTGGAATCTTATTTACTCCTGAAAGCGTTCATTGCAGTTATTTTTTAGTTTATGTGAATTGTTTTCCCCCCCCAACATACTCTTCTTTTATGATATATTGAAAACTAAATTATGCTGGTTTTTCCTGGAAATTTCAAGAATCCAATTCTTTAATGAATTCAGAGGATCTACAACCAGTTTTCCCTCTGCAGGACAAAGAATCCTTGAAGATTGTTTTCTGAAATAAGTTATGTACCATCTTACCTTCTGACTTGATCCTGATAATTTGAGTCAACATATATGCTACAATGGCATCCATATTGTGAGATCTGCCACATTGACTCGGTTTCTAATTCTGACTTCCACCTGATGAAACTTTTGTATTGATCCGTTCCTCCTCATCACAGAATTAGAGAAGGGGGAAATGCTCTTGAACAAGATTTGTTTTTTTTTTTTTCAATCGATGATCTTGTCTTAAAGTTTCTCATCCTTTTTTCTGTTTAGGACTCATGGATGGCAGAAACAACTGCTCTATATAACAATGTTCGATGTTGTGGTAATAACATAGTAATGACTGAAATTCAAAATTTTTTTTATGTTGTAGGTCATAGGCAATCAGTGGTAGAGCTCGTAATAAAATCCAGGAGTCCTGATTCTAGGGTGCTTAATCTAGACCAGATCTGGGCAAACTACGGCCTGAGGGCCACATTCGGCCCGCGGGACCGTCCTGCCTAGCCCTTGAGCTCCCGGCCGGGGAGGCTAGCCCCTGGCCCTCCCCTGTTGTCCTCTTTCCCCCGCAGCCTCAGCGTGCTCTGAGCTCCTGCCAGGCAGTGTGGCTGTGAGAGCCGCTGGATGTAGTATATTAAATGGTACCCTGTAGGAATGTGCTACTTACGGAGCACCAGGACTGGCAGTCGTAAGTAGTACACCATAAGTAGCTTCTCTGTGTCTGCTTGCTCTGAGTGAAATAGGGGTAGTACTTTACCAACAATAATTATTAAAGTATCTCTGTGAAGTAGGTAAAATGTTTTGAAAATGTAAAACACTAAGTAAGTGCTTGGTATTACTATTTTATTAGTGAATTCATTTATCCTTGTTTCCAGTTGGAGCACCAGTAAGTCCATTGCCAATTTCTGCTCTTCAGTCTTTACAATTTGACTGTACATATCAGGGGTGGCTAACTCATGAGCCGCATGTGGCTCTTTACAGTTAAAGTGCAGCTGTGGAGCCCCTCATCCTACCCTCCCCCCATTCTCTGCTTACCAGACTGGGGATGGGGATGGGAAGAGCTTGGGCTTCTGCCCAGCAGTGGGGTGGTGCGACTAGAGGTTTCAACCCTGTGGGATCCTGGGGGCTTCAGCAGGAGCGGGGCTGAAGCCCCCAACCCTGGCAGGTGCCTCCCAAAGGGCTAAAGCCTCAACACCCAATCCCTGCAGGTCAGAAGACCCTAGTTCCAGCACACTGCTGCAGGGTAGAAGCCCTGAGCCCTGGCAAGTATGCCCAGCTCTCAAACTTCTGAAGGTTATCACATATGGCTCCAAGGGTCCATAATGTGGCCACCCCCAGTATATACATCTGCTCAAAATCATTGGGTGACTGTGCATTTTCACCAAAATAGATGGGAATGTGTCCTCTTGCAAATTCCATTCTTGTCATTCCAGTTTTATGAATTTATTTTTGTTTTACTGGTTTCCAATTTCATTGGTACAGCCCTTTACAAAGCTGTTCTGCTCCCACGGTAGTCTAATGGCAAAGTGAAGTACTTTAACAAGATAGTTTTTACAAGATTAAATAACTCATCATAAATTTTGAAGTTGAAGGGAGTTAGTTGACAGTTACGTTGAGACTGACTTGTAAAAAAAATAGTTTGTTTTTCTGGGACTTTGCAATAGGCCAGACAAGATATTCTTAAACAGCATATGTGCAGATATTATTTCTCTTCTTGTGAGAGATTTTCTTTCTCTTAACCTTCTTGAACTTAATTTTTTTTTTATTATGGACCATGCAAGAAGAATTCAACTGTTAGCAGTTTAAAAAATAGAATGTCCTGTTATTACACACTGGGTACGGTATTACTGGAGTACAAGGCTCACACTTTAGTTTTAGGCACATTTTTAAAAAAATGCCAGATTTTGTGATCCAGTGGCACTGTTGTCAGCACAGGACCTAGGGAACAGGGTGGGGAGCAAAGTTGGCTTCCTGCCACCTTGTATCTCCCCAATGTTAGGGCCAGCTGCCCTACTTTGGCCCTTAGCATCATACAAAGCAGGCTGGGGGCGTTCTAATCTACACCCAGCTGCCATAGCTCCAACAGGCCTTTTTGGCAGCTAGGAACAGTTGGTGTGCAGAGATGCTCTGACTGTGACCCATCTGCTGGGGGATGCAAGTGTGGGATAGATCTGCTGTGCCAGCTCTGCATTGTCCTGGGATTCCCCTTTATGCAGGGGGATATGAAATTAGCTTCCAGGGCTCCAAACATGGCTTATTCATGTGAATTGGAATGAACAAATTCCCTAAGGTCTGGCCAGCCCTATTTGTAAACCATGATGGTATGCAGGGATTAAATACAATGCTTTTCTTTTTGGTGTGAAAGGTCTGAATTAATTCAGTCCTTCAGCTTACCTTTAATTGCCATCATGGTGGTAATTTTGCATATATATGGCTTTGGCGTTTTATTCACAAACTTGTGAAACTAAAAGGGAATTCTCTGTCTTCTCTGGAAATAATCTTAGACATGCCTTGTCCAATTAGTGATACAATGTATATTTTATATTAAGAATTAAAAAGTCCTCTTGTAACTCCTTGCGGGAGAGCCAGGAAGGCCTAGAAGAGTTTGAAGCGGCGGGGCGGGGGGAGAGGAGAGAAACCACCTGACTATGAGTGGGGTATTGAATGGACATACAATCTTCGAGTCAACTGTTGTACAAGAGGCTCCCTATAAAATAGCTAGTTGATGATATACCCCAGATCTCCATTGTAGATGTGTTGCTGGACCTGTGCTATTGTATTTACAATGCAAAGAGAGGAGCGCTAACTGGGTACACTGTTGGTGGAACAGTTCACAGGTTAATGGCTTTTGGGTCTTATGCTGTCAGAAAATGTATTCCTGCTTGGGCACAAACTGGTATTCCTCCTTTCTCTCTGAAGGGTTGCATTACTAAATCTCATGGAACTGAACTGATGCTCTGCTCCTAAACGGGGAAGATGGTGATTTTTTGAGGTGTGGAAGCCATATCTGAACTCTTTCTGTAGTTGTTATGTGTGGGTTAATGGGGCCAGACATGTGCAGGCGTTTCCTGTAATTTACTTTGAAATACAGTGGTGGGAGTTAGTAGGGTTAATTTGGAGAAGCAGAATTTTCTTTATAGATATGCAGAGACGTGGATATATATGGGGTGGGATTTTTGTTCGGGGGCGGGGTCCTCGCCAAAAAAAGCGAGGATTCAGACACTTAGTCGCATAATGATGATGTTGGGCTACAAGCTCTTAAGTTTTGTTTGATGTTAACAGGAGCCTTTAATCTTTTGCATATTTGGTATAACTCTTGCTATGGTTGTGCATCAGTAAAGTTACTTAAAAAAATTGGACTGCATGATGAAGCCAGCAAAAGCTTCTCTCTAGGCACCTATGCAGCTACTTTCCAGGCTGTTTGTTCTATAAATTCCATTCTTAAAGTGACCTCTAGACTTGATAGGTGTGCAACACCTGCATTTCTAGCTCGTAAAACATGGTATCTTTTTTTCCTTTCCTTCAAATTAAGGTAGCTGTTGGACTTCAGAAATCTCATTATATTGAGTTTATAGCTAGCCTATCAGCCACAAGAAATCCCCTCGGGACTACTCCTGCCAAAATGTATGTTAGGATGATGTCTGGTAAGCTTATTACCAGGCGTGCAGGTTTTAAATTTTTTTTTAATGTCTTCTCTGTAGTGCTTCTTGCCTTAAGAGTAAAGTAGTCTTGCATAGGGAGTGTTTTGTCATCCTTATAACTGTAGCACTGACACCTATTAACTGTCTCTGAAGAGAAAGCAAAGTTGTCATTGGGCAACCTGTCTGTGCTGGAAATAATACAGTGAAGGTTGGAAACTGGGCTACCTGGAAATAACCTGGTCATAAGGGAGAGAGAGCTGGGTCTTCACCCAGAAGGGCAGTGGCTGCGGAACTGGAAAACTGAGGATGGGTGCCTGTGCTGGACCACTGAGGGGGTGTACAGGTGCAGTTACCCTGAACTGTGACAAGGATAATGTGATATTAACTTGCTAACCAAATGGTATCCACAGATTTGTGTAAGCAGCTCCCTTGGCTGTCAGTGGGAGCCCCTCACATGCATGAAAGGACATAATTTAGCGCTAAGAAAGCGGAAGAGCCACAAAAACCAAATGGCAAATGAGGAGAAACAGGTAGCATTTGAAAATTGTAGTTAATTCCATAGGGTTCCGCAAATTCATGGAAATGGTTATTCTGCTTCAACTATGGCAAGATACAACTCTATTGAGATTAATCCCTGAGTCCTATGAGTCTTCCAGCAGTTGCTTTTTGAAAGTAACCTTTGCCCAAAGGCTTGGAATTGTCACTGGGTCAAGGTCTCTATTACTGTTTCGTAGCCACCTTGCTAAGATAAGGGCACACCATGAAGTTGCAAACATTAGGCAGTAGGAAATCTGTATCCTCCTCCTCTGTCTCTTCAGTGGAAGAGATGTGACTTGAACTTGTGGCCTCTTGTCTCCCAACCTCAGTGCACCTTTTCCTGGAGTAAGGTGCATACACACGTGTGCTTGCTATGTCTGTTCCCCCTGCTCCTCGGGAGCATTGCCTGAGCTGTGCAGCAGGAAAGGATGATTACAGCTTAGAACGTACCATAATACTCGGCGCTTTTGAGAGCGCTAGTCAGATAGTGGTAGAAGCTTACTAAACCTTCTCTAGCCTCAAGGAGACTAGCCCTGAGCTCAGGCAGTTCCTTCCCTTCTGTAATTTCCAGCTGCACTGATGAATCCTCTAACAAGTGCTTCTTCACAAAAAGATTTGTCTCTGCGTAATCATTGGAAGAGCTTTCTGTTTAGGTATTGTTATGCATCATTAATTAATTTAATCCTGTTGCTGAGCTTCCTTTTCATGATGTTTCTTTTCTTGATAAAGATTTGCAGTAGTTAAGATACGTGAAATCACGGGTAAGGTCTGCCCTACACTACAGTGTTAGGTCAATGTAAGGCAGTCTATGTTGACCTAAAAAGAAAAGGAGTACTTGTGGCACCTTAGAGACTAACCAATTTATTTGAGCATAAGCTTTCGTGAGCTACAGCTCACTTCATCAGATGCATACTGTGGAAAGTTTAGAAGATCTTATTATATACACACAAAGCATGAAAAAATACCTCCTCCCACCCCACTCTCCTGCTGGTAATAGCTTATCTAAAGTGATCACTCTCCTTACAATGTGTATGATAATCAAGGTGGGCCATTTCCAACACAAATCCAGGTTTTCTCACCCCCCCCCACCACACAAACTCACTCTCCTGCTGGTAATAGCTTATCCAAAGTGACCACTCTCCTTACATTGTGTATGATAATCAAGGTGGGCCATTTCCAGCACAAATCCAGGGTTTAACAAGAACGTCTGAGGTGAGGGGGGGAAATAAGGGGAAATAGGCTTCCTTGCGTAATGACCAAGCCACTCCCAGTCTCTATTCAAGCCTAAGTTAATTGTATCCAATTTGCAAATGAATTCCAATTCAGCAGTTTCTCGCTGGCGTCTGGATTTGAAGTTTTTTTTGTTGTAAAATAACGACTTTCATGTCTGTAATCGCGTGACCAGAGAGATTGAAGTGTTCTCCGACTGGTTTATGAATGCTATAATTCTTGACATCTGATTTGTGTCCATTTACTCTTTTACGTAGAGACTGTCCAGTTTGACCAATGTACATGGCAGAGGGGCATTGCTGGCACATGATGGCATATATCACATTGGTGGATGTGCAGGTGAACGAGCCTCTGATAGTGTGGTTGATGTTGTTAGGCCCTATGATGGTGTCCCCTGAATAGATATGTGGACACAGTTGGCAATGGGCTTTGTTGCAAGGATAGGTTCCTGGGTTAGTGGTTCTGTTGTGTGGTATGTGGTTGCTGGTGAGTATTTGCTTCAGGTTGGGGGGCTGTCTGTAGGCAAGAACTGGCCTGTCTCCCAAGATTTGTGAGAGTGTTGGGTCATCTTTCAGGATAGGTTGTAGATCCTTAATAATGCGTTGGAGGGGTTTTAGTTGGGGGCTGCAGGTGACGGCTAGTGGCATTCTGTTATTTTCTTTGTTAGGCCTGTCCTGTAGTAGGTAACTTCTGGGAACTCTTCTGGCTCTGTCAATCTGTTTCTTCACTTTCGCAGGTGGGTATTGTAGTTGTAAGAATGCTTGATAGAGATCTTGTAGGTGTCTGTCTCTGTCTGAGGGGTTGGAGCAAATGCGGTTGTATCGCAGAGCTTGGCTGTAGACGATGGATCGTGTGGTGTGGTCAGGGTGAAAGCTGGAGGCATGTAGGTAGAAATAGCGGTCAGTAGGTTTCCAGTATAGGGTGGTGTTTGTGACCATCGTTTATTAGCACTGTAGTGTCCAGGAAGTAGATCTCTTGTGTGGACTGGACCAGGCTGAGGTTGATGGAAATTGTTGAAATCATGGTGGAATTCCTCAAGGGCTTCTTTTCCATGAGTCCAGATGATGACAATGTCATCAATATAGCGCAAGTAGAGTAGGGGCGTTAGGGGACGATAGCTGAGGAAGCGTTGTTCTAAATCAGCCATAAAAATGTTGGCATACTGTGGGGCCATGCGGGTACCCATAGCATTGCCGCTGATTTGAAGGTATACATTGTCCCCAAATGTAAAATAGTTATGGGTAAGGACAAAGTCACAAAGTTCAGCCACCAGGTTAGCCGTGACATTATTGGGGATAGTGTTCTTGACGGCTTGTAATCCATCTTTGTGTGGAACATTGGTGTAGAGGGCTTCTACATCCATAGTGGCCAGGATGGTGTTATCAGGAAGATCACCGATGGATTGAAGTTTCCTCAGGAAGTCAGTGGTGTCTCGAAGGTAGCTGGGAGTGCTGGTAGCGTAGGGCCTGAGGAGGTAGTCTACATAGCCAGACAATCCTGCTGTCAGGGTGCCAATGCCTGAGATGATGGGGTGCCCAGGATTTCCAGGTTTATGGATCTTGGGTAGTAGATAGAATATCCCAGGTCAGGGTCCAGGGGTGTCTCTGTGCGGATTTGATCTTGTGCTTTTTCAGGGAGTTTCTTGAGCAAATGCTGTAGTTGCTTTTGGTAACTCTCAGTGGGATCATAGGGTAATGGCTTGTAGAAAGTGGTGTTGGAGAGCTGCCGAGCAGCCTCCTGTTCATATTCCGACCTATTCATGATGACAACAGCACCTCCTTTGTCAGCCTTTTTGATTATGATGTCAGAGTTGTTTCTGAGGCTGTGGATGGCATTGTGTTCCGCACGGCTGAGGTTATGGGGCAAGTGATGCTGCTTTTCCACAATTTCAGCCCGTGCACGTCAGCGGAAGCACTCTATGTAGAAGTCCAGTCTGCTGTTTTGACCTTCAGGAGGAGTCCACCTAGAATCCTTCTTTTTGTAGTGTTGGTAGGGAGGTCTCTGTGGATTAGTATGTTGTTCAGAGGTATGTTAGAAATATTCCTTGAGTTGGAGACGTCGAAAATAGGATTCCAGGTCACCACAGAACTGTGTCATGTTCGTGGGGGTGGAGGGGCAGAAGGAGAGGCCCCGAGATAGGACAGCTGCTTCTGCTGGGCTGAGAGTATAGTTGGATAGGTTAACAATATTGCTGGGTGGGTTGAGGGAACCATTGCTGTAGCCCCTTGTGGCATGTAGTAGTTTAGAAAGTTTAGTGTCCTTTTTCTTTTGTAGAGAAGCAAAGTGTGTGTTGTAAATGGCTTGTCTAGTTTTAGTAAAGTGCAGCCACGAGGAAGTTTGTGTGGAAGGTTGGTTTTTTATGAGAGTATCCATTTTTGAGAGCTCATTCTTAATCTTTCCCTGTTTGCTGTAGAGGATGTTGATCAGGTGATTCCGCAGTTTCTTAGAGACCATGTGGCACAAGCTGTCAGCATAGTCTGTGTGGTATGTAGATTGTAATGGATTTTTTTACCTTCAGTCCTTTTGGTACGATGTCCATCTGTTTGCATTTGGAAAGGAAGATGATGTCTGTCTGTATCTGTACAAGTTTTTTCATGCAGTTGATAGATTTCCACTCCATACGGCTAAATGCAGTGCCTTGCATAATGACAGGTTTCAGAGTAACAGCCGTGTTAGTCTGTATTCGCAAAAAGAAAAGGAGTACTTGTGGCACCTTAGAGACTAACCAATTTATTTGAGCATAAGCTTTCGTGAGCTACAGATCACTTCATCGGATGCATACTGTGGAAAGTTTAGAAGATATTATATACACACAAAGCATGAAACAATACCTCCTCCCACCCCACTCTCCTGCTGGTAATAGCTTATCTAAAGTGATCACTCTCCTTACAATGTGTGTGATAATCAAGTTGACCTAATTCTCTATAAGCATCTGCACTTAAATGTAGCTTCCACCTGTATAACTTGCCCACTACACTGACTTAATAACTCTATCTCCATGAGAGGCATAGCACTTAGGTCGATGTAGTTAGGTCAGTGCAGTGTCAGTGTAAACACTGCGTTGCTTCCATCGACTGTTGCTGCCTTTCAGAAGCCATCCCACAATGCCCCACACTGACAGTTAATTTGGTGCAAGCGCTCCTGGTGAGTATGTCCACTGCCAACACAAAAAGTGTAGTGTGGACATGCAAAAACAATTTAATTATTGCAGTGGCTGTAGGTAGATGTAACTTAGGTTGACTTAATTTTGTAGTGTAGACTTGCCCTTAGAAGGCTTCTGCAGGATAGATAATGTAACACAGCCTGCTTCATACAATAAGCCAGCTTGGATGATCAGTGTAAAGAACTTCCCTGAACTATCAGCAGTAAGACCAGCTACTGGTTTACTTGGACTGTACCAGGAGAACTCAAAATTGTTCCATCATTTGATTTGATAGAGACTTGTTAGAGGCACACAGGAATAGGGAGCAGAAGTGAATGGTAGATTGATATCATAAGTGTAATTGCATCTTACCACTTCTTCCGTATGTGGACAATTCACATGTCAGACTGGTCAAGGAGATGCTTGCACAAGACAAGGTTGTGATCTTGGTGTTGGAACTGCTCACACTACCATTCTGGGGAAGAGCTTTTGAACCAACATCCATTATAACAAAGTAACCCAATTCCCTCTCTTAACTCTTTGACTGAAAGACTACTGTGACATGCTGTATTACTGATGTCTCTCCGCTTTGGTAGCTTACTCTTGTGTACTCTTTGTTCCTGTTGTCTTTAAATACAATTCTTCTACTGTTCTGTATCATTTTCTAAAAGTTGTCTCTTTGGGAGAGTCTAAGCAAAACTCCAAGTTTGGATGCTTGAGGAGCACAGACAACACCTGCTAACTTCTTAAGATGTATATTTCGTATGTGGGTGGTAGAATCTCACTCCTTTAAGGTTAGGCAGTTGAAGGAATTGATCTAGAACACTTCATACTTACGAGATGGCCATTAGGATGTTGCTAATCCATTCATTTGGTTTGTAATAGCCAAAGGTGCTTGGGCGAGGCCTTAACTTTTTTGCTACACATTAAATGTTTGGTGGTGGTATTCATAAAAAGGTGTGATGGTTTCTTACCTTTTCCTTACAGCTGTAAGAGGTGAGGCATAGGAAGTCATACTGGTTGTCATCAAGATAAAGGAAATGTTGAACTACTCAAGTGGTAAAGCTGCATCTCGCTTCCTCCCACCCTCCTTTGTGGATAAGCTTGCCTGTCCAGCCCTAATTCTCTTCTGACTGCCCTTTAATTTGCTGCCTGGAGGGACTTGATACATATTCCCTGAATATCCTCAGTACAGATAAATAAACTTGTTTTCACTTAACCTAGTTACTTGGCTAGTGACACTTGGCTTTCAAAAGGAATTGCAAAGGAACTAAGAGTATTTGGTGTATATGCTGTATTAGTTATATAGAAAGGGACTTTGAAAGGGTTCTGATAGAGCTAGGTACCTAGCTCCCATTGAATTTAAATTGGGTCTGAGTACCCTAACAGACTTGTGCTCTTTTGAAAGTTCCAGCCTTAATCTTATACCCACTAGGGGTATTATGGAGCTCATGAGTTGAGTTCAATAGAATAGCAACCTTTTAACTGCTACTAGTCCTATGTAGTCAGCAACGTAACATTTGTCAGGTATTATATTTGATGACACCAGAGCTGTCAGGTGCCTGTAATGTTTAGGGCCAGGTTGTGAACGTCCATTAGGACCACTTTTGGTGAGCACTTATTCAGGCATGTTAGAAAGGGGTTCAGAATCGGGGCACTAGAAAGTTCACAAGTTGCTTCATGGCTCATGTATGGGAACCTCATGGTATTTTATTTTAGTTTTTCAATAACTTCAGAAATTTACTGTCCTTCATAAAAGTGATTGCACAACTTCTCACTCAGCTCTGACTAATTTTTTCTTTATAAAACAATTTATAGACTGATATCTATCATAAATTCAATAACTCAGAAACAGCCCTTCATATTTACATCAATCTTCCCCGGAATAATTTTCTTCCAGATTAATCACAGAAGTGTCAAGCCAAAATTACTGTCTGTATTCTTTTTGAGAAAGTTAGTGTGGATCCACATCTAGCTTATAATGGAAATGCTTTAGAACTGCAGTGGTGATATAATAATAAAATTTCAAATTATCCGCCTTGTTCAGTTCTGCATGAGAATTGAAGTTCAAGAATTTAAAGCATTTTTAGGATTGGAAACAAAATTATTCAATAGGAGACGTTGTCCTGATTGTGCCTCTTGGGATGGTTTTGAATGTTGAGGTGTGTTTTCTGTTCTGTTTTCAACTGATTCTACCTTTCTTAGCTTGATTATCCTGTCTCTATTCATTTAAGATAAAATATATTATGGTTGTGTTTGGTAAGACTAGCAACATAATATTAAATCAATTATAATATGTGGCTAGCTAGTTCAGTTTGAGGGCAGATGGCCAATCTCTTAAAGTACAATATTACATTCTTGTGTGTCACACTAACTGTTATAGTACGATCTATTCATTCTGTAGAGAGCAGACTCAGTAATGATTATTAGTCATGTTTTCCTAGTTTAAAAACAAGCTTGCATAATAAGTCAATGATGGGTCTTTCCCTCTGTTTTCTTTCCTTCTATCTTTTTCTCAATGTATTTTACTTTTTGAATAATTAATAGGTATACATGTGGATTTAGAAACAATTCATTCCCACCAATTTAATGTTACACTTGTCTTTCAGTGCTACACTCATGAGAGGAAAAGAAATGGAACTGAAAAAATAGAACTGAAATTCTGTTTTGTATTTGGTTGCAGTGGAATAATGCATTTGTATCCTGTTTAGTGAACAGTGGAAAGAGGAAATGAGGGCTTCTACATCAAATCACCTGTTTAACCTCGGTTTTTAAGTGTGAGGAGGGGAGTGGAGAAGGAGGGTGAAGTAGAATAGATCCAATTGGGAGATCAGAAGGATGTGTTACCTGAATTCTACTGTATATTTGTACCTTGGGAAGCTTCCATGATTTGTAGGAAAATTCTGATTTACCTATGCAGTATATAAAAAATCTTTCCCTTTGTCAATTTTCAGGGTTTTTTTTTTTCTTTTTCCATGCCAGAGGAAAGATCTAGATTCATCTTGTATCTCCATAGAAATTTTTGAGTGTTAGGGATATATATATATAAAATATTTTGTTCAGTTTTCTAAACTAGTCTTGAGTACTTGGTGAGTGTGTGATGGTTAGCTTGTGACGCTTTATGTAAGCGAAGAAATATTGGAAATAAGAGAAGGCCATTTGGCTCATGAACATTAATTTCCTGACTCTTCTTTCAGTGTCACAGGTTTTCTAAATTACAGTCAGTGCCAGCTAGCTTAGTGACCTTGCTCACTGCTCATTCCTTTAGATAGCGGCACTTCTACATAGCGCAGAAGTTATTTTTATTTTATAGCTCTTTAACAGAAGTACATCAGTTAAGTAGTTTACAAAATCATTGCACTTTTTCTCGTAGTAAAACACTGGTAAAGTCTTTGTTTCTTTGCTGCATAGTTTGTTTAGCCAAGTATAAAGATTTTCAATTGAAAGAAAAGCTAAAGTTTAGTGATTTATCTTAGAATACTGTGATCTAAATGTTGAAAGTAGAAACATATTTGTCCTTTCATAGAAGGATCTATAAGTTTTTTGTTTTTTTTTTAAAAAAGAACTTAAGGAAATTTTACATATATGTTTCCAGTTAAGATGGTTTCCAAGAACTCACGGGGAAAAAAAAAACCCCTTAAACATACAGTGAATTTTGCTGTACTGGAGCACACCAGTGGTTCATGGTCTGGTAACTTGTTTCTGATGTTTGCGCTTGCCAGATGCTCCGAAGGAAGAGAGACACTGCCTGTAACTTATCTGTATTATGGAGGGCTCCTTCCCCTGCCCTCCCAACTCATGACCCACTGATATTTGGAAGGCAGTTCTGGTGTTTTTAGCATCTGAAGTGTAGCAGTAGAAATCTGTGACAGGTTTTCCTCATTGTTTAGCTTAAAAAATTAGTTCCTTTCTTAATGGGAAAACGAGATTTATAATGGTATCTCACAGGGCTATAGGAGTTAAGTGTCGGTGTTTCTGGTGTGTGTGTGTGTGTGTGTGTGAGAGAGAGAGAGAGTGTGTGTGTGTATATGTGACAAGATAGTGTGGGGAGGAGGAGTTTGACTCTCTTATTTTACATCAGACTAAAACATGGCATAGAAAACATCATTTTTAATCACTTCTGTTACTTTTTTAATGGGGGACTGTAACCTTCCCAACACCCCCCAAAGAAATCTCTCTAACTTTAAAAAGAAAGTTTTCAGTCTGTTTGTTAACAATAAAACAAATTGTAACTCTTTGGTGCTTGGTAGTACTGTAATGGGGTATAATACGTATGTTAGTTTGGCAGTGTGTAATACACGTAGGGCTAGTTCACGGCCCTTGCTCTCGTAGTTTTGTGCTGCTCTGGTAGTACAATGCAGTCATAAAGCTGGTGGATCCCTGCCCTCTATAGTTTTCTCCTTTGTAAGGGGAATCTTTGCACTCTTTAGAGCTCTCATGGTGGAGTGGCCAGAGTATTACATACCTTGCTGATCCTCAGCTGCTAGAACTGCCTCTTGAGAATTGCATTAGCTCTTTTGGCCATGGTATTGTATTGGGAGCTCACATTCCGCTGATTATCCACCCTGATGCCCCAAGTCTCTTTCAGTCACTGCTTCTCAGGATGGAGTCCCCTATCCTATAAGTGTGGTGCACATTCTTTATTCATAGGTGTATAACTTTAAATTTAGTTGTATGAAAATGCATATTGGTTGCTTGTGCCTAGCTTACCAAGCAATCCAGGTCATTCTATATCAGTAACCTGTTCTCTTCATTATTTATCACAATTTTTGTGTCATCTTGAAAAATGTCATGTGGTACTGAGTCAAATGCCTTAGAGCAGTCTGTTACATCAGTGACACCATTGCATTTTTGTAATCTTACTTTATGAGTATCAGTGTGTATCATTTGGACTCAAACTGTGTTTTTAACGAGCATGCTGCCTTTAGTGTGTTGGGCAATAGCACCAACTCTTCTCCAGAATATAATGAAATATGTAAAAGTTATTACTTCATAGTAAGAGAAAGTGTGTACTTTACCTTTTCAGCCATAAAATAAATCACTAATGTAAGATCTAGCCAAATAGACTTTCTTAAATGTCAGTTCTTCTTTTCTTCCCAAAAGATACTCTCTCTATTGTACAGGTTAGTACAAAAGACTAAAATGAGGCCTTTATCATGAGACAAGTAGTACGTGTAGAGGCATTCAGCAAGCTACTATGCATTGTGTGTTGGTTCTTCTCTTCAAACCAGTTTATATTTAAAGCCTCTTTTCCATTGAAAATAGTATTAAATCTTACTATGTAGAATTGTTTTGAGATCTACATATTTTAGATTTAGATTTGTTTTGGCTTGCTTGGGAGGTAGAATATTCCAGAGGGCAAACAAAGGTAAAAAGCTCGATGAATAAAGAATTCTGACACTTATTCTTGGGCAGATGAAGTCGTTGAAGTGATCTGATGGTGGGTACAGCACTTGTAGAACAAGATGACTTCTGGACACTGCAGGTGAGATCAAATCCATCAATGCCAGTTGCACTACATCACTGTAGTGGTGTCTGTCATAATTCGGGCAGGCATGGGAGAAATTCTTGAAGAGTAGATGAATAGCGCCTAGCATGAACACTTTGATGTGGAGCCTCATAACCTTCAGAATCCACCAACCAGGAAGAGGGTGGAGACCCAGGTGCAGAACCACCTTAGTGAGCAGTATTTTTGCACTGATGTGCCAAGCCCTTGGCACTGAACTTGGCCACCCAGATGAAGCCAGAGACCTAAATGCCATGTATGCTTGGCATAGTCAAACTGAGTAACTTTTCAGTCGTGCTGGATGTTTGACTCCAGACTTGGCAGAACTGAGTCCAAAATCCTCAGTGTCTCTTATGCCAGTCATAGAGCCATATTTGTAAGCACTTATTTGCAGATGATTGGACCGATTCCTCAACCATACACTCAGTTGACCTGGACTAGTCGTTGATATCCATGATGCTTATGTCAGGGACAAAGGCACTTCAGCAAGCAGTTCTTTGGTTTCTAGTTGGTGGTGGCAGATCCTCCACACTGGACATGATCAGTCAAATAAGGCCAGGGAATTGAATGTTGTTAAGATGGGTGTAGAGTCACCTGGGTGGGTGGAGCTCCAAAGTTGATGCAGAACACGTGGTACCAGCCTTGAATGAAAGGACCTGAATTGTGTCATTCTTCAGGATGCAGCCTCTAACCCCACTGCCTTTTTTGGTTTAGACAATTTATGTAGTGCACAATACCACTTTCTTCTTTCTTTTTGCTTAGTGTAAACAAAACTAGCCCACAAATGGAAGAAAAAAATAAAAACAAAGGGAAAAATCAAGGTCACAGAGCGTGCTCCAAGCTTGCTGTGCCATCAGTTATCCAGGTGCTCCCCCATTTAAATTCTTGGATCTCTGTGAGCAGGAAGAGTGAGTGGCTTCAAAGGACACAAATTGTGTCCTCATGATATGCTTATCTTCAAAGATGGGAATGTGCAAAAGGTGCTTCAAGAAGATTATTTCTTCCTTGCCCCAAAACAATTAATCATTCACCATCATTCTGTCTTTGTGTCACCCCAAAAAATGGATTAGAGGAGGAGAGCTATTTTTGTTCCTAGAAATGACCATTCGTGGACCTGCTAAATAGCTTCCATGGTGTACAGGATAATTGGCTTTTGAAGCTTCTTTTTAACCACGTGTTGCTGATTGTTACTTGTTGGTCCTCAAAGGCAGCACTTGACAAGTTCACATCCTGTGGGAATGGCATCAGCATAATCCATAAACTAAACAAGGTCTGCCTTGTTCTCAGTCAAAGAAATGAACTGGTTGTGGCAAAAGTGTAACCTTATCAGTAGGGCTGTCAAGCGATTAAAGAAATTAATCACGATTAATTGTGCTGTTAAACAATTTACTGTTGTAAATTGTGCTGTTAAACATTTATTTAAATGTTTTTGGATGTTTTCTATGTTTTCAAATATATTGATTTCAATTACATCACAGAATACAAGTGTACAGTGCTCACTTTATATCTATTTTTGATTACAAATATTTGAACTGTAAAAAACAAAAGAAAAAGTATTTCAATTCACCTAATACAAGTACTGTAGTGCAATCTCTTTATTGCACTACAGAGATAGAGATTTTGTACATAATTCTACATATGTAAGTTGAACTTACATATGTAGAATTATGTACAAAAAATAAAACAATATAAAACTTTAGTGCCTACAAGTCCTACTTCTTGTTCAGCCAATTGCTCAGAAAAACAAGTTTGTTTACATTTGCAGGAGATAATGCTGCCCGCTTCTTGTTTAGAATGTCACCTGAAAGTGAGAACAGGCATTCACATGGGACTGTTGTAGCCAGCATCGCAAGATATTTACGTGCCAGATGCAGTAAAGATTCATATGTCCCTTCATGCTTCAACCACCATTCCAGAGGACATGCGTCCATGCTGATAATGGGTTTCTGCTCGATAACAATCCGAAGTGGTGCAGACTGATGCATGTTCATTTTAATCATCTGAGTCAGATGCCACCAGCAGAAGGTTGATTTGTCTTTTGGTGGTTTGGGTTCTGTAGTTTCCGCATCAGAATGTTGCTTTTTTAAGACTTCTGACAGCATGCTCCACACCTCGTCCTGCTCAGATTTTGGAAGATCCTTCAGATTCTTAAACCTTGTGTTGCATGCTGTAGCTATCTTTAGAAGTCTCACATTGCTACCTTCTTTGCATTTTGTCAAATCTGCAGTGGAAAGTGTTCTTAAAATGAACAACATGTGCTGGGTCATCATCCGAGACTGCTATAACATGAAATATATGGCAGAATGCAGGTAAAACAGCAGGAGACATACTATTCTCCCCCAAGGAGTTCAGACACAAATGTTATTAACACACATTTTTTTTTAATGAATGTCATCAGCATGAAAGCATGTCCTCTGGAATGGTGGCCGAAGGGGCCTACGAATGTTTAGCATCTCTGGCATGTAAAACTTTGCAATGCCAGCTACAAAAGTGCCATGTGAATTCCTGTTCTTACTTTCAGGTGACATTCTAAACAAGAAGCGAGCAGCATTATCTCCCGTAAATGTAAACAAACTTGTTTCTCTTAGCGATTGGCTGCACAAAGAAGTAGGACTGAGTGGACTTCTAGGTGCTAAACTTTTACATTGTTTTGTTTGAGTTCAGTTATGTAACAAAAAAATCTACATTTGTAAGTTGCCCTTTCACGATAAAGAGATTGCACTACAGTACTTGTATGAGGTGAATTCAAATATACTATTTCTTTTGTTTATTATTTTTACAATACAAATATTTAAATAAAAATAATAGAGAGTGAGCACTGTACACTTTGTATTCTGTGTTGTAATTGAAATCAATATATTTGAATATGTAGAAAAACTTTCAAAAATATTTACTAAATTTCAGTTGGTATTGTATTGTTTAACAGTGCGATTAATTGTGATACATTTTTTTTAATCGCAATTAATTTTTTTTTAGTTAATTGCGTGAGTTAACTGCGATTAATCAACAGCCCAGCTTATTAGTTATCTTGTGAGCTGGTCTGCTGTTATTTCAGCTCTTTTGGAATGTGTTACAGCATCTGGTTTGAAGCAAATCTCTCTTCACTCCTTCCCTTCTCTGGGACCATAACAAATTCCCCAAGTATTATTTTCTCTGTTTTTTGTTGTTGTTGATTTGGGGCCTAAACACTGAGTTCATTTACATAAGATGTTGTTTAATTTCTAAGATTCTTTGTCAGATTGAGTACATCTGTCTTCGTAACTTTCTTTTCTTCTCTTTTATGCTTTTACTTACAAAACATTTTGTGTGGCAGATCATAAAGCATCCACTTAGTAACTATTTTCAGGTATTTAACTGTTTTCCCTCTTCTGTTTTAATTTTTTTATAGTGTGACCTTCATGTTTGTAATGTACAGGTTGCTGAAACTTTTTCACTTTCAACCCTCTTGTTGCCTAAAATAGCATGGGGATTGCACCTTTTTCTTGAAAAGGAAAGAAGTACTTGTAGCACCTTAGAGACTAACCAATTTATTTGAGCATGAGCTTTCGTGAGCTACAGCTCACTTCATGAAGTTGTGGAGGAAAATATTCAAAAGTGAAAAAAGAATCTAGTCAGATGGTCTGATAAAATAAGTTATTCTGTATTTTTTAAAATTTCAGTTGAATATGTCTCCAGACTTATTCAAGGAGTGTGAAAATTTGCCATGCTGGATTGGGAAGTTCTTCCAGAATGTTCTCTCCCATGCTTAAGGTGCTTGGAGGAGAGAGAAGCCCCACTGATGACTGAAAAGTTAGTGTTTGTAACCAGCTTAGTAGTTTGAATCTTGAGGCATGGGGAACTTGTGCCCTAAGGGAGGGCCTAGGGCTGATGTACTCATTCATGTAGGTGAGTACAGCTGCTCATTAGAAATTTTAGGAAAATTTGTACTTTTTATTTTTATTTTTGTGAGACTTAGAGGAACACAATTTGAGTGACTTGTACCATATACAAAGTTCTGTAGCATGAAGGCACTCATTCTCACACATTTACATGCTTAACTAATCTGTTTATGTGTGGAGATGTTTATAAAGGTGTGGGTGTGCGTGTGTGTGTGCGCGCGTACGCTGAGGGTTTGATTGTCATGTGTAACTAGGATGGATGGCCCTTCAGAAATGCGGAGAAGCATTGTTGTAGTAGTAATAGGAAATTTTGCACTTCTATAGAGGTTTACATTATCTGCTCCTGGGGCAATTCTGTGCCAAAAAGCTAAAATTCTGCACACATAATTGCTGGGTGTGGGTGGGAGAAGTATGGAAGAGGTTTTTTTGGGGAAGGGATTGTTAGGAAGTTCGGGAACCTTCCCCATGCAGACCCTGAGTGACCCCTAGCCTTTCAGTCAGGCATATCTGCCCCCATCCCAGTATGTATTAGCACCCCTCTTGTCTCTATCCCTGTGTGGCCCTGCAGCCCCCTTCCCATTTGTCCCTGGCTCAATGCTCCTGAGCCCACCCTTCAGTCTGTCCCCCCACTAGCCCTTCTGAACCCCGGTCTGTGACTCCCCAGCAGCTCCAGGTGCGCTGTTCTGTCTGTCCTATGCCTACTCACCTGGCCCTGCTGTGAGGAACACATTCTCTTCTCTTTTCTCTTCTCCCTCTCTCTCCTGGCACCACAGCAGCTCCTGGTTGGCGAAAGATGTAATTGCATGCCTCTCCAGCAGAATCTATATTCTGTGGATGGAAAAAAAAATCTGTGGGGCACATGAGTTCTGCATGTGTGCAGTCGTGCAGAGTTCCCCCAGGAATAATTTATCTAAGCGCTGTATGAAAGAGAAAGAATGGCCTTGTTGCTAAAGTATGGGAATGGGAGTCAAGGAAACAGTTTTATTCCTGGCTTTGCCACCAACTTCCTGTGTGACCTTGGTCAAGTCATTTAACTTTCTGCGCACAAACTGAAATTTTTTTTTTGCACTTTAAATATTATTGTTTTTTCTTCTGCAAAATGAGTATAGTCCTGCAACAAGGTTGTTTGTTAAACACTTGGAGATCCTCTGATAGTGGGTTTTATAGCGGTACAAAGTATTACTTATTAATATATATTAACCCTCTGAAAGGTAAGTAAATTTTATTATTTTACAGTCAAGGGGCAGGAATAGACACATGCAGAGGTCAGGTGACTCTCCCCAGGCTGCAGTCAGTTAGCATCAAAGCTCGTTTGCCTGGGTCTCAGCAGTTCCTATCTTTCAGATCCATGCTCTGACCAGTAGTCATGACTGCCTGTGCTTTCTGTGGAAATATACTGGAGGTTTAAAAGGCTGACTAGGAGCAACACCTAAGCGTGATCCAGGTGGAAAAGACTCAGGAAAAAACTCTGAGGGAGGAGCAGGTTCATGGGGAAAAAAGAAAATCTGGAGAATGAGCTAGCAAACCCCTCTCAAACTTTGTTTACAATCAGAACAGATCCATTTTCCTTTACCTCTAATGTACTGGTTCATGGAAGGGGTTTTTATTATAAAAAAGCTCTGTATCAACATATGCTTAAAATATATTTTGTGTGTGTATGCACACGTGTTCTCTGGCTTTCTATGTCCAGTTAAGCTCTGTGACTTACCATTTCCCCTCCGTCCTCCTTTTTTGACAAAATCTTGCAGGCAGTCAGGAGACTTAAAAATATCTTCTTATAATGAGACCTTTTAGAAAAAAGAAAGTTATGTTAGTAGTATTTAGTTTAGCAACTTAACACATTACATTTATGCTAATTAGGTTGCATTATTGACACCTCGGAAATGCACTCTGAGGGTGCAAGAGGATATTTTAAACTCTTAATTTTAATCTTGGTTTATTTAATACAAAAATTACCAACTGTGTTACAGTGTTAGTGGCCATTATGAGACTTTTTTTTTTCTCTGCTTTGGTTAAATGACCTGAAAAATGACCTGACTAACCCTTTGGCAGCGTTCCTCTAGGTTGTTAATTAACAGATTTACAAGTATGTAGAATTGTCTTCTGTAGTGTTGGAGTCACATGATTCATCTATTTAACCACACCATTTGGAACTAGTTGCTAATTTTGGAAGAGGCACACTGAGGTATATTTAATTGCATCTAATTTGCTTAGCGGTGGTAGTATACATTCCCCGACATATCTCTCATGTGGCATCCCTGTTTTTTCTCCCCAAAAGGACAACTTCTGGTGATAATTAGTGCCTAGGTGTATGTTGTATTTCTTTCTTTTTCTCTTTCTTAAATGCTATGACTGCCAAACCTTATTTTTGTGGTTGAGAACCTAATCTAGTAGCAAAGTGCACTGTTGACTAGCCTAAAAAAAATCACGGTTGCTACTTGGTACAAATAAGGTTGGATGTCAAAATATCTTAATCACATTAAGATAATTTGATTAGGCTTTCAGGTCTCCATTCAAAGCAAGGTTTTAACATGGGATATTGTATTGTAAACTTAACTGAAATTGCACACATTTGCTTATAGATTCCTTTAAAACAAAAGTATATTGTTCAGTGTCTGGAAATGATGTACAGTATTGGAGTGAAACTGTCGTTTAGTTTTGTTTTGAGTTTCACAGTTAGCTTCTCAGTTCACATTTCTTTATGCAGTCTGATCAGTTCACATATGTACCAGGTGTTAATATTAAACGCAAAGCACATCTGATATGTGCTGAGATATCCAGGGTATTTTTCTGCTCTTGCTGATTCAGTCTCTTTGGTTGTGTATCGTATGTTTTCTTCATGATAACAGTTATAGTGAAATTGTCAACATCGTTTACTCTATGATCTATTTATTTGATGCTTCCAACAAAATGTAAAAAGAACAGAAGTACTTGTGGCACCTGAGAGATTAACAAATTTAAGTACTCCTGTTCTTTTTGCGGATACAGACTAACACGGCTGCTACTCTGAAACCTAACAAAATGTAGATAACTCATCAGAAATTTTAAGTATTCAGGTATATCTTTTAAAAATACAGTCCCAGTTAAGAACATTTCTAATTACTTAACGTCTCTGACCATTTCTGGTTTAATCTGGTTCTTGGCAGCAAAAACTCAATAAAATCTACTATTTATAACAGAACAAGTTCAGTGAGTTTAGACTGCAGTTGTCCCACTCCAGTTTTGTAAGGCTGGTGATTTTCCAGCTAATTGACTAGAGTACATTCTTTAAATAATACTGGGGAATTAGTGCCATAGCACTTTAGATCTTCTGAGAACGGCAAAATATGAAGTGGCTTATTCGTATTCCCTTGCGTGCGTGTTTAGTTTTTATTTCAGAAGAGAAAACACATGGGCAAGTTAAATAAAATAAGAGAAACCTTTGGTCTTATGGAATATCCTTTAGCGGACAAAGAAGCAAAAATGTTAGCCCTATGTCTGGAGATATCCATTCAGTTTAATGTATATTTTAACACAATTGCAAATTTTGTCATGAAAATTTATTATTCTGGGACATCATATATTCACACACCTGACTCTGATGATGAAATAAAAAAATCCAAACACACCATCCTCATAATCTCCTCATACTCACCTGTCAGAAAAATATACTTTTGATGAATGCACAAGAAAAGATTTGCAATGCTGTGTTGTTAAGAATAGTATAAAATTTTTGGTAAGTCTTGCTCTTATAAAATCCATCAAATTTGTACAATATAATATGAAGAGAATTAATGCATTTCAAATTCATAGTAAAAATTCAGAGGAGAAATTTTTCCAGTGTCTCTGTGTGTCTATGATCGGGAGTGGGAGGCGTCTGTGTTCTGTTCACACTTGAATCTCCTACATCATAGCAACCTGTATTCACTTTATTACGGATGTTTCTTTTAAAGCAGTTTAGTAAGTGGATTTTGTTTCTGAAGTGTGAAAGAAAACAGAGTGCTAAATATGTATCGTGATAAGGATCTCTCTCGATTTTTTCCAGCAGATTAGATAGAATCTAGGGACTGAGATTTAGAAATGTTAAGAACCAATGTCCATGGGGTTACTGTTGCTACTGCATGCCATGTCTTTAGGCAGCCTCTGCTGCCCTCTCCTGCTGCTTTCCCTGACTTCTATTAATGGAAAAGGTAAGCAACTCCCAGCATAGGTCTAGAGCTTTGCCAAGTAAAGAGTGACCGACCAATCCTTAGTGCCTTAAAAATAACCCAACAAAAAACCAAACCAAAACCAAGCTTGGTGTTTTCTGCACCATTACACTCCCTCCTCTAAAGAATGAGGTGATTCTAGCTGTCTTTAATATAGATGAGCATATCTGATATTGTGTATAGGAAAAAAACCTAGGAAAAATACTACTCAGATCATTAAAGAAGATATGGGTTTTCTCATTTTAAGTGTTATAGAATCATAAAGTGATTATCTTATATTGTCACCTAGATTTAACCAAGCTGAAGACTTATCTTCCACCTTCAAGAAGTTCTAGAGCCCCGATTCATATTAGGTGATCACATTCAGCAGAAGTAAAATTTTCCTGCTGCTTATTCCGGCTAAAACAATAGTAGATACTGATGCATGGAAAGTAATACTTGGAGTGTAATTTGTAAAAGTGTAGAATACAGGCATTGTTTAAAAAAGATTAAACAAAACCAAGTGCAAGCTAGATTTCGGTTTGTAACTCTTTGGAAGCGTTTGGACAATATCTAGAGTAATCCTAAACTCCACAGGCAGCTGTAATATATAATCAAAATAGGAAACACTAAATTAGGGTATTGAGACTTTAAAATTCTGTGTAAAAATCCTACATCAAAAACTATATTCAGATTCTTTTTTGTAATTCAACTGTAAGGAAGAATTAAGAGATTGACTATGAAAATAGTTGGTAAAATATACACAGGGAGAGATTAGACATGAATACTGTGGAAATGCAATCATGGTTTATCTTTTAAATGGTATATCAGTATCATCCACAGCTCCTGTTTGGGAGAACAAATAGAAAAAACAATTTAGAACAAATGTTTGGAAATGCATTTCACTCAGAGTAGTACAATATGTGATGGGGAACAACTAGGACTTAGATTATGTTGTACGGAACATGGAGTACTTAAAGCACAGACCTCATTGGGAAAAATGATATTTACTCATCTCCAGAAAATCTAATTTATCAGTTTGACCAAAAAATAAAAAAAGCATTGCTGGCCTGGGGTTCAGTTGTGAAAATCTCTGCACGAAAAAGCTTTTTATTATAATATATTAAATGTGAGTCTGTAATTAATCTGAGATGTTAAAGGTTTATTGTTTAGTCAGCAAAGGTACTATCTACTGCAAAATACATTTTATCTATTCAGTACATGTAGCCCTATTAAATTATTTACTGTGTTATCTCCTTAGCTTTTCATGCCACAGAAGCCCATAATACTTAACTCATTTGCTCAGACAATGCATGGCTACTAAGTTATGACAAAACTGAAAATGTAAAAATACTTTGTAAGGAGGTATTTTTCCTACTTTTTCTGATAATGTCAGTAAAGTTATGTATTTGCATTTGTCTGGGGTTATTATTATTCTTTGCTAGATTAGTGTTTTATAGCGTTTAATTTTCAACATGCACAGAACTGTGTACTTTTACAAAAAATTGAAAAGTTTCTGTAAATCTGGAAGATATGTTCATCAGGAATATTGTAATAGAATATGCAATTAGCTTTTTATTCAGCTTCATATATACTGCTGGTAATAGTTACTCTACAGGACGTGGTTGCCACATAATTTTGTAATCAGTACATCTTACTTCAGAAAGGTTGAGATAGTGTTTACAAGATTAAAATCATTGTCATTCCTGTGTGCCTGTATGTTAGCTGTTGGGACAAATTAGCCGTTTGTGCAATGTTAGATTGTAATAAGATTAAACTGTATTGTAGATTTCTGCAATGAGCAAGTCTTCAGTAGGCATTCAGTTTTGGCACTAAATACTAAGACTGGCCTCATTGGTATTCAGGACAATAATCCCTTGTGATCAGCTGACCAACATACTGCTGCTGTTTTGATTATACAAGAGTCAGGGAACGTGTTTTAAAAATCAAATGTAGTATGTAGAAAAAGATGTCTGAGGGCTTTTGTACAAAAGTGAAAGCTTTTGTAACTTTTAGTGATTCTATATTAAGACAAAGTGGTGCGTTTAAAAAATCTTATTGTGTGTCAGCACATTAGCAAAGTCTAGATAAGGTCAGAATAAGAAATGTTTTTTATAGTTTATTTCAAGAATATAAAATTGGGGGAAGTTGACCAGTCAAATATTGATCAAATAATGTCAACAATGGTCAAATATTTATAGCACACAGTTATTAGAACAGTAACAAAAAAAGCCAAAACCCCACCCCCACAACTTTGTGGTTTCCAGTAGGCTTAGTCTTAGGTGCTTATGCCTAATTACAAAAAACAGGTTACTTATTTCAGAAAAATGCAAAACACAATGAAATGAAGACCTAAGAAAAAAAATTAGTATAATCTTTCTTAGCAATATTAGGCATTCCATTCATTTAAATGGAATGTATGGGCTGTACATCTTTCTCCTTTTATGTTCTGAGAGGAGGTTAAGAGCTGTGAACTCTCTTCTGCCTCTCCCACTGACTTCTATCTGCTTTGTCAGTTCAGTTTAGATTGTAAGCTCTTCGGGGCCGGGATCATGTCTTTTAACTTGTCTAATGTGCTTTGTAACCTGCCCTGTACTTTGATGGTCTGATATACAGAAGATTCTAGACAGTCAAGATGCTCAATTTTTGATTAGTTCATATTTTCCCTAACAGATGACATTAGCATGTAGTAAAGTGAGTGACCAAGACGCATTAGTAGGCTTGCTAACAGATGGCACCATGGTAGGCCGATGCCCACATCAGAACATTCTTGCTGGAATATTTGACAATATTGAACTGTGGTCTAATAATAGGAGGTCAGTTGACCAGCTTGCTAAACCTAGGCCACTGCTGGTAGTGATTAATATTTTGATGAGTGTGCTGTATGCTGCTCTCTTTGCTGTTAAATAATGTCAGATTTGGTCAAATATTTGACTAGCACACACTGTAATGGCTATCTTACAGAAGCTTGATAAGTCCTTCTGCTTACCACTAGTATAACAGCATAGGGTCATGTATTTTTCAGAGTAGAGATTCCCGAGTTCCCTTCATTTGTTTTTGAACAAGGGCAGGGAAGCCAGCATCCCCAGGCTTAGGTTTCTTTTGCTTATTTTCTTTTTTGGAAACATCTTCCACCCAGTTTTCACTTTAAATACTGTATCTGTTTGACTTACGTACAGTGGAAACATTACCTGTAGTGAGCAAATGTGTGCAGAAAATGTCAGTTCTCACTTCAGTACATCACTTGTGTACAACAAAAATGTCTAAAACATGTATATAAACAGTAATAAAAACCTTAGAATTTAAGTTGGTACTAGTATTCAGAAGCATCAACAGAGAAACCCTTCTATTCTGTCTGACATATTAAACCTTTTTTAGTGCTTCACTGTATAGTTCGTTCCACAGTGTAACATCCCATCAGAGTGTAGTACTGTGTATTGTATGCAGTGGATGCTTAGTTTGGGAAAGGAACCTTGGTTTGACAGCTTTATGTAGGACTACGCCAGTATTTTCATAGGCAAGTCACGTTTGCACAGTCGAGTCTGTAACCTTGTATGGTTTTATAGAGATAAGAGGCCATTACTTGCTCTCTGAACTAGTGAGAGTTGGGAGTGTTGTGCATGTGATGGTGAGGGTTTGGATGTTACAAGGTAAACCTCTATTGCCAAAAAGAAGTGACCAGCTAGGAAACCAATAGTGCAAAACTCTTTCAGGACTTATGCTGCTGTTTTGGTCAACTGAAATGTATTTTCTAGTGTTTTATTTTAGATATGTCCACCAAACTACTAGAGAAAAGTTTTACTTGATACTATTTAAAGCTTTTCCCAGGGGAGTGGTGGTTGAGTTTGTTTTGCCAATAGCTTGCCTAACTTTTTAAGACATATTATCTTTTTTTACATGTTTGAGCAGAGAGTCCTCACGATACATTTTGTCATATTTTCTGTGCTGAATTAAATCATGTAAGATTAGCTTACTTAGAACAATTTTTTGGCACTATAGTTCTTGAAGGTTAATGTAGTAATTAGCTCTTAGAAGAACATACTGGGCTTTAGAAAGAGGCACAAATGCAGCTCTTCTGGTTCAGTGAGACTCCACATTGGTAAAGAGCTTTCTGTAAGTAGTTCTTCCCTCACCATCATGCTCCTTTCTCCAGTAGCAACCAAATAGTGACAGTTAAAGAATCTTTGATAAAAGACTACGAATTGATGTCTCTTGAGATGAGTTGCCACTATTAGCAGCAATAGCAACAACTGATTCTTTGTTTATGTGTTTTTGAGATGATGTTGAGTGGGATTTTAGGTGTTGAGGCACCTAAACTATTTAGGACTACAAATTGCATCAGCAATTAAGGTTAAAGTTAGGGTTCCAGGTCCATATATAGCCACCTAAATAAGTAACTTGACTTTCCAAAAGAGCAAATAGCTTGTACAGAAGTCAGTGTGGGGTGCTGGGTTCTCAGCTCCCTTTTGACAATCAAGCAACTTATTTAGGTGCTTAATTTGAGACAACTGTTCTTGCAAATCTAGGCATAAAGCTTTAACTTATCACAAAAGTGAAATGCAAAATGTTGATTATTCTCCAAAATGTATAAACAGTTTGATTAAAGGCAGCTAAAAATTTGGATACTTTTTGAGGCTTAATCATTTTACTGTTGAAACACAATCCAGGAAAGGACATGAGATCATTCAGTTCTAGTGTAGTACTTGAAACTGGAATAATGTTGTATTAATGACATTTTTAGGACAAGTCAATTCAAAGGTATGAAAGTTATTTAGTGCTTTTTTGCTGTTGTAGAGAGCATGGGTTTAACAAAAAAAAAAATTGACTACAGGCTTGATATTTGGTATCTTTCTTCAGGCATCTTGTGTAACTCTTTTGAAATATGCATGCTGATAACGTGTACACAAAAGCCTAGCAAATTCTCAGTTTTTGTAGTCATTAATCATTGTATATAAATTCTGTAACTTTATCTAGGCATCTTATACGTGCTTAAGGCCGTAGAATTTGATTTAAAAAAAAAAGGATCCTAGCCCAAACAAACAGGTGGTACAGGTGGTATTAATTCCTTGAGGTATTTCAAAGTGCAAGTCTTTAATGGCTGATTTCCTTTTGACATTATATTATAGTCTGTAAATTCTGAGATGGCAAATGGTTCTGATTCCTTGTCTTTTGGGACATCAGAGTGGAGAGTTGGCTGGGTTTCTTTCTTAGACTGTTTATTTAAAAGCTATTAAAACCTGTTCTGTCTGTTTTGTGATTACAGCATGTCACTGGCAGATGGGCAGCTCTCTTGACTAAAATGCTTTGGCCTCTGCATTTAGTTGTGGATAGCAGATTTTGCCAGAATGTGTCTGTCAGAAGCAAAAAAGAGATAAATAACACTTAATATATGAGCACGTATCGCCTTCACTTAGTTTGATACTATCTTATTCTAGTCCATTATTAAGATTCTTGGAGGCATCCAGAATAAGAACATGATCAGGCAGGTAAAGGAGGACTCCAGCACAGTACAGAAAAGTGCTCCCTGTAGCAGAAGGCACAAAACACAACCATAGGTGTGAGAATCCTTCTGGGATCACTAGCAAGAAAAAATTTGTATGGCGCCTCACTACTATGGGAAATGGTACACTGCCACATGTCCATGGACAGAAGAAATTCTGCCTGATCCCCTCTGATATATTCCAGTAAGTGGAGGGTCATGCTGCTCTCTTCAGTACCTCACTTGCTGTTTTATTATAACAGATGTTTAATGCTCTAAGTATCGTTCTGTGCCACTTTTGGTTAAGATACTGCAAAATTCCTGGAGTTGATTATGTTCCATTTCAATAAAATCCTGTAGTTGTTTTCCTTTTATTATTGTAGGTGGAATATCTGTATAATAGCTATACTGCATGTCAGAGAGAATAGCCCCTCTTCTTGCTCTCAAGTTATTGAATTGCAGGGATTTTTATGCATTAGAACATGTTAGTTCATCCAGTTAAGCTCCTGATGGTCTTGATAAAAACAAAGAATGTGTGTCTTCGGTTCTTTGGTACAATTAATGTTTTCTCCAAAGCTATTGTACAGCGCCAAATCACCTTTGCAGAATCATTTTTTGTGTCTTTCATTAAACTGTTGATCCACTCTTCCACTGGTAATTGTGAAAGAAACTCTTCAATGTGTGAATTAGGTAAAAGTATGCAGAGGAAAAGGGAACAGTTAGTGAAGATGAAGACAAGGATGTTTCTTCTCCACAGTGGCCTGGTAGCATAATATATGCTAAGAACTGTTTTTTTTAATGGGACAGTAGTGTTTAATAAAACTGCAATGGTTTGTATAAGGGGTTTTCTACGTGAAGCACTCAGGAAGGTTAAGACAGTTAACTAATAGTGTGAAATTAAGTGCATTACAACCCTTCATGGACAATCTTATTTAAAGTAAAGTGAAATATTTCTGAATGAGAATGTTCACACAATGAACCTGTGCTGCACAAAGAAATAACTTCAGAAGTCCTTAAAAGTAGAAGAAAACCATGAATTATATCTTCTGGAAGAACCTTTGTAACCAAAGAGCAAAAATGCTTGTCAATAATTGACCCCTTTAACTATAATAAGTAACTACAATTGAAGCTGCTTAAGAGTTGTTCTGGGATTTGAAATATCTAGCAATACCTTTGCTGCTTCTGAGAAATCTGAAGCTTTATTTATTACTTACCAACTGAGTGGTGGATTTTGCTCTGATGTTCAAAGAGGACTTATTGAATTACTTTTAAATTTCAATCAATTTTAGTAAAAATGTCAAATTGACAAGCCAACCTACTCCCCTAACGTAGACTAGGAGCAGTGTGGTGCAATGGATGGGGCACTGGATGTCCAGAATATTGGGTTTTATTTCTGGCTTTGTTGCTGACTTGCTGTGGATTTGAGCAAGTTATTTAATCTCTGGACTTCGGTTTCCCCATCTCTTAAATGGAGATTATCTATCTTTTTAATAAGGTCATCCATCATCATGGTATCTGAGCATCATATTCCCCCATTGTAGAAGGTTTTAAGGTCTTGTGATGAAAAGCATCTTAAGTGCTTATTTTTATTATGACAGGTGTCATAAAATAGCCTTTTGTAGTCTGTCATAAATAAAAAGGGAAGGGTAAACCCCTTTAAAATCCCTCCTGGCCAGAGGAAAAATCCTCACCTGTAAAGGGTTAAGAAGCTAAAGGTAACCTTGCTGGCACCTGACCAAAATGACCAATGAGGAGACAAGATACTTTCAAAAGCTGGGAGGAGGGAGAAAAACAAAGGGTCTGTGTCTGTCTGTGTGATGCTTTTGCCGGAGACAGAACAGGAATGGAGTCTTAGAACTTAGTAAGTAATCTAGCTAGGTATGTGTTAGATTATGATTTCTTTAAATAGCTGAGAAAATAGCTGTGCTGAATAGAATGACTATTCCTGTCTGTGTGTCTTTTTCGTAACTTAAGGTTTTGCCTAGAGGGATTCTCTATGTTTTGAATCTAATTACCCTGTAAGGTATTCACCATCCTGATTTTACAGAGGTGATTCTTTTTTTTTTTTTTCTTCTATTAAAAGTCTTGTAAGGAAACTGAATGCTTTTTCATTGCCCTAAGATCCAAGGGTTTGGGTCTGTGGTCACCTATGCAAATTGGTGAGGATTTTTACCAAACCTTCCCCAGGAAGTGGGGTGCAAGGGTTGGGAGGATTTTGGGGGGAAAGACGTTCCCAAACTACATTTTTTCAGGAACCCAGATAAAGTTTGGTGGTGGCAGTGGAAGTCCAAGGGTAAAATAGTTTGTACCTTGGGGAAGTTTTAACCTAAACTGGTAAAAATAAGCTTAGGAGGTTTTCATGCAGGTCCCCACACCTGTACCCTAGAGTTCAGAGTGGGGAAGGAACCTTGACATAGTCTAATCATTCTGTTTTTGTACATAACAAGAGGGCTTCAGTCTTTGATATGAATCTTTGAAGGTAAAAACAAATCAACCCTCTGTTAATGTTATGGCCAGAATGCTTACTTTCCACCGTAACAGCAAAATGACTCAGCCAAAATATTAATCCCTACAGACCTATCTTCAAGTCACATTGATTAATGTTTGCACAGTTACCACGGTGATGGAATCCATAGGAGTACCTAGATAGACATTCTTCCTTTATATTGTAACTGTACACAGTTATTAGCTCATGGAAGATTAGCCATAGCAAATTCAAACGATCCCTTTTAAATAAGGACATGTATGGGCCTTTTCTTTTGACTCATGTGCACTTGACTTTGATTGCCTATTAAGTTCTATGAGCTCAGATAGTTTGGGAAAACTGCCTTTTTTTTTTTTTTATGGCACCTGCGTCAGCCAGGAGGATGGAGGAACTTGTAGCTTTAATTATGGTTTCTCCTTATTTGAGAACGTCTTAGGATGTATTTTATACTATGTCTATCCTTTTTATTTTTAGAGAGACAAGGTGGGTGAGGTAATATTTTTCACAGGGCCAACTTCTGTTGGTGAGAGAAACAAGGTTTTGAGCTTACACAGAGCTCTTCTTCAGGTCTGGAAACATACACTCTGAGCTATAAAAACACTGCATACCTTTTTGTTTTTACTTAATACTCTTTCTGTTCCCTGACAACTTTAAAATAAGACTCTTTGCTGCTCCCTGTCCTGCAAGATTTGGAGTGCTGCACAGATATCATGAGTATTCTCCCCTTTGTGGGCAGGAGAGGGAGTGTAATTTGTCTTTCAACTATACTCCTTGGCAGAAACTGAATGGCGTTGATGGACTCTGAAATGGAATTCTGTCCAGTCTTCCATATCCCAAGAGAGAATAACTGTAACAGTTGCCACAAGGATGATAGTTGAAGGATGTCCTATGGTAGTATCCTCGGGTATATGACTGGGATACAAAAGAATTTGGCCAAGTTACTTCAGGTTACTTCTACTGCAGTAACCTCACTTGACTTGCTCAACTGTATATCAGATTAACCTCATGCAAATAGAGATATTAGAAACTTCAGTTTGTCAAGGTCAGTTTTATCAGCAGGGTGATTTGCAGATAAGGCTTATTGTCAAGTAATTTCTTAGCCCTATTTAGGAAGTGGAGGAAATGAAGGGCACTTTTGTTCCTTATTTACCTGGAATACCTGTATACTGCATAGTGCTCAGTTAGCATACATTAAAATAAAGAGATATATAAAGACAAAGGTCTTGGTTTAATGCACATAGCTGTATAAATGTTGACAATGTTAAGTATAGAGAAGAACAGTTTATTATGGTACACAGTTTATCTCTGCATAAATTTGTTTTTTGTTTGGGTCAGAGACACTATAACATCAATAGTTATTGCATCGCTCTGTCTTGTCACAGCCAAGTTTTTTATGCCTGTCAGAATTTTCTGAAAAGAAGATGTGCGGAATTTTTGCTTGGAAGAGATGAAAAATATATAATGTCAGAGTGCTAGAGAAGATGAATCTTACTAAAAATAGACTCCAAACCATGCACTTCAGCTGAGTATTCTTAAGTTTGGTGTAGATGAGGCCTGTTCCACCAACGTATTTTCTTCTTCTGGTACCATGACAGACTTGTGCAGAATCCTGTAAGATTCATGTTATATCTAGCACAAAAAATGTACTTTCGCTCATTTATCATGTATCTGTTAAATGTTGTTGATGAGCCCTGTGCTGAACTTATCAACGAGCTCTGGGAAGATTTTTTGCTTACTCTTGTGCAATACTGCATTCCCTGCTAATTAGATACATCCGACTCACTGGTGCCTTTGAAAGCCCCCACAGCATGAAAAAACACATTTGGTTTTACACTGATTTTACAAACTCAGTTTTCGCCATCAGTAGGTTTTCGCCAACTAGGTTTGTCAGTGTGAATTGCCTTACGTGGGGATAGAATAAGGTGCCCAGAGTCACCATACACTCCCTGCATGTTTGTTGGTTGTACTCCTCATCTCACAGTAGGTCTTAAACCATATTATATAGAGTTTTGTACTTTCATTAGCAAAAATGATTATAATAAATGAGGAGAAAACAATATTTTCTAATCTGTATTTTTGTAATGGAAGCAGCTATATTTATAAGATTTTAATACAAAAGTTTTATGTTTATTAAGGACCATCACAATATTCTTTGAGTGATTATCTACGTCGATTCCACTCTAGGTGCAGATGTGCCACATGTGTGCGAGATCAGATTCTTTTTGAATAGCTTCACCCTTTGGTGGCTCCATTTATGCCCCTCATGCCCCCAGTCACTGTAGCCGAGGGCATAAAGAGTGGGGCTACTGCAGTTGCCCTTCAGTTTTCTTTTTATCACCAGTGGTGTGAGTCAGAACACCAGTAGTGTCAGTATCCTCATGACATTGTAAGAATAACTATTTCACTTTGGGCATTTATTATATTTTTTCTTAATATTCGTTGTGTGTTTTTCACCTGTTGGCTCTACATTTACCAAAAAAAAACCCCCCAAAAAACCACCCCCCTCCACCCACCGAAAAACTCTAACTTTAGAAAGAGTATCTGTATTCAAACCTCGTCCATACAGCGGCATACCTCTTCTTCATTGTGGGTCCTAAGACTCCTGGCTTGAAGACCAGCTCCTCCATACCCATTAAAGGTGGGCCTTCCAGTTACCTCATTTGCCTGGGAGAGGACCACATAACAGAGCATTGCTATATACACTGCTAATTTTTCAAGAGGGCCATCAAGAAGAAGACTGGGGGACTTCAAGGGGAATCCTTTGTGCTTTCTATCATCTCAGTTTGCTTTCCAACTTGGCCATACTTGTCTCCCTGGATCTTGAATCTCTGCTCCAGGGAACCCACCTCCACTGTCTCCTGCTCAATATAGTCTTCCCAGAGGAAGCAACTATATTCTCCACCAACCACTCATCTTCCTTAGCCCCAGTGAGTAGAGAATGAGGAGTACTTTAGCAGGGAAGAACACCCCCCCCGGAGTTCAGGAACCTCCAACCATCAGGGGACTTCCGTGTTGTCTCCCGATTGAAGCAGTTAATCGACCTGCTTTAGTGTCTTAAAATTAGTTCAAAATCTTCTGGGACTTCCTTAAAGAGGATCACAGAGACCCTTGACAGTCCTGAGATTATGCAGGAGTAACCACACAGACTGCTGGGTATTTTCCACACAGCAATGCCAGACAGAATCCATAGTCACCACACTGCAGAGAAAGTAGTAGCCCAACTAGAAGTGCAGACCGTAGCCACAAGACTTCCTATGGCAGTGCTAGTCTACCCTTCTGCAAACAGCCTTCCTTTCTTCGTGGCAGATTGGATGAGAGTAACCACATACTGGTGAATTCTCAAGGTAGCAAGCAAGGATTATCCAATTCAATTTCAGTTGGTGCTCCCCTTCCACCTTCCCCATCTCTTTTCAGGAACCACTCTTGTGAGCATCTCTTAGAACAGGAAAGAAATTACCTTCATATAGCTTGGAGTGTGGAAGAAGTACCCTCAGTATTCAGAGGAAGAGGCTTCTATTCCCGCTACTTCCTGGTTCCAAAGAAGAGAGGGGTCTCAGCATTTTCATCTGATGTTTAATATTTGGTATGGTCACTCCAGCGTCCATAATGCCCTTCCTGGATCTTTTGGACAAGTTCCAAGCTCTTGTCCTTCAAGATGTATGTATATTTTTTTTATCTCTATTCACATGACTCATTGAAAGTATCCCAGATATCTGGTAGGGACTGCTCTCTACCGGCACAGGTTACTTACTTACTACCTTTTTGGTCTCTCAGTGCCCCCCGGTTAGTCACAATGTCCTAGTAGCTGTCCATCTGCATGGAATGGGAATACAAATGTACCTGTACCTGGACAGCTGGCAGGTTCAGTGGTGATCCCCACAGCAAGTTACTGACCTTTGTCTTATTTTCTTTGGCCTCAAGGTCAACAGGGGCAAGTCTGCTCTGGTCCCAACTCAGCCCATAGCATTTATTGTGTCCCTATTAGACTCCAAATCAGTAAGAGTATACCTGTCTCAGAGCTTTCAGACTTTGGTAGACCTCAGTCAGCTCTGCAAGTGCCCCAGAACACCAGTGAAGGTGTGTCTTATACCCCCTGAGTTTATGGTAGCATGCATGTGTGTGTCACAGCGTGACAGACTTCAACTCCAGCTATTACAAGGTTGGTTGAAATCAGTGTATCCACCCAACAGACACAACATGGCTTGGTGGAGGCTGTTCCTGTGAAAGTCCTGTCCTCTTTAAGCCCGTGGACAGATCTGCTCCAAGTTCTTCATCAGAGTCCCATTCTTTGTATCACTTCCCGTTAAGATTCTGGTAAGGGTTGGCATTGCTCTAGGATGGGAAACTCATTTTGACAACTTTGGGATTCAAGGTCACTGTGGAAGGCCCTTCTGCACATACTGGAACTCAGGGTGATTAACATGAAAGGCTGTCCTACTTCTCTTTTGAGGCCTCCTTGTCCATGAGCTCTTGAACGCCACCACTGTGATGCACATATCAACTGATAGAGGAAGGCAAGATCATCCCTGTTCTGCCAAGACGTGGTGCATCTTGGGGAATATTGCATACCTTACCATGTTAGGTCAGTGATCCTCCATGTGGCTGGCCTTCTGAACACCCTGGCAAATCATCTCAGCAGGACTTTACTACAGAACCACGAATGGACCCTCAAGGATTCCATTCTCTGCAGCATCTTTCTGAGTTGGGACACCCATTCACGGACTTGCTCATGGCACATGAGAAAAAGCAGGCGTTCTGCTCCTGAGGTTGTGTGGGTCTGGGCCAGATACATAGGATCCAATATCAGGTTATTCTGGTGGAAATCTTTTGGTTTTGGAAGCATTCCTGGATGTAAAGTGCTGGAGGACCTGCATTTTTTTTTTTTTTTGGTAGAAGATTAATTGTTTTAGAGACTTGCATAATAAAAAAAGTGCATTCAGTGCTTTGGTCCCTTTTTTGGTTTTTCCCCCCAATGTTCTCAGTCTGTACTCTTTCCCAACTTCAGGTTCATCTGTTCCTGATATATTTGTCACCTACCCCCATCTAGTTTAATTGGTTGTGAATCACTTGCTGTTGAGATTAGAATGCTACAAAGCCTAATATATTTCCTAATTTTATTTCTCTATTTTGGGACAACTGACCTCCACTCCATATGGAACCTTAACATCAATGTAACACAAGATAAATCCTAGGAGTGGACAGGACTTGTGGGTTTTGTTTGTTTATTGGTAAGTCGTACTAATGGTCTCATTGATGCTCAGCCTTGCAGGAAGTAAAGAATGAGTAATTTGTTGTTGCATTGTGATATTACCATTGAAAAGGAAATTCTTTTTGAATGTATTGTTTAGTGCTTTGCCATATATATTTATTTTATCTTTCTGAAAAATATCAGGATGTGGTCTCTGACCAAAGGAATATATTTCTCACTGGGAAGGATGGAATATTTCCTTTTCATGCTTTCCTAACTTTGACTTCAAAAGTTCACACAAACTTGAATAGTGTTGAGGCTAAACATAAAATTAAACTATATATGTGAAATTTAATATACGTGCATTCTAAATATTTTGTTCACTGTTTGGGTTAAAATAGTTTTGTTTTCAGTGTTTTCCTGCCATGTCTGCAGATTCAGCCAATCGCGGCTCCCAGTGGCCGTGGTTCGCTGCTCCAGGCCAATGGGAGCTGCCGGAAGCGTTGCGGGCTGAGAGACATACTGGCCGTCGCTTCCAGCAGCTCCCACTGGCCTGGAGCTTTTTCCAATTTGTCCACATCTTTCCAGAAATGTGGCACCCGGAACTGAACACACTACTCCAGTTGAGGCCTAATCAGCACAGAGTAGAGTGGAAGAATTACTTCTCATGTCTGCTTACAACACTCCTGCTAATACATCCCAGAAGGATTTTTTTTTTTTTTGTTTTTTGGCAACAGTATTACACTGACTCAGATTTAGCTTATGGTCCACTATGACTCCCAGTTCCCTTTCCGCAGTACTCCTTCCTAGCAGTCATTTCCCATTTTGTATGTGTGCAACTGATTGTTCCTTCCTAAATGGAGTACTTTGCATTTGTCCTTACTGAATTTCATCCTGTTTACTTCAGACCATTTCTTCAGTTTGTCCAGATCATTTTGAATTTTAATCCTATCCTTCAAAGCACTTGCAACCCCTCCCAGTTTGGTATCGTCCACAAACTTTATAAGTGATTCTCTATGCCATTATCTAAATTACTGATGAAGATATTTAACAGAACCAGACCCAGAATTGATCCTTGCAGGACCCCACTCAGTATGTCCTTCCAGTATGACTGTGAACCACTGATGATTACTCACTGGGAACAGTTTTCCAACCAGTTATGCACCCACCTTATAGTAGCTTCACCTAGATTGCATTTCCCTACTTTGTTTATGAGAACGTCATGCGAGACCGTATCAAAAGCTTTACTAAAGTCACAATATATCCATCCCCCAAAAGAGAGAATTTTAAAGTACTGCTCTGTTTGACTTTCAGAATTTTAAATTTTCAGTTTTAAAACTGTAGACTGTGTTCAAACTGCAAAAAGGTGGTTTGAATTTTCATTTAAAACCAAACAAACCCAGAAACAAAATATCATTGCTCCAAAATGCACACTCCATAATAATCCTCCTTATGCAAAACACGGAGTTTTCCTCAAATATAATACTCCTACAGAGATTTTCAGACAAAACATATTTTCAGTTAAATGAACAGATTTCTTTCTTTAAATGTATGAAAGCCTTTTGTAAAATTGTTTCCTACACTACTTTTTAGAGTATGAATAGCCTTTCTTCTGGCTCTGCAAAATTAGACTATATAATTACAACTGCTAACAAATTGGACTCTTAAGTAGCTGAATACTGATTGTAACCCCATAAAACATGTTGATTTTATAAAAACAAAGCATAAACAAGGAGTTACAAACTTATATTTATGGAACAGTTTGTTTATTGCGGAGTTTGTAGTTTACATTTTATCCTTGTGAATGCTGAAGTGGTTTTTCAGTGCTGATGGATTGGAAATAGATTGTTTTAGTATAAAAATATATGAATAGAAACTTATAATTTTGTATTATCTTATGTCAAAGAGAATTTGTAAACCGTTCAAAATTGTAATGATTGGATTAGAGCATTTAGAATTGGAGTACCTTTTTAAAATTGTGGCTTTTCTCCTTGTCAGGGGGAAAAAAAAATCACTCCTCAAAAACCCTGAAGGCCAGGGTGAGTTAAGGGCAAAACTTGGTTCTAAACCAAAAGTCCACTCTGTGTGTGTTGGGGGGGAAGATGGGATTCTCTCAGAGTAGCTGAGCTGGCTGATTCTTAGGCCAAGAAATCTGAGGCAGCACAAAGCTCTTAAGTTTTCAGAGGACAGTTCTAATATCTTGATTTTATTCTTGCGAAGGAAACAAATCTAAAGAGCCACAAAACAGTCAGAGAAGCACTGTTCAGTATAAAAATATCAATTTTAATGACACTCCCACCCCCGCTAGTTGGTAAAGGGTGGGTAGCATCTGATCCATTATTTCCTCTTAAGACCTCTGTCAACCATCTTACAGTCCACCCAGAAAAAATAGAAGAAGATACCTTTTGGGGGGAAAAAAGAAATCCCAAACTTCTATTTGGAGGGAGTAAGGCTTTATTGGTCCAACCTTTATATCTTAACTACATTCATTATACCAGTAGTTGACTAAGATACAACCTTCTAGAATTTGGAATTTTGGCTATTGAAAGGAGAAGGATGAAATTGAAGGGTTCCTTTCCAGCAATGGTTGATGCTACCCCAGCCTCAAGGAAAGAATACTATCAAAGAACATTCAGGAATATGGAACAACTTCTGATACTTGCTCTTGACCACTGTCTCAAAATGCAAGAACAAGGGGCCATTAATGAAATTAAGAAGGTGGCAAATTCAAAATGGATAAAAGGAAATCCTTTTTCATACAGCATTTAATTAAAACGTGGAACTGGTTGCCACAGGGTGCCACTGATGCCAAAAGCTTAGCAAGATAAAAAATGGGTTAGATATTTCTTCTAGTAGTGACTATCCTGTTATATTTATTACTGACTGTAACAGGGTGGGACTCACCACCGAGGTGCCTCCTGTTGGCCATTCTGGGAATTAGCTCAGTCCTTTCACAGGGCGCCCTCCTCCGGTGGTGTCTCGGCACTGTCACTCCTGCTCCAGACCCGTGTCGCCTTAAGGATCGCGGCTTCCTCTTCTGGACACAGCCTTCCGGTCATGCCCCGTTCCATTCTCCCCCACTTTTGGGGGAACAGCAGTTCTCTGTCCAGCCTCTCGCCTCCATGGCCAACTGCAGCCCAAGGTTCTAGCCACTTGCCTCTGTGGCAAACTGCAGCCCTTCACTGTCCACTCCCCTCAGTGGCAAGTTTGGGGGTGGGGGAGGGAGACTTGGGCCTGCCCACTACTCTGGGTCCCAACCCAGGGACCCTCTAGGCTGCAGCCACGTGCTGTGTCTCCTTCAACCCCCACCATCCATTTCCCTGGGCCACTTCCCTGTAGCCCTAGCACCTTTTTCTCTTCCTCTGTATCAGGGCTTCAGTCTTTCAGCCAGTCAGGCAGGAGCTCCCTCTCGCTCCCCTGACCAAGCCCAGCACTGCACTGCTCTGCTCTGTCCAGGGTGCTGGCAGTTCCCTCAACCCTTCAGGGACCCAGTACTTTCTCCCTGGGCTCCCAAGAGGGAACTGCCCCCTCTACTCTTCAGCTCTCTTTATATATGGGCCTGCTCTGCCCTCATTGGCTGCTCATTGCAGCCCCTCTCTGATTGACTGTCTGCTGCGCAGCCTCCCCAAGGCTGCTTTTAACCCTTTCTCCACCAGTGTGGGGCAGACACCCCATCACACTAACACATATGGAACCTCATGCTTCTGGGCTTAAGACCATCTCTAACTGAAGTGATCAGCAGGGACTTTGTGTGGGCTAATGTAGTCCCACATCTGCCTAATACAGGATTTCTTGCACCTAATCCTGGCCACTGTTGGAGACAGAGTATTGGACTAGGTGGACCATGGGTCTGATTTCTATGTACCTACTCCTCTTGTGCCTTTCATTGTGCACACACTTCCTTGCTTCTTAGTTCTCTTCTTCTCTTTCTTCCTCTGTCACTCTTGTATCTTCTTTTAGGTTGCCCCTTGTCTATAGGGAAATCTATATTCCCTTCTCTGTAGTGGTATTTGCTTTTACAGGTGGCCTCCTTAACATCACTTCTCCATGCTTTTAATTTAACGCTAGAGTGTAAGCTCCTTACGGCAATGATCATGTTGCTTTCTCTATCTGTAAGGATTCATATTCAGCTGTTACACATAAAAATACTAGTGTTCAGATAAGGGACAGCTATCCAGGAGAACTGAAAATCATAGCTGACTTAGGGCTGGTCTACTCTGGTTACATGAATAACGTAACTGAACTCAAGGTAGCTTAGGTCAACTTACCGTGGTGTCTACACCACACTCTATTGATGGGGGATGCTCTCCCTCTGACTTCCCTTATTCTTCTCAGGGAGCCAGAGTACTAGAGTCGACCAGAGAGCACTCTGCAATCGATTTAGTGGGTCTTCACTAGACCCACTAAGTCAACACTGCTACATCGATCACAGCAGTGCCGATCTACTGGTAAGTGTAGACGTGGCCTTACACAGTGGAATTTCTAGAGCCATAGGAGAGGAAGGATGGTCCAGTGGGGTTAGGGCACAAGCTTAGAACCTGGGAGATGTGAGCTAAATCCCGGTTTCATCACACCTTTCCTCTGTGACCTCAGACCAGTCATTTAGCCTCTCTGTGCCTCCGTTCCCCATCTATAAAATGAGGGCTGTAGCACTTCCCTATATTACAGGAGTGTTCTGAGGCTAAATCCAGTAAAGGTTGTGTGGCAGTCAAATATTATGGTAATTTGGGCTGTGTAAGTACCTAATATACATGGCCCTAAACACAGTATTAACACATTTAGTGAGGATTAATATGTATGCTTTATTTGGGAAATGGAAATAATGAATAAACCAGATGTTCTTTATTTACAAAGAAAAGAGCCTAAGGATTGATCTTATTTTTCTGTTATTTGTTATATCTTTGATAATGTGGCTAGCCCCCAGAAAGTTTATTTTTAAATTCTGATGATTGTTATATGCTTGTCTTTGACTCCATTAAGATGAACTGAGCTTGAAGCTTACCAGTTGTATAAATGACTTCTAAAATGAAATCCCAGTGGGAAGTGTTCAGGCTGCCTTAACTCTGAAATTCTTATAAAGATGCCAAAAATAAACCATTTTAAACATTTCTCTTGTTGGAATAATTGGATTGTGTACATTTTTTCCTATGAAGACTAGCTTACAATAGGATTAAGATATTTTTCAGGTATATAATATAACAATTGTTGTACAGCAGATGGAAAGCCCACTTCTTAGTTTCTACTGCACTGTAATGTGATGAAACAGACTGTAAGACCTTTTCCACTCTGCATCTTTTAAATCCTATCAAGGAAAGTTAGTTTTAAGTGTCTAACATAGGTTGTATCCACAGTGCAACTTTTAAAGACTATTTCAAACAATTTAAATCCACAGTTTAACAAAAAGTGGTTTAGACAATTTTAACCTTATCTGTCTAACTTTTGTTCAGCAACTTATACCATTGCAATACCACTGGTAGCGATAATAGTGTATACAGTGCTCAGATATTTTTATTGCCATGTTTCTTAGACCTTCCCTGAACAATACTGGATGACACAGTGGTAAAAATACCTGAGCCCTGTGTACACAACCATTTTCAGCATTGCTTTGCATTGGTGATACTGAGACGGAAGGAGACTAGCTGTAAAGTGCTGGTGTAGGCATTGCTTCACAAAGAGCAATGTTAGTAGGTTCTCCCATGATGTCCACAAAGTGTGTAGAGTGGCTGCTTCCAATCTCGAGTCGGAAGTGAAAAGAGAATTTGGCATACGTGCACATGCAAATAAATTCACTTTCATTTCTGTGACCGTAAACTAACCACTTATGCTCCCTGTTGGTCTCAGTTGTAAGTGTGACCTCTTTTAACTGCTGATGCGCGTATCATAGTTAGTGCGTGGTGTGATCAGTTAATATACTTTTTACATATTAACAACACATCTTTGGTGGAATCCTTCTCCAGTGTGCAGCAGGGTCAGTTAAAACTTTTTCAGGAATCATAGGACAGTAATAGTATTTTACCTTTGACTATCCATTGCACTTTTGCTTGGCCCACACATTGGAAAATACACATGACCTGTTTTCAGGTCTAGTGTTGCATGCTGTAACACAATCTATTAAATTGGTTTAATGTAACATGGTTGATGAAGTTTTAAACTATGGTAAGTTAAGCCATTTCCGCAAGCTCTTTAACTTTAGCAGGTGTGGACAGGGCTTAAATCTGTACCAAACCCTCTAGCTTTTCTGCAAACCGAGTAATTCATGAAGAGCAGTTTTGAATGAGTGTACATGTTGAACTGTTGCTTGTGGAGATAATAGTTAATGTGTGTTAGGCTCTATTGTAAAGAAGATTGCAGATGAATTAGTGATGCTTCTTCCATTACATTGTGTCACAAGCAATGTAGTGGGAAGCAAAGCAATACATGTAGGAGGTTCTAAAATTGGAAAGTGATAAAACAAAAACCTGAGAAAACAGTACTAAAAATATTGTAAACTGATGGCTAACTTTTCTCACAGCAAATACGCAAGTACCTGAAAGTGTGTTGTTTCTGATTTTTCTTATTTTATGCAAAGTTGTTTAGTTGTTAACATAAGAAAGCTCTATAAACATGTCATTTTATTACCCCAGATACTTACTGAATGTACTGTATGCAGTCTCTCTCATTAAAGTAATCTCCTGTACCTAGGACAAGAAGATACTAAATTTTCCTGTCTGTAATTGGGTCAGGTGCCTCACGAGCACCCTTATGTGGCTGGGGTAGCTCTGCAGCACCCTGCGTCAGTTTCCCCTCTCAGGGCCCCTGGAAGAGCACCACATAGTCTTGTGAATACCACCCTCTCTGAATCCTCAAGATCCCAAAATAGTCTGTCACCACAACGCAAAAGTTCAGACTCCGCTCTGTTATCTTCTACTGCACTGTGAGCTCTTCTTCTGTCCCAGTCTGCTCTTCTTGAAGCCACCATTCCCAGTCCTTCCTAGCTGGAGCTCAGCCTTCTGGCTCTGGTTCCAGGCCACAATGCTTTTCCCAGTCAGGGTCTCCTGCAGGAGCCTCATGCTTGCTACAGCTCCACTCTGCCACACCTTCCTCTTCCTATTTCTTGTGCCCCTCTGGCTTTTTATTGGAGCACCTGTCGTCTATTAGGTTCCATCAAGGCTGTTAATGAGGCACTGATGTGCTGGAGTCCAGAGCCCTGTGAGGTTGGAGTGCTGGGGCACTAGGGCTCTGGACTTTAACCCTGTGTGGGGCACCAGGGCTCAAAGCTCCAGGCTTCAGTCCCACGTACCCCCTGAAACCGCTGGACCCTTGGTTGAGAACCACTGCTCTACAGGGTTCTGGTGTGGATGGGGATACATATAAAAGGTGGAGTGCGGATCACAGGTCAGATACAAGTTAATTATCACGGATGCAGATCCAAATTTTTGTATCCGCACAGGGCTCTATAGGTTACCCTCTGATAATAATCCTTAAAAGGTGCTAAGGATGATCACAAAAATTACAGAGCACTGTGCCTTTCTTCATTCCAGGAAAACTAGATGAAAGGTAATTAAAAGTGGAAGAATAAAGTATTAAAGTAATAAAGTATATTAATGTGATGTGAAAGGGAATGCAACCTTTGTAAAGGAAAATTCTCCCTTAGAATAGAATTCTTTGAGTGCATCAACAGAATATTGGATAAAGGTTAACCAATTAACAATTTATTGGGATTTTGACAAAGTCCCTTACAGGAGGCTGTTAAGCAAACTCAGTTCTTGTCTACTCTAGGAGGATTTTGTCAGTATTGTTATACTAGTATAGCTGTACAAGCAAAACCCTCAAACTTAGAAACTGTTATATGGATATAAAAGTGCTTATATGGGTATAGTTTATGCCAGTTCTCCCATCCAGCATAAGCACAGCTACACGGGTATAATTCGGTCTACACTAGGGCTTTTCCTGGCATAACTATGGCCTGGTCTATGCTACAAAATTGGGTCAACATAAGTTACCTTGCACTGGCCTATTTATGTTAGTGCCTAGACTCAAATTTGTCTCTTGCTGACATAAGTGCCCCATTATGTCAGTGCAGTAAAACCACCTGCTTGAATGGCGTGGAACCATGGTTGACCAACTGAGGTTGATATGGTGTGCGTATAGACACTGCATGACCTGTGTTGACCCTAACAGTCCTCCAGCAGCTGTCACACAATACATCCTTCCCTCTGACAGTGACTGCTCTGCTCACAATGATAAACTCTGTTGCTTCTCAAACCTCCTGTCCTATTTTTGAAATGCCTTTTCCTGTTTGCTTATCTTGGCGAACACACTTAGAAACTCTCCCTTGTGTGTAACTGCCCAACTGACCATGCTAGTTCTGTGCACTAGGAATGCTCCTGTCTGGAGTAGACAGGAGATATTTGGATTTCCTTGGCCTGGGGGGAGCACCGTTACGGACAAGCGATAAAAATGTGGACATCTATGGAAAGATTGTATGGGGGTGCAGGCAAAGGGGTATGGCAGGGATGAGCAGCAGTGTTGTGTGAAAGCAAAGGAACTGCACCAGGCACACCAGAAGGCCGGGGGGGGCCAAGGCGAACAATTGATCTGGTCTGAGCTGCAGACCTGCCGCTTTTACAATGAGCTGCATGGCATATGTGGGGGAAATCTCATCAGCACCGCGCAAACTGCCATGGAGACCTTTGAGGAGCCTGTGACGGACCTCTATCATGAAGTGCAAGAAGATGAGAAGGTGTGTGTGTGTGTTTGGAGTTGCAGTGGAGGGCTATAGTCAAGCCACAAGCTACGATCTATTTGAAACTCGATGACAGTCTAGGCAGTTCTACCAGCCAAGCACAGATGAGCCTGATGCAGGGGAAGGGAACTTGGTTGAGTAAGCATGTGCACACATTTTTCCTTTCAGTGTTTAAATTTAGAGATGGTGACTGGCCCATCTCCAAGTTAACAAGACATTGTCTGTTCTCTTCATCATTTTACTCATATGGGAAGAGGTACAACAAAAAAAAGGTAAGGGCTGGCATATGCCTTTCATTCAGCTGTTGGATTAAGCGGCGGGGGACGGGGCTGAGGAGCATGTGAAGCACTTTGTTTATGTAAGTAAGGGCATAGATCTCCTCGAAACTCATGGATATATTGTGCAGTCTTCTCCCGAAGGTTCTTAGGATTGCTGCCTTATTTTTTCCTCCTCTGTAGGACATTTTCCTATGCCACTCCGTAATGAGTTTGGCTGGGACCATTGCAGTAAACAGGCTAGTGGCATATGGATTTGGATGGCTTTGGGATGCCAGTAGCAAAATATCCTGGACTCCTCGCCCTTTGCAGTCCTTGAAAAACTCCATGGTAACAGCTGTCCCGATGCCTTCCAATATAGCACACAGTATAACAGGCCGCATCCTTACCTTTACCACTCCATGCCAGAGAAAAGCAAAGAAAACCACAGCTTTGCATACACCAGCCTTGGTTCTCACGGTTATGTGTATCCACAGGGGATTACATTTGTTTATTGAAATGGACAGAAATGTTTGCTACTGTTCCAATTTAGGAGTTCCATTCTGTTCATTTATGTTCAAAGATGGTATTGCATTGCTTTTTTTTTTTTTTTGGACATCATTTTTCTGCACTGGTTTTGCCACTCAGTAAATTTCTACTTTGGAGAAGAACATTTTCTTTATTAGTTCACAGCGCACATTGCAGAATGCACAGTGTTAGTCAAGGCACATGATACTTGTGAATTACAGCAAGCACCACAAAACTAATAGGTTCGGGAAAAACACCCAGTCATATTTATAAATGTCCAGCAAGCACTACATAGTTCCTAGCAGCAAGCAACACTCCAGGTCCAGAGAACAGTCTATCACAGAACAATTTTGTAGCTGACTCTTAACGTGCTCTTTCAAAGCTTCCCTCAACTACAAGATCTCATCATGGGGGTTTGCAATGGCTCTTGTGTTCAAAGTCAGCAGACAGCCACTTCACCTCCACCCCGGCTACAGTTTTTTCCCACTTTGCTTCACAGATACTATGCAGGACACAACAGGTAGCTATAACCATTGGGTATTCCAATTTAGTGAGCAAACATTGCCAGCATCCTATCAATTTACCAAACGCTCATTCAGCAGTCAGTCTGCACCTGCTGAGCCAGCAGTTGAATCTTTCCTTAGTGCAGTTAAGGTGGCCAATATATGGCTTCATGAGCCGGGGAGTAAGGCATAGCCTGGGTCCCCCAGAATCACTATTGGCGCTTCTCTATTACCAGTGGTAATCTGCTGGTTGGGATAGAATGTCCCGGCTTGCAGCTTTCTGAACAGTCCTTTGTTCTTAAAGATATAAGCATCCTGCACCTTCCCTGAGCAGACAACATTGATATTGGTGAAGTGTCCCCATTGACCCACCAATACTTGCATAACCATAGAAAAGTAACCCTTCCTATTGATTTATTCTGGGCCAGCGTGGGCTGCTGTCAAAATAGGGTTGTGCGTGTTGTCTGTCGCCCAACTGCAGTTCAGGAATTCCATTGCTGCACATCCATCCACTATGTCCAGCACATTGCTGAGTCACAGTCCTAGATAGGAAAAGGCCCTATATTGATAATGAATGGCCCTATATTGTGTATTTTCCAACTCACTGGTAGCAATCCAGCATTGTAAGCTACCAGAGTGCAATTGCAACTTGCTTCTATACTGTCAGTACAACTCTCATTCTTGTGTCTGTGTGCTGGAAGGCTAGGGTGAGTTCAGCACACAAATGTAGGAATGTGGCCTTTCACATCTGAGAGTTCTGCAGTCATAACTCATCGTCCCAAACATGCATAACTTTGCAATCCACCATTCAGTGCTTGTTTCTTGGGCCCAGAAGCAGCGCTCCACTGTCTGCTGTGCTCTGTGACTGCTGCCATACCCTTGAATTGTGTTTTGTGATGTTCCTCAGCAAACTGTCCTAGAAGAAATAGTCATGTCCCATATTGTTGAATGGTCATGAGAATAGTGCAGAGCTCTGCTAGCTCCATGCTTTTGTCAGAGATGGCAGACAGTGAAAAGTGCTGTGTGGGTTTGTGGGATTTTTTTAAAAAGGCGTAATAATTGAGATGCGGATGATGATATGGGATGGAGAAAGTTGCATGTTGGGAGTTTGACACTATCTCCTAGAGGTCCTGGGCAAGTAATTTCTATCCCAGAACACATTGGGGAAAAATTCCCAAAAGGCATTGCAACAGACAGTGGTGCTTGGCACACTAGTATACCCACCTGTGGTACACTGCACTTTGCATTGACATAAGCTCTCCTGGTGAGTACACGCAGCATTGATGCAAGCAGCCAAGTATGCACATATCTAAATGATATACAGACTTCAGTGTATGCCACCATAACTTGCATCAACCAAAGTTTGTATTATAGACATGGCCTGTGTTGGTGGTGGTGGTAGTAGTAATAATAATAATAATAATTAATAATCACATTTGTAACCAACTTTGTTATGCCGGTAAAACTTTTAAGTGTAGATCAGGTCTAAGTATTCTTGAAAGAGGTAAAGTACTATCATGGTTAAGCCTTATCTACACACAGAAGTTTAACCACCTTTAAATATACTGATATAACTGCATCCGCCCTAGGGGTTGTACTAATATAACTATTTCAGTTAAAGGGATGATTTTTCACCAAAGTAGTTACACTGGTAAAAATCTCTGTGTAGGCCAGGACTTAGAGCTGACCTTTATTTTCTTTTTGCCATTTGCTATGTCTACACTACAAACTTTTGCTGGTATAACTAGGTTAGTCTGGGATGTGAAGAGGTGTGATCTCTGACCAGCATACCTGTGTGAGCAAAAGCCCCTAGTATAGATGCAGTTATATTGGTAAAACTTCACTTTGCTTTTATAGTTTATTTTGCTTGGGAGGAGGAAGACTGGTATAAACTATGCTAGCAAAAGCACAGTTTTGTCAGTATAAACTGTACCCATACTAGAAGCACTTTGTTAGTATAGTACTCACCAAAGAGTAAGGACTGGCTAATTACATTTGCTTACCATCTCGGAATCCCTCTATTTTTGCTATAACTTTTTACAAGGTAAGGTGACCATAACTTAACACAGTATTACATGAAGGTGGACCATTGCAATATATAATGGCATTATTGTATTTCCAGCGTTTTCTTTATGTACTGTAACACTGTGTTGGCTTTTTTGATGGTTGCTGCATATTGAACAGAAGCTTCTATTAAGTTTCATTGTCTTTTTCTTCAGTGATTATATTTAAATTAGAACCTAGCAATATGCATGGATAGTTCAAAATTATCCCTTCCAATATGCACAACTTTGTATTTGCATATGGATTCATCTGCCATTGTGCTGCTCTATCAAGTAACTTATGTCCCTCTGAAGTTTCTCATAGAGCTCTTAAGTCTTAATTAACCTAAACAAGTGTATAATCTGTAGATTCTGACATCTAACTGCTACTTCGTTTTCCAGATCATTAATATGACTTAAGACAGAACCTAGGGCATCTCACTTGTTACTCTTTGTCATGTTGAAAATTAGAAGCACTCAGAGACTTCTATATGAGGAGACATTTGAAAGATTGGGACCATTAAGAGAACAGGTTATTTAGAACAGGGGTTCTTAACCCTTTTTTTTCTGAGGCCCCCACATGCTCTAAAAACTCCATGGCTTTGGCTTCAGCCCCAGGTGGTAGGACTCAGGGCCCCAGGCTTCAGCCCAATGAGGTGGGGCTTCAGCTTTCTGCCCTGGACCCTGGCAAGTCTAACGCGGGTCCTGCTTGGAGGACCCCCAGAAACCCTGGATTCCTGGTTGAGAACCACTGATTTAGAGGGAACATGAGAGAGAGGTAAGTTAAGGCTTTGGAGGAAGAACCTATTAAATCAATAGAGATGAAATTAAGGTTGATTTTAATTGAGCCTGTGCTTTGACTAGCTGTAACATTATAATATTGTTACCTAATTTAGTATTTATATTGATATAAATTCTTCTAATCCTATGGGCTGCTACACAACACTAATGCATGTATGTGTTCTGAAAACTTGAGTTCCAGTGGGCACTCAACTACAAACATGTATGGAAACGGTTTATATGGATAAGTGGCTTTTTTGTTTTAAAAAGGGGTACATGTTAAAAAGTTTGAACCTTCAGTTCATAATATTAAGTACGTTGTATCATTTTATTTTTTATTCAAATACGTATATAGGTATGTCCAAAGACGATAAAGCCTGAGGTCCGTCCTTGTTTTTTTCCCCCTCACAAGATTGAAGTTCTTCTTTAACAGCAATTCTGTTTTTCTAAAACTGTTGTAATGTCTCGAGCCAAAAAGAGATTCTCTGTTGAAGCAGCTTTAAGTGGAATTTGTGTGACATTTCTACAGCAGTTCCCTGCTATTCAGTGATTTGCACTGTGAATTCTTTAAATGCACACTGTTTACACAGTCTTTCTTTTATCACATTGCTTTAAAAATAGCCAAGCAACTTGTACCCAACACAGAGTTACAATACATTTAAAATGTGCTTATTGTTGTTAGTAGTTTTCAAGTAAAAGACAAGAGTTTATCACATTTCTCATTAATTTGGAATGTAAGTTGTATTAACAGCTCGCTTCTGGAATTTAAAGGGCAAACAAGAGATGGCATGTGACCTTTAATGGAGAAAGATTTACACAAGAAGGGAGTTGAGGGGACTAGGGTTCAGAAACTAGCAAATTCTGCCAGATTTTTAATGTAGTGTGTGTTCTTATTGTCTGAAGAAAAAGAGGGGTTTGTAGGATTGTTTAGGAGGGTGAGGTGAATTCTTCATTTTAAATTGCTTAAAATGTAAACTGTTGATTCCAAAATTCTTCTAATATACTATCATTGTTAACTCGGAAGCAGCAACAAATATGTATATGATAGTATAGAGGCACAAAAGTCCATTGGCGTTTCTCTACAAAATCAACAATAATCATGGAGGAACAGTCTACCTTTATATATGCATTATACCTTATCTGCATTTTGAAGACTTGAGTAGAAAGTGATCCAGAAGGGAAATCTACTATTTGAGTATTTTAGAACCTCTTGTTGTCTTAATTGAATCAAATAGTAATTCACTGATGTAGGCATGAAGTGATTGTTTTCCGAATTTTTAGGATTTGTAGGATTTTTGTAGGATTTTTATAGGCAGGGTAAGACTATAGTTTTATTATAACATTAAAACTATTATGTTCATCAATGTAGGTATTTTCAGAAAAATAAGAGTAAGGAAAGACCTTTTAGACTTTAAACACATAGTATAGGAACAATTTAACTTTCTAGACATAGAAACAAATACGCAACTGTTAATGCTAGAGACAATTAGTTTTGGCAGTAATTGATCATTTGAATTCCCACTACATCCCAGCACATTGGTGGCTTTGTTAGGAATAATAAATCTAACGGTGGTTTTAAGAAGAACACATTCTTACCACTTAATAATTTACATATTCCCCATTTTATAAAGAAAAGGTAATTTGTAGAAGGAGTGCTATCAGTTGGAAAGCTTCTATTGGTTCTAATCGCTTTTTAATTATAAGGATTTGGTAGAATATTTCATACCCACAGAACTTTTGATCTCTGTACCTAGTGCTGTTACTCTAAGATATTACAGTGATGGTTGCTTAGACATGTGCGTAAGTTGCAATAGATCAATTTGATTTATTTGTTCAATGGTCTACAATGATGAACCATACAGATTAGTATTTGCAAGATTTGCTGTATACAAAGCATGTGTGAATGAGATGTGTGTCTGTTTTTGTGTCAGATTATTGTTCTCCCTCCCATGTTAATTTTATTTATTTAGGTTTACTGGAAATATGCCTATCCGCAATGTTCTTGATGTGTGTAGTCTTTTTAAAAAAAATTATATATATATGTATGAGAAACAGTATCTAAAAATTAAAACTGTATATCCAAAGCTAAAAAATATTCTGCCACCTATCCTTCCTCCTCTGTGTCACCCTACTACTTAGGAAGAAGCCAGGGAAAGCCGGCCTTGCAGGATGACTAAAGGGTTAATAAATTATTGCATTGGTGAACCCACTGAGGAAGCAAATTACACTGGAAGTGCGCTGCTTCCATCCCCCTCACAATTAAGTCCAGGGACTGCAAGATTCAGTGCCTTAAGTAATTTCAGAAACTTCAGCTTCATAAGAGAAGAGAGTTCTGGGGTACTAAGGACCCAACCCTGCAACTCCTGATTGTAGTGCACATCCTTTGGAAATGGGGTGAGTGGACAAATGCATAGCCTGCTATAACTGCAATTCCGATCCTATTTTTTGAGTTGATGGGCAGGGAAAGCTCTTCAGATGACTCTTGTAATTGGTGCTCAAATATTTTATGTATATTTCTGCTCCACATCTAGGGTTTCCCACCATTACAAGCAATCTCATCACACAATCTCACTCATAAAGTTGCCCAGTTCTCTCTCAAAACTAATTAAGCTGTTTTCCCTCACAACTCATATTGGGATGCTGCTCTAGAACTTCACTCCTCTGATGATTAGAGACCTTTTTCTAGTCTTCACCTGAATTTGTTCATGCCCAGTTTATACACATTTGATCTTGTACCAGTATGGTCTGTAAACTTAAAATAGTTCTTCACCCTCCCTTTTATTTATACCCACAATATATAGAGTAATCATCTCCTTCCTGCTTTCTTTTTGCTAGGCAAAACAAGCCAGGCTCGTCCAGTCTCCACTCATAAGGAAGGCCCTCTGTTCCACAGATCATCCTAATAGCTCTTTTCTGCCCCTGTTCCAGTTGAACTCAGTATTTTTTGAACATGGGTGAACAGAGCTGTACACAGTATTGTAGATGAGGTCTTACCTTGCACAATGGCATTAATACTTGCTATCTCAACTGAACATTTCTTGCCTGACACATGTAGGGTTTCATTTGCCTTTTTCACAGTCATATCACATCATTGTCATTTTGTGATCAACCAACACACCCTGGTGTCTCCTCCTCTTCTGTGACTTCCAACTGCTGAGCCCCCCGATTGAAGCAGAAATTCTTATTGTTAGACTCTAAGTGTAGGTGTACTATTGAGTTTCATCACATTTCGGTTACTCCAGTCTTCAAGGTCATCCAGCTCTTCCTGTATAACATTACAATCCTCCTCTGTATTGACAATGCCTCTCAACTTTGTAGCATCAGCAAATTTTATTAGCACACTCCTAATTTTTGTGCCATGGTCATTAATAAAAATATTGAATAGGATTGGTCCCAAGCTTGATCCTTGAGGAACCTCCCTCTCTCCAGTTCTATAGTTCACCTTTCAGCACAACCTGTTGCCTTCTCCCCTTTAGCTAGTTTCTTATCCACTTTCCAATTCTTGTACTAATCCCCATTTTCATTAATAAATTTCCCATATGGTACCCTGTCAAATGCTTGACTGAAACCCAAGTATATTAGATCTACTTTAATTTCCCCTTTCTACAAAATCAGTTATGTTCTCAAGGAAGGAAATGAGGTTAGTCAGGCACAATATAACTTGGATAAACCCATGTTGCATTACATCCCCTTTTCTGTTTACTTCCATGAATTTAATTATTCTTTCCTTCACTCTTTGTTCCAAAACCTTGCACTCTACTGAGGTTAGACTAACAAGTCTGTAATTGCCTGGATCACTTTCCCCCCCTTTCTTATGTAAAGTATAACATTAGCTATTCTCCACTTATATGGTGCTACCCCCTGGACAGATAGATTTATTAAAAATCCGTGCTACCAGACTAGCAATCTCATGTGCCAGTTTTCTGGGATGGAAATTATCTGGTCCCCCTGATTTGAGTGCATTAAACTCTTTGTTTTTTCTTTCTCCTCAGAGGTTGTAGTTTCTATCTCTATACGCTTATTTCCAACAGCCATTCTGCCTTCATGCCCATGTTCCATATTCTTCTCCTTGTTGAAAACAGAGGCAAAGGGTTTACTTAGTTTTTGGGCCATACTTAGATTAACTTTAATTTCCTCCCCATAAACACAGACCGTATAGCACGCCAACCTCATCCTTCCTTATTTTGGTTTTGTTTCTATAACTAAAAACCTTATTTATTTTAATTTCCTTGGCATGAGCTAATTCAGCTTGACTTTTTAGCAATTCTCACTTTTTTTTTTTTTAACATGTTCTAACCTCCCAGATGTAGCTTTCTTTGATTATCAATCCCCTTCGCCATTCCCTATAGGCTCTGTGATTACTCCTAATAACCTTTGTGAGGTTGTTATTCATCCAGCTGGGTCTGGAGCCTATTGCTACAAGTCTTTTCCCCTTGCTTGGGATGCAAAGTGCAGATAGTTTTTGTATAGTTGATTTATAGAAATTCCAAGCCTCCTCCATATTAAGTCCTTGAACTCTTTAGTCCAGTTGATTTCTTTAAGTCTCTGCTTTTTAAGTGAATTCTTACTAAAGTAAACAATTTATATTGATTGTTTGAACTAGGATGAAAGTTTTTAAACAAATGACAAAATATATAGGGCTGCTGAGGTCTCCAGGAAACTTTGAATTATCTAGATTTTTGTATATTATATAAGCCTGTTTTTATGAAAGTAGTATTTTTATAACATTTTAGCATATCTTTTACAATTTTAATACATTGTAGTACAATATAAAATTAGAATATAGTACAAAAAAAGTTCTATTCAAGACAAAGTAGTAAATTTATTTTGCAAGCATTTAAAGTTATACTTTCTAAGACTTTGTGGTAGTTTAAAGCTTAAAATTTTATTTTAAAATATAATTTTGTTGTTTGGTGTTCATATTCTTAACATACTCAATCTTTACAGAAACATTGCTATTCAGCTTCCACATTTTAGGAGAGAGGATAAAAACTTTGTAAGAAGTATTTTATTTTTTGTTTATGGTAAAGCCAGTATTTTCAGGGTTCTTTTTATTCTCTTTTTTTGTCACAAAAGACTGATTTTGAGCAGAATTTTATAACTAAACGTTAGAATCTTAAATTGATTTTGATAAAATTGTTTAATTAATAAAATGTTTTATAACTAAAAAAATCCAAGTTTTTAAAACCACATTAAAATATACCATTTAATCTAGGAACAAATAATTCTGTCAGTGCAAATTGATTCAACAGTGAATTACTGTTTGGAATGTGGTCTCTTGATAGTTTAGGAATGTTGTCATGAATTGCCATCAGCATCTATTGTAGCCAATTTTGCTTATCTTTAAAAAATGTTCATATGCTTTTAATAAAAGTTTTCTGCTAACACCTTTAGGGCTGCCGTGTTTAGGAATGTGAAATCACATACGCATTTACAAAGTTTCTACCACAGTGTAAAGATGAATGATCTGATATTTCTAAATACAAGAGATCTGCTGACAATTGAAGGACTTCATGAAAGTCATTTGAAGCTACTGTAGTTAGAGTCAATGACCCAATAAACTATGAGAACTCAGGGACTTTATTACAGTTTTAATGGGCCACATGGATTTGAAAAATTAGAGTAATCAAGGGTCATCAGAAATTATACCAAAGAATTAGAAGAATTTGGCAAGCACACTGCATTCAAGTTTTTTTTTTTTTTTCCATTTAATGTGTTTCTGTTTTTTGATGGAAACATAGATATTGGGTCTGAGACTCCTGTCTTGCTGCATGGAGTTAGTGGAGTAAATGAATCAGGCCCATCAGTTTGTGTTTGGAGAGTTAAAAGTAATTGTTTTCTTTCTATTAGAAGGCTGTGATTTCATTTATAAAAGTCTAGATGACTGCCACTCTGTAGATAGCAGGATACTTTTTAAAAAATTGTTTATGGGCTACGCATAGTTCCCTATAGCAGCAGTTTGTGCTTGGGATCCAAGCCAAGTAAGGTGCATGTTTGTAGATTAGTGTGACAGTGAATGTTTTCTTGTTGTCTAATACTATAGAGTTCCTGTGATCTGACAGTTTTGCCAGATTTCTGAGGTGGTCAAAAAATGGGATGAACTTTTTGTGAAAATTTGCACAAAAAATTGTCCCTGTTCTTAAATGAAATGTTCTGAGTTTTGTTGGCCTGCTCTGATGACTTACACATAAACTGTGAAACTGGAACTTAGACAAAATTGACACTCTTAGACAGGATACATTTAAAAAATATTTTAAAAAGTGAAATTTCAAATTAAAAACTTATCCACTTGGAATGTTCATGGTGCTAATTTTGTGATGTAAAAATTCATATTGCTTTTCATTTCCAAGTATAAAATACCCCTTTATGCAACTCCAAATATTAATACATTTTTAAACTGTTAATTTCTCATTTTATTGTTTTTCTTTGCACATAGCATTGTGATAATTCTGCATAGCATTTTACATGAATTAGGCAATTCAGTTATGCTGACCTAAAATGACCTAAGATAATGTTTTTGCCTCTTTATAAGAGCTCTACAGTAGAGCTTGTTGGGAATTTTTCTAAAAAGGTTCTTTTTTTTTTATGACAATTCATCAAACATGAAATGATTTGTGGGTAAAGTTCAATTCTGACTAATTTCCCATTCAAAAAAAAATTTGAATTATTTTTTTGAAATGGTCAATATGTCTCATTTTGACATTTTTGAATCTGTTTTTCTGGTTGAAACAACTTTCTGTTTAGAAATTTATATATAATTTCTAAGTTCAAGTTAAAAAAAGGTTGAAATGTTTCAAAATTATTGAAATAAAACAATTTGTTTGACCCAATCCAAAATTTTTTTTTCATGAAAAATTTTGATATTTTGACTCTTCATCCTAATTTGGGATGGGAAAAATGTTTAAAATCTCAAATTCTCTTGGGATGGGAAAACTGTTTCCTGACCAGCTCTAGTCTACATTCTGTGAATAGATGCATATGTTCTGTATAGTTTAAGTAGGCTTGTAAAACTTTTTCATGACACCTTTCTGTGGAAGAATTGACCATATTAAACCAGTTTATATTGCATTTTCATCTGGTGGGAAAATATTTTCTTATGCTTGCCTCTTGCAGATGTCCTATGATTCTAGTTTCTCTTCTTTCATTATAATTTAACAGTATGTCTCTGCAAGAAAGCCTCACTGCTGTGAGGTATTGCCTCTGACTCTGATCTTAATATAAAGAAAGATTAATATTCAAAACCTTTGAGTGTCAGTCATTCTGGGCCTTATGTTCTTGACTTTTATATCTGTAACATTCTTGGGACTTCGCTGTCTAGTTTGATATTTTCTGGAAAGAGTTTTTATTGTCTGTTGGAATCTCAGATGCTATATCAGTTGCACTTGAAATGAAGACAGATTGAAGAGCACTTCTTTTTCAAGAATACATTTCAAAGAAGGATCTCTCTTCAGAGAGAAAACGCTTGAACATGGAATGAGACATGAAGGAACAAATGGTTAATAAAGGAACCCTTGCCCTTGATCATGTGCTGTGCCAAACCTAATAATAATGACTGAGGAAAATTAAAAGGTAAATCACTGCGGAGGATCTGGTAGCATATAAGATCTAAAGGATCAGCAGTAATATCTATTAGGAAAAACAAGTTTCAATACATTATATTAGAAAAATGTGAACTTCTGTTACCTAAATTTCCTGAGTACTTAGGAAAATCTGACACAGAAAGATAGTTAATATTACACTGATACTTCATAATCTAATAGCTCTGATTTACCAGGAAGCTGATCGGATCTATTTGTTTTTCAGTTGTTCCGTGAAACTTCCTTGACTGTCTTGTGTAAGGCTCCCAGTAGTTAAAATTTGGTGTCCTGTTTCATCTCTCTCAATTCTATTGAGTGATCATGCATTTGCTAAAGATCAATTTCTACTACTAAAGAAGGTGATAATTGATCAATCTTGAAATAAGAGAAACATATTACCTCAAAAATGTAGGATTTTTTGGTAATGGCAGGTTTTATGTTAACTCTCTTATTTCTGTTCTGTTTCATTTACTCCAGACTTCTTCTACAGGAGTGTGTGTAGTGTTAGTCAGCCCTTGGCAAAGCATCCAGTTGGTCATTAGTTTGAAGATTTATCCCACTTGCCTTTAGTGCTCACTACAAATCGGAGTCTGGGTATTTGGCTACTGCCCTGCTGTTCCATGACCTGATTACAAAGCAGTTACACTCTGCAGTGATGATGGGATTTAACTGTTTTTAGGGTTGTTCTGTTGCTCGGGGTATATCTACACTAAGGAGATTACACTGATATAGCTACGTCTTCTCTCAACATAGCTATGTCTACATGGGGGTTAGGTTGGCATAGCTATATCACTTAGGTTGTGTTTTATTCACACCCCAACCAACTTAGCTATATTGACTTCACTTTTAAGTGTAGACTTGGCTGGGGATAAGGTCATGAATCTCTCACAAATGCTGTTAGGCTTCATCCACACTGTAGTTATCACTGTAATGTAACAGGGTTAGAGGACAACAGTATTGTGATCCTGACAATTAATAACCAAATTGGTTATTCAATTTTGACTGACTCTGTAAAGAGTCATTATTAGTATTTTGTTGATATGAATGGAGGTAGTTTTCTGCTCTAAATGAGAAATTATTCCCTTTCCTCCAGGGCTATGTTGGGCAGGAGCTGAAGAGCCTGCTTAGGGGATCTGTACGCTGTATACTATGGAGCCCAGCTTTGCAGTACTTCCCTTTGTACAGCTGAGTCTGGTGTGTGGACCTGGTGAAATTGCAGATCCACAGGCCATCTTTCCCCTAGTGGAGTGAGCACAAGTGGCCATTGAGTGTCATTTGGGTAAAGAAATTCCTATTCCAGCACACAGCCCAGGTACTGTGCATCACATCTTTCTCACTTTGAGTTGTCCATCTGAAGATCCAGGAAGACAACTCAGCCTTGGTTTTACTAAGGTCATATTCAGAAGGGCTTCTATGCAAGCATAAGGGCCAGAAACTTTCTTTTCCTCCCAACCTAATGCTTAAGCTCTTCTTGTGTCAATGTGGATAACACTCTGTAGGTGTGCATGCGCACAAGCTGAAATCTTTTGAATAGCAGTGTCCTTTGGGGCCGTACTTGTGCCTTTTTGTGCTGCAGTGTGAGGGTAAAAAGGGCAGAGCAGCTGTGCCACACCCTCAGTTCCCTCTTACTGCCCATGGCAATGAGATGAAACCTGCACTGTCTGACATGCCTCTGAGTTTCGAGTTTCAGAATTCAAACTTTTTGAAGAAACAACTCTTTCACTTCTTACTGTAATTTTTCTCATTGAAAATTTTAATTGGATGTTCCAAAAAAGAGAGAGAGAAAAAAAGAAGGTACAGGGGGATACCTCTTTGTACATCCTCCTGTACAGAGGGATGAGGTGTTTCATGCCAACTTTTGGCAATGGCGAGGACACTAAACTTATAGGGTTGAAACCTTGTCTTTCCTGTGACTGTCTGCCCTCAATTTATGGGCAAAGCAGATGTCGCATCTGCCTCAGGGAAGGATGCATCCCTGTCAAATGCTCCTTCTGCCACTCCTTCTCCTGCACCCGAAAATCAAGAGAGGTGATGCTCAAGCTATGCCTTTGGGAGCAATCCGTGAAGTTTACATCTGGTCCTAGAGAGGAGTGTCTTCAACTCTGGCTTGGAAGATGCCTGTCTTCAGCAGGTGATCTGGTAACCATGCAACAAACAACGTCTCTGGGTTGCAGTGGGTAAAAGAAATCTAAAAGGGTGCCAAGCTCTCCAGTGCACTGTACCTTTTTTTTTTTTTTTTAAGTTGTCTGGGATTCTGAAAAGTCCAGGCAACAAGAGACAATGTTTTCCTTCGAGGCATGCACCTATTCAGCACCCGAACAGATAAGGCACTTTGTTCCCTGAAGGATTCCAAGGAGATGCTGAAGTCCTTGGGTATTTATGCTCCTATGCTGTACCGTAACTGCTTTTAGGACTAGCCCAGTCAAAAACAGAGAGCACTATCTTATTCCCCCATTTGCCAGTTGGAATATGCACCCAGAAAGCAACCCTGCAATCCTGTCGTCATCCTCCTCCTCCTCCATCACGCAGCCGCTCTCTCCCAGAGGTATCAGTCGAGAGCTATGCCAAAACTATCCTAGAGACAACCTTTGGAAACTGCCTATCCCTCTTCTGGGGGGTGGTGAAATCTTACAGCCAACAAATGAGTGCTGGTCATTGCCACCTAGAGCTACCTCATCCAATTCCCTTCCCTGTCCTCCTTCAGGGACCCTTCTCACAAGAGCTTAAGAAATAGCCTTGTTGCTTTGTCTAGCTAGGAGCCATAGAAAAGGTTCTGCATGAGGACAGGGGAGGAGGCTTCTTCCTCATTTGAAGAAAAGTGTGTGTATGTGGGGGGGGGAGTTGGGTCCTATCATAGATCTTAGGAGACTGAATAAATACGTATTTAGGATGCTAATGCTTGCATCCATTATTCCATCGCTTCAGACTCTAGGCTGGCTTGTGACTCTTGACTTATAGGGTATGTACATTGCCCTCCACCTGTCCAACAGGAAGCACCTGAAATTTATGGTGGGGCCAAACCATTACCAACATATAGTACTTCCCTTTGGGTTCTCCAGAGCACTGAGTATCTTTGTGAAATGCCTTGTCATACCCAAGGAAAAGGGCTTCCACTTATACCCATATATAGACAACTGGCTGATTAGAGGCAGATCACCTCAAGAAACATTAAAAAGTCTCAACTGTGTCCACCGTCTGTTCTCCTGGCCAGGCTCCTGATGAACCTGTGAGAAATGGTCACTCATCCCATCATATATGATAGAGTTCATAGGGGCCAGGATAGATTCTTCAAGACCGTGAGTGCATACTTACCATAGGACAGATTCCTCTCCCCTCAGTTGTAACTGAACATGGTGCTGTCACACCTAGCTCTGACGGTACGGACTTTGCTCACATCATTACGCAGCATGTCTGTGTGTAGGTATGTGTACTTGCCAGACTTCACAGGAGGCTCCTACCACTGCTTCAGATCAGTCTACTCAGAGCATCAGATGAGCAAAACAGATTTAATTCCATCTCGTGTTCTTGCAGCGCTGACCTTGTAGCTGCATCCTGGCAGTCTTAAAAAGGGATACTATACTGTTTCTGTCTAGGGTATAAGTCCCAGATGCAGTTGGGAGCTGCATCTGGGAGCCCAGCTGGACTGCCTGCAGGTACAAGGGACATGAACGTCTTGGCGCTCAAAGCCATCAGATTGGCATGCATGGCATTCCTCCTGACCCTATAACACTCTGTAGTACAGATATCGGTAGACAGATGGGACGACAGTGGTGTACTATGGAAACAATCAAGGGGGTGCTTGCTTTTCCCCTCCGTTCCGCAGGGAGGCAATCAAGCTATGGAACTGGTGCATGGCATAACTCTGATAACCCGACACCTCCAGGAGCCAGAAACAACTCAATGGATTTCCTAAGTAGACAATCTGTCAGCAACCACAAGTGTCACTGCTGAAATCCATCACTGAATCAATATTCCATCAACTGGGGAATCTGGGAGCAGGGAACCATGCCAAGTGCCCAAACTTCTGGAGGAGGCATGAACTCAGGATCCTTGCCAGATGCTTTCTTCTGCAATGAAATCAGAGTATCCATTATGCCTCTCCTCTGATCTCACTGATCCCCAGGGTGTTTGCCAAGGTCTGAGGCAATTAGGCTAAGCTCATCCTCATAACTCCCTACTGGTAAAAGCAGTTTTGGCAGGCTGACCTGCTCCACCTGTCCACACAGCTCCCAGATAGGCTCCTAGACCATCCAGATCTGTTGTTGCAAGAACAGGGACAGATATTCCGTCCAGATTCAAAGTTGCCCAATAGCTCACATGCTTGTTGGCTGAGCATAATGGAAAGGGACTGCTCCTCACAAGTTTAGGAGTCCCGTCCTGGCACAAATCAGGGATCTATCCTCAAGAAATACATACTCCTCCAGATGGAAACATTCTTGATTATGGTCAGCCTAACATGGCCTAGACCCAGTCCAAGCACTCATAATAAAGATTTTGGAATAGTTGTTGCAGCTAAAGCATTCTAGACTCTTATTTAGCTCAATCAGTGGTCACCTGGTAGCAATATCCACTGAGGTCACTCTTTGGTCTTCTCTCATACAATGATAGCCTGATTCATGCTTACCTGCTCTGTAGAGAGCCTACTCCTGCATGGAACCTTAACATTGTCCTTCTGAAGCTTATGGAGCTCCCATTTTGAGGCCCTCTGTAAGTGCTCCATTCACTATCTTATTTTAAGAATGGTCTTTCTGGTGGCCATCACCTTGGCTGGAAGAGTGAGAAAGATTCAGGCACTAATGGCCAGAATGCCAATATACTTTTATCCTTATGGAACAAAGACCTCAAACAAAATTCATACCCAAGGGGGTTCCTGAATTCCACCTAAACCAATCAGTGGGTTTTCCAAAAATTACATTCTACACAAGGGAAGAAGAAGTTGCATACTCTGGACATATTAGAGCTCTTGTATCTAAACAGGAGCAAATCTTTCAGATGGTTCCCACATCTACTTGTAGCTGTAGCCAGCTGTTTCAAAGGCCAGGCTTATTTAATTGCAAATACTATCAAACGGGGTAATACATTTATCTCACTATGCTACCAGCTGGCTGATGTACTTCTCGCACAAGCTTTTATGGCTTACTCCACCAGAGCCCAAGCAGCATCCTTGGCCTATTACTGAAACATGCCGATATCCAAAATCTGCAAGGTTGTTATGTGGAACAATCTGCTAATGTTTCTAAAGCATTATGCATGTGACTTAGTTGCTAGATCAGATGCCAGATCTGGGAGAGCAATATTCCAGTTTCTGTTGAAGTGATGCAGCCGATACTCCTCATTTCCACTGTCCTGAAGAGCTTGCTGCTTGCCAGTCACCTCCAGTGTGATCCACGCTGACACATACTCAAAGAACAGTTACTTACCCTGTAGTAACTTGGTTCTTCAAGCTACTGTAGTCAGTGTGGATTCCACAGCCCATGCTCTCTCATATCTTTCAAAGTCCTTCGGTAACACAGGCTTTGAATTGCAAGAGAACTGAGGGAGGGTCATGGTGGCTCTGCCTTTTATGCTCTTGTATAGGAGCATAAGGAGGTGCAGGGTGCATGTGTGGTGCTGATGGGTATAGTTATTCAGAAGACTCTGATATTGCACACATGAGGCACATGCACACCTACAGTGGAACCCACACTGACGACAACATCTTGAAGAACCACATTTACTGTATGGTAAGTAACGATTCTTTTCAATGGAAAACTGATGTCTAAGCCCCCATTCACGTGGGAAAGTTTCCTATCTGCCACTGATGAATTGGTAAATCAATTTGTCAGTCTCAGGCTTCAGGTTTTCCTAAGTGTCTGTTATCTTGAAAATCACTGTAGTGGTGGGATTTAAGAACACCTTGTGTGTGTTCAAAATTAAGTCTTGGTCATAGTTTCTTGAAACATTACGATTGAACTTTTTATGTTTGCCTTAAAATTCAAAGTACTGAAGAATGCTGTTGTATTTTCCCATTCTCCCAACTTTTTTATTTGTTCTTTTGTTCCCTGTGTTTCCTGTTGCTCGATTTACTTGGGCATGTCTTTCACTAGGATGGAGAAAAACATTGATGTGGCAATTCATTATAGATTTGCAGATTTTCTAAATCCTTTTATTCTAGTGAATTGGGTAGTTTTTCCTGTACGTGATTCTATTTTCTTTTGGGAGCAAGTTATGAAAGTATAACCTACCTTTTGTAGAGAATGTTACGGATTGAATTAGAAGGTGTATACAACTTTAGCCTCTTACCAGTTATATCCGTTTGTTAAATACGAGGAGAAACAGTAGTTCAGATTTTAGTCTGGAGTATTATTTGTTGTTCTAAATGTAATCCTTTTGTCTGACAAAAATATTATGATATTACTGTGGGACTGCGCATCAGAACCAATGTTTATAAAATGTATTAAATTGTTAGACAAAAATGGTGAACAAGGCATAAGTAGCCAGGAATCTTATCTGGTTTCCCTTTTGTTCCTTTTGTGGTCAGGGCCTTCAGAAATGTTCTGGAAACACTGCATGGCTATTGCAACAAAAACGTTGGAAACGCTGAAGACAAGTCAGTCTGCCAGATTTAATTCCTCTCTTCCAATTTTTTGAGATCCGGGTGGTCTTAATTTTTGTCTTGTGAGCTGGACTCCACCTTTTCAATCTGAGCTTTCCTTATTTATGTTTCAGAGTAGCAGCCGTGTTAGTCTGTATTCGCAAAAAGAAAAGGAGTACTTGTGACACCTTAGAGACTAAGCAATTTATCTGAGCATAAGCTTTTGTGAGCTACAGCTCACGAAATAAAATAAATTGGTTAGTCTCTAAGGTGCCACAAGTACTCCTTTTCTTTTTCCTTAGTTATGAAAAAGTAGCTTTTATTTGAGTAAGCTATTCCAAACTCATCTCTCAATAGGAAATTAAATTTAGTTCTCTGGAAAGACTTTTTACTTGCTGTGCTTCATTTGAGATACCAAGCAGGTAGTAGTTGTGCAGATTTAAAAAAAGACAATTTTTTCTTCTAAATACTAAGATTTAAAACAAAAAAGTTAAAATCACACGGTAAAATCAGATCTCTTGATTTTCTTTCATTCATTTAGCTGTTAGCTGCTTCTTTATTAGTGCTTTTGAACCTAGTATTGGATCAAAACATAAGATAAAGCATGGTTGTCTACAGGTTCTATTAATTTCTCGACAAATTTGAAGGGTTACCCAAAGGCCTTTTCTAGGCGACTTCTTGCTTGGTTCCTAATGATTCTGTATCTTAAAGAGTTGCATGAATAAGCTGTGTCAGTGCTCTTTGACTATGGCTAGAGGTCTTCCCAGGAAGAGGATATAAAAGGAGCAGTAATTTTTCAACACAGATAATGTACACAATGTTCCTTCTAATTTTTTCCATCCATGTGCGGAATTTATTTTGTTACGTGCAGCACCAATATTGAGGTAGTGTGCGCCACCAGTAGAAACAAAAAAACCCCTAGATACAATAAATATTTTTTAAAAGTTACCACAGGCATGGAAGAAGAAGAAAAAATATTAAAACCAAGGACAATTAACAAGGTGCACTGCTTAAGATGTTTATTTAGTATAAACCCTAACCACTTCCCCCATAAATGCAAAATGTTTCTTTTTAGGTAATGTTGTTCTGAGACGTCTGGATCCTCAAAATACACTCTAATGATAGCGTATCCTCAAACGCTAGGGCCAAAAGTGAAGGGAAACAGCGCTTTATGCCAACATTTAAAGAAATAGTTCATTGTAATGCAAGGGATTTACAGTTTCTAATTTTACTGATGATGATAATATAAAAATAAAGACAGGTTTCAGAGTACCAGCTGTGTTAGTCTGTACCCGCCGTGTTAGTCTTTTTATAAAAATAAATACATTTTTACATTTTGATTACTGAGTTTTGAGTTGTATTACTGCAAGTTCTACATATTTTCAACATCCAGACTGGCAGCTAATGCCAGCCATTTCTCATCACTAAAATATTTTAGCACCCTTCCTCCTCTGCTCCCACCCTCCCACAGGCCAATACCATTCACTAGACTCTAAAACAGCAAGATTTTTATAAATATTTGAGAAATTTTGACATTACTGGACTTTTAAACTTTTTAAGGCAAAATTGTATACACTTAAAAAAAAGCCATGTAAAAGAAATATTCTAGTTAGAAAATGTTACTTAGAGCACTTACCTTTTTTAAAGCAGCGTGGGAGAGGCAGGAGTCTCTCCCGTCCCCACAACAGCCCCAGAGCTGGGGGAGAGGCCTCTCTCCCGTCTTTGCCGCAGCCCCGGAGCCCTCTCCCCACGGTAGACCAGCACACCCCAAGCTCCCACATCACTACCCCCCACCCACCTCCATTCCCCACCTCACCCTGTGCTCACCTGTGGTTAGCTATGCCCCTGTGCACGTGCATGCACGGTTGTAGTAATCAGTTGCGCGGCCCTTGATGGCCTCCTGTGCGGCCACACAGGCGTGCACCTTGGAAGGAACACAGATTGTAAACAAAAGTATATATCATAAGACTTCACAAATATAGCATCAAATCCTACTTATGCTTGAACTAAATGATTCCATATATAGCAGCAGAATGAAAAGAGAGCCACTGAGTGCTGGTAACCTTAAAACCCATAAAGAAAGAGGGCAAGAAGTGCTCTGCTTGAGATGCTTTCTGGATTTCATTATTGCAGGATCAGTCTGTCTGTCTTGTCCCAATCTTCCCACAGAGATGTCTTTTGTGAACTACAGTGGACATAAGGGGCCATGAGGTTATCAAATGCTATTTAGGGCCCCAAATGGTAATATAAACAAAGGAGTGCTGTAACCATTTGATTTGATAATTCCTTTCCAGTTGTCTGAGTATCTGTTCTTCTGTCTTCATCTCACTCCTTTTGTCCCCCTTTCCTGTCCCTGTCTCATTAGAGGGCTCTATTGCATGCCTGTGGTGTCCAACAGGACAGAGTCCTCACTGTTCTGCTTCATCTTTCCAATTCTGCCCCCACCCTTCTGCTAGTAATAGGAACAGCAGATGGGGGACAGGCAGGGCTTGAAGAAAAGGCAACTTTTGAGAGTTGTCCTCCATTCTACAAAGGGAGAGGCCCGTTGTTTGTTTTATAGATGAAACTCTTACCATCCCTTTATGAGACACAGGGAGAAAATGTTGGAGGCTTGCAGCTAGCTCCCTGTGTGTGGAGATGAAAGGAGAATAGAGAGCCCAATTAATCTCCCCTGGAAAAAGGGGCGGGTAGACTCCTAGTTTTTTAGTATCTGTAGGATGGATGCCAATCACTGCAATATGAAGATGTAGCTATTCTGTGTGTGTATTTAGGTGGGGGCAGTGAGAGCAGGGGTGGAAGTCTGCTGAGAGAGCGTGCTTCCATGAGGGAGAGGTGGAACAGAAATCATCTGCTGGACCCAAAGTAAATTGAGAGCGTGGTGGAAGCACTTCAGTCACCCCCAATGCTCCTTCCTCCCAGGAGGAGGCTCCTGGAGGCAGCTGCAGGAGCAACGGGGGGGAGGGGGGGCACTCGAACACACGCTGCCGGATGTGCGCAGCTGTGCTAATCAAATGTGTGGCACTTGAATCTCTCCTGGGTGGCCGCCCAACTGCGCAGCTTAGAGGGAACACAGGTCACCCCCTCTCATCCAAGAAGGATGAGACAAGAGGAGAAGAAAGAAGAGATACAGATAGAATTCTTCTTGTCAGTCAGGATATGTCTGCACTGTAATCCGTGAGCTGTGAGCTGCAGCACATGTAGAGATACCTGAGTGAGCTGTGGTGTATCTAGGTCAAAGTGAACTCCAATAACACCAGCAATGAAGCTGTAGCAATGCCGGTGGTAGCACAGGCCTGCTGCTTAAATATGTACTCAGGGTCCCAGGCACTTGAAGCTGTTGTAATTCAAACTAGTTTTCACCTAGCTAGATCAAACCTGGGGTATGTTTGCATGTGTTGCAATCACACCTCCTGACTGCAGTGTAGACATTACCTCAGACAGAAATTTCTTCCTTAAGAGCTGATTCGAGCAACATTTGACTGAAGAAAGGGAAATTAATTAAATAAAATATAAAGGTTACCCCCCTCTTAACTCTGGTTGACTTTAATTAGTGGGTCTGGAGCTCTGTTCCTTACACAATTACAATTATGCCACTGTCTCTACCTGCTTCTTAGTTTCTGCCACTTATCACCCACTGGCTGGTATACCGTTCCTTTCCTATACAGACAGAATCATAGAAGATTAGGGTTGGAAGAGACCTCCAGAGGTCATCTGGACCAACCCCAACTAAATCATCTCAGCCAGGGTTTTTTCAGGCCGGGCCTTAAAAACCTCTAAGGATGGAGATTCCACCACCTCCCCTTGGTAACCGCTTCCAGTGCTCCACCACTGTCCTGGTGACATAGTTTTTCCTAATATCCAACCTAGACCTCTCCCACTGCAACTTGAGACCATTGCTCCTTGTTCTGTCATCTGCCACCACTGAAAACACCGTAGCTCCATCCTCTTTGGAACCCCCCTTCAGGTAGTTGAAGGCTGCTATCAAATCCCCCTCACTCTTCTGCAGACTAAGTAAGCCCAGTTCCCTCAGCCTCTCCTCATAAGTCATATCCCCCAGTCCCCTAATCATTTTTGTTGCCCTCCGCTGGACTCTCTCCAATTTGTCCACATCCTTTCTGTAGTGGGGGGCCCAAAACTGGATGCAGTACTCCAGATGTGGCCTCACCAGTGCCGAATAGAGCGGAATAATCATTTCCCTCGATCTGCTGGCAATGCTCCTACTAATGCAGCCCAATATGCTGTTAGCGTTCTTGGCAAGAAGGACACACTGTTGACTCATATCCAGCTTCTCATCCACTGTAATCCCCAGGTTCTTTTCTGTAGAAGGTTAGCCAGTCGGTCCACAGCCTGTAGCAATGCATGGGATTGTTCCTTCCTAAGTGCAGGACTCTGCACTTGTCCTTGTTGAACCTCATCAGATTTCTTTGAGCTCAGTCTTCCAATTTGTCTAGGTCACTCTGGACCCTATCCTTATCCTCCCATGTATCTACGTCTACCCCCACTTTAGTGTCATCCGTGAACTTGCTGAAGGTGCAATCCATCCCATTATCCAGATCATTAATGAAGATGTTGAACAAAACTGGCCCCAAGACAGACCCCTGGGGCACTCCACTTGATACCAGCTGCCAACTAGACATCGAGCCATTGATCACTACACGCTGAGCCCGACGATCTAACCAGCTTTCTATCCACCTTATAGTCCATTCATCCAATCCATCCTTTTTTAACTTGCTGACAAGACTACTGTGGGAAATCGTATCAAAAGCTTTGCTAAAGTCAAGTTATATCACGTCCACTGTTTTCCCCATATCCACAGAGCCAGTTATCTCATCATAGAATGCAATCAGGTTGGTCAGGCATGACTTGCCCTTTGTGAATCCATGTTGACTGTTCCTGATCACCTTCCTCTCTTCCAAGTGCTTCAAAATGGATTCCTTTAGGACCTGCTCCGTGATTTTTCCAGGCACTGAGGTGAGGCTGACCAACTTCTCTTGGTTGAAGAAAGCCTCGTCTACCTCATACTCCTGCTCTGGTGCGCTATAGCAGATGCCCATTACGACATTACCCTTGTTGCTCTTGTCTCTGAACTTAATCCAAAGAATTGCTACAGGCTTTTCTCCAGTTTCATAATGGTGCACTTATAGAGCTTCTAAACTGCGTTTCCTCCAGCCTGTGACTTCCCATCATGGCTGCCACATCTCTTACCCCATTCCTCCTTCCTCGTTCTGCCCTAATCTGATTTGCAGTTCTCCAATGTCCTGTCCTGTTTAGATGAATACTAATTAAAGTTGTAGGCCAGGAATAGTAATCAATGTTAAGCATTATTTAGGGGTGAAACTGTTCTCTGTAGGGAAAGGTCACTGCTGTATTATAACATATTCTGTTACCATGCTATTTTCAAGAATTATTACAGATCGCAGAAGGCCAGTGGTAGAACTAATTTTGTGAGTAAATATATTAAAATAGACTAAATAGAGCAAAGTAAACTGCCATACCGATTGCCTCAAAACAACTTTTAGCTGCTTTTATTATGGATTTCCAAGGTCTAAAGCAAATTCAAACTATCAATTAGTCTGGGGTGGTGTAAAGGGCACATCTGTTTAGATTGCACAATAAAAGGTGAAACAATATTATTGTTATCTATTCAACATCTGCTGTATCAAATTAAATATTGTTTTTTGTAGGAGTACAAACAATATAATTTATTCTCTTTTGCTTTTTGAGTATCTGCAGTAAATCAAACACAAAGAACATCACTCTTAACTCTCTCCAGTATTAACACTTTTCTTATTGTTTCTTAATGTTTAAATGTATTCTCTGAAAATTCTACAAGGATATACTTTAATCTTTTCACACTAGTATGATTTTAACATTGCAAGCAAGTGTTAAGTGTCCAGAGTATATTGTGGAAGTATAACACAACTAGCTATTGAATTTTAGATCAATATAGGTTTTAAATATTTTTCAGTATTGGACTGCGTTAAATAAAGGATTCAAATGGTTCTGCTATTTTACATCTCCTGTTGTAAAGCAAATATGTTAAGAATGTTGGAAAAGTTTTTGTGCATATGAAATACTTTGCAATCTTTCCGCGTCTTGCTTCTGAAAATAAAGTGCATTTTTTTAGAAATTTAAAAAATTAAGCCCCTTAATCCCTTGCAAGATAGGAAAATATTATCCACATTTTACAACTAGGGAAGTAGAAGCAGAGATGAGTTAAGGTTGGGATTTTCAAAGGGACCTAAAAGAGGTCAGTGCTCAATATCCATGGAAATTCAATTTTACTACTTTTAGGTCTCTTTGAAAATTGTAGCCTTAATGTAATTGACGTATCCAAAGAAGTAAGATAGTAGCAGATCCAGGAAAGTCTCTTTCATCTGAGTCCTGTGCATAAACTGAGAGATGATCCTTTTTTCAACTGCAAGACGATGGCAATGCTGTCTTCTCAAGTATGAGGAGGGTGTTAATTGGAGGCACTGACTATGCACTTACCACTGTACTGGCTAACTCCAGAATGGTCCTAGCTGTTGTCAAGTAAACTGCCTAAACAGAAGAGTTTTTATGTATGAATCATTTAAATCATTGGTGAAGAAAGAAAACAATGGACTCTCCAACTGAGACTTTTTCAGTTGTACAAAATGCTTGGGGAATGGAATTTCTCTGGTGGTTAGATGCTTGTGGAGTGTAGTAATATGACCAGGCAAAAATAATTTTTAGGATTGAAAGTAAGCCATGGATATAGCTATATTATTAAACTACTCCTATTTCATTTTCATTATTCCTACATCTAAGAAATACACATTCTGCTTCCTAAGGAGTCTCTAATCTCACTGTGGTATAGAAGGAAGTGAAATAAGAGTTCTGGCAAGGAAGACTGGAGTGCATTAGTAATTTATGCCCTGGATAAAACAAAAATGCCATTTTAATTCAAATCCAGTAAACTTTTGAGCTACAAAATTTTTATAAAGAATTTTATAATCCATAACATTTTAATGTCATTGACAATTTTGAAATTGGCTCTTGATTATATGAGGGTCTCTATTGTATTTTATTTTAATAAAAATAGAAATCCACTTGTAAGCTTCATTTAGACCACTGTAGGATTTGTCTGTCTCGATGTGTAAATGTAATAGTTTACACTGTGATATTTATCACGGCATAAGCCACAGTGGTGGTGTTAGTAAATTTGTTGAATGGGAGAAACTTTCATGCTGTGATTTTTGTCTTTCTACAGGCTCAGCAGAAGGTTTGGGGAAAATAATTCAGAGGTTTCCTCAGAAGGATTGGGATGACACTCCATTTCCACAGGGAATAGAGTTGGTAAGTTCATATTAACCTTCTGTATTTTATAAACTTCTTAGAGCTGGAGCCTGAAAATGTAGTTCCCTGGGCACATTCATCTAGTCTGACATGGTATTGAACAAGATCATGTTAGTGGGATGTAGATAATGTCTTTGAGGTTCGTTTTCGGCTAGCAGAAGGTACAGGAAAAAATTATCCTCTCCATTAACAGAAGTAACTGAAATGTAAGAAGTAGAAAAATGATTTCTAAATATGGTTGCTTGAAAGTTAAAAACAAATTTATTTTAAAAAATAGTTTGAAAAGTGTAAGAAGAAATGTCAGTCCTTTTTTTGTAAAATGAATGTGTGTTTAATATGCTGAAGAAAATATGAATAAATTTAATTTTCATCTTTAACCATTGCAGAATATTGTAGTTTTTATGTATGGAAAGAGATTCATTGAGTAATGAAAATTCAAATTTAGGATGTACAAGGTAACTGTGCGGGGACACCTTATTAGCAAATTATTACTAAAATGTAACATATGTAACAAAAACGTATTAGCAAGATATTTTTATGACTGCATTGCTATGGTGGCTGAACAAATATGTCATGCAGGTATCCAGTATAACTGCATGACTTGTCTTGTGATAGTGCTTCCCAGTACAAACTTTTTTTACACTTTAATATCTACTTCTGATAGAAGTTATATGTTAATTTAAAATTTCAGTACATACATGCAAATGAAATCCAGAGTTAAACATACTACGTTGCTTTAGGAGCTACAGATAGACAATTAAGCAAGTATTTGTGTGGTTTTTTTGGGGCAGAAAGAACAGGGAGATGGAGAGTTAGATTACTTGATAAATGTGTCATGATTTTGTTGGAGCTAGAGCATACACTTAAAGCAAGTTATCCATGGAATTTTGTTGTGGAATGGAAAAGAGAATTTTTTGCGGTCATGATGGTATGAAACATTGGTATCTATTCAATAACATTTAAGGCTGGTGCACTATAAAGTGCTTAAGGCAGTTTAATAGATGAACTATAGCTTGAGATAAAATAATGGATATATTTGTCCAAGCAGTCTCTCTCCTTCCTCCCCTCCCTAGCCCTTCACCAGAATAAAAACGATATTATATCATGAGAACTTTTAGGAGAGTAAATTATAGGCTGAAATATGAGCTTTCTAACCAAATTTGAAATAAATATGAAAATGCTCAGTCATAGAAAAGCAAGTCTGTAATATCTTTCCATGTGTGCAAAAGTCTAAAATTAATGGTTTTATGCTGTTTTCATTGTGTTGAAAATTTCCCGGATAAAGCAATCCAAATGACATTCTGTGCATTGATTGTTAGCATAGTAGTATAATTGCTGTCTCTTCTCTGATTCTTGGACTACAGTCTCTTCTCTATTATGAGCACCACATGTCCCCCCAGATCACTTTCTCTTTGTCTCTATACATATCTCCTGGAATATCAATAGCAGACAGTTGCAGCAAAGTTGTCTTCTCTCTTTTCTTTCAACTCAGCATTAGTTATAAAATAGCCATGAAGTAGTACTACATCTGTTTGGAATTTTGAACTGCTAACTTCATTAACATTGTACTAACTCTGTTCTAGCCATTCACGTGTTGAAAAGTGTTAAGTTTCCCACCCCCCCGCACATCAGTTTGTTTAATTAAATCTTGAGTGTGTTTCCTAAATAAAGTAATAACTGTATCTTGACTGAATAAACTCTGAGACTGAAGGTCATGGAAAGTTAACAGGAGCCATCCTCAGTTATGGTCATAATGAAAATGTTAATTAAATATATCTACGTTTTAAACGAAAAAAGAAACTACAAAAACGAAATGAGTTGTCAAAAGATCAATTTTTTTTGGAACAAGAAGGTTAAATTCTTTTGTACTTTCTTCCACCCTTACTCCTCCTTCCTTTTTCATTTCATAGATTCCTTCCCCCCCCCATCAAGTCTAAAACTTTTTCTTGAGCTAGAACATATCTTTTAGATAGACACCAAGTCTTTATTTAAAGACTCCAAGTGACGGAGAATCCACCACATTCAAAGGTAAATTGTTCCAATAGCTAATTATCCTGATGGTTAAAAATTTGTGCCTTATTTCCAGTCTGAATTTGTCTAGCTTCAGCTTCCAGCTCTGGATCGTGTTATTCGTTTGTTGACAAAATCACTCTATTATAAGAAATCTTCTTCCCATGCAGGTACTTTATAGACTGTGATCAATCACATCTTAACTTTCTTTTTGATAAGGTAAATAGTGTGCACTTCTTAAATCTATCTCTGTAAAGCAGATTTACCAGGCATGAAATCATTCTTGAATCCTTTCTAATTTTTCAACATTCTTTCAGAAAGTGGATGCCGGAATTGTATTTAGTAATCCAATAATAATCTCACCAATACTCCATACAGATGTTTTGCTACCTCCCTACTCCAACCTGATATTTCCCTGATTATACATCCAAAGATTGTGTTCGCTCTATTACCCGTAGCATTGCACTGGGACCTCTTGTTCAGCTGGTTATTCACCATGATCACTAGGTCCTTTTCAGAGCCACCGCTTTTAGCATGCAGTCCTCAGTCCTGTATGACTGGCTGTATAATTTTGCAGTTGGCTACATTAAAAACATATAGAATCATAGAATATCAGGGTTGGAAGGGACCCCTGAAGGTCATCTAGTCCAACCCCCTGCTCGAAGCAGGACCAATTCCCAGTTAAATCATCCCAGCCAGGGCTTTGTCAAGCCTGACCTTAAAAACCTCTAAGGAAGGAGATTCCACCACCTCCCTAGGCAACGCATTCCAGTGTTTCACCACCCTCTTAGTGAAAAAGTTTTTCCTAATATCCAATCTAAACCTCCCCCACTGCAACTTGAGGCCATTACTCCTCATTCTGTCATCTGCTACCATTGAGAACAGTCTAGAGCCATCCTCTTTGGAACCCCCTTTCAGGTAGTTGAAAGCAGCTATCAAAACCCCCCTCATTCTTCTCTTCTGCAGGCTAAACAATCCCAGCTCCCTCAGCCTCTCCTCATAAGTCATGTGTTCTAGACCCCTAATCATTTTTGTTGCCCTTCGCTGGACTCTCTCCAATTTATCCACATCCTTCTTGTAGTGTGGGGCCCAAAACTGGACACAGTACTCCAGATGAGGCCTCACCAATGTCGAATAGAGGGGAACGATCACGTCCCTCGATCTGCTCACTATGCCCCTACTTATACATCCCAAAATGCCATTGGCCTTCTTGGCAACAAGGGCACACTGCTGACTCATATCCAGCTTCTCGTCCACTGTCACCCCTAGGTCCTTTTCCGCAGAACTGCTGCCTAGCCATTCGGTCCCTAGTCTGTAGCGGTGCATTGGATTCTTCCATCCTAAGTGCAGGACCCTGCACTTATCCTTGTTGAACCTCATCAGATTTCTTTTGGCCCAATCCTCCAATTTGTCTAGGTCCTTCTGTATCCTATCCCTCCCCTCCAGCGTATCTACCACTCCTCCCAGTTTAGTATCATCCGCAAATTTGCTGAGAGTGCAATCCACACCATCCTCCAGATCATTTATGAAGATATTGAACAAAACCGGCTCCAGGACCGACCCTTGGGGCACTCCACTTGATACCGGCTGCCAACTAGACATGGAGCCATTGATCACTACCTGTTGAGCCCGACAATCTAGCCAGCTTTCTACCCACCTTATAGTGCATTCATCCAGCCCATACTTCCTTAACTTGCTGACAAGAATACTGTGGGAGACCGTGTCAAAAGCTTTGTTAAAGTCAAGAAACAATACATCCACTGCTTTTCCTTCATCCACAGAACCAGTAATCTCATCATAAAAGGCAATTAGATTAGTCAGGCATGACCTTCCCTTGGTGAATCCATGCTGGCTGTTCCTGATCACTTTCCTCCCATGCAAGTGCTTCAGGATTGATTCTTTGAGGACCTGCTCCATGATTTTTCCAGGGACTGAGGTGAGGCTGACTGGCCTGTAGTTCCCTGGATCCTCCTCCTTCCCTTTTTTAAAGATTGGCACTACATTAGCCTTTTTCCAGTCATCCGGGACTTCCCCCGTTCGCCACGAGTTTTCAAAGATAATGGCCAATGGCTCTGCAATCACAGCCGCCAATTCCTTCAGCACTCCCGGATGCAACTCGTCCGGCCCCATGGACTTGTGCACGTCCAGCTTTTCTAAATAGTCCCTAACCACCTCTATCTCCACAGAGGGCTGGCCATCTCTTCCCCATTTTGTGATGCCCAGCGCAGCAGTCTGGGAGCTGACCTTGTCAGTGAAAACAGAGGCAAAAAAAGCATTGAGTACATTAGCTTTTTCCACATCCTCTGTCACTAGGTTGCCTCCCTCATTCAGTAAGGGGCCCACACTTTCTTTGGCTTTATGTTGTTTAAATTTCCCTCCCTCTTATCTTTCAACATTACACTTTCTCTTTTCCATTGTGAGAGAAACTCTTTGCCTTTCTCTTTCTCCCCTTCTCTCCTTTTCTGTCTCATATACATTTAGGAGTTTACCTGCTTAGGCTGAATAGACTGGGGAATTGTCTTTACTGATCTAGAACTTGAAATGTATGAGTACAAATGGCTGAGCAGATGGAGGGTAGTCAGTCAAGGTAGTGAGATTTGCATAATCACTGTACAGTTACTGAGAAATAACAATTCAGTGATTATGCAAGTAAGAGACTCGTAGCTGATCAGTTTAGGGAATTGTGTAGCTAAGAGAACTGAGCATATATATCCCTGTATTCTAGTTACTTGGTTAATTCCATGTCAGTATAATTCTCCATTATCAGAAACAGTGGCCCTTACACTTATCAGCTTACCTGTGATGAAGAGAGAGAGAGTTTCCTCGATGTTTGCAATATTTCCATGTATTTCACTATAGGAAATACCTTGAATTTTGCAAATACTTATTTAATTTTCTAAGACAATTCACAAGTTTTTAAGACCCACCATTGACTATGCCTTATTTTACCAATATAGCTACAGCAGGCACCATTGTAACATGCTGCTTTTGAGATCATGTTAATACAACTAAGAAAATGTTTTCCTTCAAGAGCACTTAGTCTCTATGGTCTGTTTCTGCATTGTGTCAAATTTAAGTATCTTTCAATGGTGTAACTATAACTCACTGATTTTGAATGTAGTAGAGGATATTCTCTGAGAACATATTTTCTGTGTCTTGTTAAAGTCACACTGTCAGAAAAACATTTTCATAGATGTGATCCAAGAATCTAGTGTAACCATTACTTGGCTTGAGCATAAATTGTGTTGAATTCATTAGAATACAATACAGTAAAAACAGTCCATCTGCAAACACAATACATGTGGAAAAAAAGACTTCTCAAGTAAATCAGATTTTATAGTTGTCAACATTTGAAAATTTTCTAGGGACAATTCTGCAATCTGTCTTGGCCATTATTTAAATAGGTAGTCAGCTGATGGAGGGTCATGAGTGCTGCTGGTGATTTTGGGTTATTTTAATATGGATAACTTATTTATTCAGGACCTCAAAAAGGTATTTGGAGTTTAGATAAATGTCCGCAAGTCTGAAAACTTCTCCAAATTTTTGGAAGCCTTTTATGAAGCTCAGCATTCTTCCACCCTTCACAAAATGCTTTATTTCAACTTTCTCTCTCTACCTGGAGCTGTCTTCTTGGGGTGAGGACTTCATTGGTGTGTTAGGGTGATAACATGAGGTTCCCCTTCACCAAGGTAACTTCTGAAAAGTATTGGGCTCTTTCTCTCTCATCTGACGTAATGAAGGGGGGAATGATGTAGGGCTTTTCTTCTCCTCTTCCCACTTTTTTCTTCCCTCTGTAGTCATTCCCACTGTTTTCTACTTTCTGAAATTCTCCCATTTCTCTCTTCTCCCCCCTCTCATCTTTGCTTTCCCTTTGTCTTTTTTTTCTATTTTGATGCTGTTCCATTATTTCTCTGATCAGAGTGTGTTGATGCTAGCTGATGTAGCTATGTTGACTCTGGCTAACTCTGCTCCTCTTCTCTCTCCCCTGCCTTAGCTGCTCCAGTGATCTCTGGGTGTGGAGAGTGGCTGAGGCAGGGAGGAATATGTATTCAGCCATAGCCTTTCTACTTACTCTGCATAGTGATCAACTTTTTTTCCTCCTCTTATCTTTTTCTTTTTAAATAAATCCTTAGACAATCCAAGATTCTTGTTGGAATGAAACACCTAGGAGTGAAAATATAATTTCAGGGAAGTCTTGACCAAAAGAGGTTAGATAAGAACTGTGGAATAGTGACAAGCAAATACATTTTCCTTTCCATTTATTGCAGGAATTGTTATTGACATAACTGTGACAGATGAGAGAAGCGTGGAAACTTCAGAAGTCTGTTATATTGAGATGTGCAGATGCTATAGGCAAAGGGATAATTCATAAGCATGTGTATCTTTTAAATGTAATATGTATCCTTGTGAGCTAGGGATGTATTTTAGCTCCATGGGGGGAAGGTTACCAAGCTTCCCCCAACAGCCAAAATCATTGGTGAATCCCTGCAAATCCCTGGACAGGTAAACAATTCAAAAGCAGTTCCATCCCCTAGGAGAATTGCATATACGGGTTCAGATAGGGCTCAAAAGAGACAAAGAAAGGGTGTTTAGTATAATGGGTCATGACAAACTGACTCAGAGTCCCTCATCATGATCCAGAAACTGGCATGAGATTGTAACCCAAGAGGCCGAAAAACCTGCTGGAAGGGTTTGAAGCACCTGGAAGCTGCCAGTGTCTCTCTGTGGAAGATGGGTGACACTTGGTAAGCTTAGCACCCAGGTAGAATGTTTGTTTTATTATGTTTTCTTTGTAATGCTTTTGTACTAAATAAATGTGCTGTGCTTTGTGAAATCTGCTAACCACTGTCATAGGCTTGGGAGAGAACAGAATAGCAGGTTCTCGATATTGAGGTCATATGAGACCTGTTGAGATAGTCACAGTGAATTTCAGGGGGACTGCAAGCCTAAATCCCTGGTCTGGAAGAAGGGGGATGCAAATGCCTGCTCACAGAGAGGTGATGGCTTGAGGCCGGAGACCTCTAAACATAAACTATGCCGGGGTCAGAGGTGCATTTAGCCCTGGAATTGTGACAGTCATGGAAAAAGAGTAGGCTGGATGAATTAGGTAAATAGTTATGGATTTAGGAATATTGTGTTTAGGTTAGAATGAAAAGTGTTTTGCCTGTTGATACTAGGCAGAGTAGCTTGATCTTGTAATTTGGGAATTACAAGGTAGACTGATTTTTGTAACAGTGAAACTCTTGAAAATGTCTCTTATGTTTGTTGCTTGTATAAATTTGTTTGATAGGGAAAGCTTGTCTCTCACAATGTGATGTTGCAATATGACATAATGTGGGGTTCTGAACATTTTAAGGATTTGTTGATGTAACTAGGGTGGATGACAGCTCTAATCTTTTCTAAGTGAGTATGTGTGGAACTAATTATTTTTGTATGTTTTGGAAAAAACCCTAAAAGAAAAGCTGATACTCAGTTCTTTTTATTGTGATGTAATATAGTCCCCTCTTCACTAGCCTATTAAATGAAGTATTTAAATGAAAGAAATAGTGAATAGAACGTTGAGCATTTGTATAGAGGCTTGAGCAAAAAGGCTACAAATCAGGGGAACTGAGTATTTTCCCAACTGTCCCATTAATTTCCTATGTGATCTTTGGTGAGGTGCTTAACTTTTTTGTGCATAAGTTTCCCCCATCTGGAATACAGAATATTGCTTACTCAGTTTTGTAAACATCTGTGTGTGAAAAGTGCTGTATAAGTACAAAAGTGTATGTATAAAGGAAGCAAAAGTTAGGCATATGACAATGACATATTAGAAGAGCTAAGCTTGAAAAAGATTACCTATTCTGAAGGCTGAGATAAATGAGAAGTAATTGGCTTTTTACTGGAACACCTGTTGCACAACCATACTTGGGAATCCATTGAAAGAGAAAGGCATGTTAACTCATATCTTGGTTATTATAGGCATCTTCAGGCTTCTGATCTTTAAGTTGGCATTTAAGAGATGGAGGTATTTATGCTTTTTACTATCTAATGTTGCTGTAGCACCCAGAGGCCACAGTCAGGATTGGGATACATTATGGTCAGTGCTAGACAAACTTTCAAGAAGAAGCAGTTGCCGTTCCAAAAAGTTTATATAATATGAAGTATAATATTTAAATTTTACTGAGGAAAATTAGTGAGACTTCGGTCAGGCTTTCAGGAGAAAAAGACAAGGATTGCTAAAACACTTTAAAACACAGACACACGCACAGCCATAGACACAGACACATCCAAAGCCCTACATACAGGGGAGAGAGAAGGCTGGGTTTGTTGCACCTTTTCATACTTTAATAGTGGCCATGACATAGCTTTATGGATGCTCCTGCTTCTATTTGTGTATTGGAGGAAGGGAAGGTTCCTCCCCTTTCCCTCCCCACAGTCCTCTGATTTGTCCCCACAGGCAGTGCCTTTTCTTTTTAAATTTGACCATGAAACCAGGATTTGGCCTTACGTCAACAAACAATATATTCTGGCTCGCCTTTTGATGTATACCTAATAATAATAATAAAGTACAATCCATATACTTCATTTTTACTTTAACACACCAGTTTTGGTAAACTAAGTGGTGATAATTTTAATTGTTTGATGAAAGGTTAGTTGACATTTAAAGAGTTCTACTGGAAGAAATTTTATTTACTATGAAGCATTTCTATGTAATTTTCTGCTTAATTAATGAAGAATAATGGGAAATAGTACTGGTTTCTGTTTTTTTTTAACCCAAGTAAAAAAGGTATGTTTCTGTTTTAAAATATCACTGTTGCTCAACAAAGGAAAATTCAGTTGATAGTATTTAGAAATAAATAAAATGCAAAAATAAACTAGGCTTGGCACAGTCACTCTTCTTCGAACACATTATAGTTATTTTTGTCAGTTTTTTTAACATAATAGGCCAATGAGATACCTACAGACAGCCACACAAATTAATCAGAGTTAATTTTAGTGACAGATGCACAAAGTACAAGAATAATATTGCAAAGTCTTTCTGTGGTCTTCTTTAATGTTACATGATGATAAACCTGGAGATGCATAAATGCAATATAGTGTAACTTTTTGCTTTTGTTTACTCCATTGCTTTGATTTATATTATATTATTTCCCATTGTCACCTACTCATTGGAAGAGAAAATAAATATATTGTTTTTGGGAAAAATACATTTTGTTTGTGAGAAGTAACCAAGACTGCATTTTTTTAAAATGATTTGATGTAGGTATGTTTTGTAGAGACACATCTTTTTGAAAAATACATTGGTTTTAGTTGGTTTTTTTTAATTATTTTGGAGCACTGCCTTTTCCCCATGGCTATTCTTTAAGTGGTTGCTTTGAGTCACTTCTAATAATCCCAAATCACTGAAATTGAGTTCAGTTTCCTAATCCGTATTGTATGATCCACTGAAATACAAGCCTAGACATTTGAGTTAAAAATGTTTCTCATAGTGTAATATAATGTTAAGGTACCGAAGAAAATGGGGATTATTTTTAGTAGTGTTTTAAATTTAGGTTGAGTAGTACTAGAATATTTTTTTCCTCCAAAAACCATTAATTGCTTGGAAATTCGAAAGGCTTTGAGTTTTCGTTTTTGAATTGTTTCTAAAGAAACAATGTTGTTTCTACCTGGACAGTAGAGACAATCTGTAAAATAAGTTAAGAGGAAAAGTTCAAGTAATTAGCCAATTTTCTTATTAAAAATATGCTTTTGTATATATGCTTATCAGTATCTTTCCTGACCTTTTATCTTGAACACTGAGCACATTGATGGATCATGGCTTTGATCAAAAAACACAGCACATGCTTTGCACAAGGGGTTCAACAGAGGCATAAAATTCACAAAAGCAATTGAAGGAGGAGTTTTGAAGGAAATTGCCAGATTACAGGCTGATAACTCTACTAATGCAGCATCAGAAGAAATTTGTCTTTATTTGTTAACAATTAAGAATGGGAACCGCAAAGCCATCCTCCTGGTCAATACAAATTTGGGATAGTTATGGTAGCTGATTGAAAATGTAGAGATACAACCTTCTTGAGTCTTCAGTCAAGTGTCTTTGAGGTTGATGATTATGGAGAAATTTTGAATTTCTACAGTGCTCTTTAGTAGGGTTGCCAATTTTGGTTGGATGTATTCCTGGAGATTTCATCACATGACATAATCTTTAATTAAAGATTAATCTTTAATTCCTGAAGACTCCAGGCCAATCCTGAAGGGTGACAACCCTACTCTTTAGGTGTGTGACTGCTGTTTCTTCTTCCTTAACAAGGTTAAGGCTGAACATCCATGCATCAGTTTAGAATGATTGCACTGGAAGAGGTCTCATCTTTTTAATTTTATTTTTGTTGTCTGAACAAATGGCAAGGACTTCTTTGTCATACTTGCCTCTGCACTGAAAATACCTTAATTATTCCTAAACAAATCCTGTCTTAAGTCACCCTCATGCCTCAGTACAAAGAGAGGGAATAGACAACCTTTCCAGTTCAAATTATTCTGTTACTGAGCCAAATGGTAGGGCTATATCTAATTTTGTCTCAGGAAATTGAGATTGTAACACTTGGGTACTATTTATCACACCAAAAGTTTCCTTATTTTTAAGTAAATAAATATTTCAGACTAAACAATTGAGCTGTCTGATTTCTAATTATATTTGGAATTTTAGTTAAACCATTACAGTCAACAAACAGATTTAAAGGCACACTAGAACTCTCTACTAAATACACAGATTTCAATTAAAATATACAATAATAATTGAGGTATTTTCACATATTCATGCTCCAAATATTATTTTTCTGGAGGAAAGCCTATTTAGTGCTTGAACAAAATGTTCTTTTTTTTTTTCCAAGTGATCCATTAAGCCAAACCGTTTAAAGTTTGAACTTCCAAAATAAACTATAAAAACCAGCTATTCAGAGGTTGAATTAAGGACAACAGTTTAAACAGCTTTAAAGATCAGCTGAATTCTGATTGCCGTCCAAACTTGGTAAATTAAAAATGTGAAACTCATTAAGATTGAAGAGTTAGAGCTAGAGGTGACGTCTTTGGTACATCATCCAGGAAACTCAGGTTTGGGAACAATATTGTTTTTTCAGTTCTTGAGCTAGTGTAACATGTCAGCAGTGAAGAAGCAACACTGACAGTTCTTTGAAGGGAAAGGATAAGATTACGCTGTTTTAACCTGTCCTGGTAACTATCTTGAGGGCAGCATTAATCTTGGAAGAAACTGTCAATAACTATGCAACAGAAAATTCTATCACAATGTGTGAAGGAGATAAAAGATAAAAAGGATAGGACTATAGACAGGAAAACTGATGAGACTGTGTGCCGTCTTTCATATACTGATAATTGAAACTGTGCCCAAAAGTAATACCTGCAGAATTTTACTAGGTTTAATTCTTTCTGTGCAAAAAGAAATGTGAAGATCTGAGTTAAGCCTCAAATTCAATGTTTTGTAGACTATCTAAATCAGTGCTTCTCAAGCTATCTGATGGGGGGGGGGCGGCAATTTCTTTTTCCAATATGTGCGCAGACCAGCAGCTGATGGCTCGTGGACTGACACTGGTCTGCGGACCACCACTTTGAGTAGCACTGATCTAAATAACTTGGTCAGAAAATATATACTGCAGTGAATAATTGTGCTTTGTGCGGGGAATGAACTAGCTGACCTAACAAGTCTCTTTTCCATTCTTGTTTTTGGTATTTTATGAAACAAACTAACCGAAATTTAAAGATGGGAAAGACCTATGCCTATTTCATAAGAGGGTCCTAATACTTTGAGTTTGAAAATGTCTGTTAGGTCATCTCGTGTTACCAATAATATTTTTCCTTTTGTCTTGCCCAGTCCAGTTTTAAATGAGGGACCAATATGTAAAGAATTGTATGTAATAAGTTTACACTTTACTGAGCGAAAGGAACTATTCCAAGATCGTTTGGAGAGCCACTCAGGAAAGTTGGTGACCCTAACTCAACTTTCATTTTCAGCTTTTGTTGCCATCGTAATTTTACTAATTAGCACAAATTTATTTGTTTTAACATTGTATCTTAACTTTTAACAGTTCATCATCCATCTCCTAGTCCATCAATACTGAAGCTTTGTCACCACCTTGAGTATGTTCGTTGTTTAAAAGATTGTACCAGTCTGTGCTAGAAAAGGGTTTGGACATTATACAGTATCATTATGGCATTGAGCTATGTGTAAATGTGATTGGAAAGTTTATTTAAATTGTTTCTACTTTTATGTATACTCTGGTGTTTTTTAATGTACATTTAGCACATTTATATAGCAGATATACTGGACCAAATTCAACCAGGACTTACACTCTGTGGAAACCAGTTGAAGTCAAAAGGGTTTGAGTTAAGAGTAGAATTTCTCTATCTGTACAATAAATTATGTGTTTTCTGGGCCTAAAAAAGACCATGAAATCTCCGAGGAATGAATGACACAGACCTCTGCTAAGATGTTCTATCAAGTGGATATTTTATATAGTAGATGTATTGGACCGTCTTCTACCCTAATTATGCATCTGAAATCTCTCATCTTACTTATAACACCTCAGCATCAGCAGATCATCAACACACTGCCTAGCAAAATTCCAGTGTGCTTTGCCTTTGTCTCTGACTATGACAAATGCATATTTTGTTTGTTTTCTGTGTTAAGAAATTTTAAAGCTTTCAAAATAAAACATAATACAGAGCTACTGTGTGCCAATCTTAAAAATAGGAAATTTACATTGGTCCAGTAAGAACTCAGTTCAGCAAATCACTGAAGCATGTGCTTAAGCTTTATGGACATGCAACTGCTTTGTTGAATAGAGTGAGATTTAAGCACATACTTAAGTGCTTTGTTGAATCACGGCCTCCAGTTTTGAAAAGAAGGATGTAGTCTGCACCCACATAAACCAAAGTCAAAGAGAGCTTCATGCCATTGCAAAGGAATATATTGCATTTTGTACACTTTAAAATTTCTTTAAAAATGAAATTACATTTTAATATTTCTATCATCCTGTTCCTATTACACCTCTGCCGTTTAGGGCAGTGACGAAGCTCCTCCTCCACTCCTATCTGCTTCTTGCAAGTCTTTCAGTGGTTCCCAGCTGTGCCCCAGATTTTTCAGCTGGTCTTCTGCAGCTCTTTGCCATGTTGTTTTTAGTTGCTGGAAGAAGAATAATCTAAGAAGTAGATAATGTTAGAAAATTTCATTCAACTATCTTTGCTGGGGTTTTTTTGTTTTTTTGTTTTTAAATTCTGGATGATGACAGGTGTGTTTATGTGTGTCTCTGTAATTTATATTCGTTTCTTTCCTTTTTAAAAAAAATGATGTGACCACATGGCTATCTTGCAGTATAAAAAACAGAAATCTTATTTACATGTGTATTGGGTACCTTTGATCAAATGCTGCTGTTACACTTGTGTAAATACGTTATTAGCGTCAGTGGAGTTACTCCCACAGGAATTACTTGCGTTAAAATTTGACCCTCTAAATCTGTGGGACTGGCATCTGTTATATAAATAAATAAATAAAGTAAATGATTACTGAAGCAATATAAAGCAGTTTAATGTTAGGAAAGTTGCAAGACAACCAACTGGTTTCAGAGTAGCAGCTGTGTTAGTCTGTATTCGCAAAAAGAAAAGGAGTACTTGTAGCACCTTGGAGACTAACCAATTTATTTGAGCATAAGCTGTAGCTCACGAAAGCTTATGCTCAAATAAATTGGTTAGTCTCTAAGGTGCCACAAGTCCTCCTTTTCTTTTTGCGAAGACAACCAACTGCGTGTTCTTGCTTGTAGAAAGAACTTTTAAAAGGAGAGTATGTAGATAGGACGAGTTAGCTTTACTCATCTCTGCATATTTTTATCATTTATAAGCAGATTTTAACTCTGCTGCTTACCCTCCCAGACAGTGTCATTTGTTAGGTATCAAAGAAGGAGGCTTTGATGCCGAATGTTATATGGGGTACTCATTTTTGTCCTTGGGCTAACGCAGTTGAATTGCATGGCATCTGCATGACTAATTTGAGAAATGAATGAGAATTCACATAGTGAGACAGTCACACATTGAAATAGATGCTTATGCTAAATTTAATCTGGGTGCAGGTATATATGTGCTCTGTAGGGAAAAATGAGTGGGTGTAACTATGCTACAGTCATGGACGTGTAATTTGCAGTTAGGTCAAGTGTGTGCAAGTACAAAAATGCATGTGTTTCTGCACAAGTTTAATAATTTAGGTGATATCATTGTTTAAATGCCTTAAAAGGCAAAGCATTCATATATTGCAACACTAGGAAAAATGCTGATGTGATATTGTAGACAGAAGAAAGAAGAGTTAGTAGCAGTTAACTTTCTAACTGGATTTATTTGAGCTAGGCCTTCTTAAAATGTTAAAGATCGCTATTTTACAGACAAACATGTTCAGTATCTGAGGAAACTCCCTTTCCAATTTTTACCCAGTTATAAAAAATGGAAATAAATACAGTTGAGTTTTAAATAAATACATTGTGGGGAACACCCACACATGTAAAGTGTTTTTTTTTTTTTTACACTGAAGTTGAAACCATGTGAAAACAGTCATGTTGCAGCAGATTCTGTTGTATCTTAAACATGCTTTAAGGCATTTGCTGCTACATAGTTTCAACTGAAGTGTTGAAAGAACCTTAGAAAATCGAGCTTAAAATGGTTCCTTTTCATGAGGACAGTTGCTGTTTTATGTTTGCAGTTCATTTATCTTTGTATGTTTGTTTGTGTGTATGTAGTAAACATATAATCACATGTGTAGAGGTCATAGCCATGAGATAATTTCAGAAACAAGTGTTAAATCACAGAGCTATGTGATAAATTCTTTATTGTGCACCTTTTGACAGCTTCACATGCTCCCTGTTTACTAATCCATCTCCTACACAAAACCAGATTAGAGGCAATCCCAGGATGTAGGCACACTATGACTCCCCCCACGCTCCTAGAGAAGCAGGGGAAGCAACATTGCGCTCTCTTTTCCCCTTCAGGTATAGCAGTAGGGGTCTCCTCCATATGAGAGATGCAGAGTTCCCCTATCCCCCTGAGAGAGGCAGGGGTGGCATCTGAGATGCCTCCCTCTACCCTTTATACTTACCCAACAATTGGAATGTGTATGCTTGGGTCAGCATTGGCAGGAGTTTTCCAAAGCAGAGTTCTTGAAGTTAACTTCTTGGAGATGTACCGGGCAGTTCACACCCCTGACAGCTATTTTAGAGGTATTCTGTAGATTCAAATATCACTGCATCAGTTACTCAGCTCATGGTTGTCTAGCTTTTCTTCTCTGGTGTGAAGGCTAGAAACTTTTTTAAATGAAAGCTTGATATTGTGATATAATTACATCACGCCCGGATTTGAGGCCCTTGACATGGGCCTGTAGTGCCCATTTCCTTAATCCGCCATGTCCTTGGAATTTATTTTAGCATTTTGCACCTCCTGAACAGCTTCAAAAACCCATTGTTTTAAAAATATCAATTTACCTGAAAAATGTTTTCTTCTCTACCAAATATGGAATTCAGCCCCCAAATTGCACCCGTCCAAGACTCAGATATGCAAAATTAAGCTGGGAAGCGCCACATCTCCACTCCTCCCCTCCCTCAGAGAAAGTCCTAAGTGCTGCCAAACAGCTAAGGAGCACGTAGCACTTTTTGGGAGGGATGGGAGGGAGCGGGGACGTGCCTTGCTCCAGAGAGGAGGTGGAGTGGGGATGGGAAGAGGTGGGCCGGGAGTGGAGCGGGGACAGGAAGAGGCAGGCCTGGAGCATCCCCCAGCAAAGTCTGCACCTGTTCTTCTCGGGGGAAGCTGCCGCTGCTGCTGCGCAAGACGCTTCTTAGCATCCTTGCCTGCAGTGGGCTGTGCCTGTGTGGGGTAAGCCAGAGGCACCTCCCAACCACAGTACAGCACAGTACTGTACAGTAGATAGTGCCTTTGGTGTGCCCCCAAATTTTTTTTGGAACTTGACCACCCACATTAACATTAAATCTTATGGGAAAATTGGATTCGTTTAACATCGTTTCACTTAGTTTCATTTTTCAGGAACATAACTACAACTTTAAGTGAGGAGTTACTGTATAGCCCATTTTCTAGGCATTTCTACTAGAACTGACTTCAGGCCTTCCTTTAGAAATATTAACAAGGTGTTTAAATATTTTCAATATGTTAGTGACCTTTGTTTTCTTGAGTTCAGAACAATACTTCTAAATACTTTAGATTTTTACTCGACCCTCTTTCTCATGTTTGGTGTAAAGTAGGTGCTTAAAACTATAGCATAAGGTAAGTAGTAGCAAAGTTACATTAGCCTTGTATAAGAGTTTCTAACAGTCTCTCACTTTATATTCATTTTATTTGACTTTAATATGAGAATTGTTTGTAAATTTATGTACCTGGAGTGAAGCTAGTCAATACTGTTGTTTTTGCCAGGTCATCTTTCTAATATCGTCCCTGAATTTTTTGCCATAGGAGAAAATTCTTTTTGCCTTCAGAGCTCTTTTCTTTTGGATAACAAGTATGCAAAGCCTTGCAAGCAAAAACCTAGAAAAAAATACCAAAAAAACCCCAAACAAACCCAAACAGAAAAAGTTCTGATTGGTTCTGTGATTACCTGGGTAGTATTCCATCACAACCAGTGTCATGTCCCACTCTACCTATTATTTTTACTGTAGTATAGAAAACATGTGGAGAATGTAATATATGTACATGAATTTTACAGAATGTACATGTGGAGAATGTAATGTATCTTTGGAAAAATAGTCTGTTTTCTGGTGCTGCTGTTCTGTTCTACAGCTATATTAGTATTTTTATTTATTACTTAGTTGCTTGTAAGCTGTCCATCTTTAGCCCTAGATACTGTTCTACAGCCCCATCAACATGCATGTTGTTTTACAAAAACAAAATGTAAAGTCCCTGCCAGAAGGAATTCATAATCTGCTTTAAGAACCTCACTAATTCACACTGACTGGGAGACCATTGTAAACCACTGAATTTTGGAAATTAGTGAGGGCATATCCTAAGAGGCACTGAACACCTTCCATTTACACTGATGTCAACAGGAGTTGCATGTGCTTAGCACTTCTCAAGACTTGATTAAGTGACTTAAACCATAAACTAAGAAGTAATGCTCCACAAAATTTACTTTGTTCCCTTATTGTGTCAACTGTGGTTTAGTTTAAATCAGGGGTTCTCAAATTATGGCTTGGGACCCTAAAGTGGGTCACGACCCTGTTTTAATGTGGTTACCAGGGCTGGCATTAGACTTGCTGGGCAAGGCCCAGGGCTGAAGCTGAAGCCCGAGCCTCACTGCCTGGGGATGAAGCCGAAGCCCAAGAGCTTCTGGGGTCAAGTTACATACCCCCTACCTGGGGCTGAAGCCCTTTGGTGCCCCCACCTGGGGTGGTGGGACTTGGGCTTTGGGCCACCCAACCCCAGGCAGCAAGCTCAGGCTTCGGTTCCACTCACGGGGTCGTGTAATAATTTTTGTTGTCAGAAGTGGTTCACGGTGCAATGAAGTTTGAGAACTGCTAGTTTAAATTATTTAAGGTACTTCATAATATACTATTAAATGTAGTTTATTAAGTAAATATACTGAAGCGTTTATGACTAGTACTACATCTTTTAGAGGAGCAGATCTGAATCAGGGGTCTGGGACCCCTTGGGGGGTCTGTGAGCAGGTTTCAGGTTGTCTGCCAAAATAAGCCAGAGAGGGGCCAGTGTTAAGACTTGCTGGGGCCCAGGGCAGAAAGCCAAAGCCTGAGCAACTAAGCTTTGTGGGCCCCTTTGTGGGCTCAGGGCAATTGTCCTGCTTGCTACCCCCTAATGCCAGCACTGTCTTTTAAACTACTGGATATGCAGAAAAACAATTGTGGCACAGGTGGGCTGTGGAATTTTTATAGCATGTTGAGAGGGCCTCCGAAAGAAAAAGATTGAGAACCCCTGGTTTAGATCTTTCCTGAGAGATGAGGAAAAACATCAATGTTTTTGTACAGATTGTAAAGTGTGCACTTAAGCAAAGTACAGATTAATGAGATTTTAATGTGTAATTGTGGTATATCTTATTTCCTGTTGCATTCCTTTTTTCTTTTGTTTAACTTTGAAATATGAATAGACAGTACAAACTAGAAAAAGTCCCTTCACTTCTTTATGGGTTGCCTACTACTTATGACATGTGTTCACTAGAAACAAGGTTCCAAAAGCAGTCAGGATATTTGTTTTAGAAATGATATAAAGGATTTATAGCACTGTAAGGAACCAACATGATATTCTGAATGATGCAATAGCTCTATAGTTGTTTTCTAATGCTGATATTTAATCTTTTGCTTTAATGGCAGGGATCCTGTGCTTCAAATCAGGCAATGAAATAAACAAGCCTATAAACCATGTTGAACTGTAAAGACTATATTTTCATTGCAGATCGGAAGAGCGTGTTAATCACGTTCTTATGCACCATTATGGCAGTTTATATCTCAGACTTTGAGAGTACAAATTTAAATTGCAGCAAGGATCGCAATACAATTGTTGTTACAGATAACACCTAACATTAAAAGAACTGAAAGAAAATTATTTTAAACTCTGAATTTACCATGTGGATTGAATTCTTACTCTTGAGTCTGTTCCCAGCACAGAACAGGCTGGAACTTCTCTAGTTATCAAAGATTTTTGGCCATTTGAGGTCAGGTAGGGTAACCCCCTTAGGACCAATTTTAGGAGATACAAACTGGAGTGGTATCTCGTGGAGCCTGCACATGAGACTCCTTTCAGTGTGGTCTACATATTGTGTAGGAGTTGCCTTGCGGCAGATGCTCAATCTAATATCCAAAGTTCAGCTTTGCGTCTCTGCTTTTAAAGTCTTGATGGCTTTAAACATTCATTGTTGCTCACTGAAGAAGGAACTTTAAAGTCTTAATGGCATTTTTTGAAAGATATAGTTTTCTAGGTATATCATGTTGCCTGTTCCGCATTGTTTTGTGTCTAACAATTGCAGTGACTCACTGCATATGTGTTTTTGTCTGCAGCAGAAGGGAATAGTTGAATAAAGTATAATATACATCCTTTGTATGTTAAGTAGTGTGCTGATGCATGAAATCAGATTGGAATGAACAGTCAATACTCATCCTCTGATATCTTTCTACATATCCAGGAGGAATGATCTTATACCTCTTTACTTCTGGACACATTTCCCTTTGGCTCTTGACAGTTGCTCCAATGTTTCTCACAACTTCACATCTTCCTGTTGTGGGTAGGCACTTCCCTGTTGTTTAAAATTGCCTTATGCAGTTTGTGTGCTTGTTGTTTTGTTGTTTTTTTTTTTGGTTAGGAAAAGATTGGAAAATATGTGAGTTTGTGGAGACTCCTTTTGCCTTTTAGTTTCACAGGGTAAAAGTCCAGTAAACACGATACTTAGAGAGAAGGGATAATTTACCTATAGTTTTGCTTCTAGTATCTTTCATAGACTCATAAATTTTAAAGCCAGTAGCTAATTTTTTTCAGCTAATCTTGTCCTAGCTCAGAATGACAGTTACATTAAGAATCGGAGGAGCAATGGTGTGGACTTAAGGAGGTATATAGTATATATACTATATAGTACATTGAAATTACTTTTTAACTTTTAAAAAAATGGACTAGATTTCAAGTTGGTGGTGTTCCTTTAAACTCTGAAGTGGGATTTTATATTTTATATATACAGAGAGTACGTAATCCATTTTCAGCTAAGGAATAAACACTAAACTATTTTAGGCTGTTAGTGATACACTGCAGTGTAAGCAATTTATTTAAATATTTTAGGAGCTGGTTTGCTGTTTCTTGTTGGCTATTTCTATTATAGTTAAGGGTAGGTGTCGGTGGGTGAGAGTGAGAGAGACTTTTGGTCTATTGAATCCATAGCTATTTATCTAGTGGGCAAAGAAATTAGAAGTTGTAATCTTCAAGGCTGTGTAAATGGGAGAAGGAGGAGAAATTAATAACCTGTTTCTTATCTAGTATTCTATTGTCCTGAACATAAGATTATGAAAATTGAACAATGGCAATATATGCACTGTGGGAATCCAGAAATGATTTACATAACAAGCTAATTCCTATGATTGTGAATTAGTTTGAAATTTTTCTAATAATTCAGGGAAAAGCAAATTAAGTGCAACTAAATTATGCTTTTATAAACTTGAACAATTTTATAAGTTGTAAACAGTCTGTGTATGTGTATGGAGTATTTTGTGTATTTTGGAGTAGCTACCTGTGGGGTTATAGTTACGATTTTTCAGCAGTCCTGTTTATAAATCTTGAATGTCTTCTTTTAGGATTAACTATATTGCTACTTTAAATTTAATTGGTGTGAACTTTCATGTGTTTTTGTCAGGCTTGATGCAGGTGTGTTTGTTTGCAAGTTTCCCTAAAATGGCTTATATCAATTAAACATTAAATTGTAGATTGACAAAAAAATAAAATTCTTGTGGTGCTAAATCATATTTTCTTCCAGATAAAAGAATGCACTTCATAATATATTACACATAGCTAGACCATATTATGGTGAAAAATATACATTGTTATAGCTGACTTTGAAAATCAATGCCTCGATGAGTTTCATTCCCGTGCACTTGCAGTATTGACATGCAGTATTTATTTACCATAATTAACAATATTTAACCTTGCTATAAAATTATTCTGAGGTAGACCAACAAAGGGTAGGAACGAAGTCTAAAAGGGAGCTTTGGGGCACATTTTTTGGTGTATCCAGGTTGTGCGGCTCCCTGATTCTGTATCCTGGCCAAAGCACAGGTTTGAGCTGTATTGTGTTCTTGCCCCTTCTCACCTGTGACATGTCCCTCACACCAAGGACTGTGGGGAGGAGCTCACTTTGCTGGCAATGCCAGCAGGCAACTTGAGGAAACGATTTTACCTCCCTGTGTGGCATGTGAATGGGTCAAAGAAGCACATTGGGGTAGAAAATCGGGTCCATTTATTGGTTTGTTTTTTAATCAAAAGTAGATTTGTAATCCTTGTACTACTTATAAACAGCATGGTTTGCGAATTTTTTAATAAGGGCTTCTTTACCAGATATGAACAACTGTGAAACAGCTACGGTTTATTGCAATAGCTATTGCAAAGCAGCAAAACCTTTCTTAGACCTGTTGAGTTTGTATTAAGCAGCCTTTGCCAAATCTTTTCCCTGGTCAGCTATCTTCTTATAAGAAATTCTTACAGCATATTGTTATACAGAAGCTTCTGCTTACAGATGGAAAAGGAACTTTATGCTTCTTCCTCCTATGTCACTTTGTATTTTAATGTTTGAGATATGTACCGCTGGTAGCTGAGGAGCTAATATTATCACCTGCAGTTCACCTGAAGCTGCCCCAGTATGTAGGAGTGAAAGATCTTTGTCTTCTTCCATGTCTCCATCACTTGGTGAATTTGAAACAAAATAATGCAGACAATAAGAAAGGTCCTGAAAAGACAGGTTCTCAGAATAGAAATAACTTTAAGAAAAAGATATAATTATTTATGGTTAATACCCAGTATGTCTATAGATTCACTGCAGCATTAATTAAGGAAACTTTCAGAAAGATATATCTCTGAGAAGCCTGCTTTCATATGTCACTAGGTGTTTTAACTCAAAAATTAATTTCTGTGTTAGATGCAAATGGTGTGGGGATAACAGGATTTATGCTTATCTTTATGACCTGCTAGTTAGAACATTGCCAAAGAAAAACACAGAATTCTATACAGATGTTGAGCTCTTCAAGTGACACAGCTTTATCCTTTAATATCATAAAGGATTTTTTCTGGATCAGTTAATAGTCTTTAGATGAAAGCTGCCTTGGAGGTTGTCAAGCTTTCAGAGGATCTTTTTAAGAGAGACTAAGGCTATGGCTACATTATAGAGCTTACAATGGTGCATCTGCATTGATGCAGTGCTGCTAGTGCAGACGCTCTGAGCCGATGGGAGAGAGCTGTCTGTTGGCTTAATTACTGCAGGCCCCGGGAGTGGCGGTAGCTATGTCAGCAGGAGAAGCTCTCCTGTTGAGATAGCACTGTCCACACCAGTGCCTAGGTCGGTGTAACTTACATCACTCGGGGGAGTGGCTTATTCACAGCCCTGAGTGACATAACTTATACCAACGTAAGGTATAGTGTATACATAGCCTTACATGTTATGCATGCCAGGATAAACCCGCAAGAGTGTAGCTTTTGCTTGAGGACATCATTGTAGATGACTGTGAAGGTTTGTCCACGTGTGTGTGTTGTTTTTTTTAAAACCAGATCACATCCAGTTAATCTGGTTTGAAAATGTTTGTGTACAAATTAGTGCACAGTGATGGACCACATATCTCCTCATTTATAATGAACTTTGGAGTCCTCTTATAAAGTGGACAAAATTTGCTTCAAATTTAATTAGTTTGATATATTGTTCATGAGGATGCGATTGCTGAGCACTGCTTTTTACATGCTCCAAACAGCTATCCCAGAGTGCTTTGCAGCTTGACCATTACTGACCTGTCTGTTGACTTGTATGCTCCCCCATGCTGTGATATCAAGTTTCCAGGATGATGCCTCCCCCTCTTTAAAAGCTGGCCTAGAGGTAGATTTTTCCCATTTGCTCCTGGATCCCACTGTATCAGCATTCTTAACCGTAATAACACTCCAGAAGTCCCACAACATGCCTCATGCAGCTGCTTGGGGCTGTGCTGTGAGCTTATATTTTGTTTCCATCAGGGGAGAATTGTGAGTTCAGGAAGCTCTTGTGGACAGCCACTGGAATAAAGATCTTTTCATTGCAAAGCAGGTGCCCATGAAGGGTTACGCCGGGGATGGTGAGTAGTTCCAGATAAAAAGCAAACTGCTTAGGAGAAAGTACATGGATACAAGAGAGAAAAGGAGACAGGCTGGCAATGAACATGTGACTTGGCCATTTTACGATGAACTGATAGGATATGGCACATTTATAACACAACCCATCCTAGACACCATTTGGAGCCTGCTGTTTGAACTCTCCACCTCACTGAGGATAACTGGCAAGACCTATCGGAGAATGGTGGAGAGGAGCGGTCCACTGGGAACCAAGAGAAGTCAGGACTCTGACTCCAGATAGCTGGAAAACCAGCCCCAGTCTTGCCCTGCTGCAACAGACTCCCAATTCCTGCCCTGCATCAGATGAACCAGAAACCCAATGCCAGGACTGAAGAGTCGGATCTCTTGGACGGAACTTAAGCATGTATGTACCTATCTTTGCAATTAATTAACATCATGCTATACTGACATTCTGGCTTCGTGTGGCTACGCTGTTGTAGATGGATGTGAGCTCAAAGCTCTTCCAAGTATCCAGCCCTCACCTCTCTCCTTTCCTTGCTTGACCCATGCTATCCATTGGGCCCTTTTTTACTTGTTTTAAAAAATGACAGCTGCTCTTCCTGGACAGTTGGCCTCTGTGGCATGCTAAAGCCACGACTACTGACAGTTTTCAGGTCTGTGGCATGAGGGCATTTGCCCATCTGTCTATTTTTCTTTCCCTTTCTCATATCGTCCTGACCAGCAAACCCCTCTTTCCCCCGTTTTTGACATCTCAAAATAGCAGCCTCCAAGCTAGTGCAGCTGCAGTCTCTACCTTGCATCTCATCCGATGCAGATTTTTATAACAATAGTATTCATTTGTGTGGAATTCAGCAGTTTGAGATGGTGGTTACAGGAAAAGAAGTTTGGTTATATGGGTATAAATGGTAAAGGTAGAAACAATACTGCAAAACCAAAACAGAAACATAATTCCACCCCACCCTACCTCTGCAACCTTCTGAATAGCATATACAGCAGTCAGAAATCCCACTTAGCACTGTCCTCACATTCAGACCACTTAGCAGCTCTCAGGTTCCCCCCAAGACTGGGAAGAGTCTCAGGGAGGTAAAGTACCATATCACTTTTTTAATATGCATATATTTGCCTGTTTGGAATATGAACAGTAAGTCACTTTTCCCCCCATACTTCCACAGCCACAGCATCTGCATCAATCAAACCATCAAGGATGGGATCTTTGTGTACTGTTGAGAGGCTGGTCAACCATAGGGGGTGAAAAAGGAAGACCTGGATGAGATGTTTGCAGAACTTGTGGCAGAGTCTCAAAGAAAAATTAGATTGGCTAAGAAGTGGAGGGGGAGTATATAAGGATCCAGAGGAGGTAAGGAATGCAGCTCTCTCAGGAGATTGTGGCAGTAGCCAAGCACAGTATCTTAGTGGTCAGGGATAGTGTGGCAGTGGCCAGTGACTGCATTACCATGGCCAAGGAGAGAATGGAAAGAGAGGGAGATGCAGAGGCAACTTATGGATGCTATCCTAAGCCAGAATTCTCTGCTCCAAAACATACTCCTGCTAGGCCAGCAGACCCTGCAGTCCTGTAATTTGTGACCTAGCCACGTCCTTCAGCCACTGGACAATACTGGCTACTGGGATTAGCAGCAACTCCTCCAGCAGTGCTACGAGCGACCATTCCCTCTAAGAACTAACTTCTGGGCATCAAGAGCCCAGCACATTTGAGCCCTGCAGCAAATTTGAGCTTCAGGACTTCACCCCAGAGCCCACTCAGACCAAAAGAGACAGGTATATCATTGGACAGGTATATAGTTGCCTGGGACTTTAAACCCCATCCCCACACACCCCGTCTTGTTCTGTTTACACCTTTTGTATTCCACTGTTGCTTTAATTAAAGGTTTGGTTATAATTGATTAGGTAGTAAATTGTTCAGTCAAATGTTTCTATATTTGAAAATACATTATTTTTCCGTTGGTTCAATTAAAACTTTTTTTGTTTGTTCTTTCATAATAAAAACTGTTTGTAATCACGAATCGTTATTGCAGTTAATTAAAAAAATCCTTTAAGTAAAGCTGTAATAATTCATATGGTTTTACAGAAGTACTTAGGGAACTCTGCACTTCCACCAACCCCTCACAGTACCTCAGTACTTGCAATGTATCTATCCCAACAGACTCCTCCATGGGCTAACAGCTGCACACATTCAGGCATGAGACTCAAAATATGAACAACAGGCACCCTTGACAATATTTATGCAGGTGTTAGCATTTTCTATGGGTGTCTTGTTGGCTGCTCAAATTGTCAAGCAAGTCTCAGAACCTCACTTCCACCCATTGTTAAGGCTTTCTTCCTTGTTCGCACAAATATTGTGCAGAACACCAAATGCAGCTATAATGGCCAAAACTTTTTTTTTTTGTGATGCTTTCAACCTATTCCATAAGCAGCACAAGCTGAAATGGCCAAATGTACACTTGTCATCTGTTCTGCAGCTACTCAGATGATCGTTAAAATGTTCCTTCCTACTGTCCAAGCGGCCTGTGTATAACTTCATTAATGAGGACATCAAAAGATAAGTGGGGTCTCTCAGAATTACTGGACAACCTCCATATTATTAATGTCTGCAGTGGTCCTGGGGACAAACCGTCCTTTCTGAATTCAGTTCTATTTAAATGAATGGAGAAAGATCCTTGCATCATGGACCTTTCCAGACCACCCTGAAATTATATCTGTAAACCTGCCACTCGGTCAACAATTCCATGGAGAAATATCTCTTTCTATTTATAAATTCTGCACCGTGGCAGGTGAAGAGGAAATATGGTGTGGAGTCAACAGAAACGTGGGATTTAAAAAAAAAAATTAAACCCACTTAGCTTTCCACAATTCACAGCTTAAACAATCCCATAATACATGTTTCTCAGCCATGAAACATGTTGCAGTATACGGTTGTGTGTTCACATCATGCAAATTTAAAACAGCAGGTATTCCATGTGCATGCTGTTGATGTGAACTCACATAATGCTAGTTACTTGACAGACATCAAAAAGCTTTGGATTAACTCGCTGGGTAGACATATCCTAAACTAGTTAGAGGGAGTGTGTTTCTTGGCTTTCTTCATTTTTCAGATTTGGAATAAAAAACAATTCAGTTTTAAGCTCCTCATGGTCTTAATGTTTCTGTATTGATGTTCTATGGTAGATCTTTAGTTCCTCCTCTGTCAGAATTGCAGTGGATCCTAGTTATGGCAAGAAACCAAATAAATAAATTGAAAGAAGGTTGATCCACAACCACAACATTTAATACTATTTTACTGGAACTCGAGGCTCTCAGTTACTTCCTGTAACAGGATATGGCAAGTCTTTTTTTCATGTGATGTAAATTGAACAAGAAGGATATTGATAAGATAGAACCTTGAGATTAATTTCATTTCTCTTTGCAGATTAAAATGCCCTGAACCTCAAACTTTGTTTTATTACCATGTCTCTCACCCACATGACCCCTTGTTTGTCCCATCCACCTGTTACGTCTCGTCTTTTAGGTGGTAAACTCTTTGGGGCGGGGACTGTCACTTTCTGTATGTTTGTACAGTACCTTGCACAATCGGGTCCAAACTGGTTGAGGCCTCTAGGTGCTACCAGAGTATAAATACTAAATAATTACTGCTATTTCAACAAAATTGGGGTGACCTGAGTATTTTGTTTGCTCATCTTCCTCAACATTAAGAAACTCTATCTGATTTGCTGAATAAAACCCATAAATCCATTGCTTCCAGAATGAGACCTAGCTGCTCATTTCAGTTGTTGGAGGCAGGTATATCCCTAAGGATGATAATCTGCAAAAACTCCAATGGCAGCACTGATATTAACTCAGAGAACTCACAAATTAGATCCTCTTTATAATCTGGTAGTTTATAGACCACAATCATCTTTTTGGTACTTGCTCCACAAGCACAAAAATAACCTCCAGTTCTTCTTTGAGTGCTTGCTCATGTCCATTACGTATTAGGTCCGTTCCATATTAGGTGTGCGTGCTCGCCATATGCACTGGTGCTGGCAGTTTTTTCCCCAGTAGTATCTGTAGGGGACCGGCTCTGCCACCTTCTGGAGTGGCACCCGTATGGTGCGGTATAAGGGGTGCTGCTGGCTCCCTCCACCCTCATTTCTTTCTTGCTGCCGGTGAAGGTGCTGGAACTTCTGCTGCTTCGGCTAGCATTGTTTTATTCTCCGTTCTTGTGAACTTTGTAGAACCAATTTACAGTCCTCCCATTTGGCCTGGTGACAGCACCGAAGGTGTTTACCAAGTGCATGTTGGTGGTGGCGGCTTATCTCAGGCACAGGGGTATCCAGATCTACCTGTACCTCGACGACTGGCTGGTCAAAGGCCGCTCCAGGTCTTGGGTCCAAAAGGAATTTGTGGTACTGCAAGCCAAATGCCGCTCCATGGGCCTACTGGTGAATGACAAAAAGTCGGTGTTAGTTCCAATGCAAAGAATAAATTAATCGGAGTGGTGCTCGACTCGACCTGCGCAAGAGCATTCCTGCCACTAGAAAGGTTTTGAACATTGACTGACTTTATTGTGTCCGCGTTCCCCCTGTCTACAGTCAGCGTTTGCTTGCGTCTGCTGGGCCACATGGCAGCTTGCACATACGTTGTCCACCATGCCAGGCTCCCGATGCAGCACTTCCAGCAATGGCTGACACAGGTCTATTCCCAGTCCAGAGATCCCCTGAAAAAGATTACCATTCCCCCGGCAACAGGTAAAGGAGAGCATGCTCATCGGGTCTCTGATAAGAGGCATTCCAACTCTGAAACTTCTGCATCGACCATGAGATCCACTTGGAGGCTGGTCACCTCCCTGGCATCAAGAACACACTAGTGGATCACCTCATCAGGGCCTTCTCTCACCATGAGTGGTCGCTCTACCTGGAGGTAGTGTGCATGGTCTTCTAGAGATGGGGAACTCCCCAAGTGGACCTGTTCGCTACCAGGCAAAACAGAAAATGTCATCGGTTTTGTTCTCGACAAGGTCTGGGCAAAGACTCCCTCTCTGATGCTTTCCTCCTGTTGTGGCCTCATGTACACGTTACCTCTGATTCCACTCATCAGCAAGGTCCTGGCAAAGATCGAGAGACAGGGTTCAGATTATGATCACCCCAGCGTGGCCTTGCCAGAACTGACAGTGGACCCTCCCTGGCCCCTGCCCAACCAACCGGACCTGCTGTCACAGGACCACGGTTGGCTCTTACACCCCAATTTCGCGTCCCTCCACCTCTTGGCATGGATGCAGAGTGGCTGAACCTGGAGGAGCGGACCTGTTTGGAGGAGGTCCAACAAGTCCTCCTAGGAAGTAGGAAGCCCTCAACCTGGCCAAGTGGACAAGGTTTTCCCGCTCGGTGTCTGAGCATGGCATCTCTCCCTCGCTTTCTTCCTTACAGTCTGTCTTAGAATATCTGCTTCATTTGAGGAACCAGGGCCTCACACTCTTCCATTAGAGTGCATCTCGTGGCCATCTCTGCTTTTCACCTGTTGATCCAGGGCCAGACGATGTTTTCCCATGACATGATGGTCGGATTCTTGAGAGGTCTCCAGAGACTCTTCCTGCAGATACGGATCCTGTCCTGCAGCAGAATCTTAACTTGGTTCTCTTTAGGCTCATAGGCCCACCCTTTGAGCCGCTGGGCTCTTGCTCCCTTTCCCACCTGTCAGGTCACTTGGAAGGTCACTTTCCTGGGGGTGGAGACATTGGCGAGATGAGGCTCTGAAATTAAAGCCATGACCTCAGAACTACCTTACATGGTCTTCAACAAAGACAAGATTCAGTTGCAGCTGCACCCGGCCTTCCTGCTGAAGGTGGTGTCCTGGTTTATATGGAAGGTAGACATCTTTCTCCCGCTGTTCTGCCCTAAACTGCGCAAGACCAATAAAGAGAGCCGTCTTCATGCACTGGGCGTCCGAAGGGCTTTGGCTTTTTACGTAGAACGTACCAAGCCTTTTCTGTAAATGGACTCAGCTCTTCATTGCTACAGCGGATAGGATGAAGGGCTTTCCGGTGTCCTTGCAGAGGATTTCCAATTGGATCACCTTTTGCATAAAGACCTGTTATGACCTGAGGATTCTGCTGTTGCCGATTTTGTCAGAGCCCACTCAACTAGAGCTCAGGTGTCCTCAGCAGCCTTCCTGGCACACATCCCTATCCAGGACATCTGTAGAGCTGTGATGTGGTCCTCTGTTCACACGTTCACAGTGCATTATGCCTTCACTCAGCAGGCCAGAGACTATGCTGAGCTGCATTACAAGCTACAAAACCGTGAACTCCTATCCGCCGCCGATGGTACTGTTTGGGAGTCACCTAATATGGAATGGACATGAGCAAGCACTCTAAGAAGGAAAGACCGTTACTGGTGTTCTTTTAGATGTGTTGCTCGTGTCCATTCCATGACCCGCCCTCCTTCCCCACTGTCAGAGTTTTTGGCAAGAAGGAACTGAGGGTGGGGGGAGCTAGTGACACCCCTTATACCATGGGATACGGGCGCAACTCCATTGGGCGCCAGAGCCAGTCCCCTACAGATACTGCGGAGGGAAAAACTTCTGGCACCGGTGCATGTGGCGAGCACACACACACCTAATACTGAATGGACCAAATATGGAATGGACATGAACAACGCACCTTGAAGAACACCAGTTACGGAAAAGGTAACTTTTATTTTAAAAAAGGTCTCTGCACACTTCTCATATTGCAAGCAGCATGAAAATATTCTTCCCCTATTGTGTTAGCATGAGGTTAAGCTGTCACTAGAAACTGCGGAAAAAATTAATCTTTAAAACCGGGCCTGTATCGTCATTCAGCTAAGTTTCAATGGTATATGTGAAAATAAGACGATTTTCTGCAGTAATCATGAAGAGTGTAACCTTATTCACAACAGATCTGGAGTCACCCAACCAAAAACTTGATCAGAAGGAATATGAGATGCTTATTTCACCTTTTTGGATTTACCAAATGAACCTAAGAGAAATGTGCCATCTGCCATCTCTGAAGCTAGTTTCTTCTGCAGAATTCTTCTTATGGGTGTCTTGAAACCCTTTTGCCCATCTCACTCCACCATGCAGTTCACCTGTCTCATAAACTTCTCAGGGAAAGCCATCTCTCATTCATACCAGCAAAAATAAAATAACGAAAAAGAGAACAAACCACACAAAAATCTTAAGCGAGAACTCTCATTCACCTACACCAGTGGTTCTCAGCCTATTTACCAATGTGGGCCGCGTATGCAGTTCTTTGTGTTATGTGGGCCACATCCACACAATATATGTACTACCATGCCCTGAGGATGTCAAATGGGCCACAGCTGTGTGCTGATTGGGTCGCGGGTTGAAAACTACTGACCTACCCTCGCATCAAAAAAGTGTGTTGTATAACGTGTGTGCCAATTCTGAGAGAAAGTGTTTTAGGATTAGAATGGGTACCAGAGCCATACATTTTTGCTCATGTGTCCATAATTTGCTTGTAGACCAGGAATATGTACCCTAATGTGAAGAGTGCTCTGCCACAAACCCACGTTAAAAGTGTGTGTAGAGTGAAATTTGTGTTTCTGAGAGGCAGACTACTCCAAAGGATATAAGATGGCTACCTTTTAAAAAAACAAAAATCCCAAATTAACAACCTTTTCCTTTGATTTTTTTACAATGTTGTCGTCTTTAACACCTGCATCATAATATATAGAAAGGGGAAACAGGCACTCACTAAGATAATGGAATGGAAGCTTAGAATTGGGCAATGAATTAAAGAACATATTTATTCTCACTATCCTAATAATGGGTACTAGAGTTACAAACTGTTTGTGGCCTCTGTTGTTTGTTTTAACATTCCTCAGATGCCAGATTTGTCTAGTTCTCAATATTACCTCATGAGTATTTGCAATAACTACATACTAGAAAAGCTTATTTCACATTGGTTTTCCTTCATTTTGGCAGCAGTAATGTACTTGCCGGGACTTGCTGGCATTTGTATGTTTCTAAAATCTGTGGTTGGGCCCTGTTCATATCTGTTTCATGACCCTTGTATTAAATTTGACCTCCTCATTCCAAATAATAGTAGAATTGGCAAGACAGCTCAGGAGGTGGAGTGGGTAGTACATATTTTTTTCCATATTTAGACATCTTCCTTATGGGGACGATGTTCTAACAGCAACAATTTCTATAGAAGAAGCTGTTGAATATCTCAAGAATGTTGTCACATTTGTAGTGAGTAACAAGACCTGTTTGTTTGAAAATGATTTGTTTGGCTGCAGTTAAACCATTAACATTAGTGTTTCTGAAGATATTTCTTGGAAAACCAAGGTATCTTTCTCTGTTTTTCTTGTAAGCATTTCACTTTCAACAGTGACTCTTCCCGCAGATACGGTTCCACAAAAGTGGAACAATTTAAAATGACTGGTTTTCATAATTCCATGGTTATCTGGTTTGGGGTGAACATCAGCTAAAAGGGGTCAGCTGCAGTATAGTATAAACAGGAAACTTTTCTGGAACATATTGTAATAAAAATAGTTAATAAAATCTAGAATTTTCTATTTTCCTGGGCAATGGAATTGTGAAAACTAACATGTACTGGAAAACCACTTCTAGCTCAAATAACAACCACCTCCACCAAACACCCCTCTCTCCAATCTAAATGGCTGGAATGTTCATATAACCTTTGAAACACTGGAAGGATTCAGAAGAAAATCTAAGATGACAGTTGTTTTTCCAAAAACTAGTATGATCAAGCTGGTTGTCATGAGAGCAGCAATATTAGTTGTCTGTAATAATCAGACCACTACAATCTGAATCATGAGGAGAGGAACAGTAAAATACTGTCTTCTTGTTTCACTTATGCTAGCAAAAAAGACTAATAATATAAATGTTTCTTGATCACAAAAATAAAACAGGTTTCAGAGTAACAGCCGTGTTAGTCTGTATTCGCAAAAAGAAAAGGAGTACTTGTGGCACTTTAGAAACTAACCAATTTATTTGAGCATGAGCTTTCATGAGCTACAGCTCACTTGAGCTGTAGCTCATGAAAGCTCATGCTCAAATAAATTGGTTAGTCTCTAAGGTGCCACAAGTACTCCTTTTCTTTTTTCTTTAAAAATAAAACACAAATTCTATGCTGTATAAGAATGTATACATCCATTGAATGTGTACAATGTATAAGAATGTATACACAATGTATACACATCCATTGTATACAATGTATACACAATGTATACACATCCAAGAATGTGTACAATGTATACATCCATTGTATTGGATTTGAATATAGAAAATGAAAGTATCTTTGTGTTTAATTTTTTGATCTTGAATACTACTAGAATACTTTCACTTTAGTTCCATGTGGTCAAGGATAGATGATGGGTTTGCATGCCAGTTCTCAGCCCTGAAGTCAATTATCCTCTGTACTTTTCCAATTGTTTCAATTATTCCCAAGATGAACCGTAATAAAGCAAATATAACATTGTGTGTCTTGTTTTTGTCAAAAGCCCTTTAGATATGGTACTGATTTTGGCCTTAGACTGAGAGAAATGTAGTGCTCATATCCAAGAGTTTAACAAAAATCACTTAACAGATGATTAGTTGCAGCGATGGAGGATGGTTGGTTTTACAAATCCACATTTTTGTTGTCCTATTAAGTAATAAAACGGGCAGGAGAGAACAATCAAGCTGATAAGCTAATTGGTCATTTTGAATTGTCGTTATTGGAGTATAATTACATTTGAGTGTTTTTTAGTCATATCATCTTTGCCAAAAGCCACCTTCAAACTCACAAAATTGCTTCTAAATAATAATGAAAAAGGTAGATGATTTCCCCCCATTGTTTTAAAGTTAAACATGTGGATAAGTGTTTGCAATGTTTGCAGGATCAAGGCTCAATTCTTAAACTATTTGAGACTGTTTTCTCTAGACAAAATCTTTTGCTTAATTAGGGAAGTTATTTTAGAAATATTGGTTTTTTTGTAAATTTTTTTTTTCTAATCCCAGGAAGAACACTCTAGGGTATGTGTTCCATATTGATAAAAATATGCCCTGTGGATTAGTAATAGCTGAGGTGTATCTTTGTTTGAACATATACACGTGTTAGAAGTATTTTTCTCATATTTCTTGCCTTTTCAATTAATATTTTATATCTTGATAAGAAAGTCCAGTGTGTTTATTATGGGCTAATAATGACGTGCCTGTGGATTATTAACCACCAAGGCATGTTGTCCTTACATAATAGGAACACCTTGTTATGCCTTCTTGCTTAAATACAGTGTGTGGTTTAAAATAATGCTTTAAAAGGAAAGATTATATAGTGACTTGGGTAATGTAGCAGTCAAAGCGTATGCATGATTTATAATTTGTATTACCTGTTGTGGACAATATTTTCCGTGATTGGTTGTTATGAAAGCAACATGCTGTTGCAGCCTTAATTAGATTTTAGGGATGACGGTACAGTTGTAGGTTCTCAAATCTCTTTAAAAAAAAAAAAAAAAAATCTGTCTTTCCAGCAGCAAATAACATAATCTCTTCAAGTTTAGTTACCTAAAATGTTGATTTGATGCACTGAAAGGAGTATGAATTAACTGTGTTGAATTGAGTTGTAATCATCCAATATTTTGATTTCTTAAAAATAAATAACCTGATTTTTTCCCCTTTCATTTGGACTAGTTCTCCTGTGCAACCAGCGTAACACCATTGACTTTAGGGGAATTATTCTTGATTTACTCCATTTTGAGTTAGCGGATGATGAAATCCAGTGTTTTCCTTAAAGCCAGCCAATGTTCAACCCACTAGAACAGAGACTATTTTGTATTATAATAATATATCTTCTCATTCTCTGATTTTATTTTAGATTTCAGCAATATGCAGATGTTCTGGCTTTAGAGCAGTGTAAATACAACTTTAAAGTAACTCCAGATATTTTTTTAGACATTTTAGGCCTCTGTGTGAGATGGAGAGCGGAGGGTAGGTCCATTTCACTGTTCTAAAAAAAATGAATATGATTTATTCTTCTAAATTAGGCTTTTTAATGGGCAAAAAATCATAGTATACAGTTTGTGCAAACCATAATTGTATTCTAATTTGAAGTAATATTTAACCTTCTGTTGGTTCAACTTATTTACGTTACTCTTTCAAATACTTCATAAACTTGCGGGGGTGGGGGGGGCAAGTTTCTAGTGCACTGAACACAAACTGTAAATTCTTCTATATCTTTTCTTTAAAAATATAAAGGAATATGATAGAAATTCAATGCAAACTTGAAGTTCATAAGAATATAATGCATGAGGCTGTTATGTAAGAAGAAAAGGCTAAAGTTTATCAGCATCTTACTCTGAAAATGAGCACAAATTGTTTGAGATATCACCTTTGTGTAAACAGCCAGAATAACACGTGAGGAAACATAAAATAAGACTATCACTACTTTTTTCTGTAGGTCAGAATATAAAATTTAATTTTTCTTATCTTTTTAAAAAAGGAAAACCTATATTAAGACTACACATTTAAAGCTTTAGCCTTTTCACTATTAAAATACTGCTTGTTCATAAGCGAGAAGAAATATGTCAGTTTTTCTGCTTATAAAACAAATTTGACTACAGGTTAATTCTCCATGTTTTGGAGAGCAGAAATTAATCTCTTCTTAAACAGTGGAATTTTTTTTTTTAATTTTTATTTTTTTTGGCAAACTAGAATTGCAGTTAGTAGTTTGTTTTCCAAGTGCTGCCCAGCCATTAACCTTATAACATATCTGGGAGATAGTTAGGTCTGAGTATTATCCTCCTATCACAAGTGGGAAAACTGAAGATAGGTGGCTTTCTCAAAGCCACCCAGGGATTCAGGAGAACAGCTGGGAATAGACTTTCTAAGTCCCTGACTCTGTCCCATGCTCATTCCACTAGATCATATTATAGTTCTTTTGTATATGTTAGTCGTTTTATCATTGTCAGCTGTTTTCTTATTTTTGCACCTAATAGTTGGAGCAAAGTCATTTTAAAAACATTGTGCAAACAATGAAAAGTGTCTCATTCTTACTTCATATGTGCTGTGAGAGTGGGGCTTTCAAAAGTGGTCATTGTTGACTCAAATCTTTTCCTGTTGCAGTTGGTGGGAGCAGCGTTGGGCCAACCTCCGACTATTTAAAAATCCTTCACTAAATCTCTTGACCCACATAGATTAATTATTTTGCTTTTTTAAAACCAAAATTTAAGTATTTTCCATGCATACAATATGCATATATTATATTGACCTGTTTTCTCAAGACTCACATGAAAATGAGATATATCTTGTGTATCTTGTCCTGGTGAGAAAAATCTTAAACAATCATTTGTTCCTTAGAAATATCACACAGCAATGTTGGTAACAACACAGAGGCAAAAAATATAAATGACCCTTTGAATTTTCAGAGCAAGTTGCCAAGCCTGTGCAGTAAATTAAAACATTTGGACTGTTCATTTTAATACATAATAGAATTTTGAATTAAGCATATTAAAGGCATGAAACAAACAATGAAGAGTACGTTCTGTTGTTGCTATTAAACCGTGCCAGTTGTAAAGCATTTTTTTTATATTTATAAAGCACAGTTCTCCCTCATAGTATATTTAGGCCTTGCTTATCAAATTTTTGTAATTTTCCTGGCTAGTATAATATAACATGACACTTTATTTTTAGCATGCAGTATTGTAAAACTCTATTAAACATTATAACAGTAGTTTTCATATGCAACAAAGGTGATAGTGTTAACTTGCAGTGTCCTGCAAGTAAGTAGTCAGCAGTGATGTATTTGTATTTCCCACACTGAAGATATGTGCTGATGTGGAAATTTCTAGCTATAATCTTAATTTTTTAAAAAAGTGTCAAATATCTGCTTAGAATTCTGAGGCACTTTAAAATCGATGCAACTAATAAATAACCAAGCCTAACTAATAAATCAACCCACAGATAGCAAGATCACATGCCTTTAATGCACCCGTTTGACCAGCTGAGCTGTTGTGCAACTAATTAAGTTAGAATGCAGAAGTTAAAATGCAAGTAACAATAGATTTAAAGTGATAACTTCGCCCCATTTCCTGCCCAATTTCTTAAAACATGTGATGATCTATCTGAAAAGGTTTCAAGTGGAAAATCTTACTTCATTTAGAACATTCCAAACTTATAACACATTTTGTAGCATTTGAAGCTTAACATTCTAGGTAAGTAACATATCAAGCTAGACACTGATTTCTCAAATGAGACAGAGCTCCAAGTCTAGAGGCAACCTTTTTACAAAGTAAAAATCTAACAGCTTGTATGTAACTGTAAAATTTTGTAAATGTGTGGCTAAAATATTTACATTGTTGTTGACATAATTTCTAGTTTGGCTAGGAGGGCAAGGGAAGCATGTAGAATATTGAAATTTCAGGGGACTGGTCATTAGGGCCAAAGCTTGCCAGATACCTGATTCTGTATGGTTTCACAAACCTTGTCTACCTAGCAGTACTATCATGTGCACTGAAATGGAGACACTTAAAGTATATAAAGCTTAAAGTATATTTTGACGTGTTTATTGTTCAAAATGTCATTAGTAGAGTTGAAAGTTGGCCAGTATATTTAAATCAACACATATCTTCTGATGTTTTTTTTGTTCATGTATAGATTATTACTGTTGTTGTTGTTGTTGTTATTATTTTAAATTCTGGTGGTTCCCACCTCAACACACATTCCTCACAATATAAATGAATCTATCCTTACTATACCTTTGTGAAATAAGGAAGTGTTATGAGCATTTTGCAGTTAGGGAACTAAGGCATGGTTGAACTGAGAGGAGTTCAAGGCTTCAGTGTCCCAAATTTCCTGAGTCTCATTCCAGTGCCTGAACTGCAGGGCATCTTTTTTCTTATACTTTTACAAAAAATGCCATAAGATATTTAATAAATGCAGGTGGCCTGAATGTAGATTTCTGTTTAAGACAAATTCAGCCCTCAGATGTTTGTGCAACTCCCCTGGACATGAATGGGAGTTTTGTAACTGTGTTTAAGGGCAAATTTTGCCCAATATTGTATTAATAGTAAGACAGAACATTTCTAGAAAGGATGGGAGTTAAAAATTTAAGATGATACATCAATTTCAGATTATGAAATTACTTGGCATTACCCACTCCAACATTCAGTACTGATGAGTGGAAGACTTTGATTCTTGATTGGCAGGCTGCAACATGAATAATTTTTGGCATCAAGTAGCAATAGCCCAGTCATTCTCTTGATAATTGGGATTTCCACTCTGCTTCTGACGGTTAAAGTAACAGAGCACGTAAGATTACATTATTAATTTGTGTAGCTGAAATGTGTAGATTACTCAGAATGTTGAAAGTAGTCTCAGAGTACTCAGTCATGGCCCACTAAGCAGGGGTTGGAGGGAATGTGGGGAAGAGAAAGGGGAGGAGAAAGACATCCCAATTCCTTGGCTCAGTCACCAAGAGAAGTACATTGCTATTACTGCAGAAGAGGATGCTGATTCTGATATTTCCGAGCATTTTACACTGGTGTACTTTCCGTAGTCTAGTATACTTTCCCATAAACAAAGAGATTCTGGCCAGTTCCCTGGCTCTTATACTATGATAGTAAATTGGTGAGCTTCTCTTGATAGTTGACAAAAGCTGCTAGACAAGGTACTTCTTAGAGTGCTTGCTCATGTCCATTCCATGTTAGGGGTGTGTGCTTGACATATTTACCAGTGCATGTGCTGGAAGTTTTTCCCTCAGTAGTATCCATAGAGGACCGGCTCTGGTGCCCTCTGGAGTGGCGCACATATGCCGCAGTATAAGGGGTGCTGCAGGGTCCACCCCCCCCAGTTACTTCTTGCTGCCAGTGATGGTGCTGGAACGTTCCTTTGCTTTGGCAAACCTTTCCTTCTCCAGAACTCTTTGTTGCGAACTTTCTGTTGTAAATAGTTATTAGTTAGTATTTGTTCCTTTAGTGTGGTGTTAGTTATAGTGTCCCAGACAGGACTTCGCCTCGGGATGGGACATGCCCCACTCCCCAGGGTTTAAGAACTGTGACCAGTGTAAAAAGCCTATGCCCTACACCAGTTGTTTAAGGTGCCTAGGGGAGTCGCATCTTAGTTACAGGTGTCACATCTGCAAGAGCTTTAAGCCTCGCACTAAGCCCTGGTCTACACTAGGACTTTAGGTCGAATTAGCAGCGTTAAATCGATGTAAACCTGCACCCGTCCACACAATGAAGCCCTTTATTTCAACTTAAAGGGCTCTTAAAATCGATTTCCTTACTCCACCCCTGACAAGTGGATTAACGCTTAAATCGGCCTTGCCGGGTGGAATTTGGGGTGCTGTAGACACAATTTGACAGTATTGGCCTCCAGGAGCTATCCCAGAGTGCTCCATTGTGACCACTCTGGACAGCACTCTCAACTCAGATGCACTGGCCTGGTAGACAGGAAAAGAACCGCGAACTTTTGAATCTCATTTCCTGTTTGGCCAGCGTGGCAAGCTGCAGGTGACTGTGCAGAGCTCATCAGCAGAGATGACCATGCAGAGCTCATCAGCAGAGGTAACCATGATGGAGTCCCAGAATCGCAAAAGAGCTCCAGCATGGACCGAACGGGAGGTACGGGATCTGATCGCTGTATGGGGAGAGGAATCCGTGCTATCAGAACTCCATTCCAGTTTTCGAAAAGCCAAAACCTTTGTCAAAATCTCCCAGGGCATGAAGGACAGAGGCCATAACAGGGACCCAAAGCAGTGCCGCGTGAAACTTAAGGAGCTGAGGCAAGCCTACCAGAAAACCAGAGAGGCGAACGGCCGCTCCGGGTCAGAGCCCCAAACATGCCGCTTCTATGATGAGCTGCATGCCATTTTAGGGGGGTTCAGCCACCACTACCCCAGCCGTCTTGTTTGACTCCTTCAGTGGAGATGGAGGCAACACGGGAGCAGGTTTTGGGGGACGAAGAAGATGATGATGAGGAGGAGGAGGAGGTTGTAGATAGCTCACAGCAAGCAAGTGGAGAAACCGGTTTTCCCGACAGCCAGGAACTGTTTCTCACCCTGGATCTGGAGCCAGTACCCCCCGAACCCACCCAAGGCTGCCTCCTGGACCCGGCAGGTGGAGAAGGGACCTCCGGTGAGAGTACCTTTTAAAATTTTATACATGGTTTAAAAGCAAGCATGGAGGATTAATTTGCCCTGGCATTTGCGGCTCTCCTGGATGTACTCCCAAAGCCTTTGCAAAAAGGTTTCTGCGGAGGGCAGCCTTGTTGTGTCCTCCATGGTAGGACACTTTACCACTCCAGGCCAGTAACGTGTACTCAGGAATCATTGTACAACAAAGCATTGCAGTGTATGTTTGCTGGCGTTCAAACAACATCCGTTCTTTATCTCTCTGTGTTATCCTCAGGAGAGTGAGATATCATTCATGGTCACCTGGTTGAAATAGGGTGCTTTTCTTCAGGGGACACTCAGAGGAGCCCGTTCGTGCTGGGCTGTTTGCCTATGGCTGAACAGAAATGTTCCCCGCTGTTAGCCACGGGGAGGGTTGAGGGGGTAGCCACACGGTGGGGGGAGGCAAAATGCGACCTTGTAACGAAAGCACATGTGCTATGTGTGTAATGTTAACAGCAAGGTTTACCCTGAAAGAGTGTAGCCACTGTTTTATAAAATGTGTCTTTTTAGATACCGCTGTCCCTTTTTTTTTCTCCATCAGCTGCATGTGTTTCAATGATCACAGGATCTTCTCCTTCCCAGAGGCTAGTGAAGATTAGAAAGAAAAAAAAAACGCACTCGTGATGAAATGTTCTCTGAGCTCATGCTGTCCCCCCACACTGACAGAGCACAGACGAATGCGTGGAGGCAAATAATGTCAGAGTGCAGGAAAGCACAAAATGACCGGGAGGAGAGGTGGCGGGCTGAAGAGAGTAAGTGGCGGGCTGAAGAGAGTAAGTGGCAGGCTAAAGACAGGGCTGAAGCTCAAATGTGGCAGCAGCTTGATAAGAGGAGGCAGGATTCAATGCTGAGGCTGCTGGAGGATCAAACCAGTATGCTCCAGTGTATGGTTGAGCTGCAGCAAAGGCAGCTGGAGCACAGACTGCCACTACAGCCCCTGTGTAACCAACCACCCTCCTCCCCAAGTTCCATAGCCTCCACACCCAGATGCCCAAGAACGCGGTGGGGGGGCCTCCGGCCAACCAGCCACTCCACTACAGAGGATTGCCCAAAAAACAGAAGGCTGGCATTCCATAAATTTTAAAGTTGTAAACTTTTAAAGTGCTGTGTGGCATTTTCCTTCCCTCCTCCACCACCCCTCCTGGGCTACCTTGGTAGTCATCCCCCTATTTGTGTGATGAATGAATAAAGAATGCATAAATGTGAAGCAACAATGACTTTATTGCCTCTGCAAGCTGTGATCAAAGGGAGGAGGGGAGGGTGGTTAGCTTACAGGGAAGTAGAGTGAACCAAGGGACGGGGGGTTTCATCAAGGAGAAACAAAGAGAACTTTCACACCATAGCCTGGCCAGACATGAAACTGGTTTTCAAAGCTTCTCTGATGCGTACCGCGCCCTTCTGTGCTCTTCTAACCGCCCTGGTGTCTGGCTGCGCATAATCAGCAGCCAGGCGATTTGCCTCAACCTCCCACCCTGCCATAAACGTCTCCCCCTTACTCTCACAGATATTGTGGAACGCACAGCAAGCAGTAATAACAGAGGGAATATTGGTTTCGCTGAGGTCTAAGTGAGTCAGTAAACTGCGCCAGCGCGCCTTTAAACGTCCAAATGCACATTCTACCACCATTCTGCACTTGCTCAGCCTGTAGTTGAACAGCTCCTGACTACTGTCCAGGCTGCCTGTGTATGGTTTCATGAGCCATGGCATTAAGGGGTAGGCTGGGTCCCCAAGGATACATATAGGCATTTCAACATCCCCAACAGTTATTTTCTGGTCTGGGAATAAAGTCCCTTCCTGCAGCTTTTGAAACAGACCAGAGTTCCTGAAGATGTGAGCGTCATGTACCTTTCCCAGCCATCCCACATTGATGTTGGTGAAATGTCCCTTGTGATCCACCAGAGCTTGCAGCACTATTGAAAAGTACCCCTTGCGGTTTATGTACTCTCCAGCTTGGTGTTCCAGTGCCAAGATAGGGATATAGGTTCCGTCTATGGCCCCACCACAGTTAGGGAATCGCATTGCAGCAAAGCCATCCACTATGACCTGCACATTTCCCAGGGTCACTACCCTTGATATCAGCAGATCTTTGATTGCGTGGGCTACTTGCATCACAGCAGCACCCACAGTAGATTTGTCCACTCCAAATTGATTCCCAATTGACTGGTAGCTGTCTGGCGTTGCAAGCTTCCACAGGGCTATCGCCACTTGCTTCTCAACTGTGAGGGCTGCTCTCATCTTGGTATTCATGCGCTTCAGGGCAGGGGAAAGCAAGTCACAAAGTTCCATGAAAGTGCCCTTACGCATGCGAAAGTTTTGCAGCCACTGGGAATCATCCCAGACCCGCAACACTATGCGGTCCCACGAGTGTGTGCTTGTTTCCCGAGCCCAGAATCGGCGTTCCACAGCATGAACCTGCCCCATTAGCACCATGATGCATGCATTGGCAGGGCCCGTGCTTTCAGAGAAATCTGTGCCCATGTCCTGATCACTCACGTGACCACACTGACATCGCCTCCTCACCCGGTATCGCTCTGCCAGGTTCTGGTGCTGCATATACTGCTGGATAATGCGTGTGGTGTTTAATATGCTCCTAATTGCCAAAGTGAGCTGAGCGGCCTCCATGCTTGCCTTGGTATGGCGTCTGCACAGAAAAAAGGCGCGGAACGATTGTCTGCCATTGCTCTGATGGAGAGAGGGGCGACTGACGACACGGCTTACAGGGTTGGCTTCAGGGAGCTAAAATCAACAAAGGGGGTGGCTTTACACCAAGGAGTATTTCAGGCAGGACTTCACGGAGGGTTCCAATAAGAAATGGTGCACCTAAGTTATAGTTCTTATTGCAACAAGGAGGTTAGTCTGGCCTCTGATTGATACATGGCTAGATTTACCTCGCTGCACCTTCTCTGTGAGTGACTGCAGTGTGACCTAGAGGAATGAGTCCCCTACACGGGGGTGGGGGTGGGGAAGCAAATGAGTACAAAACAAATCTGGTCTATTTCTTGTTTTGATCCACTCCATCTATCTTTTACATCTTTGGCTGGCAGCAGACGGTGCAGAAGGACTGCAAGCCATCCACATCTCATGGCTGCTCGGCAGAAGACTGTGCAGTAGGACCGCTAGCCATCCTCATCTCTTGCTTGCCCGGCAGAAGATGGTACAGTACGACTGCTAGCAATCTGTATCGCCTGCCTGCTCACCATAAGATGGTTCAATAGGACTGACTGCAGGACTAAAGAGAATGACCTGGTCAAGTCACTCCAAATTTAGTCCCTGCGCCCATGTCTGCCCAGGCGCTCCTGACCGACGTGGCCAGGAGTACCTCGGACATGACGATGACGACTACCAGTCGTATTGTACCATCTGCTGCCACAAGGCAATGGGTTGATGCTGCTGTGTAGCAATGCATTACCGCGTCTGCCAGCACCCAGGAGACATACAGTGATGGTGAGCTGAGCGGGTGCCATGCTTGCCGTGGTATGGCGTCTGCAGAGGTAACTCAAGAAAAAAGGCGTGAAACAATTGTCTGCCCTTGCTTTTACAGAGGGAGGGAGGGAACGGGGGCCTGACGATATGTACCCAGAACCACCCGCGACAATGTTTTAGCCCCATCAGGCATTGGGATCTCAACCCAGAATTGCAATGGACAGCAGAGACTGCGGGAACTGTGGGATAGCTACCCACAGTGCAACGCTCCGGAAGTCAACTCTAGCCTCGGTACTGTGGAAGCACTCCGCCGAGTTATTGTACTTAATGCACTTAGAGCATTTTCTGTGGGGGGACACACTCGAATATATAAAACCGATTTCTAAAAAAACGACTTCTATAAATTCGACCTGATTTCATAGTGTAGACAGACCCTAAGAGCGGGACATCCAACTTAAAGCACTCCTTATGGATCAGCCGCAGTTGGACTCCGGGCGCAGCACCGTGGCTTCAGTGCAGAGCGCCCCGCCGATACTATAGTCGGACAGGTGAAAATCCACCTCCCCGGCACTGGCCAGTGAGAAGAGGAAGACAGGGAGAGATCGGTCTCCTGCTCGCAGGGGCAAGGAGAGGGTGGGAGGCGAGCCTAGACCCATGAAGGGCGGCTCATCACCTCCAAGTGAGAGTCAGGCCCCAGCTTCGGTTGAGCAGGTTAGCCCATCCCAGGATGCATCCACCACCCCGGACAGCGGCACGGGAGTCCGGGATCTGGAGATGCCGTCAACCCCAGAGGCCCTGCAGGTAGTGCAGCATATCTTGTCCCTCCTGGTGCTGCCCACACCGACGATGGCAGCTCCCAAATCAAGGGGTAAGCCTGACCTTGGACCACCCCCTTGGTCCCCATCAGTGCGGCTCTGCTCACCAGCTCAGGGAGTGTCCTGTCAGCGCTTGCCTGCTCAGAGCCACTGTGTCTTGGATGTAGGGCTGCCTTATAGTTGGTGCCTTCGGCGCCCATCTCCAAATTCAGGCCATCGCTCTGTGGGCTTGAAGCGTTGGTAGTATGGCATAGACCTACCGAGGCACATGTGACCCCTGTATCGGGAGCGTCATAGCCGCTCCCCTTCAGTACAACTCTGATCCTGTGAAAGCCTTGGCAGGACTTTCTGTACCAGTCACAGGCCTACAGACATAGGTCACCACACCAGTGTCGACGCACAACATTGCAGTGTCATTTGCACTCTTGCTCCCGCTCTACTATTTTGCACTGGTCAGGAAGCATTCGGTGTAGATCGCCAGGGTACTGTCGCGGATCCGCCAAATGCCAGTCCCCGGGATTTCAATACGTGGGCAATGATCCACCATGCAGATAACCTTCGGAGTATGGCGGTGGACAGAGGCGGGACCGGATCACCTGGTTGGCCTTGGTACAGTCCTGGTCTCTGGAACATGGCCCTCTAGCTCAGGGCTCAGAGTCGGACCAAGAACACCTGCAGGCGGGTCAAGGTCCTCCGTTGACAGCACCGGTCCTCCCTGCAGCACGGCCAGGATTCTCGTGGCTCCAGGGCCAATGACCTGTGCCATGGCACCCTTGGAACCCTTGGGGGTTCCCACAGCCGTCCCAAGGGCATTAATCAGAGTTGGGAAGCGCCAACAAGCCTTCGGCCACAGTCTCCTGCCCACCTGAGACAGAGGCCACCGTGCCTGGAACCCTCCAGATTCAACATATGGGGGAAGAAGAAGGCCCTGCCGAGCAGGTCACAGAGGTGGTGACACCTGCTGCCACCTGCACTGTCCTCTTCATCCATTGATGAGGCTATCATGGGGCCCCCGCCTATAGTCCACTGGGATGGTGCAAAGCTCATCAGGAGCTTTTGAGCAGGGTAGCGTCGAACTTGGGGCTAGAAACTGAGAAGCTAGAGGAGCCCTCGGACATCGTCTTCAATGTTCTCAGCTCAGCAGCCCCAGCTAGAGTCGCGCTGCCAGTGCATGAAGGGGTGGCAAAGATTACCAAGGCCCTATGACAGACCCCCCCCTTCATCGTTACCCCCAATTTTCAAGCATGCAGAGCACAAGTACTATGTGCCCACAAGAGGGTATGAATATCTCTATACCCACGCTGTCCCGAACTCGTTAATGGTGTCTGCAGTAAACAAGAGGGAAAGACAGGGACAACCAGGGACTACTCCCAAAAATAAATGGGCCAAGACACTGGACCTTCTTGGGAGAAAGGTTTATTAGTCATCAAGCCTACAGCTGAGGGTGGCAAATCATCAGGCCCTATTGGCCCGCTATGATTTTAATGTTTGGCAATTGATGGCCACATTTGTTGTTTCCTTCCCGAAGGATCCCAGAAAAGAGTTCTAGGCCATCCTGGAAGAGGGGCAGGGAGTGGCGAGGGCGGCTCTGCAGTCAGCCTCAGATGTGGCAGATTCTGCAGTGTGGACCATGGCTTCAGCCATAACAATGGGGACGGCGGCATGGCTGCAGTCCTTGGGCTTGTTGGTGGAGGTCCAACAGTCCATCCAGGACCTCCTCTTCGATGGCCAAATTCTGTTTGTGGAGAAAACAAATAAGCTACACAGGCTGAAGGACTTGTTGCAGCCTCCTCACCAGCAGCGCAGCCAACCTACACAAGAGCCCTTCCAGAACAAGGGCAAGGGCTACAAACACCATCAGGGCCAGCAGTCCTGTACCTCAGCACAGGCTGGCTCTTCCTGCTCCCATCAGGGGTCGAAGCAGGCAACTTGAGGATGCGCCCGAGGGTAACATTCCAGCCACTGTCCTGGATCCTGCCCCCTCTCTGGTTCTCCAACCACCTTTCCTTTTTCTCCCAGCCTGGGCATCTATAACTGTTGGGTCCTCAATACTGTGGCGCAAGGCTAAACCCTCCAATTTCTTTCTACCCCCCCATCCCACCCTCCCTCCCCATCCTTCTTCAGGGACCCCTATCATGAGAGTCTACTGCATCAGGGGTTGAAAAGCCTGGTACAGACACGGGCTGTGGAAGAAGTTCCCCTAGACCTCAGGGGCAAGGGGTTCTGCTCCCATTACTTTCTGATCCTGACAGCCAAAGGGGGCTGAAGGCCCATCCTGGACCTGCAAGACCTCAACAAGTATCTCAAGAAATTGACGGTCTGCATGGTTTCCCTGGCCTTCATCATCCGTCTCCCTGGATCTGGGAGACTAGTATGCCGCCCTCAACTTGAAGGACACGTACTTTCATATAATGATTTTTCAAGGACACAGATGCTTCCTCCACTTCACGGTGAGGTCCGCGCACTACCATTTCACGATGCTCACCTTCAGCCTGCAATGGCACTGAGGGTGCTTACAAAATGCATGTCGGTGGTGGCGGCTTACTTCCATCATCGGAGTATCCTGATCTACCTATACCTCAATGACTGTCTGGTCAAGGGACATCCCAGGTCGAGGACGCTGTTGCGATGCTGCTGACCGTGTGCAGGAGACTGAGCCTATTGATAAACGAGAAAAAAATCAACATTAGTCCCTGTACAAAGAATAGAGTTTATCAAGCAGGTCCTCGACTCTACTAGGGTAAAGGCTTTTCTACCGCATGACAGGTTCCAGACGATGAGGGACCTCATTGCTGGAGTTTTTGTGTTTGCTCTCATGACAGCCAGGGTCTGCCTATGGTTGCTGGGCCACATGGTGGTGTGCACGTCTGCCATGGAAGGCTCCGGCTGCGACCCCTCCAGCAGTGGCTGGCTACGGTTATGCCCTGTCCAGGGATCACCTGGACAAAGTCATCACCATCCCACCAGAGGTACTCAGCACATTGCAGTGGAGGACTGACCCCAGAATGGTCCTCGACAGAGTCCCATTCGACAGCCTCTGTCCTTCGGTGTTGCTGATATCAAATGCCTCAGACCTCAGCTGGGGAGCGCACCTTGGTGCGATGCAGATGCAAGGTATGTAGTCTGCAGAGGAGATGACATTGCATATAAATGTCAAAGAACTCAGGGCGGTTATCTGGCCGAGCGGTTCGAGTACTGACGGACAACATGGCCTCAGTGTTTTACATCAACAGGCCAGGGGGAGTGTGCTTGTCGACCTTCTGTCGAGAGGTACTCTGCCTATGGGATTTCTGCATCCAGCATGTGATCCACTTTGGAGGCCTATCACCTTCCAGGCATCAGGAACGTGCTGGCAGATTACCTCAGCAGGTCCTGCTTTTCTCACCACGAGTGGTCACTCCACTCAGCAGTGGTCCGGATGCTCTTCCAGAGGTGGGGAACTCCCTGAGTAGACCTGTTTGCCACCAGGCAGAACAGGAAATGTTATCAGTTTTGCTCCCCGCAGGGCCTTGGCAAGGGTGCTCTCTGATGCCTTTCTCCTGTCCTGGTTGGGAGACCCAATGTACGCGTTCCTGCCCATCCCGCACATCAGCAGAATCCTGTCAAAAATCAAGAGGGACAAGGCTCAAGTCGTGATCGCCCTGGCGTGCCTGCGCCAGTATTGATTCGGCATGCCATTGGATCTGGCAGTAGCCACCCCTGCCCCCCATAGCCGCTGCCCCACCGCCCGGACCTTCTCTTGTAAGACCAGTCTGCTCCTGCACCCCAACCTCGCCTCCTTCAACATCACGGCGTGGATGTTGCATGGTTGAACCCGGAGGAGCAAGCCTGCTCCAGGGTGGTGCAGAAGGTCCTTTGGGGAAGTAGAAAACTCTCCACTAGAGCGACTTACCTGGTGAAGTGGGCGAGGTTCTCCCACTGGGCATCTGAGCATAGCATCTCCCCAGCGCGCTCTTCTCTGCAGTTAATCTTGGCATGCTTGCTCCTCCTGAAGAATCAGGGCCTGGCTCTCTCTTCTGTCAAGGTTCATCTAGCTGCCATATCAGTTTTTCATCTGCCGATCCAGGGTAGATCAGTATTCTCGCACGAGATGCGCATCAGGTTTGTGAAGGGCGGAAGAACCCAATGCACAGCTACAGACTAGGGACCGAATGGCTAGGCAGCAGTTCTGCGGAAAAGGACCTGGGGTGACAGTGGACGAGAAGCTGGATATGAGTCAGCAGTGTGCCCTTGTTGCCAAGAAGGCCAATGGCATTTTGGGATGTATAAGTAGGGGCATAGCGAGCAGATCGAGGGACGTGATCGTTCCCCTCTATTCGACATTGGTGAGGCCTCATCTGGAGTACTGTGTCCAGTTTTGGGCCCCACACTACAAGAAGGATGTGGATAAATTGGAGATAGTCCAGCGAAGGGCAACAAAAATGATTGGGGGACTGGAACACATGAGTTATGAGGAGAGGCTGAGGGAGCTGGGATTGTTTAGCCTGCAGAAGAGAAGAATGAGGGGGGATTTGATAGCTGCTTTCAACTGCCTGAAAGGGGGTTCCAAAGAGGATGGCTCTAGACTGTTCTCAATGGTAGCAGATGACAGAACGAGGAGTAATGGTCTCAAGTTGCAGTGGGGGAGGTTTAGATTGGATATTAGGAAAAACTTTTTCACTAAGAGGGTGGTGAAACACTGGAATGCTTTACCTAGGGAGGTGGTAGAATCTCCTTCCTTAGAGGTTTTTAAGGTCAGGCTTGACAAAGCCCTGGCTGGGATGATTTAACTGGGGATTGGTCCTGCTTCGAGCAGGGGGTTGGACTAGATGACCTTCTGGGGTCCCTTCCAACCCTGATATTCTATGATTCTATGAAGGGCCTCGAAAGGCTCTTCCCTCCTGTTAGGGATCCTGTCCCACAATGGGACCTCAATGTGGTTCTCTCCAGACTCACAGGTCCGCCATTTGAACCCTTGGGCTCTTGTTCCCTTTCCCACCTATCGTGGAAAGTTGCCTGCCTTGTGGCAGTGACATTAGCTAGATGAGTGTCGGAGATTAAAGCCTGACCTCAGAATCACCGTATGCGGTCTTCTACAAAGACCAGGTACAGTTGCAACCCCATCCGGCCTTCCTGCCAAAGGTAGTGTCTTCCTTCCATGTCAAGTAGGACATCTTCCTCCTGGTGTTCTGTGCTAAGCCGCACAAGATCAATGAGGAGAGGCGGCTGCATGTCGTGGATGTCCGCTGTGACTTGGCATTTTACCTGGAGCATACCAAGCCCTTTTGCAGGTCAATGCAGCTCTTCGTCACAACAGCGGACAGGATAAACGGCCTTCCGGTATCCTCTCAAAGGATCTCCAACTAGATTATCTCCTCCACCCGGACCTGTTATGAGCTGGCGCAGGTCCAACTGCCACCTCTGGTGGGGGCCCACTCGACGACAGCGGAAGAGTCCTCGGAGGCCTTCCTGTTGTACATCCCCATCCAGGACGTTTGCAGAGCTGCAACGTGGTCATCAGTTCACACATTCACAGCACACTACGCCATCATCCAGCAGGCCAGAGACGACATTGGGTTTGGCAGAGCTGTGTTACAAGCTACACGTCCATGAACTCCTACCCACCTCTGTTGGTACTGCTTGGGAGTCACCTAACAGAATGGATATGAGCAAGCACTTGAAAAAGAAAAGACAGTTACCTTTTCCGTAACTGGTGTTCTTCAAGATGTGTTGCTCATGTCTATTCCATGACCTGTCCTCCTCCCCCACTGTCGGAGATCCTGGCAAGAAGGAACTGTGTGTGTGTGGGGGGGGCCTGGCGGCACCTCTTATACCATGGCATATTCATGCCACTCCAGGGGGCACCAGCGCCGGTCCACTATGGATACTACCGAGGGAAAAAATTCCGGCACCAGTGCACGTGGCGAGCACACACACCTAACATTGAATGGATGTGAGCAACACATCTCGAAGAACACCAGTTACGGAAAAGGTAGCTGTCTTTTTCTCCTCTCCTCTTTTCCCTACTCAACAGTTTCTGCTAGGCATCCTATAGTGAATTTATCTTGCCTGCCTGCATGTCTAATCTGTAAAAGTTCCTGTAATAATAATACAAATTTAGGAGGTCTGTCCCCAAAGTGGACTCAGTAGTTGCAAATTGTTTCAGTGAAACTTGGAGTCCTTTGAAGGAAATGTAGCCTTTTTTAATTAAAAGATTGATGAGAGTCTGTAAGGGTATGTGTTCACTGCTGAATTAGCCCAGAGTTGTCCTAACCTGTAGCCAAAGTGTTGTCCTAACCTCCCTTCCATTCACACAGAAAAACCTCTAGTCCTGAGAGTATAGGCTTGAACTCAGGTTTCATTTCAATCCAGGTTGGCAACAAGCCTACTTTGCAGTGAGAAGGTAGGCTAATTGAGCATGTGTGTTGTCATCATTATGGCTTATTGCTCCAAAACTGTAGACAAGATCTGGTTTTATCACTTGCCTCTAATAGTTCCTTGGGAGTATAGGGTATTGACAGAGGGTACTGCATCAGTGTTCAAGTGTTTGCTTAGGCTCCCCACATTCACATCTGGGTCATTCTTCAGCTTCCACTTGATCATATTGTCACCAGCCTTTGCCACCCAAATGCTCGATTTAGAGTACACTAGTGTTTTCATTCAAAGTCAGTGTCTGGAGAGCATTGTTATGAAGGAATGATGTTCTCCAATATCTTCAGCATTTCCTGCCATTTTGTTTCTCTGTAGCCTTTGCCAATAGTATTTTGGGATTAGGGATTTTCAGAGGCGAAGGTCTTTCTGGACTTCCATCTCTTGGGTAGTGGAATGTGTCCATGTGGTGTGTGTCTTGGATTATGCACCTGTTTTTGTCTCGCCTTTTTACTGAAGGCATCCTGCCTCACTGATGATGGTGCAATCCCTGTGAGGCAGTAGAGCAACAGCATGAGAATCGGTTTCAAGATCCATCTGATGATCCTGCATGACTGATTAAGTTCAGTACTGATTTTGTGTGCACAGCTTGAGCCTGACCATATTGGGGCAGCTGAGTAGCACAGGATGAGACAGGTTTCTGAGTGTTTTGGGATCAGCTCCCCTTTTTGTGTTGGCCAGTTTCTTGAGTACACAGTTCCTGATGTTCACTTTCTTTTGCAGCTTTTTGATGTGCTCTTTGATTGTCAGTGTTTGATCTAATGTGACCTCATGGATGTTCATAGTGGTTAAGGATTTTACCATATCCTGATATCTGGAGTTTCTGCTTGGCCTTGTGATCTTTCAGGGGGATGGAACACACTTGTCTTACTTGGTCCGAAAACTCGATGGAGTACTCAAATAAATGGATTGTCCCAAAGTTCAGTGCAGTCACCCTTGATGATTAATATTTACACAAATGGCCAACCAGAATTCCCCAATGCGCGAAGATTCATTTAACCAGATGATCTTTGCATTGCCATGCAATCGGAAAGATTTGAGGACATTGCACACGCTCTGATGGGCTCCTTGATTGTACTTGGAGAATACAACCAGACACGGCTCCTAAATACCAATTCTGGTTTTAAAAAAAGAAATGTGTGCCTTCCATGGCTGTTAGTCCTCCAATCCTATCCCATAATTCCATATGGGCTGTTCTTTCTTGTCCAACTCTTGTCACTTCTTTTGCACTGCATTTTAACCCCATGTTTGCCTGCTCCATTTCTGCTTTGTTTCCACTGCATTTGAACAGAGATGCCGTCCAAGAAATCCTCCTCCCATGCTGCCAGTTTGTCAGGAGCTGACACCAGCCTTCTGGTAAACTGGTGGTGTAATAACACTAAGACCCAGGATTTGAGGAAATGTACCCAAAATGACATTTTTATCTTAGTGGATGGGAAAGCAATGGAGAAGCAGAAAAGTCAGGTGTGCTACAAATCATTCCGTGGTTTTCAGACTGAATTCCTTAATGACATTCTCAATAAAAGTTCTTGCTGCCAAATGCTTTCGTCTTCAGAACTACCTGCATTAATAACATAAATTCCCCATGGAAGTTATTTACATAATGTGTTATTCTCATGTCACTGCTACAGATAGGAGCTCAATTCTAGGTGAGAGAGAGCACCGTATTAATTAATTCATGTAGCAGCCCAGTTTAATATACTGCTAAAAATCATGGGCTATCCCAGCACATGGCTTAGTACAGCACCACTGTGGAAACAGTTAAATGTATCTGGCATAGGGAATGCCAGTTTGCCCCACTTTTCATTGGGAATACTTGAGCAGTGTTATGCTAGCCAGGTCTAACTCTACAGTGAAGATGTATTCTAAAAAGATTTAGAAAGGCTTGCAAGAGATTAGGTTTCTGATGCTACCCATTCTCTCTGTACCACCAATGCCTTGATTTAGTGGCCCAGCATTGGGAGTCATTTCATAGGAAAGGATTGTTCATTTTTTGCAGACTGTCATACACAAGTGCATCTATACTGGGAAAATGTGTAAGCATTTCTCTGAACCGATGTACCTCCACCAGTGCTATCAAAGGTGGAAGCCCTAATGTAAACAGGGCACAGGTGTTTTTCACCACTGCAGTTTTTAACCTTGCGCAGAAAAGGTATTTTAAGGCTGTGTAGTCAGGACGAATGAATACAGGATTGGAACTCAGGATATCCTGAATTCTAATCATATCTTGACCATTTTATGGCATCGGGCAAATCCCTTCACCTTTTTGGCTCATCTTTACCTAATCAGTAGAGGGTTCTATTATTCCTTTGACTTGCATGTGTATGACTCAGATTAACGTTTGATTCCCCATGTACATATGTATCAAAGGAGAACAGAGACCCCAGTGTGTAGTGTGCCTGGGTGCCTTATTGAAACTTCCTTAATAGACACTTGTTATGTACTGTGTTGGCTTGTTGCCTGGGAAACAGTGTTTTTACAGTAATATTTCAAAAATACAGTAGTTTGTGAAAAGTTGTTGATTGAACATTAAAAGAGGTGGCTGAATAAACTGTGTAAGTCCTATTATAGTTGACATAGTAAAAGATGATGATATTCTAAATTATCATAAACTGTAACAATATTGCATGAAATGTTGGTTCATAATGAGCACTAATGTGCATACAACTCCCTTTTGAAAGTACACAAACTCATATTTTACTTCAGTCCTTAACTCTGTAGATTCTTTGCAATATTATAATTTACATGATAGGTTTTTGGTTTCAGTAGGCAATACTAATATTTAGTCTGTCTGGAAAAAAATACTAATACTTTAGGACATTAATCTGGTCCCAGTGAGGCCTTTGGAAGTCAGTTGGAATATGATATGCCCGTATTTACTGAGTCAAATTCAACTGATAACATATATGTTTTCAGTTGAAACCTACTATATGGCCCTTGACTTCCCCTGAACCTTTTAGAACTTTTGGATAGTGAAAATGTGTGACTGATTTTTGGAAAGCCCAATTGCTTCGTCAGAGTTATCACCATTTAAAACATATATAAACTAGTGCTTGGATATTTTACTCTGTAGTAAATGCACCTGCCCCTGCCCCAGGGATGCTGGAACAGTTTTTATAGTGTGTGGGTTGCTGAGAGCAACTGAACCAAACTGTAAAGCCCGTATATGATGGAAATCACTTCAAGCCAAGGGGGTACGGCAGCACCCCTAGTTCCAGCACCTCCCTCCCTCCCTCCCTCCCACAAGCTGGCTCCCACTGTTTCAGGGCTAGGATGGGAGCTGCTGCAGCCTGACTAGGAGCTTGCCTGTAAGTAGGTGGCAGCTCCCAGCTCAGCAGGGGCTGGCGTGGGTTGATGACCAGTGCCTCCCCCTGCCCCGTGGTAACTGGACTTTTGGTGTCTGGTCACCTGGCAACCCTCAAGGCAGGACTAAGTATTATCTAGATCAGGAGTAGTCAATACGCGGACCACAGGCCAATTCTGGACTGCCAGACACTTTTGAACGGACTATGAAATTTTTTTATTTACTTATTATTATCATTATTATTCTTTTTGTTTATTTTCTCTGAAGTCAGGACCTTGACTAAATCTTGACTATATCTTGACCAAGAAATTTGGATCTTGACAAAAAATAATTGACTACTCCTGATCTAGACCATCCCTGGATGGTGTTTGTCTAACCTGCTTTTAAAAATCTCCAGTGATGGAGATTCCACTACATCTGTGGGCAATTTATTCTAGTGCTTAACTATCCTGGCAGGAAGTTTTCCTAATGTCCAACCTAAACCACCCTTGCTGCAATTTAAGCCCGTTGCTTCTTGTCCTATCCTCAGAAGTTAAGGAGAACAATTTTTCTCCCTCCTCCTTGTAACAACCTTTTATGTACTTGAAAACTGTTATCATGCCCCCTCAGTCTTCTCTTCTTCAGACTAAACAAACCCAATTTTTTCAATCTTTCCTCATAGGTCATGTTTTCTAGACTTTTAATCATATTTGTTGCTCTTCTCTGGACTTTCTCCAATATGTCCAAATCTTTCCTGAAATGTGGCTCCCAGAACTGGACACAATACTCCAGTTGATGCCTAATCAGCGTGGAGTAGAGCAGAAGAATTACTTCTTGTGTCTTATTTATAACACTCCTGCTAATGCATCCAAGTATGATGTTTGCTTTTTTTGCAACAGCATTACACTGTTGACTCTCATTTAGCTTGCGATCCACTATGACCCCAGATCCCTTTCCACAGTACTTCTTCCAAGACAGTCATTTCTCATTTTATATGTGTGCAACTGATTTGTTCCTTCCGAAGTGGAGTACTTTGTATTTGTCCTTATTGAATTTCATCCCATTTAGTTAAATTTGTGATTCATTATAACCCCCAGGTCCTTTTGAGCAGTACCACCACCTTGCCAGTTATTCCTCATTTTGTAGCTGTGCATTTGATTTTTCCCAAGTGAAATGCTTTGCACTTGTCTTTACTGAATTTCATCTTGCTGATTTCAGACCAATTCTCCAATTGGTCAAGGTTGTTTCGAAATCTAATCCTGTCCTCCAAGTGCTTGCAACTGCTCCTAGCTTGGTGTCATCTGCAAATTTTACAAGCATAGTCTGTACTCCATTATCCAAGTCATTAATTAAAATATTAATTGGATTGATCCCTGAGGGACTCCACTAGATACGTCCTCCCAGTCTGAAAACAAACCAATGATAACTACCCTTGGACAATGTTCTTTTAACCAATTGTGCACTCACCTTATAGAAATTTCATCTTGACCACATTTCCCTACTTTGCTTATGAGAATGTCATGTGGGATTCTGTCAAAAACTTTGCTAATATAAAGATATCTACTGCTTTCTCCCTGTCCACTAGGCCAGTGACCCTGTCAAAGAAGGAAATTATGTTGGTTTGTCATAATTTGTTCTTGACAAATTCATGCTGGCTATTCCTTATAACCCTGTTATGCTCCGAGTGGTTACAAATTTATTAATAATAATTTTTCCAAGCATTCGCATTTTTCTCTGCTGTACTGCCTGCTCTTTTTGTGTACATCAGCAGAAAAGTGACATTTTCAAAAAAATCCTGCTTTCTGAGCTGCATTGTGTGCTAATATTCCTTGAAGTGAATTGACAGGAAAGAAGATCTCTACACTATTGGGTAGCTAAGCAGTTAATGTTGTCTTAACATCATTTAAGTTAAGTTTTTTTTTCTGTTTCTTTCCAATATTCTTAGGCACAAGTCTGTCTGGCTAAGCCTGAACATTGCATAAGGAGTTTGATACTGTAAAATTTGCAAGAGAACTGTTTTCATGGTGTCACACTTAAGCTTCTTCAAACCGTTGGACAATCCTCTACTTTACTACAGAAAAATATATATGGTTTATAAATGCAGGGAAGATGATGCTACTGCTTTGAAGTGGGATGGTAATATTAACTTTGTCATAACCATCTTTATTATGTGTAAGAGAGCACATTCCTCCAAAATTAATCCTATTTTAGAAAACAATCACATCTATTTAACCCCCAGACCACAAATAGTTATTCTTACAAAAATTGCAGCTCAACAGTGGGGGAGGTAGACTTTTTCTTAGACTTGATTTTGAATTATACTGGTAATTAAGGTGCTATTGTATGTAGGTAAATTTTCTTACTTGGCATCCACAGAAAGAAAATCTCTTCATTCTCACATATTAGCTGTGCTTTGTTTCGAAGTCATATTCTGGTTGGACCTGCATGCAAGAATATTTGCAATGTATTCTGCTTAAAACTCACTAAAAGTGAGGGATTCATTCTATTTCACATGACTGTGGACAGAATCACCCTATTTCACATGACTGTCCTCTATGCACATTTTGATAACCCATTTTTAAGCTTTTTATCAGATATGCTGACTTACAGCTGTTTGGGGGTTTTTTTTGTTTTTTTTTTTAAAAGAAAAACAACTGGGTTAGGTTTTGTTTTTACAACTGAACTTTGCTGATATCATTAATGTTAAGGTGTTTGTAATGAGTTCTGTTCACTCTGGGTCTTACAGAGAACATAGCATCTGTCTATATGACTTAAAAGGCAGGATTTATGACAAAATTGCAAAAGCACGTTTGATTAGATACAGATCTAGAACATTGTTTCAGAACCACAGAAATACCAGTGTGGTGGTATTGTAGATAGCTTATTTTGTCAGGTGGATTACCCTTGAAAAACTAACTTAAAAAACAGCACTGAGAAATCAGAAGCATTGTGAGTGGCAGGTGCATTAATTTTAGCAAATTATATGTAGTATTATATTTTGGGCAACTATATAATAATATCTAATATTTATAGAATCATTTAAATGCTCTATAATTTTAAAAGAAATAATTTTTCAAAAATATACATGCTGTTTTGGAAGAGCATATTTCCAGAGTAACCAGTTCAAATCAGTAAACTCAAATAACTAGTTCTTTCTCTTTTTTTCCTTTTGTGAAATAAATTTGTGGGCTGTATAAATTAAAAATCCTTCACAGACTGTGCAAGCCCAGTCGCATTAGAACAGTTTTTATAGGGGGGAGGAATGCTGAAAGCCATTGTACAAAACTGCAAACACTATATATGATGGAAACTATTTCAAGCCAGCATCCCCACTCCTAGTTTCATCACCCCATGCAAGCCCATTGATCCAGCACAGCAGTAAGCAGATCTGTTCAGGAGAACAGTTGGCCTGCTGAAAGGTGTACTCCCAATGTCTTATAATGTAGGTTTTTTTCATCAGATGCATCCAACTGGAAAGTGCTCAACAGACAGAAAATTTATTCTGTAATTTACATTCTATGTTTAGCTTTAAGGACAAAATCGCTGTGTGTTTTTGTTTGTTTGTTTTGTTTTAGGCAAGTTACGAGTTTTCTGTGTCTCAGTTTCTAGTCTGTAAAATGTGGGATAATCTCTGCCACAGACATCAAGATAAATTATGTAAATATAACAATTCAAGATCTTGCAGAAAGTAGAAAAGAAATCACAGCCATCCTCTTCTGAATGTTAGCCAATCTCACAAAATATAATCTTGCTTTGGATTTCTTAATGCCTAAAAAAAAATGCTTGATCAGAATATAAGAGATCTTGCGGTAGGTACTGCAGGTAGGGAAGATGGGAGGCTGGAGTTACTGTGGGGATTGAATTAAAAGTAGGTTTCAGAGTAACAGCCGTGTTAGTCTGTATTCGCAAAAAGAAAAGGAGTACTTGTAGTTTCTGTTCCTTCAGGAAATTTATTTGCATTCCAGTGTCTAGGTTTTCTTTTAAATTAACTTTAATTATGAATTTCACTGGCCTTCTACTAGTCATTTAGGTAACCAAAATGTTTCTGTAACTTTTTTCCAGGCTTAGATACTTGTGTAGATTCAATGTGCCATCTTAACAATTTGTTTGGGGGGGTCTAGAAGATCAACATCTTCACTTTAGCAGACGCGGCAGTTGCAAAATTGGTGTTAGAGAACATCTTGTGTCAGTAACCCATAAATTCTTCTTTGAGTGATTGTACGCATACATTCCACTTCTGATGCATATGTCCATCATGCGTGCGAGACTGGAATTATTTTGAGTAGCAGTGCCCATACAGATTTAATGGAGAAGACCACTGTTTCGCAAATTGGGGGTCCTGACCCTAAAGGGGGGTCGCAAGGTTATTTTGGGGGGGGGAGACGGAGGGGGAGCGTCACGGTATTGCCACCCTTACGTCTGCGCTGCCGTCAGAGCTGGGTGGCCAGAGAGCGGCGGCTGTTGGCTGGGTACCCAGCTCTGAAGGCAGAGCCCTGGCAACAGCAGTGCAGAAATAGCATGGCAATACCATACCATGCCAACTCACTTTTGCCCTGCTGCCTTCAGAGCTGGGTAGCCAGAGAGTGGCGGCTGCTGACTGAGGGCCCAGCTCTGTAGGCAACAGTGTAGAAGTAAGGGTGGCAATGCCATGCCATGCCATCCTTCTGTGCTGCTGCTGCTGCTGGCAGTAGCTCTGCCTTCAGAGCTGGGATCCCGGCCAGCAGCCACCGCTCTCCAGCTGCCCGGCTCTGAAGGCAGAGCTGCTGCCAGCAGCAGTGCAGAAGTAAGGGTAGTAGTACCACAACGCCCCCTTCAATAACCTTGCGACCCCTCCTCCCCACAATTCCTTTTTGGGTCAGGACCCCTACAATTACAACACCATGAAATTTCAAATTTAAATAGCTGAAATCATGAAATGTATTATTTTTAAAATCCTAGGCCTGTGAAATTGACCAGAATGGACCATGAATTTGGTAGGGCCCTAGTCATCTGCAAACTTTATCAGTGATAATGTTATGTTGTCTTCCAGCTCATTGATAAAAATGTTAAATAGAATAAGGCAAAGAACCGATCCTTGCAGACCCTACTAGAAACACACCTGCTTAGTGATTATTCCCTATTTACAATTCTGTTTTGAGACCTATCAGTTAGCTAGCTTTTAATCCATTTAATGTGTACCATGTTCATTTTAGTCTTTCTAGTTTTTTAATCAGTGTTGTGTTGTACCAATTTGAATACCTTACAGAAGTTTAAGCGTATTACATCAACACTATTATCTTTATTAGCTAAATTTATAATCTCATCCAAAAAACCATGAAGTTAGTCTGACAGAATCTATTTTTCATAAACCCATATTGATTGTCATTAATTTTATTACCCTCCTTTAATTCTTCATTGAGTCCCATATCAGTCATCTATTATGTTGCTCATGATCAATGTCAGATTGACAGGCCTATAATTACCTAGGTAATTACCACTGTCTTGTCTGCATTGTTATTATAATTGTACCATTTCCATCTAGTAATGGACTAATACCATTGTTAGGATTCTTTTTGTTTCTAATATCTTAAAACCCTCCTTATTGTCCTTACCTCTGTTGACCATAGATTTCTCCTTGTGTCCCTCTGCTTCCCTTATCAATTTTCCACAATTTGTAGCCTCTGATTTATATTCATTGCTGTCAACTTCTCCATTCTTCCATTTGTTACATACTATTTTATTTTTTTATAGCTGCCTTCACTTCCCCTGTGAACCAGGTCAGTTTTTTAGCCAGTGCAGCCTTCTTCCTCAATTGTTGGTAATGTGGTTTTTGAGGTGTCCGGTAAAGTATTCTTCAACAACTGCTAATTATCATTCTCATTTTTAAGGACAAAAGAATAGCCATATTGGCTTAGACCAGTGGTCCATCTAGCCCAGTATCCAGTCTTCCAACAGTGTCCAGACCCAGAAGCTTCAGAGGGAATAAATGGAATAGGGCAGTTATCAAGTGATCCATCTTCTGCCATCCAGTCCCAGCTTCTGGCAGTCAGGGATTTAGGGATAGCAAGAACATGAGGTTCTATCCCTGACCATCTTGGCCAATAGCTATTGATGGACCTGTCCTCCATGATCTTATTTATTTCTTTTTTGAACCCAATAATACTTCACAATGCCCCCTGGCAATGAGTTCCACAGGTTGACTGTGTATTGCATGAAGAGGTATTTACTGATATTTGTTTTAAACCTCCTGCCTGTTAATTTCGTTGGGTGACCCCTAGTTCTTGTGCTATGTGAAGGGGTAAATAACACTTTCACTTTCTTCACATCATTCATGATTTTATAGTCCTCTATCATATCCCCCCTTTGTCATCTCCTTTCTAAGATGAACATTCCCAGTCGTTTTAATCCCTCCTCATATGAAAGCTGTTTCATACCCCTAATCATTTGTTTGTTTTTCCAATTCTAATATATCTTTTTATAGATGGGGCAACCAAACTACAAACAATATTCAAGGTGTGGGTGCACCATGGATTTATGTAGCACCATTATGATATTTTCCTGTCTTATCTATCCCTTTCTTAATGGTTCCTAACATTAAGTTAGCGTTTTTGACTGCTGTGAATATTGAGCAGATGTTTTCAGAGAACTAACCAGAATTTTCTGATTAAATTCTTCCTCCCAGCTGATTTCTCATAATTGTTTTCAGCTTAGTGAAATTAGTCCTTTTAAAGTGTCCGGTATATATATCACTGGTCTGGCTTTCATTCTTTTTGCACATTGTAAACGTGAACAAGTCATGATTACTTGTAACTAAGTTACCATTAGTTTTTAGTGCCTCTGTGATGATTGCCTCTTTATCTGTCAAGATGACTAATATAGAATTCCCCCATGTTGGATGCAACACTTTTTGAGTTAGGAAGTTGTCATCTATAATGTTTAGGAATTCTAAGAATGTTTTAGTACTGGCAGCATGAAACCTCCAGCATAAGTCACTCAAATTGATATCCCTACAAGTTATGGATAAGTGCATAAGAAGCTGGTCATCCTGTTCTCTAGTATGATACAGTGGTCTGTAGGAGACACCAACGAATAATACCCCATCTTGTGTTTTTTCTTTTTGGACATTGTTCCATAAGTATTCAAGATAATTTTCTTCTGAGTTATAAGTGGCTGAGAAATAGGTAATACCATATGTGACATAGAATGCCACTTCCCCTCCCCTTTTGCCCACTTGATATTTCCTAAAGCAGTTATAACCATTGATTTTTACGTTCCAGTCTTGGAAATCATCCCTCCACGTTTCAGTAATACCAGCTAGATCAAATTTATGCTCATAAATGTGCAATTCCAGTTCCTCTTGTTGATTACCCAGATTCCTAGTACTGATGTATAGGTAATTAAAGAATTTCTTCTCTTTGTGTGCTTTGGCTCCTTGATTAATTTTGTTCTCACCATTCCTATTTCAGAGAAATCCTTGAATTTCTTGTGAAGTCTCAGTTGCAAATCTTTTGAATTAAAGAATACTTACTAACATGTATATAGTTAGATTGCAAAGCTTAAAGCTACTGTCATTTTGCAGAGTTCTTCCTTGGGTGGTCCTGAACTTAAACTTAGTGCCAGGATCTGGTCTACCTTCCGTTGCTGGGGTGAAAGGAATTTCTTCACCATTAGAGATTCTTTAATATAGAGGATTCTAGAAAGAAAATTAACAGACAGACCTCTTTTATGAGAAGATATTTAGTGCATATGTAACTTATGCTAGGAGTACATCAATATGCAAGTAGCAGAGGTCCTAATCCTGCAAAGGGATCCTAGTGGGTGGACTTTTACACCATTACCAGCATGGAAGTCAGAGGGATTCAGTATGGGCTTAAGTGTCCACCTGCTTATTACACTGTCAGGGATCATTTTAGTTGTGGTGGTGTTATAGAAGAGACTCTAATATTAGCATAATTTATATTGAATATACTGTTCCATACAAACAAGCAATTATTTTGAAAAGATTTAAAAGTTAGAAATGAATGAAGATCTACATTATACTTTGAGTTCTGGGTTTTCAGAGAAATAGCCAATATTGTTATGAATGGTATAAGATCACTAGTTCATGAGAATGTACTTTTTGGCACAGATGAAAGCTAAACACATTTAAAGTTTCTAAAACTTCCCTTCCCTTCCCTTCCATCTCCTAAAAATTATCATTTCTGGAGAGAACATTGCTTTCTTGTTAAGGGCCCTATTTAATTTTTGTAACTCATAAGTGAGCCAACAAGCAGCTATAAAAGAGCATTTGCACTGGATCAGCTGGCTCCCTAAAGCATTTTTGTTAGAAGTCCAAAATATCAACTTCGATTTTATACAGTTTAGCAATAGTCTGGATGGTTTTACATTGTATTCATTCAAACACCATATATTTGTGCTTAGACATGCCACCTTTTACTCTTTCCCTGTAAGTCTGTCTCTTCCAGCCCCCTGATAATTTTTTATGCTTTTCTCTGAAGTCCCTCCAATATGTGTTCCTATTTGATAATGAGATATCCAGAATTACATGAAGGATTCCACGTTTGTATATAAATATATAGAGATTACTATCTGGGTACTTTGTGACGTACTTCTGAGTAGGACCAACTTCTGTTGGTGAGAGAGACTAGCTTTCTAGTTCTCTCACCAACAAAAGTTGGTTGAATAAAGGATATTACCTCGCCCATCTTGTCTCTCTAATATCGTGGGACTGACAAGGGTACAACAACACTGCACAGTTCTGAATATGCAGCATCCACAAATTGATCTTTTTTTATGGCAACTCCTATTTGATTTGCTGCCTGTAAGCATAACTAGTCTTTCTCAAAACCTTTATTTTTCAGATTTCTCCTCTCTACTGCATTATCTTTCCTCTGTTGGGCTTAATTTTTAGAGGTACTGAGAACCCAAAACTTCAGTTGTGGAAAAAGAGAGCTGTTAGGTGATCAGTACTTCTGAATATAAGCCCCACTAATTTTAATTTCTCCTTTGAGTGATTGTCTCTGTGTGTAGAGCATTTCAAATTGCACATACAACTAGGACTAGAGACTTTTTCCTAGCAATGTCTATCTGGTATGCTCATTGCCCTTACTTGCCTAATGCTGTGCATTGAGGGAATAAAGGAGGCTGCTGGATCACCCCCATCTTAGTTCGTTCTTACTACTCATTGTCCTAGGATTGGAGCTTTCGTCTTTATGCTGACTATTTCAGCTTCTCTCTGAAAAAAGTCTTAAAAAGCTTTCATAATTTGCGAGTTTTATAGTGTAGTTAGTTAGGAGGAGTTAACTTTAGGGGTTTGGTTTCTTATTTTTGGAACCCCCGTTGGGGCGGAGAGCTGTTCCTGTACATGCTTTCCTTCCCCCACACACACATTGGCCTTCCAGTGGTTGCGGGGGAGTATGCCAGGGATCCATGGCTTAAAAACTGCATTAGATGCTATAAACACTTCCCAGTTATGGACCTCCCCAATGACTGTTTATAGTTCCTGGGGGAAACCTATATCCCTTCCAGGTTCAGTCTCTGCAGATGTTTTCTGAGCAGAACTAAGCAGTTCAGCAAGTTTCAGTTCTGAAAGTTCCTCATGGAGGAAACCATGATGGTTGGAACAACCTCTAACTGGGAATATCCCCTGTATGTCACCCTGAAGAAGGTAGAAGGGGCAATTCTTTTGGTCCCAGGTGGTTCCAAGACCCACCTCCAGCTCTGAGAGACTCAGGAGAGCAGAGCCAGAGCAGACAAGGACAAGAAGAGCTGTTCCTTCTGTCAGTCCTCTAAGAAGAGGCAAAAGTCCACATCCCATTTCAAGTCATTGGGAGCTTTGTGCTCCCAAGTGGGATTGTCTAGTACCAGGAAGGACCAGACCAGGACTTCCTCGAAGGATAAGTCTGCAGCAGCATCTGGTATGGGACTGGTACTTTGGAACCGAAATCTACCACATTAATACTAATGGATGTGGTGCTCTCTAGCTCAGTGAGTCAGGTTACATAAACACCTCTGTTGGCTCCAGTTTGTTTCTCAGCTCCGGATTATCTGTTGGTGCTCCCAGTACTGGAGTCACCACTGCTTTCCAGACCCCTTCACCCAGTACTGTGACTACAGCCAGTGCTAATCTTCCTCTGGTATCCTTCTTGGTGCCCATCCTCCAGCAGGAGTCAAGCCAGACCCTTGCCAGTATTGTCAACTAGTAGAGATAGGTTATTACTGCCTCTTCTGGTATGGAGAGCTCCCCCTTTAGATCTGGCCTCTGAATCCTTAGTCAGAGGAGGACTATGGCCGGCACCCAACCTGGACCATGGATTGAGCCCAAACAGAACATTGGGAGTCTCCAGGGTATCTCACTATTTCCATGTGGGAAAGTACCTTCACTGCTCCCAGGTACTACTCCCACTACTCCCAGCACCATACATCCCTGCACTGAGGGAGTATGATATCCCACAATAGCAGTATTGGGGCCTGGAAGATCTCTGAGACTACTGCCCTATTTACTCACCTTGTGAGAGAAGAGATTAGGGAGACCCAGGGCCCCCCTTTCAAAGAAGAGGAAGAGCCTCCTCAAGACATGCAACTACCGTAACATGAGGAGAAGGAACCAGGAGGCTTCCCCTCTGTCACCATAATTTCAAGTGGGAACCTGTGTTGTTGTGTGCCTAGGGTCCTCTTTCAAATTTTTCATATCCCTTTGCTAACCCCACCTTTTGAATCTTCTTCCAACAAGCTCTTATCACATAGATTGTCAGACATTTCTCATTCATGAGAAACTCCCAGCTTATCAAAGCCCAGGGACTCCCCATCCTCAGATAGCAAACCCCCAACCCATTGCCTAATTCTCCATCCTTTTTGCCATTCCAAACCCTCCCTAAACAAGCTCCCAAATCCCTATCCTAAACCTTCCTGATCTCTTGTACTATACCATTAGACCCTTCCATGACCTGAAAACTCTCCCCTCTAATTCATAGACAGCCATCATACACTCTCAGCTGTGTCTGTCTGTCTGTGTATGTAATATATTTTTATTGCACATGTGGAGCTGGTGACAATGCTTAAAGCTAAGATTATCTGATGTTTTTCATTATAAGCGCCTAGTTTCATTTGTTATAGAACTTTGCCAAGCTCTAACCATTTGGTTTGAAATTTTCCATGCTAGGTCTCTGCCTCTGGTTGAAATTTTTGGAAGTTTTTAGCGAAAGTGGTTTAGCCACCTCTGAGAACAAAGTTAAGGAAAAATATATTGTTTTGCCAACGTTAAATAGTTCTTCAGACCACTTCTTTGAAAAGTTCTGTTGTCTTTATGCTTTGAAGGAGGAACTTGAAATCTGGGGACAAGGAAATGACTTTTGCTGTCTCTGTGAAAATCTATCCACATTTGTTAATGTCTGTACAGTGCCGTATTAAGCTCGGTATAAATGCATAGTGATTAACCTCACTTGTTTAATGCAGATGTCTTTGAACAAAACCACGCTATGTATGTAGGTGTTCTATTAGCCTGTGTTACGCCTGGGGTAATGAAGTAATTTAGCTAGGAGAAAACGTTATAAGTTTTCTCAGGAACTTGTAATTAATACTGTGTTATGCATGGCAGTTTTTGAAATTGAACAATATATTTTCAACTCTTGCAATTTCAACATAGTCTATAGTAGTGGGGTTCCTAAGATCAAATACATGTGAAAATGGATTTTTTTTATTTTAAGTTTTGCTTGAATCTCAGACTTTCCTGTAGAACTACTAAAATATATTTCCTTTCTTATTAAATCCTAAAAGTTAATCAGTGAGGAACATGAAATTTTGACACATAATCATGTCAAGGTCGTAGACTGATCGTGACTGTAATTGTATGTTCCTATTCTAGGCACAGGAGGGAACTTAGTGGATGAGGTCTATAAATTTCTTAATGAAATGAATTAATTAATCATGCTGATAATCTCTGTTAAATACATTAAGATCTGTCAAATTCTAAATTTTAATTTTACTCACTGTGTGTATCAAATTGTGTGTTTGTTGTGTGTTTGTTGCAATGAAAAAGACAACTGGCAGGATGTTAACTTGGAATTATAGGCTATTCTTTTATTAGTAGCTTTTTTTCCTCAATGTTGCTGTTAGAGAAAGGAAGAGGCCATTTTTCGCTTGTTTTTGTCACAACAAGTAGCTTGGAGCTGAAAGGAAAATGCATCATTTAGCAAATGGTTATTAATTATTCTTTTGGCAGCGTGGCAGTTCTCTAGTCTCCATCCAGGTTTGTAGAGTTTTTTCTCAGCCCATTAGAACCGAGGTTTTTTCAGTGGGGTAGAGCATGGATAAAGATACTGACGCCTCCCTCTCCCTCAGAAATGAAGATCTTATGAAGTGAAACACACAGCATATGTTGCATGATTAACTTTGTAAACTTATTTATCCCTCACACTAAGAAAAGCAGACATTTTCCAAAATAATAAGCTTGATTTTCTGTAATATGAACACAATACAACATAAATGAAGTCCTCAGTTTATTAACAAGTGTTACCTGACACTCTTTTGTATCTGCAACTAATTAATAATACACTTTCCCAAATTTTACAGTGTTTGCTTTTTCAACACCTCGCCTGTCACGCAGTTTCAACAAGACCAATTTAGATATGATGAAAACACAGTTGGTTGATGCAGGAATTTGTTGGAACAGAGTGCACGTCTTTTAAACATTGAAAGAATTCTGAATTCAACTGTTCTGTCTTTGATAATTTCATTAGTACATTTTTTCCAGCACTTTGATGCAACAAACTATAATATACTGGTTTGCAGACATATATTTTGGGTAGAAATCTGATCATTTAATTTTAAATGCTAGAAGACAAAGAAGGAGCTCAGGATTTCATTCCACTAGGCACATTTCAACCATTTCCTTCTGTTCTGGATTCATCCCATAACCTTTGTGTTTGGGGTCAATCATGTTTGCTAAATAATGGAAAGTTTCCTTAAGCATTCTAAATCATTGTTTAGTTTTGTTCATGTGTGGTTCTGGTTCTTTGCTTATTAGATCAAACAGCCTAAACTGAGCAGCAGTAATCTGCTGAGTTCCTTCCAAGCCTTCTATAATTGCTTTTGAAACTTTAGTGTCATCTATATTTAGTGTCCTGTTTTGATCAGCTCTCCTCATGCTGATCAAAACGGGACACTAAATCTGTGGAATTCAACATAGTAATGATAAGTTGGATGCCAGTGTAGAGCTTCAGCCTTACTGAAACTTCTGTGCAAGTGTCATTGAGGCTGTTACAGAAGAATTTTTCAAGATAAGCAATGTTCTTTAGGTTTATGTTGGTGTACTACTTTCTCAACAAGGTTTAAATAGTGTATTATGAGTACCCAGAGACACGTTTAGGATGATTGCATCTCAGATGTTCTCTCATTAGTTTTTTTATTTTATTTTCATTGTCTGAGCATATAGAAAAACCTCCTTTGTCATACTTTCCTCTAGGAGATCACCTTCATCAATTTGGACATGGTATTCTGTAGCTTTCTTTTCAAATATCAAATCATTAGCACTAAGTAGGAATGTATTTTCACAGTATGCATGTTTGCAGCCATTTTCAGGTCTCGCCTCCTGTTTGGTTAACTATCTTGTTTTAATGTCATCAGTCATTCTTGTAGGTATTCTTTTCCTTTTTCCTTTGTTCTTCATTTACAACCTCTGATAATGAGTTTGAGTTTAAATCTGTTTGAGATATGTCCAGTGTGAAATGCTTCAGTCATTTCTTTGTATTATTTGGGTTTTTTTGTTTTTTGCTACATTCTGAATAATGTTAGTGTAAAAGAAGAATGCAACTTGCTTATCAAGCTCAAGTTTTTGCCTTTCAGTAGTTTCTATGCCATGATCATTGATCAAACTTTGCCGTTTTGATCTGTTAAAGACAGAGACTGCTTCTCTCTGAAACTGATATTGAACAGCTGCTGGGAGACTAGAAACAAGGACTTAAATTATCATCATAGCTACATTTCAATGAGAAAGATGCCCCTGAAAATGTCTCACTTGCAGTGTTCTGCTTTTCCACTGTATACAAAATGTCAATCATTGTAATTTTTTGATACTAAATGATATTCAGAGAAAGTAATTCTGCACTTTTAAAAATAAGCATAAGTCCTTTCTATCCTTCTATTAATAACTCTTAATAGTGTCTTTACACTGTATTTTAGAACTATCTGATTTCATTACACCACTCCATTCTATAGGACAGTTCTATAATCCAGGCTTGTAGATAGTTCTGTAATTGTTTTACATTGTTTCCTAATAGGCCTAGTAAGCACAACAAAATGTTCTCATTTTTCCTTTTAACCTTTTAGACTAGTTAGTTTTTCAATCACAGATTGAGTTGAGAGCTGTGATTATCAAAAGCCAGTTAAGAATAAATTCATTTAAATATTTTAGAAAAACAAATTACAATGGGGGAAAAAAAACACTAGTTTTGTTTTCCCCTTCAAAAAAGATCTCATATCTAGTTGTTTAAAATGCCAGATTGGAGCTAGAAAACTACTTGAAATGAGTATAGGTAAGTTGGGGTAAAAATGAAGGAAGATGCTCTTAAAGAAGTGGAATATATGCAAGACTTTTTAATAAACAAATTATTCCTAGGCATTGATTTTAAAAATATATTCTTGATGGGGGTGTATACTTTTTTGTTTTGGCCACAAATATCTTCCAGATCTAGTAATATCAATTTTCAGTTATCCACTAACTCTAAGATAAATTTTATTTTAGTGATAGAACTCATTTTCATTCATCATATTACCAAACCGGAACATTCAAGTCTTAAGTAAGTGCATTGATTACTCAAGTGTCAGAATTTTCACTCCCTTACCCCATTAGAGAAAAATGGACTTTGTGGGTACAACTTCTACTTACTTGTGTGCATTTATTTCTCTTCTCTTGGACACTGGTAGTCTGTCTTTTTTGTATGTTTACCAATTGGTTACAGAAGATTCATGTGAATTACTTTAATGAAGATTAAAAAAAATAAAGATGATAGAACAAATTTAGAGGCTTCTTAGGGTGACCAGACAGCAACTGTGAAAAATCGGTACGGGGGTTGGGAGTAATAGGAGCCTTTTTAAGAAAAATCCCCAAATATCAGGACTGTCCCTATAAAATCGGGACATCTGGTTACCCTAAGGCTTCTTATAGATGTGGCTTTTCAGCATTTTGTTTTCTCACATTTTGGATAATTTTGATATTTCTTCCCTATTTGGAAAAAAGATACAAAACATAATCTAGACAGAAAAAAAATATTGTAAGATGCAATAAACAAAATCTAGACACTTCAGGCATACTCTGTATGTCACTATTGACTTTTGCGCTTTCAGACAAGGAAAAGAGAATGACTGAAGAAAAAAGTTGTTTTGAAGTGGATATTTGAAAGGAATTGTTTTGGAGGACAAGTATAATTTCAGAAGCGAAGGCTTAAAAATTGTAAATGTGATGTAGACAAAAGTAAGGTATAATAGGGTTAATTTGGAATCTATATAAAATATTATTGAAAATCTGTTAGGTTGTGGTTTCCTTGTTTTGTGTGGGGATTGCAGGGTAACTGTGACCGGGGCTTAGTTATAGATAGTTATACATGGAGCTTTGGCCTGTCAGACTGCTTGACTTTTTAACTTTTCTCTTTGTTATATTGCAGTCCCAGTTGTAATGTGGAATGCAGTATGACCTTCCGGGAAGTGCTTAAATGTTAATTTAAAAAGAATGCCCAAATAGGAATAGTCATCACTCAGTGACTAAGGATAACTGAATTCAGTTTAGCAATTCTTTAATTCTCTTGTTTTCCTGTCTTGTGATGAGACAAGCTCTTGGCAATCAGTGGTGGGGTTAGAGGAAAGGAAAGTTGAATGCTAATAATGAACCAAAGCAGGAACTTCAGGCAGCTCTGTTTGTATCTTTTAGTTGTTTTGTAATGAAATCAGTTGTTTTGGTGAATAAGCAAGCAGCAGTAACATGTAGAATTGCACGTTGCTAGTGAAGTGCTGACTGCCAAGATTCCTTTCATTTACAACATATTCCAGAAAGACCTTTTGATTGGAAGCAACATCTTACTACCCAGTAAGCTGTTCTTAGAGAACAAGAGTTTCCATCATTTTTGAAGCTACAGTTTGCCTCAGTTTGACTGTACTTAGAAAAGTGACTCTGGAAAGGTAGTGTTGTTGTAGTATTCAGAATATTACATGTTCTTTAAATTATTTCCATATGTAGTTGCTCAAGTTATAATACAGTTTATTTTTCTAACTGTCAATCCTGCAAACTCCTGGAATTTGTAAGTATTTTCTGCTTCTTACATTGTCATCAGTTTTAATGATCCTGCAACCAGAACTTTGCACAGTTTTATTGATGCCTTAGTTATATTCCAGTCCATTTGAGTCTTTCGGGGGTGTACCAACTCTTTAGTGCTAATGAAAGTAAGAACTTTTTTTCATTAAGGTAAGGGGCAATGACTTGAAGACACACAAGGAGCAAATATTTTGTTATGCATACTGGAAACTGTCATTGTGGCAATTGAGAACACAAAGTTTTGTGGGGCATCTGTCATTATAGACTAGTAATTTAGTAGGAACCCATTTTATACATGGTTACCTGTGGAAGAACTCCAAGGGCTTTGGGTCAGGTCCTAACTGCACAAATAATTCAGGATCCCTATATGGAAAGTGAGATGGGCACATTTTGCTAGAGATTCTAGCACACTCCTCTGTTGGCACTATCAAAAGTTCTCCTTCAAGTGACTGACCATATGCATATTAAATTTTGGTCCTCATGAATCCCATGTGCCTGAGTTCAGAGTCTTTTGGTCAGCAGTGTCTGTTGTGTCTCCGTGTGCACCCTGAGTGTCCTTGTGCCCCATACTGAGGGCAGAAAAGGGTGGAGTGGGCCAACTGCCATTCAGTTTGTCTCATTGCATCCTGGCTTCAAGACAGAGCTGCTTGCTGTGTGTTGTTTAATGATCTACTTGCACTTTTTAAATTAATAAATAGCTTGCCTGTTGGCACTTAAAAAATTAAGTATATATTTAATTTTTTACCGGGAAATTCAGTATTTTCTCCCTGGTACTGAGGAGGGCTCCTTCCAGTTCCCTTGGGTTTAAGTACTGCCCCTTATGAGAGGATGGTATGCCCAGGTCTTCATCCCGATCTGAAGTCCCTTCATCTCACACCGTGCCGTTTGGGTGGATGTTAAACTTAGAAAAATCATGCTTCTTTACTGTGCTAAATATCTTGTTAAACAGTATAAAAGATTCTACAAGGCAAACTTACCTAGCAAAATGGACAAGTTTTCCTTCCAGGTATGTCCAGAAGTCTTCTGGTACAAGGTACTTTTGTATCCATTATTCTGTTTCAAACCTTACTTCTTTTGAAACATCTCAACTTCTCCGTTAGCTCAGTCAGGGTTCACCTTGCTGCTATTTCTACACATGAACTTCCAGTGGATGGACACACAGTTTTTTCTCGCCTGACTATGATAAAGTTTTTGAAAGGTCTGATCAAGGTGTTTCCACTAATGAAACAACCAGTCTCTGCATGGGATCTCAGTGTATTTATTCTAGTGAAATGAGCCCACTCTTCAGTTCAGTGGGTTCATTAGCAAACTTGTCTGTGAAAACATCCATTTTAGTCTCAATCACCTTGGCAAGAAGGATTGGAGAAATTCAAACTTTGGTGGTGGACACGCTCGCCTTATTCTGTGTTCTGTCTGGGCAAGGTGTCTCTTAGATCTCATCCTAAGTTTTTACCAAAAGCTGTCACAGACTTCCATTTAGACTAGAAGATTTATCTGCTTATATTTTTTCCTAAGGCACATGTTTTTAAAGCAGAAGCTATGCTTCATATGTTGGATGTCTGAAACTCTTTAGCATTTTATTTACAGAGAACAGAATGTTTTAGATCTTTACCTAGACTTTTTGTCTCTGTGGCAGAGAGAGTGAAGGGGAAACCCATCTTTTCCTTGGGGTTGTCTCCATGAACGTTTCGTTCACAGGAAGCTGGGGTGTGAATCTAGCCTGCACTACCCTATTTTGTGCTAAGTGTCCGTGTGGACCCTGTTGAAGTGCACTAATAGTTCCTTAGTGCACTTTGAGCTACTCCAATTTCAAAGTGGGGAAAATCAACGTGCAATGGGGAAGAGTTAGTGTGCATTAGCAGGTCCACATGGACACTTAGTGCATGGCGGGAGCAGATAACAATGAAGCAGACTTCACCAGCACCTGTCAGTGTCAATCCCAGCCTCAGGGGAGGAGACTCAGGCTGAACTAGGTCCATTCAAGTTAGATGTTTTCAAGTCACCAGGGCCTGATGAAATACATCCTAGAATACTCAAGGAGCTGACTGAGGAGATATCTGAGCCATTAGTGATTATTTTCAAAAAGTCATGGAAGACGGGAGATTCCAGAGGACTGGAAAAGGGCAAATATAGTGCCCACCTATAAAAAGGGAAATAAGGACAAGTCGGGAAATTACAGACCAGTCAGCTTAACTTCAGTACCTCGAAAGATAATGGAGCAAAAAATTAATCAATTTGCCAGCACCTAGAAGATAATAAAGTGATAAGTAACAGTGTGATAAGTAACAACATGGATTTATCAAGAACAAATTATGTCAAACCAACCTAATAGCTTTTTTTGACAGAGTAACAAGCCTTGTGGATGGGGGGAATGTGGTAGATGTGGTATACCTTGATTTTAGGAAGTCTTTTGATACCGTCACGCATGACCTTCTCATAAACAAACTAGGGAAATACAACCTCAATGTAGCTATAAGGTGGGTTCACAACTGGTTGGAAAACCATTCCCAGAGAGTAGTTATCCGTGGTTTACAGTCAAGGTGGAAGGGCATATCATGTGGGTTCCCGCAGGGATCACTAGTGGGTCCGCTTCTGTTCAGTATCTTCATCAGTGATTTAGATAAAGGCATACAGAGTACACTTATAAGGTTTGTAGATGATACCAAGCTGGGAGGAGTTGCAAGTGCTTTGGAGGATAAGATTAAAATTTAAAATGAAGTGGACAAAGTGAAGAAATTGTCTGAAGTAAACAGGATGAAATTCAATAAGGACAAATGCAAAGTACTCCACTTAGGAAAAAATAATCAGTTGCACACATACAAAATGGGAAATAGGAAGGAGTACAGCAGAAAGCGATTTCTGGGGGTGATAGTGGATCACAAGCTAAATATGAGTCGACAGTGTAACACTGTTGCAAAGAGAACACGTGTCATTCTGGGATGTATTAGCAGAAGTGTTGTAAGCAAGACACAAGAAGTAATTCTTCCACTCTACTCTGTGCTGATATGGCCTCAACTGGTGTACTGTGTCCAGTTCCGGGAGTCACATTTCAGGAAGGATGTGGACAAATTGGAGAAAGTCCAGAGAAGAGCAACAAAAATAATTAAAGGTCTAGAAAACATGATTTATGAGGGAAGATTAAAAAAATTGGCTTTGTTTAGTCGGGAGAAGAGAAGACTGAGGGGGACATAACAGTTTTCAAGTACATAAAAGGTTGTTACAAGGAGGAGGGAGAAAAATTATTGTTCTTAACCTCTGAGGATAGGACAAGAAGCAATCGGCTTAAATCGCAACAAGGGTGGTGTAGGTTGGATATTAGGAAAACTTCCTAACTGTCAGGGTAGTAAAGCAATGGAATAAATTGCCGAGGAAGGTTGTGGAATTTCTGTCACTGGAAATTTTTAAGAGCATGTTAGACAAACACCTATCAGGGATGGTCCAGCTAATACTTCGTCCTGCCATGAGTGCAAGAGACTGGACTATGACCTCTCAAGATCCTTTGCAGTCTTAAAATTCTGTGATTCCTAGAACTGACATTATGCACTGTCTCCAGTACCAAAAGTACCTTAATTGTCTGCACTGCCCTTAGAGAAGATTTATTTTTCCTCACCATCTCCAGGGGTCACTTTTTGTCCATCTTCCAGCAGGGGCAGGGAACTATTCCTTCTGAGGTCTGCAAGTGGTGCTACTGAGAGACCTGTAGACTTCTACCAACTTCAAACACCACCAACTCTCCAAGACCAGCAATGGTCCACTCAACAGCCTCAAGTCATCCATATGCACTTGGGATGCCTGCATTGCCCTATTAGGGATACTGGGGCCTATTTTAACAGGAATGAAAAGCTGTTCTCCACCATCAATTAAGATGCAGAGGTTCCCCTTCTCCAGCAGCTTTGCTTGCTAGATCACGAATGGTAGTATACTAAGAGGAGCAGGGTCTAGGGCCACAACATCAGTGCCCTGTTTCTCTTCTCCTCAGAATCTTTCCTCATTGTTGCTGGATGAAGCAGTATCCTTGGCAGTGTACCAGCACAAGCCAAATTTAAGGCATTCCAGGAACTCCTTGTTTCAGTTGCTGATACTCTGGAGGTTGAGAGTTGGGTCATCTTGGAAAAGTCCCACAAACTGTTTGTAATATTGTCAGCTCCTGGAACTGCCAGAATCACCCTCCCCGTTAATGCGAAAAGGACATCCGCTTGTTAAAATCCTCAGGAATCCCTACGGAGGTACAAATTACAGTTAAGGATCTTCCATTTGAAGGATGTTAACTCTTTAATGTAAACATTAATGAGGCTATCCTCTCTCTATAAAAGGACTCTTTAGTGACACTGTGGATCCTAGGAGTCTATATTCCTGCACCAGTGAGAAGCCTTTAAGCCCAAGCCATATCAAATACCTATTATAGACCGCTTGACCCACCCAGGAAGAGCCAGAGATTTCAGAGGAGAAAACCACCATGCACAACCATGTCTTATCCCTAGTCGTCCTCATCATCAAGGCAGCAGGTTTGACTCCTTGGTCAGGAGCAGGGTATAACTTGCTGGACCTCCCTTTGATATCCCCTCTATTTGGGAACAATTTCTTTTATTCTCATGGGCTCTAGAAAACCATCACTACAGATGGTTGTATCCCTGGAAATTGTAAAGGTGGGCTACTCCATCCAATTTTAGATCCTCCCCAACCCTCACCCACTTTTCCTGTCCCTTTTCAGGAATCCCTCTTACAAGACCCTCTTATCAGTGACTTGAAAGAAAACATAAAATCATTACTGATAAAGTTTGCAGATGACACAAAAAATTGAGCACTGGTGAATAACGAAAAGGACAGGTCACAAATATGGCATGATCTGGATCGCCTGATAAACTGGGTAAAAAGCAAACAATGTGTGTTTTAATATGGCTAAAGATAATGGTATACATCTAGGGCAAAAGAATGTAGGCAATACTTACAAAATGAGGGCCTCAATCCTGGGAAACAGCAACTCTGAAAATAACATGGAGGTCATGATGGATAGTCAGCTGAACATGAGCTCCCAGTGTGGCCAAGAGGGCTAATATCATGCTTGGATGCATAAACAAAGGAATCTCAACAGAGGAAAGAGGTTATTCCTCTTGCTCCTTTGTATTTGGCACTGATGCAACTTCTGCTGGAATACCACTTTCAGTTCTGGTATCCATAGTGCAGGAAGAATGTTGATAGGAGAAAAGCCCCGGGAATGATTGAAGGATTGGAAAACATGCCTTCTAGTGAAAGCATCAAAGAGCTCCATCTGTTTAGCTTATTAAGCAAAGGTTAAGAGGTGACTTGATCAGTCTGTCTACAAATAGCTACATGGGGAATAGAAATTTGATAATTAGAGGGCTCTCTAGTCTAGCAGACAAAGATATAACAAGATGCAATGGTTGAAAGTTGAAGGTAGACAAATTCAGAAACACGGCGTGAATTTTTAACACTAAAGGCAACTAATCATTGGAACAATTTACCAAGTGGATTGATTCTTCACCAGTAGTAATTTTTAAATCAAGACTGAATGTTTTTCTAAAGGATAAGCTGAATAATTTCTGGGAAGTTCTGTGGCCTGTGTTCTGCAGTAGGTCAGATGACCACAATGGTCCCTTCTAGCCGTGGATCTATGAAATCATGCTACATCAGGAGGTGCAGTTACTTTCAAATCTCAGAACAGTGGAAGTGCCTCAAGAATACAGAGGAAAGTGGTTTTATTCCATTACTTTCTTATACTCAAGTTAAGGGAGGCTGGAGCCCTATTTTGGACTTGAAACAGTTGAACACCTTCCATCACAAACTCAAGTTCCGTAACTTGGCAACTCTGGCTTTGATATTCCAATCCTAGATCCAAGCAACTGAAACACAGGTTTCAGCGTGCAGGCCACTTATTTTCATATAACAATTTACATAATATTTTCTATTCCTGTTTTCTGGTTAAATGTGCAGCTTAATAGATTTACTTTTTAATCAGCTGAGCTATTTGTGTTTGATATTGTCATCAGTTTGAAGAGTTACATGGGTGAGGTAGCAATATAAAATTAGTAGTCTAGCATTAGAAATAGATTATTTTTAGTTTTCTTAAAGTTTCTTCCAAATTTTTGAATGTATTGTACAATGGGTTCAGGAATAGCTAGTGTATTGATTTGTATCTGTCCATAAATGTGCTTGTTTGTAATCATAAATATTAGCAGAAAGAAGAAGAGGATTTCTTTCTGTAGTCAGTTTTAGTGTGTTTACAAGTGAAAAAAAGTTCTATTTTTTCCTAAACACAAAATAAATCTGCTAGAATGAATCACATCTGGTTGGCGGATTTCCTTCATGGAGAAACTCCAGATTCAGTGTCAAGACTTGTGTAAGCATTATAGGTTTTCAGGATTTTGACTGGAATTCAAAGTATTGTGTTTTGGAGTGGTGGACAAATCAGTTGTCTCAAAGGTATTTGTTCATGTCCTAATTTTGGAAGTTTTTTGTCTGTATTCTAATTTTAAAATATGTTTTATACTTTACTTTGTACCTTGGGATTTCAAAATGCACTTGCTTAAATAGTGGAAGTATACACAAAACATCCTTTGGAGTGCCTCATAACAGAAGGTTCTCATCTGAAAGAGGTTGCCAAGTTAGTTGAGATCATCTCATCTGTCAAAATGTTACTTATTAAGAATGGAATTTCAAAATGTGATAAGTATATTTCCAGTACTTAGTACATATCAAGTATTGATTTTTTTTAAAGTTTGTACATATCTGGTATACTATTGCTTTTATAGTAATGGTTAACAAAAGCATTTGTAGCTGAAAGAGGTCTCTTGGGCAAAGTAAAGAAAAAAATTGCATGCCCAATAAAAGGCATTTGCAAGCTCAAAATTGCTTGTCTATCAAACATTTATGAATTGCTTGTTTTGCACTTACACTAAATGCTAAATCACAAGTACAAATAACATGACTTAAACATGGCTTGCTGCTGTAAACTGATGTGGATTTATGAAAATTCAACATTGCAGAACATTTGAATCCCTACAGGGTTAGCATTACATTCTTGGCTCATTTTGTAGAGTCTTTTATTCCTCTCCCTCTCCTCATGCAAATCTGTTTTAAATACCTACTTCTTTTCAGGAAGCCTCAAACCTCTAAACCCCATCAAACTTAATTTTCATCCCTGTAATTTTAAATACGAAATATTTTTCCCACTTGTTAAATTGATCCGAAGTCTGCCTATCCTGGGTTTTCCAGTGCTTCTTGTTTTGTATGTCTGTCTTAAACGGTAATATCTTGCGACAGTCCTTGCTTCATTATTTAAGTCTTTTACAGTGCTGGGCACAAATATTTAATTATAAATTTTGGCCATCATTTAGTGATATCATAATCAAATTGACACAGAAAAAACATCTTGGCTGAATTTATTTGTAGTTAGATTACAATAATTTAAACCTTATGGGTTTATAATCACAGCACAGACTTCCTTTGGAGGACCTCCTGTTGAGATTTCTTTCAGTATAAATAAAAAGGCACACAGTTTTACCATGTATGTTAAGAAATAACTAATAACTATTGGATACAGATCTTATTAAAAATACTGAATTCTTTAGTTCACCATCAGTTTTGTTACACTGTAATGTGGGCCTGCAGAGTGAGATTCTAGAGATGAATCAGGCATTTCAAAGAGATGTTTATTTCTGGCTCAAATAAAGGCTAACTACAGTTTTAACTTAGTGTTTCTGAATTGTCCTAGTTAAATAGTAACTATGCAATGCAGTTGTAGCCATGTTGGTCCCAGTATATTTGAAAGACAAGGTGGGTGAGGTAATACCTTTTATTGGACCAACTTCTGTTTGTGAGAAAGACAAGCTTTCGAGCTTACACAGAGCTTGTCTTCAGATCTTGAAAACGTACTCAGTGTCATAGCTAAATACAAGGTGGAAGTAGTGCAGACATATTTCAAGGGATGAGTCAAGGTGAAGTGGCTCATTGACATCTTTTTAGTTATAGTGGAGGGTTATAGATTGTTGTAATAAGCCATAAATCCAGTATCTGTGTTCAGTTTATGATTTTTAGTGTCTAACAAAGCTATGAATTTAAGCTCCTGTTATCCAGGGTTTTCAGACCCCACATTAGTGGTAACTTAACTGTTTCACTTCAGGCGGTGTCAGGAATAAATCAATGGGAATACACCACTCCAGTTGATGAAAGATTAATACAAGTAAGCGTGCTGTTATCTAAAACTACAATTTATTAGATTTAAGCATGCACAGACACAAGCAATAGGGTTAGAACACCCCAAATATTTACCGAAAATCTGGGATGGTCTTGAATAGATTTCAACAGTTCAGCAATAGCCAGTTGCTTCCCTGCTGGGGAGTGAGATGTCAGGAAAAATGTCTATCAGGATGGGTTCAGAGGACTGCTCCCAAATACTCCATATTAGCTAGTCCTTTTTATAACTAACTTTTACAAAACACACAAAACATAGTGACCCCTACTTGGTCATCTCTTTTCTCCTCACTTCAATAAACTACTTATCAACAAACATTCCTAACAATCTTAGTCATAATAAGCTTTTCTATCAAAGGCTCCCAAAACTTAAGGTTTCTGTCCACTTATTTTCTTTCTGTCTCAAATAGTTAATTCTTTTTCTCCCCTACTCTCATTCTGCTTAGCAGAGACTGCAAGCTTGCAAGAGTATTTGACCTTGCCTTCAGAAACTCTGCATATTCCAATTAACCCTTAGGTAAGTGGTGGTCTATTTTATTAATTTATGGTGTCTGAATGCACATAACATGGTTGCTTGATCAAAATCTGGGGTACGCACATCCCTTAAATCCAGGTAACACTCCCAGGCTCATGTTTTGAAGGTGCTGTGCAGGTTTCCTTTGAGGATGAGGTCTGAACGTTCAGGTATGAAGTGATTGCTTTGTGAAAAGTGTTCCTTCCCCCACAGGTGATGCAATGTTCTTGTTTTTTATCATTTTTCTGTATAAGTTCGTTCGAGAGTATAGTGATTGTCTGGTTTCACCTAATATCTGTGGATGAACACTTCTCACAAAGTGATCACTCTATATGTGACCTCTCAGTCCTCATCCTCAAAGGAAACCTGCACAGCGCCTTCAGAACATGAGCCTGGAAGCTTAAATTCCTAACTCAGCTACACACTTAAAAATCATGGACTGAATATAGACACTGGATTTATGGCTTATTGCAGCAATCTATAACCCACAAACCATTCTCCTAAGTACTCCTTCCATGTTATGCTCAGTCACTAGGCTGAGCACTTGATAAGGTCTCAATCTGGATAGCCAAATCAGTTTAATGACCATGGATTCAATTATTTGTTTACTCGGTAGGTTTGCTGAGAGGAGAAGTGATAGTGCTTCACCCTTTCTCCACTTGCTCCCCTGAGTTGCTCCTGAATGAACATCATGGGTCTTGGGAGGGAAAGGTGGAAAGGGGGGATATCATGGGTAGAAAAGGAGAGGAGGTGAAGAAGCATGAAAGTAATGGAAGAGTGGACGTGTGGCTGTAGGTTATGAGGAGACTGCCAGGAGCAGACAGGTTCCAGTAAGGAGGTTGGTACTCAGGAGCAGCTAAGTGATACAGAAGTAAAAATTGGGAGGGAGGGAAGCACTAGCTTCACTGCCTTCCCTACTGCACAAATGTCCTGTGATTTGTCACAGGGAAAAGCCCCACTTGTGCAGGAGAGGAAGAACTTTCATCAAGTCTTAGGAGGCTTGTTTGGTCTCCCATACAATCTCATGAGCCTTAGACAACTTGGTGGCCCACCCCAGAAGCATTCTGATGGAAAAATTTTCTTCACTGACACCCCTTCTTTATGCTTGAGTTATAATTTGAGGTCTGTCTCTGCAAAGAAAACCACTAAACCAATTAAAAAATGAGAGCTTAAGTCTCCAGCAGCCATTAATATACTGGCACATGCTAGGAGCCCACATACCCTACTAATATTACTAAACAAAAAGTCAGATGGCAAATAATATTATTAATTGATCAAATTTTGGTATTGGGCAATAGATTTAAGACTGAGGAATCCAGTAAAATAAGTTTTCTTTTTTTAAAATCTGATTGCCACTTTTTTGGGGCGAGGAGGGGAGAGAGAGAGTGTGGGGAGTTTGCTACATAGTAACAAAAAGAAAATTAATATACTTTTGTAACTGTCCTTAACAGCTGTATTTCTTGTTTCATATTTCTGCAATTCATTGTCCAGGACACATCACCAGTTTTGTGACTGATAGAACTGGTAATGAATATAAACCAGAAGCTAGGAATTATAGAAAATTTATAACAGAAGCAAGGGATACAAGGCAAAATCTATGCCCAGCAATGTTAGGGACATTAAGAAGGAGCTTATAAAATACACTAAGAACAAAAATAATCCTAACAGTAATATTGGTCCATTACTGGATTGAAATGGTAGAATTATCAGTAATAAATGCAGAAAAAACAGAAGTGTTGAATGAATATTTGTTTTGTATTTGAGAAAAAGCACATGGATGATGTCATACAATATGATAACACTCTTCTCATTCCACTAGTATCTCATGACGGTGTTAAACAGCAGGTACGAAAATTAGACATTTTTTAAAATCAGCAGGTCTAGATAACTTGCATCCAAGAGTTTTAAAAGAGCTGGCGTAGGATCTTGCTGTAACATTAATGTTGATTTTCACCAAGTCTTGGAACACTGGGGAAGTTCCCGAAGAATGGAAAACTACTAATGTTGTACCAATATTTAAAAAGACTATGAGCTGGGTAATTATAGGCCTGTCAGTCAGACCTCAATTCCAGGCAAAATAATGGAGAAGCTGATACAGGACTTGATTAATAAAGAATTAAAGGAAGGTAGTATAAGTAATGTTAATCAACATGGGTATATGAAAAATAGATCTCGTCAGACTAATTTGGTATTTTTTTATGAGATTGTGTATTTGGTGGATAAAGGTAATAGTGTTGCTGTAATATACACAGACTTCTGTGAAGTGTTTGACTTGGTACTACATGACATTTTTGTTAAAAAAAAAAAAACTAGAATGTTATTTTTATAACATGGCATCCGTTAAATGCATTAAAAATGCGTTTAGTAATTGGTCTCAAAATGTAGTTGTAAATGGGGAATTATCATTGAGTGGGTGTGTTTCTAATGGGGTCCAGCAGAGATCAGTTTTTGACTTAACATTTTTATCAATGACCCGGAAAAAAAGATAAAATCATCATTGCTAAAGTTTGTAAATGACACACAAATTGGGAAAGTGCTAAGTAATGAAGAGGACAGGTAACTGATACAGAGAGATCTAGAACACTTGGTAAACTGAGCTCAGAAAATATTCTCATATTCACAAAATATGCATTTTAATAACATCTAAATGTAAATGTATACATGTAGGAACAAATAACGTAGGCCATATTTACAGGATGGGAGACTGTATCCAGAGAAGCACTGTCTTTGAAAAGAGTTTGGGCATCATGGTGGATAATCACTTGAACATGAGCTCCCAATGTGACACTGTGGCCGAAAGGGATATGCATAACCCCTTATCCTTCTCTTGATTACAGTCTATGAGAACCTATTTGAAGAACAAATATTTTAAAATGGTCTCTTCAATCTAGCAGAAAAAGTTATAACATGATCCAAAAGCTGGAAGTTGAAGCTCGACAAATTTACTCTGGAAATAAGGTGTAAATATTTAACTGTGAAGGTGATAACCACTGGAAGAATTTACCAAGGCATGTGGTGAATTCTCCATCACAGACCATTTTAAAATCAAGATTGGATGTATTTTTAAAGTATATGCTCTAGGAATTATTTTGGGCAAGTTCTATGGCTTGTGATATACAGGAGGTCAGACTAATGAGCACAGTGGTCACTTCTGGCCTTGGAATCTATGAATTACTCTTTTCGATTGTGTATGGATTTTAGAGGAGAGGAAAAAATTAGTCTTATCATGGAAAATCAGTTGTGATCTCAACTGTAGAGCAAACTGGAACAGACACAACCTATGTGGGATACCAATGACTCAGTCCCTCTTTGGAGCCATCTTCTCATCTTCTAAGGGGCTCACCACCACATCTCATTGGGTTTGCTGGACCTCCATGTTCCCCTGGGTACTACTCACTGTCTTCGACTCTGCGGGGAACGGTACCAGTATCATATTAACAGATGGGGTCCCTCAGAACAGTTAGTTCAAAATTAATAATTAATTGAGGTGAAGGGCTGGTTCACATCTCTTAGAGCTCTTGTTTCAGGTTGTCTGCAGACTCAGGTTGGCTCACTGCATCTGTTACACTTGGCTCATATTTTCAAAGTTTTCTTCACAATTCTGAGAGGTAGAAACAGTGTAAATGAAAGGTGCTATTCTGTTGTTGTTATCATTACTGGAGCAGCTGGGGACCTAGGCACATGTGTGTGCCTTAGTCTGGTCCTGGAAATAATTACTGTCACTCCATAATAATTGTGTCTTAAGGATGTTTTTCTGAAAAGGTATGTCAGTGAAATTCCGATTCTCTATTGATTACAAATTATTTTTGTCCTTAGACTGTGCTAGAGCATAAATAAAGGAGCTAGAGGCCCAGTGTTGATGCTAAGGTCTACAGGATACAGTTAAAAGCAATAGACTATTGAGCAAAGCTGCTGCTACTTTTCCTTTATTACTTTCACTTCACCTTTGTTATAGGCAGGGCTGATTGCATTTCCTATTAATTAAGGTTGCCAAACATTTGCCATTTTAATACCTTGTTTTCAGTTGTTTATGGCTTTGCCAAACTGTAACTGTTAGGGCTGATTTTTCCCATGCTGGGTGTTTGCCACAGGCTAAATTTATTTGTAAATGTTCAGCTAAAATGGGTGAGCCATTTCCAAGGATGGCGCTAGGGTAAAATGCATGTTTTCTCTGTGTTAAAAAAAGTCACCAACATTTTTTTGAGACGTTCTAATGCACCTACCTATATTTTGGAGAAGGAACTTGAAATTTGACATGGGTTTAACCTTTGTGTCAGGGATGTGCCATGTGCTTTCACTCTGAAAATTTGCCCAAATCTGGCCAAGTTATAAATCTTTAAAAATTCACAATTTGCACTTGTTCAGTAGAACTTCTAGAGCTTTGGAGTTTAATTCACCAAAGATACTGTCTGCACTGAGTATGCTCCAGCTTATGGATAAGTAGGCCTTTCACTGCAATTGTAGTTCCCATTTGTTCCAACCCATCCCAAGTTTGGGGATTGGAACTGAGAGCAGTAAACCTGCTTTTTCTGTACTCTCCATGCCCCCTCTGGTGTCCCCAGGCAGTGAAGAGGAGGAAGCCACCTGAATTGAATTCAGTTGGAACAAAAGCTGGACTCGGGTGTGGAGAGTAGATTGCAACAAGGAGCTGGGGGACAATGGGTGGGAAAATACAACTGGGAGTTAGAATAATGGGGGAATACTTGGCAAGGAGACTTGGAGCCAGATAGGGAAAACTGGGATTGGGGACTGGGAACAAGTGGGTGGGGGTGAGACAGATTGTGTGAGGAGGCTGGGATGGGGACTAGAAGCCAGTAGAGACAGATACATATCAGACGAGGTGGGAATTGAGACTGGTTGGTAGGAGACTGAGGACAAGGAGTTGTGAGTCGGGGAAAACTGATACTGTCTGGGCAAGGAGACAGTGACTGGGAGTTGGGGGAAGACTGGGAATGTGGGAGGTAGAGACTTGTGACACGGAGTCTGGAGGGGGAGAGTAGGACTGTCTGGGCAAGGGGACTGGGATTGGGATGTCTGAAAAGTGGAGAATGGGACTGGGATAAGGAGCCAGGGATGGGGAAAAGACACCTTAGGGACAAATTGGAGGGAAGAGAAAGAAGGGGGTAAGCTTAGAGAAATGAATAGAAGAGTCTGTGCATACTAAAGTACGTTCCCCTCCAGAGGCTTATTGGAACCCAAGATTCCTGATACTAACCATTCCTTTGCTGTCAGAAAATATTTGTGAAACCTTCTGGCAAAGTGTATCATCCACCTCTCATGCTGGTTCACATAGAGGATGACAACCTACTTCTGCTATCAGTTATTCCATTAGCTCAAGTGAAGGGGGTCTTTGCAATGACTTTCAAGATTCCAACTTTGCTGATGACCCATATGGGTGCCAAAACGATGCCACATAATGTTTTGTTTTTTCGGTTTGCTCTTTTAAAAATATAGCAATTTACACACACACATAACTTTGTTAAAGGTACATTATTAAAGTTGCGAAATCAAGCACTGAAAAGTTAGGAGGTGACCACAAAATCTTAATTCATCCCCGTTGATCCTTTGCATTGAGATACAGTCATAAATTACATGATCACATACTATTTTTTCCACAGGACTCTAGCCTAATTCAATGCACAGAAAGGATGGTACTAATTAAGAAGCAGCTGTTTAATATTTTGTTTTCTCATTGTACAATGTGTAACCCCATGGCTTATTTACTGCACACTATTCAAACCTGCCTTTGAATACAGAATTATTAATTTCCTCATTGACTTTTCTATGTTGCTTATTAAAATAGTACCAGAGTGCTTCAAAAACAAATTAATTTATCATCACTACACCCCGTTAAGTGAGGTGGTGGTAATATCCCCATTTTACAAATTGGGAACTGAGGCACAGAGTGCATAATGTCAGAATTTTCCACTAATTTGGGATGTCCTTTTGAGATACCTCGGACTTGATTTTTCAGAGTACTTAGCATTATATAGCACATCATATGTTCAGAGTGCCCATTGATTTCAGTTGCTGAACTGAAACACTTAAAGGGTGAGTGCTCAGCATTTTTGCAGATCAGTCCCAAGGTCTCAAGTTGGGCACAGAGAACATAGAGGAAAATGAGTGACCAGCTGTGAAAAGTTTAAGTGACTGACTTTCCTAGCATCACATAGAAACTCTGTGGCAGAGGCAGGGACAAGAATCGAATTCTTCAGGGCAGCATTTGACTGCCTTAACCATGAGACCATTTTTTCTCTTCCTGAAATCCTGTGCCTTGTTCACTACACACTTATCAACTTCTGTAACAAATGAGTCAGAGGTCCTACAGTGGAATGCCCTGGTTCATCCCCAGAGTAGGTCCATGACGTGTGTGGAGTGAGGCATGAGTCCTGTGGAATAGCATGTTATCTTAAATTAAAGACTGTATCATAATGCATATGCACAAGGATGTAAATTAAGGTTGTACAGGAATCCTAATGCTGGCATTTCCTAACTTTTAAGAGCTTGACTTTGCAACCTTAATGATTTTCTTTCAACATTGACTGTATGTAATTGTATTCATTTTGAGGAGATGATTTTAATGCTCATATAATCGATGAGATTCTGGCCCAAAGATTCTGGCGACAAAGGTATTGTCACAACTGTGAACATGTTCCTCAGTTGCCCTTTGGCTTCGAATCATCTTCCTCTGCCACTAGCCCAAACAGCCTACCTTTCTTTCAAATCATGAATCTTCTTCAAAGCTTTTATATAATAAAGACTAGAATGTAGAAGAGAACCTAGAAATGACGACAACACCAAATGTAAGTTGTGTGTTTATCATCTGTTTTACAATTAGATCATAAATGCCTTAGAGCAGAGATTGTTACAGGGTATCTTTGGGTTGTTGATGTTTTTGGGTGTGTGTTTTGCACTACCAAACATAATTGTATGTCAATAAATTAATAATATGGCCATTAATTTGTTCATTATCATGATAACCTTAGCTGCATAGTCTGGATCTATATTCTTAATGTGGCTCAGATTCTCCAGTGGGCTATAGTGCTACTTTGGAGTATTCCACCAGAGCAAAGCTGCACAAAAGTCAGATCAACTGGCCACAGGAGGATCCTTCAGGCATAGGAAGACATTTGGGTATTCTAGAGTTTCCATAGCAGGTTCTATGCCACTGATTTTAACATGTAACAAGATACAGTGATTGTAAATTGAAGCAAGACAAATTCATATTGCAAATAAGGTGTAAATTTTTTACTGTGAGAGTAGTTAACAATTTACCAAGGATTGTGGTGGATTGTCCATCACTGGCAATTTTTATATCGAGATTGGATGTTTTTGTAAAAGATATGCTATAGTTCAAATTATATTGTGCAGGTTCTGTGACTTGTGTTGCACAAAAGGTCAGTGGTTCTCAAACTGTTTACCTTTGTGGGCCACATATGCAGCTCTCTCTGTTATGTGGGCCACATTCACACAATATATATACTACCTGTATGCCCCGTAGGATGTCACATGGGCCACAGCTGTGTGCTGATCGGTCTGTGGGTTGAGAATCACTGAACTAAAGGATCACAGTGGTCCCCTCTGACCTCAGAATCTGTGGATTTCCCTAGCTTGTCCCTGCTGCTCAAAAGTCCCTGGCTACCATACAGTTCCTTGGTTTAACAGGCATATAGTACAAATTAGCAGAGTTTCATTTCGTACCAAGGGACTGGGCTGGCACGCGGCAGTTCCGTGACTGAGGAAGTTCAAAAGTGGCTTAAAACCACTTTTGCACCCCTTCTTCAGTTGTGCTGAACATTCCTTTGCTGGGCCCTGTGTGGTTTATGTAGAAAAGTCCTGTGCAGACTGTAGTCAAATCAATACTTTAGTGAGATGCCAGTTCCCCCTGTTCAGTCTCTGCTTCCCTTGTGAGTTATGGAAAACGGTCCCAATTTACACTGCTGTCTATAACTGGCTTTTCTTTTTTGCAATCTATTTCCAAATTAATTTGGAAATATGGTTAGCTTTGTGATAATTATTTGGAGGATCTTTTGAGATGTTGCAAAGGTTCATCTTGTCCACTTCAAACACACTTTGAATGGTAGCAAAACTCAAGAATAATAAAAGCCTATTTTGGTGTTTTGCGGTTTAAAAAAAAAAGTTGTTGGAGACCATAAGTGACATTTTATGTTTTTGTAATGGTTTGAAATCCCTAATTTAAAAAAGCAGGATGCTAGTTAAAAACAACTTTAACCTCTGCACTCTCTCCAAACCCTCTGTCGTAATGGAATAGTATAATAGGTCCATGATGTTTTATATACAAAGTTGATTGGTTAAACAATTATATTAAGGTGAAAATATTATGGCAAACTTTTTTCCTTCTACTCTTAACTCTCTTTTGGGAGTATCTTCACGTTATTTAAATTGTAGCCATTTCCTTTGTGATGACTAGACATTTTTCAGGGATAATGGCTAATTTGTTTATGAATTCTCTGCAAAGAACAATTCTAGAATTGCATTTGAAGACTTTTTATACTGAGAACAAGAACAATTCTAGAATTGCATTTGAAGACTTTTTATACTGAGAACATTGGCACTGAATCACAGACAGTACATTATTAGATCCGCATTTCATTAATATTCTCTATGTAGCGGGCCCTGTAATTATAGATGTCTGTAGTGTTAACAGGTCATGCACTTAATAGAATCATAAGGATGCGATCCAGGATTTGTGCCTGCGGACTTTATTTCACATCTAGCAAGATGTATTGCAAAATGAAACGTGAGTTGTAAACTATAAATTAATGTTGGTCAACTAATTATTCTGGGCAAAGCAAATTGTCTGTATCAAATTGTGTTCACTTTTCTACACAATTATCCTTTCTCCCAGGACTTTTTTCCTTACCAGAGGACAAGATACTGAACTAACTTTTCAAGTTCCCAAATATAATTCCACATATGGGCTGTTGTAGTCTGCTGTGTTGTTATCAACTTCCATCTTTGGAAAATCAAAGCAGTCACTTCTGTGATGTGCTATTTTTCACTTAACCAGAGAGCAAGCGTCTTCAGATACTTCCCGTTTCTTGCTTTTCACTGTACTTCCAGCTCTGCTTAATCAAAGCTGTATTTTGTTGCATGGACTGTGTCTCCTGAACTTGTGACTGTAATGGTGTGGTTGAAGAGGGAGACAAAAGGTTTTGAAATTAGGGATGGAAGAGCTTCAAGTTTTGGAATCTGATAAGATTATAGATGTTAACATGTAACATATATATATATATAATCCAAACCTTCAATCCCTACACCAAACTTATTAAATGTTCATATCTTGATACAGAGAAATGTACGTTATAATACAGAGAAATAAATTAGCCTGGTGTATGGGAAAGGAGAACATAAATCCTCCTCCATGTTTGGAAGTCTGATTCACTGATGACATATTGTTAACCATAAAGTAACGAAAAACAGAAGTATGTGTTTCACATTTTGTGTTGTCAGTCCTTTTGTTTCTGGTGGTGTGTGCTTTTTTGTTGCTTATTGCATCCTCTGTGGGCTGAAAAAGGCTTTCAGAACAGACACTAATGAGTAAGCCACCAAGATACTGATTTATCTTAGACACAAATATTGGCCAAATACTCTTCTTGAAAAACTAAAATGGTAAGCTGTTAAACTAATGTAACTTCTTACTAAGGGCTTGTCTACACTACCGCTTAAGTTGATGTAACTTACTTCGCTCAGTCACCCCCAAAGTTACATGGACTTAAAGTGGTGTCCACACTGCTACGTCTCCCGCCAACATAGCTTCTGCCTCTTGTTGAGGTGGAGTAATTATGCCTACAGGAGAGTGCTCTCCTGTCTGCGTAATGTGTCTTCATCAAAATCGCTACAGCGATGAAGCTACATTAGTGCAGTTGTGCCAATGGGATTGTGTAGACTAGCCCTAAATAAATGTCCATAGTGATAGTTGAAAGAGTAGTTTTACATCGCCTGTTTACATCGCTGAGTCAAATGATCCCATAAATTATAATTGCTCTATTGTAATCATTCTCAGAATGTCTGATGGGTTATTTATGGGATGTGGTCAATGCTTCAAACAACATACCAAAAGGTAGGATGTTACCTAGGCTTTGTGCAGATATAGGTGCAGAATGGGAGAAAGTTTGTTCATGGAAAGCAATACAGTATACTCCTGTTTATCTGAAACGCTTTTATCCATATTACCCAAATCCCTTCTTGTCCTCCAGCATGAGATACATGCATCTCATGCTGGGGGACAAGGAAGGGATTTAGATAGTGCAGAAGTTCAGATAATATGAATAATATGGCCAGGACTGGGAGGAGGAGGAGGAAGATGAGAATGAGCCCCTGGCCATGGGGGAGACCACCCAGCTATTGAATGACTCCTGTCCTCTTGATTGTCTGAACTCCCAATTATCCAAATAAAATCCATGTTTTCCATGCTATTCATATAATCGGGAGTATACTGTAATTCAACTTTGTCAGCTTAAGGTTATTATTCTTTATTAATGGGAGAACCTAACTTATGGGTGCTTTTCAGCACTGATTTATTTGGTGACAGTTATAACAGGTGTCTACCAGAAAGAGTTTTGACAAATATGTGTAGTCATTTTTTAGGAATAATGCCATCTAATATGTGTGTCCTCAATGAGCTTGTTGCACTTGGAGATGCTTTAGTGTGCTGGATTTGGACAAGAGTGTCATGAGCTTTTATTCTGTATTGCACTTCATGTGAATTCAAGTCTGGTGTATCATACTTTACACAGTTGATACCTTCCATTAACTGTCAAGGAAATGCCAAACATATGATCAAGTTAAGATGAGGGGTGAAGCAGTGAATGCATGTCCAGCGTCTACTCTTGTCATATTGCTACTGTTGTCAGCAATGAAGCAGCTGAGTACAACACTGTGTAAATTGATCCAAACAATAACCTGACATTCCAGAGGCTCTTGAATATTTTCAGCATTTATGTTTTCAACTTGGAGCACAATTTTCTGATTAGTATGCTGCTGAAGTTACTGTGATTAGTAGTGGTAATGGCTGTGACAGAAATGCTGATACCAGTCCCAGAAATAAAATACTCATCCCTTTTCCATGGCTAAGTAAAATGCTGTTTAGAGAATGATAGAAAATTTTCATTTCTTGTCTACCTGTTAGTAGTAAAATATGACTTTTTCTACTGTTTGTGTTGGTGTGCCTTGTTTTGATCAAGAAGATTACATAAATATTTAACAAAGTAATGTTGATGAAATTTCTGCCTAAAAGGGATAAATAGGTCTCACTATGGTTGTTACCTTTAGCAGCCTTAGTGTTAAATATCCTTCACAATAGAGTGTAGCTCCAGAGCCATAACTAGGGCGGGGTGAGAGGAGCAGCCCCGCAGGGCGCTGAGCTGGCAGGGGCGCAGGATCAGGCGCAGCAGCAGCAGCCCTCCCGCCCCCAAGATTGGGCCTAGCAGCATTGGCAGGAGTCCATGGGTGTAGTTTGGGGTGGGGGGCATTGCCTCCCGCCAAACAGAGGGGTGGGCCAGGAGCAGAGGGAGTATGGAGCTGCTTCTCCTGCTGACAGGGCCTCTGCAGCTGGATGCTGCCTCCTGCGTCGTAGTGCTCATTGGCTTCCCCTTCTACGTGTGCTGGGCACCCTGCATGGCCAGCATCCTGCTTTCTGTACAAGGGTGAGTGCCCGCGGGGAGCTGGGGTCTGGGATGAGGTGGGGAGAGGAGCCAGTGGGGCAGGAATGGGGAGGGAGATAGGGGTAGGGGACAGTGTGGAAGAGGGAAGGGATGGGGAAGGGGGGAAAGCGCAGCATCCCCTCAGTAGCAGCAGGCTCTCTTTTCCTCTGTTAAGCTGGCTCATTTCCCCCCACCCCCAGCACTGGCAGCCCACCTCCAGTGGGTACCTCCTCCCTTGCCCTCCAAATACCCACTCCATCACCTCCCAAATATTCCTCCCAGTACACAGACACCACCTCCATCACCCCTCAAATATTGATACCATAAGTTGAGGGATCTTTCTGATTTGACTTGAAAATCAATCATTTGACTTATTTTTGCCCTTGCAGTTACTGGTTATATTTGTCTTGTTGGCATGGGTAGCATTACAACACCAACACCATTGGATTTTCAGTTACTTAAATGGTTCCCATTATGTGTCTTAAAATTCAGGGGTTCATTAATAACTTACTCTGTCCATCCATATCAATATCTCTTTGATGGGGATTTTACAATACTGCTACAGAACTTTTGGGAACTTGTGGAAGGGTATCTACTCTAACTTTATGGGTTGACTATTGACACACCTCACTGTGTTTGGTGCCAAGTAGATGTTTGTCTTTGATTGAGTATTTTGCCCAGCAGATACACCCCAGACTGTTTCAGCTTGTGGTGCTTATGCTGCTTTGTTACACGTTCTTCACTCTGATAGTGACTATTCCTCCACTAACAGATGCAGTACATGAGCATGCACACTCAAGTTTGATGTTGATTTGACTTTAGGTTTCTTGCATGGTTGGGTTTGAGAGCCAGTAGAAACTTGTACTGACTGATTAAATACAGACATTTCAGAATTTGATCTTGGAATTGTGTAACTGTACAAAACTGCATGAAAAACTGGGTCAGGGAATTACAGTCTAACTTAGACAAACAGAACATATCAGGACAGCTCAGATGTAAGAAGGCATAGAAACAATATTGTGGAGATCAAGGCTGGAGGCTTCATAATGCAAGTGGATTTTAAGAAGGGTTGAAGTTGAGAGAGGGAGAGAGAGAACTTGAATAATATGAAGGATATTGGGGATAAAGTGTGACACATCTGAAGGTTGAGGGGAAAAAAGGAAACTGGTAAGGATATGAATGTGCATAAGGAGTAAGGATGTAGACAGGTTATTGGGGCCCAAGTTTTAAAGAGCTTGAAATTAATGTGGAAAGAGGAAGGTAGCTAGTGAGGGGATTTAGGAAGGGGCTAATACTGTTGGAGCAGGAGAAAAGGAAGATGCTTTACATAATTTTGCATAGATGAGATGAGATCTGGTGAAGCAGAGGAAATTATAATAACTGAGGTGAGTTAAGATCAAGGAATGTGTTGTTGATATTTGCCACAGGAATGGAAGGGACAATTAGAGAAAGGTTATACAGGAAGCAGTAACATGACTGATAAATTTCTTACCTGATCATTTCCTTTCTGCTACCAGTGTCTCTCACAGTTCTGATATGTATGGGCTATTGCCCTCCTGTCTGCAGTTTCTAGAGGCAATTCAAAGCTGTAGCACAGCCTGTGCAAGCCACCTCCTTTTCTGGCCTTCTATCAGCTGGTTCATTCCAAAGCTGTGTAAAAAATCATAGAATATTATTACTAATGATAACTTTAATGCCAACCTATAAACTATATACAGTAGTGTAGCAGGGTGAGCACCTGGTCCAGCCCTGAAGGGGTTGGAAAAGCAAAACCCTGGCTGATTGGGGGAAGTGGCAGCAGCTGGGGGCCATGCCCCAATCACGGCCCAGCTAGCTTTGAGCCAGAAGTTCCAGTAGAGACTCTCTCTAGCTTGGAGAGAGAGGGACCTGGCTGCAAGGGCTGAGAAAGTACCTAGACTGGGAGCAGGGCTGGGGAAGGCCAACGGAGCCGGGGAGCTCGAGCCTAGGAAAGCCCCAGGCTGCAGGCCTGGGAAGGCCTCTTAAGTACGAGGGTGGCAGGGGCAGCCACGGGTAGGCAGAGGCAGCAGGTCCAAACCCCCTCGCCTGCGGGAAGGAAGCGGGGGCTAGTTGGTGACTGGCAGTAGCCTAAGACTGAGGCGAGGTTGGGATAGTGGGTGGGGATTCCCCTGGGAGGGGGAGACCCAGAACTGTGGGAGTACTGCCAGGGGACAGCACCCAAGACAAGGGCACTGGGGACCGGGAAGGACATGGGGGCTGGGGCGGCGAGACGCCTGCCTGAAGGAGGCGCTCTGAAGGCTGGACACTAATTCCCTGAGATGACCAGCAGGAGGCGCTGCCAGGTGAGACTGCACCCCATGACAAGCAGGCAACGACCGACAAGCATAACTATCAAAATTAAATACTGTCCCTTGGCTAGGAAGCCAACCAGGGAGGGGTAGCATTTTGAGAGATGCTGTTAGCAGAAAGGAAGTGATAAATTTCTTATCTGATCATATGCAGCTCAGTATCTCCCACAATTCTGATTGTGTGGGAAATAATGAGCAGTAGGGATGAGAAAAACATGATGAGATGGGGAAGACCTCACCCCTCACAGTTAATTGTCCAAAATGGCAGTGCTATTATTGGACCACCACCTGCAGCACCTTACTACCAAAGGAAGGCCTCTGCCGAGGACAGAAAGTCCACTTTATAGTAAAAGGTGTTAACCGATGACTACATTTCTGCCCTGAAGATCTTTGGAGTGGAAGCACAAGCTTTTTCCACCTACAGAATCACCATAGATCTTGTGGAATGTGCCTTGATGACATCTGGACCAAGAGCAGCTGACACCTTATATGCCTCTATGATGCAGAGCTTGATCCATCTATCTGTCTAGTGATAGCTTGGATACCGTGAGCCCTTGGCACTTCAGATGAAAGGAGACAAACAAGGAGCTCAATCTGTTTGTTGATTCAATGTGCTTGATATAGATTTTTAGTGCTCTTTGAACATCTAGTGTGTGCCACAGCTTTTATGTCTGGTGCAGTGGCTTTGGACAGGCTAAAAGGAGGACAGTCTTCTCTGAGGCATGGAAGGATGAATTCACCTTAGGATAATGACTCTAGAATTCTTTGCACCACCTTGTCATGACCACGACTGGGGTTTCTTCATGAATAAAACTGTCAGTTCGGAAACTTCAGACATGACAGCAACCAGAAAACAGATTTTATTGGGTAGGTAGAATGGAGGAACGGATGTCAGTGGCTCAAAAAGGCATGTGGTTAAGGATTTTACAGAAGTGGTTGGTCCCACTTAAGAAAGAATTGTCTAAAAACAGGGTTAATCAATCTGACTTCTAAGAAATCTAGATACCTGTGTTACTCATAGACTCATAGATATTAAGGTCAGAAGGGACCATTATGATCATCTAGTCTGACCTCCTGCACAATGCAGGCCACAGAATCTCACCCACCCGCTCCTGCAATAAACCTCTCACCTATGTCTGAGCTATTGAAGTCCTCAAATCATGGTTTAAAGACTTCAAGGTGCAGAGAATCCTCCAGCAAGTAACCCATGCCCCATGCTACAGAGGAAGGCGAAAAATCCCCAGGGCCTCTTCCAATCTGCCCTGGAGGAAAATTCCTTCCCGACCCCAAATATGGTGATCAGCTGAACCCTGAGCATGTGGGCAAGATTCATCAGCCCGATATTCAGGAAAGAATTCTCTGTAGTAACTCAGATCCCACCCCATCTAACATCCCATCACAGGCCATTGGGCCTATTTACCATGAATATTTAAAGATCAATTAATTGCCAAAATCATGTAATCCCATCATACCATCTCCTTCATAAACTTATCAAGTTTAATCTTGAAGCCAGATAGAACTGGACTTGACATAAGCAGCTATTTTGTGTACTCAGCCACCATTAACTGGAAGCGAGAACACCACGTAGTGAGGAATAATTTGGCCATTCCATAAGCAGACAAAACAGCTACGCAGCTGCAGAGTTGCTAATAAGGATAGATAACCTGACCGATTCATGAGAATGGGAGGAAATGTGAAGAGTTGATCTTGGATCTGGGTGTCTATGACCATGAGTTTTTTTTTGTTTTTGTTGGGAGTTGCTTTGCTGACGAGTAGAATTATGAGTTACCATTTGCAGATGTTAGGGAAATTGTTAGCCCACTAAGAGTTATGAGTTATGTGCTTTGTTTTGAGAAACCTATAAAAAGATTAGTTGGAGTGTGTAATTTGGAGAAATTCGAAATGAATTTTGATGAGTTAGGAACAACATAAGAATGGCCATACTGGGTCAGACCAAAGGTTCATCGAGCTCAGTATCCTGTCGTCCAACCGTGGCCAATGCCAGGTGCTCCAAAGGGAATGAACAGAACAGGTAATCAAATGTTCCATCCCCTGTCACCTGTTTCCAGCTTCTGGCAAACAGAAGCTAGGGACACCATCCCTGCCAATCCTGGTTAATAGCCATTGATGGACCTATACTCCATGAACTTGTCTAGTTCTTATTTTAACCCTATTGTCTTGGCCTTCACAACATCCTCTGGCAAGGAGTTCCACAGTTTGATCGCGCTTTGTGTGAAAAAATACTTCCTTTCATTTCTTTTAAACCTGCTGCCTATTAATTTCATTTGGTGACCCCTAGTTCTTGTGTTATGAGAAGGAGTAAATAACACTTTGTTATTTACTTTCTCCACACCAGTCATGATTTTATAGATCTCAATCATATTCCCCCCTTAGTCATCTCTTTTCCAAGCTGAAAATTCCTAGTCTTATTAATTTCTCCTCTTACGGCAGCAGTTCCATACCCCTAATAATTTTTGTTGCCCTTTTCTGAAGCTTTTTCAATTCCAATATATCTTTTTTTGAGATGGGGCAACCACATCTGCATGCAGTATTCAAGATGTAGGCATACCATGGATTTAGGATTACCATACATCTGTATTTTCCTGGACATGTCCGGTTTTTTGATTCCTAAATCGCCGTCTGGGAGGAATTTTTAAATATCTAAAACATCTGGAATTTTGCCATTATTATTTTTCCCCAAAGAAGAGTTGATCATTTGAGAAAGCGTGAATGTTGATCACTCAAGAGAGTGCACACTTTTTCCCCCTAGCTCCCAGCGCTTGCACCGCGAAACAGCTGTTTCGCATCGCTGGGAGGGAGGAGGAGGGGGGAATGTGGCACACACAGGGGAGGAGGCAGGGCCGGGGTGGGGATTTGGGGAAGGAGTCCAATGGGGCAGGGAGGGGGTGGAGTTGGGGGTGGGGGGAACATGAGCAAATAGCCCCCGCTCTACTCCCCCCGCCACTCCCCCTCTCCCCCCCTGGTGGAGTGTCCTCTTTTTTGAATGTTCAAATATGGTAACCCTACATGGATTTATATAGACGCAATATGATATTTTCTTCTTTCTTATTATCTATCCCTTTCCTAATGATTCCCAACATTCTGTTTGCTTTTTTGACTGCCCCTGCATATTGTGTGGATGTTTTCAGAGAACTATCCACAATTACTCCAAGATCTCTTTGCTGAATGATAACAGCTAATTTAGACCCCATCATTTTATATGTATAGTTGGGATTATGTTTTCCAATGGGCATTACTTTGCATTTATCAACATTGAATTTCATCTGCCATTTTGTTTCCCTGCCACCCAGTTCTGAGAGTTCCTTTTGTAGCTCTTCGCAGGCTACCTGGGACTTAGCTATCTTGAGTAGTTTTGTATCATCTGCAAATTTTGCCACCTCACTGTTTACCCCTTTTTCCAGATCATTTATGAATATGTTAAATAGGACTGTTCCCAGTAGAGACCCCTGGGGGACACCACTATTTACCTCTCTCCATTCTGAACACTGACCATTTATTCCTGCCCTTTGTTTCCTATCTTTTAACAGTTACCAATCCATGAGAGAACCTTCCCTCTTATCTCATGACAGCCTACTTTGCTTAAGAGCCTTTGGTGAGGGACCTTGTCAAAGGCTTTCTGAAAATCTAAGTACACTATATCCACTAGATCCCCTTGTCCACATGCTTGTTGACCCCCCTCAGAGAATTCTAGTGGATTGGTGAGGCATGATTTCCCTTTACAAAAAGCATGTTGACTTTTCCCCAACAATTTATGTTCATCTATATATCTGACAACTTTGTTCTTTACTATAGTTTCAACCAGTTTGCCCGGTACTGAAGTCAGGCTTACGGGCCTGTAATTGCTGGGGTCACCTCTGGAGTCCTTTTTAAAAATTGGTATCATATTAGCTATCCTCCAGTGATTTGGTACAGATGACTGGAGGATAGCTAATGTGCTGCCAATATTTAGGAAACTGACATCCAACTCCCCAGCAGCTAGAAGGCAGGGTAGCCACCAGAAACCTGCCGCTAATCACTTGACACCATCTCAGACTTTGGGTAATTATATCTGGCGTCTCTAGACTATTGTTTTAGATGTGTGCGTTAGACTCTAAAAAGGAATTTTGTTTTGTGTGAAAGTTCTCTTGTGTGTACCAATCATTAATCAGACTGAGGAGCTGTGTCCCCATTGATTTTTGTCCTGAAACCGCCTTGAAAACAAGACTAGTTACCATAGTTTTGGCTTCAGAAAACCCTGGGTAACACCTGATGGTTCTTTGTCAAGGAACTAGAGGACCTACCAAAGAAGACACTACTTTTGCTGACACCTGGTGTGCTACAGTGCTGGAAGTTCTGAACAGTACTACAGTTCTTGTCTATGCCTTCCTGAAGTAAGTCCTGGATAACTGGAATACCAGGTTCCTTGGGATATTCATTGAGTTCTAGACAACATGAGCTAAACCTAGCCCAGATGGAAGAGTAGGCCTTTAGTGTTTGAAGCTCAGCTGAAGAAGACTACAGTTCCAATCACTTTGGAGGCTAGTCCTAGTGTGTCTAATGCTTCTGTGTCAATAGCCAGGCTGGCAGCTGTAGATGGTCTGAGTCTCAATGGAGAAGTGGGTCTTGATAAAGGATGTCTGGTCTCACTGGTAGCAGCATTGGTGATTCTAGTTTCAGTTCTATCAGATCAGAGAATCATCGTCTCCTTAGCCAATGCAAAGATAGCAGTGTCACCTGTGCTGTTTCTTGCCCTGTCTTTTTGATCACCTTTCCTAGAAGTGGAAAGGGTGGGAATGCATATAGCAGGCTTTGTGGTCCTCTTTGCAAAAGAGCATCTGTTCCCCAGGATTTAGAGTCTGATTTTTCTGATGAAATACTTCAGCCATTCTTGTTCTTGTGACTGCTGATCTGGTTGACTGCTAGAAGGCCAAACTTCTGCAAAATCAAAGTGAAGTCTTTCTGATTTAGGTTGAGTTGTAGATTGTGCAACTGCTGAGCCAGTCAGCTTTTTGATTCAGCTCTTTTTGTGTGTATTGCTCTTATGGATAGGAGAGTCCTCTTTCCCATTCCAGTATCTCCTTGCTTCTGAGTGTACAGTTACACTCTTGTTCCTCCTTGTTTGTTGATATACACCATAGTGGTTGTGTTGTCCTACTGGACAAGAACACGTTTGCCTTTTGGGTAGTTCTGGAACCTTTGCAGGGCTAACTTGTCTGCTTTGAGCTCTAGTATGTTATTGCTCTTGTCCATTTCCCTGGGGTTCCAGGAATATTGCACTGTCCTGTGCCCCAGATGTAGTCCCCATCCCATTAGGCTCATATTGGTTGCAAGTGCCTGTGGGTCTGTAAGGCATGTGCAAAGTCCCTAGCAGGCATTCTGTGAGATTGTCCACTGTCTGAGAGAGTTCTGTACCTGGTACAGAACCAGTACCTGATCTTGCATGCATTCAGATTAGTGGTTCCATACTTTCAAGAGAGAGGCCTGGTGAAGGTACCTGATATGGGACCTCTTCATGGGATGATTCCTACACATGAAAACAGGGGCCCCAGTAACTATAGACTGGGTCATCCTTGCACACTTTACCAACATGGATATCAGGTTCTGGATCTTGAGGAATCTGTCCAGTGATGGGTAGATCTTTGCCACAGAAGTGTCTGTTTCCACTTCCTGTCTTTGAGGAGGGAGTCAAGGAGCTTTTCTTGATGATTTATCACAAATCTGTGTGCTTTAAGCAGATCTACCATCACAGGATAGTTTGACTTCTATATTTGCGGGGAGGGAAGCTCCAGTCAGACCAATGGGGCCACATGGGGGTGGGAAAGTTCCACACCTCCCCAAGGCTTGCAGTTTGGAGGGGCAACGCCCTCCTGCCCCACAAAGTACGCCCATGTCTACCATTCGCATTGTGGCACTGGGTCAGAGTGCTTGGGTTGGAGTTCTGATCAAAATGTCATCTAGGAATGGGTATAGGTGAGTTCCCTGAGAGCTGAGTCTGGTGGTTATAACCATCAACATCTTGGTAAACACCCTGTGGGTTGATGGGAGTATTTGTTACTGGTAGTGGGCCATGCTGTATGCAAATCTTAGCAGTCTGTGGTGGCATGGTTACATAGGAATGTGGAAATATGTATCTGCTGGATCCACAGAAGTGAGGAAGTTCCCTTCAGAGAAGCATACTACTGTTGAAGGTAGTGTCTCCATCTGCGATCATGTTTTTGTTATCCATTTATTGAGCCTCCTGAGATGGCTGTGAACATGGGTGGCAGAAACGCTAGTCAGCTGTAGTAGGCAAGGATCCTCTTCTGGGTTGTGGTAGAAAGATAATAAACTGCATCTTAGGCTGGGGGGCTATCTGTAAGCGAGGACTGGCCTGTCTCCCAAGGTCTGTGAGAGTGAGAGATTGTCCTTCACCTGCACATCTCCCAATGTGATCATGTGCCCCTCTGCCATGCAACATTGGCCAAACTGGACCCTTTCTACGCAAAAGAATAAATGGACACAAATCTGACATCAAGAATTATAACATTCAGAAACCAGTAGAACACTTCAGTCTCCCTGGACACTCAATAACAGACTTAAAAGTGTCAGTTGTTCAACAAAAAAAATTTCAAAAACAGTCTCCAATGAGAAACTGCAGAACTGGAACTAATTTGCAAACTGGACACCATCAAATTAGACCTGAATAAAGACTGGGAGTGGATGGGTCACTACATTGAATTCATTAGCACTACAAAAGTGATTTTTCCTCCCTTCTTGTGAACTGTTGAGAATAGCCCACTTCCACCTTAACTGAATTGGCTCGTTAGCACTGACTCCCCCACTTGGTAAGGCAACGTCCATCTTTTCATATGCTGTGTATTTGCCAATCCATGCATCTGATGAAGTGGGTTTTGGCCCACGGAAGCTTATGCCCAAATAAATTTGTTAGTCTCTGACTCCTTGTTGTTTTTGCTGATATAGACTAACACGGCTACCACTTTGAAACCTATCGTGAAAGCATAACTTACAAATGTAGATTTTTTTTTTGTTACATAACTGCTCTCAAAAACAAAACAGTGTAAAACGTTAGAGCCTACAAGTCCACTCAGTCCTACTTCTTGTTCAGCCATTTGCTAAGACAAACAAGTTTGTCTACATTTATAAGAGATACTACTGCCTGCTTCTTATGTACGTCACCTGAAAGTGAGAACAGGCATTTGGCATGGCACAAGCGTTCACATGACACTTTTGTAGCCAGCGTTGCAAGGTATTTACTTGCCAGAAGTGCTAAACAGTTGTATGTCCCTTTATGCTTCAGCCACCATTCTGGAGGACATGCTTCCATGCTGATGTTTTTTGTTAAAATAATAGTGCGCTAATTAAATTTGTGACTGAACTCCTTGGGGGGAGAATTGTATGTCCCCTGCTCTGTTTTACCCGTATTCTGCCATATATTTCATGTAATATGATGACCCAGCACATATTGTTTAATTTACGAACACTGTCACTGCAGATTTGACAAAATGCAAAGAAGGTACCAATGTGAGATTTCTAAAAATAGCTACAGCACTCCACCTGAGGTTTAAGAATCTGAATTCCCATCCAAAATCTGAGGGGAAAGAGGTGTGCAGCATGGTTTCAGAAGTCTTAAAAGAGCAACATTCAAATGTGGAAACTACAGAACCTGAACAACCAAAAAAAGAAAATCAACCTTCTGCTGGTGGCAACTAACTCAGATGATGAAAATTAACATGATTGGTCTGCACTGCTTTGGATCGTTATCGAGCAGAACCCAACCTCAGCATGGACACATTTTTTCTGGAATGGTGACTGAAGCATCAAGGGACATATGAATCTTCAGTGCTTCTGGCATGTAAATATCTTGCAACACAGGCTACAACAGTGCCATGCAAGTGCCTGTTTTCACTTTCAGGTGACAGTGTAAACACGAAGTGGGCCCCATTTTCTCCTGCAAATCTAACCAAACTTGTTTGTCTGAGTGATTGGCTGAAGTAGAACTGAGTGGATTTGTAGGCGCTAAAGTTTTATATTGTTTTATTTTTGAATGCAGTTATTTTTCTGTACATCATTCGATATTTGTAAGTTCAACTTTCATGAGAAAGCTATTGCACTACAGTACTTAGGTGAATTGAAAATACTATTTGTTTTGTTTTTTACAGTGAAAATATTTGTAACAAAAATAAATACAAAGTGAGCACTGTACACTTTGTATTCTGTGTTGTAATTGAAATCAATATATTCGAAAATGTAGAAAACATCCAAAAGCATTTAAATAAATGGTATTATTGTTTAACAGTGCAGTTAATCATGATTAATTTTTTAATCACATGATTAATCATGTAATTGTTTTTTAATCGCTTGACAGCCCTAATGTGTATATATTTGTGTGTGTGTATGTACAAACATAGACAGTTAATATTTAACTTTTGCTATCTTTTTTCTTATAACAAAACACATACACCTATGGTTCTAGGTGGTACCATATAGACTATTTACAAAAATACTGTACATGAGAAACGAGAAAAGATCAAGATATGTACACAGTGCTTGAATTCCCACATATTAACAGCAGTATTTCCAGTATATGGATTTTTATGACACATATCAAAACAAAAAATTAAGGAAAACAAAGTTAAGAAGGAAAAAGGGGTGGGAGGGAAGGGACAGACAGGAGAAGGAACAGAGAAAGGGAGCATGTGGATATATCTCCTGCCCTTCATCCAAGCCTTCTGCAAGGAACTTCAGTGGATCAGTTCTAGGAAAATGGACTGAAATTTTTCCAGTGTTTCCTGTATATTGTATGTGATGATTTCTTTTGCAGCCACATCCACCAGTCCATTCTACCAGCCTCTGTGTCTTGGGAGGATTTAATTATCCATTGTAGAAAAATTTAATATTGTGCAGCAAGTAAAACTGTATGTAGCCATCCCCTTTTGTATGGGGATAGCCTCCATTTGCTGGGTATATGATCCAGTATGCAGGTATCTGCTTTAAGGTCAAGTGAAGTCTTTGGGATCATGCTAATGCTGGGGTTTAGTACCATCCCAAAGCTTGAAACAATAGGACATGACCAAAATACATGTTCAGGTTTGGCTTCTTTATCCCCACATCTCCAGCATTGATCACTGGGGTCAGCTTTAATTATTTAACGTCTTTGGCTTAACCATTGTATCCTAAATATTACTTTTTGGTTGAATGAGTTGTGATCATTAAGCGAGTAGTATGACTGCTCAGAGCTCCAGTGTGAAACTGCAGAAAAACCTGAGTCTCTTTGGATTAAGTTTAGAAGTGTGAGCAACAAGGGTGATGTCATGGTGGGAGTCTGCTATAGACGATCGGATCAGGGTGATGAGGTGGATGAGGCTTTCTTCCGGCAACTAACGGAAGTTACTAGATCGCAGGCCCTGGTTCACATGGGAAACTTCAATCACCCTGATATCTGCTGGGAGAGGAATATAGCGGTGCACAGACAATCCAGGAAGATTTTGGAAAGTGTAGGGGACAATTTCCTGGTGCAGGTGCTGGAGAAACCAACTAGGGCAGAGATCTTCTTGAGCTGCTGCTCACAAAGCAGGAAGAATTAGTAGGGGAAGCAAAAGTGGATGGGAACCTGGGCAGCAGTGACCATGAGATGGTCGAGTTCAGGATCCTAACACAGGGAAGAAAGGAGAGCAGCAGAATATGGACCCTGGACTTCGGAAAAGCAGATTTTTGACAACCTCAGGGAAATGGTGGGCAGGATCCCCTGGGAGAATAACATGAGGGGGAAAGGAGTCCAGGACAGCTGGCTGTATTTTAAAGAATCCCTATTGAGGTTACAGGGACAAACCATCCCGATGTGTAGAAAGAATAGTAAATATGGCAGGCGACCAGCTTGGCTTAACAGTGAAATCTTTGCTGATCTTAAACACAAAAAAGAAGCTTACAAGAAGTGGAAGATGGGACAAATGACCAGGGAAGAGTATAAAAATATTTCTCAGGCATGCAGGAGTGAAATCAGGAAGGCCAAATCACACCTGGAGTTACTCTTAACATCTCTTGCTAGCTGCAACAAGAAGGGTTTCTTCAGGTATGTTAGCAACAAGAAGAAAGTCAAGGAAAGCGTGGGCCCCTTACTGAATGAGGGAGGCAACCTAGTGACAGAGGATGTGGAAAAAGCTAACGTACTCAATGCTTTTTTTGCCTCTGTCTTCACGAACAAGATCAGCTCCCAGACTGCTGCAGTGGGCAGCACAGCATGGGGAGGAGGTGACCAGCCCTCTGTGAAGAAAGAAGTGGTTTGGGACTATTTAGAAAAGCTGGACAAGCACAAGTCCATGGGGCTGGATACACTGCATCCGAGAGTGCTAAAGGAGTTGGTGGATGTGATTGCAGAGCCATTGGCCATTATCTTTGAAAACTCATGGCGATTGGGGGAGGTCCATGCCTGACTAATCTAATTGCCTTCTATGATGAGATAACTGTCTCTGTGGATGAAGGGAAAGCAGTGGACATGTTATTCCTTGACTTTAGCAAAGCTTTTGACACGGTCTCCCACAGAATTCTTGCCAGCAAGTTAAAGAAGTATGGGCTGGATGAATGGACGATAAGGTGGATAGAAAGCTGGCTAGATTGTCGGGCTCAACGGGTAGTGATCAATGGCTCCATGTCTAGTTGGCCGTCGGTATCAAGTGGAGTGCCCAAAGGGTCGGTCCTCGGGCCGGTTTTGTTCAATAGCTTCATTAATGATCTGGAGGATGGTGTGGATTGCACCCTCAGCAGATGACACTAAACTGGGAGGAGAGGTAGATACGCAGGAGGGTAGGGATAGGATACAGAGGGACCTAGACAAATTAGAGGATTGGGCCAAAAGAAATCTGATGAGGTTCAACAAGGACAAGTGCAGAGTCCTGCACTTAGGACGGAAGAGTCCCATGCACCGCTACAGAATAGGGACCGAATGGCTAGGCAGTAGTTCTGCAGAGAAGGACCTAGGGGTTACAATGGACGAGAAGCTGGATATGAGTCAACAGTGTGCCCTTCTTGCCAAGAAGGCCAATGGCATTTTGGGGTGTATAAGTAGGGGCATTGCCAGCAGATCGAGGGACGTGATCGTTCCCCTCTATTTGACATTGGTGAGGCCTCATCTGGAATACTGTGTCCAGTTTTGGGCCCCACACTAGAAGAAGGATGTGGAAAAATTGGAAAGAGAACAGCGGAGGGCAACAAAAATTATTAGGGGACTGGAACACATGACTTATGAGGAGAGGCTGAGGGAACTGGAATTGTTTAGTCTTTGGAAGAGAAGAATGAGGGGGGATTTGATAACTGCTTTCAACTACCTGAAAGGGGGTTCCAAAGAGGATGGCTGTAGACTGTTCTCAGTGGTAGCAGATGACAGGACAAGGAGTAATGGTTTCAAGTTGCAGTGGGGGAGGTTTAGGTTGGATATTAGGAAAAACTTTTTCACTGGGAGGGTGGTGAAACACTGGAATGGGTTACCTAGGGAGGTGGTGGAATCTCCTTCCTTAAAAGTTTTTAAGGTCAGGCTTGACAAAGCCTTGGCTGCGATGATTTAGTTGGGGATTGGTCCTGCTTTGAGCAGGGGGTTGGACTAGATGACCTCCAGAGGTCCCTTCCAACACTGATATTCTATGATCAGCTGTTCAAAGGTTGCTTGCTTAATCTTGCAAATTGCTTAGTTTCACTTCTGGTGAGATATTTATTGCCAGTTCTTTTTTCTATTTTTGCCTCATTACATATAGCTTAGGTACTGGTTGAGGGAAATAGCATAAATCTCCATAAAATTTGAGTATTTCTGGTGCTTTGAACAGTGCAAGTGCTTCTGGACCAACTTTCAAGATGAGTAGATGATGGATTTGAATGTGTTGCCATATTGCAGTACTTTGTAAGTGGTATTGTAAATGGAGTGAAGTACATAGTACCATAAGTTCACTTTATAAAGTACATAGTTAGAGAAAGAGTTGACCAATTAAATTGGACAGACACAACAGAAACAATTATAGGTGATTTGGAGGGAGGAAGTTAAGAAATATAAGTAGGGACTGGCAAGTTGGAAAACAGACTGACATGAAGGCAGCTGAGAACATGTGAAAGATCTCAAAGAGATTGGGGGGAGAGAGAGTGGAAAAGGAACATAAAGAGCAAAAAGGAAGAAAAAACAGCCTGCGGAGCACATGCGGAGATAGGAGGGGGAAATACAGCGCAATCTGGAAAGGGAAGAGAGATTTCAGAAATACTGATGGACCAGAGGGATGATCAGAAACTCAGAGGATGCAGAAAAGTTTCAAGGAGTAGCAAAGAGAACTGACTGAAGTGATTGAGGAAGCTGTGCAAATCAGAGTGGAATGGGTAGCTGAGAGAGGATTTTCCTGGCTAGATTACAACCTGTAATAGGTATAGAAGGACTAGAAAGTGGAGATCTAAATACTTATGAGCAGTTGAGAAAACATTGGATGGATAGCTGAGAGAGAACAGTCCGGTACAATATGGTAGTTGACTGATGCCAAGGGTGGGGGGAAATAGCTATTATCATGCAAGTGTATGAGTGTTGATATGATTCACTGTAACAGTTTCTTCAATCAATTACTGTATGTTGTGTAAATGGAAAACCTATATAATGTATATAATTTTACAATGTTTTTGGAGCTTATATAGGAAAACCTGCATACATGCTAAGAACTGTAGGCATTCTGTACAGCCAGTAGCACAAAACTTCAGAAGAAGAAGGTAATAATAAAATTGCATGTTGTCAGTGGAAATGTTCTTTTTTCTGCATATTTACTAATGTGTTTAACATTTTTCCAAATGCACTGAAAAAGCTGCCGCTCTTCCTTTGTGCTGTTGTGGATAGAGTTTGTAACAGTATTGTTAGTTTTTTCAAATGTCATGGGTCAACACATGTTTCTTGTATGTGACTTGAATGTTTCTTAAATGTAACCCCCCACATGGTTTGTCAAAGCACTTGTATTATTCGTTCCATGTTTTTCCAGCATTACATACTTATTTTCAAATTTTCATTTAATTTGTTTTGGGTTTGTAGAAGATATGTTTCATTTGATTTTTGTCCTGCTTGATCTGTTTTTTATTTTATGTTTAATTCCTAAAAAGAGACCTATTTAGGCAGTTACCTGCTGAAATATTTAAGAAAATCTAGGAAACGTTGCATCAGGAGAGTGTTTTCCTATTAATCTTGAACCATTACTCCTGAGACAGAATACCAAAGAGCTGGAATATTTTTGTAAGCAGCTTTGCAGTGCTTGATACCTTGGTTTGGTCAGACAAAACTATTGTGTCTGAGTTTCAAAGTAATGCATGACAAGTTATGCACGTTACATAGTTAGTATTTTATATACACACATTTGATGAATTCAGGCAATACTTTTAAAGTTAGCTCTTGTAGTAAAGATGATCCCAGATTTACAACCAGTTTATATATAGACTGTATGTTGTCATCTGCCTGAGAAAACATTGCCTGACAAAGCTTTTACTGTCCAGAGATTGCTTATGACATGGTATCACTAAAAAAATGTAATGTCTTTGTTTAGTTAATTAAACCATCCAGCTTTAGCTACTTTAGATATGAGCATTTTAAAACTTTGTTGTTGTTAAAAATCAGGGTTTCCAGGTGATTTTCTGTTGCTTCATGTCAAAGGGATAAAGTATTTTAATAAGAACATGTCCCATTGGAGAGCTGTATTGCACAAATAACATGCAACATAAAAGTTTCCTTTTCTCTTGACTTCTAATTTTTCCTGCAGATGGCTTCCTCTTGGGTATAATTTGGAAGATTTTTCAGGAGAACTTAGTACTGTGTCTGCTTTATCGTATTCAAAGTATATAAGATGTTACAAATGTCCTGAAGTATTTCTATTCCCTGTGTATACTTAGGGGACAAAAGAAGAGAGCTCCCCCCCCCCCCCGGTGACTAATGTTGCTACTTTTTACAAGTAGGAGCTTCACTAACATTTGAAGCATTTTGAGAAGACATATCTTAATTATTTTTGTGATTTTTTTTTTAAACCAGAAAAAATGTGGAGTTATTATTTTAAATTTACATGAATTAGTTGCTTCTATTCATTAATAGTTTGCTTGGGAATATTATTATTATTTATCATTTATATATCACTATCAACATATATTGTCCTTTATAAGACATAGAATTTGATATACTTCCTGTTTACAATCCAACTATCCCATAAAATAGACAAGGTGAGTGAGGTAATATTTTCTTTTGGACCACCTTCTGTTATCCAATTTGTGAGAGAGACAAATTTTCAAGCTTAAACACGAGCACTTCTTCAGGTCTGAGAAATTTACTTAGTGTGTCAGCTGAATACAAGGTGTTTTGGCTAAAGTAGTTAAGACATATTTCAAGGGACCATTCAAGGTGAAGTAGCCTGAGTTCACCTCTCCAGTCATAGAAAGGAAAGGAGCAGGAGGAAGCTGGGGGGTCGTTCAAGTGGATTATAGATTGTTGTAATAAGCCATAAATCCAGTGTCTGTATTCAGTTGATAATTTTTAGTGTCTAGCAAAGTTAGGAATTTAAGCTTCCAGACTCGTCTTTTGAAGGTGTTGTGCTGGTTTCCTTTAAGGATGAGGACCGAGAGGTCAGATAGGACTGATTGCTTTGCGAAAAGTGTTCACCAACAGGTGATATGGTGTTTTTGTGTTATATGATTTTTCTGTGAGAGTTCATTTGAGAGCGTAGTGATTCTCATTTCACCCACATAACTGTTGGGGCATTTAATGCTCTGGATGAAGCACACCACATGTTGTGACAGGCATGTGTAGGACCCATGGATCTTGGAAGGTGTGTTGTGGAGGATATTGATTAACGTAGCAGTGGAGGTATGTCTACAGCAGAGGTCCCTAAAATGTGGGGCGCATTCTGTAGGAATGTTTGGGGGGACCTGGCTGGGGTCCAGGCCAGACACAAGGGGTGGGGGGAAAGTGCCATCCAGCTCTGCTCCTGGCCCCGGCCCCGCGGTCGGGATCCCAGCTGCTGGCCCCACATACCCGGCCCTGCCGCCGGTCCCTGGCCCCATCCTTAACTGTGGCCCCAGCCTTGACCCCCTTACCCCATCCACATCTCCCCCTCCCAGAGCCACAGCCCCTCTCCCAGCCCTGGCTCTGGGCAGGAGGCGCAGACAGGGATAGGACGAGGTAAAAAGTTTGGGGACCTCTTCTTCCACTTCTCTGGTACAGTGTCCTTGTTTGGTGAACGCATTTTTAAGTGTTAAGGTGTAAGTCCAGACTTTCTCCTCAAAACATACTCTGTGGTAACTAAGTGCCTGGCTGTAGATAACAAATTTCTTGGTGTGTTTGGGGTTGTTACTGGATCTGTGTAAGTAGATGTGGTGATCCATGGGTTTCTTGTATATATTTGTCTGTAGGATTCCATTGCTGAAGCTGATCGTGGTGTCCAGGAAATTGATGCTCATATTAGAGAGTTCAAAAGATGGGTGCTGGTTGTAGTTGTGGTGGAAATCTGTGAGGGAGTTTAGGTCGTCCATCCTGAGGATGAAAATATCATAGATGTATCCCAGGTATTTCATTGGTTTCTTGGTGAATTTGTCCGGAAGTTCTTCCTTCAGATAGCCCGTGAAGAGGTTGGCATATTAAGAAGCCTACACATGCCTATCACAACATATGGTGTACCTCAACCAGTGCACTAAATGACCCAGTCAGAACTGTGTGGATGAAATGAGACAATCATTATATTCTCAAATGAACTCTCACAGAAAAATATGTGATAAAAACACCATGTCACTTGTAGGTGAAGACTTCTTTCACAAAGTGATCCCTCTATATCTGACCTATCAGTCCTCATCCTCAAAGGAAACCTGAACAACATCTTAAAAAGAGAGGCTGGGAGCTTAAATTCCTAACTTTGTTAGACGCTATAAAAATCATGGACTGAATAGAGACACTAGATTTTTGGCTTATTACAACAATCTATAACCGATTAGCTCCTCCACCCCCCAGCACCCTCCCTTTCCCCTCTATGACTGGAGAGGTGTTAAGGAATAACAGAAAGCCCTATCTTTGAAGTAGAACTCTTCTCTGCGAGGGACTGCTTGTTTCTTGAATGTAGTCAAGTATCAGGGGGTAGCTGTGTTAGTCTGTATCCACAAAAACAACAAGGTGCCACCGGACTGTTTTCTTGAATGTAATTTCCCATGTTGGTTATTTCTTTCCAGGAGAGAAGAAAGAAAAACTGTGTTTTTCTTTGCATTAATTAAAAAGAAAAGAAAAAGAGAGCACCTTTTTCACGCTGTTTCAGTCATAAAGATCAAAGTTTTAACCCCTGCTCTTCTCCTTCAGTACATAGCATATATTATTTAAAGCTTGTTAAGCAACCTGAAGATAAAAAGTACTTTAAGTACTATGTATTATTAATTTTGTGTTTTATTAAAATATTAGGCACTACGATTCTGTGATTCTTTGATGTATCTGACACACAGTAACCCAGCTGAAAAAATACTTGTTCTGCCATTCCTCCTCCTCCTAGCCCCCTTCAGCAACTATGCTTCTGCAATAGGAAGCATTAAAACACTTGTGATACTGTGCCTATTTATAACACAGTCGCTCAACTATCTTTTTAATACATTTAAAAAAAAAATCTTACTATTAGTGACTTGCTTTTGTTAAGCCTTCCTAAATTCATTCTGCTTTTTCTCTTTTTTCCTTGCTATCATAGCTCTCTTCCTGATGTATGTTTACTCTGTTTATTCTCATTCTCTCTCCTTCTTTATAGCTTTTTCCTAGATTGTGTTCTATACATGCTCCTCTGTTTTCTGGCCTTTCCATCTTCTCTCACTTCTCAGCATTCCCCAACAATCTTTTTCCTATGATTTCCTTTAGTCTCTTCTTAGGCCATCTGCTTTCTCATTCATGCATCTGCATCCTCTTACCTACATCACCTTGTCGACAAGGTTTGAAACTTTCCCCAGACCATTAACCATTAGACTGATATGCAGCATGGGTGACCCCTTCCAGAGCTATTAGAAGTCAAGCCTATGCATTTCTGCTGCTGGAAAGGGGAGAATGCACTCTGGTGCCATCCAGGGAGCCTTATTTGGGTGCTCCCATAATTTGTATCAGCCACTGGTTGGTAAGAGGCAGATAAATTTGAAGGCAATACCTAGTTCACTCTGGTTTCTGGATGAGAGCAGCATTCTCATTCGTCTTTTGTTTCCGTGCTCCTAAGCGTGAGCCTCTTGGTTGCCGCAATGGGCATTGATTATAATGTTCCCCATCCTCTGCTTTTGGCTTTTCCTCCTATAGTGAACCGCTCCAACACCTATCTCTGTGGCTTCTCATGCCTTTTCCAAATAGCAGTATCAGACTAAATGGACCCGATTCCTGTCAGGTTCGTGGCTGCCCTCAGGGTTCTGAATAATAGTGGTGAAAAACAACTAGATTCATTTAGCTTTCACTTTGCTTCACCATTTCATTAATTGCTCTTGGGACTTGTCTACATGGGAAGTTGGTGCGCAGAAATCTAGGGTATGAATTTACAACATTCTAGCTCAGGGGTGGGCCACATCTGGGTGGGGAAATTGCTTGCAGGGCCATGAATGTAGGGCTAGGGCAGGGGGTTAGGGTGCAGGAGGGAGTGCAGTGTGTGGGAGGGGGTGTGGTGTGCAGGAAGGGGCTCAGGGCAAGGAGTTGGGGTGCGGAGTGTGAGGGGGCTCAGGGAAGGGGGTTGGGTTGCAGGAGGGAGTGCACAGTGCAGGAGAGGGCTCAGGGCAGGGATGCAGAGTGCAGGGGGGCACAGGGCAGGGTGTTGGGTGCAGAGTGTGGGGGGGCACAGGGCAGGGAGTTGGGTTCCAGGAGGGGTGCGGAGTGCAGCAGGGGGTTGAGTTGTGGTCAGGGAGTTGGGGGGTACAGTGAAGGAGGGGTTGGGCTCTGGCCCAGCACCGCTTACCTGGAGCAGCTCCAGGGTGGCAGTGGCGCGCACTGGGGCCAGAGCAGGTTCCCTGCCTGCCCGCCCACCCGCCCTGGCCCCAGCCATGCACTGCTCCTGGGAGCAGCCGGCACCATGTCCCTGCAGCTTCTGGGGAAGGGGAGGCAGAGCGCTCTGTGTGCTGCCCTTGCCTGTGGGTACCTCCCCTGAAGCTCCCATTGGCCGCAGTTCCCCGTTCCCGTGGGCCGTAGTTTGCTCACCCCCTTCTGGCTCCTTTGCACTCACTCCCTGTATGCACTCTCTTAGTGAGCATTAAAAGAGTACACTTTAAAGTGTACTAAACTAAACCACCTGAGGGCACCCTTATCGATCAGTAAGAACGTTTGCATAGGGAGTTTAGTGTGCTGAAAATTCACACCTAGTTTGCTATGCCCTAACTTGCCCATGTAGACACGCCCTCTGTTCACATCACTAGTAGTAACTATAAAATCTTTTTTTTTTTTCTTTTGGAATGAAATCTATGATTCTGCAAAATTTGAAGCTACTCACATACAGGGTGCTTGTTGACTATGAATTAGCAATTTTAAAATGTTTTATTTTAGCCTATTTCCACATAATATGGTGGAGAATGGAGACTGTACAAGTTGCAATTCCCTGGAGATTGTGAAGCGGTCCATTTTTAGAAGCACTCCAAGCCGCCTTCTTCACTCACACACCCACCCACCCCAGAAAATTGGTGCACCAGGATGCATGGGAACTCAAAGGTTCAAACTTTCATTGTCAACTCTTATCTGCAGTCTTAATCTTGATGGAGGCATCAGAAACTCAAAGGCCGTATCTATACGAATTGCAAAGCCTCGTAATTGAGATGCAGTTTATACCAACAAAAGAGTTCTTTTCCTAGTACAGTATATATTAGTTCCCCACATGAAGTAAGTTTTATACCAGCAAAAGGACTTTTTTGACAGTAGAACTGTGTCTACACTGTGGCTTTTGTTGGCATAGTTATGTCAGTTACTGGAGTGGTTTTTTCACACTCCCAACAAATATAGCTATGCTGGCAAAATACTGACCCTAGTCTGTGATAAAGAAGTCATAAAGTTTTCCAACAATAGAGGATAAGAGTGCCCTACATTGTTTCCTGCATTTTTTTGCAGTGGAAGCTGCAGAGCTTGGTGGAAAGCACCGTACTTTTTAGCTGTCTTTACAACATATATTGTTTGTTCTTAAACACATAACTTACACATATTTTTAAAATATAATTTCCTGTATAATCCTCCGGCTAACATTACTTTTTAAAGTTGGGGAATTCCAGCAGGTGTATTTAATGCTGCTGTAATAAAACATACAGGCTGCTATACCGCATATTTAAGTGTTCCTGTTCACTGAAACTTACTATTCTTTCTGCATTTCTTTGTCACCTTTTCCCAGAAAATATGATACAATATCTTAGACAGACAGCAACCTTTAATAGCTTTTTGCAGTAATATTTAGCAGCCAGGGATTGTTCTGCAAGTGCATTTCTCAGGAAGAACGTGTTAAATATACAAATAGTAAATACTCTGAATGACTAATAACTGGTAGAATTAAAAGACAACTGTCTTCCCGGATCATGCTAAAACCAGTTTTTATACATTATGGTAATCTATTCATCTTGGTTAGATAGGTCTTATCGAAAACATCAGCATTTCATACCAAATATTTTTTCATCAGGCTCATTAAATGTAAAACTAAGAAATCTAAAATAATATTACCTGTAGTCATGTTTGAGTAGTTCATGTTAGATGTAATGTTTTGATGATTTTTTCCGAAGTGAAGTAATGTACTCTCTTTTACAACGGAAAAAAGTCAATATCTTCAGGCTTCCAAATCAATATTTTCAAATGAAAAAGTTTTAGTACAGTTTTATGGATTATTCAATATTTCCCTTGACAAAAAATATGAAGGCAATTTCTAACTGTCAACAATAGTTGATGGCTTTAGCAAACAGAGAGAATGCTTCTGTTTGAGAAGGTCCGGTGTGGTCAAAAGTCTGATCTGATTAATCAATTTTGGCACAGATCATTCAGCACCATTTATTTCTCCTTTGGGTTTCAACTGGACACCTTTTGACAAAATGAGGAACAAAGTTTTAAAATGTATCCACTTCCTTATTGCATTCCGCTAATGCTCACTGGCAAAGCTGCTGAACCAACCTGATAATCTCATGGCACTAATATGAAATACGTACTATATGAAACTACTGTACTTGGAAAGTACTATCCTTCAAAAGGAAGTCTCACAGACTCCAGGGTACATATTGGTTTCAATTGGAAACAGTTTGCAGGTTGTGACAGAAAAGCCCAGACTTTGAGCAGTGAAAGCATTTAAATAATTAATTAAGTTTTTCTGCTTTGGAACACAGATCCTTCAAATGTCTGTCTATCTATTTATATACCATGCCCTACCATCACCATGCTAGCCCTGGGAGGTTGGGTAGTTTCCCAGTGTACATATTAGCAGCTGAGGCACAAAGAGATGAAGAACTAGATTTAGTGCTTTAGTTTTTCAGGTACCCAACGCTTCCTCAGCTCTCATCCCCTAATGCCCCTACTCTGCTTGTGCTACATTGATGACATCTTCATCATCTGGACCCATGGAAAAGAAGCCCTTGAGGAATTCCACCATGATTTCAACAATTTCCATCCCACCATCAACCTCAGCCTGGACCAGTCCACACAAGAGATCCACTTCCTGGACACTACAGCGCTCAAAAGTGATGGTCACATAAACACCACCCTATACCGGAAACCTACTGACCGCTATACTTACCTGCATGCCTCCAGCTTTCATCCAGACCACACCACACGATCCATTGTCTACAGCCAAGCTCTACAATACAACTGCATTTGCTCCAACCCCTCAGACAGAGAGAAACACCTACAAGATCTCTATCAAGCGTTCTTATAACTACAATACCCACCTGCTGAAGTGAAGAAACAGATTGACAGAGCCAGAAGAGTACCCAGAAGTATCCTACTACAGGACAAAGAAAGTAATGGAACGCTGCTAGCCGTGACCTCCAGCCCCCAACTAAAACCTCTCGAGCACATCATCAAGGATCTACAACCTATCCTGAAGGACGACCCATCACTCTCATCTATCTTGGGAGACGGGACAGTCCTTGCTTACAGACAGCCCCCCAACCTGAAGCAAATACTCACCAGCAACCACACCTCACGCAACAAAAACACTAACCCAGGAACCTATCCTTGCAACAAAGCCCGTTGCCAACTGTGTCCACATATCTATTCAGGGGACACATCATAGGGCCTAATCACATCAGCCACACTATCAGAGGCTCGTTCACCTGCACATTTACCAATGTGATATATGTCAGCAATGCCCCTCTGCCATGTACATTGGTCAAACCGGACAGTCTCTACGTAAAAGAATAAATGGACACAAATCAGACGTCAAGGATTATAACATTCAAAAACCAGTTGGAGAACACTTCAATCTCTCTGGTTACTCGATTACAGACCTAAAAGTTGCAATATTACAACAAAAAGACTTCAAAAACAGACTCCAATGAGAGACTGCTGAATTGGAATTAATTTGCAAACTGGACACCATTAAATTAGGCTTGAGTAAAGATGGAGTGGATGTGTCATTACACAAAGTAAAACTATTTCCCCATGTTTATTTTTCCCCCGTACTGTTCCTCACACGTACTTATCAACTGTGGGAAATGGCCCATCTTGATTATCACTACAAAAGAGTTTTTTTTTTCTCTCCTGCTGGTAATAGCTCACCTTACCTGATCACTCTCGTTATAGTGTGCATGGTAACACCCATTGTTTCATGTTCTCTGTGTATATAAAATCTACCCACTGTATTTTCCACTGCATGCATCCAATGAAGTGGGCTGTAGCTTATGCTTAAATAAATGTGTTAGTCTCTAAGGTGCCACAAAGTACTCCTATTCTTTTTGCGGATACAGACTAACACGGCTGCTACTCTGAAACCTGAAAATTGTTAGTAATTTTAAAAAAAATTTAGATCTAAATGACTTGTGCGTGATCACAAAGTAGTTTTTGGCAGGACTGAAGTTTGAACCATCATTTCTTGATTTTTCAGTCTGATGGCCTCATCACGAGCCACCCTCCCCCCCCCCCAAAAAAAAAAAAGTATGAGAGGGTCATAATGAAGCCTATATTAGGTCTGGGGGGTACCCTTAGGTAGCATGAAAATCAGGGTTGATTTACTGAGATTAGTTGTACAGTGCTAATAAATTGTATAGTCAATTGCTTGACCACACTTTGGTTCATTATGAAATATACTTGAGACCAAATAACTAATGTCATTCAGGTTTATTAACATGATACAGGAAAAATGCTCTATACCATACTAGTCTCCAAAGAGCAGCAATGTTGCATTCACCTTATGCAGAAGGTGTGCTCTCTGACGTTACACTCCTAAAGCCATCTTTTTATACCCTACTTGTTTACAAGTAAAAGGTACTATATACATCACCTAAAACTGGATCTAATTAATTTTTACCTTGTTCGTTTCTGGTACCATGGTTACCCATTTTATCTTTGTCTGGGACTCATGCATTCCAACTCATGATGCACCCTTATCTTTGTGCTGAGCACATGCATTCCAGGTAGTAAGAGGCATGAAGACACCTCTTAGGCCTGTATCAGGATAAATAGGTTTGCGAGGGTAACTCCCTTTCTCTTGCTATGAGGAAACAATTGTGTGTCCTGATACTGACAGTTTTTCTATCTACTTCTGCCAAAGCTTACCTCTGCTAATGCAAGGTGTTATGGGATACTTAGCATACATGAACAGGATTATAACAAAGGTTTGGGCTATATAACAGTTATATTAATATTTAATATGTGTACTTACATGCTTTGAATTTTTATATATTTATATATGTATATATATATTGCAGACAGTATTATCGGCATAATATAAATATGTGCTAGCAGCGTATATTAGTCAAAAATAGAACGCATTAAATCGGTATCTTGTTGTTTCAGACTACTGGGTGCCATAGAATTATAGCTATCTGAGAAGATATCTGAGACATTAGCAGTTATCTTTGAAAAGTCATGGAAAAGGGGAGAGATTCCAGAGGACTGGAAAAGGGAAAATCTATAAAAAGGGAAATAAGGACAGCCTGGGGAATTACAGACCAGTCACATAACATACATACCAAGAAAGATAATGGAGAAAATAATTAAGCAGTCAGTTTGCAGACACCTACAAGATAATAAAGTGATAAGTAATAGCATGGATTTGTCCTGAACAATTGTCAAACCAGCCTAATAGCTTCTTTGACAGGTTAACAGGCCTTGTGGTTGTGGGGGAAGTGGTAGATGTAGTATAACTTGAGTTTAGTAAGGCTTTTGATACTGTCTCGCATGACTTTCTCAAAAACAAACTTGCGAAATACAACCAAGATGGAGCTACTGTAAGGTGGGTGCATAATTGGTTGGAAAACCATTTCCAGAGAGTAGTTGTCCGTGGTTTACAGTCAAGCTGGAAGGGCATATCAAGTGGGATCTGCAGGGATCAGCTGTGGCTCTGGTTCTGTTCAATATCTTCATCAATGATTTAGGTAATGGCATACAGAGTACGCTTATAAAGTTTGCAGACGATACCTAGCTGGGAGGTGTTGCAAGGTTTGGAGGGTAAGATTAAAATTCAAAATGATCTCAACAAAGTGGAGAAATGATCTGAAGTAAATAGGATGAAATTCAATAAGGACAAATGCAAAATATTCCATTTAGGAAGGAACAGTCAGTTGTACACATACAAATGGGAAATGACTGCCTAGGAACGAGTACTGAAGAAAGGGATCTGGAAGTCATAGTGGATCACAAGCTGAATATGAGTTGTCAATGTAACACTGTTGCAAAAAAAAAAAAAAAGCAAATATTAAGCTATGTCTACATTACGAAATTAGGTTGAATTTATAGAAGTCAATTTTTTTAGAAATCGATTTTATACAGTCTATTGTGTTGTCCCCACTTAAGACCATTAAGTCGGTGGAGTGTGTGTACAGTACCGAGGCTAACATCGACTTCCGGAGTGTTGCACTGTGGGTAGCTATCCCACAGTTCCTGCAGTTTTCGCCGCCCATTGGAATTCTGGGTTGAGATCCCAATGCCTGATGGGGCAAAAAACATTGTCGCGAGTGGTTCTGGGTACATGTTGTCAGGCCCCCGCTCCCTCCTTCCATGAAAGCAATGTTAGACAATCGTTTCGTGCCTTTTTTCCTGGGTTACCCGTGCAGATGCCATACCATGACAAGCGTGGAGCCCGCTCAGCTCACTGTCACCGAATGTCTCCTGGGTGCTGGCAGACGTGGGAATGCATTGCTACACAGCAGCAGCTCATTGCCTTGTGGCAGCAGATGGTGCATTACGGCTGGTAGCCGTCCTCATCGTCTCCTGGGTGCTCTTGGCCGGCCTCGGTGAGGTCTGTCGGGGGTGCCTGGACGTAAATGGGAGTGACTCAGGTCATTCTCTTCAAGTTTTGTCTAATGGAGATTCAGTCCTGCCTGGAATATTGGCAGAGGGATTGCTCAGTGGTTTGAGTGTTGGCCTGCTAAACCCAGGGTTATGAGTTCAATCCTCGAGGGGGCCATTCTGCCTCAGGCTGCTCTCCCAGCAAGCAGCACCACAAGCACCCAGGAGACGATCACAGCAACAGTCGTACTGCACTGTCTGCTGGCGAGCACCCAGGAGACAACGCTGGCTAACAGTCGTACTGCACCGTCTGCTGCCAGCCTACCCCTTGCTCCTCCCTCTGTGCAAGCAACGGCCTTTTTCCATGCGGGAGCCATAGTGCTGTCAGCATCATCATCCACCTGCTGCTTCCGCTGCCACTCTGCTCTCCTGCAGACGCCATACCACGGCAAGCATGGAGCTCGCTCAGATCACCACAGCAGTTATGACCGTCCTAAACAGCACGCGTATTATCTAGCAGACCTGCAAAACCTGGCAAGTAGCTGGCGGCAGCGCGGTGAGGAGAGTGATGAGGACATGGACACAGACTTCTCTCAAAATACTGGCCCCGGCAATGTGGACAGCCTGGTGGTAATGCGGCAGGCTCATGCTGTGGAATGCCGATTCTGGGCCCGGGAAACAAGCACAGACTGGTGGGACCGCATAGTGTTGCAGGTCTGGGATGATTCCCAATGGCTGTGAAACTTTCACATGCGTAAGGGCCCTTTCATGGAACTTTGTGACTTGCTTTCCCCTGCCCTGAATTGCCAGAATACCAAGATGAGAGCAGCCCTCACAGTTCACAAGTGTGTGGTGATAGCCCTGTGGAAGCTTGCAACGCCAGACAGCTACCGGTCAGTCGGGAATCAGTTTGGAGTGGGCAAATCTACTGTGGGGGCTGCTGTGATCCAAGTAGCCAACGTGATCACTGAGCTGCTGCTTCCAAGGGTAGTGACTCTGGGAAATGTGCAGGTCATAATGAAGGGCTTTGCTGCAATGGGATTCCCTAACTGTGGTGGGGCCATAGACGGAACCTATATCCCTATCTTGGCACCAGAGCACCAAGGCAGCGAGTACATAAACCGCAAGGGGTACTTTTCAATGGTTCTGCAAGCACTGGTGAATCACAAAGGAAGTTTCACGAACATCAATGTGGGATGGCTGGGAAAGGTGCATGACGTTCGCATCTTGAGAAACTCTGGTCTGTTTCAACAGCTGCAGGAAGGGACTTTCTTCCCTGACCAGAAAATAACTGTTGGGGATGTTGAAATGCCTATAGTTATGCTTGGGACCCAGCCTACCCCTTAATGCCATGGCTCATGAAGCCATACACAGGCAGCCTGGACAGTAGTAAGGAGCTGTTCAACTATAGGCTGAGGAAGTGCAGAATGGTGGTGGAATGTGCATTTGGACGTTTAAAAGCGCTCTGGCGCAGTTTACTGACTCAGTTAGACGTCAGCGAAACCAATATTCTCACTGTTATTGCTGTGTGCTGTGTGCTCCACAATATCTGTGAGAGTAAGGGGGAGACCTTTATGGCAGGGTGGGAGGTTGAGGCAAATCGCCTGGCTGCTGATTATGCACAGCCAGACACCAGGGCGGTTAGAAGAGCACAGAAGGGCGTGGTACGCATCAGAGAAGCTTTGAAAACCAGTTTCATGACTGGCCAGGCTATGGTGTGAAAGTTCTCTTTGTTTCTCCTTGATGAAACCCCCCGTCCCTTGGTTCACTCTACTTCCCTGTAAGCTAACCCCCCTCCCCTCCCTCCTTCGATCACCGCTTGCAGAGGCAATAAAGTCATCGCTTCAAATTCATGCATTCTTTATTAATTCATCACACAAATAGGGGGATAACTGCCAAAGTAGCTCGGGAGGGGTGTGGGAGGAGGGAAGGACAAGGCCACACTGCATTTTAAAACTTATTGAATGCCAGCTTTCTGTTGCTTGGGTAGTCCTCTGGGGTGGAGTGGTTGGGTGCCCGGAGGCACCCTCCCCCTTATTCTTGGGCGTCTGGGTCAGGAGGTTATGGAACTTGGGGAGGGGGGCGGTTGGTTACACAGGGGCTGTAGCGGTGGTCTGTGCTCAAGCTGCCTTTCCTGCACCTCAACCATACGCCAGAGCATATCAGTTTGATCCTGCAGTCACCTCAGCACTGACTCCTGCCTTCTGTCAGCAAGCTGACACCACCTATCATCTTCAACCCACCACTTATTATCTTCAACCTGCCACCTGTCCTCGCATTCACATTGTGCTTCCTGGACTCTTAACATGGTCTGCCTCCACGCATTCTGCTGGGCTTTTTCAGTGTGGGAGGGCTGCATGAGCTCAGAGAACATTTCATTGTGAGTGCATTTTTTTCGCCTTCTAATCTTCGCTAGCCTCTGGGAAGGAGATGATAGTGTGAGCATTGAAACATTTGCAGCTGCGGGAGGAAAAAAAAGGGAGAGTAGTAGTTAAAAAGACACGTTTTAGAGAACAATGGTTAGACTCTTTCAGGGTGAACCTTGCTGTTAACATTACATAGCACATGTGCATTCGGTTCAAGGTTGCATTTTGCCTCTTATATTGAAGGTCTGCTGGTTTGGTGTGAGAGATCACACGCAGGGCCAGTGGGCAACAGAATTTGGCTTACAGGCAGCCATGGTAAGCCACAGTCTTTTGGCTTCTTTAACCTTCATAACATGTGGGAATGGTTTCAAACAGCAGCACCCTCATTTCCCGTACCAAACAGCCATTGGGTTGGCTATTTAAAATGGGTTGTCAATTTAAAAGGAGGGGCTGCAGTTTTCGGGTTAACATGCAGCACAAACCCAATTACCCCCTCCTCCCCTCCACACACACACAATTCTCTGGGATGATTGCTTCTCCCCTCTCCTCACCGCGTGGCTAACAGCAGGGAAGATTTATGTTCAGCCACAGGCAAACAGCCCAGCAGGAACGGCCACCTCTGAATGTCCCCGTAACAAAATTCCCCTATTTCAAGCAGGTGACCATGAATGATATCACTCTCCTGAGGATAACACAGAGAGATAAAGAATGGATGTTGCTTGAATGCCAGCAAACACCGGGACCATATGCTGCCATGCTTTGTTATGCAATGACTCCAGACTACGTGCTACTGGCCTGGCGTGGTAAAGTGTCCTACCATGGAGGACAGAATAAGACTGCTCTCCCTAGAAAGGTTATTGCAAAGGCTGTGGGAGTACATCCAGGAGAGCTTTATGGAGTTGTCCCCGGAGGATTTCCGCTCCATCCCCAGACACGTTAACAGACTTTTCCAGTAGCTGTACTGGCCACAAATTAATCATTAAACACACTTGCTTTTAAATCATGTATTATAGTTACAAAGGTACACTCACCAGAGGTCCCTTCTCTGCCTGGCGGGTCTGGGACCTGGCCTTGGGTGGGTTCAGGGTATACTGGCTCCAGGTCCCAGCTGAGAAACAGTTCCTAGTTCTCGAGGAAAATGGTTTCTTTGCTTGCTTGCTGTGCGCTGTCTTCAACCTCCTCCTCCTCCTCATCATCATCTTCCTCGTCCCCAAAATGCAGCTAGTCATAGAAGCTGCATGTATGGGGCTCTGACCCCGAGTGGCCATTTGCCTCTCTGGTTTTTTTTTTCTTTGGTTGGCATACCAGAGCTCCTTTAGTTTCATGCGGCACTGCTGTGGGTCCCTGTTATAGCCTCTGTCCTTCATGCCCTTGGAGATTTTTTCAAATGTTTGGGCATTTCGTCTTTTGGAACGGAGTTCTGATAGCACAGATTCGTCTCCCCATACAGCGATCAGATCCCATACTTCCCATTCGGTCCATGCTGGAGCTCTTTTGCGATTGTGGGATTCCATCATGGTCACCTCTGCTGATGAGATCTGCACTTACCTGCAGCTTGCTACGCTGGCCAAACAGGAAATGAGATTCAAAAGTTTCTGGGCCTTTTCCTGTCTACCTGGCCAGTGCATCTGACTTGAGAGTGCTGTCGAGAGTGGTCATAATGGAGTACTCTGGGATAGCTCCTGGAGGCCAATACCGTCAAATTGCACCACACTACCACAAATTCAACCCGGTAAGGTAGATTTCAGCACTAATCCCTTCATCAGGGGAGGAGTACAGAAATCGATTTTAAGAACCCTTTCAGTCGAAGTAAATGGCTTCGTCGTGTGGACAGGTGCAGGGTTAAATCAATCTAATGCTGCTAAATTCGACCTAAACTCGTAGCGTAGACCAGGGCTCATCCTGGGATGTGTTAACAGTAGTGTTGTAAGCAAGACACGAGACACTCTACTCTGTGCTGATTAGGCCTCAACTGGACTATTGTGTCCAGTTCTGGATGCCATATTTCAGGAAAGATGTGGATAAATTGGAGAAAGTCCAGGGAAGAGCAACAAAAACTATTAAAGGTCTAGAAAACATGACCTATTAAGGGAAGGTTGAAAAAATTGGGTTTGTTTAGTCTGGAGAAGAGAAGACTGAGAGGGGACATTAACCGTTTTCTAGTACATAAAAGGTTGTTACAAGGAGGAGGAAGAATAATTATTCTCCTTAACCTCTGAGGATAGGATGAGAGCAATGGACTTAAATTGCAGGAAGGGTGGTTTAGGTTGAACATTTGGAAAAACTTCCTAACTGTCAGGGTACTTAAGAACTGGAATAAATTGGCTGGGGAGGTTGTGGAATCTCTGTCATTGGAGATTTTTAAGAGCAGGTTAGACAAACACATGTCAGGTCTAGATAATACTTAGTCCTTCCATGAGTGCAGGGGACTAGATGACCTGTTGAGGTCCCTTCCATGAATTCTCTGATTCTATGGTTATTGATTTGTTCTGTAGTAACAATGCAATTATAATTATATCATTCTCATCTTCGTGGTCCCAGATTAGATTTAAATGATTTTTAAAGGCACATTCAAGGTCCTGCCACAATGTTTTTTCAACTTATGGTGTCAGTAGAGGGCAGAGTTAAGGTTCTTTGGGTACCTTAACTGTGCATTTCCATATCAAAACAAGTTTGAATTTATTTCAAATATAACCTGAACTTTGAATGTCCTTGGTTTGTAATTCTTCGTTTTGGGATAATTACAACATGTCTGTAATATTTTTTACCTTTAAGTTACTGATATGTACTCTCAACCTTAACTCCACTTCAAGGTATTTTTTTCATCTTGGAATGTAAAGAACATTTGACCAAGAGGATTTAGTTTTGATGAGGAAATTGGCAGTGTTCTTTCAATGGAACAGCATAACCTGAACTTTATACTGATACTTGTTCATGTGCACATAACATGCAGATTTATCTCTACGTATTCCACTTCATATATCTGTTGGCTGTCTATCTTAATCTATCTGAGCTCAGAGCTGAGGTTGTGTATTTGATTGTGATGAATTATATGGCTGTGGCTGGATATATGTTATAATTGAAAAAAAGTTTGTTGCAAAGCAGAGGAATCTGAGAGTGTATTTGATATTACAATATTTGGGTGACAGCACATATAAATGTAGATTGATGTGGATGTTAAGGCTGCTTTGGTGATTTACTTGATTCTTAGTGTTTGAGTTGAAATGAAATGCACTTCCCCCCCCTAAATTAACAGTTGGGTTCAGTGTGTAGAAAATTCTGTTGTTTTAAAGGGATACCATTAACTTACAATCTAATGAATGAAAAAAAAAAATTAAAAGTAAATTCTGGTTTTATCGCACTCTTGCTTCAGCTGCAAGGGTTGTTTGTTTTTTAAAACATTTTCCTGTGTTTAAATATTTTCTCCTCTTTTTCTTTGCAGAAAATCATGCAAACAAAAAGGGAAACTGACTTTAAATGGGAAACAGTTGCACCCAAAGTACTGTCAGATGCACAAAACAAACATACGAAAATAACAGAAAAATTTGACTTTTTTCCATATTTTTTTATTTATAACAATCCTACATGTTACTTGTAACAATCTATACAATAAGACTCCAGAATTGTCACTGCCTGCGTGTCACTCTGAAGCCTAGAATATCTGCTGAGTCACAGTGAAGAGATGAAAACAGCTGAGACCTCTTTTGTTCAGAATATCACCAGGTTCAGTCATTACTGGGATTTGCCAGTGATCATGCAACTTTTAAGTTCTCAGCCATTTTGACTTCACAAATTACATGTATGTGACACAAAGGAATGTGTATATGCCTTGCCAAGAGTCTTAGAACATTGTGATTATATGAGGACTACACATATGGTGGATTTCTTGAAAAAATGTCTCTTTACTGACTACTTTTATATCTAGACATGTATCCAACATAACTTGCCTGGACAGGATATTGAAAGTGTGGCTTAGCGTCTGGATGTGGAGGTATATGTTTTAAAAATCCCATAAATAAAGTTTATGAATTACAATAGTATTTTATAAGAGATTGACCAGCTGCTCTGGAGGGATTTGTAGTCATTAAAATGTCAAATCAAAATTTACTACTGAATATATAGTTTACAGTGTGTTAAATGTAAAAGTTGTGTGATCTAGTTTTATTATCCCTACTGTATTTATTATTTCTGCATTTATTTATCTAATTTGATAAAACACTTGTGCACACTATATATGTTTTTGAAAGATAACTTATAGCCTTTTGTGCAAAATAAATTGGAAGGAAATATCAGACTGAATAAGCTAAATAAATTTGACTGCTTTCATAATATGAGGCTCATGTAGTGTTTAAAAAAAGAAAAAAGAGAACCAGTGTAATATCCCTGCTGAATATGATTTACTAAGATTGAAAATTTGAAATTGTATACAGCTCCCATGTACTTTTCAAAAATATGACTAGATTGCTCAGACTACCCAGACCACATTCAAAAAATGGTGAGATGATTGTTTATAATAATTTAAATGTTAAAATTAATAGCTGATTTAAGAAGTGGCATTACAGTATTGTAGAAACCAGTTTTGACTAGTTTGGGGAAATTGATAATAGAGGCATCTCAGCATGCAGTTAGATGAGTGTCCGCTAGTCTATTACAAACCATCCTGCTATTCACGGGTAGTTGTATATGTCTTTTTCCTTTTCTTTTTTATTCACACATTATTTTCCAATTCAGTAATTAATATAATGAGGACATAATGCCGAATGTAAGAAAGAAAGGTAAAAAGTGAACACAAGCTATTTACTGCCATCTAATGGGAGACAGTCACTGCCAAGAACTTGATCTCTTATGTTAATTGTGTTTTGATTGGTAAGAACACAATTATATACCTGTAGCACAGAGTGAGAATACCTGCCTGCTCTATCCTTGTGAGGCCAAGGTAATTTAAATTTACAAGAATCCTAATATTTGAATGTTTATGCCCATAATCTTGAATATGACGTTGTCTTTGCTTTTGTATAGTCTGCCAGGATTATACTATAAATTGAACAGCAGCTCTAATTTTAGGAAACTATCTAGGCAAACCAGTGTAGGAATCGAAAAAGGGGAAGTTATTGGGAGGGGAGGAAATGTCTGGTGGGGGGGGGGGAATGGGCAGGATCACCTTCCCTCTAGTCCTTTAGAAATGGTCTATATTCATAGCTGTTCCAGGTGCAATGACATTTTGAGTAACACCACTAAAATTCAATAGGATGATACTATAAATGGAAAATAAAGGGAGCTAAGAAAAATGGAACTAATGTAGGTCATCAAAGCATCTACTCATATGTCTTCCATTCATGTCACAAAACGTAAGTGTTCAAATGCAAATTATTTAACAAATATAATATGAATATGTATAAGATTCATTCTTTTTCCCCAAACATATTTGTCCCTAACACACATAGTGTCACAAATAAGCACAGTTTAGAGTCCTCTGTCAAGGATATGCTTGGTACTGGCACAGATGCTCATTACAGTGGTGTATTTTTAAGCTGTGTAGGAAAGTTTATCCGGCCCTTACACATAATTTTTTATTGTATCTAGTCCTTAACTTTCAAGAACCTCTAATTCATGAACACAAAATTTACATAACATTTAAAAATGTCAAAACATTGGGCATGCATACATGTCATGCCAATTTAGTTACTACCAGCAGGAGAGTGGGGTGGGGGGAGAGAAAACCTTTAGTAGTGATAATCACCCATTTTTTCATGGTTTGTGTGTATAAAAACGTCTTCTGTACTTTCCACAGTATGCAACCGATGAAGTGAGCTGTAGTTCACGAAAGCTTATGCTCAAATAAATTGGTTAGTCTCTAAGGTGCCACAAGTGCTCCTTTTCTTTTTCCTTCATGATAAACTCTGATCAATATCACCTCCTCTTTTTCCAACTGTAAGTCGGTTGAACATTGGAGATGATGGTGGTGTTTCTTTGCTTGCCCATGTTTGTATCCATTTTTGGAATTGTATTTCAGGTTATAGATTTCTGGAGTGGTTTGTGGTTTTTTTTTTTTTTACATGGATGTCCAAGCAGCTAAAAAGCCTGGATTTAAAAACTAGCTTTTCTGTTGTCTCTCTAATTTAATAACTACCAATACTATTGTAATGTGGAACTAAAACTATGAATGAATACATTATCTGCCTTGAAAATATCTCCTATCGAGATCCTGCCTATTGGTTTTAATTCATTTATAGTAAAATATTTTATATTTAATAGAGCCTGCGGGTTTTATTATATTTCTTGATCATTTGTAGAATAGTGTATAAGAGTGTATCCTTCTAAAGATAGGAAATAGAAGGAAGGGAAATTGGTGAAGAGATTTTCAGATTCAATTGCTGCTTTAAAAAAACGTAGTTCTAGAAAATTTTATATCTAATATTTAGATAATCTAATAATTAGATAATAATTAAAAATATTTAATTAATATCAAATTAAAACAACCAAAATGTTAATGCAGAGTTGCAATGTTCAGCACTGAACTCCTTTTCATTTTTACTCAAAAGAACTCATTTGAGAAATGATCTACACAATGAAATGCAGTATGTGAAAATTTTTTACATTTTTCTGCCACCAAATTAGTGCAATTAACGGGCAAAGGCATGTATTACTGTACGAAGTCAAGTACAATCTACTACAAGTTGGACTTGACTTAAATTCATGTTGTTATATTCCAAATTGCATTTTGTTAGCGTTTGCTGAGTCTACACTACAGTATATATTACTTCCCATTTTTTCTGTTTAAGATCAATCTCCAGAAACATATAACACTTGAATGTGTGACACTAGCCTTCAAACTTGGTAACAAATGTCTGTAAGAAATGATGTGAGAATAATTACTTACACACACAGAGTTTTCTGTACCTAATTTTTGCAGATTGATGATTTCTTATTACAATGAATTTCAGTAATATACAGTCTGATTAAACAGGCCTGTGTGTGTGTGATGGAAGTAAATTTTGTCTAGTTTAGAATTATCCCTGGAAATCTTCAGCTTGTTGAGATACAGAAAGCCATAGTTACTGAGTTCTGTTCACAGCAAAGATTCCAGGGTTGTTGTGCTGCTCTATGGAAAAGGTAGGCTATTCGTGAATGTATGCAACCACATTCTCCATTCAACTGCCATTAAACATTGTTGCCTTAGTAGTCATGCTACTGTTTTAAAGTTTTGCTTGTCTCTTGATGAAGAATAAGTGGCAAAGAAAATATGTTCAGAAATGCATCTTGTTGACATTAACTGACTTGCTGTGGGGATGGAACTAGCTTGTTTGGGTTAACCTGTTGTGAGAGGCAGGTCATATTGGAGGCCATGGCTAGTTGGTTCAAATGTTGCCAAAGTGCCCTCAACATGCAGCATAAGTACATGGCATCTCTCCTCCCTTCCCTCCTAAATATGTAATAGCACCTTTCCTTCTCACGTGCTTGTATATAGGATGACCCTTTTTTATTTTTTTGTTATTTACACATAATGTGTAATATACTCTTTGAAACTTGGTAGTGGATTTTGGGGCATCAGTGGAAAATTTTGGATCTACATGAACCAGATAGGGTGATAGCTTTGCAAGGAATATCTGCCTTATCTTTGTATTTGTGTACTGAATTGTAGTTAAGTTCTGCAGCATTAATGAAGTTGAGGATAGTTGTTTTGCTCTTTCTACAGTGATCAGGACACACAGGAAATTATACAGACACAACAAATAGATTCAGAGCAGCAGGCTACAACTTTCTTCAACAGAATGGCCCATTACCACTTCCTTGAATTACCAGGCAGTTATTTGGATCCAGTATGGGGAACATCAGTTAACTGAATAAGAGTGAAAGGAAGGTTGACCCTCCGCCTAATCCCCATATAGTCCTCAAACAGATTTAGCACTGGAGATGGAATCCCAAACATTGTCACCTTGTGCAGGGGATGAGAATGAAGACAAGAGTAGTTTAATCTATGTGAGACCTCAAGACTACCCGCTACACTAAAACCAATCCGAGTTGGTGCCTGTAGCCTCTTTGGTCCCATGCTCTTATTTATCCCAGGAGTGGGCACTTACTACTATTTAGTCTGCACTGGTCACCAGCGGCAAGTTGTAACAAAATGTCTTTAAAACTATTTTCCTATTAATCTACTGCTAACTAACTGGTCAGGCCTCCAAGCTGCTGTCAATGGGGAAGATTGAAAATTAACCCCACTAGGTATGTACTAATCTTGTCTAGTTGAAAAATCCCTTTTTGGGCCTAAAAAGGTGATTTTGGCTAGGCCCGTAGCTTACCTAGAGAACTGGCCAGGCAACTACAGAACATCTGGACAAATTGGACAGTGTCCAGAGGAGAGCAGCAAAACTGATAAAAGCTTTAGAAAACCTGACCTATTAGGAACGATTTAAAAAAATAGGGCATGTTTAATCTTGAGAAAAGAAGACAAGGGAGGGGAGGAGTGGGGAGACGGACATAAGTTTTCAAATATGTTTAAAAGATGTTCGAAAGAGCCTGGTGATCACTTGTTCTCCATGTGCACTGAAGGTAGGGCGAGAAGTAATGGGCTTAATCTACAGCAATTGTGATTTAGGTTGGATATTTAAGAAAAACTTCGTAATCATAAGCATAATTACATACAGGAATAGGTTACCAAGGAAGGCTATGGAATCCCCATCACTGGAGGATTTTAAGAATAGATTAGACAAACACCTGTCAGGGATGGTCTAGGTATTGTGACAGGGTCGGACCAAATGGCTATAGGAGAGTAATAGAAGGCAGATATATTAGCCCCAGGCTAAGTAGGTCCCTTTTCCCTGGGTAAGGTAACAGGGAAGGTTCCAGAACAATCAGGAACCTTCTGGAGACAATTAAGACAGGCTGATTAGAACACCTGCAGCCAATCAAGAAGCTGCTAGAATCAATTAAGGCAGGCTAATCAGGGCACCTGGGTTTTAAAAAGGAGCTCACTTCAGTTTGTGGTGTGCATGTGAGGAGCTGGGAGCAAGAGGCTTTAGGAGCTGAGAGTGAGAACGCGGACTGTTGGAGGACTGAGGAGTACAAGCATTATCAGACGCCAGGAGGAAGGTCCTATGGTGAGGATAAAGAAGGTGTTGGGAGGAGGCCATGGGGAAGTAGCCCAGGGAGTTGTAGCTGTCACACAGCTGTTCCAGGAGGCACTCTAGACAGCTGCATTCCACAGGGCCCTGGGCTGGAACCCGGAGTAGAGGGCGGGCCCGGGTTCCCCCCCCAAATCCTCCCAACTCCTGGTCAGACATAGGAGGAGTTGACCTGGACTGTGAATTCAGAAAAATCGGCCAAGCTAAGGGCTGCCGTGAAGCTCCAAGGCGAGCAAATTCGCCAATAAGTGCAAGACCCACCAAGGTAGAGCAGGAACTTTGTCACAGTATACTTTGTCCTGCCTTAGCAAGGGTGGATGGATTAGATGGCTTCTCAAGTTCCCTTTGAGACTTACATTTTTATGATTCTGTGATCTAAGAATTGAACAAGTATGCACATTCTGTGCAAGAATTGGCAAGATATTACATTCCTTTCAGTGATTGAAAAAGTTTTCTGCTGTTTTATCTCAAGCAGAATTATGGATATGGTTGAGGCAATGCTAAGGGGAAAGCAGAGGTTGGATTTTGACCTGGAAGATCATGTGTCAACCAGATTTTCACCCTAATAATAATAATTGAAGAGAGCATTGAATTGCAAAAACCACTCATCATAAACTTCATAGATTTGAGAGAGCATTTGAAAGTCTCCATTTTGATACTGGATCATCTTGAAGTGTTATGGTATACAAACAAAAATTATCATCATCAAGGCTTTATGTCAAGGTGAAGCATGCACCGTTAAAATAAAGGCAGACTTGACAGAATGGTTCAGTATAGACACTGGTGTCAAACAAGGATGCATTATTTCACCGCTGCTGTTTGGCATTGTAGATTTTGCAGGAAACCTAATCGATCACTCAACAAACATTTAAGCAAAGACCAAAAAAGACTGTCCAGGATTGTAAAAAGGATGGGGCTAATAATCAGTTATGAAAAAAAATCTAATGACAACCCCACCAACTCTGAACTCAAGCATTACTTTACAAGGCAAAGGAATACAAGAAGTGACTCAGTTCATGTACCATGGCAGTGACATGCAAGCCAAGGGGATGTTCAGTGGGAAATAATGTCACAATTGGCAAGGGAGCAGCTACATTTATCACCTTTAAAGGTACAGACAGTCATATAAATGCCTTCAAAATCAAATGCTTTAAAAAATAATAGGTATTAAATGGAATGAATTTATAAAAATTCCGAGATCTGACAGACAATTCAACAACTCCTTACCTTTTAATTTATCCGGAAAAGAAGATGAAAATATTTGGGTCATGTCATAAATATAAAGGGAAGGGTAAACCCCTTTGAAATCCCTCCTGGCCAGGGGAAAGCTCCTCTCACCTGTAAAGGGTTAAGAAGCTAAAGGTAACCTCGCTGGCACCTGACCAAAATGACCAATGAGGAGACAAGATACTTTCAAAAGCTGGGAGGAGGGAGAGAAACAAAGGGTCTGTGTCTGTCTGTAGTCGTCTTGGCCAGGGACAGAACAGGAATGGAGTCTTAGAACTTTTAGTAAGTAATCTAGCTAGGTATGTGTTAGATTATGATTTCTTTAATTGGCTGAGAAAAGAATTGTGCTGAATAGAATAACTATCTCTGTCTGTGTATCTTTCTGTCTGTGTATCTTTTTTGTAACTTAAGGTTTTGCCTAGAGGAGTTCTCTATGTTTTTGAATCTGATTACCCTGTAAGATATCTACCATCCTGATTTTACAGGGGGGATTTCTTTATTTCTATTTACTTCTATTTTTCATTAAAAGTCTTCTTGTAAAAAACTGAATGCTTTTTCATTGTTCTCAGATCCAAGGGTTTGGGTCTGTGGTCACCTATGCAAATTGGTGAGGCTTTTTATCCAACATTTCCCAGGAAAGGGGGGGTGCAAGTGTTGGGAGGATTGTTCATTGTTCTTAAGATCCAAGGGTCTGGGTCTGTAGTCACCTAGGCAAATTGGTGAGGCTTTTTACCAAACCTTGTCCAGGAAGTGGGGTGCAAGGTTTTGGGAAGTATTTTGGGGGGAAGGACGCGTCCAAACCGCTCTTCCCCAGTAACCAGTATTAGTTTGGTGGTGGTAGCGGCCAGTCCAAGGATAACGGGGGTAATATTTTGTACCTTGGGGAAGTTTTGACCTAAGCTGGTAAAGATAAGCTTAGGAGGTTTTTCATGCAGGTCCCCACATCTGTACCCTAGAGTTCAGAGTGGGGGAGGAACCTTGACAGGTCATGTTAAGGATGAAGACAGAGCATCTGCCATGGCAGGAATGCCATTGGACAGTGGGAGAAACTTGCAAAAGGAGCCAACTTATGGGAGATAGCAGCATAGAGAAATGAAAAGAGCAGGCCAGGATAGACAGGGATAATGGAGAGTTGTTCATGCCCTAAGCAACATCTGACAGCATGGGGAGGATTCAGATTAAGATACATGTAACCGGGAATTCATTGAGATGAACCTCTGCATATTCACACTTCCTGCCCATCTTCCTCATTTCTTCAGAGGCTAGAAATTCCTAAATTAATTGAAGAAACTAAAAGGTTCCCCACCTGGCTAACGGCAGGTGGAGGGTCCTCAAATCCACGTGGGCTCTCCCCGTCTGGGCTCAGGCAGGGAGAAGGGGGTTGCCTCGGAGCCTCAGCCTGGCCCTCAGTGTAGATAATTTTTGCAGATTGTGGATTGGATGCGGATACACATTTGTGTATCCGCACAGGGCTCTAAAAATAATACCGAAAGTCCTTGGGAACTCATGTGGCTTTCCTAAATTGTTTTCAAGCAGCAGAACAAAAAAATATTTCCTTACATTCTGAAAGCTGAATCTAGCATTAAAACTATAATATAAAGTCAGTTTGAAGGACCAATTTCAATTTTTTGTTGTACTATATCTAACTATTGCTTGTAGACTTATGTTCAGCTGGATGCACAGCTGAGTAGCAGATATTGTCAACAGAGGGGAAAAGGAACTAGTTAGAGCTCCACATCAAAGAGAGAATGAGGGCTGAATAAATGTTAATGGATATTCTCTTAAGGGTGACATTATTCTGCTTCTGGTTTGATTCTTTTTGATTTTTTTCTCAGAAGAAAAGGATTTCCAGCCTTTAGATGTCAGAAAAATACTTAATTTGATGATCATGTCAAGTTTTCAGAATGAAATTTTATTTTGGTTTGTTTGAGGTTGCCAAGAAATCACTCCCTGTATGAAAATATCCATCACCAAATGAATTTTTAGCATATAGTTTTGACAAAATAGACCCCTGTATTCACTCACTAAATACTATTGTAATAATCTTTGTACAAAATATGCCTTGTAAGTTAACTCAAAGCTTGTCTCTTTCACCGACATAAGTTGGTCCAATAAAAGATACTGCCTCATCCACCTTGTCTGTTTCAAGATTTCATAGTGTCATTCGAATTCAGGAATTTTATATTTGTATTCATTTATATTATAAATTGGTCTGAGCTACTCTAAGGGTTGGGATTTTTGTTCGATGTTTGATCCAGATTTGGATTCTCACATGTACGTATTACACTCAAAAGTTGAGAAGTGTTTGGGGTTGTGGTTTGTGCTCATATCTACTTTTATAGGCTTTGAAAAAGGCTTTAGGAGAAGTAATCCTTAGCTAGCATATTTTATTGCTTGGAATTTTAAAACGTACCTGTCTTGAATACGATGAAAACCATGTCTCGTGGTAAAAATTGCAGGGAAGATGGATGCTGTTAGGGGGCTTATTCCTTCATCCACTTCCCTGGTCCTTCTCGCATGAACAGAGAGCAACAATACCCGAAGTCCAAAGGTGCAAACAATTTGATGTTTATTGGGGTAAACTTCCAGATTCCAGTTTCCTTCCTTAGTGTCCCCCTTCCCAGCTCCGACACCACAGAGCCTTACACCTGTGTCCCTGTTCCCATTCCTGCCCTTAGCCAAACATGATTCCAGTTTCACCCACACACTTCCTGACTGACTGCAGACTATATAGTAAAACGTGAGTTCTGCTTAGCTATACCTTAACCAGTCATTTTACTGAAATTTAACTAACCAATCCTAACATATTGTAACATGATTATGTAACCAATTATATCCCACCACCTTAATTAGTTTACACCCAGCAAAATTAATTATACAGCAGACAGAAACAATCACAGAACCAGACAGATTATACAGACAAACAATAGCAAAGTGGGAACTATAATGACAAAACAATACAGAAATGAGGATTTCACACCCCAGCTATTGATAACTGAGTTCTTGCCAGACAGGATGCTATCAAACTAAATTTCCTTTTATATTTTCTAGGCACTTCCCTTTCTCTGGAGGCAGTGGGCATTATCAGGACAGGATTGTATTCCTAACAGCCCAGTAGCACCTTATTTCAATGTGACTAGTTTGGAATGTGAGGATGTGACCGGTCGCTTCCCAGCTTATGGCTGCCTCTGTTGCTCAGCCAAAGGCCTTAGCCTAAGAACAGGGCCTCAGACTGTGACAGTAAGAGAAGGACCTTACACTGGCAGACAGTGATTTTGATTTTCTTTTATACCTCTAGCTAGCCAAGTGATAAGAATACACCTAAATTCTTAGAGTATAGGCCTTTACAGACAGGCGTGAATATCTATATCCTAACAGATGCTTTCCCTTTTTTACATGCTCTAAATTTAAAGATTATTTCTGTGTCTTTTTAATGAAGTGTTCTTTTAATGAAGACCTCTGAAATATATTTTATACTTATCTTTAGGTGCATATAGACAGTATTGCACTGTAAAATCATCATAGCATTTAACAAAAAACAGCTCTATGGATTTAGGAGAGTCTACATTTTTGGAAGAAGATGTTAGAGAACTGCAACAGTTTAAAACTAAAATTGCACAAATATTTTATTTCTAGTTTCCTGTTCAGTATAGCCCCTGTAGGAAAAGTTTGCAGAGCATACAAAAGAGAGAGGCAGCATCAAAGCGTAAGGAGAGAGGCTGTTTGTGCTCTGTGTGTGTGTGTGTGTCTGTGTGTGTGTGTGTGTCTGTGTCTGTGTACAGCACCTAATACCACAGAGTCTTGGTCCTTGACTGGGACTTCTAAGTGCAACCACAATACAAATACTTGATAATACTTCAGTCTCATATCTTGTAATATAGCTTACATGAGATGACATTTGTACATGTCTGTATTCATCAGGCTGGTTGTTTTGCACATTACTTGCTTAAACCAAGAATTTGGTTCAGTAAAAATGTTTATGTAGCACAGAACACAAAATTTTGCCCAAGGTTCACTGCTGCAGACAGAGCCATACGGAGTTTCCCTCTGTTCCCAGACAGGATTGCATGCATTACGTCTGTTCTACACTCAAATACTGAGCCTAATCTCCTGACAAAATACCACACTTGTAAAATTTGATAATCATTTCATACCCCTTTACAACCCTTTCACGCTTACACAGAGAATACCACCTAAGCCTATATGTTCCTCTACCCATCATTAGATCCACAGACTGCTTTGTATCCCACCTCACTACTGAAAATGACTGTGGCAAGAAGAACCCAGTGCCCTGCTACTGACACAACCTACACAATTTTGTATTGAAATCATGCAGACTGGAAGCTCCAGGTACACATATACCTCTTTCCTTTGATCACACATGTGGGGAGACTCAGACCCAGAACTCTTCATATTGCAGTCCCAGCTCTATGACACTTCTCAAACTCATCCCTGGATGTTTTCATATCACAAACACACCTTTACCAACCTGTCTCCACCATTCGGTACAGCTACACCTAACGCTGAAAGTAACTGGAGTGCATGTAGATCAATGATTCTCAACCAGGGGAGAATGGTTGAGGAGTACACATATACACACGTGTACTTCCGTGTACTCCTGTGTATGTGTACTCCTGCAGGTACGCAGAGGTCTTCCAGGAGGTACATCAACTCATCTAGATATTTGCCTAGTTTAACCACAGGCTACAAAAAAGCACTAGCGAAGTCAGTACAAACTAAAATTTCATACAGACAAATGACTTGTTTATACTACTCTATATACTATACACTGAAATGTAAGTACAATATTTATATTCCAATTGACTTATTTTATAATTATATGGTAAAAATAAGAAAGTAAACAATTTTTCAGTAAGTGTGCTGTGACACTTCTGCACTTTTATGTCTGATTTTGTAAGCAAGTGAGGTGAAATTGGGTGTACGCAAGACAAATCAGACTCCTGAAAGGGATACAGTAGTCTGGAAAGCTTGAGAGCCACTGATGTAGATAATTCCCAGTGGCTCTTGCCACCTCCAGGGCGGTAGAATTTAAGGTTGTGTGGGTGTATGCTTTAACTTTTTATTTCCTGGTTTTCAGAAGTTTGTTTTGCTGAACTTGACATTTTGGAAGGGCATGAGCTATCACTGGACAACTTAACTCTGGATTAACAAAGATTTTGCATTTCATTACTATAGTGGTTTAACTGTACTAATATTATTATGCCAGTAAAATTCATCATATAGATACACCCTAAATCTTTCCTGCCCCATTCTCCTTCCCTTAGCACAGCATCTCCCACGGAGGATGATAGAAATAGATTTTTTCCTAAGTTTGCTGAAAAATGTATGCATACAGCTGGCAGTGTTCAGAAGTCACATGTACTCACTGTCTTCCTACTGTTTACTAATCGGTACCAATCGTGAGCGTTTTGAGAATATGAACTACAGTCACGTTAAGAAAAGTAATTACAGCATTCATATAGAATTGAATATACTGAAGATTCTGTAAATTTAAACTTGGTATGAAAATTTGGAGCTGTCATCACAGCATTTGTCGTCAAAAAATAGGTGGAACAACACTCTCTCGCCAGCTGACAGATATTGCCTGAGTGAGTGTTAAGGCTAATTCCCCACTCTGGCACTTCGAGTGCAGAAGGTGTAGGCCCGCAAGGATTCTAAAAATTAATACTGGCCACTCCAGGCTTGTATTAAACTCCCAAGGTTACAGCTTTTGTCTGATCTTAGATTGGTAGATGCTGCCACCACCCAAGTATAGAACTCCTTTGAGAGCCCAGGAAGGCGCACTTGGGAATTCCTTTCTGTGGGGTACCCTCAAGGGAAGAGCTGAGGGGGGGAAAAAAAGGAAATCAGCTGTTGCCACCAGCTACTTAAACAACATGTGCACAAACCTCTTAAGACACAAAAATTCAATACTGTTCTTAAAAAAGGTACATTTTATTAATATAAAAAAAAAGAAAGAAAATACATCTGGGAACTCAGGCTATTGCTAGATTTTAAAAGAGCAACTACAAGAATTTAGCACCAAGAATAGCTTTCTTGAGGTTCAGCTGAAAGGTTACAAGCAAAATAAAGAGATAAACCTAATCGCATCTTCCTAAACATCTCCTGATCTACTTACATATCTGGGGTTTTAAATGTGTAGTTTCTAGGTATGATACCAAGGATTTTTCATACCTGGCCCCAAGCTTTTTACAGCATCACTGCTGCCCTGTCTCCTTCTCCCCAGGAGAACGACAGACAGAAGGAGAGTCTTTTTTTTCAATTTTAAAAAATTCTAGGCTTTCAATTGGCTCTTTTGGCCAGGTGCCCACTCTTTCTTTTACCTATGCATAGCAGTGAAACTTTTTAACCCTTTACAGGTAGAGCAATTAGAGAACAGCTACTAAGAGGGATTCTATAGCGACTGGCTAGCTGGATGCCCATAAAAGGAAGCTACCCCCTCCCTTCATTTATCACAGAGAGATTCTATTGAAATTTGCTTTTCTGCACTGGGATGTATCTATATAGGCATCTCAAAAACTATAATTTTTAAGAACAAAATTATCAGACTTTAGTATTGGCAGAAATTGGTCTGTCTTGGTAATAACAAAGTGTAAATGTAGTCTTTAGGTTTTTTTCACTGTAAGGTATTTTCTCTATCCCTGGAATCGTTGTGGCTCTTTCTTCACCCTCTCCAGTTTTTGAACAATCTTTTTAAAATGCAGACACCAGAACAGGACATGGTATTCCAGTATTTCTCGCCAATGCTGTATACAGAGGTAAATAACCTCCTACTCCTGCTTTCTACTCATTTTTATATATCCGAGGATCGCACTGGGAGCTCTTGTTTAATTACTTGTTTACTCTGACCCCTAAATCCTTCTCGGCTTCACTGCTTCTTAGGAAACAGTCCCTCATTTTGTAGGTATGTTTCTAGATGTATAACTTTGAACTTGACTGTATTAAAACATTTTGTTTGGATGTGTTCAGTTTCCCAAGTGAATCAGATCGCTCTGTGCTACTGCCCTATTCACATAATTATTTATCACTCCGCCAATCTTTGTTTCATCGACAGATTTTATCAGCAGTGATTTTATATTTACCTACATATCATTGATGAAAATGTTGAATAGTGTCCAGCCTATTACTGATTCCTGTGGACACTGTTCCCTCTAAGCTGTGCACGTGTGCGCGCGCACACAGATCCTAAACCCTGCGCACACAGCAAAACACTGCACGCACAAAAATTTGCACAGAAGAAATTTTTTGCGCACACGGCCAGTCAAAAATTAGAGGGAACATTGCCATGGAACCCTCCTCAGTAATGATTTCCCATTAGCAAATATTTTTTTGAGATCTGTCAGTTAGACAGCTCTTAATCCATTTAATTTTTCCTTCATTGATATTATTTAGTATTAATTTTTTTTATCAGAATGTCATGTGGTACTTAGTCAAATGCCTTTCAAAAGTGTCTGTATTGCACCAATGCAGTTACCTTTATCAGCCAAACTTGTAATCCCAAAGAATGAAATCAGGTTTGTTTGACTAGATCTAATTTCCATAAAACCATGTTGTGATTGGCATTAATTGTATTTCTATCCTTTAATTCTTTTTCAGTTGAATAATGTATCAGTTTTTCCATTATTTTGCCCAGGATTGCTATCAGGCTCACCAGACTGTAGTTACCTGGGTTATCTTGCTTTCCCTTTTTGAATTTTTGCACAACATTAGCGCTTCTTTCATCTTCTGGAATTTCCCCGGTATTCCAAGATTTATTAAAAGTTAACATCAGTGCGCCAAAGATCTCCTCAGTCTTTTTTGGGAGTCTTCAGTGCAAGTCATCTGGGCCAGCTAATTTAAAAACAGTTTATCCTTAGTAGATGTTGTTTAACATCCTCCTCATTACTAGTAGACTGGAAGGAGGAGGCAGTCTACTGCTATTGATAGGGCACTGGAGGTGAAGGAGGAGGTAGAGGCATTGAGGTGTATTGATAGAGCACTGGATTGGAACTTGGGAGACTTGGATTCTGTTCACAGGTCTACTCCTGACCAGCTGTGTGACTTTGTGAAAATCACTTCAACTCTCTGTGCCTCTGTTTCCCATTTTACCTTCCTGTGTCTTTTCTGTTTCAATTGTGAGCTCTTTGTGGCAGGGATTGTCCCTAAATAGGACAACATGGTCCAGATCTTGTTTGGGGCTTCTAGGTGCTGCTGTAATACAAATAATAATAATGGTGACCTGAGCTGAAGAACTAGTAAAATGATGACCTGACGAGTTCAGAGACAGAAAAATGGGCAGTTGAGAGAAGGAATATTATGCAGCCTGTTTAAAATTAGTGTTTGTTTGGTAATACCTACTTTACAGCAATGCGTTGTGTTGCTAGAAAGGATGGCTTTGTGAAAGTTTCAACTTCCATTTAAGATGTGAGAGGTTATAATCAGTACATATGCTCTGAGATCTTCAATACGTTCCCTAGCAAAACCAGAGAGGATCAGATTTAGCTTTCCTAATATTTTCCTATAAAACCCAAATTAGTACATGGGACTTCTGTGGTTGGTGAGAAAAATCTTTTTGGCCTTCAAAACCTTCTTTAAGACTCTGCTTTGCCATTGTGAAGCGTACAAAAACAACAGGTAGGCTGCTGGTATGCTAAGACCACAGCCCTCCGTGTTGACCATATTTCTGTTTCCTTTTACTCTCCCATCTGTCTGTATCCATCTGTTGATTTTCTTATCTTCTATTTAGATTTTAAACTCTTTAGAACAGAGACTGTCTTTTTGTTCTGTGTTGGTACAGCACCTAGCACGCTGAGGTCCTGGTCCATTACTGGAGCTCCTAGGCGTCATGATAATACAAATAAATAATAAAGTAGGTACAAACTTAGTTTTTAAAGTATTCTTTCCAAGTCAACTTTAAACATATAAATGTCCCCTTCAAGTATTTGCAGTTTGTTTATTTCAGCATTGTGAATTTGAAAGTGATATTGGAAAAGGTATAGGTGTTTAAAATTATTGTACTAGAATTATCTCAAGTTGTTTAACTCCTGGAAATAAAATATGTGACAAAGCTTAATGTTCCTTCAAGCTTTGGAGCTGTGCTGAACTATACAAGTAGATATGCTTTCATAAAAAGATACAGGGACAGAGTTGGGAAAATGTCTTTAAAAACCTGTCAGGCAACAAGTTATAACCAGCAGTTTATAAACATTGGTTTAGATGAGGCTTAACGCCTTTAAAAAGTGTTAGCTGGTCATGCTCAGCCCTAAAGGGGAATCTAGGGTTGACTATGAACCGGTAACACATTTTTAAAGGTATTAAATCCCATCTACACTAGACAATGTAGTAGCTAATACATTTTTAGTTACAACCTATTTTTCTAGTTTAGACCTGGCCTAAGAAAGCAGTTGAGAGTAATTAATGGAAACTTATTTGCTTCCTTGATTAAATTACGGAATGTAATTCCATAGCTTTAGAAATATATGAGCAGCTTTATTTATCTGTACTTTTAGCTCAACTGTTGGAGTATGCATGTTGGATTGTTAGGAATAAAGTTCTTTTCTATTTCATAAATTGCAGGAAATATGAAGCAGTCACCTACCATTAGACTCAGAATGTTATAAATACACAACCATCTTGTCTGGCTTGGTATTTGATAGAAACTGTGTTCTAGTTCCAAGAATTCTGCAAATAAGTGAAACAATATGAAAATGTTTATTTTTTAAACTTCTGCTTCTCATTGTTTACTGTACAGAAGAACCCACATGACCTTTCGATTACATTCTTATTAATAGTGATTTTTGTCTGGTATGGAATTTTAGTAAGAAAACATATTTTTACTGTTCTGACTTAATAACTAGACTGATGTTAATCAGCCTCTCATTACTGTCTAGTAAGTTATATTTGTATTGACTTTTAAGGTTTCCTTCTGTGTTGTTTTCACTGATAAATGTTACGCTAAAGTATCTTAGTGTTTTTATGGAAACTGCATGTCATTCATTATTTTAATTCCTTTGAGGCATACATTTTCCTCAATTTTGATTTTTTTACTTCCTTTCCTGTTTATTTGAAAACATGGAATTTCCCTGTCAGCCAGTAGGGCTCAGACATTTTAGCCAGGATTATGACATTTTCTTTGCTAAACGATGTATTTTTGTTGCTAGTGAAATAAGCAGATCTAGAAGGAATAAATTATATTTCTAATCTTAACCCATGCAAAGTTCCTGTTGACATCAGTGGGAATTAAATAAGCATAAGGACTGTGAAATCAGCATTGATAGCTCACTGCTCTCAGTTCACTACACACCTTTGATTATATTCTGAACCTAGCAGACTGTATTTCCTTTGCACTTGCCTGTGCAGCCCTCTTTTCCCCTTCACATTATAATTTAGGTGTAATTTTCATTTATCCGTCATTTATAGTAGCCCCCCTAGTAATGGTTTATTCAAGTTAGACTAATACAATTGGCATGTAAATAACTCTCGTTTTAATATTTATTCAAAAAACTGTGTTAAAAGAATATTAAGGTTGTAAACTCAAGCACTGAGAAGTTGGGAAATGCCAGTATTAAGGTTGCAAATTTAATTCGACCCCCTTATGTGTTGTGATAGTCTTTAATTATATGATCATATACTATGTTTTCTGCAGGATCCCTGTCTCATCAGTGTACAGGCTAGACCTAGCTCACAGAATAGGTATTTCTTCTTTGGATTATAGTCTAAGTTCCCTGGAAGCTGTGCAGCTGCGCAGCAGCCTATTTAGCGCTGCGCAGGCACTCAAGGAACCCGTCCAGGGACCTGCCGAGTGGAGGGGCGCCCCTCCCCTGGCCCCAACTCTGCTGCAGCGCAGCCAGAGTGGCCCGGACCCAGCTGCGGACGGGTTTCCTGGGGCAGTTCTCCCCTGGCCTGGACCTGCTAGGGCCGGGGGAAGGGCGCCTATCCTGCAGCCCCAACCCCAGAGCTGCCGCGGCGGGGAGAGGCCTCTCCCCTCCCAACCCCAGAGCTGCCGAGCCGGGGGGAGCCGTAGCCCCTGAGCACCCTCCTGCACCCCAAACCCCTCACCCTCTGCCCCACCCCCAGAGCCCTCACCTCCTGCATCCCAATCTTCTGCCTCAGCCCTGATCCCCTCATCCCCAGCCCAACCCCAGAGCCTGCACCCCCAGCCGGAGTCCTCACACTCCTGCACTCCAACCCTCTGCTCCAGCACTGAGACTCCTCCCATACTCCAAACCACTCGGTCCCACCCCCACCACATGAATTTTGTTATGTCACACATCACCTCCATATTGGTGCACATAACAAAATTCATTCCGCACATGGGTGGGAAAAATTAGAGGGAACACTGGTTATGATCCCAGTGTGTATTCCACTCTGGGATGTGCACATGCTACATGCACCTGAGACCAGAAGACTTTGCTAGCAGCGTCCATTGGTTCACGCCTGCATTCCTCGTCTCCTTGTTCCATTGGTCCATGCCTCTGTCCCTCATCTCCTTGAGATCTGACCTGAGGGCATACGGGGCAAAGCAGATGGACTGTCTCTCCAGTTGCTCTCTACCACTCATGATCTGAGACAGAACTTCAGTATCCACAGGGTTAGCTAACATTCCTCTTGTTCAAACTTTGTCCTCATCTGTAAATAGCTTTCAAGATCTGTTAGTTTTTATAGTTAGTGTATTTTTAGTAACTGTTAATGGTTAGGATTTGGGTCCTTCCCTCCCTTCCTCATACAGGGTTCCTGATATGCTGAGGATCCCAGGTTCAAGAATTGTGTGTCTTGCCCCAGGGCCTTTCTGGTCACTGATGACCACAACAGGTGCCTCTGCTGCCTCGGGGAAGCTTCTCCTCCCAGTGCAGCATCTGCCGGTCCTTTCCAAGCTGAAACTGTCAAGCCCGGAAGTACAGGTTCCGAAGATTCCTAATAGACCGTGCAATGAGGCCCCAGTCCGAACCTGGCCAGTCAGGCTCCCCTGTACATTGGGCTGAGGCCTCCGAGAACGTCCTTCCGAGCACAGTGGTCTCCAGCTCCAGAGTCGAATGGAGTACAGCTAACAAACAAAGGCAGGAGGAAGGTAAGATCAAATAATCTTACAAGAAATGTGAGAAATCCCCCTCCCAAATCACGATCCTAAAAGAGGACCTCTTCTCTGAAATCCTGTAAGTAGGCTGAGACTCCATGCCCCAATATGGGGGTATCAGAAACTCACATGGAGCACAGTACTGGTTTCCCAGTACCAAAGACCAAGAGCATCCTGAAGCTGGCCCTCAATGAAGGAGTACAGTTGTCTTTGGTACCAGAAAGGGATGGAAGGTGGTGGATGCCTCCTACAGCATCAGTACTGATGCAGACTGAGGAGGAGCTATCAGTGCCAGAGACTGCAGCAAGACCAACACCACTGACACCATCGAAGGAAAGAAGCCCAGCCCGCTCCTTCACTTCAGGGACATTAACATGTATCGTGTTCTGTACCATGTACAGAATCTCTGATACTGTTGGATCTGACCCTAACCAGGGAGGTCCCCAAAGCCATTCACCAGTACCATCGACCAGCAGGGGCATAATAAGACTCCTGATATCATTGGGACTGCCTATTCATGTTGAAGCCACCTCAGACGAGTCTGGTGTCCGTGGGAGAGCTTCACCACTCCCCTCTGCACAAGGGATCAGCTCAAATAGAGGGTCCTGGATATCATGGGTGCCATCCCACTCAGTACAAGTGGTATCCTCCCTTATGGGGACTACTACCCTAATTTCCCTGTGACCCCTCACATTGGCCTTATTGGGGTACTAGGGAAATTAGGGGTCCACACATAAGTCACTCTGAAAACACCAGATCCCATTTGGAATCAAGGCAAACTTCTTCATGGAGGGAAGAACTTCGGCTTCTCCAAGGACAAATGGAGGAGGAAGAGAAACCAGATTAGACAGAAATGCCCGCATCGATAGGGTTCTCATTTTTGTCCGCAGACAAGGCAGTCGCACCAGCCTTGCCATCACCACCTGATAACTACAGGCAGTTGCAGGACCTCCTGACGAGGATTGCAGATACACGCCAGATCCCCATGGAACAAGTACAGGACAGGACCCATCCGCACGAGCTACTGGACATTCTTCAGAGTGCTGGTCCTACTAAGGTGGCACTACCAAGGACTGGCCAATACAGTCTGGCATACTACAGCAACCTGTGCTCCCACTCCAAAGACAATGGAGGAGAAATACTTCATACCAGCTAAGAGAGCAGAATAATTACTCCACCACCCCAGTTCTAACTTGCTATTGGTGCAGGCTGTAGCTAAAAGAAACAGACAACACCAAACTAAATCTACACCCTCTGAGAAAGAGGTGAACTGTTTAGATCTTTGGAAGAAAACTTTACTTTGACATGATTACAGTGCTGCAAAGCAAATTGCCAAGTGTTAATGTTGAAATATGATTTTATTAATTATAATAAATTCTTGGAGTTTACCAACAAACTCTCGCAAGAGGATAGGTTACAGTCTCTGTCAATTATTGATGAAGGTAAATTGTTGGCTAGATCAGACCCCAAACCTCAGTAGATGTAACAGATGCAGTCTCCTACTAAATGGTGACTTTTGTAATCATGCATTAGGCATTGTGGCACCAGTTGTCCAGATTTCCCCAGGAGGTTCAATCCACGATAGAACTTTTGAGAGAAATAATCTGTTCGTCAAAAAGAGAGATGAGTTGCTACTTTCCCTGAAAGACTCAAGAACAACCCTCTGTTCACTGGGTATCTCCCACCTCTCTGTTCTCCTACCAGGGTCTGGGTTATTGTCTCCTGGTGGGAGAACAGAGAGGTGGTCTGCTTTGGGGTTCAAAAGACAGATCTCAGACAGTGATTCTACTAGGGTGGGATGATCACGTAGCACAGGGTACCTGGATCACCAAGAATTCCAGTTACACATAAATCTTCTGGAGCTGTGTTCAGTCAGGAGTGCTGAAACTAGGGATGATAAGCACCCCCTGGCTTGAAGTGGTTTCCATTATATACAGGGTTTACAGTTTTGTTCAATGGCTTTCAGCATCCCCACTACAAAAATTGTTCAAATGCCACTGTGGTGCAGTACACGAAGCCTGCAAGCAGTTCCTACCATTTATTCAACCCTTACATGTCCAAGTCATGTTGAACAACGTTACTACATTAACAAACGGGAGCAAGGTCCACCCCTCTTTGCAAAGAAGTGATTAGTCTCTGGAACTGGTGTATCTGACACTAGACCAGCCTCTTGGCAGCGCACCTCCTAGGGGTACACAGTACATTAGCAGACAGCCTCAGCAGACATTTTTCCAGAGACCACAAATAGTAATTACATGATTCCGTGGGATGGAGCATCTTTCAGCAGTGTTGATACCCAGTGTTGCTATCTTTGTATGTCAAGAGAACAAGAAATATCCCATCTATTGCTCCAGAACAGCTCAAGGCTATGACTCCAGAGGGCGTTGGACAGCTGATGTGAGTTTTTAATCATCCCTCTCTTACCCCATGTTCTGAAGAAGATTAAACAAGGGAACATTGGTGATCCTGATTGCTCCCAAGTAGCCCAGTAGTTCTTGTTTCTGAATATTCTCCAGGTGTCTGTGCACCCATGCATCTGGATTTAGCTCTTCACTGACCTGTTGACCCGGGACAGAGACAGGATTAAATACCCCAACCCAGCATCCCTCCATCTAACAGCATGGTATTTGCATTTAAAGTCATGCTCTGTGGACGTACACGTGCATGTATGAACTGTGATTTTTTTAGAGGCTTGTAACTTGGGCAGATTTTCACAGTGATGGCAAAACATTTGTCCCTGAAACCACAGCAGCCCCCTGTCATATTTCAGATCCCTTCTTCGAAGCAGGGAGATGCTAAAGCTTCCCAGTGAAACATCTGTATAAAAGTTTTTTTAACATGTACTTTTGCCTAACCTCATTATTGAAAAATTTTGGACTGTTTTAGCTGAAATTAAAAAATTATCATCCTGCGACAGGCATCCAGCATGGGATACTTCAGTGTAAATGTTTAGAACATAAGAACGGCCATACTGGGTCAGACTAATGGTCCATCTATCCCAGTATCATGTCTTCTAACAGTGGTCAATGCCAGGTGCTTCAGAGGGAATGAACAGAACAGGCAATCATAGAATGATCCTTCCCCTCGTCCGCTCCCAGCTTCTGGCAGTCAGAGACTAGGGGCACTAACAGCATGGGGTTGCGGCCCTAACTATTTTGGCTAATAGCAATTGATGGACCTATCCTCTATGAACTTATCTAATTCTTTTTGAAACCCAGTAGTAGTTTTGGCCTTCACAACATCTCCTGGCAACAAGTTCCTCAGGTTGACTGTGCATTATGTGAAGTACTTCCTTTTGTTTTACACCTGCTGCCTATTAATTTCATTGGGTGACCCCTGGTTCTTGTTTTATATGAAGGAGTACATAACACTTCCATTTTCACTTTTTCCATGCCATGTCACTTGAAAAGGTTTTTTTCCACTGTTGCAGAAAGCTAATGTGGAAAAATACTTTGCAAATGATAATGTACGTCTTTAAATAAAAAATGAGTTGCATGTCAGAGTTTTAACAATTAATTTTGCATAAGTAAAGCTCAGCTTGAATTTGAATTACTTGTAGCAAAAAAATATGTATTCTGTTTGAATTAATTTATTCAGATTTCTCAGTTTGTAATGTTACATTATAGTTCAAAAGATTAAATTGTGTGACTACTTCATGCATATTTAATTAGAGGACTGATAAGGAATTGTATAGAAAATAAGCTGTGACTGCTTTAAAAGAGAAAATTCTGGTCAAAGTAGCAATTAGAGTATCGGTTTTAGCAATGTTATAAAATTATAACCTGTTATAAATGCACCGTACCACTAACTTTGGACCTGTTGAGGGCATCCAAAATAGTCCTTGTAATGCAAGTGTCATATTTTTTGGTTAGTCTGCTTGGATTTCTTTTGATGAATAATCTTCAGACTTGAAGGTACTTTCACGCTCTGTAATAGGCAACAGGAAGGGAAACTGCTGGAGACACCTATCCAGTTATATTAATAAGCACCAACCTGCAAAATGTTAAAAGTATTTTACCAGAATTTCAAGACCTGTTTCATCTTTCATATTATTATAGTCTCAATTTATTTTGTTAAGAGATGTTGCAAGGGAATATAGAAATAATTTTAGGATGCAAAATCTCTTGTAAGGTCCACATCAGAATTTGGACTGAGATATTTTTCTCTCCCTACAAGTGCACAAGTCCTGTTGCCATCAGTGTTTGATCAATGCACTTGGAAAGACCTGAATACTGAATTGGGAGGGGCGGGGGGCAGATTCTCAGGTGGTGTAAATTGTCATGACTCCATTGAAATCTATGAAGCTATGACAGTCTACACCAGCTGATGATAGGCCTTAAGATCTGGTAGGTAGCTCTGTTCTTGTTTTGCAGAGTATCATTACATACTGTTGTGCACAGATACTTTTATTTCTTGTATTTATTTTTTATATTTAATGTTTCAAGAAAACTTCTGCTATATTGTTAGAAACTATTTGTGATGCTTTTCTAAAATAGTATTATTGTTGTTTAACTATATTTTGGCATTTTCTTGTTTTCTTTAATTAGTTTTGTCAGCCTGCAGGATGGCAGTTGTCCAGAGAAAGAAAGCAGCCTACATTCTTTGTGGTGGTTTTGACCGATATAGACTCAGAACGGCACTACTGTTCATGCTTAACTTTCTATGAAGCAGAGATCAACCTGCAGGTAAATCTCTTGGAATCAAAAATAAAAAGCAAGAAAAGAGGCATTTGAAAAACAATAAATACTCATAATAGAGTGTTGTTAAATAATTTATTTCAGACAATATTCCTATATTCTTGATATTAAGATGAGGGAATTTTTGTATGTTAAAAGTCTGTATTTGGGTTTGGGGGTTTTTTTTGTTTAATTGAAAGGACACCTCAGAGTACTTATTTGGGATCCTTTTATTTGTTTTTACCCTCCACTATTTGAAAAAAATCGCTTAGAAGAATTAGAATAAAAGTGTTACTCCATACTGGTTTTTTTTTTTTCCTTTTTCTGTCTAGCAGTTATTTTTTGCATGTATTTTTTTATGCAAGGTAAGACAGATGGTGGTGTTTTTTTCATTTACTTCCTTGTTTGTGTATTAGCATAGTGATTGTCATCTCTGCTCCATGAATGGAGTTTGTTAACTTTTGCTCCCTCTGCTGGCTGTCTCTCTCAGAATAACAAAATATTGTAGACCTATATGTTGTTTTAAATGTTAAATGTTGTGTATCTATGTACTGTATATATCTTCTTGTGGTTAATCTCATTTGTTTAGTTCCATTTATTAGCAAAACTAATGGATTAATAAAAAAAATAGATTTTTAGAAATGAAAGGATAGTCCTCAAATTATGCTATTTTTTTAGGTAAATCAGTTTTTAGGTATTAACTATTTGGCAGTGATCCTTTTTAAATGTCTTATTAATTTTTGGACAATTTTAATCAATTCAAAAAAAGGCAAAAAAAGGTAAATTAATTCAGATAGTCTATATTGTGTCATATTATTTGGAATCCTTGGTAGGAAGAACCTAAGGACAAACTTAATGCAATTCATAATTATGAAATTTAGTTATGTCTGAAACTTTCCTTCCAACATATAGTATCACTGTAAATAATCACAAATAAATAAAATCTTGGTATTGTTTGTCACTAATGTGTTTCTAAAATTACACATCTAGTACATGTGATCCAAAATTATTTGTTCCTTAAGAGCAGATAGATTTAATTGAAAAAACACTGCTATTATTTCACAATTAACTTTTTTTAAAAAAAAATTCTATTAGTATGATTTCCATGTTCCTGGAGTTGAAATATTACTCTATACTGCTACTGAAAACCTCACTGAATAATTTAAAAAAAAAAAAGTTTGCTGAATAGCAGCAATTTTATATTGTACCTTTTAGACACAACTGGAATTTTAAGAATAGCAGGAGAAATCTTGGGTGCACTCTATTTCTTTAGCTCTACAGTTTTTTAAGATGAGTTTCGGGCAAATAAACTAATGGAGGTGAATTGTAGAAATGTAGCCAAAAAACTGGATAGACTTTACTTCAGTACAGTTCATTGAAGATCTACGGATATTTTCATAGATTAAACTAAAAAAAAAAGGTCTTATGTCTTGTCAACTCTTCGTTTGTTTGTTTTTAAAGTATGGAAGGAAATATTCCATAGCAATGCTTTCATGGCTGAGTAAAGCTTGCAAACATGTACTCTTCATCATCACTGTGAATTTCATAATCTCTATACTAATTCTGGCTAGGTCATTATTGATGCTGCAATTTCCAACAACTGCTTTTAATTAATTAACTTCTTGCAAGAAATACTCATTAAACAACTGGTCCCATATGAATTAAAAACTTTATTTCTAATATTGCCTAATAATTAGACAGATGCAAAATAGTAGTAGGATCTTGGTCCATAGAGCACTGTTCCTGCCCATCTTCTGAAGGATGCATATTTTTCAGATGAACTTGCTTTGGTGAAGCTTGTTCCGTGACTGCATTGTTTATAGCCAAACTTCCTGTTTCATTATGAAGCCCAAAGATAATAAGTGGACGTGCCATATTACATGGTCATTAGACAAGAATTGAACACACGTACAACTTTAATGAAAGATAATCTCGTTGAAGCATTGAACTATGTAACTAAGTAATATAGCTTTGACCATCAGCTGTATGTCTCATTAAACAAATGAGTCTGTGAACTGCTGTGTCCGGGACCTAAATGATAAACAATGAAATCTTGGACAATAATTTTTAGTCTTGAGCACAATGTAGATTTGTATTTACCGTTCTAACTCACAAAAAGACTTAAAAAGGGTTGAGTTTCTGAAATAGTTACTTCAAAAAACTAATAATGTTTTCAAGTCCACATGGACCTAATGTTGATTCAATAAGAAGATTATTTAAACACTAAAAGCAGTAATCTGTATTGTATTGTATTGTTTCATGGTACACTGTTTCCCTGTGAGATAGAGAACAGTAACAAGTATTTTTTCTAAATACCTTGAAACTCAACTGTGGAAACGGAACACTATACTTAAAAGCCTAGCAGCTGTAACACAGTAGGATCCTAGTATTAAATAAATTCACACTTCTCTTGTGAGCCTTTCAATGGCTCTAAAATAGACAATCTAGATACTGAGCATCTAGATACTGAGATAAATTAACTGAGAACCTTGAATTTAACCTTGTGAAGTAAGCTCCCACTGTCCACATTCAGCCTTGTTTCTCAGTGCGACATTGTGTATGACGAAATGTATTCAATATAAAGCATATAAAATGTAGATTGCATTTTAAATTACATGGCCACTTATAGGTATCATATATCCATCAGCTTATTTAGTTAGTTGAATATACATATTCTGCAAATGATTGCACATGTCTATTCCACTTAGATGTTTGAGTGCCCCGGGCATTCAGACTGGAGAGTTTTCTCTACTCATACCTGTTGGGATGGAGCATGTATCCTTGTGCCCAGCAGGAGGTATAAAGGATAAAGCCACCTTGTACCTCCCTCAGTTTCTTCTTACCATCCATTTCTAGAAGTTAGAGCTCCTTGCGTACTGTTGCAGTTGGGTGCTGAAATAAGAATTCCCATAGCAAGCTACAAAAGCAACCTTAGCACCAGATTTAAAAAAAAGTATTAAAATGCCCCAGATTCCCCCTCAAACCCAACTCCTTAAAAACCCTTTCTGAATTCCATTACAGTAACTCCTCACTTAATGTTGTAGTTCTGTTCCTGAAAAATGCGACTTTAAGCGAAACAATGTTAAGCGAATCCAATTTTCCCGTAAGAATTGATGTAAATAGGGGGGTTAGGTTCCAGAGAAATTTTTTTCACCAGACAAAACACACAGTATAAGTTTTAAACAAACAATTTAATACTTTACACAGCAATGATGATTGTGAAACTTGGTTGAGGTGATGAAGTCAGAGAGGGTGGGATATTTCCCAGGGAATGCCTTACTGCTAAATGATGAACTAGAACAGCTGAGCCCTCAAGGATTAACACATTGTTATTAATGTAGCCTCACACTCTACAGGGGAGGGGAGACAGCATGGCAGACAGAAACACACACTCTGTGTATGTGAGACAGAACATGAGAACATAAAAATGGCCATACTGGGTCAGACCAAAGGTCCATCAAACGCAGTATCTTGTCCTCTGACGGTGGTCAATGTCAGGTTCCTCAAAGGGAATGAACAGACAGGTTATCATCAAGTGATCCATGCCCTGTCACCCAATCCCAGCTCCTGGCAAACAGAGGCTAGGGATACCATCCCTGCCCATCATGGCTAATAGGTCCATCAGTGGCTATCTTTCATGAATCTATCTAGCTCCCTTTTGAACCCCGTTATAGTACTGGTCTTCACAACACCCTCTGGCAAGGAGTTCCAGGGGTTGACAGTGCATTGGGTGAAAAAATACTTCCTTATGTTTGTTTTAAACCTGCTACCTATTAATTTCATTTGTTGGCCCCTTGTTCTTGTATTATGAGAAAAAGTAAATAACACTTCCTTATTTACTTTCTCTGATTTTATAGACCTCTATCATATCTCCCCATTAGTCGCCTCTTTTCCAAGCTGAAAAGTCCCAGTCTTCTTAATCTCTCCTCATACGGAAGCCGTTCAAGACCCCTAATAATTTTTGTTGCCCTTTTCTGAACCTTTTCCAATTCCAGTATATCTTTTTTGAGATGGGGCGACTACATCTGCACGCAGTATTCCATGTGTGGGCATACCATGGATTTATATAGAAGTAATATGATATTTTCTGTCTTATCTATCCCTTTCTGGGTGATTCCCAACATTCTGTTCACTTTTTTGGCTGTCACTGCACATTGAGTGGATGATTTCAGAGAACTATCCACAAGGACTCCAAGATCTCTTTCTTGAGTGGTAAAAGCTAATTTAGACCCCATCATTGTATTTGTATAGTTAGGATTAGGATTATAGAGAGACGCGCATTGCCCCTTTAAGTACACTGACTCCACTCTAAGTACTTTTGCCTTTTTAAGTAGATCAGGAAGTTGAGATAGCCCCTGCTGCCAGCACTGCGCCTTCCATTCTACTTCCAGACTGAATAACCTGACCTGAGTCCTGTCTTGTCCCCCTGCTCTATGGAAATGGGGTAAGCGAGGGGGAGAGGGGGTCACCCTGACATTAGCCCCCTTCTTTCCCCCCCGCATAGCAAGCAGGAGGCTTCCGGGAGCAGCAATGGCAGTGGGGGGAGGGACAGCTGAACTGCTGGCAATTGATATCCTGCTGGGCAGCGGCCGCACAGGGAACTTAGGGGAGCGGGGAGCTGATGTGGGGCTGTCAGTCTACCCTGATTCCAAGCCCCCACCAGCTGCTCTTTCTGCAAGCAGTGGACAAAGCAGGCGGCTGCCAAACAACGTTATAAGGGAGCATTGTGCAACTTTAAACGAGCATGTTTCCTAATTGACCAGCAACGAAACAATGTTAACCAGGACAACTTTAAGTGAGGAGTTACTGTAGTTTCTAACCGCTGCCAGAAGTTTGTTTCCCTTTGACCATCCAACGCACAAGGGTAATTTCTCCCTTTATTGTTGAGTATTCCATGTTCAAACTAACAGGCGTAAGACGGGACAATAGATGGGGAAGCCTCTGAGTTATTACAGAGAATTCTTTCCCAGGTATCTGCCTGGTGGGTCTTGCCCACATGCTCAGGGTCTGATTGCCATTTTGGGAGTTGGGAAGGAATTTTTCCCTGGGTCAGATTGGCAGAGACCCTGGGGTTTTTTCACCTTCTTCTGCAGCACGGGGCACAGGTCACTTGGAGGCTTAAAGTAGTGTAAATGGTGAATTCTTTATAACTTGAAGACTTTAAACAATGATTTGAAGAGTTCAGTAACTAAGTCAGAGGTTAGGGGTCTTTTTCAGGAATGGGTGAGGTTCTGTGGCCTGCAATGTGCAGGAGGTCAGACTAGATGATCACGATGGTCCTTTCTGACCTTGAAGTCTATGAGTCTATGAGGAAAAAAAAATACTCAGCTCATTCTTTCCCCTGCCACTGGAAATGTTGATAAACCCTGAGAGCAGTATTCAGAAGATTCATAGAAATGTTGGGCTGGAAGGGACCTCAACAAGTCATCAAGTCCAGATACCTGCACTGTAGCAGGACCAAGTAAACCTAGATGATCCCTAACATGTGTTGTTCAGCTTGTTTTTAAAAGCTTCCAATGATGTGGACTCCACAACCTCACTTGGAAGCCTATTTGAGAGCTTACCTGCCCTTATCGTTAGAAAGTTTTAATATCTAGCCTAAATCTCTTTTGCTTCAGATTAAGCCCATTACGGCTTGTCTTATCTTCAGTGTACACGGAGAACAATTGATCATCGTCCTCTAACAGCCCTTAACATACTGGAAGACTGTTATCAGGTCCCCCTTCAGTCTCCTTTTCTTAAGACTAAATATTCCCGGTTTTTTAAATCTTTCCTGATAGGTAAGGTTTTCTAAACCTTTTATCATTGTTGTTGCTCTCCTCTGGACTTTTTCCAATTTGTCCACATCTTTCCTAAATTGTGGTGCCCAGGATTGGACACAGCCCTCCAACTTGGGCTTACCAGTGCTGAGGAGAGTAGGACAACTACCTCTTGTGTCTTACATGTGACACTCTCTTGTTGATACGCCCCAGAATCATATTAGTGTTTTTTTAGCAGCAGCAGCACATTGATGACCCATATTCAGTTTGGGATCCATTATAACACCTGATCCTTTTCAGTAGTACTACCACTTAGACACTTATTCCCCATTTTGTAGTTGTGATTTGGGGTTTTTTTTTTCCTAAATGAAGTACTTTGTACTTGTTTTTATTGAATTTCATCTTGTTGGATTCAGACTAATTCTCCAGTTTGTCAAGATCATTGTGAATTTTAAACCTATCCTTCAAAGTGCTTGCAACCCCTCCCAGCTTAGTGTCATCTGCAGATTTTTTTAAGCATTCTCTTTACTCTATTATGCAAGTCATAAATGACAATATTGAATAGTACTGGATCCACGGATGACCCTTGTGGGACCCATTTAATACGCCCTCCCAGTTTGACAGAAAACCATAGATAACTACTCTTTGAGTACCATCTTTCAACCAGTTGTGCCCCCACCTCATAGTAATTTCATCTAGAAATTTCCCTAGTTTGCTTATGAGAGTGTCAAGTGGAACTGTCTCAAAAACCTTACTGAAATCCAGGTATATCGCATTTACTGCTTCCCCTTTCTACAAGGTCAGTAATCTTACCAAAGAAGGAAAATAAGTTGGTCTGGCACGATTCGTTCTTGACAAATCCATGCTGACTATTCCTTATAACCCTATTATCTTCCAGGTGCTTATAAATTGATTGTTTAATAATTTGCTCAAGTATGTTTCAGAGTACTATCGTTAGGCTGACTGGTCTATTATTCCCCGGGTCCTCCTTGTTCCCTTTTTAAAGATAAATACTATGTTTGCCCTTCTCCAGTCTTCTGGGTCCTCTCCTATCCTCCAGGAAGTCTCCAAGATAATTGCCAATGGCTCCGAGGTTGCTTCAGCTAGTTTCTTAAGTACCCTAGGATGAATTTCATCAGGCCCTGCTGATTTGAATACATCCAACTTATCTAAATATTATTGAACATACCTGTGCTGCTCTTATGTACTCCTCATGAATTTGACCATATTTCCACATTTTGTATAATTTCATGTCATTAAAGAGCTCCAGATGGAGTCATATTGGCTTCTCACTATTCTTCCAATCTTTCCTTTGTATTGGAATAGTTTTCTGTTGTGCCTTTAATATTGTCTTCTTGAGGAACTGCCAGCTCTCCTGAACTTCTTTTCCCCTTAGATTTTCTTCCTATGCATTCATCATTTTCTTTGCATTCTTCATCATTTAATTTTTCAAAATTCACTCTCAAAACTCCATTTGTTGTTTTGTGTAACTTTAATACGATAGCCAAGCCATGGGTGGTTTAATAAAAACACATTTTTGTTGTTCAATTCCTAGCACAACGAGCCCCTTATCTCTGAATAGGGCTTCTAGATGCCACTATAATACAAATAATAAGAATACATGGAGAATTGATCAGCACTCTTTACTTAGGCAAAACTTCAGCTGACTTCAACCGTGCTCTATAGCAACTATTCAGTTAGAATTTTCACTGACAATTGCTGAAGAGGGCCCAGAAATGGCATCCTTCATGTTAAGTTCCCAAATGGGACCAATGTCAAAGATAAATGTTAAAATTTTACAGTGTTCTTATACTTTGAAAGAGGAACTGCCCCCACCCTCGTGACAAGTAAAACAAAGCAACAAAACCAATAAGTTCAATTTTAGATTTTTTTTCTTTGCACAAATTCTACTTAATGAGGTAGAGTACAATCTCACTAACTTTATTCAATGACATCTGAAACATTCATTTCAAAAAATGCATGTGTACTTGGTTGTACATAAAGGTGTGCATATGCATAAATGCTTGATGTGGGCCCAGGCATTGTACACTGAACAATACACTTTAAAATATTGGAGGCCCAATGTTTATAAATATGGTAAAGACCCAACTCTGGAAAATAGATCTGACTGAAAACATCACAAGCAGAAACTTCACAAAATGACTATGAATGAAAAACATTCACTGATATTTCCTGAGTCAAAGTAACACTACCAACTTAAACTTCATTGGGCTTCAGACAGTTGATCTTCTTTGGTTGGACCATAATGTTTATAATCTTACTGAGGAAAAATGTATGTCATAAAAAAAATTGAGTGTCTGTGACATTGTTTTAGCAGACAATGAGTGCAATCAGTGATATCTTTTTGGAAACGTGACATCTGAACATCTTTTGGACAGTATGTCAATGTGTATTTTGTTTTTAAGACATTCAAGTATGCTATGAATGTCCCAAATGTTAAACTTGGCATGAAAGTGACATGCATTTGTTTCTTCGTTGGTTTACAAGTACTGTCCCAAAATGTTTCTTTTGGAAGAATGTTCTTTTTCATAATGTTTACTGTGTTCTATCATCACATTCTAAATATTCTGAAAAATAGATAGCATAATGTCATACAATGATTAAATAATACCCTGGTTCCTTTCAGTTGCTTATATAAATGGAAGATTTTATAGTTAATGTTCTATACACCTGAAATTGAAAAAAAATAGTTATTTCTTTTTATTATAAATCTGAAGGTCTCTGGTAGACCAAAGATTAAAGGTTAAGTTTAGAATAACTAGACAGATCACAAATTTCTGTATTCCTAATACTGGTGTTCCAGTAGTTTTTTTCCTATAATTTATGCCACTTGATGGCAAACAAGTTAGAGAACAAAAATAGAAAACTGTTTTTAAACTGATACAGAATTCTAAAAATGAGGGAATTAGTGAAACTTCCTGTATTTAGTGGTAAAACCTCTCACTTGTATCCTTTATTTAAGTAATGTGATCATACTGGCTTGGATAATATGTGATTTTGAAATGTCCACGCAAGAACCATTTTTTCCCCTAGCTTCCCTCCCCATCCCTGCCTCTCGTGGTCAAGGCCAACATCCTTCTAGTTAAAAGTGTTGGGCAGGACTATCTTCAGGTCCCAACAATTCCACTTTCTAACTGGAGGTGCTGTTTCTCTTTTTCTTGTAATGCCAGTGCCGTGTGCTTCCTACACTATGTGAAGTCTTCAAGTCATGATTTGAGGACTTCAGTAACTCCGCCAGAGGTTATGGGTCTATTATAGGAGTGGATGGGTATGATTCTGTGACCTGCAATGTGCAGGGGGTCAGACTAGATGATCATAATGGTCCCTTCTGGCCTTAAAGTCTATGAGTGTAATGTCCCCCAGCCTTCTTGGCCCAGAGGATGTAAGAGATTACAAATTTAGGAAAACAGTTTAATCCTGGCAGTAGCTGACTTTCCACATAGCTGACTTTTCATCCATAAATGTTTCCAATATTGCATTTTATTGCAAATCTTTTAAAATATTTTCCTAAAATACATTTTGAAGGAATTTAATACCTGTTTTCTAAAAGAGCTGATTATGTTATGAAAAAATGTTTGCAAGACACTATCTAAACATTTTTATTCATATATGTTACTGTACTGTATATACTATTTTTGTTCCTTCCTACTAACTTGTGCATGAAATAAAATTTTTATTTCTTAAGTTCATCTGTTCATGCAACTTGTTTTGGGTCTAACCATTTCTTTAAAGAGCTCTCGTGTCTCCGTGCTTTGGAGCAAGGAGTTGAAACTTGAAAAGTTAATGGTCCTGGGCCAAGGAGATGCCTTTTCCTGCCTACTTGAAAATGCAAGAGGATTTGGCAAGCAAAATTCTGACAGCTCTGATTTGCAATGCTTAGTACAGCTTTAGGTAGAGGCTTGCTGTTAAAATTTCTGAGCAATCCCTCTGCACTGATAATGCTCTAGCTCCCCAGAGCTCCCTATATACCAACTGTTCTGAGTATTCTTCCAGCCCCATGAAGTTTCTGCATGTCAGTTGTACAGAACACCCTACATGTACACAGGCAAAGCGGCAGCTAGAAAATATCCATTGGCCTAAGGCGAGATGTTCTGGATTGGGAGCAAAGAGGAGATCATGAGGATAAAATTTTCAAATGTTCCTAGGGACCAGATTTTTAAAGATCTGTACGTGCCTAAAAATGCAGTTAGGTGCCCACTGGGATTTTCAAAAGTATATAGATGCCTAACTCCCACTGAAATCAATTAAACTTAGGTACCTATCTGTCTCTTAGGCACTTTAAATACAGTAAATTATGAACACCAGAATTACGAACTGACTGGTCAACCACACACCTCATTCAGAATGGGGAAGTATTCAGTAAGGCAGCAGCAGGGACAAAGCACAGTACAGTACCATGTTAAACAAAAACTACATGTGTTTGAAATTGGTTATGTGCATTTTTGTATACTGAAACGTAAATAAAATGAATTACTGCTACCTGTTTTCTTGGCTTGTGATTGGTAAACCAGTTCAGTATGAACTAGGCTGTATTCAGCTCCAATAGAGATTAGCATGGAAAGAGAGAGTTGGCCTGAATGAATTTACTGAGGCAAAACTTAGATCATTTATTTTAAAATAAGAAGTCAGGTGTGGATTCTAAATCTGCCTCTGCTGGCAATTAGCAGATTACCAAAGGTCTTGCTAACCTTGGCAAGGTTGTAAGATAAAACTTACATAATGTCAAACAGTTCTTGTACAGTTTTTTTACAGTATTCAGTGGGATTCAAAGATTTTATATATGAGAGATGTTCTCTCTGTTTTCTTGGACACTTAACATTTATTGTAAACAATGCAATTAAAGATTTGCTTCCTACCTATGTTTGAACTCCCTTGATGCACATTCAGTTTCCCATTACAGTGATTCATTGTGGGATCTTGTTCCAAAAGTGTGTGTTTGGTTCCACCTTCAGTTCTGCAAAGCCCTATGGTATCTCACTGTTTTTAATGATTTTTTTACTCAGTTTAAATTGGTGTCAGTCAGAGGTAACTCCACTTTGACTTTTGTAGAATTACATCAGTGTAAAAAGATGTAATGAGAGGATGATCAGGCTTAAGTGTACGCTTGTTGTCCTCATGCCCAAATGCAAGCAGTGGCAATAACAGAGGAAACCTTTAACTGTGTCTGGACAGCTGTGTCCCCTCAATTCTCCAGTTGGTTGCAGTTCTCCAATCTGAGGTGATTCGCTGTGAGAGCAACCATTCCTGGTCTGCTCACGCAAAGCCTCCAGCATTTAAATCACTCCCAGTTATACTGTATGAGTGGTATAGCCAGCCACTCATAAATTACACTGCAGGGGAACATGAGCAAATACCAGTCCCAAATTTCCCCCCAGAAATGTGCATCTTGTACTGCCCAGCTCCCACCTGGACAACACAGGCTCATATAAAGTCCATCATTTTATTAACAGAAAATAATATGCACAAATCCTGTTATCCCACATGGAGTTTCACAAGCACAATCCAAACACACTGGTTTAGATAAAACAAATTTATTAATTCTGGAAAGATAGGTTTTAAGTGATCACAAGCGACGAGGCATAAAAATTAGAATTGGTAACAAAGAAATAAAAAGTAAAACTCAACTAATACCTAACTTAACAAGCTAAGGGAATTTGAAGCTGCTTCCTTTCTTCAAGTGTTTTTGGTGTCATTGATAGAGAGAAAGGGAGAGATAATTCGAGGTGTATTTCTTTCCTCTTATAACCCTTTCTCTTGTGCAAGAATAATCTCCAGCTGATGGTCGAGAGGCAGAAAGTCTGTGGATGGAAACCTCCAGCTGTTTCTTTGTTCAAGATGTAGATTTTTGCCCCCACCCTCTCTTCTGCCAAAGAGCGGCCACTTGATTAAGTGATGGTCCATTTGATTTTGTTGGCTCCTGGCTGAGGCATTGGCTAACCTTTTGTCTCTGGGGAACTGGTTTGTGGCTGCCCTCCACAACGTGTTGGAGCATGTCCCAGTAATATCAGACAGTAGGATATTATAATTTATATGCAATATTGCCACACATATTTTACCAGGACAATAATGATCAGCAAATCATGAGTTTTCAAATGGCACCTCACAAGGCATACTTTGTACAAGGTTTACCATAATCCTGTAAATGGGGCAAATATAAAGGTACAAACTGTCACAGTCTAAAGAGCTAGCATTGGAATGCAAAAATGTGGAGTAGACCTGTCGTTGAAAACCAGACCTAGACCAGCAGGGGAGCCTTGGGCCATCTGGGGCTCAAACACTAAACAAGACAGGACCAATGAAGAGCTCCAGGTTTTCTCTCTCTTCCCCAGGGATCTTTTTCTTCCTCTTCTCATTCAAGTAGATTCTACTGAGACTTTTGTGTCATGGCTATTTTCATGGTATTTGAGCACTTTCCAGGGTGAAGAATAAACAGGGATACTAGTGCTGTCATGTGAGGTTTCCCTTCTTTTCCTCCCTACTAGAGAGACTAGTTGCATATGTATTTTCCTTTTTTAAATGTGTACATGTGTGTATGTATATGTATATAACATTGTGTGGGTGTGTGCACGTGTGTGCATGCATGCTAACTTACTGGCTTGCTTGCTCTTCTTAGTGGGAAAGCAAGACTGAAGAGGTAAGTTTTAAATTTGGACCAGAAAGTAGTGAGGTATATTGTTCTAAATTCCTGCAGAAATGAACTCCTTTGCCTCTTCCCTCTTTTCTCATTTTCTCTTTCTGACTCCTCTCTCTCTCCCCTCCACTCCCAACTTCCACAGCAAGAGAACCTCTGTCAACCTCTAATATCGAGCTTTTTAAATGCTTTCACTCTTTTCCGTGCCCATAAGCTGTAGGTATGATCTTAATGTGAGTGACTGCTTTTATTCCTTCAAATTGCAGGAAGGCTGTGCCAATGCAGGTATACTTCATTCTGATAAACTGGATTAGTTCTTGGATTCTTAGGTGTCAGATAAACTTTTCAGGTCCTCAATATGAGCAAAAAAACATGGTCCCATGAAATCCAACTGCATTTAGACTGAACAGGTGTTCCACCATATCTTACTGTGATGTGGGGCTGTTTAGTTACCTTGACTCCGCCTATTTTGACTATCACTGACTTACATGAGACTGTATTTAAAAATTACTTTGGCTGATCATTGACTTTAGTTCCTAATGTTGAAGATTTTGGCTATGTTGATATCATTTTGAAATTAATGGCAGAAAGAATATTTAACAGAAAGGCTGACTGCTAAAGCTAGTTTGGTGGTAGCGTGCTCCCAAATGAACATGCCAGTTAAAGAAGAAAGCTTAATGTCCCAGGGCTAACTCAGGACAATGAATCAGTGTTGGATGATGAGGAGAAAGAGTTTAAGTGTTGTGTGTTTCTCTGTCACATTTTTTTCTGGCAGTCTGACCTGTTGTCTACAATCAGTTACTATAATTCACCAGATGAGCACCTAATCTATCATTAGAGACTAAGCCCTGGTCTACACTAGGACTTTAGGTCAAATTTAACAGCGTTAAATCGATGTAAACCTGCACCCGTCCACACGATGAAGCCCTTTTTTTCGACTTAAAGGACTCTTAAAATCAATTTCCTTACTCCACCCCTGACAAGTGGATTAGTGCTTGCCAGGTCGAATTTGGGGTACTGTGGACACAATTAGATGGTATTGGCCTCCGGGAGCTATCCCAGAGTGCTCCATTGTGACCACTCTGGACAGCACTCTCAACTCAGATGCACTGGCCAGGTAGACAGGAAAAGAACCGCGAACTTTTGAATCTCATTTCTGGAGACTGCAGGAACTGTGGGATAGCTACCCACAGTGCAATACTGCGGAAGTCGACACTTGCCTTGGTACTGTGGAAGCACTTCGCCGAGTTAATGCACTTAATGCACTTAGAGCATTTTCTGTAGGGGGACACACACTTGAATATATAAAAACGATTTCTAAAAGACCGACTTCTATAAATTCAACCTAATTTCGTAGTGTAGATATACCCTAACAAATTTATTTGAGCATAAGCTTTTGTGAGCTACAGCTCACTTCATCAGATGCATTCAGTGGAAAATACAGTGGGGAGATTTATATACATAGAGAACATGAAACAATGGGTGTTACTATACACACTGTAACAAGAGTGATCACTTAAGGTGAGCTATTACCAGCAGGAGAGTGTGGGGGAGGGGGAGAGGAAACCTTTTTTAGTGATAATCAAGGTGGGCCATTTTCCGCAGTTGACAAAAACGTCTGAGGAGCAGTGACGGGTGGAAGGGGGGAATAAACATGGGGAAATAGTTTTACTTTGTGTAATGACCCATCCACTCCCAGTCTCTATTCAAGCCTAAGTTAATTGTATCCAGTTTGCAAATTAATTCCAATTCAGCAGTCTCTCGTTGGAGCCTGTTTTTGAAGTTTTTTTGTTGAAGAATTGCCACTTTTAGGTCTGTAATCGAGTGATCAAAGAAATTGAAGTGTTCTCCAAGTGGTTTTTGAATGTTATAATTCTTGACATCTGATTTGTGTCCATTTATTCTTTTACGTAGAGACTGTCCAGTCTGACCAATGTACATGGCAGAGGGGCATTGCTGGCACATGATGGCATATATCACATTGGTAGATGTGCAGGTGAACGAGCCTCTGATAGTGTGGCTGATGTGATTAGGCCCTATGACGGTGTCCCCTGAATAGATATGTGGACACAGTTGGCAACGGGCTTTGTTGCAAGGATAGGTTCCTGGGTTAGTGGTTCTGTTGTGTGGTGTGTGGTTGCTGGTGAGTATTTGCTTCAGGTTGGGGGGCTGTCTGTAAGCAAGGACTGGCCTGTCTCCCAAGATTTGTGAGAGTGATGGGTCGTCCTTCAGGATAAGTTGTAGATCCTTGATGATGTGTTGGAGAGGTTTTATTTGGGGGCTGAAGGTGAATGCTAGTGGCATTCTGTTATTTTCTTTGTTGGGCCTGTCCTGTTGTAGGTGACTTCTGGGAACTCTTCTAGCTCTGTCAATCTGTTTCTTCACTTCAGCAAGTGGGTATTGTAGTTGTAAGAATGCTTGATAGCGATCTTGTTGGTATTTGTCTCTGTCTGAGGGATTGGAGCAAATGCGGTTGTATCATAGAGCTTGGCTGTAGACAATGGATCATGTGGTGTGGTCTGGATGAAAGCTGGAGGCATGTAGGTAGGAATAGCAGTCAGTAGGTTTCCGGTATAGGGTAGTGTTTATGTGACCATCGCTTATTAGCACTGTAGTGTCCAGGAAGTGGATCTCTTGTGTGGACTGGACCAGGCTGAGGTTGATGGTGGGATGGAAATTGTTGAAATCATGGTGGAATTCCTCAAGGGCTTCTTTTCCATGGGTCCAGATGATGAAGATGTCATCAATGTAGCGCAAGTAGAGTAGGGACATTAGGGGACGAGAGCTGAGTAAGCGTTGTTCTAAGTCAGCCATAAAAATGTTGGCATACTGTGGGGCCATGCGAGTACCCATAGCAGTGCTGCTGATCTGAAGGTCTACATTGTCCCCAAATGTAAAATAGTTATGGGTGAGGACAAAGTCACAAAGTTCAGCCACCAGGTTTGCCATGACATTATCGGGGATAGTGTTCCTGATGGCTTGTAGTCCATCTTTGTGTGGAATGTTGGTGTAGAGGGCTTCTACATCCATGGTGGCCAGGATGGTGTTTTCAGTAAGATCCCCAATGGACTGTAGTTTCCTCAGGAAGTCAGTGGTGTCTCGAAGATAGCTGGGAGTGCTGGTAGCGTAGGGCCTGAGGAGGTAGTCTACATAGCCAGACAATCCTGCTGTCAGGGTGCCAATGCCTGAGATGATGGGGCGCCCAGGATTTCCAGGTTTATGGATCTTGGGTAGCAGATAGAATACCCCAGGTCAGAGTTCCAGGGGTGTGTCTGTGCGGATTTATTCTTGTGCTTTTTCAGGGAGTTTCTTGAGCAAATGGGGTAGTTTCTTTTGGTAACCCTCAGTGGGATCAGAGGGTAATGGCTTGTAGAAAGTGGTGTTGGAAAGCTGCCTAGCAGCCTCTTGTTCATATTCCCACCTATTCATGATGACGACAGCACTTCCTTTGTCAACCTTTTTGATTATGATGTCAGAGTTGTTTCTGAGGCTGTGGATTGCATTGTGTTCTGCACGGCTGAGGTTAGGGGGTAGTGATGCTGCTTTTCCACAATTTCAGCCTGTGCACGTCGGCGGAAGCACTCTATGTAGAAGATCAGTCTGTTGTTTCGACCTTCAGGAGGAGTCCACCCAGAATCCTTCTTTTTGTAGTCTTGGTAGGAAGGTCTCTGTGGGTTAGTATGTTGTTCAGAGGTGTGCTGCAAATATTCCTTGAGTTGGAGAAGTCGAAAATAGGATTCTAGGTCACCACAGAACTGTATCATGTTCGTGGGGGTGGAGGGGCAGAAGGAGAGGCCCCAAGATAGGACAGATTCTTCTGCTGGGCTAAGAGTATAGTTGGATAGATTAACAATATTGCTGGGTGGGTTAAGGGAACCACTGTTGTGGCCCCTTGTGGCATGTAGTAGTTTAGAGAGTTTAGTGTACTTTTTTTTTGTGGAGAAGCAAAGAGTGCGTTGTAAATGGACCTTGTCTCCATAAACTTCCTCATGGCTGGACTTTACAAAAACTTGACAAGCCATTTACAACACAAAGGAGGTGCTGTCGTCATCATGAATAGGTCAGAATGTGAACAAGAGACTAACACGGCTGCTACTCTGAAACTAATCTTTCATTCTTTCTGTTAAGAGTGGTTTTGGTGGTGGAAGGTTTTAGACAATTTTAAGAGAGGCCATCATGAATAAAGCCCAACCTCAAGCTTTAAATGAAATTAAGTTGATTGATTTTATTTATTTAGATTTATAAAAATAACAAAATGGTGCCCTTAATATCCTGGGTGTCCTTAACAGTCATTCTAAAACTGTATCAAACAGATATATAAACAAGAAACCAGTAACAAACTCACAAAATATTTCTGTAACTAATCATCTGCTTTAAAAATCTTTGTATTTTTGAATGTAATAAACTATTCCATTTATTCTTACCTTTATTACTATTTGAAATTTTTTGGACAAAGCATCCAGAAGAAAATTAATCTGATCATGAAATGGAGATCTACCCTGTTAGCAAATCCAAGATATTATGGTGGGATATAGGGAAAAATTAGGAATCTGTGACACTGTTGCCTAATCTATAAACATAGTGAAGCCATCTCACTAGTAAGATATGTTCAATAAAATGTTTTTGTTAGCATAGTCGATTTGCCATTATTTTTCTGTTGCGCCCTAGGTGCAGTAGAAGAAAAACTGTTAATACAATTAATTTAATTGGATACAAAGTACCTGCCTAACCCCATTTCAGTTTTTCTGTGTGAGATTATCAGGTTCAGCAGCAGCCTGCAGTGATATTTTTTATAAAGGGTAGTTGAAAGCTGAGCAATAAGAAAGTTATCTGGTCATTAGAACCTCTCAGCTTTTTGGCTCCATTTTGGTCTCTGTGTACAGTGGAGATCAGATATTTACCATGATTAAGGCAGTGTTTCTACTCACCATTACTTTGGCAAATAATAAAAATAACAAAGAAATAACAAAGAAAATAACAAAAATAACCCTTCTGGGAAGCTAGAGATACTAACAGTAATTTGTACTTTTCTTGCCACTTGTAAATTGGCATTTGAAACTGATACTAAGTTTCAACTGTGGATCAAGATGTGTGCTCTAAACTAAACAAATTGTAGTAGAGGGAAAAGATCATTGCAGAATTACTTGTATTTACCCTTCTGTCTGTACCAAAAGGTTATTCCTTGGCTTATGTGGTGTGCTGAATACACAGTGGAATATTAGAGGGTTGCAACATAGTTTAGAAGTGCTGCACATCACGAGTTGTCTAACGGGGGCTCTGTGTACTGAATGTATTTATAGATTTCCAGTGGTTGCTAACAATCCCTTTAATGTCACCATAGATAACTTGGCACAGCCACTAAAGTTTGTGTGCTGTATGAATGATTCTTCTCTGTCCATTTGTTGAATTAGCCTAATAACATAATTTTCGAGGGAGACACATCATTGCCATATATGTTATGTATGAAACATACATTATACTGTAAATGCCAGTCTCAAGAAAGTTGTGGTCTCTTGACCTATAAGCATGTGCTTATTTGGTTAACCCTTGCTATACTTGCTTTTAAAAATAATCCTTTTGTTGTTTGTTCTTCTGAAATCCTCTCTACTCTAACCCCAAATTTAATACTAGTATCTCATTAAGATATTTGTTGCTTGATACAGTGCACTAAACTCTGCACAGTGCACTTTGCACATCATCATAGATTTATTTCAGAGTAGATTTATAGATTTTAAGGCCAAAAGGGGCTCTTATGATCATCTAATCTGAACTCATGGAGAACACAGTCTGCAGAACTTCACCCACTAATTTTTGCATCAAGCTCATAACTTCTGTTCTGGTTATAGCTCTATAATATTTAGAGAAAGATATCCAGTGTTGACTTCTGCTGCAAGTTATAGAGAATCCAGCCCATCCTGGGGTAAGCAGTTCCAATGGTTAATTATCCTCACTGTTAAAAACCTTTCCAATTTTTCACATTTTTTTTTTAAGTGCAGACACAAGAGTTCGACACAATTTTCCAGTAGTGGTCTCACTAATGCTGTATACTGGGGTACATACCACCTTCTACTCCTACCAGATATTCCTGTGCTTATACCTCCAAGGATTGCATTCACTGTCTTTAGTTAACTACAGCATCGCACTAGGAGCTCATATTCAGTTGGTTATCTACAATTACCCCAAGTCCTTTTCAGAGTCTCTGCTTTCTAGGATGCAGTCCCTCATCTTATAAATGTGACCTATATTCTTGTTTCTAAAGGTGTGATGTTACATTGTCTGTATTCAAATGCATGTTGTTCAAGTGATCCCACCTCACCAAGCAGGCCAGCTCAGTCCGTATAACTGATCTATTTCCATCATCACCAGTCCACTGGTTTTTGTGTCATCTGCAAAATTAACCAGCAATAATTTTATATTTTCTCAGTATTGGGCTGAGACAGATCACTGCAGAACCCCATTGGAAACTCCCCATTGGATGATGATTCCTCATTACAGTTACTTTTTTCAATCTATCAGTTAACTAGGTCTTAATCTATTTTATATAAGCTAAACTGATTTTTGTATCGTGTTCATTTTTATCAGGATATCATGTGTCGAATGCTTTACAGAAGTCCAGGTATATTATGTCAGTACAGTTATCTTTATCAACCAAATTTGTAATCTCAACAATAAAATAGCAGCTTTGTTACTACTTTTGTGTGTGTGCTACATATTTAGGGATTCTGGTTTTTGTTATGACAAAAGTATAACCAATAATGAAAAGTATTGAGAAAGATGTGTCTATTTACTTGTTCTCATACAAGATCAAAAGTAATCAGTTAAAAACAATAACCACATTAAAAAGCCACTTAGGATACAGTAGCTGTGAACAACCAGTAAGGGAATTAGGCACTCTGATGATACAAGTAATCAAAAATATGAAGATAGTGAGCAAGAAATGATGCAGGGTGTGTGTTAACTTACAGCAGACAGTGTGAACAAGATGTGAATTCCATCAAAAGTCCCTCTAAAGGAACTTTGCCATTTTCTGAGGGGTTTTTTTTTCACCTTTTTATTTTTTAAGCATCTGATTATTGTAAAATTACTCAGTGTTACTGGGTTTCAGTTTAACATGAAATATCCCAAACTCATATGCTGGTGGCCATTATTGATAACTAAAAATTAGATAACTAATTTGAAATCTTGAGAACATAATTCTAAATCTGCTTTTAAAATTATTGTATTAAATTTCTTTCCTTTTGCCCTCTGATGTAAGTCAAATAACAGCCTGTACACTTTTGAGAGTTGAGAGTACAATAATGTATTACAATTAACTTCCTGTAACAGAGCTATGAATTAAACTAAATATATAAATCATGCAACTGAGAAAAGAAAGCCTTAATAAACGTAGATTAATTATGTAGAATGTTGTAGTTAATGGAAAAATATTTTTTAAATATCATTCTTCACTGAAGTATGGTTACATTAAAGCCATTACCCTAGCCTTAGTGCCTTGGGACTGATCATCAGTAGGTAGTACTGTTACAACAAAAAAACTTCAAAACCAGACTCCAGCAAGAGACTGTTGAATTGGAATTCATTTGCAAATTGGATACAATTAACTTAGGCTTGAATAGAGACTGGGAGTGGCTAAGTCATTATGCAAGGTAACCTATTTCCCTTTGTTTCACCCCCCCCCCCCCAGACATTCTTGTTAAACCCTGGATTTGTGCTGGAAATGGCCCACCTTGATTATCATACACATTGTAAGGAGAGTGATCACTTTTAGATAAGCTATTACCAAGAGGAGAGTGGGTTTGGGGGGGGAGTGGGGGGGGCTGGATTTGTGCTGGAAATGGCCCAACTTGATTATCATACACATTGTAAGGAGAATGATCACTTTAGATAAGCTATTACCAGCAGGAGAGTGGGGAGGGGGGGTATTTTTTCATGTTTTGTGTGTATAAAAAGATCTTCTACACTTTCCACAGTATGCATCTGATGAAGTGAGCTGTAGCTCACGAAAGCTTATGCTCAAATAAATTGGTTAGTCTCTAAGGTGCCACAAGTACTCCTTTTCTTTTTGCGAATACAGACTAACATGGCTGTTACTCTGAAACCAGTTAGTACTGTGTCTCTTTTAGGCTGGTTACTGCAGTAAGTATAGCTTTTTCATTCATATTTCTGCCATCCTGTTTGATTTGCTGATTCTGTGTTACTTCCTTCCTAAAATAAGGAGACTGATTAATTCATTGTGGCAACCTGCTTGTGGACTGGAACAATTTAGGTGCAAATGTTTACACTAACAATGTAAAAACCATAGCAAAGAAAGGTATTTATCAAGTACTTACAACAAATTACAGAAAATCAGCAAATTAAATATGTATAATGCAAATGCCATCATATACTTTGGGATAGCATATTTGTCTTCAAAGTGTTCCATTCATTCGCATATTTGAGATCCAACCCTTTCCATACATAGTATATTCTGAAGGTGGTTGTTTTTGTTCAACGATGAGTGTCTGATATAGTTTATTTTCCAGCACAATTTGAATTCTTTTTTGTGTGTTTGTGCCCTTTGGGTGTCTAGACATTACAGTGCTTTAGAGCGGTGTTTTTTTTCATTATCTGCAGTGTTCAAGCACATTGAAGAACGGAAGAGTTGGACTTTCAGTCTTAACTTTGAATTTTCTGTTCAGGGTGCACTACAGTTGGTACCTGGAAACTGATCTAAGTTAATACTACTTTGATAAGCCAAACATGTTGAGTGACAGATATAGGGGGCTTGAGTAAATATAGTGTAAAGAATGTTGCATCAATTTAGACCAGGGCAAAGTAGTAATCTGGGACATGTAAGTGAGATGAAAATGTAATGTGCATGTTGGTGGAATCCATTACTAGTTTGTAATCCGGGTTTAATAACCTCAGTCAGGATTAGGGTGAAGGAATGGAAAAGTGCAAGTCCAGAAAAGACTTCTTGTTTATAGTATTATTTGTAGTATTAATTATTTATTGCATCAGCACCCAAAATGTGCTAGTAGTATACACATATAGAAAGATTTAAGTCTCTGCTGCAAAAATCTTTCAGTCTAAAATACATGTAAAGGGAGAGTGAAATTTAGCATGTGCCTTGCTAGTGCCATAAATTTTTAAATATATGCTATCCCTAATTTCTCCTCTATCTAGCCTTTATTAATGGGTAACTTTCCCATAGGCAGAACGGTAGAAGTAGTAATGTCCTAATTCTTAAGCAAAAGGCCATAACTCCTGCCAAAGGCAAATAGAGCTTTATCGAGACTTCTTGGCAGTTGTGCTCATTCAATTTAAGTGTATAGTCTAAAGTATTCTTTTCCACAGCATACTTTGTCCATTGCTTTCAAGGTGGTGCATAGTGTCTGCCCCAGGTCAGATTTAAAGATTTGCAGCAAGCTGCATTACACTTGTCTCTCAACAACCATTACAGCAGGGGTTCTCAAACTGGGGTTCAGGACCCCACAGGGGGTCGCGAGCTGTCAACTTCCACCCCAAGCCCCGCTTTGCCTCTAGCATTTATAATGGTATTAAATATATTTAAAAAGTGTTTTTAATTTATAAAGGGGAGTCACACTCAGAGGCTTGCTATGTGAAAGGGGTCACCAGTAAAAAAAAGTTTGAGAGCCACTGCATTACAGGGACACAATGCAAAAATGAGGGGCAGGGGCATTAATGTGAAAGTGGATAGACAAAATTATTAGTGATCCTGCCATATGACTCCATTAGTTGTTCACAGCTGGCAACCAGCAGCACAGTCATGCTTTATAAATGCCTCTTTAGGGTGAAAATGTGACACTTGTTCTTGCATAGCTCTTTAACAATTGCAGGCACATGTGGAAGAATGATCACTAGACATTCCTTAGCTGTGTGAACACTTTTTAGAAATCAGGCCACACGTACCCATGGATGACTTAGCACTGCACCTAATTTATTTTACACCAGCAATACCACTCACACTATGGACCCTTACAGGTATCATATTTATATATGGAGATGCACTTAAGTCACAGCTTGTATGCCAGGAAATGAAGTGAGCTTAGGGTCTTGAACAGACTGAGGAATAGTTTAACAATTTCCCAGCACTACTGCTTAGTTACTTACAGTGGGAAGATAAGAAGACAAACGTTAAAGATGGTATTTTGAACAGCAACAACAAAAGAAGCTTTCTAATTTATCACCTGTTAAGACCATGGAGATAAAATACTTATCTGGCTAAGGCTGGAAGCGTTGTCACGAAACTATCACAGTCCTATGGGCAGAAAAGAGGAGGGGCTTTAGGCCATGTTTTTGGAAGTTCCTGCAGAGAGATTATTTTTTCCTTAGCTGGAGGGACGTTGGATAGAGGGTCAGTGAGGAGTATAACTATTATGTTTATTATCATAATACTTACGCACCAACTGAGAACGGGGCCTCTTGCTAGAAAAAATGTTCCTGGTAGATAGTAAGTTTACTGCCTTATCAGGAAGGATTCTTGCCTGGTAGGGAAGTATTTACATACAGAGAAAATGTTTAGTCTTTCATAAAAATCCAAGATTAAGCACTGTATCCCTTGCTGCCCTGCCAGGTATTGAGTTTCTATGTCCTGACTGGGCTCCTGCGTCCTAGAAGATCCAGGTTTAGAAAGAAAACCAAGGAGACTGGCCACATAGTAACTGTGTGAGTACGGAGAATAGGAAAAGGGTAGGTTTCTGTCAAAAATAAGAAATTACTAGTTTATATAAGGTTTTCATATGGTGAAGTAAAAAGATTTATCAAAATTTCACCTTGATAGGTGAAGGGAATGGAAACTTTATCACGTGGAATAACTGGAAGTTTTAGGTAGTTGTTCAACTACAGATGCTCACATGAATCACATTTGAGACTTGCCCAAAACTTAAACCCTGATTCAGCAAAACACCTAAGCTTGTGAGGAAATGCATTTCTATTCAGCAAGTACTTAAATGTGTGCTTTCCTTTTGTATTTCTGGTTCTGAAAACTTACAAATTTCCCAAACTGGTATCTATTTTTTAGGTTCTAATAATATTTTAGGAACACTTTGCTTTTTTAAATAGCTGAAATTCTAATTTACTTTGGAATGGCATTTTTTCTTCTGTCTTTACAGTTACCAAAGTTTGTATGTGAGGAAATGTAGGCATAAGAATCTTCGTGCTTTTCCTCCCAATATTAAACTGAAATTAAGGCCAATTTGCTCTCTGCTCTTGCATGATATAAAGGGAAGCTGACGGGCAATAATGTAGCTGAAAAGGGTCAGGAAAGACAATGAGGAGAGTGCTCAGTAGTATCACAAGCCACCCTCACACCTCCTGTGCAGCAGGAAAAATGCAGTGATCATTTTGACTTTTTAAAATGTATAAACTGTAGCAAAACCACCATCATATCCCCTCTAGTTGGGCCAAACACAAATACATTGCAGTCTGTATCTTTTTGCTATGGAGCATATTCAGTGTGAAAACTAGGAACCTGAATTTATTTTTCAGAATGGAACTTTGTGAATCTTGGGATGGATATTCTGAAACATTGTCATTCCTAATGTACTTGTAAACTGAAGAAAAATACTGGTAAAATAAAATGACATTGTTCAAGAAACAAAAGTATCCTTTTTTGTTTGATTTCTCTTAGTAGGGAATATTTAAATGTCCTTTTTTTTTGTCAGCTTCGAGAGAAAGTGTGTGCCTGAGAGAGTGGGGATGGAAGATTGTAACTGAAAGAAGGGATAAAGAATATGGCCTTGCAACTTGTATTTGGTATTGTTACAGAATGTATGTGCTGTTAGTACTTTTCATGTAAAGTAAGCTAAAAGTATTGTATTTGAAATGATTATCCACTTACTGTGCTGACTTTAAGAATATTGCCTGTGTGTTTGTCAAACTCTTTAGTCATATCATGACTGGCTTTATTTCTTCTAAGAATTTCAATGGTTACTTTATTAAGCTGAAATTACATTAACAGTATGCTTACAAAGTATATGATTACATACGTGTATTGCAGATGTACTCGTTGCTGTGTTGCTAGCCAGATTCCTAAAACTTTAAATAAGCTGTAGATGTGAATTATTTTCAGTGGAAGGCTTCTATAGAAAATTAATGCAATTACATAAGTTAAAATAGCCTATTTAAAAAAAATTGACCTCCGTTTTCTTTGTTAGAAACCATGTTAATTCATACAAGCTTCCATGGCCCTTTTGCCGTTAAGGGCACTGTAAACACATTTTAAGTGATCTTTTTTCTAATTGTGTGCCAGAACAAAACTTGTAGGGTAGCTAGAATTTTGTGCTCTTAAACCTAAAACTAGTGATTGCTGGTTAGGTGAGTTGATAGAATAAATTTTTGTTTGAAAGAAACTAATTCTTAACTCTCCTATTGAATTTAAACAAGTCTTCAAGCACTTGAATTTTGTCACCCATTGTTGATGTAAAAATTGCAAAGAGTGAGAATAAATTTACCTTTATGCTACATGTGACTGATAATGAAAGAAAAGATCATAACATTGTGTCTTTTTGTGAAGTTGTGGATTATTATCTTTTCCACCCTGATATAAGACGCACAAATGGACTTATAGAATAGAAATGTCTTCACTGCGTACATCTTTGTTCTTATGATAGTAAAAATCAATGTGCAGCAGTCCAGCAGATGGCAGTAGGTTTTTTCTCTGTGGCAGGTGTTTGTGCTGTAATATTAAAATATTTAATATAATTCCCTTTTATAGTAAATTAAATCAGGTTAGATATCCAATAACAATAACACAAAGCAAGTTGGTTTTTATATTATTCTGTTCTGATCTGCAGGCTGATTTTTGAATAATTTAAATTATATGAGTTAAACTAACACTGAATTCTGGATAGATATCAAATGGTGTTGCCTAACATTTCCACCGTGAGTGTTCATGTTGGCAGTTTTCCAGGAGCTGCATGCCCAAACCTAGATGGCATATAAAAAACATAATATTTTTTAGTATTTGAATCTTCTCCGACAGAGAAATAGAAATTGCTTGTTCTTCTGTTGGAAAAACCCAAAATTGATCAGCTTTTTCAGCTTCCATTCTGAAAAAGAATTGCTTTGGGCTTCATTTTTACATCTCTGTAGGTACACATTAATTCTTGGTGCCTATTCCTTGTTTCAGTGAGGACAGTGGCAAAAATTCCATTAATTTCATTAGTAGCAGGATTGCTGAAGTACAGAGATTTTCCCCTTTTTATTGAATCCATGTTCAACAGCTGCTGCTTTCCATTTGTGGAAATCCTCTACCAGAGGTCACCACTAGTTTTCCATCTTGTCATTTCATATCAAGAATAAGACACTTCTGGCAGGTAAACAACAAAAGATTATCATGGTCTTCTTTTAAAATGGGACAGATAACAATTCTGTAGAAAGACTACTTTGCAGCACTTTTGTAAGTCCAAATGTGGCAATTACTTACCAGACAAACCATCTTGGAACACAGAGATAAAATAAATACTTTAAATCATCCGCAAGGTTTTTCAGAGTATAACCAATTCTCAAAATACATCTTCATAAAATGAATGATCTGAAATTAGAGATGTGCAATGAGACGCTCTTCTCCCTCTGCAAATCTTTTGGCTGCTCCACAAAATGACTGCACCACACCTTCAAGGAGTGGGGGCATTGTCTGTCTTGCTGGGGAAAGGAGACTATTTCTTTAAGGGTGGGGGGTGAGAGAGAGGCACAGATGCTACTGTAAAAGCAGAGTGGGTCAACGTGGTGAGACTGACTCATCCCCCAGAGACCAGAAGGGATGGGGAGTTTATAAAGGGCAAGCTCAGGAGAAGCCCCTTTTCCCTGAACCAAGTGAAGCAGCACCCGCCTTCCCACCCCTGGCAAAATACCAAGTTTGGTTGGGACCCTCTGTGGGTGTTGTGCTAGCCGTTCCTTTCTTGGGGGGGTGGGAAGGAATTTTTCCCTTGCCACCAGAATGGCCAAGGTGGAGTGGAGTTTTCTTAGTCTTCACCACAGCAGGTTTGGGGGGGAGCCTTTGTTACGGTGAGTAGGGAAGGGAGTTAGGCTATGATGTCGCAACACTTTAGGTAAGTGTGGGGCAGACGTCCAGTACAGGTACTCCATAGGGAAAGATGCAGTGAGCTGATAAATAGTTTGGTACAGGACTTAAAGGAGGTGTTTGTTAAAGGAGCGGAATGGGGGCATGGTTTGGGGTGCCTGTCACTGGCCCAGTAGGGAGCCAACCCCATCTTCCTTATTGCCCACCTTAACCCTCACTTTGGAGGTGGAGTGGTAAGGTCACAGCAATGGGTTGGCTAGGGATCAGGATGTAAAAAGTGGGGGCTGGCAGAAACCCTCAGGTAGATATTGAAATGATCATGGAGTTACCTGCACTGTACACTTTTATCTTCCGGGTAGTCCCAGACATCTAACAATAAAGTTGTAGCCTGATTAAACCATATCCAGTGTCTCCTGTCCTTCTTCCAGTATAGCTAGACAATGGTCTGTAGTCTTTTATATTCAAAGGGGCAGTACCAGTATGTAGAGACTAAATAGCAACAAAGTTTTATATTTATATTGAAAATTAAATTAGTTCTAGAAGAGTGGTTCTACTTTCCGGGCAGAGATTCCTAAAGAGAGTGAAACTGGCCCTGTAATTTGCTGTGAGAGAGTCCATACTATTTTTAACTTTGGTTGAGAGGATCTGTAGGATTTCCAAAAGATGTTCCCAGGAGTTTTTACTGTGATAAATTATGTAATTGTTTTCAGCCTTAGGTTCAGTCCTTATATATTGAATCAAAGTAAATTCCACCAATTGTGGAACTCTCCCTACAAGTATAAAAAACCCAATTGTTTTCCAATTAATGCATTTATAAAATTAACCCTTGAGGTTTAGTGGCATTGTTATTTACTGCTCGTTTAGAGTAGCCATACGTTCTGAATTAAAGTAGCAAGATGGAAGTGACTGCATTTCTGCCTGCTAAGAGAATTTGTACCCAGGCTCCTTCCTTGTAGGACAGTGATGACTGAATATATTACCAGGGTGGTGATATCTATTTTTTGAGGAACATGCCAGGAGTAAAAAGCTGCTGTTTCATGCTGTTATTGCTAAAGGAAGTAGCCTCCCCCCATTCATAATTAAGGAGATCTTGTGATATCTGCGTAGAAGAATGTTGGGTCAGAGGCACAAAGAAAGCAATTAGTCATGTTTGGAGGGGAGGTACTCAAAAACTGGAAAGAGAGTGCATTTTCTATAGTTTATAGTATGTAAGATAATGAATTTGTCAAAGAATGTGAAGAAAGCCACCAATTAAAGAGTGCTTAGTGTTTTGTTATAATAGGCATGATCAAAACTAATCTTTGTGAATTAACAATACTTATTCTTTATAACTGTATAGAGTCTTTTTTTAGTATGGTTGCTTGTGAAATGTGCTGAGTAATGGGTTAAGAGATTTATCTGAGTGATCTATTTCTTCACTCAGAAGAAATTCAGCATTCCATAGGTTAATAAGGCTTTTTTTGGCAAATCCCAGCTGGTTTCCTTGTGAAGAAATTCCTGTAGTTCCTAGATTCTCTAGGGATAGTGGTGAACAACCCTGTGGTTTTCAACTGCAAAATGGATTGAAACTTTGTCTGAGATTATATGGTATTTGTATTTGACTATGAAAAAGACTGCTAAAATTGCCTTAGTTACAATGCATAGTAGTATTGCTGTATATAGAAGATGTATAGTAGTAAATCTGCGCAAAACCCCCAAACTATTTTAACTAATGAACTATTTTATCAGATTCTAAAAGCTCCATTTGATATAGTCTGTCTTACTGTCTGTATCTACAGATATACACAGGGAATATTAATATGAAATACTGTCCTATTAAAATGTATGACTATGACAGCATGATTTGTTAAAGCACAGTACATTCCAAATGTTGTACATATTTTTAATGATTTGTTTAAATACTTTGGCAAAGTGATGGCTAGGACTGCATACCTTTACATCACAGTCAAATGTACCCACAACAGCAGAAATTTATTTAAATAATATTCCATATAAAATTAAAAAAATGTTTTGTTTTATTTATTTTTCTGGTTTACAAAAATGTGTCCACTTCTCATGTGTCTGGATGCACGTACAGTTTAAAAATGCCACCAAATTAGTTAACCAGTGCTAATCAAACATGCATTATATTTCATCCCACAAAGCTAGAGTATACGTAATCCCAATTAAATTCCTGCTTTAACCTATTCAGGTAAAAGTCTGAGAAAACAGATGGGATTTAAATTGTGCTGTGAAGGTCAACAAACTTTAGTCATGCAGGGGAGGTGACTTCCAGTGTCTCCAGATAATTAAATCTAGGGTCTGTTGAACAATAGCTGGTTCTGTTATGTTGCAAAGTGAGGAAGATCTGGTCTTTCAGGTAGCTAAGATCCTTTCAGAATCAAAACCAGCTCATTGAATTACATCTGGAGCCACACAGGGAGCCAGTGCAGTCTTTGGATACTGATGTAATGTGTCAAGTATCAGGGGGTAGCCGTGTTAGTCTGTATTCACAAAAACAAGGAGTCCAGTGGCACCTTAAAGGCTAACATTTATTTGGGCATAAGCTTTCGTGGTGTAATGTGCTCCCTTTGGCTAGCCTCATTAAGTGGGTGAGTTGCTATGCTCAGCAGCAGGTGTAGCTTCTACATGGTCATCAGGTGTAATGCCATGTAGAGTGTATTACAGGACTCTCATCTAGACATCATAAAACCAAGAATGACAATAGCAAGATACACATTCAAGAGAATAGTTGAGCTAAATAAGGATGAAAAAGTTACTACAGCCACTGATAGATGTATGTGAGACCCTCAGAGCAGATACAGTCACCCATCACCAGTTACTAGGATCTCACTGAAAGGTATTAATTGAACCACATGTGATCCTATCCATTTCTGCCAGGTCCACAGTTAGTTCAAGAAAACTTTGTGATCAGTGACATCAGACTTCTGACAGACTAGAAGGAGTCAAACATACCAACAATATGTGTATAATAGTGCAGTATGAAGTATTTGCCAGTTTTCAGTCTCTTTAAAGTACTATAGCATAATTTTTGTAAAAGACTAAAGAGGATAAATGGCTGGTTTGGCATCCTAATTGTCCATATTGAATAGACTTAGGCCCTGCTCCTGCAGGTGACTTCAGAGGACCTCTGTATGCATTCGGGGTGTACCCATTTACAGTTTTATGTTCAAGTCCTTACTTGTTTCTTTTAAACAGAAACCAGTTATTAATTATTTTTCATACAGTTTGACAGCACTCCATTTTTTATACGAAAACGAGGAAACAGTTATTCTCCTTCGTGGCAATGTGTGGGATTTTAAGTCAGTATTTTGGTACTTTTTAATAATTACAACAGTAGAGTGTCTGTGCATATAGTGTTTTCTATAAAGCTGTTGGGATTTTCTTATAGTTAGCTAAAAATAATATGTGTTTGTGATTCTTTCAAAGATTCTATGCAATATATAATTTTTTTCTTTCTAAGCGATCCTGATCCTTAAAAATTCTAAAAATATTTCTTTGTAGGAATACTAACCTTATTTAATTTCTATTAATTAACTGAAGTGTATCTGTTTTCAAGGGAACAAAAGAGACTGAAGGTGAAGAGGAGGAGTCTGGTTTAATTCAGCCTGCTGAAGTATTTGCTCCCAAAAGCCTGGTGTTGGTGTCCAGACTAGATTATCCAGAAATTTTCAGGGTAAAGAACTCCCAGCTGCCATTTGTAATATGTGTCAGTGTACAAATCTGTTTTTAATGAGCAGCAGTGACAAGTAGTTTTGATTTAAAACATCTCCGCATTGGTTTGGGAATTTACCAGAACAAGTAGAATTAGACTGTACTAAATAAAAATCAATGTCTAGGAGACTGAATGCCCCTATGGGTTAATGCAGTGCCCTTTTACTCACAGAAGGCCTAGTTTTAAACCTACATAGACCACAAAATAAAGTCTTTCTGAGCTCAGCTAAAAGCCTAATGAAAAAAATCTTCATGACAAAACCACTCCTTATAGGTAAAATTAATCTCATCTGATACAATTTGTTTAAGAATTAAGTAAGTATCAAGTATTATAGTATATGAATTATCTTCCTACCTATAAAGTGAGTGAATTATTTACTCTTCCAGATCAATTTAAGTTATATAAAGATTCTAAGGAATCTATGATTTCTTTCAGTTGGTATTGTGACTGACCTGAAGTAAACAGAAAACTTAAATTTTTATCAGGCCTCTAGCACTTTCAGTGAAGCAAAAATAGTACAGCCTAGTAATGCAAGAATAATTCATTTAATAGTAGGTTGCTGCCACAGTGTTGAAACTATTTGTAACTGGATAACTCCTCACAAATTGATCCATTTTTCAGAATTTTCAATATTTTCGCCAGCTAAAAATAGAAGGCAGCCAAAGTGCCATTACCAAGCAGTGTAATTTACTCTCTCCCTTCCTTCTCTAAGACTTATTGGGAATCAATAGTGAATCATCTATTGCTAAACAAATAGCTTTATCAGTTTTGTCAAACTTACGATGATAACCCTTAATCAAAATTGAAGAAATGCAAAATAAAAATAGTAGTGCTAAAATGTCAGTGCTGTTTATTTTAAAATATGCTTTTTATTGAAATAACAAAAATACAAACTGTAAATAGAGAAGACATACAAATGTGGATCACTGATCCTCAGAATAATATTAGGATTATAGTGGTAAAATTGTAGGCATCAGTCCTGATTCAGATTCTGTGAGCATGGACCCCTGCACTGACATAAATTCCCAGTGATTTAGTGGTACTTTACATAAACATGGAGATTTATGGAAGGAGGAAGAGAACTCAGATTAAGCATTATATTTCTTATTGAAATGTGGGGTATTCACACTCTGTAGAGTTTGTGAAATCCAACAGGAATTCAGCGGGGTTGATGTGACATTTCTGCAACTGAATTAATTCTTTTACAGAAAATTACTTTTTCTCCTTTTGGAATGTACTTTACCATATTAAGATTGTCCTAGGACATGTTTATTTTAAAGTTGTTGTATATTTATCAGCAATTATCAGCGTTTGTCTTCCCCACATAAAATTGTATATATTTATTATTCAACTTTTTAGGCTTGCCTTGGCTTGATCTACACTGTGCATGTGGACAGCCTGAGTGTGTCCTTGGAGAGTCTCATTGCAAATCTCTGTTCATGCCTTGTCCCTGCGGTCGGAGGCTCTCAGGTAAGTGGGAAAAGGAGTATTTTTCCAGTTAATTTAATTTATGAAGAAAACAAAAAATAAATTCTTTAGATATTTTCATTGAAAAAAAGGATCATAGTTCAGCTGAGTGTTGTCCCTGTAGCCTGCCTTCTAAAGACAGCAAAAATTCCATTCCAGGTCAAGGTCAAAGGGTTAATTTTGTTACTGGATTTGCCTGTTACAAGGCATAGTAACAAATCAAGCAGTTTGTTATAAGTGTGACTTTTTTTTAATACTATGTGTTCAGAAATAATTTTGTTTTATGCATTTTTTTCTTGGGAGCTCTGTTATGTGTCCTCCTTTTTCATTCACTTTCTGTGTGGGTGTGATGGTATAGTTCAAGATTCCATTGCCCCTTTAAGACAATAGCTACTTCGGTGCTAATTGTTTTTGACTCTCATTTTTATGAAGCACAAACATGATTATGAAGTAACAACATATTTATTCAGATTTCTAAAATGCAACTGAAGGTGTCCAAAATACTCCATAAACTAAAAATTACAGACTAACAAAGGGGTGTCCATAAGTATATCTGCCTCAGCAGTCTTAACGAAGAGAGAAAAACGTTGCTTTCAATACAGATGTTGTCCAGGAATGTAATATGTGGTGATGCTGTAAGTCAAAAGTATAAAGTAACAATTATTTAATGAAGAAATAAATTATTTAGTAGTCATTCTTACATGTAGTTAAAATAGAAATAGCATATTATGGCAAGATAATGAGAGCCACCAATCTCTCTCTGTGAATGCACAATGCTACAGAATTATCAAAGTTAACTGGAAGAATAAATACATTTTCATGTGAATTGAACTACAAGTAACTCCTATGCTGATGAATGTAATTGGTGAGTAATATACTGTAGCTGGAAGTCAGGTTGCCATGAAGATTATAGATTCTTGATAACTGACATTCTCAGGCCTGGTTATCTACAGTGTCTACTAACTGAAAAATCTCTCATCATTTTTATAGAAATGTGATCTGTATACTGTAAACTAAACAGACTAGTGGATAGTCCATTTTTCTAATCCTAGTTTCATCCAGGATAATTGGGAAGATTTCTTTCAGGGTTTTTGGACTTTTCTAAATGAGGAAAAATTGCACTCTAAAATTTTAGCTATTTTAAAGCTTCTTCAGGACCTGAAATTCTCTTGATGTTATACTAATTTCCTATAGCTCTAACATAATCTTATTCAGTAATGTTTATTATATTCACTATCGTATCTGAAACTGTTGACAAACTTACAATTAACTAACAAGCACTGAAAGGACTGATTCAAATAAATCTTTTTTTTTTTTAAAGCAACATATCGCTAAGATTTTTTTCTTCCCTTCTTTCAAGTTTCCTTCTTTGTCACCCAGTCTCCCTATTCTTTACCTTCAACATCCTCGACTAGTTTAGTAGGTATTTCTAAGGAGGTAGTCTTGTTATAAAGCTGAGATGGTTCTTAAATTTTGTCCTGAAAATGGTGAGGCTCATGGTTATTTTAAATATCTCTAATCTTCAGTATATGCTACTTATCAAGAGTGGAAACGGAGACCTTGGAAATGGGAACTAGTTAGCATAAATCATAAACTTTTCATCTCTGCAGATGGACACTTTCCACCACACAATTTGGCTTGATGGGCAATCTGCCAAAGAGTCACAGGTTTGCAGTAGGAAGTCAAAATTGATATGCATCACCAGTACAGTGTGGAGGAGCTTACAGCTGATCCTAGCTGTACTGTTCTTTTTTCAGTTAGTGCTTTTAGTCCTTAACCTTTCATCAGCACCAAAATCACTCTCACAAAATAAAATCTAGGAAAAAAAAAAAAAGATCTTCAAATATTGGTGTTGCATTTCTCTAATATGCAGAAATGGGAAGCATTTTTGAACATTGGAGAAGCTATAATCTCCAATGTTCCTTGGGTGAGAACCCAGGTCTTTGTTCAGTAGCTTAAATAGTGAGACATCCCTGAAAATTGGATTATAAAACTGTAATGTTGAATTGCTAAATTGAATTTAGTATGCATGTTCTGTACACTTTGCCTCTCTTCTCTCCTATGGGCCCTCAGTTTCCTTGAGGAAACCCTGTAGATTCCCAGCTCTTTCCCATTTTGATTCCATTCCCCACTTTGTAGGCCTCCTCTATTAAATAGAAATTTCATCAGTTGGCCAGTGCCACTCTTTAATCAGATGAAAGGGTCACTGTTGATGTAAGATGCTCCCTTCTCCTTTAACTTTAAACAGTAGAGATCTTCACTTGCACAGCATCCTGCCCTTTCTTGGTAGGGGCAAGTGACTAAACTAAGGAATTCTCATGGAGCCTAGGTTCTTACATGACAGTGCACACAGCTACCACTACCTAGGTTGTTGGGGCTAACCCATGAGTTGCCTATTTATTTTATTTTACTGTGGGCTTTTTTAATTATTGCAGTGGGAGAAAAAGGTTTGGGAGACTATTAGATACTTGCCTTAGTTTAAAGGAGAAAAGACATAAGCTTAGGGTCTTTTCCTCAGACCTGTTCACAACCCTTTTAACATTGACTGAAACAGAAAACTACAAACAGTATCTGTGAGGATTTCCCCACCATCAGCACTGCCATACAGATTAATTTGGCTTACAGTTTTCTTTCCTCGTGCCTGGAAACCCTTGTCTTCCTTTCAGATATACCAACCTAATGTGTTCTTCGACTGGTTCACACCTGTACGTTCATGTCCAGCACAAGCAGAGCTGGAAAGTTTTCTGTGCAGTACCCAGTGGGGGAGTGCACATACCGCATGCCTCCTTATGGCCCCTCCTGAGGCTATTTAAGAGTGGCAGTGCCCCAACTCCCTTCACTTCATTCTCACAACCTGGGCGTGAGTCAGAGATCTCTCTGTGTGGTGTACCTCAGGGTTACTATGCAGTTGGCAGTTTTTCCCATATGTGCTTTTGTTTTTCGTTTTCTGAAGTTAGTTGTAGTTTAGCAGTAGTAGCTAGCGGTTAGTAATAGTTTAGATAGTTTTAGTAGATTAGGATACAGTCTGGAGATATGCCACCACCAGGCTTCAAACATTATCCCTCATGTGGGTTAGCCTTCCCAAACAGTGATCCCCACACATTCTACCTCTTATGCCTCCGTGAGGGGCACATCAAAGAGAAGTGTGGTATTTGTCATTCTTTTTAAAAGAGAATACAAATCTTTAGAGACTCATGCCTCAAACAGCACCTTATGGAACAGATGAGGTGGCCTGTTTTGCCCAGTCCTCCAGCTCCAGCACTGGGCTCTGAGGTAACCACAGTCTCAGACAGGCTTCTGAACTCAGACTCTTCTCAACAAATGAGAAGAGGTTGATCCTCCTCTAGAGAGCCACTATGAATAAGAACCCATAAAACAAACAGGAGACATTCCAAGTCCAAAAAGGACTCCAAACTTCTCTGGGACTTGTCTGGAGCACAGTGTAGAGTCGGGCCTTCATCCTATCTCTCCCTGGTACCAAGATGAGATTGTATTGCTATTGTACTATCGACTTCAGCACCACAGCAGGATGTACATTGAGTTCAGTGCCAACAGACTCAAGTCCAGCACCAGTTCTTTCGGACCCATCAATGCTGCAGGCTTTTAAAGCCTGTCTGACCTCCTTAGCATTTTTGTCCCAGTGGCACAAGACTCTTTAATTGAAGATATACCTTCAGCCATTCTGTGGTGGAATGGAATCCAATGACTGTACCAGTACTCAGAGTAGCAGCCGTGTTAGTCTGTATCCATAAAAAGAACAGGAGGACTTGTGGCACCTTAGAGACTAACAAATTTATTAGAGCATAAGCTTTTGTGAGCTACAGCTGGAAATGGCCCACCTTGATTATCACGACAAAAGGTCCCCCCCTTGCCCCTCTGGCTCTCCTGCTGGTAATAGCTCACCTTTCCTGATCACTCTTGTTACAGTCTGTATGGTAACACCCATTGTTTCATGTTCTCCGTGTATATAAAATCTCCCTACTATATTTTCCACTGTATGCATCCGATGAAGTGAGCTGTAGCTTACGAACGCTTATGCTCTAATAAATTTGTTAGTCTCTAAGGTGCCACAAGTCCTCCTTTTCTTTTTACCAGTACTGGCTTTGATTCGGAGAGGCAGTAAAGATGCTCCCCTGGCACCAACTTCAGTATTGCTCTCTACCAGATTGGTATAATCTTTGACTTTGAAATCTGTGTCAATGGTTTCTCATGCACCTCAAGTTTTGGCACCAAATTATTAATCTGTTATGACATCAGCACCACTTGAAAGGCCTCTTCATGGCACCAAAATTTGAGGGGCCCGTTAACATATTGGAGTGCATCTTGGATTCCGACCATTGTACCAATCTTGGTACTGACGTTGCTGACTTCCCTCTGGGCTATGGACTCATTAGGATGCTTGATAGCCCTTCCAGGCATGGCTTCTCCACTACCCACAGTTTTTTGGAGGTTTCTTCCAATTCTGACTCAGAATCCTCCTCTTCACCTTCCCCTCCTAGATGAAAATTGAAGAGAGCCTCTGACATGTATGTGGAAGGGGAGCATCAGTACTGAGAGGAGAGCCACCTTGGTACTGGGAGCAGCCTGCTTTGGCTGAGTCCATACTGGCCTCCGAGTCCATACCCACTGCATCCGTGGACCTATTGGCACTCCTGAGAAGTTTCTTGATTGTAGACCTGTTCCAGAGGAAAGTCCCCACCACTAAGCCACCCTGAAGAGCTGCTGGTTTCATAGCAGAACTCACAGGCACCTTCTGTTGAGCCACCACAACATCAACCTGAACCTATGGCCCAGGTTTCGGTTGTGGTGCAGAAAGAGCCCATTCCTCCTGTACCATTGTCGTCGTCTTTGCCTGAGGACCCTTTGAGCCGAATGATTTTAAGTTGTAGCAGGATCTTTTAAGGAGGATGGCGGCAGAATTTGACATTCAGGCTGAATGTGTCCAAGAGAGGACGCATAGACTTCTGAACATCTTGCAATCATCAGCCCCTGGGAGGATTGCTCTTCCAGTGAACAAAGCACTTTTCAGAGTAGCAGCCATGTTAGTCTGTATTCGCAAAAATAAATGGAGTACTTGTGGCACCTTAGAGACTAACCAATTTATTTGAGCATAAGCTTTCGTGAGCATAAGCTGTAGCTCACGAAAGCTTATGCTCAAATAAATTGGTTAGTCTCTAAGGTGCCACAAGTACTCCTTTTCTTAAAGCACTTTTGTCACTCACTAAAACCTTGTGGAATACACTGGCTTCCACAACTCCCACTCATAAGCATACAGAAAAACACTACCATGTTTCCATGCATAGCTGCGCGTGTTTTTATTCCCACCCAGCTCCCAACTCCTTTGTGCTCACTGCTGCCAATGAAAGATCTCATCAGGATAGGTACAGATCTACACCCAAGAAAAAAAAGAATTTAAAAAACTTGATGTGTTGGGGAGAAAGATTTATCTGATTTTGTCGTTACAGATGTACATAGCTAATCAGCAAGCGCTCTTATTGAAATATGACTTTCTTAATTGGTATTAATCAAAATTAGTTGATAAGCTCCTTGAGGACTCATGAGACAAGTTGAAATGTCACTGCAGTCAGCAGTCGTCAATGTCATAGATGCTTCCTCCAGAGTTATAGCATCTGCAATAACAATGAAAAGAGCCTGATTGCAAAACTCTGGTGTAGTCGCAGGTATTCAGCGGGCTATAGTGGACCTGTCTTTTGATGCTCACTACCTCTTTTCCAGCAGTGAAAGTAGGGCGGTCCGGTCCAGTACAAGATGTTTATAGCTGGTACGGCGTACTGGAAAGAGGAGCAGCGGAACGTGGGGCTGGGTCTCCTCCATCTGTACAGAAGCCCCGCTGGAGGACAGGGGTGGTACAGCTGCGGCGGAGGAGCTGTGGACGTGAGGCCCACCCGGTGGCCCCATGTTCTGCTCCTTTCCCCGCTGCCCCTCCCAGTGGGGAATGGAGCAGAACTCCCAGCCCTGCCCCCTGCTCTTCCACATAGCTGCATCTCTTCTGGCTCCCAGCAGCAGCACCACTGGAGGACAGGGTTGATGTGGCTGGGAGTGCTACAGCCGCCGGAGGAGCTGCCAGTGTTCTGATCCTTTCCCCACTGCGGTTCCTGGGAGAGCCCTGAACTGCAGGGCTCTCCTGGGAACCACAGCGGGGAAAGGAACAGAATGTGGGGCCACTGGGTGGCCCCATGCTGGCAGCTTCTCCGGCAAAGCTGCTGTACCACCCCCAGCCCTGTCCTCTGGCTGCTGTACAGACGGAGAAGACCCTGTGTAGAAGGGCTGGAGTGGTAGAGCAGCCCCACGTTCTGCTCCTTTTACTGCTATGGTTCTGAAGGCACAGCGGGAGGACAGAGCCCTCCCCCTCCCCAGGTAAGGGGGGGGTGGATCATGGAGAGGGGACAGGGAGAGTGTGGGGGCCCTGGGCTAGAGGTGGGGTAGGGAGGAGTCATGTGGAGGGTCATGTGAGGAGGTCACGTGCCCCTGGTGCCCCGCCCCATACCAGTAAGAAGTGGATTCCACTTGCACCACTGGTCTTTTTCAACAAGACTGATGACACCATGCCGTTATTAAAAGACTGCTGTGCCGTGTTAGGAGTCTATGCTTCAGTCTCTAAAAATATGACAGTACATACCATACAAACAACAACGTCAGCAGCAGTACAGACAGCTATTCTACAGGCACCCCACATACCATTCTAGACAATATGACTTCTCTAAGGAGAGACATAAGTCTCAGAGGAGGAGGCCTTCCGGTTTGAGCTCCAACTAACATTCTCATAGTCATTTGTTGCTAGGGAAATAGGCTATTTCACATCTCCCTCGAGGACAGCAATCCAGTTTTGAGTGATCTAACAGTCATGTCCCCTCCATATGGGGACAGATTGTCCTGCTTTCTTAGTGCTTGGGGCACTTTAACCACCGACAAATGGGTGCTAAACATGGTGACTCTGGGATATTCTGTCCAGTTGATATCTATCCCCCATCCCTTTTCAGGGACCAATCTCACAAGTCTCTGCTCCTCTAAGAAGCATCAGGGCCCATAGAGGTAATTCCCCTACCACATAGTGGCAAGAGGTTCTACTCTTGGTACTTTTTTGATCACCAATGTAAAAGGCGGTTGGAGACCCATTCTGGACCTTTGTAATCTCAACAAGTTTATTTAGTATGTGAAGTTCTGCATGGTTATCCTGGGATAATTCCTTCTCTCACGAGATCACAATGACTAGTGTGCTGACCTCAATATTCATGACACCTACTTTCATCTGGCAGTGCTACCAAGTCACAGGAAGATCCTGAGATTTGTTGATGGTCACCATTATCAGTAGACGGTGCTTTCCTATGGACTGTCCTCAGCCCCTTTGCATATTTTCCAAGTGCTTGGCAGTAGTGGCCACCCATTTGAGGAGAAAAGGGATTCACATCTTCCCTTTACCTGGACGAATGGTTAGTTCAGGCAGATCTGAAAGCCAGGTTCTCCATCGTGTCCATGTCACATGTATTTTTGATTGTGTCAGCCTCAGGATTAACAGAGAAGAATCCATGGTACTTCCAACACATGAATCATGTTCTTTGGGGCCCTACTCAATTCAACAAAATTGATGGCCTTTCTCCCTGCAGAGATTTCAACTAATTTGCCAAATCTGCCTGTCCCTCAAATCTCACCCCACAGTTATGATTGAGATATGTTTGAGCCTCTTGGGCCACTTATGTACTCCTGTATGCAAAGCTATGCCTGCATACTCTTCAAGTAGGGTAAAGTCTATCTACTGACCAAATTTCCACCCATTGAACAGATTGGCCAGAGTTCCCCCAGGGGTACTGAGTTCCGTGGATTGGTGGATGGGTCAGAACAATGTATGCAGAGATGTTCCCCTTTGCTCATCCACCTCCAGTAATGACCATAGTTACAGATGCTTTGAAATCAGGTTGGGAGGGGCACATTTAGGGTCTTTGTGAGCCCAGGAGGTATGGACTGAGCAAGAGGTGTCTCTGCATATCAACATGCATGAGCTCAAAGCAATTTTCAGTGTTATTGGTTATTCTTTTCCCACATCAGCGGCCTTTCTGTTCAGATTCTCACAGGCAGTATGTTTGTGACACATTATGTGAACAGGCAAGGGAGAACGTGGCCCAACCAACTCTGTCGAGAGGTGATGAACCTGTGATACTTTTGCATCACACCAGTGGCTGCTCACTTACAGTCAGTGTTCTCTAATCCAATGTTGGGCAGATTTCTCAAAGGTATTATTCCTCTCTATCACCCTATAAAGAATGCAGTTACTATGTGGGACTTAAATACAGTGCTGGCAGCTCTTATGGACTGCCATTTGAGCCTCTAGCTAATTACTCTCTAGCTCAACTTCCTCAGAAAATAGCTTTTTTCATTGCAACAATGTGAGCCAGAAAAGTGGGAGAATTTCAGTACTGGATGGCAGGCCCTCCATTTACAGAGTTCTTTGAAGATAAGGTGACCTTTAGACCACATCCAAAGTTTTTGACCAAAGTTGTATTATGATTTTCAGAAGCTTACTCCAGCAAGGATGAACAGTGTCTTCATACATTAGATGTGCGAAGAGCACTGGCATTCTGTTTAGATAGAATGAAGCCATTTCAAGCATCTCTCCTTGCCCGTTTGTTTCTTATTATGATAGAATGAAAGGTCAGGCAGTTTCAGCAGAGACTATCTCTAGATAGATTACAGCATGCATTACAATAGCCTACAGGGCAGCAGACCTTTCCCACACTGGAAAGACTCCTTGCTCATACCACAAGAGCACAAGCTATCTCTGTGGCCATCTTAAAAGACATTTCTATTCTGGACATAAATGCTGTTGTGTGGGCCTTTACTCAGCATCATGCTATCACAACTGCTTCCAGATCTGATGCAAACTTTGAAAAAACAATCTTGCTGTTGCTCTTCAAATAGACTCACCTCTTACCTGAACTGCTTGGGAGTCACCTGAGTGGAGTACAGATGTGAACCACTCGAAGAAAAGCAAATGGTTACTTACCTATTCTGTAACTGTTGTTCTTCAAGATGTAGTTTATACATGTATTCCTTGGCTCCCTTTCTGTCCCCTTTGCATTGGCGTCTTGAGCCTTATATTCTGGTACAAAAGAACTGTGGAAGGCTAAGGTGGTGCAGGCCTAAAATAGCCTTATAAGGGGCTACGAGGAAGTGTGCAGCACATGTGACAGCCTGACAGGTACTGCTATAGAAACCCTCTGGCTCCAGGTCATAGGAGTGCGCACGCACACCTGAGTGGAATACACATGTGAACAACACTTGGAAGAATAAAAACAATGAGGAGTCCTTGTGGCATCTTATAGACTAACACATTTTTTGGTCATAAGCTTTCATGGGCTAGAACCCACTTCGTCAGATGCATGGAGTGGAAAATACAGGAGCAGGTATAAATACATGAAAAGATGTGAGTTGCCTTACCAAGTGTGAGGTCAGTCTAACGAGACAATTTAATTAACAGCAGGATACCAAGGGAGGAAAAATAACTTTTGAAGTGGTAATGAGAGTGGCCCATTTCAGACAGTTGACAAGAAGGTGTGAGTAACAGTAGGGGGAAATTAGTATTGGAGAAATTAGGTTTAGGTTTTGTAATGACCCAACCACTCCCAATCTTTATTCAGGCCTAATCTGATGGTGTCCAGTTTGCAGATTAATTCCAGTTCTGCAGTTTCACATTGGAGTCTGTTTTTGAAGTTTTTTTTGTTGAAGAATTGCCACTTTTAGGTCTGTTGTTGAGTGACGGGGGAGATTGAAGTGTTCCCTACTGGTTTTTGAATGTTATGATTCTTGATGTCAGATTTGTGTCAACAAGGAGAAATTCAGATGTATATGATAGACTCTCCCACCAGTTTGCTTTGAAGAAAATCAAATATCTTTCCCACTATCTAGAGAGTCTCACTAAATTTTATTATAGGGCGATTGAAGTCTCTAGAAAGGTGGACTTAGCTGTACATAAGATTTTAACTGTTGTGGTGTTAGATTTAACAAAGTAGCACTGCACCGCAGATGTAAATTAAAAAACCAACTAGGTTAACATAATATGAATTTTGTATCAGAGCTGATGATATGAACCTTTGAAATGGTATGTTATGAATGCAGTCTGTCTTTAGTTAGGAAAATGAAAGCTTTTGAGGACAGAATTACGTCTTTACTCCACTTTGCCATATTTATTTTTCTAGGCTTTAAATATTGTAGACAAGAAAATAGGTAGAATTCCAGCAATAAATTACTTTGCACACCAACAGAATAATTGTTACAAATATTAACAGAACAGCAGATAATGTATTTCAGATGTATTTTATCTGGGGTCTGATATAAACAGCTTGATATTGTAAGGTCTATTATTATGACTCTGACTAAAGCGAACATTTCAGAAGTTCAGGTGTAAGCACTGCTGTATCAGTTGAACTTTGAATGATACTCATGACTGTGAATTTTTCTGTAGGAAGGATGTTGGGCATAAGCTATGCCTTATTGTGGCAGTGGTTGTATCAAAAATGCAGAGAAGCTGGATGGTATGAAATGATATGAAAGAAGAAGAATTACTCTCTGTGATTATTAGAGTCATTAAGATTAGCAAGGTTATCTTTTTCTGTTTTTTTTCTCATTTAAACTACTGAAGAAAATTAATCACAGTTTTAAAACACACTCATAAAGAAAATATTTGGTAGCAGACCTTAAACAGTTTCTGTAACAGATGATGATAAAATAGTCTGCTATTATAACCTTTCTAATTTTATAATTTCCACAAACTTCATGACCTGGTAATCCCAGTCTCAAAGTTATTTCACTTCTTTGTTATTAACCAAACATCTTATTCTGTTGTCAGTGCTTTTTTAACCATTTTTACTTTGTTCTTTTCAGTTCTTTAATGTTTTTCATGATGTTGCATATTTTCATGGAAACCAGCTGATAACTATTTGAACAATTCAATTCAGATCTTTCTTAAGGGAGGATGTTGTCACATTCAAACTGTCATTCCATTGTCCTTATTTTACTTCTCCATCTTCTCCAGACATCTTTTAGTTAAATCATGTACCAAAACTATTTTTTAATAAAATGAAAAGTGTGTTAACATGAAAAATGTAAGGATTTTTTTGTTTAAATAAACCTGAAAGAATTACATCTAGGGGATACAGTTAGTTATAATTGTTCATCATCATCATCATCCTTTGAATGAAGAGATTAATGCTGGTCAGATGCTAGTATTGTTGAGGGGTACTTCTTCTGGCGATGCTTCTGACATAACTGCTGTCCCATTAAAGTCACTGCTAACCTGTGCAGAGGACATTGATTTCCAACATAGATTTAAACTTCAGTATGTAATAGAAATAAAAATGTCTCTGAGATTGAAATATGTAAATAACAATATAACATTTTATACTGTGGGCTTGGTCTGAATAAGAGATTAAATATATATATATAGTAAATATGTAAAAATATGTACAAAAGAGATTAAAGTACGTATTGAAATATCTCTATCTACAGAAATTGTTTTCGTTGGGAGCAGGAGACAGACAACTGATACAAACCCCTTTACATGATAGCCTTCCTGTTACCAGTACCAGTGTGGCTCTTCTTTTTCAGCAATTGGGTAAGTCTATTCTTAGTTTCTTATGATATTTCACAAAATGTTATAGAATGAGATATTCTCATTTAATTCAGTCATGTTAGGTCAGGGATCAAAAAAGGTTGCATTAATGCTATGATAGTGATTGATTGTTTTGAATGAAATAATAGCTATAAATGCTTTTGTTGTGTTTATATCTGACTTAGGGTGACCAGATAGCAAGTGTGAAAAATCAAAGTCCGGGGGGTGGGCGTAATAGGCGACTATATAAGACAAAGCCCCAATATCAGGACTGTCCCTAAAAATTGAAACATCTGGTCACCCTAATCTGACTTTATATAAACTGCCTTTCTCCACATCCCATTCTTGGAATTTTTCTCTGGCGTTATGCAAGCCTATTGTAGATGGAGCTAAACCTGGCTGTGTTTCATTACACCTGCATCATAGAAAGAATTTTCTTCCTGGCCACCATAGCAGCCCTGTACATATCCAAGGAGGATAATTTTGAAACTAGCATAACTTAAAATACACATCGCACTCCCATCAAAAAGTTTAGAGGACTCCATAATACTTGCTGCTAATATCTCTCTAACTTGTTACAGTAGTAATCTCAAAGAACCAACCACTGGCCCATTCTCTTTACTTTGGTTCCAAATTGAATGACAAAGACCACTGCATCTTTAACTATAATCCCACTTCACCCAGTAGGCCACTCCTTGCTCTGACCATTTTGCTTCCCCTGCCTTTGTTACTGACATATGAACTGTAAAACTCCTACCTAAATTTGGTGTGGGTTTGGGAGCTGGAAGGAATCAGTAAATCTGCTCTCTAAATTTCTGAGCCTCTGGGCATGTGTTCAACAATAAAAGGGCCTAGGGATACATGTGGGGAGTGAGGCAACAACATATATGAATGAAAATAGATAAAAATAGAAAGATTTTTACTGAGGGGGAGGAAGAAAAGCCAGTGAACTTGGGTAAATCAGCCTGAGACACTTGCCCCCTTTGGGATATACCACTGAAAAGAAAAAATATGTGTAGGGATACTCAAAGCGAGAGTTTTAAGGGAAATCAACCTGCACAAAAAGCGTTAACTACTAACCCTGCTTTACATCATGTGAAGATGCACTTTTTTTCTATATTTCTGAGATCATGTGGCATATTACTTTTTCTAAAATGAGGTAAACTTGTCCATTCAAATGTGGGTTGTGTCTCTCATCGTAAGAACTGTTATCTTCTTTTTGTGGCCAAAGGAAAGATCCATATTTCTGATGCCATTTTTACAGTAATAATTTGTTTATACTAACATTAACATTCACTTCTTGATTACTTTTAATAAAACCCAGATGTTAATACGATAGTTATGTCTGTCTATGACTGTGAATGATAAAAGAGCACTGGAAAAGATGAAACATTTACATAAATTCTCTCCTTCATGCTCCATTCTTACGCAGTCTGATGAAGAGTTAAAGGCAGAGAAAGGGTTAGTTCAGGAAGAGGGAACGTTTTTACTTAGCTCATCCTTCAGTGCCACTATTTTTCTAAACTGAAATCTAATCCTCTCCTTGAGTACATAGTTAAGCTTGTATGAAGACTTTTGTGCAGCTCGTAACAGTGCTCATACAGTGGCCTGTTCTAGTCCTATGCCTCTATGCAAAGGTATACAGTATCTCTTCCTCTCCCATGCTGGGGACAAGTAATATTGTTCAAGTAGTCCAGTCTCTATTTTGCTGTTTGGTTATTTCTAGGGCTGTCAAGTGATTAAAGAAATTAATTGCAATTAATCACATGATTAAAAAAATTAATCACAATGTTAAATAATAATAGAATACCATTTTTAAAAATATTTTGGATGTTTTCTACATTTTTAAATATATTGATTTCAATTACAAAACAGAATACAAAGTGTACAGTGCTCACTTTATATTTATTTTTATTAGAAGTATTTGCACTGTAAAAAAAACAAAATAAATAGTATTTTTTCAATTCACCTAGTACAAGTACCGTAGTGCAATCTGTTTATCATGAAATTTGAACTTACAAATGTAGAATTATGTGCAAAAAATAACTGCATTCAAAAATAAAACAATGTAAAACTTCAACACCTACAAGTCCACTCAGTCCTATTTCTTGTTCACCCAATCGCTCAGATAGACAAGTTTGTTTACCCATTGAGATAATGCTGCCCACTTCTTGTTTACAATGTCACCTGAAAGGGAGAACAGGCATTCTCATGGCACTATTGTAGCTGGTGTTGCAAGATATTTACATGCCAGATGCGCTAAAGATTCATAAGTCCCTTCATGTTTCAACCACCATTTCAGGAGACATGCGTACTTGCTGATGATGGGTTCTGCTCAATAACATCCAAAGCAGTGCAGACCAACATATGTTAATTTTCATCCTCTGAGTCAGATGCTACCAGTAGAAGGTTGATTTTCTTTTTTGGTGGTTCAGGTTCTGTAGTTTCCACATCTGAGTGTTGCTCTTTTAAGATTTCTGAAAGCATGATCCACACCCCATCCCTTTCAGATTTTGGAAGGCACTTCAGATTCTTAAACCTTGGGTCGAGTGCCGTAGCTATCTTTAGAAATCTCACATAGGTACCTTCTTTGCGTTTTGTCAAATTTGCAGTGACAGTATTCTTAAAACAACCAACATGTGCTGGGTCATCATCTGCGATTGCTATATCATGAAATATATGGCTGAATGTGAATAAAACAGAGAAGGGAACATACAGTTCTCCCCCAAGGAGTTCAATCACAAATTTAATTAATGTATTATTTTTTTAATGAGCATCATCAGCGTGGGAGCATGTCCTCTGAAATGGTGGCCGAAGCATGTACCTTATCTGGCACATAAATACAGTAGAATGCCAGCTACAAAATTGCCATGCCAAATGCCTGTTCTCACTTTCTGGTGACATTGTTAATAAGAAGAGGGCAGCGTTATCTCCTGTAAATGTAAAAAAACATGTTTTTCTTAGCGATTGGCTGAACAAGAAGTAGGACTGAGTAGACTTGTAGGCTCTGAAGTTTTACATTGTTTTGTTTTTGAGTGCAGATATGTAACAAAAAAAATCTACATTTATAAGTTACACTTTCACGACAAAGAGATTGCACTATAGTACTTGTATGAAGTGAATTGAGAACTACTGTTTTTTGTTTATCATTTTTACAGTGCAAATATTTGTAATAAAAACGAATATACGCTTTGATTTCAATTAAAACACAGAATACTATATATATGTGTGTGTGTGTGTGTATATATATATATATATATGAAAATGTAGAAGAACATCCAAAATATTAAATAAATTTCAATTGGTATTCTGTTGTTTAACAATGCAATTAAAACTGCTTTAATTGAGTTAATCACGTGAGTTAACTGTGATTAATCGACAGCCCTAGTTATTTCCCTTTTTAATGATTTGTGATTGCATCCAATATCAGTGTATAGTAAATAAGAAATGAGACACAAAAATACTGACTAGCCTGGTTTTGTCAAATAACAGCATTTTTAGGTTTTTCACTGCCAACGCAAGTCATTATTTCATCATAGTATCCTGCAGTATCTTCATGTGCATACACATACACCTCTACCCCGATATAACGCTACCCAATATAACGCAGGTTCGCATACAACGCGGTAAAGCAGGCCTCCTCTCCCCCCCCCCCCAAGGGTCTGAGAGGCAGGAGCTGTGGGGGGGCACTTTGGGGGGCCCCGCAGGCCCAGAGTGGCCTGGGTGATTAGCGGGGAGCTGGGAGCAGCCCGCTCCGCTTCCCTTGCCCCGGCCCCAGCCGTGTCGCTCGGGGGAGGGAGCTTGGGGGAAGGGATCTCCCCCCCTCACTCACCGGCAGCAGCGGAAGCACTCCCTGGCGATGAGAAGCGGAGCGTCACAGCTGGGAGCTGGCGGAGTGGAGTGGGCTGGGGCCACGTTGCTCCGCTTCCCACCGCTGCTGGTGAGTGCCTGTCAGGGGGCGGGGGTGTGGATAGGGATCGGGGCAGTCAGGACAGGGAGCAGGGAGGTTAGGTAGGGGGTGAGGTCCTGGGGGTGATTAGGGATGGGGGGTCTCTAGAGGGGGCAGTCAGGGGACAAGGAGCAGGGGGGCCAAAGCAAGTTCGATATAACTTAGGTTTCATATATAACACGGTAAGATTTTTTTGGCTCCCACGGACTGTGTTATATCGGAGTAGAGGTGTATTAATTTCTAAAGAAAAACAGAATATTAGAGAAATATTTGTAGATGAAGAAATCACCTTTTAAAAATAGCTCTTTATTTAGGAAGTGTGTGCAACTTTACAAATCATTACAGTGTATGTACCAAAAATACAATATTAACTGTTATGAAAATAAGTGTCATGTTTAGAGAAACATTGTGCAATTCTATACTCGTGACATTTTCAGTTTGGCTTCCCTGCACCATCCAGGACACATTGTTTCTGAGTATAGAAATAACTTTTTTTAATTGGGCATTAAGGTACATTGGGGAAAATAGTCCAGAATTGTTTGTTTAATAATAAACTATTAAACATTAAATTGAAACTTTTTAAGGTATAGACGAATTCTTTTTATTTTAAAGATATATTTATATATCAACAGATGATGCATTGACAAGAGGCAGGTTTATAGCTGTTCTCTCCATTCCCTCTCCCCCATCTCCATCCCCTCCCCCCCCCCAAAAAAAAAAAAAAGTGGTGGCAGCAGTAAGGTTTGGGCTGGAGCAGTAGCAGCCAAATAATGTATTTCTTAAGTTGAATTCAGCCAACATGAGGATTTTTGACTCTCTCTTGTGTCCAAGAGCTGTTTTTGCTTCTCTGAGTCCTTTGTTCAGCTGATAGACATCCAAGGCAGATAGAAAAGTATTAAAACTTAGGAGAAACCTTTTCAGAGCTGCTAAATTCCATCCAGAGGCTTAAGGGACATTTTGATTAGGTCTCTTCCTTTTCCTCTGTTACCTAAACAACCACTGGAAACAGTGAATACTTGCTTCGCTTCTCACTTAGTTTTGTCTTCTCCCTCCTTCATTCCCCCCATCCTCCAATCCTGCCTATCTTCCCCTCTTCTGCTAGCAGTGTGGCTACTCAGCACGGACACATTTGTCTCTTTCATTCTCTCTGATCATCAGCTTTCCCCACACTGGAAGACAGGATTAGAGTAGGGATCTGAGCACCGTCAGAGGAAAACTAGTATTTGTAAAGCAGAACAAGGCACTTCTCTGATCAGTGCTTTTTCTCTGCACTTTCAGCATGTTTCAGGCAGAACTGGTGACAAAAGTGACTAAGGGAGAGAAGCAGACTGATGGCATACAACAGTCACACTGCTGGCAGAGTTGGGGGAGGTACTAGGCAGCAGTGCTCTGATATCCCGTTTTTCTGAAAAATCAGTATTTTCCCCCAGTATTAAAAAAAAAAAAAAAAGGCAAAGGAATTTCCCCTTCCTGGTCCCTCTTGGATAGTCAAATTTCTGCATTCTCATTCCACTTGCCCCATTTGACTCTTCCCCAGTTCCACTTCTCTCTTGTCTGTATTACTCCTTTTCAGTGCTGCTTCACCAGAACTCTTTGTTTTGTGAGTGCACTCAGACTTAAAAATGACTTTCAGTATTGCTTTGTTACAGACCTGGGAAAGGAGCTGGGTGCGAAGCAAAATGAAACATACCAGTACAGTTCACTTTGAATCCCCTGGGTCCAGACACAGAACAAAAGACACTGCTGAATCTGACAACCAGCGCTGGGGAAAGTAGAGAATTAAATAGGGAGCCAGAGTTGGTAGGGGTGTGGGAGAATGGTACCTAATGTGGGGCAATGCTTACTGAAGGCAGGAGGGTAGACTGGCCTTTGTGTTTTATTTTTCCAATCTATGATATAATTTATTTAAAAAAAAAAATCCTCTTTACTCCTTTCTAATCCCTGGACCTGCCCCCATGTCCTGAAGCTGTTTGATTCTAGAACCTGTGAAGATCCCAAAGGTGGAGGCAAGAAATTTTAAAACAATTGATTAAAATCATAATTTTAAAGACTACAGTATTATTTGAGCCCAAATCATTTCAGTTGTCCAAAATGACAGATTTCTTGAAGTACTAAATATTTTTCATATCTGCCCTGTTGCCCAAGTTGCATGCAGCCATTTATGAAGGAGGAAGATGTGATGAGCAGAGAAGTGCATCACTAAGGGTGGAGGTTCTTGGAGTGGCTCTGTTCCCACAGATTCTGCTCATCAGCAAGGTCCTGGCAAAGATCAAGAGAGCCAAGGCACAAGTTATCGTGATCACCCCTGCGTGGCCGCACCAGCCCTGGTTTGGCATGTTGATGAACCTGGCAATGGGCCCTCCCTGACCCCTGCCCAATCCAATGGACCTGCTATCTCAGGACCACAGTCATATCCTACATCCCAACCTCACCCCCGCCACCTCTTGGCGTGGATGCTGCGTGGCTGAACCAGGAGGAGCGGGCCTGCTCTGATGAGGTCCAACAAGTCATCCAGGGAAGTAGGAAGCCTTCCACTAGAGCGACTTACCTGGCCGAATGGACAAGCTGGCACAGGTCCCACCACCGCCGATCGTGAGGGCCCACTTGACCATAGCTCAGGTGTCCTCAGCAGCCTTCCTGGCGCACGTTCCTATCCAGGACATTTGCAGAGCTGCGACGTGGTCTTCAGATCACACGTTCACGGCTCACTACGCCATCAATCAGCAGGCCAGAGACCATGCTGGATTCGGCAAAGCTGTGTTACAAGTTACACATCCATGAACTCCTACCCACTTCCAAGGGTACTGCCGAGGACTCACCTAATATGGAATGGAGATGAGCAAGCACTCAAAGAAGAAAAGACGGTTACCTTTTCCGTAACTGGTGTTCTTTGAGATGTTTCTCATGTAATTCCATGACCAGCCCTCCTCCCCCACTGTCGGAGTCTCCGGCAAGAAGGAACCGAGGGTGGGGGTAGCCAGCGGCACCCCTTATACCATGGCATAGGTACGCCGCTCCAGAGCCGGTACCCTATAGATACTACTGAAGGAAAAACTTCCAGCATCGGTGCATGTGGCAAGCACACACACCTAATATGGAATGGACATGAGCAACACATCTCGAAGAACACCAGTTACAGAAAAGGTAACTTTTTTTGTGCATGAACACAAACTCTGGACCCTTCGCATTTAGCATGGTAGCAGTGCAACTGGGTTTTCTTCATGTAGTTTCAGCTTAAGAATACACTAATGTTTAACGTGATTTCCAAAGACTGAACGTACTTGATAAACTGCGAGTCAAGAGACATCGGCTATGCTATTAACTTGCTGCATGAACCTGAGGAAGTTGCTTAATCTCACTTTGCCTCTTTGTGACTTATTTTTCTCATTTCTAAAATGTAGATACTTACACAATCTAGTTAAGCACTTGGATAACTATACACAAAAAGCACTGTATACATCCAGAGTAATGTAAGTAATAACAACCTAAAACACTGGTGCCAAACACTGTCAGTTTTCTTATCATTCTTATTGTAAGATTTTTATTTTTAAAAATATAGGACCAGATTCCACTCTGTTACATCAGCACAACCCCGTTGACAGCTGAGTTTGGGCTATAGATTGGTCATTCTCTGTTTCTGCAGGTTGGAGAAAGAATATCTGAGAGACTCTCACTTTCATTACAATAAAAATAATACATTGGTACACAATTTAAGTTTTCAACAAAGTACTTAGGAACACACTTAAACCCGTCCCTATTCAACTCAGCTTTTAGAGTCTGATTCCAAAGGCCAATGAAGTCTTCAGGAGAGTTTCTGTTGACTTTAGCGGTCCTTGGATCAGGCACTTTTGCACATTCCGAAATGCTTTACTAAATGGGCGCCTTAATGGCTATCTGATAAAAGACTATTCTGTCCAAGGAGAAACATAGTAGTCATAGTGACAGAGAAATGACAGAATGAGTCGTGCTGGCAGGGGAGTGGCACTATATGTGAAAGAAAGCATAGAGTCAAGTACAGTAAAAATCTTAAATGAATCAAACTGTACCATAGAATCTGTATGGATAGAAATTCCATGTTTGAATAATCGTATTGCAGTAGGAATATGACCATGTGACCGGGATGGTTATAGTGGTTGTGAAATGCTCAGGGAAATCAGAGAGACTGCAAAAACAAAAAACTCAGAAATAATGGGGTGATTTCAACTATCCCCATATTGACTGTGTACATGTCACCTCAAGATAGGATGCAGAGATAAAATGTCTAGCTACTATTAATGAGAACTACTTAGAGCAGCTAGTCCTGGAACCCACAAGCGGGGAGGCGATTCTTGATTTAGTCCTAAGTGGAGCACAGGATCTGATCCAAGAGGTGAATACAGCTGAACTGCTCAGTAATCGCAACCATAATGTAATTAATTTTAACATCCTTGTAGGAAGAAAAAATACCTAAGAAATCTACCATAGTAGCATTTAACTTCAAAAAGGGGAACTACATAAAAATGAGGAAGCTAGTTAAATGGAAATTAAAAGTAAGAGTCACCAGAGTGAAATGCCTGCAAGCTGCATAGAAACTATTTAAAAACACCATAATAGAGGCTCAAACTAAATGTATACCCCAAATAAAAACAAACAGTAAGAGGACAAAAAAATGCCACTATGGTTAAACAACAGAGTAAAAGAGTAGAGTTAGAGACAAAAAGACATCTTTTGAAAATTGGAGGTCAAATTCTAAGGAAAATAGAAAGGAACATCATCTCTGGCATGTCAAATGTAAAAATATAATTAAGCAGGCCAAAAAAGGATTTGAAGAACAGCTAGAAAAAGACACACAAACTTTTTTTAAGTACAATTCTTTTCAAGTACATCAGAAGTAGGAAGTCTGCTAAAAAATCACTGGGGCCATGGGATGATCAAGGTGCTAGAAAAGCTTTCAAGGAAGACCAGGCCATTACAGAGAAGCTAAATGAATTATCTGCATTGGTATTCACTGCAGAGGATGTGAGGGAGATTTTCACACCAGCGACATTCTTTTTAGGTGATAAATCTGAGGAACCGTCCCAGAGTGAAGTGTAGATTTCACTCTGTAGAGGAGTGGAGTAGAGGAGATTTTGGAACAAATTGATAAATTAAACAGTGTTAAGTCACCAGGACCAGATTGTATTCACCCGCAAGAGCTAAATTAACTCAAATATGAAATTGCAGAACTACTATCTGTGGTATGTGACCTATCAGTTAAGTCAGCCTCTGTACCAGATAACTAGAGGATAGCTAAAATAAAGCTGTTTTTTTTTAAAAGGCTCCAGAGGCGATCCTGGCAGTTACAGGCCAGTAATCCTAACTTCAGTACCAGGCAAATTGGTTGAAACTACAGTAAAGAACAGAATTATTGGACACATAGCGTGCGAAACAAAAGTTACTTCTTTTGGAGGACCATGTGTTTCATTTTTTCCCCACTCCCTTCTTTCTTGAGTGAATGAGTATTTTCTGATGGCCATGGTAAAGAAACCTGGGCAGCAGTGACCATGATTAGTATTTTCTTAAAGTTCTTTTTAAGCATATCTCATTTTAAAATATGCCTTCCATAAATAGAGGGCAAACAGAAGATAAAAAGAAAATATCTATTTAGAAGTTATGGCTAAGAAAAACAAAGAAAAAGCTTTTTTAAGAAAAACAATGCAAAAGGAATAACTTGTGGTGGTTAATTTATAAAGTGCTGCTCTCTGATATATTATTTGTGATGCCATACAATCTTACCCTGATTTAAACAAAAAGTAGCCAGCGTGCCTAGAAAAAAACAGAATACTTCAGAAAACGTGCCATCTCCAAAAAAACCCTTTTTAAAAAAAAAAAAAAAAAGAAGGCATAAGTGGTCAATGCTGTAGTTGAACTATTTTCTTGAATGACTGGTCTTGGATTTTCAGACTAAATAGCCAGTATTTAAGCCTTTTGTTTTTCTTTGGGCATGTAATAGATCATGACATGTCAGTGTTTGTTGAATTTATAAGTACGTATCTAGAGGAGGCAATATAACTATGTTGAACATTCTTTCTGAACCACGACAACGTATTAGTCTAAGTGAAAGAATGTCTTGCTGTTAACACACAGTGGACCTGTGACAAATTCAGAACTAACGACGTTGTTGGAAATTTCCTCCAGTCTAGCAATTCAGTAGTCTAGAGGGCTCTGTATAAAGCCCCCCTCTCTATTAAGTCCTGAGTTTAAGTGGTTTGCAGAGTCTCATTTATACCCCTTATTTACTTGGACAATTTTTACTTGTAAAGTGAAATAGACAAAATTGATGTCTTCTATTAAAATCTATAAGAAATATTTTTCAGTCGATAGAAAGAAATTCATTCTAATAAAAAGAGGAGGTTGAAGAAAGTATTATTATTAATGCAGATTGACTTTTAGGCATTGAAGAATGAAATCCCAAGAAAAATTACCATAAGGCTTTTATATGTAATTGTTGGTTGCATCATATGTCAGTTTTACTTTTTTAAACCAACCTTTATTAGGCAACTTCTGGCATTAATAGATTGCCCCAAAGTTATCTTTAGATATACTGAACCAGAATCTCTGGGGAGATGCAAGAAGCTTTTCATCTTGCTGCCAGCAGATTCAAGCTCTAGAGCAGCGTATCTGAGCTGCGGGGGGATCCTCTGGCATGCAGAGATCCACAGAGCCTCCTATACAGCCACATTGTGATTTTGGCCTCTTAGCAAAGGCATAGGTCAGAGCGGTCATCAGTAGTCAGCCTAACATATGCTGCAGGATCATCCCTATGCTTAGCATCCCTTGGTTTGGAGAGAGTACCAAGGTAAGCTTTTTATGTCTGCACTAAAGGCAGTTCAGATGAACCCCAGTAGAATGGTCAGTAGATGTACTGAATGGTCAGTAGAGTCACCATTTTTCCTGAATCCAAAGCCAGATTTGTTATCCTAAGGACTAGTTCTTCACCAAGATCCAAGCAAGTTATATCTAGCAACTTGACATTTGAAAGGAAATTTGTAAAAATGAAAGGGTCATGTAGAAACTCTGTTGGCACCTAGGATAAAATTGACAAATAGGTCTTACTCATGGACTTGATCTAAAATGAAAGCTTTTTGCAGAGGGAGAAGTGTGTAGCCAAAATATCTCATGTTCTGGAATTTTTAGAAGATGATTTTGATTTCAGGTGACAGGCTAATACCTGGAAAGTGAATGTTTCTGCACGCTGATCAGTTTTGAGTATATCCAGCAAATAATCTGTTTCCCACCATCAGGACATGTACTTGATTAGAGCAGTTCAGCTATTGCACCCTCTTAAGGTTTATAGGGCTCTGTCACGGGGATTGGCCATTGAGCTTAATGCAGGTGCCCTTGAACCTATGAAATTAGCTTCATTGTACTACTTGATTATGAGAATGACCTTTTTGATCGCAAAAAGGGTGTCTGAATTGTGAGGCATATAGAAAAAGGTGATCAATCATACAGTGGGCTCAAGTACTCACTCAGTACAAACAGTGGCAACGCCATGGACTGAGAAAGAGCAGGTGCCTTACAATGAAATCTGTAAAGCTGCAACTTGGTCATCCCTGTGCACATTTACTGAGTTTTACAAGATAAATACTGACTCTTTATCTGATGCAGCCTGTGACAGGTGGGTCCTGCGTGCTGTGGTGATTCCTTAGAGCAGAGGAATCTTTTCTCTCAGTGGCATTATTTTTTTCCCTCTCTAGGAACTTTTTCACTGGTAAGAAAAATCCCACTTTGAGGATTTGTGGACCTAACTCTGAGAGACAATGGAGAACGTGTGGTTGCCCCACTGCTGGTTGGCACTACTGTAATAGACATGCTGCTGATAATAATTATAATAATAATTAAAAATTAATAAAATGTCTGACAAAAATATAGATAGATATAGATATAAAAATGTGGCAAACAAATGAAAGTTAGGAATATCTTGATTGATCTAATTCTCATCTTTACTTTGGTTTTCAAGGTGTTTGTGGCTCCTGTAACCTTTTCAGGTCTCATTTACAGTTACCATACATGACTGTAATTCACTACTTTTTCCACTCCTATCCTGCAGCTATCCTAATAATATTGTATACTTAATGTGAATAGAGACTACAGGTCTCCAGAAGACTGCAAGTTTAACAACTGATTTACAATGAATAGTCTTAGGCCTAGTCAACACACAGATTTTGTACCTGTGTAACTATTCTGGTGATTTTTTTCCCCAGATTTTTATCAAAATAGTTTTGCCAGTACTGTCCATTGTGAGGGTGCACTTGTATTGATATAAACATGCCTTATGCTGGTATAATGTAACTCCCCATGTGGGAATAGCCATACTGGTATATAGCACTTTATCCCGCTATAACTGCATCCTCTCTAGGGCATTTGTACCACTTGTATAGTAACTACTGGTATAGTTACAACTTTTGTGTGTAGATAAGCTATTAGAGTATTTTAAAACTTGTCTGGTTATTCTACCCTACTCTGTTTGTACTGTAAACATATTTTGAACTTTTGGTAACTTACTAAAGAAGAAACAAAGACAATTTCTCTGAGATTTTTTTTTTTTTTTGGCATGAGCTGGGCTCTTACTAACAAGCAGTAACTTAGCACTCTTCAATTGTTTGTGTGCATTCTTCAGTATTTGATACCTGGCAAACTTTGAAAACATTTTTCTTTGCATACAGAATGCTCTCTATACTATATTTCCATTTCCATTTACTCTGTTTTCAACTGTTTCCTGTAAAACATCGGAAGAATCCTAGGGAATCAATATCTGAGAACTGTGAAAATACAGATTATATAAAAGACCTTTCTAAAGACACATTTTTGACCCGGATAAGCTTCTTCCCTAGGGCCTATATTTTATGATCCTGTTACTGTTGCCTCTGCACTTGAGTATTCTCAAGTTTATAGAAGGGAGGAAGGGCAATTGTGGATGGATCAGGTTGATGTTGGGTCTGTCTTTGTAGCGGGACATGAGTCTAAATGAGAAGTGAAAAAAATCCGGACATTATAAAAACTGCCATGGGAAACAATATAAAACCTCTATAAATTATTGAAACTCAATTGCACTGTGCTGATTTAAACCAGCCAAGTATCTGGGCCTTTGTCCTAACACATCTGAGTTAAACATATTTAACATGTGAAATGTTGTTTTTCAGGATTCTGAGGATGGTGGACTTTACTTTTTCTATTCTGCAAAAATATTTGGGTTGGTTTTTTTTGTTTTGTTTTTTTGCATGGTAACACTTGTCTGTGAAAGTGAATAAAGGCACTAGAATTTATACATGTCTATATTTCAGGGGAAAAACAAATGCAATATATAATTTTCCTATACCAAAATAAATAAAAAGAAATTGTATTATAAGATAGACTACAAGCCAATAGCTATTTCTCAACCAGCTATTCAATTTGCACACACAAATGCTCATAAGAGCTGTGGCAAGCATGACAGCTTCACTTCATGGAAACTGTGCAAAGTGAATTGTTGGTAAACCTCAAAATCCCTTTAGCTTTTCTTGCGTTTTTGGTTTGTATAGAAGTTCGTGGGCCTCTGTTTCCCCCCACCAATTGTTTAAGAGCTTTTGGTGCAAGTATATATATCGCCAAACCTTGAAGAACTAGTGCCAGCTTTGAGATCAGGAGTGTTTATATACTTGTACTGCACTACATACTTGCCAAGAAACCTTCTGCTTTGTTGAGCTAGTTAAATATCTCGGAAAATGTTTCACATAAGTTACTCTTAAAGTTGTATGTTATAATCAGTTGTATAACTAAAACAGCTGAGTGTACTTGTAAGTACTCATGTAAGTAGACTCAGTGAGCTCTAGGTGCAGAATCAGGCTCTTACCATTGAACTAAATAAATAAATTTTTGCTTCTGAGTATGTTCGTTAATACTTGGGGGAATGTCTTTAATGATATAATAATTCTCTTTTTCTTTGTTTTAATTCAGCTATGGAAGGAGAAATTATAATGTTCAAACTCCCAGATACATATCCTATGCACCCAAAGTCTATAGTAAATTACACTATTAAAGGGAAAAGACATTCAACTTAAATCCTGATGTATATATGCATACTTGTATTACTGGGAAACGTTATGTAAGGTTCATTGCACAGGCAGTAGGTTAGCTAGCTTCAGATTGCTGACTAAAATATTCTAATGTCTTCAACACAGATCAGAAGACTTATTTGTCCTTAATACCCTATTTTGTTTAGAAATAATTTATAGGAAATTAAACTGTGTATTTTAATCTGCAAACCATGTTATATAAAATGGCCAGCCACACTGTTTTGAATGCAATAATATGCATAGTTGAAGGATGCATTAAAAACACCCCTGATGCATGGCTTTGTATCTCATCTGGAATTGCTCAACCTCAAGTTTCTCATGAAGCTGCAGTGATACAAACCCTTTGGCAATTTTCACTTTCCATTCCAGTTTACTAGGATATTTTCAACTGTTTGTTAAATTGTTTGAAAACTTTTCACCACAAGTCACTCCTTTTCCCCTCAGCTCAATGACCTATTGTACTTTTAGTGGGAAAAATTTGTACTTGTTGACGTTTAACAGTATGCCCAGTGAAGTGAGATCAGGAGTGACAGTAATATCAGTGTTCATGCTCAAGTCACCCATCATCAGTCTTTGATCCTGCCGAACTATATCCTTTCCAATTATGGAAACCGATGCTACATGTTGCATGAGTAAAGCTGCAGGCGTATATTGTAGTTTTAGGTTAAATCTCAGTGGCTAGTGTGCTGTGATGAGCTGTATAACTAAGGAGAGATAGAATCTGCTATTTAAGCTTTCCAAGAAGATTTGTGTAGTCATTCTGTTTCTCCGGTATTTGCAGTACCTGTATATTAAGTGCAGTGAAAAAGTTATTATGAATTTTCCTGGCATGCGTTCTCCAAACATGAAGTAAATATGAATAAAGTAAATATGAATATGAATTTTCAAGCTAAAAAGTAATCCTTTTGCTTCTGGTAGCATCACCACAACTGTAAAATGAGCATCTACTAACAGGCACATCCAGTCCATAATCTGGTTTATGTTTGGAGAACGCATATGCCAATAAAAAGAACTATTACAGATTCCCCAAAGATTTGATTTTGGCATTTACTGCTAACTGGAGTTTGCTGCTGGAGCAGCAGAACGAAAAAGGGTTTTTGATGCCCTTTGAAGCAAAGGAAAAAGTAAAGGGATATTGCAGCAACAAGTGTCTTAGCAGTGCAACAAGCTTCTTTGATACAATTCTTTTGTTACAAAATAACAGCACTTCGTGGACAGACTCTCAATTGTTGCTGCTTGTGTTCAGTTTAGATTTAGAAGATCATTGGCAAAATTGTTACCTGGCGCACACGTCTCTGGCATGTATGGCTAGACTATGAGAGATCCGATTTCAGTCCATATAATACTGGTTGTGTCGTGTCATCTGCTAACGTGTTAGATTCTCATATGTGTCAGGATGTTGTGATCAAGATTTCCAGTATTGTCACCCTTTATATTATGAAAGCATCAGGAAACGTGTAACAGGATGCTGACTTACCTCTGACCTAATGTGAACCTGCATTACCAACTGATGAGTTTGTTCTAGTAGACACAATGATTCTGGAAGTGAAATACAAAGCATGCAAGGAAATGGTATCCGGAAAAAGCAAATACTGACATTAAAGAAAATAAACTGGAAGCTACGTACGTGATAAAGTACTGTACCTGTAGCTAAGTTATTTTTCTATTAAAAGGAAGATGACCTTTCAAATATGATGGGAAATGCATAAACATCTAATCTGAGATTCACTTCCTGACTGTTACGTGAAAAGTTTAGATAATTTCTTCTAAACTAATTAACGACTGTAGGAGTCTGAAGTTAGTACATACTTTCTTAGCTAATGCTTGCCATCTGTTTCAGGTGAATTTCAAATTGGAATGCTAAGGCTTTCCATCTTATAAATGAACTCTAGTAATATACATGTCAGAATTACAATGAAGTTCTCCAGCTGTGTAACAGTTTAAGTTCCACAACAAGAAAGTAGCTTGTAAAACATTTGAAAAGATGAAGTAGTCTTGCCTTTGGTGATAAAGGAGACTAAAAATACAATTTAATTTGAATACATAACCTTCCTTTGTATTTTTATTGGGGTAAATCCAGGAATAAGTTTGTGGGGGTTTTCTCCCTATTATACCCAGGCAAACTTTACTAGTATATGTCCTTGCAAATCTTTAGCAGTCATAACTTCAGAGTTAATTGCTGTGCCAAAGACTAGAAAAAAACCCTGTCTTTTAACAGATACCCATACAATTAAAATCTTTAGAATTTAGTTCAATGTCAGTGTTCTAAGCCAGCACCAACACCTGTGGTTTTGGTCAGGCACTGAGAGGGGCTGTTCCAGACATGGCGGCAGAAGTTCAAGGAGCTCAGTGTCCTCTTCTAAGGAAAGGCACTGTAAAACCGCCAGAGAGAAGTTCACCAAACCCCGCATGGTTCTGAGGGCTATGGAAAAGAAACAGCCTTCAGTGTAGCAGACTTGGCCGGCACTGATCCCAGCTCTGATGATGCCCCTTTACATCAATCCTGACCTGATAGGTCAGATTCAGGTCCACTGTTGGTGACAAGACATTTGCCAGTACAGACTCCGATAATGAGAGTGCTTTACACATAAGCACCACCCCTAAAAAGGCTTCTCACTATCACTAGGGCATACATATTTCCCCTGTGATTGACCCCACTGAGAGACCTATAGGCTTCTCCTACAAGTCTCAGCACCACTCAGTGGCCTGTTAAGACTGGTACTGGACTTGCCAACACCCAGTGAATCTACCAGTGACACCATGGTCTGTTGGTTGTACTGGGCCCCAGCATGGCAGTCATTGAGAAGTCAGTCTTCATCACTGAGGAAAAGGAAGAGATCTCTTTCCCAAAAGGCATCCCTTCCTCCCCAGGCCACCAGCTCCAAAATACTAGAAAGAGCATCCTGCCTCATCACCAGAAGATCTCTCCTTTTCATCACTGGATTACCTTCATCACTGGATGCAATTCAGAACTGATACCAAACTTTGGGCATGTTTACACTGCCCCATGGTTCGGACTAAGGGGATGTGAATAGCAATGTATGCTGAAGTGCTGCGCTGTAACCCCCCCATGTGGATGCTGCAGGCACGAATTTAAATGTTTAATGCAGGACTTTTAAGTTTGCACCTGCAGCATCACACAGAAGAGTTACAGCACAGCACTTCGGTGTGCACTAGTGTTCACACCCTCTGAGTCTGAACTGCACGGCAGTGTAGACATGCCCTTTGAAGCATTCCAGGAACAATTTGTGAGGATTGCCGGGACTCTGATATGACCAACATCTTAATCTCCAGAGAAATCTCACAAGCTGTTTGACATTCTGTTAGATTCTGGTTCAGCCAGGATCACTTTCCCCATTAATGAGGGACTGCTTGACCCAACCAATGTTCTGTGGCAGAGACCAGCCACACTACCACCAAGGCAAAGCAAGTCCAAAAGAGGCACCAAATACCCTCCATGAGGTATGAGTATTTCTACACTCACCTCAACTCAGGATCCTTAGTCATGCTGGCTCTACAAGTGAAGTTGAGGTTGAGCGAAAGCACACCTAAGAACAAGAAATCCAAATGACTTGACCTGTTTGGGAAGAATATGTCATTTCCCTATTCTCGCAGCCAGGGGACTCCTTGCAAACTATGAGAAATCATCTCTCACACGATCACAGATTATAGATTTCATGGGAGATTTAATTGACTCCAGATTGGCAAGAGCCTACCTGCCAGAGAACAGGCTTCAATCTCTTCAATAGGTGGTATACGACCTACAGTCAGACCTAATGACAACAGCGTATACATGCATGGTACTTTTAGCCCATGTGTTGTGCATATACATGACAGCATTTGCAGACTTCACCTGTAGCCATTACAACTGTGGCTGAGGTCCATATACTTCCCATACGGTCAGCACATGAACAGGAAGATCACAGTCGTGCCTCAAGTCCTATGAGAACTCACTTGGTGGCTAGACACAATCAACATGACTAAAAGGGGTGCCATTCTCAGTCTCTTCCCTGACAATGCTTCAGGAATGGTCTGGGGTGTCCACCTGAGCCACATGTAGATGTAAAGCAGACAGTCTGGGTATGAACTGAAGCTATCCATGAACATCCTGGTACTGAATGCCATCAGACTGGTCTGCATAGTATTCCTGCCTGTTCTGCAGAATCCCATGCTGCAAATCCTGATGGACAACTCATCTGCTTTACACTATATAAACATACAGGGTGGGGACTCGGTCATCTCCTTTTAGTCAGGAAGTTATCAAGCTCTGGGTATGGTGTCAACAACATGGGGAAACTCCACTGGCTCTATGCCTTCCAGGGCTCTGCAATAACCTAGCAGACTTCCCAAACAGATATAGTGTCTAACCTTCAGTGGTGTCAAGGACTCCTATATGCTTTCCTGCTGATTACTCTGAACCCCCGAATAATATCCCTCAGACAAAACAAGGCTTTGATAGTCATGTACTGGTTGAGAGAGTTTTGGCTGTTGGACTCATTACAGATAACCAGGCAGCCTCCCCAGCTGCCCAGATATAATATCTCAGACTCAAGGTCAGATACTCCACCCAGACCTGCAGTTGTGGCACCTGACAGCTTGGATGTGGGCTGGCTGAGCACTACTGACAGATACTGCTCCCTGCAAGTTCAGTAGATTCTTATTCAGTACAAGAAGACTGACTTACTCCTCAAAATGGAAATTATTCTCTATATTGGGCAACTCAGAATAATAATGACCTTGTCAAGGCCCTGATACAGAAGACTTTGGCCTGTGTGCTGCTTCTGAAGTGCAATGTCAGCATTAAACTCCCTTGCTGTAATATTGGTATGTCATGCTCTGGTATAAGCATACTCTCTTTTCACACCCTATGGTTTCAGATTTCCTTAAGGAGCTCCTTCATATTTGACCCCCAGTCAGTGACTCAACTTCTATGTGGAACCGCAACATCATCCTTTTAAGGCTTATGGAGCTTCCCTTTGAACCAGTGTCAGAGTGCTCAATATACTTTACTATCAGGATGGTCTTTCTCTCGGCCATTACTGCAGCGTGGAGAGTCAGTGAATTCCATGACCTTATGGCCAGATCTCTTTACACATCCTTCTGCAGGGATAGGATAATTGTGAAACCACATCTCATGTCAAACGCTAAGGTGGTCTGAGAATTCCACCTTAACCAATCAGTGTTTTTACTAGGCTACTCCTGAAGCCACACTTGATGCTGGGAGAAAATAAGTTGCATATTTTGACATCTCTAGAGCTTTTCTCTATTACTAACAGGACCAGGCCTTTCAGTCTGTCTTCCCAGCTCTTTGTGGCCATATCTGGCTCATCCAAATGCTAAGATATTTCATTGTAGAGAATCTTGAAGTGGCTCACGCAGTGTACTTTTCCCCCGCTATCAAATGGCTGGTGAGCCTCTCCGTCTGATCATCAAGGCACACTCCACCAGTGTACAGGCAGCATCTTCTGACTGCTTCAGTAACATTCCAGTCTCTGAGATCTGCAAGGGCTCAGAGCAACCCACTCTCTTGCTTTAAACATTATGCACTGGACATGGAAGCCAGATCAATGGCAAATTTGGGAAAACAGCATTCAGACACTTTGATACGGCAGAAAAGCCTCACTCCCATCGTTCATGGAGGACATTGCTTGCCAGTCATCTCTAGTGGGATCGCCACTGAAATGTACTCAAAGAAGAAAGAACTGTTACTTACCCTATAGCAACTGTGGTTCTTTGAGATGTTGTATCAGTGTGGATTCCTTGATCTACCCTGCATCCCTACTTTTCAGATTCCTCTGTAGCATGGGCTTTTATTGCATAGTAACTGAGGGAGGGTTGTGGCCAACCCATGCTTTATATCTTCATATGGGGGTATGAGGAGGCATAGGACACCTGTGTGGTCCTGACAGACACTACTTTTCAAAAGAGCCCCCAATCCTGCATGCAGACCTATAGTGGGAATCCACACTGACTACAATATTTTAAAGGACCACAGTTACTGTAAGGTAAGTATCCATTCTTTTTAAGGTAATGTCACAGAATCATAGAATATCAGGGTTGGAAGGGACCTCAGGAGGTCATCTAGTCCAACCCCTGCTCAAAGCAGGACCAATCCCCAATTTTTGCTGCAGATCCCTAAATGGCCCCCTCAAGGATTGAACTCACAACCCTGGGTTTAGCAGGCCAATGCTCAAACCACTGAGCTATCCCTCTCCTCCTATTTAAGTGTCCTGCAGGATGGAGTGTCAGTAATGCAAGACAAAACAAAATAAACAAAAAATAAGCAAGCTCTACATAAAAAGAGAACAAAAGTTGATATTAAAAATGTTGATCAAACGTTATCAAGAGACAGCACAAATAGTTAACTCCGATGGCTTCTATTGCATCCTTGTTTTCCTTGACTTCTCAGTGGCTTATCACAATGTCAAACACTTCATACCTGGTAAAATCCTATCATCCATTGACTTTCACAACTCCATCCTCTAATTATTTGTACCTCTTTGATCATTTTGTCAATGTCTTGATTGGTGGATCCAACTCCTCACCTCTCCTCCTTTCATTGCGCATCCTACAAGGTTTACTCATTGGTCACCACCCTTCTCCCTCCCCTATCTTTAGATGATTATATCTGCTTTCACAGCTTTGAATATCATGTTTATACTGTTTACTCACAAATCTACATCTCCACTGCTGACATATCTTCTTTCATCTAATCCTGTATCTCAGACCGTCTTTCTGACATCAACTTGTGGATATACTGCCTATAGTTTAAAATAAATATGGGTATAACTGAGCTCCTTGTTTGCCTCTCAAGCCCTCTCCACGCTTCCATTTTTATTACCATTGATTATGTTGTCATCCTCCCAGTTGCTCAGGTCTATCATCTGGTAGTCATTTTTTATTCTACCCTCTCCATGAAACCATACTGTGACGGATTGGATCACAGAAACCCCATTGGGGCTGCCAACTGAAGTGTCAAGACTACATCTGCCCGTGCTTTCCCTGCCAGCTTGGGACTCCAGCACCCTGTCTTGTGGAGCCAGACACACCAGTCTGCTCCAACACAGACCCAGGGTCTGAACCACATGCCCCAAAACTGCAGACTTAACTGAAAGCAACTTAACAAGTATTCCTGTCTTTAACACTGAGATGCCCAACTCCCAATGGGGTCCAAACCCCCAATGAATCCGTTTTACCCTGTATAACCTTATAGTGGGGTGCGCAAGATGATTGATTGGGGGTTGCAGCAGGAGGAGCACTGCCGGAGCAAAAGGGCGGCGTGGCAGGAGGAGCACTACCGGGGGGGGGGAGGCAGAAGTGGGGGCGGCCCTGAGTCCTCTGGCCCATGGGGGAGCAGAGGCAGCCAGGCAGCCAGCGGCCAGAAAGAAGAGGCACTTTCCCTTTCAAAGCCGGCCAGAGAGAAGCGGCTCTTTGAATGGGAAAACGCTGCTTCTCTCCAGCCATTGGCTGCCCGGCTGCCCCTGCTCCTTCTGACTCCTCCGGCCCCTGCTTGTAGGGCTGCATTCCGAAAGGGGCTTTAGAGCTGCAGGCCAGGGCCCCGGGACCCCCTTAGCCCAGGGCCCTGAAGTCCCTAAAGCCCCTGCATTCCAGGTGGCCCTGCCTGCGGGGGAAGGGCAGCTCCCAGAATCACGGCTCCCAGAATCATGGCCATGGGGGTGGTGCTGCACTGCACAGAGCCACCTGCACACCCCTGCACCAAACAGGAGCTGCCCCAGGTAAGTGCTCTGCACCTCCTGCCTGCCCAGCCCTGAGCCTACTCCCACCCCCCCACCCTGAGCACCCTCCCACACCCTAACTCCCTCCCAGACCCCGCACCCCACCCTGAGCGCCCGCTGTATCACAAAGTGTTAAACCAAGATTTTCAAAAACAATAAAGTATATTCCATCACATTGCTCTCACTAAAAATATTATTATTAATAATAATTTTTTTAGTGAGAGCAAAAAGGTTTTTTGTACCGTTAAATAAAATAAAATAAAAATTAAAAATATTGTTTATTTCATCTTTATCTCATTGTTTTTAATTTTTATTTTTTATGTATGTTTTATAATTTACATAATATATTAGTACAATAGGACATGTATATAATTTATACATAAATAAATATACATATATTGGGGGTGCGTGCTCAAAAATTTTTTACTGATATGGGTGTGCGAGCAAAAAAGTTTGGAGATCACTGCTCTATAACACTGATAGAGAGATATGCACAGCTGTTTGCCCCCCCCCCCCGGTATTAATATATACTCTGGGTTAATTAATAAGTAAAAAGTGATTTTATTAAATACAGAAAGTAGGATTTAAGTGGTTCCAAGTAATAGCAGACAGAACAAAGTGAATTACCAAGCAAAATAAAATAGAACACGGAAGTCTGTCTAAGAAAACTGAATACAGATAAAACCTTACCCTAAGAGGAATTCCAGTAAGTTTCCTTTTACAGACTAGTCTCCTTCTAGTATGGGTCCAGCAATCACTCACCCCCCCCCTGTAGTTACTGTCCTTTGTTCCAGTTTCTTTTAGGTATCCTTGGGGGTGGAGAGGCTCTCTCTTTAGCCAGCTGAAGACAAAATGGAGGGGTCTCCTCCAGGCTTAAATAGACTTTCTCCTGTGGGTGGAGACCCCCCCCTCTCTCCTATGCTAAGTCCAGCTCCAAGATGGAGTTTTGGAGTCACATGGGCAAGTGACATGTCCATGCATGACATGCCATTGCTTACCTGCTACTTTGAACATCCTCATGTAGACTTCTTATATGGATTGGACCTTCCAAGATCCATTGTCCCTTAAGTGCTTCTTGATTGGGCACTTAATTTCCACATTCCTTTCTCAAGAAGCTGATCAAATGTTACATGGTATATGTAGCATAAAACATATTCTAGTTATGTCATATACATTCATAAGCAATTTCCATAAAGCCTTATGGGGGGCACCATCATACATACATTCAGGCTGTGTCTAATATTTACCTCTTTTTCCTTCATACTATCTCAAACATCTGCCTTTTTTCTCTCTCCAGATAGCCAAAACTCTCACCCAGGTCTCTATCGTCTCATGTTTTGACTATTGTAATCAGCTCCTCTCTGGCACTGGCTGTTGTCATCTTCACTCCCTCAAGCTTATTCAAAAAGCTGCAGCCAAAATTATCTTCCTTTCTTATTGCTTTAATTATGTCAGCTCCCCTCTTTGAGTCCCTCCACTGCCTCCTCTCTTCACTGCCCCATCAAATGTAAGCGTCAAGATCTCATCTTTAGAGCGGTTCATGACTTAGTCCTGCCCTTCCTATCAGATTTATTACTACTTTGCATTGTCAACCATTGTCTTCGCTCTACTGGTGTTCCTAGCCTTTGCCACTCATTGGGTAATTTTTTCCTCAAGCACCTCAGTGTTTTCTCCCATGCTTTCACTTGTGCATGGTACAAACTGCCTGGAAACCTCCACTCAGTGAGCATATGCCCCAGAGTGAGCATGACATGGGAGATGTGAATCTGCTGTTCCCTCAGTTGGTCTCAGTTCCCGCGTGCCTCTCATAGTGTGAGTATCTCGCCACACTGAGTGTGATTCTAGTGTTTAAAGATACTGTACTTATTTTTCATACAACATGGCCCCTAAACACAAGCCAACTACTTCATCTGGTGCTCAACTGAAGAAACAGCGATCTGTTCCAACGCTGGAGGAAAAACTGGCTGTGTTGGACTTATTGAGAGAAGGTATGTCGGTCTCCAATGTGTAGCGTAAATATGGCCGCAACGAATCTCGCATCCGTGCCATCAAGATTCAAGAGAGAGAAATTCGTCTAGCTGTGGCATCAAGTGCTCCAATAACTGCTAAGGTGACAAACCAGGTGCATGATAAGATTTTAGTGAAGAGTAAAAAGGCATTAAACTTATGGCTGGAAGACATGAACCATAAACATATGCCTATTGATGGCAACGCATTGCGAGAAAAGGCTCTTAGTCTCTATGTGCTGTTCAAACCTCCCGCCGAAGTGGGACAGCCTTCTGACGAGAAGGAATTCAAAGCCAGCCAAGGTTGGCTTAACAGTTTTAGGAACCGCTTCAGCCTCAAAAATGTGCAGACTACTGGTGAAGCTGCATCTGCCAATGAAGAGGCAGCAAAAGTCTACCCCAAACAATTAAAAAAAATCATAGAACAAAGGGCTATCTTCCGGAACAAGTTTTTAATACTGACGAGACTGGGCTCTTCTGGAAAAAAAATACCCAAATGCACTTACACTTCGAAATCAGAAAGAAAAGCCCCTGGCTTCAAAGCAGCTAAAGACCGTATCACTGTGTTGTTTCGTGGTAATGCAGCTCGGCATTTAATAAAGCTGGGCTTGCTCTACAGGGCTGCAAATCCCTGTGGCCTAAAAGGCAAGAACAAAAATCTCCTGCCTGCGTTCTGGCAATCAAAAAGGCTTGGGTGACGCCAGCATTATTTCTGGATTGATTCCAAAAGTGTTTCATTCTGGAGGTCAAGCAGTACCTCGAAGAGAAAGGACTTGAGTTTAAAGTGTTGCTGATCGTAGACAATGCTCCTGGACACTCTGCGGCACTCCAGTTTGCGCATAACGATGTTGAAGTCGCCTTTCTCTCCCCCAATACCACCTCCATCCTCCAACCTCTCGACCAAGGCGTGATTCGCTATTTCAAGCCACGTACACGTGGCTTACGTTCTCACGGATACGTAGCGCTATGGATGCTGATCCCAATTTTAATGTGATGGAGTGTTGGAAGTTCTTCAACATTGCCGATTGCATCACTTATATTAAACAAGCAAGGGATGCAGTCAAGCCTGAAAACAGTCAATGCATGTTGGCGAAACCTATGGAAAGAATGTGTAAATGATTTTAAGGGTTTCCCAACCATTGACAAAGAAGTGAAACTCATTGTTCAGGTGGCCAGGCAAGTGGGTGGTGATGGCTTCGTCGACCTTTGTCAAGGGTGATTTTGACTATACGAGATTTTTGCCTTATGTGCTGACTTTAGAACCTAAACCCACGTAAGATGTGACTCCACTGTAATTACGTTTGTGTACTTTGCTGAATTGGGGCCTGTATGAAGATAGGCCCAGGAGCATGGTGATAACTGTCTCTGTTCTTGTGTTTTTTTGCTTTTGTTTGATTCCATTATTACACTCTATCATTAGTTAAGTACTTTAGGGAAAACTCTGTAGTCTGTAGGCAGGAAGCAGACAAGTTTACAGTTTCTTTTGTAACGATACACTTTCTTGTATGCAATACAAGAGTAATACTATTCTCATTCTTAGATATTTTCTTTATAAAGATGATGGGTATGTTGTCAGTTTTCTACTTCTGAGTTGTCTCAGAATTTAATTTTGTTAATTCTGAAATTTTTTTTCCCCCAGGAATATTTTTTCATCTTAATCTTTCTTGCCACTTGTTCATTTTCTTAATTTTGCCTTTTTCTACTTCTTGGTGAATGTGAAATATATGTGCCTCTTTAATATTTCTTATGTAGTAGAAATAGTTTATGATGTTAATAACAATTCTTCTTCATTGAATTTGTTTGTTTTCATTATTTGGGAGAGAACATGAATTCTATCCCAGTCACAGGTTGTCTTGTCACCTCATTGAAGCTTTTTTTTTTTTGCCTTTGGGTATCCAAATCAAATTACCAAATTATTTCTGACGTTCTCTATTATTCTTTTCTAGGAGGATATGTGCAATACAAGATATGCAGGAATCTCTTCCAGGCATTAGTCTACTATGTGTTCACATTGGCATTACCCTACAAGTTGAGATATTTTACTTAGCTTTTTGCCAAATATCCCTTGACCCCCAATTCTTAGCTATGAGAAAAGTAGTCACACACAACATTTGATCCACATATTGAGACATATCCTCAGCTGGAGTCACTGGTATAGTTCTGTTGAAGTCTTTGGAGCTATGCCAAACATGTAGTGTTCAATGTTCAAAATGAACAAAGGGCTGAGGATATGGCCCATTATTTCCAAAGTATCTATTACTAAAGTAATTAGTAATTTTTTCTATGACTTTTGTGCTATTGAAACCTTATAACCTTGGGGCCAGACTTATAAAGGTATTTGGGCACCTAAAGATGTAAATAGACACCTAGTGGTGTTTTAATAGAGTCTTGTTACAGTGTGTATGGTAACACCCATTGTTTCATGTTCTCTGTGTATATAAATCTCCCCACTGTATTTTCCACTGCATGCATCCAATGAAGTGAGCTGTAGCTCACGAAAGCTTATACTCAAATAAATTTGTTAGTCTCTAAGATGCCACAAGTACTCCTTTTCTTTTTGCGGATACAGACTAACATGGCTGCTACTCTGAAACCTAAAAAAATTACTTATTTCTAATGTAAATTTGGATAGCATCAAGTTCAAGCCATTAAATCTTCATTATATCTTTGTCTATTAAGTTGAAGACCCCGCAGTTATAAAATTTCTGTTTCCTCTGTTGGTACTTACAGACTGGGATCAAGTCATCCCTTTAACCTTCTCTTTGTTAAATTAAACAGATTGAGCTCCTTAAGCCTTTCTCTGTTCAACATTTTTTGAAATCCTTTAACCATTCTTGCGGCTTTTCTCTGAAACCTCTGTAATTTATCAACTTCCTTCTTGAATTGTGGACACCAGAACTGGACACAGTATTCCAGTAGTGGCTGCAACAGTGCCAAGTATAAAGGTAATATAACCTCCCTACTCCTATTCAGTATTCCCTGTTTATACATCCAAGGATAGCATTTGCTCTCTTGGACGACATGTTTTACTGAGAACACATGTTGAGTTGATTATCCACCATGATGCACAAGTCTTTTTCAATATCACTGCTTCCCAGAAGTACTGGCGAGGCATAATGCTGTCTAACTTCCAACATCTCAGGTGAGATTGGGTGCATTCAGTCTGGTTTGGCTATAAGCACCTAACTCCAGTCTACATCTTTAGGTACCTAAAACCTTTAAAAATCTGGCCTCTTGAGACTTGTAGTTTTTATTTATGCATGTATTAAATTCAACACAAGCAGATGCTCTACCAGCTTCCTCCCACTGTCCTGTCAATGTGCCTCAGTCCTGATCTGGAAGAGGCCAATAGGTGTGAGAAGATTATGCAGTCTCTGTGCCCATTCATTTCTTTGCCCAGATGCTGAGAATGCCAACAAGAATGCCAGCTGTGGTAATGGTTTTTGTGATGTGAACACATACCTACTAGCAAGAAGCCTGAGTCCACAAAACTAATTTCCAGCAGGTCACAAACCAGTTACTTCATATCCCTATTGACCCAGTCTTTATTTGAGTCTGTGACCTAGACAGGTTAATGTTCCATGTGCTCTTGTCAATCCCCTGAGTCACTGAGCGCTATATTAAAATAGTAATGATTTTTTTTAATGAGAGGTTGAAAGGTTCTTCAAAGGTCACTTCTAAAGGTATAAACATCAGTTGTTGTTTGGCAAATAGAAATCCATTATTGTCTGATTCAGACATACCAAACAGTCTGAAAGTATTTTGACATGGTGGCACACTACCGCATCTATTTTTGAGGTGCATGAACAGGTCAGCAGTCACTTAAGATTCCTCCTTCACATCAAATTAATATTTTAGATCTGCTATGAGAATGAATAAAGAAATGTTGTGGCTGGTTAAACTTGTCATAAATCATTTTTATAGCATTTGCCCATTTTTCTGAAGTTTTGACTCTGTAGGACAAAATATTTGCCAAAACCAGTAATTTTGCACGGCTCAAAATGGCATTTTGTGACAGAGGAAACTCAAAGCTTTCAGTATTTCCAAAAATGTAGAAACATTTTAATAAAGACTCTTCCTTCCTCCCTCCCTCCACATATTACGGGGAAGTGGTCAGACTTTGGTTCACCCACACTGAAAGAAATAACACACAAGGCAACTATCCCTCAAACACTAAATGTTCTTGTTCAGGCACCGGGCGTGGGAGGACCCTAGGGAAGTTCTGTGGACCACCACTAGGTGGGTCACAGAGTTGCACCCTGGACGCGTACCTTGGGATTCTTCAGATCTGGAACCATGACATCTAGGGAAGAAACATCCAAGCCACCCACAGTTTCCATTTTATGTATTTGTGATGCTTTGGGGTTAAACCAGATCAGTAAGGGGTTGTAGTGATTGCCTGCCCTACAACCCTGGGTCTGTCTGTACTGTGCAGCCTTGGTTCAGAGCTCTGATATCAATAGTATCCTCACAGCACGATAACCCCTCTTTGGCTTCCACCAGCCTTTGCTACTCCTTGAAAGGTGACCCCTACGTGCACTGCAGCAACAGGAGGGGTTCTCCCATCGCTGTAGTTAATCCACCTCCCTGAGAGGCGGTAGCTAGGTTAATGGAAGAATTCTTCCATCGACTCAGCACTGTCTACACCAGGGGTTACACCAACTTACTTATATTGTTCAGGGGTATGGATTGCTCACACTCCTGAGCAATGTAGCTGGGTCGACTTAACTCTTGAGAATTGACCTGGCCTAAGAGTAAAACTTAACTTAATCCGCTATAGTTCTTGTTCAAGATGGTTTCCCTACTTACAGCAACTTTTCCAGTGTGTCTAGCTGTTGCAGACAGGATCCACCCTTACAGCATCAAAATTTCTTTGATCACTCGGGATGGATGCCCCAAAGTCTTTCAGCAGTTCCATATATCCCTAAAATTTATTTTTTGATTTCAAAGTCAGGAAGTCCTCCTGGGAGCTTAGCTTGGGTCCGCTTCCTGTGTGCCCTACCATGTTGATTTTGGAGTCTCCTGTGACTTTACAATGCAAATGATTCTCCTGTAATCTCTGATGCAAATGAGTAGTCCATTGTCCTTATCTCTGGTCTCACCTGGCTCGGTTTGCCACTGAGCCTGAGGTGTTTGCCTGCCCCTTTATCTGGAAAAAAAAACCTCTTTTGCATCTTTTATCTGTTTACAGTCTCCAAAGCATAATATCAGATAATATCCATAATTTCATGTACAGTGTTGTTACAAACATTTCACAGTGATATTAAGAACCAATGTTTTACTAGTTTTCAAATGGTATATTACATGACACCTTTTAAATTAATATCATGACAACAGTGTGTGAATGTTTGGAGCTGGTCAGTCCCGCTGAGTTTTATTGTTACATACAAAGGAGCCCTTTGCCATCTGGCACGGTGGTGTTCTGAGGTCACAATATTTTATTAGCTTAACTAAACTACAGTGAACTAAGCAAAATAATAAAATACATACAAACAAATCATATTACAATATAGTAGGTTAATGTCAAACCTCAAATTAGTCTAATTATCAGCTGATTAAACCGTATCAAAAGGACCAAGAATTTTTTATAAGCTCTGTGCAATGATTTGGGAAGACAGTAGTCTTGGTTAGGTATCAACTCCAGAAATAACAGGGTATTATCAGGCATAGTGCAAATAGATATATTTATGTTCTAGCCAAATAGCTGATACAGGGAGGGTCAAATCACTTCCAGATTGAAGCTAATGTTGAAACTACAGCTCTGATGTTAATTAAGGCAGCATGCCCAAATTATCAGTAGTTAGGTAGTAGTTGCCAATCTCTTATTCCCAATATAAGGTTACTTGAAACATTCTAATACAATTCAAGATGACACACCTTGTTAAATTTAATATTCAAGTGACAATTGAGGTGAAAACGCGTGATTGCTCAGGATTAAAGATATAACTACTAGCCCAAAAAATATATGCATGTGTGATTTCTTAGACAGCTGATTGTTTAACCTAGGGCTGTTTTAGGTATTTTAGGAGCTATTCCATAAGCACTGTTTTCAGAGTCTGTGAGTTCTATGCATGCACACACACACACACACTCTGCCAGACATCTTCAGGACTTTAAAAAAAAAAAAAAGTTGAAGAATGTTTAAATATGGATGTGTCCTTCTACTGATTAAAAATTAGAAAAGAAAACAAAAATACTGACACAATGCAGGAAGGTTCTCATTACTCTCGATTTTATTCAAGCTGCAGGAAGCTGGCATGGGGTTGAAAAGATTAGCTGGTGATCTTATTGGTTCAGATGTTTTAACATTGATGTAATTGTTGGCTGACTAAAGGTTATGTACTTGTAGATGTCAGATCTTCGATTTAGCATGTTGCTGGACTCTTATCCCTCACTGGCTGGTGGGAGGGTGAGGAAGTACGGACCTCTTGGTCAGGCATGGTAGTGTTGCATGGCCAGAGGCCAGAAGCCAGTGGCTGCAGCATCACGCAATGTAGCCCAACAAACCCGAATGCCAATAATTGAAGTTATCTTCCTTTCCTTTAGTTTTTGAAGATGGAGGGGCGTGGTTGGTTCCTTCCCCCTTGGAGAACTCCTCATCAGAAGTCCCTTGGCAAATCAGAATAGAGCACTCTCCTTCTAAGGTCACTGACATCACACAGTAGGGCCCAGTTAGGTCACTTTTGTGCTAAAACAGAATCTCCCCATTCCAATTATTTAAGACTCAGGAAGTCTATGGATCCAAAAATATATCCAGTCTGTCAGCAAGTCCACAGGTCATGGGTCCATAAACATTATCTCAACCATCCTGTAACACTCCTGACTCAAAAATGATTTTTAAAATGTAAGGCTAGCAAAATGTTGGAAATCTTAAGAAAATAGCAATTACACGTTCATTCAGCCATGCAGATAGAGGGACAAACTGAGAGATACTTATTACTTCCCATTTTACATTTTGGGTGAGCTCCACAGCTGGGTGAAAGGTAGTCACAATAAAAGTCATTGCCTCCTAAAATCACAATCTTGAGGTTCAATTTTTACATACACCCCAACTGCCTCATCCCTCTGGCGTTTATTCTTTACTGTAGTCTAATTTCTTTTGATTTGGTATTCATCTTTTCAAAGGAAACAAAGGAGAGTTTATAATCCTGAGATTAAAAGTAAAATCTACACAAAGAGTAAAGTCTTGGAAAAGTTATTACAAGAAGAGTAATTGAGTAATTGTTCTTTTTAAGCAGTATCTATAAAACATGTGTTTTTAGAATTTATATAATTGAGACTAAAATTGTACTTTACCTATTAAGACATCATCTTGGGCAGAACATACAATTGTTACAGTATAAGACTTTATGTAAGTTAAATAAACATGTAATGTAAGTTAAATAAATGCCAATGTAAGTTAAATAAACATACCTCAAGGTGATATATTATGCAATGTATGTTCGACACTTTTTCCACATGAATACTCACTGTAGTTTAGATATCTTGGACTATTATTTCTCTGTAATGCTCCCCATTGTCTGTTACCTTGTATTACCATGAAAATATTTGAAAATCATTTCCAGCTGAGAACTAGGAGACAATGTCTCTGTGGAAGGATGTTCCCTCCTGGTTTTTTTTCATCTGTGTGAGCTTCCTTTGTTTTCCCTTCCTCCCCGTTTCTGCTTGAAAACTTTGTTTACTGCTTAAATGCAAATTAAGCTGTACCTGTTGTAGCCTGGACAAAGTGTTGTTGTGTTGTTCCCTGGGGACTTTGGCAGAGGTGCACTTGAGTGTCTTTGTTCTTCTCTGTCGGAGACTACAAATAGTTTAGTATAGCTGGGCAATTGCTGATGTGCTTGCAAAGGTGCTTTTGTGTAGCAGAACTGATGAGGTCAGTTCTTTTGCTCCTCCTTTTCAACCGATTTATGAAATCACTGAGGTGGCAGTGGCATCAGCATGAAGATTACAGTCAGCTCTTTCTCTCTCTCTCTCTCTAATTGTGCCATACATTGTGGCTGATCCTGTTTCCTAGTGACTAGACAACACTGAAGTTGGGTGAGAACTACCTGCCTGAAGCCCAACCTGGATAAAATATTTGTAGGTAATTCTAAAAGGTTATGAAGAAACAACTGTAGGAAATAAAGGTGATATTTGTCTCTTCAAATAAAGATGTTTTGCCCCTGTTGGTGACTCAGGTTCACCACCTGATGTCCTGTTGGACACTCAACTGCTGATGCATGCTTTTTGTCACCTCTGTATTGGAATTCTAGTAGTCCACACCAGTTGAGCTGTCACTTGAAGGCCTCTCTCAGAAACTTAAATTAGTTCAAAAGGCAATGTCTCATTTACTGTATGGTGCTCCTTGTAGGAAACTCATTACACCTATGCTCCAAAGACTAAACTGGCTTCATGTTAGTTTCTAGGTCCAATTCAAACTTTGATTTTGATCTATAAAGCCCCTTTTGGTTTGGGTTCTATGTATCTTGAATATCGCTTCTCTGTGCTTTATCCCAGCAGTTGAAATCATCAGAGACACTTGATTCCTGAGATGTGTTTGACTGGTCAGGATCATCTGTTGAAGGCTCTGGAATTTAGAGTTAGACTACTCTTTAGTCTGGCAAAGTCCAAATAAATTGACCTTTAGGGATGCTCAGTTCACACATTTTCTGTCTGAAGGGGCTGAGTAATTTTGCATGTGTGAACTGATATTGGATTGTGTGACAGGAGTTTTATTAGTTTTTATTATAAAAGTTCCTAGAGATTGATGATAGATGGGAAAAATAAATAAGATTTGACAAGGGTTACTTGTTTGAGTTGATTTGAATAAAGTTGTTGCATTTTATTTATTAGTCAAGCATATCTATCTTCTCATTAGCAGTACTTCAGCAAAGTACCTCTGTAGTTATGATCTGTAACGTCTAAAAATAAAAATGAAAGGTTTTCTGTGTTTTTCTCAACTGTTTTTGTTTCCTAATCACCTTGAGATTTTGCACTGTACAAATTGTAAAATCTTTGTAACAGGCAGTGTCAACCTCCAGTGTTCTTTAGAGAAGCTTTTCGGTCATTGCTGATCCATTTCCTGGATTAGTCAGGCCAAATTGTGGGTTATTTCTTTGGTTAAGCTTTTCCTTATTACCGACTATTCTAAGAGCCAGAAACCTGTTGCAGCATATTGATTTGAATCTGTAGAGCTAGGTAAATTTCCAAATCCTATGTTTAAAATTTAACTATAAAAAAGTTTTTAAAAAGTTAGCAATAGTATTTTAGTCTCATTTAGAAAAATTGCACCGTGAATTACAGTTAACAATTTGACAAACTCTGTGTGAGCACACACGCAGTGCTTAAATTGGTATTGTAGAACAACAGGAAGCAGACAGATTAATACATTTGTTAGGGTAGGATGTCAGATATTTTAGTACATATTACAAATCCTTTAAATCCTTGAAAACAGCAAAAGTCAGGAAGCCTTGTTTAAAATTTTCCAGCATATGTGTAAGGTTCAACAGGATGTATGTTTGCCTGTGGATTGTTAGATGAGTAATCTGTGAAAATCAACTTGTTTGTTGTTTTTCATGTTGTCTGTTTGTGCCCTGACAGTTTAAACATCAGATGTATCTTGAAGTCTGAAGTCAGTAAGCAGTTCAAGGTTGAAAACAAATATGGTTATGCTTTGTAGCATGCAAAATCCTCAAAGGTTGTTATTCTATAGTGTTTGTTTGCAATAATATCTCTCAGGGCTTTAAATGACATTTTGGTTGTTTGTCTTTCTGGGGGCCTGTATGTGGATTTAGGAATCTAACTCGAGATGCCCAATTTTAAAATCTTGTTTTGTGTGTCTGTATATAAGGTGTTTAACAAATAATAAAATAATGCAATATGAAGATATCACAGCGGAGCCACACAAGTTTCAAAATCAGTCTGTATATAAGAGAAAAGGTGTAGTCCAAGAAGTTTACTGATTTAGGTTTAGTAACCTTACCACACTCCTTTCAGGAAGTTGGGCTTAGACTGGGGACCAGGTTCTCACTGGGACATGAGAGAGCTTCAGGACCCTATCACTACCCAAAAAATGGAAGGCCCAAGAAATGGCAGGGGACCAACTTCCCAGCTCGGGTACTGTTTGAAGAACCTGTCCCTCGGCATAGATTTCCAATTTCCCAAACTCTAAATGTCTCATTCTGGAGTGCAAAGCCAAAAAGCTAGGGAAATGTGTCTTTAAGCTGGCTTTTGAAAGGTATGCACAGATTATGTCCATACTGCGTCTTAAGCAGAGGGAGGAATGGGGATGGATGACCGTTGTCTGGCTTTCCAGGGGAAGGGGTATACCACTTTAAGGGCAGAGAGGCATGGATGTTGCTGCAGATGCAGAGCAGGTCAGCATGGGGATGCTGACTCACCCTCCCTCTTCTCCCCCCACCCCCACCCCCCATGACTGGAAAGAGAGGAGGTGACAGTTGAGTGGGAGAAGCCCTCTTTCTCCTGGACCAAGTGGAGCAACACCCACCCTTGAAAGTGGCAAAATGCCAGTTTTGGTCAGTATCTGCTGTGAGCACTGCGCTAGCCACTCCTTTACTGGGGGGCTGGGAAGGAATTTTTTTGCTGCCAGATTGGCTAAGGCAGACTGGGGAGGTGGGTTGCCTTCCCCGCAGGGTTCAAGGGTGGGGGCTTAGCTGAAGTGAGCATATGATGTCACAGCTCATTATGTAAATGTGGAGCAGATGTACAGTACAAGTCCCCCATAGAGAAGTGATACAATGATCAGATAAATGGTTTGGTAAAGGATTTTCAGGGGGTATTTGTTAAAGGAGCAGAAACCGGGGGTGTTCGAGGCTCCTATGACTGGCATAGCAACCAACCCCCCTCTCCTTTATAACCCACCTTAACCCTCATTTGAGAGTGGAGGGGGGCTGTAAGGTCCCAGCAGTGGGTTGGTTGGGAACCAGGATAGAAAAGGGGTGGGGAAGCTCCCTTCTGTAACGAAATGATCATGGAGTTACCTGCTCTGTACACTTCTTTATCCAGTAGCCCCAGACAGTTAATAAAGTTGTGGCCTAATTAAACTACATCCAGTATCTCATGTCCTTCTTCCAGTATAGCATAGAGTGCATACCTTACAATTTAAGGTCTTTTTGAAAGTCATTTTTTCCAATTTTAATAATGCACAGAAGATTCCTCGCTGAGCTCTGTTCATAAGCCAAGTTTCAAACTGCATTCATCTGTTACTGCTGTAGTCTAGGCCAAAAAATGTGGCCAGGTTTTCTTTTTCAATGAACAGGGGTGGTGATGGTTTGATGTCCGTGTACTCAGAACTCAAAAAAATGGCTGAATGGTTTTAAAAATATAAACCATTTATTTGGCAGAGACAAAGTATGGAAAATTCCAGGTCAAAGTTGCATTTATGAATGAGTGTAAAGAGTCACACACACACACGTACACGTATCACAGATATATATGTACTACATATATAAATGTGTGCTTTCTGTGTGTATGGTATGTATTTACACACAGACCACAACATTCAGATTACATTGTGTGTGTAAAACCAATATGGCGTGATACTCTTGAGAGATTTTGCCCATTCTTTTAATTTAAAGCATTGCAAATAAATAATTTAACTTATTCGTACTTTCTTTACATCTTATTCTATTATATATGGCCTTTTAAAAAGTAATTTTTGTTATCTATGATCACACCTAGTGATGAAGACAGAACTGATGAACTCCAGACTCAGTGTAGCTGAATTCAAATGCCTAATCACTTATTCTAACATTTGTTTCAGAAGGTGTTTTTGCAAATGAAAAATGTATGGGACATTTTTGTTTGCATCCAAGGTCAAATTTCAACAGGTAGAAAAGTGCTCACTCGTCTAAACTTCAGCATAGAGTTATAGTCCATCTAGCTTCCAACATGTTGTAAATGAAGTGAAATTCTTAAGAGCTAAGAATGTCTAACAGAAAAACATTCAACAAATGAAGAATACACTGACCCTGAGTCCAAAACTTCATGTAATCAGTCCTGGACCATACCCCCTTCCTCCCCCAAAACGCTTTTATACTCTGATATCATAAACTATCAGAAGTGAGTTGAATGTTATATGCTGTTGGCAAGCAACGATTCTCAGCTATAAAATAGTATACTAGCTTGGTGTTTGCCCTAGCATGCTCTGTAATATTGTATTGTACAACTACTTTGTTCTCACTGCTATGTTGTTTCCTCCTCTTCCTCCACCTTCCCCCTTGAGTTCTAGCATATTAATAACTGCTTTCTAGGCAGTTACTAAAACTAGAGGCTCAAGCTGCTTCTGTGTCTGTCAGCTTGTTTGGAATGCAGCATTCAAATGACACAAAGTATTAGGTAGAATCAGTTTTTAAAAAAAGCTGGAGTTTTACATGCAGTTGTAGTGCTCACTTGTGCACCTATTTTTGTATTCAGACCCCTACAAATAGGGTATGTGGCACAAGTGGAGCTAAAACGCCCGCTTTTATGCAGTTTGTGTATACATACAAAATGTGTGTGGGGATGGGGAGTAGGTGGGTATATGTGTAAAATATGTATCTGTGGGTGTGTGTGTGGGGGTGTGTGTGTATATATATATTTATACACACATAAAATACATTTTAAATTGGGACCTTGATCATCTTCATAGAGTTGTGGCATACTGTTTGTTTGTAACAGGATTCAAGGTAGGAGAGGAAAATGGTGAAGCAAATTTGTAATAAGAATGACCTGCCAGGGTTAAAAAGAGTTTGAGAGACATATACAAATGTTTCAGAGGAAATAAACTTTCCTAAGTGTTAGTTCTGGACAAGTAATCCATAAAAATATTTACTGGATTGTGAAGATGGCCTGAGCATTGGTTCTTTTAATCACTCAAGCAACTTCCTAAAGCAACAGTAGAACTAGCCTCAGACTGGAAATCTTCCAAAATAATCCTGTTAGTAAAAAGTTTATTGTATCTTAAAATAAGCTGCATGGATAGATTGTATAAATATTGAAAGACATATACCATTTATATTGAGACATGGCAGTCCTTTATTAGTTAAATTGAACATACCTGTAATTTATTTATAACAGCAAATTTTGTTCCTTATTCATGTTTTTGTCAACAGTAGCTTAATTATCCTTGTACTTTTTAGAACTCTGTATTACTTTGATATGTGATTGTGAACATGTACTTAGAATGATTCCGCCCCCTCCCCCTCCCCTCCCCAAAAGTTGATCCTAGGTAATAGTTTACTGAGTATCCAAGGTATTTGAATTAAGATACTTTTTAGAGTTTTACATTCATCGTAATCTACTGCAACCTCTTGTGTCACATAGCTGGAAAAAAAATCAGACTTTTTGTTTCCCACAGCTTGATTTCACCAGAAGTATTTTGTTTTTTAAAAACCCCTCTATTCATAACACACAGCTGTAGTCAATAATATAGGGAAAATCGTTGATCTATTGTGGTCTCTCATGTTAGAGGGCAAATATTGTGACATGGGGATGGGAGGGGGGAAATGACCTTTTTAATGAATCTTTCTTTATAGATGTTGATCAGATGAGCATTGAGAAAATTTTGATACACCAAAACTTTCTAATATGTGAATATGGATGTTCCTGTCCTTCCTCTGAGTTTTATAGGAGTTGCCTTCCTTTTGGAATACCTTGAGCACAGTAGCCTTTTATTTTATTATAACATAGTTAGTAGAACTACACAAGCTCTTATAGGATGGTTTGTGAGTCAGATATACCTATCGTCAGCTACTATTTAAGATTCTTACAAGAATATGATAAAGCAATCTAAAAATATATATTTGTAACCTTTGTTGTAATAAGATTGATTTTGAAGTTTCAGGTCTGCCTATCATCATCCACTTCAGGTTTATTCCTAAAAAGTGATTTTTGCTAGAAGTTCCTTTAACTAGATGAAAAAACTTGATTTTCTGTAGAACCTTTCATGTTTAATGTATCATAAAACCATGGCCTAGATACCGCTAGTGATTGTGCTACTAAACACAGCCACAGATATATTTGCAGCAATACCTCACTCAGAGTCTTGAGCCTATAAACAGTTTTAGAAGTGCATGAATATTAGTCTGTACTTTCTCTCTCTAAAGAATGCTTTAGAATGCTAAAGAAACTTTCACTTCCATACGTAGAACCACCTGAGAAGAGACATGGGTTCAGTAGCTTATTCAGAACTTTTTTGAGCCAGTGATTTCAAGGTCTGCTAAAGGTGCTGCACAATTAACAAATGAGTTCTTATTATTTTACAGTGGTATAGATTGTCATTAAAATATTTTGAAGACCTGAACAAAACAGCTCTTTGGAGAATTAGTATACCATACAAATAAGACTTATAGATTCATAACTTACTATTTCTTCAACTAGGACAATCTGAACTTCCAGCCAGCCCAGTCATCTTTGTAATCTTTTTTTCCGTCTCTCAGTGGGTGGGATGGTGGATTAACTTCCAAGAGGTAAATGAAAGAAGAGTAGTAGATCTAACTCTTCAGAATATAAACATGACATTACTGGTACACTCATTAGATACAAACAATTGGAGGGTATTACCCATGTTTTAAAGTAAACTGTTCTGCATTCATATTTGCAATAAGGCTTACTATCCTTCAGGTTGCTTGAGTCTCTCCATGTTTCCACTGGCTTATGCCAGCTCCTTGTTGGTACTATGTGGATGGAGTTTGTAACCACAAACCATTATATTACTCTTGACTCAGCCTTCTCAGAAGTCAGAATGAAGTTCTTTTTCTCCAAGACACTGCAATAGTGCTTAACCCCAATGTAACAGGTTCCAAATCCCAGTTTTTTAAAGAGAAACAAATTTTACTGGCAATACAGAAAATATAAACTTATTTTAAGAAGTGTTAAATAAAATGTGGTTAGGCAAAACTATACCATTTTAGAAGATCACTACAGAAAATTGCCTGTAAACAACCCCCCATCTTTATTAGGAAGGTAACAAGAAACCCTACGTAGGTGATGCAAGCCCTTTTAGTGACAACACAGTCTGTGTCCTCAGGAAATTTTATAAATTCCAGCATTTCTCAAGAAATTTCTTTATTTCTAGAATATCTTAAAGACACATCTGTTTAAGAGGATGGGACTCGTTTTGCTATAAAGGAAATGCATTTTTTTTGGTCTTCACCAGGAGTGCATTACTTTGTAACTTACGCAACGGGTTATTCATTATACCATCTTACCAAAACCAGTTTAATCTGATTCATGTGTCTTGTCCTCAGTCTTGCAGGGCTTGTTTAGACAGTTAGCTCCTCTTTAACTCCTTCCAATCACATGTAGTGTGTAGGTTTTACTGGCCTTTGTTTAACCTAGTGACTCACAGAAAACACTTTTACAGATAAAAGTATGAATGTGTTTACTAGACAGACCTCATGAACTCTTTGTCCATGATCAGCAATACTTTCAGAGATATTACATAAAGGTTCAGAAGTTGAGCCTGGATCAACCACCAATAATGGTCTATAGATTCATGTTTACCTTTGCATACTACCATTTGAGGTCATTGTTAAGCAGTGTTAGGATTGTTTTCAGAGGAGAAAATCCTTGGAAATGGGATAGAAAAGGAGGTGTAATAGAAAATATTTGAACTACTGGAAAATATTCAGTGGGTGTTTATACCAACTTGAAAAATAGAAATCAAAACTGACGGTCAAAGAAAATGCAGAAAAATCACAGGATAAGGCATTTGCATACTTATTACAAATTTTCCTCCAGTGACTCCAAGAATTCTTAATAATTTTTCATTTTTATTCTTTGTTCTGTTTTGGCTATGGGTTCATAATTAGTAAAACACACTTTTTTTTTTTAAGGAATCCAAAATGTTCTGAGCTTGTTCTGTGCGGTCCTTACAGAAAATAAGGTTCTCTTTCATTCTGCAAGTTTTCAGAGGCTCAGTGATGCCTGTAGAGCACTGGAGTCCTTAATGTTTCCTCTCAAATATAGGTGAGTTTTGTTAGACAACTTTGACACTTTGGAGTTGATGTTGAAAACCTGTATTTATACAAGTTTTCCTTACTCATGCAAGATGTGCCATTGAAGTTAATGGACTATTTTCATGAATAAGGATTACCACATGAGGAAAGGCTTTCAGGATCAGACATTTGGTCTTACGGTTTGTGTACTTCATCTATCAGAATCTCATTTAGTCCATTTCAATGTAAATTGTATGTAATTTAACAAAAATACTGTGTAGACACCTTGCCAGCAGTACTAGCTGATTATAAATCTCTTTTTCTAATGCAGTCATGATCCACGAGCAGAGGCTGACACTTGTAGCAGTTTGTACGATAGTTTTGTAAGGTGTACAGATGTCCACTATGGACTCCAATGCAACCAACAAGCTAATTCCTTGTGAAAAAAGCCACATTTGAACCCATTTTTTTAGGTCAAAAGCTAGTGTATCAGCCTCTTAGGGCAACAGTCAGCGGTGCCATCACAGTTGGGGTAGGGATACCCTTGCTATCTTTAATCTATGTAGCATGGCTAAAAGTAGCAGTGAAGGTGCAGCAATACAAGCTGTACAAGCCCACTGGGAACCCTCAAGAACGTACTCGCATTGCTAGCCCATGCCGGGGTCTGTGCCACCATGTCTTCACTGCTATTTTTAGGTAGGTTAGGTAGATCGAAGATAGTGCTGGTATGCCTACCTGAGCTGGAGACCCACCTCCAATTGCAGTGTCGTATTCTCAGTTTAGTCCTAAGTAAACATTGTCTGCATCACAAAGCTCTACATTTGGGAATTTCGTTGTTATGTGACACTATACAAAAGTAGTAATTAGCATTATATATTGTACTTCATGCTTTACTTCAAACATACTATATTGTTAAAACTTAGTGTGCACTCCATAACAGATCTAATGTCTCTAGTGCAATAATAATCTCTTTATACACATTTATCATATCAGTGGGCACCATATACGAACCTAGATAGATTACTATGAATATTCTTTTTTGTCTTTTCTTCTTAGTTTACATGCATATTCAGAAACAGTTTATTTATTTGTGATAGATTTTTATAAAGGAATTACAAGCCCCTTGTGATAATGTCTGGGGTTTTGATGTACTACTTTATATTTTCATGCCAGAATGTCCTCATAACTTTGAGTGTGGTACTTTATAATTGATGTACTGAATGCCCCAGAATTTTAATTGACAAATTATGAAGTAGTTATAATAGGTGGCAGAAAGGTGAAGAAAGACTTCATCTAATGGGGCAGACAAAAAGCATAACTTTTTATTAAATCTCTTCACAGCTATCCCTATATTCCAATTCTACCTGCACAGCTGCTAGAAGTTCTCAGTTCACCGACGCCTTTCATTATTGGTGTACATTCCATCTTTTGTGCTGACATTCATGAGCTTGTAAGTATGCCTAAAAAGATTATGTACAGTCATGGTGACAAAAGTGATATTTGTGTAGAGAATTTTTTATGTTTCGAGCATTATTAGTTTAAGCTATTCATAGCCATACAAAGTAAACTCCTCGGGGAATTCTGCGCCAAAAAATAAAAAAATTTTTGCACAGTATTTTAGAATTCTATATATTTATTTGTTAAAAAATAAAGATAATTGAGCTGGTTTAAATTATTTTGGTAATTTATTTAAACTACAATACAATGGATGAAGAATGGGAGTAGGAAGCACTGGAGGAATTCCCCCAAGCCTCCTCTGTCTAATAGTAATGTACTAATATTGACCCTTTACTGCTAGTTATTAGTCAACAAATATATGCAGCCATATGATCAGTGTTACATCATAGGCAACTGAAAAGTAAGTGAGGGCTGGGGACTCAAACTCACACTTTATATTGGCTACTGACAATGTCCAGAAAGGTCAGTAGCAAACAATTCATGGAGCACATTTTGATAGGAGATTTTTTCAGTCCAGAAATGTAGACCAATTCTAATCACTAAAGCACCATAAGCATTTATAAGGTCACACTGTCCATTACAATAGTGCTCCTTTACATGACTTTGGCAATGTAAAGAGCCTTAAAATTTTTAGACCTGTTTTGTATTCCTGGGGAATTCACTAAGCCCTGGTCTACACTAGGACTTTAGGTCGAATTTAGCAGCGTTAAATCGATTTAAACCTGCACCCGTCCACACAGTGAAGCCCTTTAATTCGACTTAAAGGGCTCTTAAAATCGATTTCCTTACTCCACCCCTGACAAGTGGATTAGCGCTTAAATCGACGTTCCCAGCTCGAATTTGGGGTACTGTGGACACAATTCGATGGTATTGGCCTCCGGGAGCTATCCCAGAGTGCTCCATTCTGACCGCTCTGGACAGCACTCTCAACTCAGATGCACTGGCCAGGTAGACAGGAAAAGAACCGCGAACTTTTGAATCTCATTTCCTGTTTGGCCAGCGTGGCAAGCTGCAGGTGACCATGCAGAGCTCATCAGCACAGGTGACCATGATGGAGTCCCAGAATCGCAAAAGAGCTCCAGCATGGACCGAACGGGAGGTACGGGATCTGATCGCTGTTTGGGGAGAGGAATCCGTGCTATCAGAACTCCGTTCCAGTTTTCGAAATGCCAAAACCTTTGTGAAAATCTCCCAGGGCATGAAGGACAGAGGCCGTAACAGGGACCCGAAGCAGTGCCGCGTGAAACTGAAGGAGCTGAGGCAAGCCTACCAGAAAACCAGAGAGGCGAACAGCCGCTCTGGGTCAGAGCCCCAAACATGCCGCTTCTATGATAAGCTGCATGCCATTTTAGGGGGTTCAGCCACCACTACCCCAGCCGTGTTGTTTGACTCCTTCAATGGAGATGGAGGCAATACGGAAGCAGGTTTTGGGGACGAAGAAGATGAGGAGGAGGAGGAGGAGGTTGTAGATGGCTCACAGCAAGCAAGCGGAGAAACCGGTTTTCCCGACAGCCAGGAACTGTTTCTCACCCTAGACCTGGAGCCAGTACCCCCCGAACCCACCCAAGGCTGCCTCCTGGACCCAGCAGGCGGAGAAGGGACCTCTGGTGAGTGTACCTTTTAAAATGCTATACATGGTTTAAAAGCAAGCATGTGAAAGGATTACTTTGCCCTGGCATTTGCGGTTCTCCTAGATGTAGTCCTAAAGCCTTTGCAAAAGGTTTCTGGGGAGGGCAGCCTTATTTCGTCCTTCATGGTAGGACACTTTTATCACTCCAGGCCAGTAACACATACTCGGGAATCACTGTAGAACAAAGCATTGCAGTGTATGTTTGCTGGCATTCAACCAAAATCCGTTCTTTCTCTCTCTGTGTTATCCTCAGGAGAGTGAGATATAATTCATAGTCACCTGGTTGAAATAGGGTGCTTTTCTTCAGGGACACATTCCTGCTGGGCTGTTTGCCTGTGGCTGAACAGAAATGTTCCCTGCTGTTAGCCACGGGGAGGGGGGAGGGTTGAGGGGGTAGTCACGCGGTGGGAGGAGGCAAAATGCGACCTTGTAACGAAAGCACATGTGCTATGTATGTAATGTTAACAGCAAGGTTTACCCTGAAAGAGTGTAGCCACTGTTTTATAAAATGTGTGTTTTTAAATACCGCTGTCCCTTTTTTTTTCTCCACCAGCTGGATGTGTTTCAATGATCACAGGATCTTCTCCTTCCCAGAGGCTAGTGAAGCTTAGAAAGAAAAAAAAACGCACTCGAGATGAAATGTTCTCCGAGCTAATGCTGTCCTCCCACACTGACAGAGCACAGACGAATGCATGGAGGCAAATAATGTCAGAGTGCAGGAAAGCACAAAATGACCGGGAGGAGAGGTGGAGGGCTGAAGAGAGTAAGTGGCGGGCTGAAGAGAGTAAGTGGCGGGCAGAAGACAGGGCTGAAGCTCAAATGTCGCGGCAGCGTGATGAGAGAAGGCAGGATTCAATGCTGAGGCTGCTGCAGGACCAAACCAGAATGCTCCAGTGTATGGTTGAGCTGCAGCAAAGGCAGCTGGAGCACAGACTGCCACTGCTGCCCCTCTGTAACCAACCGCCCTCCTCCCCAAGTTCCATAGCCTCCACACCCAGACGCCCAAGAACGCGGTGGGGGGGCCTCCGGCCAACCAGCGACTCCACAACAGAGGATTGCCCAAAAAAAAGAAGGCTGTCATTCAATAAATTTTAAAGTTGTAAACTTTTAAAGTGCTGTGCTTAATGTGCTGTGTGGCATTTTCCTTCCCTCCTCCACCACCCCTCCTGGGATACCTTGGTAGTCATCCCCCTATTTGTGTGATGAATGAATAACGAATGCATGACTGTGAAGCAGCAATGAATTTATTGCCTCTGCAAGCGGTGATTAAAGGGAGGAGGGGAGGGTGGTTAGCTTACAGTGAAGTAGAGTGAACCAAGGGGCGGGGGGTTTCATCAGGCTTTCACACTGTACCCTGGCCAGTCATGACACTGGTTTTCAAAGCTTCTCTGATGCGTGCCGCGCCCTCCTGAGCTCTTCTAACCGCCCTGGTGTCTGGCTGCGCGTAACCAGCAGCCAGGCGATTTGCCTCAATCTCCCACCCCGCCATAAACGTCTCCCCCTTACTCTCACAGATATTGTGGAGCACACAGCAAGCAGTAATAACAGTGGGAATATTGGTTTCGCTGAGGTCTAAGCGAGTCAGTAAACTGCGCCAGCGCGCCTTTAAACGTCCAAATGCACATTCTACCACCATTCTGCACTTGCTCAGCCTGTAGTTGAACAGCTCCTGACCACTGTCCAGGCTGCCTGTGTACGGCTTCATGAGCATTAAGGGGTAGGCTGGGTCCCCAAGGATACATATAGGCATTTCAACATCCCCAACAGTTATTTTCTGGTCTGGGAAGAAAGTCCCTTCCTGCAGCTTTTGCAACAGACCAGAGTTCCTGAAGATGCGAGCGTCATGCACCTTTCCCGGCCATCCCACGTTGATGTTGGTGAAACGTCCCTTGTGATCCACCAGAGCTTGCAGCACTATCGAAAAGTACCCCTGCGGTTTATGTACTCGCCGGCTTGGTGCTCTGGTGCCAAGATAGGGATATGGGTTCCGTCTATAGCCCCACCACAGTTAGGGAATCCCATTGCAGCAAAGCCATCCACTATGACCTGCACATTTCCCAGGGTCACTACCCTTGATATCAGCAGATCTTTGATTGCGTGAGCTACTTGCATCACAGCAGCCCCCACAGTAGATTTGCCCACTCCAAATTGATTCCCAACTGACCGGTAGCTGTCTGGCGTTGCAAGCTTCCACAGGGCTATCGCCACTCGCTTCTCAACTGTGAGGGCTGCTCTCATCCTGGTATTCATGCGCTTCAGGGCAGGGGAAAGCAAGTCACAAAGTTCCATGAAAGTGCCCTTACGCATGCGAAAGTTTCGCAGCCACTGGGAATCGTCCCAGACCTGCAACACTATGCGGTCCCACCAGTCTGTGCTTGTTTCCCGAGCCCAGAATCGGCGTTCCACAGCATGAACCTGCCCCATTAGCACCATGATGCATGCATTGGCAGGGCCCATGCTTTCAGAGAAATCTGTGTCCATGTCCTGATCACTCACGGGACCGCGCTGACGTCGCCTCCTCGCCCGGTATCGCGTTGCCATGTTCTGGTGCTGCATATATTGCTGGATAATGCGTGTGGTGTTTAATGTGCTCCTAATTGCCAAAATGAGCTCAGCGGCCTCCATGCTTGCCTTGGTATGGCGTCTCCGCACAGAAAGAAGGCGCGGAACGATTGTCTGCCGTTGCTCTGACGGAGGGAGGGGCGACTGACGACACGGCTTACAGGGTTGGCTTCAGGGAGCTAAAATCAACAAAGGGTGTGCCTGTACATCAAGGAGTATTTCAGGCAGGACTGCACGGAGGGTTCCAATAAGAAATGGTGCACCTAAGTTATCGTTCTTATTGGAACAAGGAGGTTAGCCTGGCCTCTGATTGATACATGGCTAGATTAACCTCGCTGCGCCTTCTCTGTGACTGACTGCAGTGTGATCTAGATAGGGGAGGAGGAAAATGAGTCCAAAACAAATCTGGTCTATGTCTTGTTCTGACCCACTCCATCGATCCTTTACATCTTTGGCTGGCAGCAGACAAAAAAGGCGCGAAGTGATTGTCTGCCCTTGCTTTCACGGGGGGAGGGAGGGTGGGAACGGGGTCCTGACGACATGTACCCAGAACCACCTGCGACAATGTTTTTTGCCGCATCAGGCATTGGGATATCAACCCAGAATTCCAATGGGCAGCGGAGACTGCGGGAACTGTGGGATAGCTACCCACAGTGCAACGCTCCAGAAGTCGACGCTTGCCTCGGTACTGTGGAAGCGCTCCGCCGAGTTAATGCACTTAATGCACTTTAGAGCATTTTCTGTGGGGACACACACACTCGAATATATAAAACCGATTTCAAAAAAACCGACTTCTATAAATTCGACCTAATTTCGTAGTGTAGACATACCCTAAGAACAATGGGAACAATTCGCTAAGCTGCTACATTCTGCTCTGCCTGAGGAGACACTCCTACCTCCCCAGAAACACCCCCAAAGCCCTGCCCTTCCATACTGAGTGTGCCACAATAATGATTGAGAGGGGACAGAGTGTCTCTCTCAAACACATGACTGCCCAGCCCTCCTGACCCGGTGGTGATTTATGTCTCTAGTGGATGCTCCAGGCACCCAAACAGTGCAGACAGGGATGCATGACCGCTTTTGCAGGTTCCCTTTGCTTCCCCGTCAGAAGTCATTTTTCTGCTGGGAAGCAAAGAAATCTGCAGGAGTCATGGATTCTGCACATGCTCAGTGACACAGAATTCCCCCAGGAATAAAAGTACCAGTAGATAAAGCAGGACAATCAGTAAGAGGCAAAAACAAAGAAAAACCCTCACACACCAATTAATTGAACCTGTTGTCAGTTCTTCTACAAATACCAATACAAGCTGTCAGAGGGAAATAGGGTGAGGGAGGGAAAAACTCAGAAGAATATTTTTGAGATTAAGATGCAGGATGTGAAGTCAAGACAGGGATATATTTCCAGCTCTGCTTCAGACTTCTGTTGCGACCTTGAGCAATTCAATTAGACCAACATTTGCCAAGGTATCCTTTGATTTTGGGGGTCCTCCATTTTTGCAGTTGTGGTTGCTCAGCACTTCTGAAATTCAGTCATAAGCTATCTCAAGTTGGAGACCCAAAAACTAAGGCACCCAGAACTAGAGGCCACTCTTGAAAGTTTGTCCCCTCTCTCTCTCTGATTCACATAGGTGTTTTGAGGTTACATTCATTAACATTATTTGTGCCCAAGTTCCTTCATTAATGGCACTATAGAATTGTGAAGTAATATTATCTTCACAAATTTTAGGCTAAATAATATGTAAAATCTGAATGCCGTTTGGTGTTTTAACTATGTGCATCACAGAACATACTATATATAAAGTATTTCTTTTTCTTTTTCAGTTGGATGTAATTATAGCAGACCTGGATGGAGGCACAATTAAAATTCCTGAATGTATTCATCTATCTCAGCTCCCAGAGCCACTGCTACATCAAACTCAAACAGCTCTTTCTTTAGTAAGTCTCATTTCCTGATCAGCTTGTCCAGCTCTTTTTAAAAATGTAAAAAGAAATAAAATCATTGAATATTATGAAACATTTTGAAAATGACTTATGAAGATTTAAAAGCAAGATGAATTAACTCCTTAACATTGTTTGTGAATACCAAATATACTTAGAATTTAAAAGATGGAGATTACACTGGGCCCTAAAGGCCCATCAGTCTACTCTTTGGCAAGCATTTTTTATTATATGCAGGTATACCCAGATATGATATTGGAGGTTTGTATATTTTTCACTTAAATGTCTTCTCAGATTTAGAATCATAGGACTGGAAGGGACCTACAGAGGTGATTTAGTCCAGTCCCCTGCATTCATGGCAGGACAATTATTATATAGACCATCCCTGACAGGTGTTTGTCTAACCTGCTCTTAAAAATCTCCAATTATGGAGATTCTACAACCTCCCTGAGCAATGTATTCCAGTGCTTAACCACCCTGACAATTAGGAAGTTTTTCCTAATGTCCAACCTAAACCTCCCTAGCTGCAATTTAAGCCCATTGATTCTTGTCCGATCCTCAGAGTAAAGAAGAACAATTTTTCTCCCTTCTTCTTGTAACAACCTTTTACGTACTTGAAAACTGTTATGTCCCCCTCAGTCTTCTCTTCTCCGGACTAAACAAACCCAATGTTTTCAATCTTCCCTCATAAGTCATGTTTTCTAGACCTTTAAATCATTTTTGTTGCTCTTCTCTGGACTTTCTTCCAGTTGTCCACATCTTTCCTGAAATGTGGCGCCCAGAACTGGACACAGTACTCCAGTTGAGGCCTAATCAGTGCAGAGTAGAGTAGAAGAATTAATTCTCGTGTGTTGCTTACAACATTCCTGCTAATACATTCCAGAATTATGTTTGCTTTTTTTTGCAACAGCGTTACACTGTTGACTCATATTTAGCTTGTGGTCCACTATGACCTCCATATCCCTTTCCGAAGTACTCCTTCCTAGGCAGTCATTTCCAATTTTGGATGTGTGCAACTGATGGTTCTTTCCTAAATGGAGTACTTTACATTTCTCTGTATTGAATTTCATCCTATTTGCTTCAGGCCATTTCTACAGTTCGTCCAGATCATTTTGAATTATAATCCTATCCTCCAAAACACTTGCAATCCCTCCCAGTTTGGTATCATCCACAAACTTTAAGTGTACTCTCTGTGCCAGTGGGGGTCAACCTGCAGCAGGTGCTCAGCATTGTATGAAAATCACGCCCCTTTATTGTGTGTCAGTTTGAGCACCCAAGATCACTAGTCACATTTGAAAATCTGGACTATACTCTGCAGTAGAGAGTCAATTTATTTATTGCTTACACCATGAGATATAGATTCAGAAGAATTGAGTTATTTTCTTGACTGCCACTGACTCCCTGTGTGACCTTAGGCAAATATCTTAACCTTCTCCGGATCAGCTAACGCAAATGTAAAATCTGGGTAATAATTCTTACCTACTTCACAAGGGCTTTGGAATCTTACTTAATGTTTACTAAATGCTTTGAGATGGTTGGACAAAAGATGTTCCAGGAGTGCAAGTAATTGTTGTTGTTACTGATAAAAAATAATTTATTGATTAATGACCTAACAAATCTCACTGAAAATGCAGTCCATTTTCTGGATACAGAAGTGAAAAAGTAATTTAAATGAATGTACATTCAGTTCTGTTCTGGCCCTACCATCAAGTGTTTGTATAAGATTCTTGTTGAATTCTGTGAAAGAGAATGCTGTACACAAAGGAACAGCAAAATCAAGACTTACCGTTAAAAAGGCAAAATAAGCAAAAAACCTGAAACATTTTCCTTGCTACATTGTACTCCAAAAACTTACTTTATGGGTTTAGAATTTTTTCAAAAATTTCATCCCAGAGATATTTATGTTGTGCAGCTATAAGCCTTTGCAATACAGGAGTTGCAAATTAAAGCAAGTTAGAACTAATAGTGATAGCATGAACTTTAACAATGCTGCTTATGACATTTAAGATGACAACCCTGACATTCAACACCTACTAAAATCTATTGCAAACGTTCCCCACATTCCATCAATTGAAGTATTAACAAAAAATAAATAAGACCAGGAAAAAAGTTAACAATTGTACTCACTTTTTAATAATTATTTTCATTAATTAAAAAATACGTTACAGGTTTTACACCCTGATTTGGAAACGGCAGATTATGCATTCCCTCCACCACGAACGGCTTTATCACACTCAAAAATGCTGGTAAGACACATTATTTCTGACTTTGTAATAAATAGAAAAACATTAAGTTTTTAGAATTAGCTTCTTTTAAGAAGCTAGATTTCTGTATTTACTTTTCTCTATTCAATATATGTGAGGAAGAACAAGTTCTTTAGCAAGAAAATACTATAAGTATTCACTTTTCTTAAACAGAAATGACATGAAGTACAAGTTAGAAAGTAATCTACAGATTTATTATTTTCCATTAGTTCGGTATGTTGAAAGAGAAATGTGCTAAATCAATGTTGCCAAGGTAAAGGGCACTATAGAAGTGCAAAGTATTATTATTGCTATTATTGAACTAGACTAGAGCTCTTTAAATGTAGACTTGGGAGGTAAAGAGTATTTTCCCCCTACTTGAAATTTTGTTAAACCTGCAAAGAATGGCTAGTTGTCAGTTACGTAGTTACTTTGTAGGCTAGAATTTTTTTAAATGAAAACTTAAATTCCACAGGATTTAAGGTGATGGGGGGAGGGGTGTTCATGAGAGGGCAATGTACAGCCCCATAAACTATTCGCCACAGGTTTGGAAGCTTGAGCTGGAGACTGTGTAAAACCAGTGAGAGAGAGCCAAACCAGAAATTACTATGCATCACTAAGATTTCCTAAGACCAGTAGTTCACAAATAAAAAAAAACAAAGAAAGAAGAGGAAGAATCAATGCTGTTGGAAGTGAATGAGAACTAAATATAGAGGAGAAGAGCGAAGTAAGAGGCTGAGAGTGCTCCAGAATGCAAGCTTCCAGTGACGGACTTGAAAAGGTGGTGTAAACCTGGAAATCAACATACTTGCATTCACTTATGAAATTTGATACCACCATCTCAGGAAGCCATTACTACAAGACAAAAACCTGATTAGAACAGTGAATAAAAGAGAATTTTGTTTGGAAAACATTGTCAGCTCAACTCTTTAAGAAAGCCATTCTGTGTCTAAAAAAAAAAAAAAATGATGCCGTAGGTTACCTAGCAGCTACGGCAATGGTCTGACTATATGAGAAATAGAGATGGGACTCATTAATTTTATAATAAAAAAGGAAACTAAGAGTATATTTTATGTTTGTGCATACGCACGGTATATTTATACACTACAAAGAGAATTCTAGCTTCTTAACGTTGCATTGTGCTCTGGTGAACATAAACTTGGAGGGAGGAGTATGTAATGCTATCTAAGACATAAAATGGAACTCTTTATTAAAGATAAAAATAGCATAACTTCACTCAGATGCTGCAGTATTTTTCCTGGTTTTTTATATTTCTTGTTTCACCTTAAAAGATCCATTTTTCAGCCCTGAAGTCAAGGTGAAATCCTAGCTCCATTGAACATTGAAGCCAGGATTTCACCTTCTGTGGGTTGTCTTAAATTGGTGTAGTGCATATTACAATATTGATGCTTTCAATCCTGTATAATTTGTGTCTAACATAAGAGAAACAGACCAATAAATGTTTTGTGGTGGACACCTGTGTATATGACTTCTATAATTTGTACAAGTCACTATAAACTATTTGGTGCTAACTGTGGTGAGCAGTCTGGCCCTGAAATAAATAGTGTATCTGCCAATAAGAGTAGCTTTTATTGAATCCTAAATTAATTTGTAAGCGGAGAGAACAACACTGAACACATTCTTAATGAAATTCAGGGCCATCATCTAAAAAATAGTTGTTCTTTATAGAATCTTTAGTGAAACATAAAAGTCTGCTTCCAAAATAATCTATTGAAAGATTAAATCTTGATGTCATAGCTTAATAATTTGATTCACTGTGGCCTGGAATTCATTTGTGCTTGTATTTTTCAAATCAAAGGTCATATTTAAAGTTCATTTGAGACTTATTGTAAAATTGAAGTCCCAGAGCAACCTGCAGGTTGGCTGCAAGAAGAGTGATTGTACTGAGAGTCTGGTCTTAGCTGAGGTAAAATGTACTAATCTAAAGTGACAGAAGGGATTGGTAGTGATGAGCATAATGCTCAAACTAAATAGCTAACTAACACACATGTGTATACATAGTCACTCTACAATTGGGCTGCTACCCTGCTGTACTGTTTTGGATATTGTCTGAGAAAACAGATTATTCTGTTTTACAAATGTTTGTGACATAGTTTAATACTTGCAGGGGGGTAGGGAGGTAGGAGGAAGTTATAGAAGAAAAGTGTTTTACACCATATTTAATCATCATTTCAGGATAAAGAAGTACGGGCAATTTTCCTTAGATTGTTCGCACAACTTTTCCAAGGATACAGGTCATGCCTTCAGCTGATCAGAATTCATGCTGAGCCAGTTATACATTTTCACAAGGTAAAAGAGAAAAAAGGTTGTCTATATTTAGTGAATATTTCACATATGATTTGAATTCGTATCAGTCTCATATACTTGCTTTCTGAACCTGCTTCAAATACACAATCTTGGAATTTAATTGTGTATCTGACATACAAAAGTTTCTTTATATATGATATGATAAAATCATATCATTCTGATACTACTGAGGCGGTACTGTACAATACAGTTTAACAGGCCCATTTACAGTTGCATTTACAAACAGATTTGTTTAAGATGAAATCCGTAGCAAAGACTGCATGTTAATATTTAAAGTAAAAAAAAAACAATTTTGGAAGTAATTAATGGATTTTAAGAAATGTTTACCTATAGTTAAAAGAATCAACTTAATGTGTACTAGACTTATTTTGTATTTTGCCTTCCAGAAGTTTTATTGCTCAAAGAAAGCAGATTTTTGAATGATTTTTAAAAGTGTGTGTGAGAGAGAGAAGGGGAGAGAATGTTCCAGTTCCAATACCTTTTATTTTATTCAACAAAGAAAGTTTACAGCTATTGTCTCTTAAAACACTTTGCACATATTATAAGCAGAAGAAGGTTTAAGCTATTAATATACCTGGAGTTGATTAAATTTTCTATTCGTTTCCATAACTTTTCAATTATACAGTGACCAATCCCTCTTTACATTCGCTGCAGGCGGCCTTTTTGGGCCAGCGAGGCTTGATTGAGAATGACTTTCTCACCAAAATTCTCAATGGCATGGCATTTGCTGGTTTTGTATCTGAGCGAGGTCCTCCCTACAGATCCTGTGATCTCTTTGATGAGGTAAAAATTCTGTTCTGTATGATTATGTTATATTCAAAAGACAGTTAAAATATAGATAAGATGCTTCTGTATGTAGAAAAATGGTAATTGAGAAACTTCTGAATCTTAATATATTCAAATAAATATGATTACTAAAAACATATTTTATAAATTATCTAGCAGCATATGATCTTTTAAGGGCTGATGCATAAATGAGGATACACATGAAGTTACTGGGACAGTCACTTACCTAAAGTTAACCATGCGTGTAAGTCATTGTAGGGTTGTGGCCTAATTTCTTTATGGTCCCATTTGGAACTCTGTATACTGATAATACCTGCTAGTACAGAATTATTTTGAATAATTCAATTATATTTTTAGAAATATCTTGCAGAAGTAAAACTTTTGACAAATGTTAATAAATTAAATACACACTTGACAAAGGAAACTGAGGCAAACATCTTCTCTTGTACAACGTACAATGGAATCGTCAACGTTCCCACTGCTAGAGCTGCAGTTTTTAAATTCTTGCCTAAAAAGACCAAACACAGTAAATTTTTCATTCAAACTTGCTGTGCTGTTTAAACTTGAATGTTTTATACAATACTGATATAGCTCTGTATTACTTTTATGTGGAAGGTTCAGAAACACAGCATGCTGTATTATAGATGTTAAATGAACACAGGAACATTATAGATGTTAAATGAACAGGAACACAGATTTACTGCACCAGAGCGGTCTTAAACTCCATCAAGTCTGGTATCTTGCCTCTGGAGCTGTGATTTGCCCTATGCCTAAAGCTTCAGAGAAAAGTGAATACTCCTTATAATTCACCTAGGAAATGGTGCACTGCTTCCCAGAAGCATAAGAGATTTTTGAGTGTACAATTTTCTGTACACCTTTCCGTTTAAGATGAATATTATGTATTTTGTGTATTAGCAACGTTATTTTAAGGTGATTTTTAAACATTCTGATATTTTTTTTAAGTTGGTAGCTTTCGAAGTGGAAAGAATTAAAGCTGAGGAAGGTAACCCACCAAAAATGATGAAGCACGTCAGAGAGCTTGCAGAACAGCTGTTCAAAAATGTAAGTTTATTGTATCCATGTATGTACTGTACTATAGAATGCATCAGTAATTCTTTACTAAACTAACATGGTTTATAGCCTGAACAACTGAAACTAATGACTCTTCGTGGTGGTCATCTTTGTATTTTGGCTAAAACCTTTGAAACGTTAAATTGTATTATACTCCAACAATTTACAACACATGTTGAAGTAAGTTCAATATTATTGTTAACTTTCCTTCAGCCGGTGCACTCTAGCCGGTGCTCTTCTTAGTTAACGTGTATTACTTAATGCTTTTAAGGTTTCTTTGTTACCTCTAGTATAGCCTCTCCACATCTCCCACCAACTCACTGCCTCCCAACAACTCTATGCTCCTCAAACCCAGTGCCCCCCATTCAGCACAAACTCTGTCTTCCCTGTGCATGCTTCCCTGGGGGAGCCCTGCTTCCCAATTTGCATCCATCCACCAAGTCTTGTCTACTCCATTTCTCACTCCCACCCCCACCCAAAGCTGTCCCATGCACATTGTATGTTTTTCAGGACATCATCCTCTATTGCCTCCTGCCTCCACTATACTGACTAATCCTTACTTCATCTCCATGCTGCTGCCCTAACAACCCATGCTTTTGGCTGGTCCGGTATATCCTATGCCCTCCCACCCAAGACTATCCATATCCCCTTCTCCATTAACCACCAGTGTTTCTGGCTTAGCCTGTGATCCTCCAAACCACCCACTACCTGACAGCTTCTGCTGTCTTTCCTGCCTCCAGCATGTTTTTTACAACCAGCATCTTCTGCTCCCATCTCCTTTGCAACCCCCTTCCCAGAATTACTTTCCACTTTTACACTTTCTCTTAAACATGGAAATTCAAACACAGTAACTTAAAATTAAAGGTTTTTTTCAAGTGAATTTCCTTTCAACCTGTAATCTCTAAGGATCAAGGAAATTGCCAGTTAAAGTGAGATTAACATCCAGAGGTTATCCCAAAACTCTGCAATCTGTGACTTCAGTAGGCTTTGGTTTGGTAACTCGCAGCACACAAGTCACATCAATAGCGTGCACACAGGATACTTGTTCCGTTTTCAATTCGCATTGTGTGAACATAGAGCAGTGGTTTACTGTCAGCTGAGGGAGTAGTGTTCTCGGGGGGATATCCCTTGATCCTTTATTTCATGGTTGAGCAGTGTGCATCATTGGACTGTTCTTGCTGTAAATTGTGGGATTCAAAGCAGAAGCCAGGTAGATTTTTTTTTTAAGCCCATATTTCTGCTGCCTGCGCCCCAGACTTCCTTCCTGTGTGGGCTAGCACAATTTTCAAATTGCTGTCTGCCAGTATGGACTCACTAATGCTCAGCTCCACTATCGTGGCAAGCGTGAATACACAGAGGCTGCTTGGACTACATTACAGCATTCAAACCCAGACACATTCAGCACTGGACTTTCCTTGCCACACCATCAAGCAGATGCTGCGGGTCCAGGAGAATATTCAATGCAGCATCACTGGCTCCTCCAGCAACAGGACAACACTGGAAAACTGTTGCAGCAAGCTGCAGATGCTGAGTTGTTGGAACCAAAGGATCGGTTCAAGTGTCAGCACCATTTCTGGGCCCTGCCAACCTATGTAAAATGGTGGGAGACATTCATTCTGCATTAATGCCATGGAGGTTGGGCCAGTTATTCAGGGAGACCCCACTTTTCCTCTGATTCCCTGGTTAATGAAGCCATCCACAGGCCACTTGGTGGTTGAGTGTGTGTTTGGTCATTTGAAATGCAGATAGTACTGCTTATGGAATCATATGGAAGTATCAGGAAAAAAAATCCCCCAACCATTATAGCTGCATGTTGTGTTCTGCACAATATCTGTGAGACCAAGGATGATAGTCTTAGCAATGGGTGGTATGCGGAGTTGCAGAGACTTACTTGGTGGTTCAAGCAAGCAGCCAGGCATCCCGTAGAGAACACGAACACCCAGTGGAATATTGTCAGGGATGCCTTTTCTTCATATTTTGTGTCTTGAGGTTGACAATATGTGGACGTTCAGCTGCTAATCTACGGAGGCAGGTTGGGATAGCTGTGGGTAGTGCAATATTGTTTATGGTGATGGAAGGGGGGACATTGCCTATCTACTTCTGTAAAACCAAATTAATTATTTTAGCTTTACTTAAAGGATTTTGTGTATTACATACCATGATGGACCAAAATGGATTTTTAATTATTTTTATTAGAAACAACAGTAACAAAGCCAAAAATAAAGGTTTAATTGAACTGATGGATAAATAACACCTTTTTATTTGAACATACATTTACCAAAACAGTTAACTGACTAACCATCAAAAAGAAAACTTTTATATAAAACAACAGTGCAAACCAAATAATTCAAACTGGAAAAATAACAAGGTTGGAAGAAGGGTTTAAAATTGCAGGCTCATGTTCCCTCTGCCTCCTCCTATATGCAGGGTACTGGGGTTGAGTGCTATGGCTCAAAATTTTCATGTATATTGCAAGGCTCAAAAATGCTGGCTCCCAGGAGCCAGTGTTCTTAGTGGGCAGATAATGGACCTGAGTGGAGAATGGCGTTTGGGACATGTGTTGGGTGGGGAGGAGTTGCTGTTGGTCCCAGTAGCCAGTATTGTCCAGAGGCTGAAGGACATGCTGGGTCCCAGTTTATGGGACTACATGGCTTGCTGGTCTAGCAGGAGCACGACCTTCAGCCTCTGGACAATACTGGCTACTGTAAAATGTCCATGAGTTGCCTCTGTATCTGCTTGTCTTTTTCCATGCTCTCCTTGGCCATGGCAATTGTTTTCCTTGGCTACTGCCACAATCTCCTAGGAGAGCTACATTTCTTTCTCTTTCTGGATCATCATGTACTGCCTCCACCTCTGTCAGTGCAGTTTTTCTCTGGGACTCTGCTATGAGTTGACCAAACATCTCTTCCTGAGTCTCCTTTTTTGCCCCCTTAGGTTGGCTAGCCTCTCAACAGTAGATAGAGGCTCTGTCCTTGGTGGTCTGGCTATTGCAGGTGCTGCGGTAGTGTGTGTGGGGAAAACAGTCACTTATTGTTCATATTCCAGACAGGCCATGATAGGACTTTTTTTTTTTTTTTTTTTTTTAGTATGTGTATGTGACTTTACAGTCTGCTGCATATGCAATTTGCCACTGTGGCGCGGGGGATGAGGATGGGGGGGAGTGGGTGGAATTATGCTCCAGTTTTGGTTTTGCAGTTTTGTTTGTGCATTTGAGTTGCATCTGTGAGTTTGGAGGGGTTATGGAGGGCATCTAGGAGGCCAAGCCAGATAGTAATCCCCTCTGCATCCACATTAGGCTGCCCTGACTCTTGATGACATTACACAGAGGTGGGTGATTAGGAAGCAGAGAATAGTCTTATTCAAAAAGCAAAAGGGCAGACCAGAAAGAGACGCATTGAAGTTGCTCACCAAGATGGTCCTCACAGAGGTGCTGCAAGAATTGAAGGACTTGTGAGCTATACTGGGGGGATGAGCATGCAGCCATTCCCTATAATGTGTGAACCAAAATTGAGCAGTTTCTCAGTGTTAAGTTCTTCTACTTTATCTCCATTGCAGACATAAAGTGCAAAGAAAAATAGATAGAGTCCTGCAATGATTGTCAAGTAGAATGTATGTTACAGGACATTTAAATCTCATCAGGGAAAAGTTCTGTTTGCACCTTTACCAGGCGTGTGATGTCCATGTAAACTATGAACACAATCAAACTTCTTTCCCTCTAAATATTGTCTTAATAAACTGTTTCACTTTGCACAAATAATTTTTTCATTATTTGAATGTGCTGCAGGAGGGAGGGTGGGGCAGAGGCTGCACCTGCGCCATGCTGCCAGCTGCCATTTCAGGCAGGCGAATAGGGCAGGACAGATAAGGGAATGGGAAAGGAAAACAGGCAAATGAGTAAGCGCCCTCTCTGCCACGGTCTTGAAAACTATCAATAGTCATGGCTTTTGCATGAGACAGGCCAGTCGCTCATGTGCAACAGCCACCATTCTGAAAATATTGGTGGGGGGTGTGCCAAACAGCGTGGGCCGAGGGAGGGAGGGCAGGCACAAGGGCTGGATATTTGGAAGGGCTCCTAGCTCACGTTCATCTGAAATGGCTACCTCCGTGGGGCACTTGGAATAGAGTGTAGAAAAGCAATATAACACAATAATAGTAAAAAAAATTGGAAGGATAGGTACTTCCCTTCCAAAGTTACTTCCAGAGAATCTGTCTCTTCAGTTCTGGCCTGGGTTTCTAGCTGGGACCTGATCTCAGCCAATGCAGGACAAGAATTGGGGTACTTTGCAGCAGGGTATTATTGTGGCTGCATTTCCAACTGGCCAGTGTCAGGGTCCTAAGTCCCCAAAAGATCATTGTCTCTCAGGGCACAGCTCCTCTCTGCCATCCTTCCCCACCCATCCTCCAGCAGGCCTTGCTGATTGTCCACAGTGGGCAGGAAAGTGTGGCCAGCGGGCTCTACATGGTGTCTTGGACAGGTTATGCTATAATTGTGTAGGATCGTGCAAGTTCATCATAAAATGGAGAGGTCACATGCCCCTTGCCGAATTGTATCCTTTTGTCCCCCCCTTTCAATGTACTTACTCCCAAGTTGCTTGATCTTTATCTGGCATTGGTTGGCATCCCAGTCATGGCCCCTCTTGGACATTTGCTTGGCAATGTCCATAAAAAGGTTTTTATTCAGGTAGCTGACCACAAGAGCTTTCTACACTAACACTTCTCCCCAGATAGCAATGAGATCCAGGGTCCCAGCACAGCTTCAAACAGCTGGGCACAGCATGTTGTGGGACTTCTGGAGCGCTATTGTGGTTGTATCACAAGAATGCTGATACGCTCGGATCCAGGAACAAATGGGTGAATTCTGGCTCTCTGCCAACCTTTATGAGGGAGGAGGGGATGTCCTGGGAACTTGACATCAGAGTCAGGGGAAGGCACGCTGGTGGATAGGCAGGTCAGTAATGATTGACTTGCAAGGCACTGTTGGAAACATGGGGAAAAAGTGGTATGCAGCAGTTTTGTCCACATGAGCAGTAGACCACACTAATTCAATTTGCAGCAAAACCTAATCCATTTGGCAAGAGGACTCCAGAGTTCATGGCAAATGTGGAGTGAGTGCACAGTGATGGATTATGTCGTGTGTATGCAAACCATTTTCAAACTGCACTCACGGCATTTGATCTTCTTTTAAACCCCTGTGTAGACAAGCCCAAAGCCAGGGGTTCTCACAAGAAATTTTTTGGTGGCCTTAGACTGCAGCCACAAACTCCTGCTGGTGCCTCTGACAATTTTTCTTAAAATACTTAATTAACTTTAGGAAAAACAAATAAATATGCACATATCCATGTCCAAATCATTGTAATTTATTTATGTTGGGATTTTTTCAGACTCAATAATAAAAATAATGTACAGTTGTCTCTATCCTTTACTGGACCTAAACAGAATAGAAACAAAATAAGGTGCTTTGCAAGTTCTTTTCTTTTTTGTTGTTTATCTTGTTTTTTTGGTTGCTAGTTTGTTTGTTTTTTAGACTTGCTAGTCTGCTCCTATGAAAACTGATATTTGTAGGTTTATTAATATTGCTTTTCACAGCAGACTTACTCAGCCCTGGCAAGCCCGGGGACAAATCAAGCTCTGAATGGAGAGGTGGGTAGGAAGGCAGCTGTGGCCAGGGCGATGGAGGGCTGGGGAAGGCGGGGCTATGGACGATGGAGGGGAGGGTGGTGAGCCCGGGGCTGGAGCCCAAAGCCCCGTGGCCAGGGATTGGAGCCCGAAGCCCTGCAGCTGGAACCTGAAGTCCCATGGCTGGAGCTGGAAGTCCAAGCCCCACTGCCCCTCGGAAAGAGGGGAACTCACACAGGCTGCCTGCTCCTCTGGTGTTTGTAGCTCCAGAGGGGGGCAGGGTCCAACCCCTACTGGTGGCCCCAGGGAAGGGTGAAAGCTTTGCTGCCCCCTCCTTCACCCCTCTCAGTCTCTACCCAGGAGGCTGTGGCCGCAAGAAAAAACCCTGGTGGCTGCATGCGGTCTTGGTGGCCACATTTGGGAAACGCTGCCCTCAGTGCATGTGACTATTTAGACAATACTTTTAACATTTCTTAAAATGGAGTGTCAATAATCCATTTTAGTCTAATTTATGAGCATAAATATTTTTAAATCACTGACCTTATAAAATTACTCAAACAAAGTTACCACCAGTGACAAACTGTAGTTAACAATTAAGTGATATTCCTCAAGCTGTCATGCATACAGCCACATATTTTAAAATCTGAATCTATTTAAATAGAAAGCATCATGGTGCACAACATACATTCCGAAAGTTACACAAAGGGTTCCCTGGTGTAATCACTCTGAACCTCCCAAGGCATTGAAGGGATTAATTTGACAACTGTTCCCCACTATTTTTATGTAGTGAGGTAGATCAGTTTAGACTTACATTCCTAATGATTTCACACCTGGAATGGCATAATACAGGCACTTATTCTGAGGAATTTGTGTAGTATAAGGCTGATTTTCCCCATAATTTAAGTGGGGGGGGTCATAATGTGAATCTTGATTATTTGATTTTTGGTAGACAGAAAGATGGAAACATTTTTCTACCGAATAAGTGCTGCACATTATCTACATTTATCAGCATGCAGATGCTATTCAAGACTTATTTTTTAGAAACAGAGAATCCGCATTAGTAGATTAATAACTGGCATTGATTTTCCACATTGCATAATATCAAAACCTACGGCTTGAAAAGCCTTCTCAGATGTAATTTTTCAAGGTGCATGCTAAAGGATTAAAGTGCTAGCTAAGAGGACCTTCAATCATTTAGTCTGATGCTGGATTGACAGACTTTACAGATAGAATTTCTCTACCCAGAGAACAGAAGAACCTTCATATATCTTTTCATAAAATGAAATACATAAGCAGCCATCAGCTTGTGTTGACATTTGGTTACTACTTATCTCGGATGGATTTAAAACTAGTGCCTAAGAGGTGAAAAACTGAACTGGATATCACACTTCCCAACTTCATAGCCATCCAGTTCCGCTTCTTTGTTTTTTTAAACTTTTTGCAGCAGCTTTTAACAGGACCTCCTCTGTCATGGTAATTGTAGAAGACTATGGGAATGAAAGACTAATGATACTACACTGGAACAATACTTTCAAGGCAGCCAAGTTTGATAAAGTTGGCTGGAAAAGTGAAAATTTACCATTTTTAAAGGCTGACCTCATGATGATGTTCTCTTAACATTTCTTTACCAGAGTTATAACATGACACACATGTTGTTCTAATATAATATGAAATACACTGGCATCTTCTGAAAAAATGATACGGGGTATAATTTGTCTGTTGACTTTCCTGCTGACATAGTAAGTATAAATAACCTCCCTTGGAAGTATCTAAGAGATTAGGATTTGGCTAGAATACCCCTATAGAGTATATATGCTCCGTGTTATTGCTTATTACCTTCTAGACATCTCAGGATTGCCCAGTACTCCCTAGTTTGATTTCATTGAGAATTTGTCTCAATAAAGCTAAAGGCTGAATTTTACTATTTTCCCTACAAAGGGTCATATTCTTTCCTCATGCCCCATTCAACACCACTAGACTCAATGAGATTGTATATCAGAAATCAGGGTAGAATTTGGCTCTAATTCTTTAAGGAATATAGTTGGGTTTAGATTTTCCAGTGTGCATTATTTTGTATTTACCAATGTTGAATTTCATCTGCCATTTTGTTGCCCAGTCACCCAGTTTTATGAGATCCCTTTGTAACTCTTTGCAGTCAGCTTTGGACTTAACTATCTTGAGTAATTTAATATCGTCTGTAAACTTTACCACCTCACTATTTACCCCTTTTTCCAGATCATTTATGAATCTGTTGAACAGCACTGGTCCCAGTATAGATCTTTGGGGAACCTCTCTCCATGGTGAAAACTGACCTTTCATTCTTATCTTTCTGTCCTATCTTTTAATGATCCATGAGAGGACCTTCCCTCTTATCCCCTGAGGCTACACAGACCCAACTGGCTTGAAAGCACAGGCGATCCAAGGGTTAGGCTCATTAAAGCTGACTGGTGACCATCCACTGACAGGGGGACTCAGCCAGGGATGTAATAGTGGCCTTTCCTTTCTGTCCAGGTAGCTGAATCTCTCTCCAGACCCTCCACATTTCTCATCTTGACGACTGCAACATTGTCATCTCTGACCATGAGAAATGCAATTTTGTACAGTTTGTATCCATTTAAAACGCAGCTGTAAACTTCATTTTCATGGTTCATCACTTCAACCATTCCACACCTCTCTTGCATCCCTACAATGGCTCCCCCTTTTCCACCGTATGAAACACAGAGTAGTCATTTTCATTTTTAAGTCCTTCATGGCTTATTCCCCGTATCACCAGTTATTTTGTGTACACTATCGAGATATCAGTTCCCATCTCTGTTCTGCTAATGATTCCAGCCTTCGTTGCCAATTTCTTAAATTTTAAAACAAGCATTTTACACTCTCTCTTCTGCTCCCCCATGCATGGAAGGAGCTCCTCTGAAACACTCATAAAGTCAGCTCATTGCCCTCTTTCATATCCCATCTTAAAATTCTCCTCTGCTGTGATGCATACAAAGAATTTGTTAGTAATTAGGCAACTGGTACATTTTGACTGCTCTTCTCTTTCTCAGTAATATTGCCTTGTTGCTACCTTGTGCTCCCATGTTTGTTTGGTGTATCCACCAGTTCTCTCTTGTCTTATATGTAAACCTCAAGCTCTTTGTGTTTGCACAGCACCTGATACAATGCTATTAATACCAACCATGGGAGAAGTCTTCCTGAAAAAAGTAGGGTTCTGCTACATTTACTAAGAGTAGAAACCTCACTCCAGAGGCAGAACACACAAGTCTGCATGTAAGAGACAGCACTGATAGTGGTACGGAGAGATCCCAAGACAGCCTACAGAGCTACAGCAACCAACCAGATATCCTGAGTAGACAGAGCAGTTATAGAAGCCTAGTACATGATTCCGCTGCAGCACAGCACATAAGTGTTGAGACTGAGGCCAGCCTCATACTGATTACATACTGATTACATAGCAGCTAATGTAGAGATCATTCTAATGGAACAGATAAATCAGTGTTCTGCCCTGTTCTGAACATAAAGTTGCACAGGTTTTTCTTTTTTACTCAGAAATGATCTCTTCCTTACAATTTGCGGTGGGGGGCAAATGGGTTTTCTGGACTGAAAAGTAAGTAATAAAGACAACAGAATGGTGAATGAAATATGAATGGATGTGAATTGGCATGTCTTTAACTACCTTTTCTGAGTCCAGCATTCCTGAATAATTTAAAATTCTTTTCAGGGATTGAGTATATTCAGAAATCTTCGCAGCTATACATAATGCTCCACATCAGTCTAAATGCATTTATATTAGCACAAGGCTTTTTACCCAGGCAAAAACTATTAATACAAAAATATTAACATTTGCATTGAGCCAGGGTTGCAAATCTTAGTTTCACCAAATTTTTCTTAATATCATATCACCATCCCTACAAGTGTTGCTTATAAAACTGAGGGAAGATTTAGATACATTTTGTATAAAAATAAAATCACTTGAGCCCCAGTGATGTTTCAGCTGAGCTGCTTTAAGGACCATACATAGTATCCAAATTAATGTTTAAAGATTAGGCCAATTTCCATTTTCTTCAGATGGAGAGAATGAATTTGTTATACTTTAAACTAGTTTTGCTTGACAAATAATACTTAGATCAAAGCATTTCAGATCAAGGGTGGGAAAAACTTAAAAGGTTTTTAGGATTAAGAACTGTAGACGTTTTATTTTTAAGTTGCAGTGTTCCATAAAAAGCTCTAACACAATTTTGAAATAATATTGTTTTGAAGCATGTTTTTCTAATTAAATTAATTACTTTATAGCTTATGCTTTAAAATAATTTTAATTTCATCACAGTCCATTGGTTGAAGGGCTGTCATTGGTCTTGGTACTCTTTATCCTCTCTGTTTCAAAAGGAGTTGACACATGATGTCTTTTCTAGGACTTTGACTTGGTGACCGCTAAGGCATGAGGCATATGCAATCCTAGAAATGTAGGGCTGGAAGCAACCTTGAGAAGTCTTTTAGTCCATCCCTACATGCTTATGCAGGAAGGAGTATACCTAGTTCATCCCTGACAATTGTTTGTCCAACCTGTTCTTAAAAACCTGTAGCAATGGAGATTACATAATCTCCCTTGGTGTTACCTATTCCAGAATTTAACTACTCTTATAGTTAGAAAGTTTTTCCTAATATCGAACATAAATCTCCCTTGCTGCAGATTTTATTACCTTCAGTGGACTTGAAGAATAATTGATCACTGTCCTCTTTATTAACAGTCCTTAACACATTTGAAGGCTGTCCCCCTATAGTCTTCTTTTCTCACACCTAGTTTTTTTAAGCTTTCCTTATAGATTGTGTGGTAGACATTTACTGATATTTGTAAATACCAAGGCTCAGAGAGTAATTGGTTAGTGAGGTGCAGAGGAGGTGGTCAAGGTCACCATGTTGTACTGCATAGCTTTTGTTTCACTTAGTTTCATGGACCTACCCCGGCTAACTGTTTTAAATGATTTTGGCATCCATGCAGACAATAGCTGTACTCGGTTGACTCAAGATCATATGTCTGATATTTGCCTTTCCCATCCAGATTGGGGCTCTATCCGTATAGGTGGCGTATTCTTTAGATATTGGTTTTGAACTGAGTTTTTAGAAGGTTGAAAAGTGTCCTGATATGGTCCAATCAACTTCTTCTGTTTGACAGTAAAACATACTTTTGCCCCTATCATGGGAGAAGACTTATTTTACTGGTCTACTCAGGAAGATTGAATGACCTGATGGTACTATCTAGTTTTCTAAGTGTAAATATGTTACAGCTGATGTCCATGCCTATCAGTATCCTCAGAGTTCTCTCCCTATATGTCATCCTCAAAGATGGTTTTTATATCCAAATTATCTGCAAAAGATGAACCATCTGGGATGAAGATGAGAGCTCCAGTGGTAAAAATCACAATCCAAGTCTGATTTCAGCCTAGAGGGATTTTAAGGTTCTTTGCCATATCTATATTGGAGGCATAAGGGAGATAGTCTCTCTCCCCAGGACATTCTTAGTACGTAGAATTTGGTTTCTCCCCCATCAGAACTAGGGTCTGTACATTTTTAAGGCATGATGTAAGGCCTCTCTCTCTCTTCTTCCATGCTTTTGCTTAATTAAGGTTGATTTTAGTGATGGGAATCCCATAGTTTTGCAACAGTACAAATGTCTTCTTAACACTTTGTACAGTGCTCAGAAACTTCAGGCACTTTTGTAAGCAAAAAATGGTTAAATAAGTAACTATAAGAGTAATGTAAAAATATGAGGAGAGGAAAATTTAGGGTGAATATCACAAAATATTTGTTAATGGTAATAGCTGTTACACTGTGAAATAGCCTTCCGAAAGGACATAATGAAAGTCCTAATCTCTTGAGTTATTTAAAACTGAAAAAAGCAAAAACCTTGGAAAATATTCTTTAGGGAACCATACTACGTTAATTTCCATTGAATAGACAAGATGACCTCTAGAGAGACACGGTGGGTGAGATAATATCTTTTATTGGACCAACTTCTGTTGGTGAGAGAGACAAGATTGTCCAAAATAGTCCAAAAAAAAATATTACCTCACTCACCTTGTGTCTCTAATATGCTGCGACTCATATGGCTACAATTATACTGCATACAAGATGACCTCTAAACTTTTCCATTTCTCTGATTCAAAGACCCTATGTCCCAATTCCCTGTTACATATCTGTTTTGCTACTGTGGTTTTGGCCCTTCTTGTCTTCTAGTTGATTTTTTGTCCATCTCCTTCAAGTTGTGTCTAATGCATACAGTGAGCTGTAGAGCCATATTGAGCTTCTCTGCAGATAAGAGTTTAGTAGCTCCAGAGACATGCCCACTGATGGAAACCTGGTGAAGTGTGTTACACAAAACTGCATTTTCACCATGTAAATTTTATATTTATATATTGTGCTCTTGAAATACTCCTTCTCCTGACTGTATAGAGAAACTCTGCAAAACCTGGGCATGAAAGAAGCAAGGAAAATCCAGTCTCTGCAACATAATGGTCAGAAACCAGATAGTTTTGTACCATAGACCAAAAGAACTCTCTTATCAAAGTCTTCATATTGATGTTCCTAAAGCACTCCCCTTTCTAACTCTCTAATTTATATATTGTCTGCCACAGACACTACTCTACAAAAAGAAAAGGAGTACTTGTGGCACCTTAGAGGCTAACCAATTTATTTGAGCATGAGCTTTCGTGAGCTACAGCTCACTTCATCGGATGCATACCGTGGAAACTGCAGCAGACTTTATATACACACAGAGATCATGAAACAATACCTCCTCCCACCCCACTGTCCTGCTGATAATAGCTTATCTAAAGTGATCATCAAGTTGGGCCATTTCCAGCACAAATCCAGGTTTTCTCACCCTCCACCCCCTCACACACAAACTCACTCTCCTGCTGGTAATAGCCCATCCAAAGTGACAACTCTCTACACAATGTGCATGATAATCAAGGTGGGCCATTTCCTGCACAAATCCAGGTTCTCTCACCCCCTCACTCCCCTCCAAAAAACACACACACAAACTCACTATCCTGCTGGTAATAGCTCATCCAAAGTGACCACTCTCCCTACAATGTGCATGGTAATCAAGGTGGGCCATGTCCAGCACAAATCCAGGCTTTCTCACCCCCCCCCCCTTTTTTTTTCCCTGGGACACACACACAGACTCACTCTCCTGCTGGCAATAGCTCATCCAAAGTGACCACTCTCCAAGTTTAAATCCAAGTTTAACCAGAACGTCGGGGGGGGGTAGGAAAAAACAAGAGGAAATAGGCTACCTTGCATAATGACTTAGCCACTCCCAGTCTCTATTTAAGCCTAAATTAATAGTATCCAATTTGCAAATGAATTCCAATTCAGCAGTTTCTCGCTGGAGTCTGGATTTGAAGTTATTTTGTTTTAAGATAGCGACCTTCATGTCTGTGATTGCGTGAACAGAGAGATTGAAGTGTTCTCCGACTGGTTTATGAATGTTATAATTCTTGACATCTGATTTGTGTCCATTTATTCTTTTACGTAGAGACTGTCCAGTTTGACCAATGTAAATGGCAGAGGGGCATTGCTGGCACATGATGGCATATATCACATTGGTGGATGTGCAGGTGAACGAGCCTCTGATAGTGTGGCTGATGTTATTAGGCCCTGTGATGGTGTCCCCTGAATAGATATGTGGGCACAGTTGGCAACGGGCTTTGTTGCAAGGATAAGTTCCTGGGTTAGTGGTTCTGTTGTGTGGTATGTGGTTGTTGGTGAGTATTTGCTTCAGGTTGCGGGGCTGTCTGTTAGCAAGGACTGGCCTATCTCCCAAGATTTGTGAGAGTGTTGGGTCATCCTTCAGGATAGGTTGTAGATCCTTAATAATGCGTTGGAGGGGTTTTAGTTGGGGGCTGCAGGTGACGGCTAGTGGCGTTCTGTTATTTTCTTTGTTAGGCCTGTCCTTTAGTAGGTAACTTCTGGGAACTCTTCTGGCTCTATCTATCTGTTTCTTCACTTCCGCAGGTGGGTATTGTAGTTGTAAGAAAGCTTGACAGAGATCTTGTAGGTGTTTCTCTCTGTCTGAGGGGTTGGAGCAAATGTGGTTGTATCGCAGAGCTTGGCTGTAGACGATGGATCGTGTGGTGTGGTCAGGGTGAAAGCCGGAGGCATATAGGTAGGAATAGCGGTCAGTAGGTTTCCGGTATAGGTGGTGTTTATGTGACCATTGTTTATTAGACTGTAGTGTCCAGGAAGTGGATCTCTTGTGTGGACTGGACCAGGCTGAAGTTGATGGTGGGATGGAAGTTGTTGAAATCATGGTGGAAATTCCTCAAGGGCTTCTTTTCCATGGATCCAGATGATGAAGATGTCATCAATATAGCGCAAGTAGAGTAGGGGCTTTAGGGGACGAGAGCTGAGGAAGCGTTGTTCTAAATCAGCCATAAAAATGTTGGCATACTGTGGGGCCATGTGGGTACCCATAGCAGTGCCGCTGATCTGAAGGTATACATTGTCCCCAAATGTAAAATAGTTATGGGTAAGGACAAAGTCACAAAGTTCAGCCACCAGGTTAGCCATGACATTATCGGGGATAGTGTTCTTGACGGCTTGTAGTCCATCTTTGTGTGGAATGTTGGTGTAGAGGGCTTCTACATCCATAGTGGCCAGGATGGTGTTATCAGGAAGATCACCGATGGATTGAAGTTTCCTCAGGAAGTCAGTGGTGTCTCGAAGGTAGCTGGGAGTGCTGGTAGCATAGGGCCTGAGGAGGGAGTCTACATAGCCAGACCATCCTGCTGTCAGGGTGCCAATCCCTGAGATGATGGGGCGCCCAGGATTTCCAGGTTTATGGATCTTGGGTAGTAGATAGAATATCCCAGGTCGGGTTCCAGGGGTGTGTCTGTGCGGATTTGATCTTGTGCTTTTTCAGAGAGTTTCTTGAGCAAATGCTGTAGTTGCTTTTGGTAACTCTCAGTGGGATCATAGGGTAATGGCTTGTAGAAACTGGAGTTGGAGAGCTGCCGAGCAGCCTCTTGTCCATATTCCGACCTATTCATGATGACAACAGCACCTCCTTTGTCAGCCTTTTTGATTATGATGTCAGAGTTGTTTCTGAGGCTGTGGATGGCATTGTGTTCCACATGGCTGAGGTTATGGGGCAAGTGATGCTGCTTTTCCACAATTTCAGCCTGTGCACGTCGGCGGAAGCACTCTATGTAGAAGTCCAGTCTGCTGTTTCGACCTTCAGGAGGAGTCCACCTAGAATCCTTCTTTCTGTAGTGTTGGTAGGGAGGCCTCTGTGGATTAGTATGTTGTTCAGAGGTATTTTGGAAATATTCCTTGAGTCAGAGACATCGAAAATAGGATTCTAGGTCACCACAGAACTGTATCATGTTCGTGGGGGTGGAGGGGCAGAAGGAGAGGCCCCGAGATAGGACAGCTGCTTCTGCTGGGCTGAGAGTATAGTTGGATAGATTAACAATATTGCTAGGTGGGTTGAGGGAACCATTGCTGTGGCCCCTTGTAGCATGTAGTAGTTTAGAAAGTTTAGTGTCCTTTTTCTTTTGTAGAGAAGCAACGTGTGCGTTGTAAATGGCTTGTCTAGTTTTAGTAAAATCCAGCCAGGAGGAAGTTTGTGTGAAAGGTTGGTTTTTTATGAGAATATCCATTTTTGAGAGCTCATTCTTAATCTTTCCCTGTTTGCTGTAGAGGATGTTGATCAGGAGATTCCGCAGTTTCTTTGAGAGCGTGTGGCACAAGCTGTCAGCATAGTCTGTGTGGTATGTAGATTGTAATGGATTTTTTACCTTCAGTCCTTTTGGTACGATGTCCATCTGTTTGCATTTGGAAAGGAAGATGATGTCTGTCTGTATCTGTACAAGTTTTTTCATGCAGTTGATAGATTTCCACTCCATACGGCTAAATGCAGTGCCTTGCATAATGACAGGTTTCAGAGTAACAGCCGTGTTAGTCTGTATTCGCAAAAAGAAAAGGAGTACTTGTGGCACCTTAGAGACTAACCAATTTATTTGAGCATGAGCTTTCGTGAGCTACAGCTCACTTCATCGGATGCATACCGTGGAAACTGCAGCAGACTTTATATACACACAGAGATCATGAAACAATACCTCCTCCCACCCCACTGTCCTGCTGATAATAGCTTATCTAAAGTGATCATCAAGTTGGGCCATTTCCAGCACAAATCCAGGTTTTCTCACCCTCCACCCCCAAACTCACTCTCCTGCTGGTAATAGCCCATCCAAAGTGACAACTCTACACAATGTGCATGATAATCAAGGTGGGCCATTTCCTGCACAAATCCAGGTTCTCTCACCCCCTCACTCCCCTCCAAAAAACACACACACAAACTCACTATCCTGCTGGTAATAGCTCATCCAAAGTGACCACTCTCCCTACAATGTGCATGGTAATCAAGGTGGGCCATGTCCAGCACAAATCCAGGCATTCTCACACACACCCCCTTTTTTTTTTCCCGGGGACACACACACACAGACTCACTCTCCTGCTGGCAATAGCTCATCCAAACTGACCACTCTCCAAGTTTAAATCCAAGTTTAACTAGAACGTCTGGGAGGGGCAGAGGGTAGGAAAAAACAAGGGGAAATAGGCTACCTTGCATAATGACTTAGCCACTCCCAGTCTCTATTTAAGCCTAAATTAATAGTATCCAATTTGCAAATGAATTCCAATTCAGCAGTTTCTCGCTAGAGTCTGGATTTGAAGTTTTTTTGTTTTAAGATAGCGACCTTCATGTCTGTGATTGCGTGACCAGAGAGTTTGAAGTGTTCTCCGACTGTGCAAGGAGTACACTTGTTCTTATCTTGCTCAGAGGAGGGAAATCCATTATACACCACATATACATAACTAGTCATGCAGAAGATCACTTAACACTTTCATTTGCTCTTGGTATAATGATGTAGACTTGATTGGACAAACAGAAAATCCCTTGGATTTCCAGAAAGATTCAATATGCTATCACTGCTCTGTTGTGCTGCAAGAGGGCAGAGGAAACCTGAAACTTATACCGAGGATGAAATTCTAATTGAATTCCTTCCAAAAATTATGTATCTTGTAATTAATACAGATAGAACAAGGTTTTGTGCAGTCTTACTCTATGACTAAGAAGCTACTCTATTAAATTCTTATTTTGTGTTTATTATTATGTTGTCTGTGTGCCTGGAGACATTTATGTATTTCAGCTACTCAACATAGTGAAATGACTGTGTATCACACCACTCCTCTAACCCTTCCAGTAGTGAAATGGTAGGCTGTTTCAGTTACCTACCATCTAAGTGTCAGTTATGCACTAAGTTAAGTTTATCTGGCTTAATTTAAGCAATCATTTCCATTTTCTCCCTTTCTCCTCTGAGTTGCTTTGAATGCCAACAGAATTCTTTTGTAAATTGTGTGGCTGAGGAGCATACTGTGACATTTCTCTCTTGTTTCAACATCATGTGAGCTTACCCAGGAATTAAACAGTTCATAAAATCCTTTAAAATTATAAAAGTGAAGTTGGAAAAGTTACAGTTAAGGGGATTGGATTGATGAGAATTTGGAACATAACGTTACTGTGTCATTTTGAGTATGTAGAGTTTTTATTCTTTAAGCATAAAGGACACACAAATTGTCCATGAAATTGGGCTTAACGATTTTTCAACAAGCAAACATTCAATGCCTGCAAAATGTAGAAGAATTTTTTGTGATTGTGCAAAGATTATTGTAATGCTAAAATGTTCTGGTGCTGTTACAAAGACTAAGGCCTTTTTCAGTAGCAGGAAGCACCTGCCAACTTCACCTATTGAGTTGACCACTCAGTGATTACTCTTTATTTGTCTGTGTTCCAAGATATTGTGCTGCTTCTATATGAAGTGTTAATATAAAATAACCATTTTAATATAAGATGTTATGGTTTTTGGTTGTAGGAGAATCCAAATCCTCACATGGCATTCCAGAAAGTTCCACGGCCCACTGAGGGATCCCATTTACGAGTTCATATCCTTCCTTTCCCCAAAATTAATGACAGCCGGGTTCAGGAACTAATTCAAGAAAGCCTGGCTAAGAACCAAAGTGTACCACCTGCTGCTCGGGTAGAAAAAAAGTGTGTGGTTCCTCCTGGTCCGCCTGTTGGTATGTTGCATTGTTATCTGCCATATATTTGCCATATTAGCATGAGTGGAAACATCTACTTTAATTAAAACGTGTTTTAATGGGGTGTTTACCTGAGAGATGGGGGAAGGCAAGAAGGGAATTCTTATCGTAATGAATTGAACATATCATTAATATATCAAATTTGTTGTTCCCAATTCAGCACTTATATAGTGGGTTGGTTTCAGAATTTATGTAAAATCCATGTTCCATTTCAGTACCTTTTTTATAAGAGCTAGGTATTATAAACTTTCTCAGAACAAATGCAGATAAAAAGTTTACCAAAGAAATGAGGAACTTGCCTTTATCTGATTGAACTGTAGATTTTCCAGTGTACACCTTTTTAATATTAATTCCCCTTCCTCATGTTGGCTATGTCAGCACACATAGTAGCTCATTTTTTGTGTATGTATGGTGGGGGGAATGTGGAGGGTATATTCTGCTCTCACATCCGTGGCGTTCTCTCTATTTTTGATGGGGGGAAGGTGGAGGGAAAGAGAGAGAGCAAGAGAACGCTAGATCTTCTATCAAATAATCTCTAGAATTCAGCAAATCCTAGTCTAGATAGGAGAACTGAGTTGTAAACTTGCTTTTCAAGTCATAAGATCCTTTAAATACTTGATTCTTCTGAGGATTTTTGTTATGGAGGATCCAGTTTTGTAAATTCTTTGAAACAGCTCTAGGTTCCTCTACTTTAAGGAACCATATATTATTTAATCAGTTTATTTAAAAGGGTGGTTCTTAGCACAATATACACAATGTTCATTGGACTGTCAACAGAAAAATCTGAAATTTGTCAGGGTTCATTGATTTGCACATATTTGAGTGTAAGAATCCTCATGTGAAAATGATGAATTACCCCCTTTGTTTTAGTAGAAGGATGCAATACATCAGGTTTCATGCAAGACTTGAGTGTCTGCTTACACTTGTTTCAGTGTACATGATGACAGAAGTAATAGATAGTGAACTATCAATTTATTTAATAAATCGTTCTGTTTTTTTAAAAACCAGGCAAATATGGAACTATGCAGTTGCTTAACCTACAGCAGACTAAAAAATAAGACCTGTTTTAATTAGCCATTGCAGTTTGTTGGATTTAAAACTTAGGAGAGATAACAGATATGGTTGTACACTTTTGCAGCAAGGCAAAACAAAGATGCAAATCTGCATAACAAAGAGGTTGTCAGAGAGAGTATAACTTTAGGAAAGTGAAATTACAAACAGAAATTTGAAGTGTTTCTGTCATACTGAGTTTGGTGAGTGTAAAAAAAAAAAAAGTATGGTTAGCATTGTGAGATGGAGCCAAGGAAAGGTTCTACACAAATTTATTATCAACTGGCCTGGTAGCACCTCCAGCATGAATCTGTGTATGTGGACAAACCAAAGAAGAGAGATTAAGACGAGGAGTCAGGAAGGGCAGAAATTTTTTAAAAAGACGTATAAGTTGAAATAATTAAACAGTTGTACTTATGTAACTCGGTGATTTCCATCCCTGTACAGTAAAAATGAAAATAAATGACAGGGTCATGGAATTCACTTTTTTCATGCCATATTGGTTAGGATAGTGATCTTGAAATCCAAACTCAATTAGTATGTTAATACCATTAATTTAGTTTTACAGGTTGGAGTCTGGTCGTCTATATGAAACAGACAAGCAAATAAATACTCCATTTAAAATTCAGAGCACAACCACCAGCAAACCAGCTGCAGGCTGTTCTGCATAAGAGTAACTGAAGAAAAGAAAGACGGAGCAATAACCTGTTTTTAAAGGCTACTTAACAGTTTGTAAATTCCTTCTCATATAAGCCTAATAATAACAAACAACTAAGCAAAATAAAATTTAGACTTGAAGCCATGTTAGGATTTTTCTAAAAGTACTGTCTAATTACTATTTGTGGCTTTTACAGAGAAACTGTTTCTCATCTGTGTGTACTTCTCTTTCTTTGTTAGTTTCCATAATGGAAAAGACCAATACAGTTTTCAACAGTGCACAGAGGCTGGAAGTTGTTAGAAACTGCATCTCATTCATATTTGAAAATAAAATTTTGGAGACTGAAAAGGTAATAATAATAAAAAAGTTAACTCTCCTAAATAAGCATTTACTGCCTACAAGTTAAACTAGCATATGATAAGTGACTGACTGACTGACTGACCTCCTCACAAACCCTGTCACGTTTCTTGTCATATTTTTTAATGTTCATTATCTGTTCAATCATTTAAATGAGTGATAATGGTAAGCAGTATAACCACCAAGGGGTCTAAATACAGTACCATATGGTAGTGTGCAATTGCTCCCTCTGAAGACCTGTTTTTAATGTTCAGTATGCTCGTTCAATTTTTGGCTAACCATCCAGAGATTATTCATCACATATTATTTTCCATATGGATTTACAAAAAAGATCATTGAGAGTTTCAGCCTAATTTTCCAGTTGTGAGGCATGTGAACAAAATATAGGCATAGTCATTTAATCTCATTGTTTGCCAACAGGTGCTCTATTGAACTTTTCAGTTAAGTTAATTCTTGTTTGTTTTAAAAGTGATAACAGAATTTAGTGCAATGTGTAGAACACAAGACATGCTTAACTATTTGACTGACTCATTTTTAGTAAAATCCACTAGTAACTTGCCACAATTGTTATCCTTGATAGTTTTATTACTTCTGCCTTTCAGATGTGGCCAGCTTTTGTGGATTCTATCCATGGAATTTTACAACTATAAATTCAACAGCATATCATTTATTTATTTTTTACAACAAAAAGCTCAGGACAGAAAGCCAAGTGGATTGTCACCTTGATCCAGAAAACAAATTAGAGCTTTAATTCTACTATTTTTTTCAGTTTTACTACATATATAGTGGTGAAATCCATGTGATAAAATGAATTCTTACGTGTCTTTGTCTCACTTGCATTGTGACCACAAATCCACCTGTTTTGAGACTATTTCGAACACTCCAAACCTCTAAGCAACTTCAAATGGCTGCATTTAAAGGGAGTAGGAAAAGTTGAACCAGAAATGTTATTTCTCCCCCCCTCATTAGATTTGGTGGAAGTTGCCTTTCAAATTTCACAGATCAGTGGTTCATGCCAGACAGTATTCAATCCTGAAATAGGAACGTAGATTAATGATGTCAGAACTCATCAAGGCTGTAAAATGACATATTAGAAGTGAATTTGTAGTTATTATGTCTGGAAAAGTTATTTTAGGAAATTTGTAGAGATTTCTAAAATTTAACTATAAATTTGCTCTCGTTGGAGATGAGTTCATGTATAGATGAGTTCATGTAACTAAGATGAGTTCATCTTAGTGATAGATGAGTTCATGTAACTAAGTCACTTGACTTTAGTAGTGGAGGGGTATGAAGGAATCCCAATAACATTCGTAATAATTTTTCTAAGTATTTTTAAAATAGTTTTTCCATAAAATATGTAGTTTATTTAGAATGCATCATGGCATGGTATAAAGATTTTATTGGGACTTGTTTGGGATGATCTACATCCGAGGAAGTGTAGCTCACGAAAGCTTATGCTCAAATAAATTTGTTAGTCTCTAAGGTGCCACAAGTCCTCCTTTTCTTCTTATAACATACTAGTGGCTCCACTGCTTGTGAATAATATGTCCATCCCAGACTCATGCTGAAAAACTTTATAACTCACTATATATCAGGACAGATTCTCAGGACCTAGCCCATCATATGTTCTGCTCTACCAGAGGGACAGAGAGCCCTCACTCTCATGCACAATAATCTTCTGACTGATTTCATATTTGTTTTGTTACTTATCTGTATTCATTTTTTCCCACTTTGGGATTTAGCAGAAAATTTCTGCAGTTTATTATTGGTGTATATAAAAAGAGCAATCAGAGCTTGAATGTCAATGCCTGGTTTAGCATAAAACCAGTTATCATGAGAATTTGATGTTCTGGCTCTGGATTCATTTGGGCATTTAATTTACTGTTCTTATTTGCTGTTCTTATTCTTGACAAAGAATTAATGACAGCCAGTATTTCAGTGGCATTTCAGATCATTTTAATGAGGTTAGGATTTCTTGTCTGCAGACTCTGCCCGCTGCGTTGAGGGCACTAAAAGGAAAGGCAGCTCGACAGTGCCTGACACAGGAGCTAAGCCTGCATGTTCAGCAAAATCGGGCAATACTGGACCACCAGCAGTTTGATTACATAGTGCGGATGATGAACTGTACCTTACAGGTATTTTATGCTTCTTTTGGCCTCCTTTCCCATCCCTCCCTTGTTATTTTAAAACAGCATTGGTGAAACAAAATAGGGTTTGATCAGGTGGCAATGCACGATAGTAGATTTAACAAGTGTTACCTGTCCATAGAGTTCTGAGACCTGTAGAGTTGAAAAGATAACAAGCCAAGATCCACAGTGCTCTGGCCAACTACATCTATTTAGTATTTGGAAAGTAGTCCATAGTGTTAAATCTCCTTTCCATTCATACTGTCGTATGCTGTTCAATTTTTTGTTTTCTTTTGAAAAATATTAATTATTCCATTAAGCATATTGCCATCCTTAAAGAAATTGCCTTTTAAAAGTGTTTCAATTGATTTGAAGCTCAGGATCTGTCTATTTGATGCTATTTCTGTTGAGAACCTAAGCTTGAGTATTCTTTACTGACATTTTGCATGGTGAAATCCAGTGGTTCTGAGAAGTGCCATCAGTATGGACAAAAGCATAGACCATCCATTATCAAGTGAGTGGTGCCAGTTGATCGGTTCAGTATCAGTTAGAGAGTTCCCTTTCACTATAGACCATCAGTACAGAAATGGATTCACTTGTCTCACTTGCCAAAGACAATTTTAACAACAACAGTTTATTTTATCTAATTAATGATATTGTGTGTTACATAGCAAAAATTTACTTATTGGCGAGAGAGAAAATTTTGACTCCATTATAAAGATGACAGCTTTAATTTGGTTTCAGTTAACTAGTAAAAGCGATTGGGAGACTGGTATTCATGCTTGTCAGTGGTGAGATTTTAGTGTTGGAGGTGCTCCCTACAGCTATTTATACCTTGCTTTTGAGATAATTCTAATGATATTTTTTTAAAGTATTCCGTAGCCAAAGTCTGACCAGCCTATTCCAGCCAAACTAAAGTAAAATAAAATAAAATATGTAGATCATTTTGGCCTTCATTTGAACTATTTAGTCTGCCTATGCACTGGCATGTACTTGTCAGAAATTGTAGGTCTGATCTAAAAGTCGGTAGGGTTTCAGCCTAACATATGAATATGTTTAAAATATTTTACATTTTTAGAGTGTGATAATGTTTGCTGTGGGTAATTTGTATCTCTAACCTTTTTTCCTTTAAATCATTAAAGTTCTAAGAATTACATTGCAAAATGTAAAAGAAAGATCTTTGAATATCAGCTCTTTACGGGTTTCCATTCTTAAAACAAAGGGGCAAGCAAATTTGCTAATTTTAATTCATCTGGCTAGTTGTTTTAAAAATGTTTCTCAGTGTTTTAATATTAACTTTTTATAGTGTATATGGTGTATATTGTACATAATGAGAAGAAATCCAGAAAGATCATTATAGCATCTGTATTGTCGAGCAGATTAAAAGAAAACAAAGGAGACAGCCCCATAATTTAGGGTATGATACCATTCTGTAATGTTGTATATAATTTGTTACACTAAAAATAGTACAGCTTTTACCTTCAATTTATAATAAATTTAAATAGCCATAGGTGTGTATTTTGATTTTTTGAATATGATCTGTGTATGACTATATGATGCACTGTATTTTTCATAGTAAAAACTCACCACATCTCAGACTCATGCTGATATTGAATGTTCCAAATAGACCCAAAGGTGAAAGCCTAGCTTTGAATTTTTTATTTATGGTCAACATGGGATTTATTAATATTTATATTTCTTCTTAGAACTGTGTGCTTTTCAGGGTCTAAGTTAACAGTCTGAACATTTTTAAAGCACTGAAAGTTCCATGGCCGTGTGTCCAAAAATCTGTAATGTTAGTTTAGAAAAGCAGTATTGTTCAAAATGAACCAAATCTAGATAACAGTGATTTTATCAATAATTAATTAAATAATTATTATTGCTTTCCCTAACCTTGAGCTGTTCTGTTTCCTGTACTTAAGATGGCAAGGTTTTTTTCCAGTATGCATAAGATAGAGTATAATTACCACATTGAGGTTGTTTATTTCCTTTATCAAGCAGTTTTTATCCAACGCAATGAAAAGTGGTTGGCAAAACACACAGCCCTCCTCCTGTGCATTTGTCTGTCACTCAAAAGCGAGATCAGCTCATAAACCTGTCTAAATAGTTCCATTCTATTGGAATATGGAAGTAATTACATGAAAATAGCTGCGTTTGAGAAATATGACTTTTTCCAAATGTGAAGAGATTGAGGTTGTTTAAGCAGTTATGAGGTGATGTCTGATCAAATGACAGGTAGGTGTATAGGACTGTGCTTATTCATGTTTTACATAAGATTTTGTATAAATAATTACTTGTTGAATTGTTTTTCTGTAATGCTGACTTTATTAAAACTACCATAAGAGCGGTAAGAACACCCATTGTTTATTAAATAAAGGTTTTTTAAACATCCTAGCGCAGGGGTGGACAAACTTTTTGGTCCAACGGCCACATCTGGGTATGGAAATAGTATGGCAGGCCATGAATGCTCACGAAATTGGGGGTTGGGGTCTGGGAGGGGATGAGGGATTCAGCTGGGGGTGTGGGCTCTGGGGTGGGGCTGGGGATGAGGGGTTGGGAGTGCAGGAGGGTGCTCCATGCTGCGACCGAGGGGTTTGGAGGGGGCTCAGGGCTGGGGCAGGGGGTTAGGGTATAGGAGGGGGTCAGGGTGCAGGCTCTAGGCGGCGCTTACCTCAAGCAGCTCCCAGAAGCAGCGGCATGTCCCCCACTCTTACGCAGAGGCATGGCCAGGCAGCTCTGCGTGCTGACCCGTCCGCAAGTGCAGCCCCTGCAGCTCCTATTGGCCGCATTTCCTGGCCAATGGGAGCTGCAGGGGCGGCGCTTGGGGCAGGGTCAGCATGTGGAGCCCCCTGGCTTCCCCCACTAGTAGGAGCTGGATGGGGAACATGCCGCTGCTTCCAGGAGCTACGTGGAGTGGGACAAGCCCCCTACCACGCTCCCCGGCGGGAGCATGAGGGCCTCATTAAAACATCTGGAGGGGTGGATGCAGCCCCTGGGCCATAATTTGCCCACCTCTGTCCTAGCCTCATGCAGATATGTTCTCAGGCAAATACACCACAGTTCTGCTTCATGAGGGGGACAGGATGTAGAATGTTGCCTAGGAGAATCCGTACCTCAAGTTCCTGGCTGAGGAAAGGGCAAAGGTGTAGCCAGTGGACTGACAAACCATGCAAATGATCTGGGTCAGTGATCTCTTTAGAAGGCACATAGTGTGCTCTGACCTCCACTAGGACTCAGAATCTTCAGCAGCAGCCACAAACTGGCTACAAAACTGATTCATGCCCTATCTCTGGGTTATGAAGGATTCCTTTTCCTCCCACATCTCCCTGTATATCCCCCTTGTAACATTCATTTACGCAGCTTTTGCGCTGGGGACGTGAGTTTGGCCCTTCAGAAATATTCCTGCTCCAGTTATTTATGGCTGTTAAAGAAATAAAAACAAAACTAGTAAAACTGTCCAGAACTGACCAAAACAAATTGTTAGTGCTCCAAGGGGCACCTACTAAATTAGCAGGTTTTTTAAAAAGGCATACTGTGTAAATAGTGAAATTATTTTATGCACACACTGTTTTATGCTAAGACTTTTTTTTTATGTGTTTGGCCTTCTGGAGGAATAGCATTTGAAGCTACCTTGCAGATTTTAATAGCATTCTTAAACCTTTTCTGATTGGAGTCACCCAATACCAATTTATTTATTTTTTGCGCTCATCCTATGTAGTCTGTAGATGTTAAATACTAGGCATTTAGGTGCAGCCTTTGAATGTAAAATTTTTGCTGAAGTTTTCTGAACTAATTTCTAAAATACTGTAAAGGTTTCATAAAATTTTCTTATCCAAGAATAACATGGTGACAAAAGTTTGACAGTATTTGTAGGCTGTCTTAGTTTGGAGCTATGATATTCTATCAGCAAGGGGAGGATTAAGATGCATGGCCTTTTTGAGTCCTTGGAGAAGGGCTTAATAGTCAGAAGAGACTAGAGAAACAGTGTTGTGGGAAATGCCCTCTCCTCAAATCCTCAAAACAAGAGGTAGACTAGGATCCACCATTTGAAGAACCACACTTACTGTATTGTAAGTAACCACACTTTATCACTGAAGTGAGCACATCCATTTCTTAGTAGCAAGCTTGGCCAATTTGCAAGATTTTCTGATTCTTTTCCAGGCATTATACAGTTAGTTAGAGATGTAATTGATAGCATTTGTTGCTCCACATGTGGAAAAACATCACTGGTTTTTTTTTCAAGCTGAAGACATCTTTGGGGCAGGGACAATCTTTTTGCTCTGTGTTTGTACAACACTTAGCAAAGTGGCATCCTGGTCCATGACTAGGACTTGTTAGTGCTATGCTAACATAAACAATAAATAATAGTGATTCATAATTTAAGTGTGTGTCCCTTTGTCCACCCATCTTGGATTTTGGAACATTTTTTTTCTTCTTAATATATATTGTGATGTTTAGCAGATTTCCTTTATCAGCTAATGGGTGGAAAGGATAACTTTTTAAGAGGACATGTTACACTCCTTTATACAAAGGAGCTATAAAATCAAGATGTATAAAGTGATTTCTCACCAAAGCATTTATAGTTGCATCTATGATGGGATTCCCCGTGGTACAACATTGAACTGTGGGATCACTGTGCCCCCTTAACACTCCTCCAAGATGCTTTGCTAGTGACAAGCAGCAAACCTCTCAAGATGCTGTGGTCATTCAGTCAACATCATGCAGGGACACACCCAGCTTAGTTACATGAATGCTTTCTAAGCCACTCATGAATCATACACAGGGAAACATCGTTGCTCAAGATCATCTCTTGAACAATGCAAGCTCATTAATTAGTTTGTCACTTCGTCAAAGGATAGTCAACATGCTTACCAGCCTTTGTAATTTGAGTAGATTCCCCAAGCAAGTTAGACAAACTCACTGGTAAGGATAAAACAGTAAAACAAGTTTATTAACTACAGAAAGATAGATTTGAAGTGTTTATTTGTGATAGGCATAAAGATCAGAGATAGTTACCTAAGAAAATAAAAAGTAAACATGCATTTTAAATCCTAAACTTTCAGACTAAGCAAGATTTGAATCAAACAGCTTTTCTCACCCCGCTTACAGTTCTTAATACAAAGGCTGAATTTCCTTTTCAGCCTGGGACCAGTCTTTTTAGTTCAAAATCGTTGTCTTTCCAGCATTCTTGTTGCCTTCAGCGTAGGTGGAGGAGGAGAGAGGTGGACTCATGATGCCACTCTCCCTTATTTTATACTTTCAATTCATGTCCCAGGAAAGATAATGGCCCAGGTATGTCCTGGTGAGCCATGCTGAGTCACAGCACTGAGCAATCCCCATTTTGTGGTGCTCAGCTGTCTCTTACAGAATTGTAAATCTCTTGTTTACAATTCCCCTGATTGTCAATGGCTCATGATGTTCGCTTAACACACCCACACCATCTTTATTGTCACTGGAGAGCTACCAGTGAGTGTTTCCCAAGCTCTCAACATTTCAATAACAACCATATAGCAAAATCTCATAACTTCATAGAATATTAGGTTTGGCAGAAACCTCAGGGGGTCATCTAGTCCAACCCCTGCTCAAAGCAGGACCAACACCAACTAAATCATCCCATCCAGGGCTTTGTCAAGACGGGCCTTAAAAACCTCTGAGGATGGCCCTTCAGGGCTTTGGATCCGGCCTGCGGGCCCACAGTTTGCCCACCCCTGCTCCATATATACCTACAATAAGAGACTGTCTAAAAATATTTTTAAAATGAAGTGTCATCAAAAGACTGCAACTCCAACTTCATTAATAAGGCACTCTTAACAAAGCAGTATGGTCTAATGGACTAAGCAGAGGTTTGAGAGGCAGGAACGTCTCAATTTTAAACCTGGCTTTTCAGTTTACACACTCTGAATCCCTGAGGAACGGTCACTTATCTCTCTGAGTGTTTTCACCAACTGTAATATGGGGAAACTATACTTACCTAGTACTAGGTGAGTTGTGAGGTTTACTTTGTTAATGTTTGTGAAGCATTGTAAAGTTGTAAAAGGCTTGCAGTCATTTCACACATTCTCACTGAAGTCAGTGGAAGTTTTGCATACAAAAGATAGTAGGAGTGGGCCTTTTGTTATATTTTACAAATTGATTTAATTCCCATTACTAGTTCTTGGCTATCTTATGGAGTTTATTTCAGAACAAGGCACTTCACATTCTTCTGTTTGTTAAATTTTAGGTTTTGAAAGTTATGGTTAGTTTATGCATTTTTCTTTGTTATTTATTTTACTCTCTAGACAATTAGACTTTGTTGAATTCTTTCATAATTTCTTTGCAATTTGTTTTCTTTACAAATTGGACTGGTAAGTTCACATCTGCTTATGTTGTAACATAAATGGGTCTCCTCATTCCATGCCTTTTTATTTCTTGCTTAGCTATTTCTGATTAACTGTTCATCTGTTCTGATAGTAGATTGGTAGTAAGTTGAGTTTGCTTTACAGTATTGTTACTAAGGGCATGTCTACACTGTAAGAGTTACAGTGCCGGGTGTTACAGCGCCACTCATAGAGCGATGAAGGGAAACCGTGTTGTGTGTTCACACTGTCAGCTGCCTGTGCAATAGCATGTTCACATTTGCGGCACTTGCAGCGGTATTCAGAGCTGTGCACTCTGGGAGCTACAGAGCATCTCTTCCTCTTCTGCCACTAAGAGTTATGGGATGGCGGAGGGGGTCGTGGGGCCTCCTGGGTCCTGTCCCAATGCCCCGTGATGCATTGCTTCGCATCCCAGCAACCCCTGTGCTTCCATCCGCATTTGACACCATCTTTCAACGATTTGTGTACTCCGCGCCCTGCCTCTTCGGGCTGCAGGAATGGATCCTGAGTATGCTGCTCGCTCTGACTAACACGTCACGAGTGGCAGTGGAGTTATTCCTTAAACTACAAAGACAAGAGGAGTACGACATTGATCTCGCCACATTTAGTAGCTACGACACGAGATCGTTTGTGTCATTCACGGAGGTGCTGACCACAGTGGAACGCTGCTTTTGGGCTCGGGAAACAAGCACTGAGTGGTGGTCTGGGATGATGAGCTGTGGTTGCAGAACTTTTGGATGAGGAAAGCCACATTCATGGGACTGTGTGATGAGCTCACCTCAGCCTTGCGGTTCGAGGACACGAGAATGAGAGCTGCTCTGCCGTTGGAGAAGCGCATGGTGATTGCACAGTGGAAGGTGGCTACTCCAGACTGCTACCGATCGGTCACTAACCAGTTCAGAGTGGGAAAGTCTACTGTTGGACTCGTGTTGACAGAAGTCTGCAGGGCCATTAATTTCATCCTTCTCTGAAAGACCGTGACTCTGAGCAACGTGCGTGACACTGTAGATGGCTTTGCACAAGTGGGCTTCCCTAATTGCGGAGGGGCGATTGATGGCATGCATATTCCAGTTCTGGCACCAGACCACCTAGCCACCAAGTACATTAATCACAAGGGATATTTATCTATGGTTCTCCTGGTGCTTGTGGATCACCATGAGCATTTCACAGACATTAATGCAGGCTGGTCTGGAAAGGTGCATGATGCATGCATCTTTCGGAACACTGGCCTGTTCAGCAAGCTGCAATCAGAGACTTTCTTCCCGGATCAGAAGATCATTGTCGGGAAAGTCAAAATGTCCATTGTGATCCTGGGAGACCCTGCCTACCCCTTAATGCTGTGGCTTATGAAGCCATATATGGGCAACTTGACAGCAGCAAGGAGTGATTCAACAACAGGCTGAGCAAGTGCTTTTGGCCATTTAAAAGCCCATTGGCGCTGCCTCTGTGGGAAGCTGGACCTGGCCCATGACAATATTCCTATGCTTATAGCCGCTCCATAATATTTGTGAAGGGAAGGGTGAAAGCTTGTCCACCACGCAGGTGCATTTTTTTTACAGTCATCCTGCAATACAAGTATAATAGAATCATAGAATAACAGAGTAGGAAGGGACCTCTGGAGGCCATCTAGTCCAACCCCCTGCCCAGAGCAGGATCAATCCCAACTAAATCATCCCAGCCAGGGCTTTGTCAAGCCTGACCTTAAAAACTTCCAAGGAAGGGGATTCCACCACCTCCCTAAGTAACGCATTCCAGTGTTTCACCACCCTCCTAGTGAAAAAGTTTTTCCGAATATCCAACCTAAATCTCCCCCACTGCAACTTGAGACCATTACTCCTTGTCCTGTCATCTGCTATCACTGAAAATAGTCTAGATCCATCCTCTTTGGATCCACCTTTCCGGTAGTTAAAAGCAGCTATGAAATCCCCGCTCATTCTTCTCTTCCGTAGACTAAACAATCCCAGTTCCCTCAGCTTCTCCTCATAAGTCATGTGTTCCGGACCCCTAATCATTTTTGTTGCCCTTCGCTGGACTCTCTCCAATTTCTCCACATCCTTCTTGTAGTGTGGGGCCCAAAACTGGACACACTACTCCAGATGAGGCCTCACCAATGTCGAATAGAGGGGAACGATCACGTCTGCTGGCAATGCCCCTACTTATACATCCCAAAATGCCATTGGCCTTCTTGGCAACAACGGCACACTGTTGACTCATATCCAGCTTCTTGTCCACTGTCATCCCTAGGTCCTTTTCTGCAGAACTGGTGCCGAGCCATTCAGTCCCGAGTCTGTAGTGGTGCATTGGATTCTTCCATCCTAAGTGCAGGACTCTGCACTTGTCCTTGTTGAACCTCATCAGATTTCTTTTGGCCCAATCCTCCAGTTTGTCTACGTCCCTCTGTATCCTATCCCTACCCTCCAGCATATCTACCACTCCTCCCAGTTTAGTGTCATCCGCAAACTTGCTGAGGGTGCAATCCACATCATTCTCCAGATCATTAATGAAGATATTGAATAAAACCAGCCCCAGGACCGACCTTTGGGGCACTCCGCTGGATACCGGCTGCCAACTAGACATGGAGCCATTGATCACTACCCGTTGAGCCTGACAATCTAGCCAACTTTCTACCCACCTTGTAGTGCATCCATCCAGCCCATACTACTTCAACTTGCTGACAAGAATACTGTGGGAGACCGTGTCAAAAGCTTTGCTAAAGTCGAGGAATAACATGTCCACTGCTTTCACTTCATCCACAGAACCAGTTATCTCATCATAGAAGGCAATTAGATTAGTCAGGCATGACTTGCCCTTGGTGAATCCATGCTGACTGTTCTGATCACTTTCCTCTCCTCTAAGTGCTTCAGAATTGATTCCTTGAGGACATGCTCCATGATTTTTCCAGGGACTGAGGTGAGGCTGACCGGCCTGTAGTTCCCAGGATCCTCCTCCTTCCCTTTTTTAAAGATTGGCACTACTTTAGCCTTTTTCCAGTCTTCCGGGACTTCCCCCGATTGCCATGAGTTTTCAAAGATAATGGCCAATGGCTCTGCAATCACATCTGCCAATTCCTTTAGCACTCTCGGATGCATCACATCCAGCCCCATGGACTTCTGCTCATCCAGCTTTTCTAAATAGTCCCGAACCACTTCTTCTTTCACAGAGGGCTGGTCACCTCCTCCCCATGCTGTGCTGCCCAGTGCAGTAGTCTGGGAGCTGACCTTGTTCATGAAGACAGAGGCAAAAAAAGCATTGAGTACATTACCTTTTTCCACATCCTCTGTCACTAGGTTGCCTCCCTCGTTCAGTAAGGGGCCCACACTTTCCTTGGCTTTCTTCTTATTGCCAACATACCTGAAGAAACCCTTCTTGTTACTCTTAACATCCCTCGCTAGCTGCAACTCCAGGTGTGATTTAGCCTTCCTGATTTCATTCCTATATGCCCAAGCAATATTTATATACTCATCCCTGGTCATTTGTCCAATCTTCCACTTCTTGTAAGCCTCTTTTTTGTGTTTAAGATCAGCAAGGATTTCACTGTTAAGCCAAGCTGATCGCCTGCCATATTTACAATTCTTTTTACACGTCGGGATGGTTTGTCCCTGTAACCTTCATAAGGATTCTTTAAAATACAGCCAGCTCTCCTGGACTCCTTTCCCCCTCATGTTATTCTCCCAGGGGATCTTGCCCATCAGTTCCCTGAGGGAATCAAAGTCTGCTTTTCTGAAGTCCAGGGTCTGTATTCTGCTGCTTTCCTCTCGTCCTTATGTCAGGATCCTGAACTTGACCATCTCATGGTCACTGCCTCCCAGGTTCCCATCCACTTTTGCTTCCCCTACTAATTCTTCCCGGTTTGTGAGCAGCAGGTCAAGAAGAGCTCCACCCCATTTGGTTCCTCCAGCACTTGCACCAGGAAATTGTCCCCTACAGTTTCCAAAAACTTTCTGGATTGTCTGTGCACCGCTGTATTGCTCTCCCAGCAGATATCAGGATGATTGAAGTCGTCCATGAGAACCAGGGCGTGCAATCTAGTAGCTTCTGTGACTTGCCAGAAGAAAGCCTCATCCACCTCATCCCCCTGGTCCGGTGGTCTATAGCAGACTTCCACCACGACATCACCCTTGTTGCTCATGCTTCTAAACTTAATCCAGAGACTCTCAGGTTTTTCTGCAGTTTCATACTTGAACTCTGAGCAGTCATACTGCTCCCTTACATACAGTGCAACTCCCCCACCTTTTCTGGCCTCCCTGTCCTTTCTGAACAGTTTATACCCATCCATGACAGTACTCCAGTCATGCGAGTTATCCCACCAAGTCTCTGTTATTCCATTCACATCATAATTCCCTGACTTTGCCAGGACCTCTTGTTCTCCCTGCTTGTTTCCCAGGCTTTGTGCATTTGTATATAGGCACTTGAGATAACCCGCTGATCGCCCCTCGTTCTCAGTATGAGGCAGGAGCCCTCCCCTGTCACACGCTCCTGCTCGTGCTTCCTCCCGGTATCCCACTTCCCCACTTACCTCAGGGCTTTGGTCTCCTTCCCCCAGTGAACCTAGTTTAAAGCCCTCCTCTCTAGGTTAGCCAGCCTGCTCGCGAAGATGCTCTTCCCTCTCTTCGTTAAGTGGAGCCTGTCTCTGCCTAGCACTCCTCCTTCTTGGAACACCATCCCATGGTCGAAGAATCCAAAGCCTTCTCTCCGACACCACCTGCATAGCCATTCATTGACTTCCATGATTCAACGATCCCTACCCCAGCCTTTTCCTTCCACAGGGAGGATGGACGAGAACACCACTTGCACCTCATACTCCTTTATCCTCCTTCCCAGAGCCATGTAGTCTGCAGTGATCCGCTCAAGGTCATTCTTGGCAGTATCATTGGTGCCCACGTGGAAAAGCAGGAAGGGGTAGTGGTCCGAGGGCTTGATGAGTCTCGGCAGACTCTCTGTCACATCGTGAATCTTAGCCCCTGGCAAGCAGCAGACTTCTCTGTTTTTCCGGTCAGGGCGGCAGATAGATGACTCAGTCCCCCTGAGGAGAGAGTCCCCGACCACCACCACCCGCCTCCTTCTCTTGGGAGTGGTGGTCGTGGAACCCCCAACCTTAGGACAGTGCATCTCATGCCTTTCAACTGATGGAGTCTCCTTCTGCTCCCTTCCCTCAGATGTATCATCTGGGCCACTCCCCGCAATGGTACCTGTGGAGAGAACATGAAAACGGTTACTTACCTGTATCTGCGTTGCTGGTACATGGACGTTCCCCCTTTTTCTTCTGGAGGTCACATGTTGCCAAATTTCTTCACCGTCGTCCTGTCCCCGCTGCGCAGCCTGCTCTGAATCTTCAGAACCTTGTGCCCGTAGAAGTATATCCTGACGTCTGTCCAGGAAATCTTCAGTTTCTCTTATGCAACGCAGGGTCGATACCTGTTGCTCCAGACCTTGAACCTTCTGTTCCATTATGGAGACCAGCTTGCACTTTGTACACACCAAGTCGCTTCTGTCCTGTGGAAGAAAGACAAACATGGCACATCCAGTGCAGGTCACAACAGCTGAACACTCCCCATCCATATTACCTTCCTACTACGAGCTTCCTCAGGAGATGCAGTAATTACTCAGAGAAGTCCTTAGGGTGTAAGCCTCAGTGGGCTAACCCCAGGCGAACTCCCAGGCAAACTCCTGCTGTTTGCTGCTCTGCTGTCCCCCGCTGCTCAGCTGGTTCCCCGCCGCTCAGCCGGTTCGCGGAGCACCGGCTTTTTTAAACAGCCAGGCTCACCTGAAACAAAACACTCCCAACTCCCGCCCTTTTCAGCCAGCCAGTCAAACACTCACTCAAACTTTCAAGCTGCCCTCACTACAAACACTCCGATCCTCTCACCAAACACACACTCAGATACCCAGATACTCACCAACACAGAGTAGGACCTTAATGACTGTTAATTATCTGATTTTCAGTCAGAGAGAACATGCATGCTGTAAGGCTTGAAGGGTTTACACAACAGGATATTATATCCATATATTTTAGTGATGCTAGTTAATTTGTTAAAATATTTCAAGTAGGGCTGTCAATTAATCGCAGTTAACTCACGTGATTAACTCAAAAAAATTAATCGCGATAATCGCACTGTTAACCAAAAGAATACCAACAGAAATTTATTAAATATTTTTGGATGTTTTTCTACATTTTCAAATCTATTAGATTTCTATTACAACATAGAATACAAAGTGTACAGTGTTCACTTTATATTATTATTTTATTACAAATATTTGAACTGTAAAAATGATAAACGAAAGAAATAGTATTTTTCAGTTCACCTCACACAAGTACTGTAGTGCAATCTCTTTATCCTGAAAGTGTAACATACAAATATAGATATTTTTTGTTACATAACTGCACTCAAAAACAAAACAATATCAAATTTTAGCGCCTACAAGTCCATTCAGTCCTCCTTCTTATTCAGCCAATCACTAAAAGAAACAAGTTTGTTTACATTTACAGGAGATAATGCTGCCCACTTCTTAATTACATCACCTGAAAGTGAGAACGGGTTCAAATGGCACTGTTGTAGCCAGCACTGTAAGGTATTCGTTTGCCGTTTCATGCTTCTGCTACCATTCCAGAGGACATGCTGATGATGCTCGTTAAAAAAATAATGTGTTAATTAAATTTGTGACTGAACTCCTTGGGGGAGAATTGTATGTCTCCTGTTCTGTTATAGTATTTTTGGATGATGACCCAGCACATGTTTTAAGAACATTTTAACAGTAGATATGACAAAACGCAAAGAAGGAACCAGTGTGAGATTTCTAAAAATAGCTACAGCACTCAACCCAAAGGTTTAAGAATCTGAAGTGCCATCCAAAATCTGAGAGGGACGAGGTGTGAGTCTGCTTTCAGAAGTCTTAAAAGAGCAACACTCAGATGCGGAAACCACAGAACCCAAACCACCAAAAAAGAAAATCAACCTTCTGCTGATGTCATCTGACTCAGATGATGAAAAAGAACATGCGTCAGCCTGCTCTGCTTTGGATCGTTATCAAGCTGAACCCATCATCAGCATTGACACATGCCCTCTGGAATGGTGGATGAAGCATGAAGGGGCATATGAATCTTTAGTGCGTCTGGCACGCAAATATCTTGTGATGCTAGCTACAATACAGGGTGACCAGACGTCCGGATAAAATTGGGACTGTCCCGATTTTTAGTTCTTTGTCCTGTGTCCCGGCTGATGCACAGTCAGGACGCCATTTATCCCGATACTGCGACTTTGGACGCTTTGGCAGTGTTTTGATTTTTTTTTTTTTTTGGTTTTTTGGCTTCCCCCATTTGTCCCGATATTTTGTCCCTTAGATCTCGTCACCCTACTGCAGTAGTGCCATGCGAACACCTGTTCTCACTTTCAGGTGACGCTGTAAGCAAGAAGCGGGCAGCATCATCTCCTGCAAATTGTAACCAAAATTGTTTGTCTGAGTGATTGGCTGAAGTAGGACTGAGTGGATTTGTAGGCTCTAAAGTTTTACGTTGTTTTATTTTTGAATGCAGTTATTTTTTGTACATAATTTGATATTTGTAAATTCAATTTTTGTGATAGAGATTACACTAGAGTACTTGTATTAGATGAATTGAAAAATACTATTTTTTTGTTTTTTTACAGTGCAAATATTTGTAATAAAAATAAATATAAAGTGAGCACTGTACACTTTGTCTTCTGTGTTGTAATTAAAATCAATATATTCAAAAATGTAGAAAACATCCAAAAATATTAAATAAATGGGTGTTCTGTTATCGTTTAACAGCACGATTAATTGTGATTAATTTTTTTAACCACTTGACAGCCCTAATTTCAAGCTCTGAAACGCCAGATTGAAAATTTCAAAGATTCTGAGCCAGGTGTTTAATCTATGGTATATTGAATAAACATGTTAAATCATGAAGCCTCATTGAAATCAATGTAATTGCAGGATTGGAGCCTGAATCTTTTACTAAAGTATATTGCTTTTTCATTGACCCAGCTATAGTATCTATTGTAAAAGAAACAGCTGAGACAATTGAATGAATGACCACATATCCTTTCTCAGAATTCATGTTGAACCTGAATTCTGCTTGCTTGATGTCTTCCAATGAAAAATACCTTAGCAAAGTCCCTCTTAAAAGACGCTACTGTTGCTACTTTTTTGCTTTTCCTATCTCTGCTGCTGAAAGAGATGCTGTTGCATCCATATCTTCAGCTATTCATGAGTCCACACAACCAGAGAAAAATAAAAACAAAACAAAAAAAGCCACCCAGTTTCCTTTGTATTAGAGAAGTGAAAAATAAGTGTTAAATTACAGGATACAGAGACTGTACGAGTACAAAAATGGACCGTAGATCAAAAGAGCTCATAATGAATATGTGCAAAGGGCTGGTGAGATATCTGCTATGAGATGTGTGACATACCCAGGGTAATGAGTCGATGTGTCACCTTGTGTGCTAACGGGGGGTACCCTTTGCAATACTTTGTGAGCAGTCCAGACTGAAGGCTACAGCAGCAAACAGCCTCAAGCATGCAAGTCACGCCCAGCTATGGCTGTGTGTATGCTGCAGCCAACCACGCCTTGGCTCTTACAAACCTTAGTTATATTGCAAGGTGACCCCCACATACCCCCAGTCCTAGATTTCTCCCCAAAAATGTATGTCCTGTACTGTCCAGCCCTTTCCTGGACAATGCAAATTATATAAAGTGTGTTGTTACTTTAATAGACATAATATGCGCTTAACTTGCCATCCCAAATAGAATTTGCCAGGCACTTCAATTCAAACACATTGGATTAGATAAAAGAGTAAAACAAATTTATTAACTACGAAGAGAGGGATTTTAAGTGAATACACATAATGAGGCATAGAAGTCAGAAATGCTTACAAGAAAAATAAAGATAAAATGCAACTGGTGCCTAGCTTAATAAACTACATTAAGTTCAAAGCAAAGTTTTCTCACCGCTTGCTTTCAGTAGTCTCATTGACCAAACTACTAAAGTCAGGACCCGGTCCCCAGTTCAATGGCTGCTTCCTTTGTCCCTTCTGGTGTGATGAATTGATGGTCAGAGAGAAAAGAGGGTGCCTTAGGATGTCTGCCACCTTTTTTTTTTTTTTTTTTGTAGTCCTATCCCCCTTTGAGAAGTATTTCCAGCCAGGAGCAAGGTGACCGTCTGTGTGGAAGGGAACTCCATGCGGTTTCTTTGCTAAGATGTAGATTTTTGCTCCTGCCCCCTTTCCTGCCAAAGAATGGCCACTTAGCAGGTAATGGTCCATCAGCCTTGTTTACACCTGGCTGAGGTGTCTTTGTTCTTTGTCTCTGAGGAACCAGTTTGGCCAGTCCCCAGACTTTTCTCTGCATCTGATGAAGTGAGCTGTAGCTCACGAAAGACGAAAGCTCATGCTCAAATAAATTGGTTAGTCTCTAAGGTGCCACAAGTACTCCTTTTCTTTTAGACTTTTCTCTGGAAAACATACTTTTAGACATGATCTCAGCTTATGTTTATAATTTCACATATAATGCTGCTATGTGCATTTTTTTCATGATATTATTGATCAGAAAATTGAGTTTTTAAATGACATTTCACAAAGGTGTACTTTGTACAAAGATTATTATAATAGTGTATAAGGTGTGGACACAGATATGTTCTGTCACAGGGTGCAAATAGAGAAAAGGTTTTGGGGGGATGGATGGAATATATGTAAAGATTACAGCAGGGTGAGCTATAAGGATAATAGTTGTGGATCTCAGAAAAAAGCGATTTATAATAATCAGAGGTCATGGTGGAACATTGCTTATCTTGAATAGTTTGTGGCACCTATATTCTTTATATGATGATCTGAATTATTTCAGTAATCGGGCATAAATGAACAGAAGCTAAGAGGGAAAGCATAGGAGAATTTAACAAAAATGTCTTCACACAGTGGGGTACTTAAAGCTGTATTAGTAGCTTAGACTGAATATATCCACAAATATATTATACAAGTACTTTCAAAACAAATTACATTACAGGATACAAATACTCAGAATTGTAGGTGTTGGATGGTCATACTTTCAGTTCAGTGGGTTGGTATGTACCTTAATAGGACCAAACTAATAAGATCATTTCTAAAAAGTATATAATTAGAGCATCAAAATGCCTAATTTGTGTGGTATATTAAATTGCCTGGTAGCAGAAAATAATGTGATAGCACAAACATACTAGACTCACTAAAACTTTAACATCTGTGCACAAGAACAGTCTTAACTTTGAATTTCCTTTCTTTTTTTTTTTTGGCCTCAGTCCAATCCTTAATATTGCTGTTAGCATAGTGTTTTGTGTGTGTATGTACAAACATCTCTTATTGAAATTATAGAGCTTCTTGGATCATTGATGGAGTAGACTGTAACTGCTCTGTAAGTGTTTTTATCATTCATTGTATCATTGTGGTGGTTGCCAAACATTCCTTTTAACTCTCTGTACTATAGGTTTTTGGCTATTTTGATGAAAAGCAGACGTGCATTAGGCTAGTCATGACTGTAAATAAAATAACTTGGGTTCAGAAGCCATGTCATGCTGCTCTGCAGTTACTCTCTAGCTTATCCATTAAAGAACTGAGATGGCTGATAAAAAGGAAAAGAAAGTAAAAGCAAAATATAAGATCTTTGTGGTTTAGGGGACCAAAAACCTATTTTAAGAATAGTGCAAAGGTATGTGAAACTAATCATGTCTATTTTTACAAAACTCTTACCATCATATATACAGAATATAAAAAATAAGACAAACCAGTTGGTAGTGTGTATGTGATTCTTCTGAATTCACTGTATATTATAGTATGCTTCAGTACTGGTACACTGTAATGTATCTAGTGAATTAAATAGCCATTGTGACTGCTTATATGGCTTTTGCCCCAGCTTCCCACCTTTCGGGGTCTGGCTACCAGCAGCTGGGAAGTGTAATTACCAGCTTGGGTAGACATATACATGCAGCTCATCTCAACCTAGTGCCTGAAAATACCAGTCTGGCTGCAGCAGGTTGGACTAGCTGCCCAAGTATGTAACCGGGGGCTTAGGCAGGATTGTGCTCAGGTGGCTAGCCCATGCCACTGCCCGTGTAGCCATGGCTAGATTGCTAATATTAGGGCATTGGTTTGATCTGAGCAACTTCCCATCTGTTATGTAGACACATCCTGAAAGGGAAGACAAGAGTATCCTCATCTACCTTTGTTTCACCTCAGGCCCCTCCCCCTTGCATGTTTCCAAGCTCTGAACCCTTCACATATTTGTCTGAAAATCCTGCCCTCTTTTTCTTGTACAGCAGAACCACACTTGGTCAGCTGCTTGGGGATACTTTTCTGCTATGAAGGTAAAGGCAGGGTTTGGTCCTATGATGATTGACTGACTGGCCAATATGCCAAAAGAATCGTGCCTTGTAGCAGCATGGATTGTTGTTTCTTTGGATAGGAAATTTATAATGTTGACTCTGTGTTTTGAATGTTTTATTTCATTCAGGGAGTGTGCATGAAAGATGTAGTAGAATGGCCACAAGAATATAAAATATTTTATTAATCTTTCACATGCTGTCATCTCTAAAACAACAACAAAGAGCCCAGAAACAGAATCATAGTTGCTTAGTCATTTGGTTGCTATAACATTTGGTTAACCTTTGGTTCAAACCACTGAAATCTTGGCAACATAGTCTTTGAAGATAATAAAGTGTGGTGTTGAGATAAATACTATAAAAAATTCAGCCAAGTTCTGGGTTTTGTCAACATTTTGTGTGAACCTGTACAAAGAAATAAAGGTAGACAAATTTGAAGGTGATGAGCCAAGAATAACTTTCATTAGAATGGCAGACCTGTATTTAGCCCTTTCAATGACAGAATGCAGTGCAAGCAGCGTCTGACTTTTTATAACAAATTGTGGAAAATAAGGGTGTAAACAACCCCCCCACTTGAAAATCTGCATATGTTGTGAAAATTTCATAGAAATCTTGGCATCAGTTTTTGCTATTACAGACCAGATTTAGAGTTCTGTGAATTGGTTGCTAAGATGCATGGGGAAAACACTTTGTAGGCCATATTGATGATTGATTTGGTATTGTCAGCCTTATCCACAATCTTTATCACAGTGGTAGGTTCTTAAATGTAGCTAATACAACAAAATATTAGAGAAAAACTTGATTTAATACTTCGGTATCCTTTTTTGGTAGCTGTAACACACAATAGATCAAGAACCTAATTCCTGATTTTTCTGTACTCAACTGTTAGGTATTGATTTTTATCTGAATAGCCATGTCTTAGGTACAGTAACTCTAGAACAGAGTGGTGTTTCTGACTGTACATTTAACAAAACTGCAAACTGAAATAGCTTCCTCTCTGGCTTCTTTAACCTTTAGAAAAGGAACAACCCATGTTGAAGGAGCTAATGGTAACTCCTCCCTCCCTTCATTGGGCTTATTCCTGTGAGGTGCTGAGCATCCGCCATACCCGTGGTTTTCAGTGGTAGATGAGACACTCGGGGAACTGTGCCCACTCTGGCCTACTAAAATAAGTTGCATACAACTAACTTTCAATCACAATATCCAGATGTATGGATAAAGAGAAGTTGGTATTATAGAAAGTTAATTAGAATGTGGTTAGGTAAGCGGTTTTTGAAAGCCACATTCTTAATGGCTGGATGGCCTTTTTAGTGATGTCACAACCATTGTCCAATAGAGCCTGCAACATTATCACTGTGGATGGGGGAGAGGAAAATCCTAAATTCATCAATTAAAAAGGTTATGAAAAGTCAAGAGGGGATTGTTAGTATCTTTCCCTGACTTTTTCCAGTGTGTAATACTTCTCACAATTGTTTAGGTGCATTAAGACAACAAAAATATAAAAATGTCACCAAAACAATTACAGTACTTTTTCCCAGACAAAATCCTTCAAGAAAAAGAAGAGAAACCCTTCTCATTCAACCTACCTGCTCCAAAAAGATAAAATAAGTAAATAAATAAGTCATGCAGCATGCCCTGTAGGTCAGTAAATTCTGTTTCTTTTGGTCCAACTGAGGAATCCAGTTCCAGAGATGATGGCCTGGCACAGCAGGTGTAGTGTCATCCCCCCATCCTCTCCCATACAAATTCTGAGGACAGTTACCTTGAATAATCTGATTTCAGATGTCACGATAAAGTACAGAGAGAAAGACAGATTATGAAATCATTTCATAATCCCTACCACCTCCTGCCTATTATCGCAACTTCCTGTCGCCTTTTCCATCTGCCTTCTTTGTGGCTCTTTTGAGTATGTCCTCTTAAATTAAAACCCTAACCTGCTATGTCTAAATTAAATCCCCATTTACCATATCATTATAAAGTTATATTTAAATTTAGCCTACTCACTTCCATGCCCTGTTGAGTGCCATGACCAGGCTTCAGGGGGAAACTGTTTTTTCTTTGATATCCCGCTGTCAGGAGCACTCTGGTTCTTTGGGAATATAATCAGATGAATACATTTTGACTGCTGATTACTGTTCATTTGCAAACAGCACTGGAAAGCCAAGCATTTACAATCCTCAGGTTTCCACATGGTGAGCTGTCCAAGTCTAGCCACAACAGTCATCAGGAGAAAATTGTTAGTGTGTCTCTTTTCATGATGAGATGCTTAATGAAGTACTGGGATAAACAAATTTTCCCCTCTGAAGAGATTAGATTATAAATCACTCTAGGTACTTGCCTGCAAAAATTAATTTACAAAATGTAATAGTTCCCCAGGAGCTTTGATAAAATAGTGGATGATTATCTAGACATGAGTTAAATTAATATATAAACCCTGCTAGCTTGACACTTGTCATGAATATAGGGGGAACGGTAGCAACATTTATGTATGCTTGGCAGCTGTATTGGATTGCCTTACCTGTAAAGGCTTAAGCAATTCAAATAACCTAGTTGGCACCTGTCCAGAAGGACCAATGAGGAAAGAAGATACTTTCAAATTTTGGGGGGAAGGATTTGTTTTGTTGTTCTGTTGTTGTTCTCTCTCCAGATGGAGGGACAAGCCAGCAGGTACACTATCTCCCAAAAATCATACCTGGAATAATCCAACTAAAACCACAGAAACTGTAAGTAGGGCAAGGAAATGCGTTAGGTTATCTTTTGTTTTGGCTTGTAAATTTCCCTATGCTAAAGAGGTAGTTTCATTCTTGTTTGTAATTGTGAAGCTGAGCCCAGAGGGGAATCCTCTGTGTTTTAAATCTTTTTATTACCCTGTAAAAGTTACCTTCCATCCTGATTTTGCAAGTATGATTCTTTTACTTTTTTCTTTATAAATAAAGTTCTTTTTTTAAGAACCTGATTGATTTTAGTGTCCTGAAGGCAAAGGGTCAGGTCTGTGCTCACATTGCTAAGGCAACTGGTCATTTTATTCTCAAGCCTCCCCAGGAAAGGGGATGAAGGGCTTTGGGGGGATATTTTGTAGGGGGTAGGGATTCCAAGTGACCCTTCCCTGAATATTTTGTGTAAATCACTTGGTGGTGACAGCAATATCAGTCTAAGGAATTAGTGCCTTAGAGAAGTTTTAACCTAAGCTGGTAGAATATAAGCTTAGGGGGTCTTTCATGCGGGTCCCACATCTGTACCCCAGAGTTCAGAGTGGGGGAGGGTGGAGAACCCTGACAACACTAGTGTCCTTTTGATCTCAGAACAGGCTGAGGTCACAGTATTCCAATTATGAAGTGTACCCATGCTTTAATTTATAACCTGTTAGCTTTGTCTGAAGTGTAGATAGGACTTAATTTGTGAATTTAAATTTTAATTAAGACATTTTTAAAAGTACAAGTTTACTTAAATGTATTGTGGGCTGCCAAGTAATCTGTTCTGTTAATAGTAAATGACCATTTCGATAATTAATCAAAAACATGTTTTAGCTGTTAGAACTTAGGCAGAACAATTAATTGCTTTTTAATTATAAAGGGGAAAACATATGTCAGGCTTAAAATCAAAATTGTGAGGCCACAATTCAAAAATCAGGCAATTTACAGTTCTCAGACCAATTCAAGCCAAATTGTAGCTCAATTGACTTCATTGGAATGAGGCCCATTGTGTTTCCATAATTTATTCAAAGGTAAGTTGTTTCCATAAAATACATATAAAGAAGGATATTGTTATTAGTGGATAATTGTGTAGTGTTACTGCCATTTGGGAATACAAGCAGCTGAAATTCTAACCACAGGGGGTTCCGTTTAAAAGCAACAGGCTGAAACTTTAGTAACATAAACACAAATTGTTACCCAGGCTCCTCATCCTTAATGTAGCAGACTTTGACTCTGTGCCTAATCATGACAGATAACCCTGCATCCCCACTTTTTATCCATTGAGCCTCAATGCCATTCGGAGGCAGGATTCTTTAAAGAAAATGAGGCACACTCATGGACATGCCTTATATCTGTGACCAATTATAAGATCCACAATCTTATTTTGGGAAAAGTGGCTTAGACTACTGCTCTCACTACAAGGAACTGCTCCAGGAAAGTTTCAATAATAAAAAGACCGTATAACTAACCACTGTGTAACCAAGATGTGAATTCCATCTACTGTCTTGTCAAACATCTAAAATGAAAGTCAGTTTGGGACAAACATGAAATCAATATGCCATCAGAACTGACTCACTTAAAATCAAACATATTGAGTGATTCTTGAAGGATGATCCAGAGTGAAAGAACACCATTGAAGCTTATTCAGCATCCTACAGATGAAGAGTTCCTTCCTGACTCCAAATATGGTGACTGGATCTGGCAGGGTTCCCGCCCCACTCTGAACTCTAGGGTACAGATGTGGGGACCCACATGAAAGACCCCCGAAGCTTATTTCTACCAGCTTAGGGTAAAACTTCCTCAAGGCACAAACTCTTTGCCCTTGGAGGGTACGCTGCCACCACCAAGTGATTTAACAAAGAATCAGGGAAACGACCACTTGGAGTTCCTATTCCTCCAAAATATCCCCCAAAGCCCTTACTCCCCCTTTCCTGGGGAGGCTTGAGAATAATATCCTAACCAATTGGTTACAAAGTGATCACAGACCCAAACCCCTGGGTCTGAGGACAAGTAGAGAAATCAGTCAGGCTCTTAAAAGAAACAGAACTTTATTAGAAAGAAAAAAGGTAAAAGAAGCACCTCTGTAAAATTAGAAGGGAAGCCTAATCTCACAAGGCAATCAGATTTAAAACACAGAGAATTTCCCTCTGGGCAAAACTTTAAAATTACAAAAAGAAAACCAGGAATACACCTTCCTCTCAGCTGAGAGAAAATCACAAGCCAAAACAAAAGTAAGCTGACGCATTTCTTTGCTAGTACTTGCTAATTCTAATGGAGTTGGATTGCTTGCTTTCTTGATCTCTCTCCGGCAAGCACACAGAACAGACAGACAAAAGCCTTTTCTCCCCCCTAGATTTGAAAGTATCTTGTCCCCTTATTGGTCCTTTTGGTCAGGTGCCAGCCAGGTTACCTGAGCTTCTTAACCCTTTACAGATAAAAGGAGATTGTGCCTCTGGCCAGGAGGGATTTTATAGTACTGTATACAGGAAGGTTGTTAACATTTCCCTTTATATTTATGACAGGATCATACTACACATGTGAGGAAGGATTAGCCATACTAAACCGTATGAGATATTTTGATTATCACTTGTATCAGAAGTCAGACTTATCAATAACTCACTTGGCTTTTGTCAAATATGAAGCCACATGGAAGTGATGCAACAAGGTGGAGAGCATTGGGGAGATCTTTGTGCTTTTGGTGGATATGCTTTTCCACAAAGACGCCTCAGAGAAGGCCATTCCTGTGAACTGGCAGAGTTTGAATCTGCTGTTGACACCCACCAGCATTATGCAAAAACCCACAAGTCACTCTGGAAATTTCAGAGGAAATGGGAGGAGCTGGTAGATACGCTGGAGGGGAGGGATAGGATACAGAAGGACCTAGACAAATTGGAGGATTGGGCCAAAAGAAATCTGATGAGGTTCAATAAGGATAAGTGCAGGGTCCTGCACTTAGGACGGAAGAACCCAATGCACAGCTACAGACTAGGGACCGAATGGCTAGGCAGCAGTTCTGCGGAAAAGGACCTAGGGGTGACAGTGGACGAGAAGCTGGATATGAGTCAGCAGTGTGCCCTTGTTGCCAAGAAGGCCAATGGCATTTTGGGATGTATAAGTACGGGCATAGCGAGCAGATCGAGGGACGTGATCGTTCCCCTCTATTCGACATTGGTGAGGCCTCATCTGGAGTACTATGTCCAGTTTTGGGCCCCACACTTCAAGAAGGATGTGGATAAATTGGAGAGAGTCTAGCGAAGGGCAACAAAAATGATTAGGGGTCTGGAACACATGAGTTATGAGGAGAGGCTGAGGGAGCTGGGATTGTTTAGCCTGCAGAAGAGAAGAATGAGGGGGGATTTGATAGCTGCTTTCAACTACCTGAAAGGGGGTTCCAAAGAGGATGGCTCTAGATGTTCTCAATGGTAGCAGATGACAGAACGAGGAGTAATGGTCTCAAGTTGCAGTGGGGGAGGTTTAGATTGGATATTAGGAAAAACTTTTTCACTAAGAGGGTGGTGAAACACTGGAATGCGTTACCTAGGGAGGTGGTAGAATCTCCTTCCTTAGAGGTTTTTAAGGTCAGGCTTGACAAAGCCCTGGCTGGGATGATTTAACTGGGAATTGGTCCTGCTTCGAGCAGGGGGTTGGACTAGATGACCTTCTGGGGTCCCTTCCAACCCTGATATTCTATGATTCTATGATTCATGCTATCTGATGAGATCACCAATTAATAGTGCCAATTTCAGTGTGCGACAATAGCAGTTGACTTATTCTCTGTTTTCACAACTCAGCTGGGTTATATTGTTAAACCTGATTCAGTTCAGGTTAAATCAGCTCTGTTTTTGTCTATAGATTTAGTTTCCTTGACATATTGGAGACTTTCAGGTTCAGTTACTGATTTTCAATTTTAATTAAATTCAAAGCTTCTCTGTTTATTTTCAAAGCTCAAGACAAGAGTAGATAACTGATATGAGAAAAAGGAAAGTGTGTACCTCAGCTCATAGTTTTTCAATCAGCAAAAAATTCTGTCCTTAGCAACGATAGCATAGCTTGAAATTCTGGCAGGGCCTTTGACTCATGTGTCATTGATAGAAAATCTTTGTCTATTCAAGCAACATGATCTGAAAGAGAACATGAACAAATTAAGCCTGATAAGATCAAAACTGCATGATTGGAGAGTTTTCAAATTATTTAAGCGCAATGGAAAAAGGTTTGGCCAAAGAGAAACTAGGGTTTGGGAAACTCACAGAAAACATGACTGGAACATTTGAGATGAGTATGCAACCGCTTTTTGAAATAATAAAAAGCTAAGTACTTTAACAGAAGCTAGTCTTGGATTGTCTGATGTGTAGAAAGAAGCCGTTACTGTTAGTGGTAACACATGAAAATCCTTACCTTACTAGCCAAGGTGTAGCTTTGATAGAGCCAGGAGCAATAGAGACATCTTTGGGGCCATAGGTGGGGTTTGAGATCTTAACTGGGAGCAACTGTGCTCCTCTCCCTTCTTTACCCTTTTGTCCCCCCTGTTGCTTCTCTCTTCACACTTCCTTCCTCCTGCTTAGAGTTTGGGCAGGGAAACTGTTGCAGTAGGGCATATTCTCCAGACTGGTGATTAGACTGGCCCCCGGGACCACCAGATATCCAGCAACTTTGTTAAGGGTGAGGCTGAAACCGTGAGCCCACAATGTCTACACTCCTCCCGGAATCCTTTTTTTTTTTTTCCTTTCTGGGCCAGGACTAAGTTGTAATTTTTCAAATAGTTTTATCATGACAGACAACCAGCTTAACTGATCATCATTGCAAAATTCAGTTGAGTCTCTGTCCATGTTTGGGAAATTAGCATTTGTTGTATAAGTCATATGTAGAAACAGTCATTTCTGAAATTTCCTACTATTACTGAGAATTGGAACTCAGAGAGCTTGCTTAATTAAGGATAAATATTTCTTCATTTACCTCTTTAGTGAGTTTCTCCAAATGCTACAGGATTTTTATATACTATTCAAAGAGAGTTGTGCTATTGTAAAGTACAACTCATTACTATTATCATCCAGTGTGTTATTGTACAGTTAGCTTTTCCACTTGCTTCAGTGGCCTTTGATATACACCTCTACCCTGATATAATGCGGTCCTCGGGAGCCAAAAAATCTTACCATGTTATAGGTGAAACCGCGTTATATTGAACTTGCTTTGGCCTTGAGCATTTCCATTATTAATAGTCACTTCTCGCCCCCTGACTAACCCCTCAGAACCCCTGACCCATCCAACCCCCGCCCGCTCCTTGTCCCCTGACCGCCCCCACCGGAGACCCCCCTCCCATCCTTAATCACCCCCACAACCCCACCCCCTACCCAACCCCCCTGCTCCCAGTCCCCTGACTTCCCCAACCCCTATTCACACCCCCGCCCCCTGACAGGCCCCCCGGGACTCCCACGCCCTATCCAATGCCCCCATCCCCTGACCGCCCTGCCCCAGAGCCTCCGAACCATCCAACCATCTCCCCCCCCCCCCGCTTCATGTCCCCTGACTGCCCCCTGAGACCCTCTGCCCCTTATCCAACCCCTTGGCCCTGGCCCAGCACCCTTAACACTTCGCTCAGAGCAGTGTGTCGGAGCCTGATGCACTGATCTGCCGGAGCACACAGCTCCGCCCCCCAGAGTACTGCATACCGCTTTTTCTGAATTTGTGTTATATCGGGTCACGTTATATCGGGGTAGAGGTGTATTAGTAAGTTGCCAAGCATTAGGTTTTCCAAACAAACTTAGGTTCCTTTTACACTATTTGCAAATGTGCCTGGTTGAAGTGAGCAAATAGTGGTTTAGTTATGCAATAACACGAGTATACTTATGGAAGAAAATAAAGAAATAGAAGTTATCTGTTGTACTAGTTTAAGTAAACAAATCCCTGTCCTATTATTGCTTCCAATAAAATGAAACCATGATCAACAGTAATAAAACAAAAACCAGACAAATAGTTTATCTTTCTGCTCAGCTTATTGAAGATCATTGAGGATGCATGTACTACATTCAGAAAGAAGCCAGTTTTCAGAGATTTATCAGAGAAATCCAGTGTGGTGTTAAAGCCATGCTGGGTTTTGGCTGACACCTAGCAAAGATGTGTATGATCTGGTTCACCACATCATTAATTGCCTCTTTTAAAGGCAATTAGTGACTTTTTAGGAATGCTTCTTGAAAATTGTTTTCTGGGTGATGTATGTGTAATAGTGGCAATGACTTCCGGAAAAAAAAATTAAGACCTGTATGTTAAAGTAATATACAGTAATTTGCCAAGTTCAGTGCAAACATTTTTGAGTTAGCAACTACATATGTATTATTGGAAGTATTAATTTCTGTAATATAGTCCATCTTTCAACGCATATGGTCTTCCAATAAGAACTTTGGCCCTTTATCAGCCTGATGGGATAGGAAAAGGAATATTCAAAATAAGATCTCTACTTCAAGATTGAAAATACATGCCCTTGACTATATTACTGTAAAAAGATAATGTGAACAGATCACAGCATTGAAATATTTGCAGCAACAGAATAAAATGCTGTTGATCTGAACTTGAGTGATGTGCATAAAAAAATACAAATGATTGGATGCCTTATTTAGTATTATATATATTATCTTGGCTTTGAAGGAAGCAAAATGCTATGAAAGTTTAGTATATGATTTCATTAGTGGAGGTAGAAATATAACAGATCCTGAGATAAATTTGAGTGTAGAGCCCGGGACACCAATGATGGAATAATATTTGTATCAACATATGTATATAGTTAAGACTGTAACACATCTTATCATCATAACTTGAGTCTGATAAACTATTTTTCAGACTTATTTGGATACCAGTAGAATCAAAAAGCAGGAATTTGAGTATTGGTATTGATAATCTTAATATGAAAATTAATGATTGTTTTATAAGGTAATATAGATTTGTGCTAAGATGTTCTGGTTTCAAGTTATTGACCGGGCTAGAATTTTCAGAGACTTACAGGATCTAGGTGCTCAGCTCCCATTGAGTCTTAGTAGGCTTCTTTGAAAATCCCAGATCAATATAGTTTTTGGTATTGATAGGGATCTCCACCTATAGGGCTCAAGGATTCTAATTCTAGGTTTTCCTATTGTATGCAGATGCACCATTCTGGTAAACATATCAAAAACTTTGAATTTACAGCTAGGCTAGATATATATGTTTTTACAACCCATGTTACTAGTTGAACACAATCTTTTGTCCATCTCCCAATAAATTTAGAATTTAAAATAATTGGTGCTGTTTTTAAAAATTATAATCTGAAGATTCTGAACAAGGAAATAGTCTGTCTAAAAACTGTTCCCTGTCAGGTTTTTAAATACTAGCTAGACTTCTATTTTACTGGATGTTTAAGTGTTCAGCTTCTATATGACTGGCTTGTATAAAATAATGTTTTGTGACCTCTAAAAAGTGTTGATGATGAAGCTGACTTCTGAAACAAAGATCTGGATTGCTCAAAATTAATACTGATTGAATTTCTGTAAGGGCAGAAATCTGTGGAGAGCATATCCAAGTGAACTTCTATCATCAAGATTAATTTGATATTCCAAGGAGTAACTATAAGGCTCTGAATTATGAAAACTGGGAATTTGACTTAGTTACAAGAATATTGTTGAGGCATTACTATGAGTACACTTGGTACCATAGCAAGAGATTTCTATCAAGGGAATTTTTGTTACATTCTTGCATTTTACCAGTAATCACTGATAAGTGTACTTGCTTTCAGGTTGCCCAAGAGACTAATTCTTTTTCGTCACGTAACTGAGATTCCAGAATGAGGTTGAGGAATTGTAAAATGGTTATAATTTTGTGAATCCATTTTTTATTTATTCCCTGACTCATTTCTTTGTATTGAGTTGATGATTGTAAAAGTAATGAATTAAATAGAAAAATGTTTGTATGTTCTAATTTGCTTCTCTTTCTCTCTGGGGTATATCGCTTTTCCATGCCTTCTGTTTGTTTAATTAAATAGGCTTCGGGGAGGAGGGTTCTTCTTTTATTCGGGGGCAGGAATCAAACTCAGTTAAAGAAAAGACATGTGACATGGCTGAAGTCATACAAAGCAGTGATTATGCAAACTATTATTTAGGGGGTTGGAAGTCTTATTCTTGAAGTTTCTCTAAGCTTTGTTTTATATTTTTCGTTTTACATTTTAATTTAAATTTTTGCTGGTCATCATGACAAAATCTCTAAGGCTGACTGTTTATCAGTATCATTGCCTTTATTTAATGTTATTTATAAATATGAACTTTTCACTTAACTGTGCTTAAAGGAAAACATTTATCCATGATAATACCACACCTCCAGCTCGGTATAATGCCACCTTCTCAGAGACCTGACTTTTGGAGGGTATTAGGGAAATTTATTCATAGGAGTCTTTTAGGGTGATCAGAAATGGGGTTTTGTGAATGAGCCACTTTACTGTTGCAACTCTTTTTTAAATTAATTCATAGGCTGCATGGACATGTGTATGTGTATATTCATTTCAAGTTACTATTTATGCCTGTCTCACACCTGACCATTATAGACAATACAAATATCAAATGCATCAGTAATCTTAAAAACAGAATAAAAAAACTTCCCCTGCAGTATTATTTCTATCACGATCCTCTTCACCCATCCTCAATTAATATTGTCTTTGGATCTAAGAGAGCATGTGAGTCTTGCAGAATGCCCTAAATATTCGCAAATTTGGACTCTGGTGAACCAAGACAAGAAGCAGGTTTCTGAGTAAAATAGTTCTCACTGAGAACATCCAGCTGTCAGCCCCCTCAGTCCCCCCTATTTACACCAGTTCTGATAATCATAGATGCTGTTGTGCTGCATGGAGAGAGTGATTGTCTCCCAGTAGATTGGATCCAAACTATTTAGGTTATTACTGTATAAGTCAAACCCAACACCCTGTCACCTGAAAATCAACTGCTAACCAGTTGAGATCACTGCTCACAAATGTTAATATGCACTGTTTGTGAAAGATCACTCAGTAAGCAGGATACCTCATTCATTCTGCACTAGCTGCAGTGGATGCAACTTTCTTGCTAAGTGCATATAAAAAGCATCTTGACAACTGCTGCATCGTCACATTCAGAAACTCTTGGAAATACAATAATATCATGATGTGAGCTTTAAAGACAAAAGCATACAAATCCATTTATCCGGAGTGCAAATATAGGAGTAGATTCTCACCTGCAGGTAAGCCCTGCGTCTAACAGGATATTAGCTGTGACTCCCTGATCTGTGCTGCCCAGTCTCAGCATAAATCTAATCAAGACTGGATGGTTTTTAAAAGATATGTTCTAGTTGAAACAGGAATTATTTCAGGGAAATTCTTTGGCCTGAGTCATGCGGGAGGTCAGACTAGATGGATCACAGCCATCCCTTTAGATCTTAGAATATATGTAATCAGAGCAGCTGCTCTTTTCATAGCCTATCTCTAGTATGCATCCGTAATGGCTCCTGCACTAAAGGTGGAGGGACTACTGGCACAGGAGCCAGCTACATAGCCTCTGCCAGCTATACATCAGAGAAAAGTGGTTATAGCAGAGCTGAGAACATGAGTCATTATCTCCACCATTTCTTTTGGTTGTTTCTTCTGTTCTAGATTCTTCATTTTCTCTGAATTGAATGTTGGCCAGTTAGTCCTCTCCCAAGCTCCATTTTTCCCTGGGTAAATTGTTCCTCTGCACTAGGTAGATCTAACAAAATGGATTAAGGGCTACAATACAGCCCTTGGGAGGATGGAAGACATGGAAAGGGGAGAGAACTTAGGGGTTAAGAATGAGAGAGAAAATGCATCCAAAATTAACAAAAATAATTTTAAAAATTGAACTATCAGATTTTCCAGTCCTTACTCTGCTTCAGTGGTGAAAAACCATTCACTCCACATCAGGGAGTCCAGAAATCTCTTGTCTTTAAAAAATATTAACTTCAAACATTTTGCATAATCATGTACGTAGAACTGTCAGAAAATGTGGTTTTTAATAGAAAATTTAGAGTTTTTTCAGTGAAAAATAAAAAACTTTCAACTGAAAACCAAATATTTTGATTTGGAAATGCTGCCCACAAAGCCTCATGGGGTTGTGGATAGTAGGGTTGCCAACTTGGTAATATTTAAAAACCAGACACTCCAGCAGGAGTGCCAGAACCTCCCCTGCGCTGCCTCTTCCCCCTGAGGCCCCACCCTTGTCTGCCCATTCCCCTGAGGCCCCCCTCCCATCCACTCCTCTGCCACCCTCCCCCCTTCGCTTGCTGCTTTTCTCCTCCTGCCCCCGTGCCCGGGTCAGGAGGCACTCGTCTGCGGATCCTGGGTGGGGAGCCACAGCCGCCCAACACAGGTAGGAAGTGGCCCCAGCTGAGTAGGGGCTGGCACAGATGATGACCTGACACCTCCCTGTCTCCCCCGCAGTAACCAGACATTGGGTGTCTGGTCAGTAGATGTGACCAGAAACTGTCGGGTCCCCTTTTCAACTGGACTTTCAGGTTGAAAACTGGGCACCTGACCACTGTGTAGTTGCACCATTCCCCAGTCTTCTCATGGAGGAGTCAGTGGGCATGAGGCACAATGGCAGCATTTTTAAATCAAATTTTTTTCTTTTTTTTTTTTTGCCAAAAACCAGAGGGGGGGTGGAATTCTTTCAGGTGTTCAGTTTTTCAACAAAGAATTGACTTTTTTGTGGAAAGCAGACACTTTTGAAAAGTCAGTTAGGGCGTAAGCAGGGATTGCAGGATCAGGCCCAGAATCTTTTGATGAGTTTCATTTCATATAAATGCCAAATACTGATATTTAAATATAAAATTGCTCCATCCTACCATTTAAAAAACATCTTTTGAAAAAGTGAAGAACAAACTTTTCAGTTAACCAGAATATAAGCTGATAATGATATTTGAAATATAGTGTAAAGTAAGACCCTGAGACAAGTTTTCTTAAAAACAAAAAAAATAGGAAATTCTAGTGACAACTATGATGTGCTATACAAATACAGAAAAATTTAAGTGTGTGAAATATTAGTAGGAAATTAAGGTCCATTTCACTGAGAGAAAAGCAATGAAATATAAATTATTCAGGGAATTACAATGTGTTATACACTTCATGCTTTTGAAAGTTAGTAAATTCTTCGAGATGTTGGGAACAGAGATGCTGCCGCACAGCAACGGGATATTAGAATACACATTGTGTATTTATGAACTGATTCCCTAATAGATAACAACTGGACTGGACTGGAATGTTGCAGCTATTTTAATAGCCCTTCCATTATTCTAGGGATTTTTTCCATTGTTTCTTAACTCAATTAACTAGAATGGCTGTAAAGTGGTTTACAAAGTATTTTGTATTTATGTTTTGCAATCATTGCACCAATGTTTTACTGCACCACAAATTTTAGACAAGCTCTGCAGTATGTAAACATCTTGTAAATTAATATCCCTTCTTGTCTAAGTGTTTAATGACTATTGATCACTAGTTTGTCATGAATTGTAACGTATCCCATAGTTTAATTTAAAAAATATTTGTCAAATAGTTTAGAAATTATTGTGCAGGACTTCGTATCACAGCTGGTGTAGTTTAAGGTTTGGACAGAGTCACTGCAAATGAAGCCCTGCTGTGAAATAAAAGTCAAAAGGCATCTTGGCATCCCAACCATTTCCTTGGGAGAAGATTACAGCCTGAGTATGCTGAACTTTATTGCCATGGGCCTCATGACAGTATTCAGAAACATGCATGGCATTTTTGTTAAAGAAACTCAGATGTGCTCAGACACAAGGGATGGCATTCTTGTATTTATCTGCATCTTAAACAGAAAAATTAAAAACAAATTTTACACTCATTACAAAAGAACTATAATGGGGTACAGTAAAAATACAGAAGAATTTATTACTTCTACATGTAGGAGTTGTTTCCTTGTTCCCTAAATATTTTTGTTATTAAAAAATGGTAGAACAACAAATCATAACCTTAGATTGTGAAAAATGCATGTATTGTGAGATAGGCACCCAAGAGCTCTCTTTCTAATAAAGTACTGTTGCTAGTGTTTGTTTGCTGCTAGACCAGAAGAGCTGTGGGACCACAAGCGGAAAAATTCTGCATTGTTAGTTCATCATCCAGAGTATAGCTGGGTTAAACTTTTTAAAATTGAATAAAAATTAGGTGCTTGAATGCATCCATCCAAAATTGCATCCATGACATTCTCTCCCCTGCATTCTCCATCAATAAATCCACACAAACGTATGAGAGGCCAGAACCTCGTAAAGCCAAGTATAAGAAATTTTCTAAAGTTAAAACAATCTTAGCAGAACTTCCTACAGACGGGGATGTCATTCTGCAGCCTTTCACACCAAAGATCTGTTTTGCAAGCTACCAGCTCTCTCGTTGGCTAATGAAATGATCTACAGGGCCCGTTCTTGCTTCCAGCTGTGGCCCCTTTGCACCACTTTAGTGGTGTAGTGGGGCCAGAAAGCCATCTTAACCAACCAGCTAAGGGGATTTCTCTGGGGTGAGGTAGACAGCTCTGTGTCTTCCCCCTAAGAATGCCTATTATGGGGCATGGTTGGAGCATATTTTTGTTCCAGTGATCCCAGGATAGTGTAATGTCCCTTGTGGGTGTTGCACCTAGTGTATCTCAGGGCAGAGGTGAGGTTGGTCTAATTTGCATTGAATCATCCATAAGATCAGGGAGTCACACAGGCAGCCGCCTTTGCCCCTTGCCTTGCATTGTACTGAGCACACACAGCTGCAGCTTGAGCCCATAGCATCTTTCCAGCCAGTGGTCAATCTCACAAGAGGTAATAATAGACTGTAACCTCTTCACTTTTTGTTACTGAAGGTAACTGGAGCTCCGTCCTGCCCAGAACACTAGTTAGAGGTATGTATCACCTGAGTAGGCATAACTACAAAATGTTCAAGGGGACTTGTGGGGATATGAGTTGGTGAATTGCACCCTCCCTCAGTAAACTTTCTCTTCATAAACTTTCCATAAAGTATAAGACATTTTGGGGTGGGGAGTTTGCACCTACAGGGCTTGGGCCACATGTGGTTTATATGTGGTTACACCAGATAAATTGGGGAGAGATTTCAGGCAGAAGTAGTAGTTTCCATAGTGGGGAAAAACTGCCTTGCCAGTATTACCAGAGATCTGGGGTTTAATGTCATACATGAAGTACAAATGGCAAACAATGCCAAATATGCATATTTCACTTAAGCAAATATATGCAAATATTGAAGCACATTAGTAAAGATAGGTAGATGCATTTTTGCATGATCAGGCTTGTGGTGTTTATTGTGCAAAATCAAGCAACTTTATTTTGTGTATCTTTGCCTCTTCTCCATTGTGTGATACATTCTATCCCTGCATCATGTCTTCCTTCTGCCCCATCTACAACAAAAGCATTCTGTTTCCCAGGTAAATTGCAATACACACACAGAGTGCTGCATACAGATATTATAAAGTAATTATACATTTGTTATATGAAAAACAACCTTGAATTGTGTTAAACTTTTTTAGAAAAAAATCTACCCGTGTAAAAGGGTGTATATCACATCCACATTCAAAGATTTTAAGAACAACTCAGGGCAATTTTCCCCACAGCAGAGAGAAAAGATAGCTCCTTGGAGGCTTCACAACCACTCTGATAGTCCTGTAGTTGGAGAGGTGAGGGCACAGGTTCTCTGTGTGGATCCTTCAGTCATTGTCTTCCTCTATGCCTCACAGAGGTAATATGTCCAGGCAGCCTCAGTGGAATGGATGTAAACACTATTACAGCCTAGAGGAAGAATTCCTTCTTCCTCACCCCATTGTGGAGCAGAGGAACACAGAGTCTGGTACTGACTTCATAAGTGAAACCTATCTGTATTTGATGGTTATAAATTAAGTAACCATGAAATTAGCTTTCCCTAAAAGACGTAATGGCTGAAAACCATGTCCACATTGAAATTAGTTTGAGTTTTGCTGGTGATTTCAATGGGGCTTAGGATTTCATTGTAATTTAAGAAAAATTAGATTCCATGCTGTATTTTGAATATATATATTCATTATATTATATGGCTTTTGTTATAGGAATAACAAGTGTTTAATACCTCTTTTGACAGTCATTAAAGGAGGATAGCAGATTAGGTTATCTATAGGGTTAAAAACCTGTATTTAAGTGTCTTAAAAGGTTCTTATAATAAAATTCTACATAGGAACATATACTTTTTCATTTAATTAGAGGCAGCATCCAAATAGATCATATAACAGATATTATATGACTGTTAATATCTCATAAAATTGTTATTTTATGTTAAATCTATTTTTAACTCTGGGGAACGTATGAATCATAGCCTTGAATGTGTGCTCAAGTATTTCTATTTTAGATTATACAATCCATTAGATGCATTGCTTCATGTAAAATAGATAACATGACTGTCTATAATTAAAATAATTAAATCTTATAAATATTTCATATTGTAGGAGGATAAGAGATATTTTTGTAGGGTGACTAGAAGAGTTTCTAATTTATATAATTAAGAAAAGGGTAAATCTGCAGTGCTTTTTTCTTAGGTAACAATGTTGGCTGTTTTATGTACATTCATTGCTTGATTTAATTAAATTACATCTTACACTTATTTGCTTGTTGTATAAAAGATGATGTTTCCTCTTGTTTACAAATCAAGAATACTAACTTGTAGCTACGTGACATTAACACTTTCTGTGCCAATGAACATAGAAACTATATTCAACCAATCTCATAATAGTAGGTGCAAAATATATTTTTAAAATTTGGAATATTAAAAAGAGTTAATCGGTTTTGAAATATTTTCCTAAATATACTTTCTAAATTACTTATCAATAAAGTTGTAGTCCCATTGTTTTCTAGTAACACAGAATCAGTTCATAAAATAAAGCAGTCTTTCTAATCCACCCTAATGAGCTCTGTTATTGCTTTAGACGAAGAAAAGATAGAAAATACTGTAGTAATTTGGGTTGAACAATATAAAGTAATCCCATAATATAAACTGTACAGACAGTATAAATGCTGTAAACCAATAAGAAGCTAAACATTATAAAATGTAACGACAATATAGGGAGAAATCCTGGCTTCACTGAAGTCATTGAGGGGAGTTTTGCCATTTACTTGATTAGGACCACGATTTCAGCCTTAATGTTTAGTCAGTGTTGCAGAAATATACGTCATCATCGCTTGTAGTTTCACTACTTATGATGAGTTATCAGTTCTTTCCTCACTCCTTTGATAAACATAGCTCACTTTAATCTTACATGCATTTTCCTTTCTTTATGCATTAAGGGCCTAATCCTGCAAGGTGCTGCACGCTCTTGGCATTCATTAAAATAGATATTCAAGGCACTCATTACATCACAGGAGGTGATCAGCACATGGCAGGATCTGTATCAGTATATTGTATAGGTGTATACACTGTACCATTATGCACACACATTTTACCATATATCAACAACTGGTATGTAGCTCATTAGTGTGTGACTTTATATGGTCTATGTTATGTTTATTATATAACAATGTACAATAGACTGCAGCTAATGGCATTTATTTAAAATGTTTCAGAACTTTGAGCAAAATCGTGCTCAGCTCTGTACGGAATGTAGAAAACACAGTTCCTGTTCAAAGTGCTTACAGTCTAACGTAGATACAGTTTATAGTTATACAAGACAAAAATTGCCTTCAGTGATAGAAAATCTCAGTGTGGTGTAGATTTTCCTATTTTATTAAAAACACAACACATTTTAAGATGGCTAGATAATGAGAAACTTCATAGAAGTAGTGAATTTTCAAGAGGACAGGAATATTGCTTCTCAGTGGAAGATATCCCTCCCAAGTTTTATAGGTCATGTGACTGAGAGGGAACTGGCATCCCTAAGAGTTTACTGTTGCTTACTATGGCTCCAATTCTGGAAAACACTTAAGAATATGAGTTATCCTGTTGAAGTCAGTAGGATTATTCACAGGTTTAAGGGATTTGCTGAATCAGTGTGTGTATTTCCCCTGAATTCAAGCAGGAACTCCTTCCTTCATGTGGATGTTCATTAGCTGTTCTCCACTGAGAATAGGAGGAGGATAGCAGGTTGTTGTCAATGGTTGATGAAGTGAGGAAGTAGCCGTTGAAGCCTCCCAAAAATGCAGGTCAACTCTGACCCTGACTATAAGGGTGAGGGAAAGAAGAGATGCCTCCCCATCCCAGCGCCAAAAGCCTAAAATTTCCACTAGGTTCCAAAAGCCAAAACAGCCTCCTGCCTTCTTCCAGATTCAGAAGCTCCAGCTGCCTACAGCAAGTTGCCAAAACCTCCAATTTGCTTCTGTGAATTCTACAAAACAGATAGTGTCAATACAAAAATTTACTGTACATTGAAAATCTGAGGGTAGCATAAAATACATTTAAATTTAACATCAAAAGAAGTAAATGGAAGAATACAGTGCTGATTTTATTAAGTATTTTCATATTTTATTCAATAAATACTTGAAGCTGCCATTGAATTTTCGGTTTACTTCATAGAATCATAGGGTTAGAAGGGACCAGAAGGGTCATCTAGTCTAACCTCCTGTCAAGATGCAGCTTCAGAAATGTCTGGTCCACAAAGTGAATTTTTAGTCCTTACTGAACAGGGCATGGAATCAAACCAGTTTTCTACAAGAGTTGGTATCTCATTATCAATTGTCATTATTTATAGAAAGGCTATTTGTGTGCTAGGAATAATTCTTGATTCCCCATGTCACTCATCTTCATTCTATGTAAATTAAGATAGCAATTTCATTGCTTTGCAATATCTCATCAGGAATTTGTATCAACCCCTTATATAGTGATGGTCTGGCCTTCACAAATCTGAATTCATTTCATACAGTACCAGTAGTTATGTGACATTTACAGTACCTGCATGTAGGTAATTAAGAGTGTTTAAGATTTCTACATATAATCTCCATTAATTGTGGTATTTTAGTGTGCTCAGACAAAGCAAATGAATAGTTAATGGATTTTACTGTACTTCGAGCATCAGTATTAGGAAGGTATTTTGGGGAGAAATTTGTCCTGGAATGGGATCATTTTACTTGTATTGTCTAATGCTTTCATCACATGCTGGACAATATATATCGATTATACCACTACATTAGAAGTGTAGAGAGAACTGCTGACATACCAAATGTGGGGAATTGCATATTTGTAAGTAAAAATGCAAAAATAAAGCACCATATGTTGTCTGTGCTGTGGTGATATATATCTTTTAGACATATGTTAGCTCTTGGAATACTGAATGCTCTCTAGGTGAGGATTCTAAGATTGCTCAGTTTTAGAAAGATATTTTTGTGTATGTTTTGGGTAAAAGCCAAAACTCCAACAAAATAATTTGAGCCAAAAGATTAAATGGACAACTTGAAACAATCAGCATAGATCATTTTGCATCTAGACACACATCCATAAAATATACAAAAGGAAAATAAGTATTTCTTTGTAAAGCATTGAGAATTTTTAAATAATGTATAGTCTCACTTTAAATATAGAGTCATCTTACTAACTTAAATTGAAAATATTGAAAATGTTAAAAATGTGACATGTATTGTATACACATACCATCACATGAATATGTGTGTCAAACCACAAAACATTCTTATAAAGTAAGGTTATAGATATGGGCAACAACATAATAGCAAATAATTCACAGTTTGAGAATGAAAGGCATGCCAGACTTTCCCTTCTGAACTCCGTTATGTCTAGACACTGGAAGAGTGGGACTCGTGTATAATTTTACAAACTACGTAGTATTCTCAGACACATATCACAGTAATGAAAGATATCATCAGAGTATCTATCATGCTTTTCATCATCATTTTTTTTTCAGTCTATAATGATCACCTTCTCAACTGGTATGAGATGCGTGTGCAGAATGCAGTTTTACACGCACGTATTTCCATGCACAGTTGGCACATTCACGTTCAGACAAGGCACAGGTCTAGACAACTAAAAGTTCATTTACAAGTACAACTGGGGTAACCTTGCATAAATGTAGGCTTACAAGTGTGCATCCATTTATACACCACCTTTAAAATCTGTCTCTTAAATCTTTGGTCAAATTTTGTTTTTTTCATGACTGTGTGTACATTGATGTGTTACTCAGGATGACTGGGCTACTTGAATTGAGAAAAGAGCACTGAAGTACTTGTTATGAAAAAAGTATTAAAAATCACATGGACTTTTCAAACAACTGGAAAAAACTACCTGAAGATTAGATTTTTGGTCTATCAACTTTGGATCCAGTCCTGTGGTTCTTAACACTAATAGGCCCATTGACTAAATTATGACTTCTTATGTGAGAAAGAACTGCAAGATAAGGCCCTTTAACAGTGTCCAGTGGTCCTCTGTTGATGTGAGTGCATCAAGTATTACAATAAATTGCATAACAATTCACATGAGCAGTCACAATGAAGTTAGGATTACTAGAATGAGGAGAATGCTTTCCTAGTTGTAGGTACAGATGAAGAGTTGAAATTCGACATTTAGTAGTACAGATTAAATTGCAAAAAGTTTGATTTGAGAGAAAATTGTAAGGTAGGAAATGTGTCAGGATGAAGGTATAAATAAAAATCTTGGCAGAGGAACAGTCCAGATAATTTTGGATTCAGGTAATTTATCAAAGATTAATAATAGATAAGCAGATCTCAGATCTTTGGGTTGAATTGAAGGTTCTCAACCGTAATGGTCAGCATGAAACAGGAGTTGAGAAAGATAGTGCTAATAGAAGTTATGTTTATGCCACTCATTATCCAGTATATAACTGGGTATTTGTCTTATAGAAAGTTGCATTATCATGTTTCTCCAACCTTGGCAACAAGGACCAATGAAAAATATCCAGTCCATTTAAAATTTAAAAAAAAAAAGAGAGAGAGAGAGGCCTTTCAGAAACAGATTTCTTTGGATAGGGCGTCGTGGACTGCTTTCACATTATGTTTTCACTGATTGTTGTTTGTTAATTATTTTAAAAAAATCTTAAAAAGTCAAGTAGTTTGTTTTTAAACCTTAAGCTACCTATCAATTCTAGTTTCCCTTAAATGATTTCCACAACAAGATCATTATTTTCTTCAGTCCACTCACTGCTTCATTTACTTTGGCGTGACATCTCTTTCTTTATCCTTATTTTGAAAGATCTGAGTGACACATTTCACTGTTAAATTAAGCATTCTCAGACTATAAACAGTTAGTGGGTTTTTTCCTCTTTTAAAATAGGCCATTTCAAAGCTTTTGGAAAAATCATGGAGATAATCATTTCATATAGGTTAAAGTCAATTTTTGCATATCTTAAAAATTACAGCTAATGAAAGAGCTTGGTTCCCAGTCTTGCTCACATTAAAGTCAACATGAGTTTTGCCATTCACTTCAGTGGGTTCAGAATAAGGTCCACTTATATTGTTTCACATAAGGAGCTTCAATTTAATTTAATTGTATTATACAAAATAGGATTACTGACCTTTTCAGTTCACCGGCGTATGGGTAGTGAAAGAGTTAAGACTTTGCATCATATTCTGTACCAGAAGGCTCTATTCATTAAAAGTGTTTTGTGGACATTCCACACGCAGAAGGCTGCAGTAGAATTGCCTACCTTTTCTAATCTATTGAGCAGAAATTTGGCAATACTGCTATTTCATAGCAAATTTCTACTGAACATTAAGAGGTTTTGGAGGTTGAAACAAATTCTGCTCACCTTACTCTCATAAGTGTCTGTCTTTCACTTTGTTGGCATTTGTAAGTAAAGAGAGTTAGATTTGATACTTAGTTATAAAAACCTTTCTTCCCACCTTCGCCCCTATTCATTGCAGTGGTGTCATTCATCTTCTAAGATCTTGTCATGTGAAAGATGATGTTCCCCCATTAATACAATATGCAGTTCAGTCATTAATACAATATGCAATCTGTATGGATTGTCTTCATTTTCTGCCACAACTTAGTGGTAACAAACCCAAACTCCATTACAAAACAAAAATCTTTAAATTTCTTCCCCACCAAATACAATTAACTATGACAGAAAATATCATATTACCTCTGTAGAAATCCATGGTATTCCCACATCTTGAATACCGCATGCAGATGTGCTCGCCCCATCTCAAAAAAGATATATTGGAATTGGAAAAGGTTCAGAAAAGGGCAACAAAAATTATTAGGGATATGGAACGGCTTCCATGTGAGGAGAGATTAATAAGCCTGGGACTTTTCAGCTTGAAAAAGAGATGACTAAGGGGGTATATGATAGAGGTCTATAAAATCATTACTGGTGTGGAGGAAGTAAAGAAGGAACTGTTATTTACTCCTTCTCGTAACACAAGAACTAGGGGTCACCAAATTAATAGGCAGCAGGTTTCAAACAAACAAAAGGACGGATTTTTTCACACAACGCACAATCAACTTATGGAACTCTTTGTCAGAGGATGTTGTGAAGGCCAAGACTATAACAGGGTTAAAAAACCAAACTAGATAAGTTCATGGAGGATAGGTCAATCAATGGCTATTAGCCAGGATGGGCAGGGATGGTGTCCCTAGTTTCTGTTTGCCAGAAGCCGGGAATTGGTGACGGGATGGATCAGTTGATGATTACCTGTTCTGTTCATTCCCTCTGGGGCACCTGGCATTGGCCACTGTTGGAAGACAGGTTACTGGGCTAGATGGACCTTTGGTCTGACCCAGTATGGCCGTTCTTATGTTCTTAACTCTGATTATTCTGTGAACTATCTTTGCGATAGTTTTAAGCTTCTCTCAAATAAAGTGTCTTTGAAGCTTCTTTTCTAATTTTATCTATTCATAATTCAGAATTTAAGCTGTTCTTCACATAGCCTCTGTATATGACCACTTATGAGATCAAGGCATCAGGACATGTGAATATACAGAAGCTCATCTTGAAGAATTACAGCTACTATTTTTCTTTTGTATAGTTTGTTTTTGGTAAATGTACTTCAGTATTTATCATTTGACTCACCATGATGATAGTTAATTGAATGTCATAGATTTAAATATAATGGGGCTTATTCTTATCTCTCATGCTGATGTATATCAGATGTAACTCCACTGAAGCTAGTGGAATTATATTGGCATAAAATAGATGTGAGATGAGAATCAGTCCCAGCATGTTAAATGAATGCCTGCTTAAATAGTGGTTTCTTGAAATAACATTTCATCAACTGTGTGAAAAATACTTAAATTACAATGGACTAGTAATAACCTCCTCTATAATGATTCATACTTTCCTTCCATAAAAGTGATTATGAACAATGTACTTGTTGTTTCCTTGTGTAAGTTTTGAATTAAAGTACATTACATGCACCTATTTACTGTATTTATACAAAGTAAAATTTCAAAATGATTGTATAAAATAAAGTTGAAACCAAAAGTTCATAGAAATGACTTTTCTGTATGTTTGCAGTTATTATTACCACACTTTTGTTGTTGTTGAAACTTAATGCTACTGTGCCTTAGACTCAGCATTGGCAACAACCTAGCAACTTTGCTTCAAGTCAGTTAATGGCCTTGTTATTACTCTGGGGTGTGCAACAAGAATGATCCTCAACCCCTAAGAAAGGGGTGTGTGGACTACCCATCTCTAAGAGCACATTCTTATTGCTGATATATGGAGTAGAATTGGCTCACCCTTATGACTGGAGGTTAAGGTACCACTGTTGGAACAATAAGGGCAGAAAGGGACATATAACAAAAACGCCCATCCCCAGCAAAAAGGAAAAGGTCAATCTGCCTATTATGTATAAATGTGGTTCATGCTGTCAGCTAGTCATCATGACTTTGCTTATTTTCTGTGTATGTTTTTCTTGAAGGATTGTTCAACTTCAGAAGAGTACAGCATTGCTGCAGCATTACTGCCCCTGACAACTGCATTCTACAGAGTAAGTTTTTACTGGTTTTAGTTTAAGTTGATTACTGTTTTCTTATACGTGTTTACATTTATTTAGATCAACAGTTCTCAAACTGTGGGTCAGGACCCCAAAGTGGGTTGGGACCCCGTTTTAATGGGATTGCCAGGGCTGGCATTAGACTTATTGGGGCCCGGGGCCCAAGCCTGAGGACTTCAGCTCTGGACGGCAGAGCTCAGGCTTCAGCTCCAGCACTGGGCAGCTGGGCTCAGGTTATAGGTCCCCCCTGCCCGGAGCTGAAGCCTTTGGCCCCCCCGCCTGAGGGCAGTGGGACTTGGGCAGGCTCAGGCTTTGTTCCCCCATCCTGGGGTCATGTCGTAATTTTTGTTGTCAGAAGGGGGTCGCGGTGCAATAAGTTTGAGAACCGCTGATTTAGATCACTAAAAGGATGGAAGTGATGACAGGAGAAAACCTAAAAGGTAGGAAGCCTTCTGCCAAAGCCCACTGAAGTCAATGAGTGTCTTTCAGTGAACGTTAGAGGGCTGTGCATCAGGCCCAGAATGAGGGGGAATGCTTGGCAATAGGAGTTCTGACTACAGCAGAACAAATAATTGATTTTTCAGTTCGGCCAGCAGACTAAAAAATCGGAAAAAATATTCAGTTCATTTCCAAAAACGTGTGGAATTTGTCAGCAAATCGGAAAAATCTGTTTTGGGTTGTACAAAAAGTTTTGTTCTGGTCAGTATCATATTTATTGCCCAGGTCTTCAGTTATCCAGTGGAAACACTCTGAGACTATGGAAGTTGAAAGGATGATGATTTTCCATGTTTCAGACCTGAATAGAAAAACTAAGAAATCTGACTGTCACTTGCACAAACCAGATGTTGCTGCATAATGGAAAAAGAATTTTGTTTTTCCCAGATCTAATCTTCAGGTTAAGTGACTGTCCCTGGTTTATGCCTCATAAGACTCACATTCCTTGGCAAAAATGCAGAAGCAGGTTTTATTTTGGTTATATTTTTGATAGAAAATTAAGATTTAATCTGTTTTTAAAAAACGTTGTTTAGAATGCCAGATCAGCAGGGGAACTTTTGGAGGGTCTAAGTACAGGGATTCCATTTGGAGTTGGAAGATGAATAGAACTTTTAAAATATATTTCAAATTCTTTAGAGTCTTCCAAAATTTATGCTGGACTGGAACAAATAGGTCTCAACCTCTCATGGGTCTTCGTGGAGAGGGCTGTGTATGGGCATTCTTCCTAGGAAATTGGTACCTATATATTTTTTTAAACCATCCTTATCCCCCATTACTTGTTTGGTACTAATTCTGGAGAGCTGCACTGAGTCAGGCAGCTGGTGGTGGTCCTCCATTTCTGATTTTGAGGAGAGGACACCATCAAGGAGGAGAGGACTACTGTCAGGCATGCTTCCCTTCCTACCCATTCCTAGTGTTTGGAGCGGAGGTCGAAGCTGTATGTAGGGTTGGGCCTGGATCAAGGGGGCACTGGAATCGAGATCTGGGGACAGATCAGGGTCAGAACCGAGATCAGAATCAGTATTGTAGCTGGAAACCAGGTGCAAGCCAGGGGTCAAAGCTCTGTGACCAGAATCCAGGGACAAGCCAAGTCAGTACTGTAGCCGGGGTTCATGTCCAGGCCAAAGGTCAAAGCCGGATAGTCAGCGTCCAAGGAGGATCAGGAAGCAGAGGCAAGGCTGTAAGCAGGTCAGTAGCAGGGCTTGAGCAAGATTAGAGTAGGGCAAGGACAAGAGTGGAATGAGCTCAGGCAAGGCTGGGGAATAAAGAGGAACAGGATCAAGAGCAGGCTTGGAGTCTCAAGCGTCTGATGCACTGCGGGGCTGCAGGAGAGTTCCTGGCGGTATAGTGTTGTTGTACAAACTGATCTGCAGCTTTGGTGGAGTTTGGGAAATACCTAGGAGTGGGGGTCATCTGACCCACGCTGTACTACAGGATAGGCTGCTGCTGCATGCCTAAAGGCTGTCATTACAGGCTCTGTAGGAAGAGTAAGTTAGTGCAGCTGAGGTATTGCTGCGTGTTTGAGTGGTGACTCCCCACCGCTCTGTTGGAGGTGAGCAAGAAGCCCTGGGCTGGCTGCAGGTTTGCCTCACAAATACTGCTGCTCATCCTATTTCCTCACCTGAGTTTTCCTGTGAAGGACCTCATAGCTTATTGAATGGCAGGCTGGAAGATTCTCTCCTCTCTTCAAATGGGCTTCCCTTTATAGCAGCCCTAGCTAGAAGAATAAAAGCTTTCCAGATTCTCACTAGACATGTTGCTATCTGTGATCAGCCCAAAGGGACATACAAAATTCAAACTAAGCTAGGGAAAATTGTTTGGGGGGTTATTATTTTTATTAAAATGTATTCTGGCACAGAATTAGATTTGTTATTAGAACCAAATATATGTCATGGCTTTTCTTGCTCTGTTGCTTATCAGTGTTATTAACGATATTTATAGGATAGATTTTTTTCTCATTATCTTATTTCTCTTCAGGAAAAACCAGTGTAGAGGCCATTGGCATTCTAATTCTGTTGCACACATTTGTTGACAATCCATACCCTGAACTCTACTATGACTATTTTACATTTTCCGTAAATGAAGTTATAGTGGTGCTTGTAATTATTTGCTTCTTTTAATAATGTTTTTGTTATCACTCCTCAGTATAAAATGTAATAGGCATTTTAAATACACTTTGAAATGGTCCATCCAAGAAGCACAATCTTAATGATAGTTGAAGAATCTGAGGCCAGGAGTAAACAGGAATCTCAAATTTGTTAAGGGTATTTGTTTTACTTTATGCCATGTTCCAGAGGTACCCTTTTGTGTCTCATGTGCAATTTGTACTATTTCACAAAGGGGTTGTATCCCAAAAGAATTACCAGTGAGACAAACCCTACAATAAATTTAGAGATGCTGTAAAATTTAATTCAAAAACATGAAATTTACAGAACTGCTAAGTATCTTCTCAGTCTTTTATAACTAAAACTCAAATGTACCAGTTTAATAACTGATTTATCCCTGGGTCTGGGGACCATAATACCAGTATATCCTGAAATTGCAGTGGAATAGATTTTTCCATCTTTAACTATTATAATCTTATCATTAACATCATTTCCTGTTCCTTCAGATCAAATAGTAAAAACGAGTAATCCAACGTCTCAATTCCACATCTAAGGTACTGTGCATAGGAAATATTAGTATTCATAATGTGCATTCATTTGAATTACCCAATGAGCTAAAATTATTACAAGAGAGGCATTTAGTTGAAAGTGTGCCAGAAGTTTACTTTATCTCTTTGTTTAAGTTCATAAAGCAAAAGTGATGACAACTCCTCAGTGGAACTATTCTATTTACTTTCCAGGCATCTTTACTGTATATGTATGAATGCTGTACAGCTACAAGTATTTAAAGTATATATATATATTGCAGCAGAAGAAGCATTATTTAGGATAGTCCAAATAGGCATAAAGAGGTGTTGGAATCATAAATGCAATCAAGAAGAAGAAAAATTAAGCTGAACAACACGCAAAACTTACTTAATGGTGTGGTTTGTTAGACTATAGGATGGTTTTCCAATGGAAGTGGTAAAAGTTCCATCCTTTGAGACATTTAACAGTATACTGAAAAAGCATTAAAAATATATTGTAGGGAACAAATGTGCCCTGGCATTGGGTGAACAGGGTGATCTAATAGATCTTTTCAATCTCCTAATGTCTCTGATTATGAGAAGTTTACTGTAAGGGGGTTACTACATGTATTTAATTAAAATAACAAGACAGATTATTTCAGTTTGCACCATGCTGTGGCTTTGGCTTTTGGGATGTCCAGTAAAATTCCAAACTAAGCTGTTGTGAAATGTGACAGTACAGGATGTGATTGTGGAAGTATACTAACTCATGGTTGGCAGCATTCAATTCATAGACAACAAGTCAGTACATATTTGCGAGCTGAAAAAACGCTTTAAATATTTTCTACAAAAAATCACAATGTTTTTTTTAAAATCACAATACTTTTTTAAAAGCATTTAACATACTAGACATAAGTTATTAACAGAATGTGACTTATCTGTGATAGCAGTCCTCTTCACTGTGTACTGTAATGTCATGTAAGCAAACAAATCTTTTGCCTCTGATCAGAAAAGGTTTTAGCTTACTATTAGTAATACTTATGGAATTTTGTTTAAATTTTAAATAATATAAATAAATAAAACTTATGTATGCCTGAAGATAAAAATATATTGTCCAAGGTTTGCAGATGTCCTCTGTTATTTGTTCTTTATTTGCTTTCTAATACAGAGTTGTCTAAAACAAAAAAAGTATAGTGTTCTCCTGGTAGATGTTTCTTGATAGACAAAAGTATTTCACTTCACTGATTCCATGAAGAATGCTACAGTATATGGGACATTTTCCTTTACTTTTTTTCATAATAATCCTTAACATTTTGTGGTACCTTATGTCCTCAAAGTTCTTTACAAACATAAAAGAGCTCAAAGCAACTGTCATAGAAGTCAAGAGGAATATTGTAATTAACTCATTTCTGTTATATTTTTCCTCTTTGTATGGGGTTTCCTTTCTATGAATTAGGAACATAAGTACTGTAAGAAGTTCCATGACAAATACTATGTTGTCTTTGGCTATATGAAAATGGGAGTAAGTTCAACAGGGGAGAAAGTCTTTTCCACTGAGACCTTTAACCTTACTTCCTGTAGCTGGACTTTTCTGGTTAGGAAGGCTAGCAAGCAGCTTTCTTAAAGGTAAAAAGCGTCACCTGGCTGCAATGAACCTGAGGTTCAGAAACCCAAAACTGTTTTGAGTAACAGCACACAATATTTTGAATTTTTACCATCCTTTCTGGATTAATTCTAATACAAACATGAATTAGATGTTGTAGCAGCAGACTGTAAAGTGGCATATAAAACAGTAAATACGTTTCAGTATTTTTAATTTTTCTATAAACCTTAAAACATATGGACTGAAAAAAATTTAAAAATTTAAGACAATGTTTGTCTCTTGTTACCTCTGTCCTATTTTGGGGTTGTCTTTGTTGTGAGTTTCATTTGCTGCCATTTATTTCTGGGGGCCAGATTCTGTTTTTACACACACATTCAGGTCTCCCATTGACTAATCTATCCTAGCAGTTCATCATCCTTAAACAATGTGGGTGAAATTCACACCTGTGCAGTAGACCAACATAAGCCCTGTGTATCATTTAAATCTCATGTAAGTAATCAAAATAGTGCTTCAGTGGTGTACAGGACTTGTGGTGAATTTCACCTACATATACTGAAGTTATGCATTTAAATAAAGAAATGAACTTAGGTGAACAAGAAATATTGATCAGGACACAGAACAACGAAATACCGGTATGGAGATGCATTTTGAAGTGAACTTTATTAATTTTAACTTTTATGGAGGATCTATCTCACTTCTCCTAAAATACCATGCATTTACTTGAGTACACTGCAGTGTTAAGTAGCCTCATGCTAAATAGCCAGTATTCTGGGTTTGCTCCCTTCATCCCAACCTCTAGGATTCAGACCACGTTGCAACTCTCTTACTCTTCCCCCAAAAATAAAATACACTTTAATGTGTACCACAAGCCAGGTCTACATTATATGTTTTTGCCACCAGAGCTGTATTAGTTAGGAGTGTGGAAAAAATCACACCTCTAACCAACATAAGTTATGCCGGCAAAAAAAGCCATGAAGGTGCAACTTATACTGGAAAAAGAGTCCTTTCATCAGTATAAGTTCTTGTCATTCAGGGAGGAGGTTTAACTATACCAGCAAAAGAACATCTCCACTAGGGAGTTTTACCAATATAGTCATAGAATCATAGAAACGTAGAGTTAGAAGAGACTCTGAGAAGTTATCTAGTCCAGCCCCCTAGACCATCCCTGATAGGTGTTCTCCAACCTATTCTTCAAAACCTCCAATGATGGGGATTCTACAGCCTCCCTTGGCAACCTATTCCAATGCTTAATTATCTTTATTGTTAGAAAATTTTCATAATATCTAACCTAAATTTCCCTTGCTGTGGATTAAGCCCACAATTTCTTGTCCTATCTTCAGTGGACATGGAGAGTAGTTGATCCCCATCCTTTTTGTAACAGTCCCTTAATGTATTTGAAGACTGTTATCAGATCACCCTTTTCTCAAGACTAAACCTGCCCAGTTTTTTTAACCTTTCCCCACAGATCAGGTTTTTTAAACCTTTTATAATTTTTGTTGCTGTCCTCTGGACTCTCTCCAGTTTGTCCACATCTTTCTTAAAATGTGGCACCCAAAGCTCATATACTATATCAGAGTATATCAGCAAAACCTTTATAGTGTAGACTAGCCCTCAGACTTCTAAGATGTAAGGTGTCCTCTTCATCCTACATAATAATAGGTTCCACCAGTTATTTCCTGGGTCTCTTACCATATTTACATCTGGTAAACCCTTTGAGCTTCTCATCCACAAGTTGGCAAAATTCTGAATTCCACTTATAAATGTACATCATTTAAATTCCTATTCTTCTTGGAGTGATTGCTCATGTGTATTCCACAATAGGTGTACGTGCTTGCCATGCACACCGGTGCTGGAAGTTTTTCCCCTAGCAGTACCCATAGGGGGAGCACCCCAGCGACCTCTGGAGTGGTGCCTCCATGGCATGGTATATGGGGAGCTGTGTGCTCCCCCCTCCCTCAGTGCCTTATTGCTGCTGGTGAAGGATCAATGGAACTGTGCTGCTCCAGCTTTGCTGTAGCTTGTCCCCAGAACCTTTTGTTCGTTCAGTGCTAATACCTGTAGTTAGTTAGCTGTTACAGTTAGTTCATTTAGTTAGAGTACCCAGGCCGGGGCATGCCCCACGCCCCAGGTTTTAAGGCGTGCAACACTTGTCAGCGATCTATGCCAAGGAGTGATCCGCATGCAGATTGTCTGTTTGAGTAAGACCCATATCAGTGATCATTGCAAAATTTGCAAGTCATTTAAACCTTGGACTAAGAGAGAAAGAGACATTACGCTCCGGGACATTTTCATGGAGTCGGCGCTGACCCCGGCTCCAGCGCACCACTCCGAGTCGGCACCAGGCACTGCAGCATCGGTGCGCAGCGACCTCCCGGTGCCTTCAACTAGTCGGCACCGTTCCCCGTCTATGGGGCATAAGAAGGCTAAGAAAGTGCCTTCTTCGCAACGGCACCGAGGTAAACCAGGGGCAGAGACTAGACCCATGTCGGGCAGTCCTCGATCCCCTCCAGCCTCTAGGCCTCCGACTCACATTGAGCAGAGTAGCCTGGCCGCATCGGACCAGGCCTCCCCAGATATCCGGATGCCATCCACGCCGGAGGCCCTGTCATGACCATGCCGGTACCAGGAGTGCCGCCAGTGTCAGCCCCTCGCTCCAGAGGCAAACCACTGCTGGGTTCTCCCCAGTCACCCCCGGCGCCGGTCTTGGTCATGGGAACATTCCCGACACCATCCTCCGCCCAGCAACCATTTGGTATGCAGTCCTCGTGGCTTGTCCTCGACTCCCACCAGACTGTCTGGTTGGGTACCGTCCGATCGGGGCTCCCAGCACTGCTCCACGCCATGGAGCGATTACCGCCGGGACTGAGGCAGACGTCGCCAGAGGTCCTCGTCTTGCAGGGGTTACCGCAGCTGGTTGCGGCACGGACGTCGTCGCCGTTCCCGCTCGGAATCCCACTCCAAGTCTCCACCAAGACGCTGTCTCCACAGCCTGGGGCGTTGCTCGCTGGCACCACACCACACCGTCGCAGGTCCACCTGTTGGAGCAGATCGCGGAGCAGCAGCTACAGGTGGTACCGGTCCTCCTCATCCAGATTGTGGTCCCGTGGGCGATGTCGCTCCTGGCACCGCCGTTCCTCCCGGTCCCGTGACAGTGGCAGGTTGTTCGTCCGCCCGATCTCCACTCGTAGTCACCCTTCCATGGGCTAGGCCAAACAGCTGGGGCCATCGGTGCCAGAGCAGGTGCAGTGGCACCATGCCCAGTGGCTGGCACAGTGGTACCAGTGGGCACCGTGGCCTCCGACGCAGCCCCCGGTGCAGGTACCCAGGGCCTCAGAGGTGCCGTCGGCCTCCCTCTCCAAGCCCCCAAGGAGAGGGTTGGTGGGACGTACATCCTCGGCACCGTGCCCAAAGACCAACCAGGTGGTGGACCCTTCAGTGCCAGCGGATACCCAGAGCACCGTACCGGCTTCCTCGCCCTCCCCGGATGAGGCAATAGTGGCCCCCGCAACCCTCCGTCCCACAGGAAGACTTCAGGGCCCATCAAGAACTTTAAAAACGGGTGGCATCAAGCCTTCACTTCCAGGCAGAGGAGCTGGAGGAGCCCTCGGACTTCCTGTTCAATGTACTGTCATCTTTGGCACCGGGCAGGGTAGCTTTGCCCCTCCATGAGGGGGTGGCAAAGATTTCAAATGCCCTGTGGCAAACACAGGCTTCCCTGGCCCCCATCTCGAAGAAGGCGGAAGCAAGTACTTTGTACCCACCATGGAACACAAGTACCTCTACACCCACCCAACGCCCAACTCCCTGGTGGTCAAGTCGGTCAACCACAGGGAGCGGCAGGGCCAACCAGCCTCCATTCCAAAAAATAAAGACTCAAGGAGGCTGGACTCTTGACAGAAAGGTTTTTTCATCCTCGAGTTTCAACCACCATGCTCTCCTGGGCAGATATGAATTCAAATTGTGGGGTTCGCTGCCCAAATTAGAGGACTCCATCTAGGAGTGCGATAAGAAAGAGTTCAAGGCACTGGTGGAGGAGGGTGCAGCTGCTGCCAGGGCGTCCCTGCAGGCGGCGTCAGATGCAGCGGACATGGCAGCTCGATCCATGGTCTTGGTGGTGTCCATGAGAAGGGCGTCGTGGCTCCAGGCTGTCCAGTGAGGTGCAGTCAGTCATGCAGGATCTCCCGTTTGACGGCAAGGCTGTTTGCGGAACAAACGGATACACAGCTGCATGGCATGAAGGACTCCTGCAGACCCTGGGTCTTTATTTTCCGGCTCCGGCCAAAACTAAGTTTAAGCGGCAGCAGGCCCCTGCCCCGGCTGCCCATAAAAAGTCAAGAGACTATAAGAGGTGCCCTCAGAGGCAGTCAAGGCTTGCCCTGCTGCCTGGGTCCTCCAAAGGTAAGCAGGCAGGAAAAAGGTGGTTTTGATGGGACGCCGGGGGGCACCCTGACCGTTCCTGAAGGGGATCCCCCCTCAATAAAGCTTCCCTTCTGCAATCGGTTGTGTGCCTTCCTCCCAGAGCGGTTGCGACTAACCTCGGACCACTGGGTCCTCAACACGGTCTTTTAGGGCTACACGCTGCAATTTGTTTCACCCCCGCCCAACCATCCCCAACCCCCATTCCTTCTGGGGGATCCTTTGCACAAAGCCCTGCTAGAGCAGGAGGTGGGGCGGCTCCTAGACCTGGGAGCAGTGGAAATGGTCCCCGGGGAGTTCAGAGGCAAGGGGTTCTACTCCCACTATTTCTTTATCCTGAAGGCCAAAGGGGGACTCAGGCCCATCCTGGACCTGCAGGATCTGAACCAGTTTATGGTCAAACTCAAGTTCCACATGGTCTCCCCAGCCTCCATCAGCCCCTCCCTGGATCCAGGGGATTGGTATGCCGCCCTGGATCTGCAGGACACATTTCCACATCCACATATTCCAGGGGCACAGACACTTCCTCCATTTCCTGGTGGGACAGAATCACTACCAATTTACTGTCCTCCCGTTTGGCCTATCCACTGCCCCAAGGGTGTTTACAAAATGTATGTCAGGTGCCGGGCAGTCCAGATCTTTCCCTAGATGGATAATTGGCTGGTCAAGGGCAGCTCCCGGTCGCAGATGTGGGATCACGTGATGCTTCTACTGTCCACATGTGCTGCCTTGGGCCTGTTAGTAAACGACACCAAGTCCACGTTAGTCCCGGTCCAGCACATAGAGTTTATCGGGGCGCTCCTCGACGCCTCATCAACCACCACCTCCCTCCCACCTGACAGATTCGGGACCATAAAGGGGCTCATTGACACGGTCACAAAGTTCCCTGTGACAACGGCCGGAGCATGCCTCCAGCTCCTGGGTCACATGTCTGCGTGCACGTATGTGGTCCGCCATGCCAGGCTCCGAATGAGGCCTCTCCAGCTTTGGCTGGCCTTGGAGTTCTCCCAGGCCCGGGACAAGATGGACAAGGTCCTCACCGTGCGTGACCCGTCATTGGAACTTGTGTCCGATGCGTCAGACCTGGGTTGGGGGGCCCATGTTGGGACCATTCAGACCCAAGAGCTGTGGTCGGCCTCAGAGCTGTCCCTACACATAAATGTCAAGGAACTCAAGGCAATGTGTCCGGCATGCATGGCCTTCCTCTCGCACTTACAGGGCAAGGTGGTTAGGAGGTCCTCACGGACAATACAGCCTCGATGTTCTATATCAAAAGGCAAGGTGGGACCCGATCCTTCGCCCTCTGCCTCGAAGTCCTCAGACTGTGGGACTTCTGCATAGCCCAGGACATCTCTCTGAGGACCTTCCACCTGCCGGGCGCCCGCAACATGCGGGCAGATCGCTTGAGCAGGGACTTCTTCCAGCACGAGTGGTGTCTCCACCTGGAAGTGGCTCACCAGCTCTTCGAGTGCGGGGAACTCCCCAGGTGGACCTGTTCTCGACAAGATAGAATCCACGCTGCCCCCGGTTCTGCTCCAGGTGGGGTCTGGGAAAGGGTGCTATCTCCAATGCCTTCCTCCTGTCCTGGTCGGACCAGTTTCTCTATTGCCTTCCCCCTGTTCCCTATCATCAGCAGGGTCCTGGAGAAAGTAAAAATGGACAAGGCACAGGTTCTCCTGATTGCCCCGGCATGGCCCCAGCAGCATTGGTACGGGACCCTCATGGGCCTGGCAGTGGCTCCGCCGCAGCAGTTGCCACTCCGCCCAGACCTGCTCTCCCAGGACCGGGGCTGCCTCCTCCATCCCAACCTAGCAGCTCTCCACCTCACGATGTGGCTGCTCAATGGCTAGGCGGGGAGAGCGGACGTGTTCAGAGGGAGTCCAGCGTGTCCTTCTGGAAAGTAGGCAGCCCTCCACACACTGCGCCTAGTTGGCAAAGTGGTCCCGATTCTCCAGATGGGCCTCCGAGCAGGGTGTTTCCCCGGTGGCCACCCCGATCCAGCTTATCCTGGACTATCTCCTTCACCTTAGAGCCTAGAGCCTGGCAGCCGTATCGGCCTTCCATCCGCCAGTGCAGGGACACACAGTGTTCTCGCATGCTATGACTGGACGATTCCTTAAGGGATTGGATCGTCTTTTTCCATATGCTAGGCCCCCTGTCCCACCGTGGGACCTGAACGTGGTGTTATCCTGTCTCATAGGGCCCCCGTTTGAACCTCTGGCCACGTGCTCCTGGTCTCACCTCTCATGGAAGGTTGCCTTCCTGGTTGCTATCACATCAGCCAGGCGGGTCTCGGAGCTCAGGGCCCTGATTTCCAAGCCCCCGTACACGGTTTTTCATAAGGATAAGGTTCAGCTCCGCCCACACCCCACGTTCCTCCCTAAGGTGGTCTCCGCTTATCATTTGGGCCAGAACATTTTCCTGCCTGTCCTCTGCCCCAAGCCACACGCGTCCAGTGAGGAACACCGCCTCCACACACTCGACGTGCGTAGGGCACTGACTTTCTACCTGGAACGAGCTAAGCTGTTCAGGAAGTCCTCTCAGCTATTTGTTACCTCAGTTGAACGCATGCGGGGTCGGTCCATTTCCATCCAGTGCCTCTCCCACTGGATCACCTCATGCATTCGCACCTGTTATGATTTGGCGAGTGTTCCCCCACCACCAATTGTAAAGGCACACTCGACTCAGGCCCAGGCCTCGTCAGCTGCCTTTGTGGCCCACACAATATCCAGGATATTTGTAGGGCCGCCACTTGGTCTTCAGTTCACACATTTACTTCACACTGTGCGATTGACTCCCAAACCAGGGATGATGCTGGGTTCGGCAGGGCCGTACTCTGTCCTGGGGATCTGTGAACTCCTCTCACCTCCAAAAGATATGGCTTGGAATCACCTATTGTGGAATACACATGAGCAATCACTCGAAAAAGAAAAGACAGTTACCTTTTCCATAACTGGTGTTCTTCGAGATGTGTTGCTTATGTCTATTCCACATCCCGCCCTCCTTCCTCTCTGTCGGAGTTGTCTGGCAAGAAGGAACTGAGGGTGGGGGGAGCACACAGCTCCCCTTATACCGTACCATGGAGGCACCACTCCAGGGGTCGCTGGAGTGCTCCCCCTATGGGTACTGTTAGGGGAAAAACTTCCGGCACTGGTGCACGTGGCGAGCACACACACCTATTGTGGAATAGACATGAGCAACACATCTCGAAGAACACCAGTTACGGAAAAGGTAACTGTCTTTTCTTAAAAAGAAAAGGAGTACTTGTGGCACCTTAGAGACTAACAAATTTATTTGAGTATAAGCTTTCGTGAGCTACAGCTCACTTCATCGGAATCCGATGAAATAAATTGGTTAGTCTCTAAGGTGCCACAAGTACTCCTTTTCTTTTTGCGAATACAGACTAACACGGCAGCTACTCTGAAACCTGTCTTTTCCTAGTTCATATTAACCTATAATTGGCCTCTAGAGTGCTCAAGGAAGGCAAAAAACAATTTGGACAACTTCCCAATCTTTCCCCAAAGGAAACAAGAAATCCCTTCCTGATCACAAAAAAACTGACAATTAATCAGACCCACAGTACCTTGGAAACACAGTTCCAACTATACCTCCTTTATAGGGCGGGGCAGCAACTGCAACAGAATGGCTGCTGCAGGCCCCGAGGGCTTCATATATAGAAAAGGGTCTTCCATGAGAGACAGTTAATACCTTCTTCCCACCGTCCCAGCCGAGACACTGGGCAATAGGGATAGGCAGGAAAAACCTCTCCTCCCTTGCCCCTCCACACCCAGGAATGATCTCCATGTGGTTGGTTTTGTGGAGGAAGGCTCCCCCCACCCTTTTCTCTTAGCACCTTAGGGTTTGTCTGTCACCTGGCAGTCTGATCAAACATTCCTCCTACTCCCTCAACTCCTTACCCCTGCTGAGATGGGGATAGCGAGCATTTTGATGCTACATTCTGTCAATGAAGATCCAGTAAGGATTTTCTAGTTTCCAAGAAATAGATTTCTTGAATTTTTGAATAGAAGCTTGAATTTCATGTAGGCTTGACTTCTGAGTTCAAATAATTTAATCTTTAATTATATGCAGTAGCCTGTATAGCTACATCTGTGTATGGAAAATTACATTACATGACAGATTATTGACCTAATTTTCAAGTTTTATTATTCAGCATTCATAATAGTGAATATTTAATTCACCCATAAATGATTTAAAAAAATAACATAATGAAAAACATTCCCCTTTAGAAAGCCAAATTTATCTGTTTTGTATAGAAAATGTAGGGCTTTAAGTTTTCCATTGTAATGAGAATTCTTGTAAATTTTGATGACTAGGATGATCTTGCAATTCAGTATCCCAAGTGTTCCATTTAGAATTCTGAATCAGTTAATGTTTCTAATGGCTTGATTTAAAGCACTTGTCAGTGATCATCTTGTTTTGGCAATCAAGATATGTAGTAAGCTATCTCATGTCTTGGATATGTTACATAAAAATCAACATATACCATTTAAGGTAACACATTTAGATACTTCAGTGACTAATTACTTCATAGATCGCAATACATGATTAAATTATGCAATTGACCTCATTTGTGGTTCAAGATATTGTGTCAGTCCTGAACAATTGTTCGCTTGGCCAAGAGAGCTACAAGTTTACTTGTAACAGATTCATCCAAATGTATCACTTTAAGTTTTGTTGGTTTTTTTCCCCACTTCTGAGCCATCCAGTCTCCAATAAAATTTAAATTGGATACTGATGACAATTTTGAATCTAAATCTCATAGTGAAACACTGAAAAAATATTTTGCAAAAATGGACACTGGGATTAGCAGGTTAATTCTTAGTTAGAACCATTGTTTGTACACCCACATCCACCCACCATTATTTTTATATTAAGTCCCCAGGCAAGGCATTTTGTCATGATGTTGCTTACTTTAGTTGGAAGAAAACATTTTGGTAATGGAATTGGGTAAAACAGACTTCCTGTTTCACTGATACAATCTTTTTAAAATGTACAAAAAATTTATTCAGTTGGCACATGTGGTACCTTTTATAGAACATGAGCCCTTTTTTCCAGAACATTTGAGGAAGGGATTTACTGATGGTTCATTATTGGATTAAGAGGGATGGTGTATTAAAGTTCAATGAAAACATTTTAAAGAAACATCTCTCTATCAAAAGCAATCATGATGTGAGAAGTAAAACGAGAGATGGAAGAAAAGGGTAGTGATAAATTATTAAATATGGGACAAACAGTACGCATCCTGAGACACCGGATAAATAATTATGATGGTGGTTCTTTAAGTCATTGCACATGTCTATTCCACTTCAGGTGCACGAGAGTCAGAGATTTTTCCCTCAGCATTACCCATTGGGGCAGTATATGTACCCTCTGCTGCCTTGTGCTGCTGCATGATGGTATGAAGGGCAAAGCCACCTCACCTACCCCGCAGTTTCCTCTTATTGCCCATGATTGGTAGTCAGAGCAAATTTTCTCCCCTTACAGGGAATTTATCCTATCTTTCTGTGAATAGTTGTTTCTTGTTAGATGTTAATTGTTTAGTATGTGTTTTATTTGTTGGGGGTTTTTTTGTTATTTTATTGGAGCATTGGTTCCTTCTTGTTGTGGGGTGTTGACACTCAGAACCTGAATATGCCTCGGTCTTGAGGGTTTAAGCCTTGTGATGGCTGCAAAAGACCTATGGCACTAAGTCAACCTCATTCCACCTGCCTAAGCTGCTTCAGTGGGAGGTCATATTTTAGGGACTTTAAGTTAACAAATGTATAGATACTTTAAGCCCAAACAAAGAGAGAGAGGCAAGAGTGTGCCACATCCTTATGGAGGTTTCCATGCAGCTGCCTTCTGAGCCTTCCTGTTCAAGGAGCGCACTAGTGCTTCAGCATCATTGAGAAGTGCCCCTCCAGTCACTGCCCGGGAGCATCAGCACTGATCCTCTGAGGCCAAGGAAGAAACACAAGAGATTGGAACAGTCCAAGGAGCTAAGACTTAGCTCCACTAGATGATTGAGTTTCCTGGTACCATACACTAGTAAGCACTCAGGAGGTCAGAGAAGGGGGTCTGCAGGCAAGATACAGTATCCAGTACCAATCTCCTCACGCAGTGGATCATCAACTCTGGCACCAGTACCCGGGCCGAGTGTTTGTGTCAGTTGCAGACAGGATGAAAGGCCTTCCAGTCTTGATGCACAGAACTTTGTTCTGGATTTCATCCTGCTTATATCTGTGCTATGGCATTGTCAATGTCCCCCCTCCAAGCAGCGTGATATCATATGCTACAAGTTCTCAATCAGCTTCCACAGCTCTTTTGATTCACATACCTATAACAGATATTTGTAGAGCTGCAACTTGGTCATTGGTACATACCTTTACAACTCACTATGCTATAGCTCAATATGCCAAAGATAATGCAAGTTCAGATGAGCAGTCCTTCACTCAATTTTCAGGTAGCATCCAAAATCCACCTCCGGATTGAACTGCTTGTGAGTTACCTGAAGTGGAATGGTTGTGCTCAAAGAAGAAAAAAAATATTAACCTGTTCTGTAACTCTTGTTGTTCTAGATGTGTTGCACATGTTTATTCCACAAGCCACCCCCTAGCCCTTTATATTGGAGTCTGTCTGGTTAGAAGTAACTGAGGAGGGCCTGGGAAGTCTCTACCCTTTTTACCATAGTGCAGCAGCATGAGCCAGCAAAGGGCACATTCACTGCCCCAACAGCTACTGCTAAGGGAAAAATCTCCAACTCTGGTGCACTGGGCATGCACACACCAGAAGTGGAGTGGACATGTGCAACACATCTCACAGAACAATAGTTACATAACAAATTAGTAATAGGGTTTTTGTTTTTCAAAGTGGAGAGACCATATTCTTCATAGTTTAGGATCAATTAGACCAAATGAGAACAGGAATATACTTTTCCTAACTAAAGACTTTCACTAAGGACTTATACACAGCGTTTATTTGGCATGAAGCCCTTACAACTTAAACTTAGTAAATTCTTTCATCTCCTTTATGGACCTCAATAGATAACCAGTTCAATTCAGAAGCCTTTCAGCTGTGGGGAGGAGCTTTTTGTTATAACAGTATAGGACCTCTAAGAAGATCAAAAATTGTAACACTCAGGACAGCCAGGTCTCTGTATCACATTCTAAACATACATCTATATTGTCATCTTAGACACTTTCTCAAAGAGGTAAACAGTTCCACGTCACTCAAGGAACCAGAATGTAATCATTTAGTATGTTATGTCTTTCTTACAGAATCTATTAAATGAAAGATGAATTATTTATCTGTATCAATTGCTATATGAAAAGCATGAAGGCCTGTTGTGGAAAGCAAAGACTAAATGTCTAATGGATGTGAATGTTAGAATACTCTGGTGATGGGTAGAGGGTTAATTGAGAACAAACTAGAGACAAATCTTGTAGTCTTATTCGAGACTTATTCCGGCAAAAGTCAAAGTGACTTCAGTTAACATCAACTGGAGTTGGTGGGAGTTTTGTCTGAATCAGTCTTGAGAAAAGACCGAAGGATTTGGAACTAACACATTGTCTATTAATATGAAATGCAGAATAGCTTGTAGTCATCTTTATTTGTAGAATTTTTATGACACTAGCAAGTTATATAGAATTAATTACCAGTACCCTAAGTTTAGAAAATCAAAACTAGTATATTATTTCATAGTTTAATTTCAGAGTTCACTCTATAATGTTCAGCCTCTCTTTTAAGCCCTCCCTAGACATATCAGCATCTATCTTTGTCTTTCTTTATTTGAGTGTAACCAAGATGTCCATTCTTCTATGTAAGCAGTCTGATATGTGATTGGTTTCAGAGTAGCAGCCGTGTTAGTCTGTGTCTGTAAAAAGAAAAGGAGTACTTGTGTCACCTTAGAGACTAACAAATCTATTAAGAGCATAAGCTTTCGTGAGCTACAGCTCACTTCATTGGATATGTGATTGTGTCTCTCCATCTAATCGTTCCCTTTCTCATGTAATATCCTTTTGCTCGGAGTCATCTTCAATTTTCTGTTGAGTTTTATACCTAATTATACTGCACTCTGCAAGTCCGCCTACAATCTCCTCTCCATTATAGTTCACATTTGCCATAGATTTGACACTTAGCGCATGGCTACACTTGCAGATGTAGAGCACCGTGAGTTAAACCAGCCCTCGGAGACCACAGCAGGGAAAGCGCTGCCATGTGTTCACAGTCAGCTGCAAGCGCACTGGCATGGCCACATTTGCGGTACTTGCAGCGGCATTGGGTGCGGTGCATTATGGGTAGCTATCCCACAGAGCACCTCTTCCCATTCTGGCGCTGTGGCTTGTGGGAAGGGGGAAGAGGGGAGCGGGGCATTCTGTGTCCTGTCCCAATGCCCTGTGATGCATAGCTTCACATCCCAGCAATCCCTGTGCTTCCATCCACATTTGGTGCCATCTTTCAAAGTTTTTTGTATTGCGCGCTCTGTCTTCCCTTTCGGTCTGTGGGAATGGATCCTGAACTTGTGAGGAATATGCTGATGGGTCTCGCCAGCACATCACGAATTGCAGTCGAGTTACTCCTTAAGCTACAGAGTGACAGTGAGGAGTCCGATGATGATGTGTTATATGCGTTATGCGAGTCGACAAGGTGGCTTGTGGCATTCACGGACTTGCTAACCACAGTGGAATGCCGCTTTTGGGCTCAGGAAACCAGCACTGAATGGTGGGATCACATCGTCATGCAAGTGTGGGATGACGAGCAGTGCCTGCAGAACTTTTGGATGAGGAAAGCCACTTTCATGGGACTGGATGCTGAGCTCACCCGCACTCTGTGGCGCAAGGACACGAGATTGAGAGCTGCCCTGCAGATGGAGAATCAGGTGGCTATTGCAATTCGGAAGCTGGCAACTCCAGACAGCTACTGATTGGTCGCTAACCAGTTTGGAGTGAGAAAGTCGACCGTTGGAATCATGTTGATGGAAGTTTGCAGGGCCATTAATCGTATCCTGCTCAGAATAATCGTGACTCTGGGCAACGTGCGTGACATTGTGGCTGGCTTTGCACAAATGGGTTTCCCTAACTGCGGAGGGACAATAGATGGGGGACATATTCCATTTCTGGCACCAGACCACATAGCCTCCGAGTACATAAATCGGAAGGGGTATTTCTCTATGGTTCTCCAGGCGCTTGTGGATCACCGTGGGTATTTCATGAACATTAACACAGGCTGGTCCGGAAAGGTGCATGATGCACACATTTTTTGGAACACAGGCCTGTTCAGGAAGCTGCAAGCCGGGACTTTCTTCCCAGACCAGAAGATTACCGCAGGGGAAGTCGAAAAACCCATTGTGATCCTTGGAGACCCCGCTTACCCTTTAATGCCATGGCTCATGAAACCCTACACAGGGAGCCTTGACAGCAGCAAAGAGCAGTTCAACAACAGGCTGAGTCGGTGCAGAATGACTGTGAAGTGCGCTTTAGGCCATTTAAAGGGCCGCTGGTTCTGTCTGTATGGGAAGCTGGACCTGGCCAATGACAACATCCCCACGGTTATAGCCGCGTGCTGTACCCTCCATAACATTTGTGAAGGGAACGGTGGAAGCTTCACTCAGGCATGGACCACGGAGGTTCAACGCCTGGAGGCTGAATTTGAACAGCCAGAGACCAGGGCTATTAGAGGGGCACAGCGCAGGGCTGTAAGGATTAGGGATGCCTTGAGGCAGCAATTCAAGGCTGAAGCCACCAGTAATATCTGGTGCCCTGCACAGGAGTGCAGTGCAGTGGTTCCAATGCTAGTAGGCTTCTGTTTTTGCTACATGTGATGCACTGACTTGCAGTGCCTGTTGCTTTCCTAGGCTACGGTATGTTTTATTTAATGCAATAAAAAATGTTTTCAAAGCCAAAAAATTCATTTATTGAAAAGAATAAATGAATTATGCTGGGGAAAATGCTGGGGAAACAGAAAAGGCATGCAACATCTGTGCTGTGTGGGAGGAGGGAAGGGGGCAGGGTGGGGAACGGGACAATCACAGATTTGCGTATGTCCTATTATCATATTCAGTCTTCCTGTCTGGAGTGCCGTACAATGAGTGCTGCACTTCAGGCTGGCTAAAATGCATGGTGATGGAGGTTGAGTGCACAGGGTAAGGGTCGTAGTTTGCAGGGCTGGGTGGTGATGCTACAGGTGCTGGAGGCAGCTGGTGGTGATAAGAAACCGGATGTTTGGGGAAGTGGGTTGGCGGGGACATGGGAGCACAAGGGAAAGAGTTTTGGCACAAGGGCTGCGGGGGCAGTGGGCACGGATCTGCTCCGTCTGCAGTGCTATGAGCTCCTGTATCGAGCCCAATTGGCGCTCAATAATGCTTAGCAACCGCTCCATGTTTTGGTGCTGGCGAGCCGTATTCTGCTGACGGACCCTCCTTTCACTCTCCCGCCACTCTTGTACTTTTTGATTTTCATTAAGGGACTGCTGCATGACTTCATGCAGCATGTCCTCTTTGGTTCTTCGCGGACGCTTCCTGATTCTTTGCAGTTTTTTGGCCCTTGATAACAAGGACGGCTGGGATCTCAAGGTTGCATCTGTAAAGCCAAAATGCAACACTTAACAGAGGCGGCATTGTTCACACCAGACATAGCAATGATTCGTCCGTACTTAAAGACAAGTACAGTGTACACAATATCAGAAATTGCCCATCCCAAAGTGAGCGCACATAACCCACAGGAGCCCCAAAATGGTGAGTAAACACAGGGGCAAGCAGGACTGATTGTTTCAGGGCTGTACTGTCCTCTGGGGTTCTGTGCCTTGGGGAGAGCCAACAGCTGCAGGGGTCCCTTATACTGTCCCCACATTTTCCACAGGATGTGTTCATCCTGGAAGATATCTCACTGCTGAGGGTGACCTGGGAAGCAAGGGAGAGTCTTCTACTACAATGCGGCTTCTGCACTGGCCCTTATGCCGCTTGCCTGTGTGCAGCAATGGTCCCCCCGCCCTACACGGCACAGTGGCACGGACATGTTAGCCTTACAGGGACGAGGAGCACAGTAGCTCTGCCAAGGAACCTGCACAAGCAGATTGCCCAGCTTCTGCATGAGACCTTTGAAGAGATCACTGAGGCCGATTACCGCGATGTGAGAGAGCACATCAATGTTCTATTCCGTATCTAGGCATGCATGCAGCCTTAGCCCTTCTTTCTGCAACCTTCCTCGCCGCAAGAGCTCGCACCGAACAACTACCTTCCCAAAATAAAAGCCACTTACCAGGCACCTCCTCTGATGTTTGTTCTTCCCCAAGCACCATCCGCTGCGACTGGTTACCTTCCTCCTGGCTTGAAAACAGCTCCTGGCTGCATGCATCTAGGGATGCCGGGCTGTCCTTTGGCTCTGCCCCCCCCCCCAGCTCCCTCGCTCCCTCTTTCCTCCTCCTGCCTTGTTGAACTCTGTGCTGCTCTGGCCTCTGAAGTGTCCATGGTGGTCTTTGGAGTGGAGGTGGGGTTGCCCCCAAGTATCGCATCCAGCTCTTTGTAGAAATGGCAGCTCGTGGGGGCAGCACCGGTGGTTTGCCTCCCGCGCTTTGTGGTAGGCATTCCACAGCTCCTTTACTTTAACCCTGCACTGCACTGCGTCCTGGTTATGGCCACTTTCCATCACGTCCCTTGATATCTGCCCAAAAGTATCATAATTCCTACGGCTGGAGTGCAGATGGCACTGGACAGCTTCCTCCCCCCAAACACTGAGGAGGTCCAGCACCTCGTCATTGCTCCATACTAGGGATCGCCTGGTGCGTGGAGGCGTGGTCACCTGGAAAGATGCGCTGAGAGCACTCCACGCCTGGCTGAGCAAACAGGAAGGGTAATTTCAAAATTCCCAGAGAATGTAAAGGGTGGGTCTGACGGTTGGTCATCTGAGGGCAGGGCAGTAGAGTTCAAAGTGATGACCAGAGTGGCTAGAACAGGCATTGTGGGACACTTCTGGAGGTGGATCAGAGCACACTAACAGACCAGGGTGTCCACACTGGCGCCGCAGCACTCCAGCCGAGCTGCAGCAAGTTTTATGTTTCTCGTGGAGGTGGATTACCAGGAGCGCTCCAGTCGCAGAGTCTGGGCGTTCTACGTGCCTTGCCAGTATGGACACCTCAGGAGTTAGGGTGCCCGGGGCTGATTTAATGCACTCTAACTTGCAAGTGTAGCCAAGGCTTAGGTAATTTATTTATTCTTGCATTTGCCAGTGTAGGCTTCGATTATTGCAACTCCCTCTTCTGTGACCTCCAAAATCACTTACATCCAAACTCTATTATGCTCAGAGTACTGTGGCACACCTTCTCACTTTCATAAATTCACATCATCCCTATCATGAAAGATGTCTACTAAAAATGGTTTTGTCATCTTTGTGGCATCTTTGTTTACACCAAGATTTTATATCTTCATTCTGCCAGTTCTGAACCCGTCTTGTTCCACAGAGATATTTTTTATGAATTACATGGTATTATAATATTACATTTTATGGCATTTGCACCAGTATTTTCCCATTCTCAGTTTCTGCAATTGTGGACACTTTTTTTGTGTCAACAAAATGAAAAACAGCAACAACAGGTGCTCAGATCACATAATGGGTGTGATATAAAAAATCTGAACCGACGACAGGAGAATTTATGTAGGCCTGAAAAGTTGACAAACTTTTAATGCTACCTGTTTGTGTTATAAATTCTTGGCTTAATACTCTATTAAAATATACAGTCATATCATTTAGGGCTTAAGTGTTTCCATTAAATAAGCACTGTATTAGCAAAATACTACAAAGGTTTCTACTAGCATTTCCATTATTGGATTTTGCTGTTCTTTCCCTGTCTAGTTTATTAAAACCCGATGCTGCTTATGTTAGAAAAACCTGTTATGTTTCAGCTGCATCTTAATATAGACTATCAGTCTGGTTTGGAAGGAAAGAGATCTTTTGTAGTTTTGGGCAGAGGCGATAAGATGACATAATATATCTGCTGAATGTTGCTCTTAATTTGATATCCTTTCAGAGGATATTCAGTCTTTACAGGAAAAAAAAATCTCTTGGGTATGTGTTTATCCTTAAGGCTGAGGTCAGTTCTAAGAGTACTAACCACAAGCTCAACAATATGAGAAATGTTTATCCACATCGTAATCCCAATATTTTGGAAAATCACAGTGGTTTTCTAAATGCCCTAATTAAAAATGTTTTGTGTATGTGTATAGGGTCTCAGGTAATAGCTTTCCATTTAGAGATTTTACCCATTTTAAACATGTTGAAATTGGCACAGAAAAAATGATTGTTATTTACCTATATTCTCAAATATACATATTATTAGTATTATTGTTTATTTGTATTACTACGGTGCTTAGGAGTCCTACTCATGCAGTAGGACCCCACTGTGCTAGGCACTGTACAAACACAGAACAAAAAGACTGTCCATGCCCCAAAAACTTGCTGTCTAAATATGAGAAAAGAGACAACAGATGGGTACAGACAGAAAAGTACAAGGCAACAATGAGACAGCATCGGTCAGCATGCTGGGTTGTGGTGTCAGCACACTGAGGGCCCAACCAATGTCAAGTTCTTTATAAGCATCATGGAAAAAGAGGGTATAAAATAATGACAACAGATGCGGGAGTACAAGGAAACAATGAGACCATCTTGGTCAGCATAAGTAGTGGTCTTAGCACAGCAGAAGCCTTACTGCTGTCAAGTTTTTTTTTAGACATCACAAAAAAAGAGAGTTTTAAGGAGGGTTTTGAAGGAAGATAATGTGAGGTAGTTTTAAAGACGTTCACGGAGAACTCTCCCAAGAGTGAGGGGTGGCATGGGAGAAAATAAAATATGATAGTTGAAGTTTTGTCAGTGTTTCCACTTTTTTTCCCCTTATTTCAAGGCTTATACCATGGCCATAAAAATTGACTTGGAAAAAGGACTCAACCTGCAAATTATTTCTACAGAAAGATGATGTGTTCTGAGGTTAGAGCATGAAACTAGGAATCCAATCTCATATGCTCAATAGTAGTAGTAGGTTTTTTTGTGGTAGTACCTCCAAGCCCCACTCAGACCCCAGTGTGTGGGAAAACAGATAGCAAAAAGACGGTCTGCCCCTTAATATTATTTACCAGCAGCATTTTGTGTTTGAATGTAGTATGCAGGACATGTCAGTTTAGTTTCCACTTAATTTGCAGGTGCTGTGCAGCTCACTTCTGCTTTTAAAATAATTCTTGGGTGACTAGGGTTATTATATTAGATCACAGTAAGAATATGGGTTTAAAGGGGGGCTTGGTCATGCCTAGGTAACATCATTACTGGAGAGCATCAGTTTTGCATTTTTGATTGCTATGTGTTATAAAGTGAAAGGAGTCAAGGTCCAGTAAAAATCTATTTTCACACCTCAGAAGGAGAGACAAAAGAGAGGATTTTATTAACTTCTGCCTGTAAAGGGACCGTTGGACAAGGATTACGGTAATAACTTTTCTCTGAAGTAGCATAATTTCCCAGAATGATAGAGTCATGAGACACACTGAGAAAAGCCTGCATTCTTCAGTTCCAGCCCTCTGAGACTTGAGGGAGGAGGTGCTTGGTTGAAAAATAAATAATAGAATAGGAAGCAATGATAAGATTTTCAGTAGTGGTTGGTTCTGTCATTAAGGACCCAGTCCACTGTTTGTTTAGGTAAATAGAAAGACTCACATTTAGTCCCACGGCATTAGATTACAGGAAAAGAATTACTCTTTACATTGTTTTTATTCCAGAACAAAGCAGGGTTGTTAAATTACATGCATATTTCTTCCCCACCCCCTAGAATTTTCACCAAATATGCAGTTTTCTGCAAACATGTATATGAATACTTTAAAGGCATACTTTATTATGTCCAGTAAATTGGGTATGGTATTCTTCATTTCCTGATCTAAACTGTTATGTAGTGTAGTGGCATGCTGTTAAAACCCCAGAGACAGCTGCATTTCAGTGGTGGCTGAAGCAATTAGGAGAATCACGGATGAGGGGTCCCAAGATGCATATTAAGGAAAGGCTGAGTCTTTTATGCATATTAAACTTTAAATGTATAAAGTTTGATATATAAGTTTAAGCACCTGAAGTTTTCAATGTGGGTAAGAGCATCTCCCCTTCCACTACACTGTACTGGCCACTACCTCCTTATTTGACTTAGTTATAACGCCTTTCTCTTTCCACACTTCTCCTTTGGACCATAGATGCTGGAACTAGGGGTGCTGTGGGTGTTGCAACACCTCCTGGATTGATGTGATTTCCATTACATACAGGTTTTATAGTCTGGTTCAATGGCTCTCAGCACCCCCACAATAAAAATTGTTCCCGAACCCCTGCTTTTGACTCACTAAAGACTGCAAGAGGGGAGCACCACTATGGTGGGCCTCATAAAGTCTGTTGGCACAGATTATCATGATTTAACATAGCACAGATTATCATGATTTAGCACTTCTTTTAAATTATGATCTCTTCGAGACCAGGACCATTATTATTATTAATCATGTTTATTACTGTAGTGCCTGAGGGCCAACTAGGAGTGAATCCCCATTGTGCTTAGCACTGTTCTAACATTTAGAGTAGTAGATGGTCCACGCCCTGAAGAGTTTACAATCTACATAAACAAGATAGACAGGCTGGTGGAAAGGGTACAACACACAAGCAGAGTCTGACACAGACGCTCCTAGGCAAAAGGTCTGCTGTACAACAAACACATGACTTACAGGAAATTTATTTATAAAGAGTAACATGTAAGGTATTTACAGAAAGCCAGCCAGCTCTGCAACAGACTGAACTCTGGGCGGGGAACCTACTTTGTTATACAGGAAAGGTAACTGTTAATAAGTGTAGACCCAGGCTTGCATTTTACAATTTTGTTTTGTTTTGTAACCATTTGTTTCCAGCATTCTTTCTTTTTTCTAGTTAGAATCTCAATTCTTACATAAGTAAACCTACTTTTGTTTTATTAATTATTATAAATGCTCACAAGTGCTGTCTGATTTTACAGGAGCACTGATTTAAGGTCAGACTAATAGACTGGGGCATACCACTTCTTTTGGGGCAGAGGATCTGGGATTTCTGTGAGTAGCCAGTGTCGGGCTGGATATGACAGGGGAGAGATTCAAAGAGACTTGGGGACTGGGGTGCACCTATTGTTCATCTGCAAGATGAAGACAGGTCTTCCATAGCTCAGAGGAGAGTGCTTGAGTGACTAAAAGACTGGTGGTGTTAGGGAGCTGACTCCCAGCCAGTCACAGGCAAGACTCCCTCACAGTGGAGGCAGTGTGACTCAGTCCTGGGTGTACCAAGAACTATCATACAGAGTGAACAATATGATGGCAGCAAACATAATGTTAGTTCCGTGATTTTTTGGGGAGTTGGTCTACTTAGGAGGGGATAAGCTAAATGGAAAGAAAAGGTACGAGAAGGGGGTTGAGGGGAAGAGGCAGGGAAGAACAGGTGTGTAGTGAAGCAGAGGTGAAGAGACTGTGAGGGAGCAGATGGGAGAGGGTTAGGGTTGAAGCAAACAGCCAATCAGCACAGGGCAGAAAAAGTCCAGTCAAAACTAGAAAGTTGCCTGAATGTCCAGAGGGTCCCTACTTCTGCCTGTACCAACTAGCGTCTATGACTGACTCCTCTCTGCAGTTTCCACCCCAAGGTCACGTTCTGGGTTCAGCAGGGTGCTGAGGGCAGGCTTGGCCCTGGCTGGGGCCCAATTTTACCCCCTCACTTCAGTGCATCTGTCCTTGCTTTGGTTGCGTCTGCTTCTACTGGCTGGAGTCTCTGGCTGGCTCCCTGCCTTCTCATGTTCAGAAAGCTTTTAGTGCTCCCTGAGAGCTACCAGAAATAATAATAATAATTAATAATAAATAATACAAAAGAACACCTTTACTGGGCTACCTCCTGTCTTAGGAGGCCATCCCAAGGAATACTCAAACTCATTACAATTCTGCACTTCTTTTATTTGAAGACTACATATTTGAAGCCACTAGTTTTTCTTCATTTCAGTAGTCTCTCCTGACAAGTTGAGTACAAAGAGAACTCCACCATCAAAGATGGAGGATGTTAGCATAAGGGAAGAAAAAAACCACAAGTTATTCATATAAAGTCCTGTCACATTATCTAATATTTATTTTCATTCACTTATTTCCGCACTTTCTTCCGGATTATTACCTAATTTTTGCACTCCTCACTTTGGATGCTGAATGCAATATTAACCAGGCTTTACATTTCTTTTTTCAACAGTAGGACAAGCCTGAATCAATAACTGGACATAAAACACTCTGAAGTTTGCAGAGTTTGCATGTTTCTAAATGGAGATTTGGATCTGAATTTCATTGCTGGCCTATTAAACAATCACTACTCAGAATCTAGGTTTAATATTCAGACCATGAATAGTTAAATTTTTCAGTATGACATCTCATTTCACTTATTTCAATGGGCTTTCAAAAATAGGGAGAATTTTAGAGATAATTATCCCTAAAATATTTTGTGGTTTCACCCTATCAGTATTAAGATCAGAATTCACATTACTTAAGGAAAAGTGAAAGTATTTTTAATCCCTATCTGCAAGCAGTTGGGATTTTCTGAAAACTAATAGTGCATGCAGTCACCCAAATACTGTGGGTATCAGTGTTGGCTTTGTAAATCTTGACATTTGATACCAAATGGCTAAGATAAAAAAACTCTTTGAAAGTAACAGTGTCAAAATCTCAGGAACTCACCAAGAGGAGGGTTCAAATGATCCAAAACTTAAGGTCAGTGAAATAAGTGTTTGACTGGAGCACTTGAATCTTCTTGTCAGTTGGACACATGACCAGCTGTGCTATGGATTTAGATTTTTTTTTTAATTTTGCTTTATATTTACCTTTTGTAATGTAACCAAGCATATGAATTTACTGTAGGTAGAGGAAAAGCACCACTGTGTTACTTACCCACTTCTTTGAACCATCCTTCTTACCTTATATTTATCATCCATAATCTCTATTCTCTCCCTTGCCTGAACTCTTGTCCTGTGTCTTGGTTTGTGTTTGTCTTGTCTAACTTCATGTCAGTTCATTTCAGGTACTGAGGACCCTCATCTCTCATTGACTTCAGTGCATTTCAGGTGTTCAGCACATTGCAGGATCAGGCTCTTTGTGGAAAGAAAGGATCATATGATTCATTATTATTTATTATTCAATATGTTGTGTAGTTTCGTACTGCTAGATACCTCAAAAAATAAATATTAAGACAATCTCCCTGCTCAGAGAAGTACCTTGCTCTCTGATTTTAAAGTATTCTGTAAATTTATGGTGCTACATGTGATTTTTAATATTATAATCCAAATTGGCCATAATTATTCAGTCATTGTGCTTGCTTTATCAGATTTCATGCCAGAAGATAATAATTGTTAATATATGACAACATATGTAAAAGCTGAATTGTAATAATTTCATTTCTCTTTCCGGGGGGTGGAGGGAGGGAAATGACATTTGGCATCAGCAGTTCTTTGACTGAAGTAAATACCATTTTGTGGAGCCCCAGTGCAGGCTTATATTTGGCAACACATTTTGGGAATGCCTTCCTTTCAGCTGGTGATGCTCTCAGTATCCAGCAGACGGCAGCATTCTTTATTAGGCTTTATCAATCTCTACCCCAGCAGGGAATGATGATTAAATCTAAATCAAGATTACCTGTCCTGCCAGCTGTAATATGTTAATGGATTGCAACTGTTACTGAGAGGGTAACATTTTTAAGGGGAAATAGGAAACCAAAAATGAAATTTTAGGATCTGGTGATTACAGTCTTTAGTCACTTCTTACCACTCCTATGGTAAGTTCCTCAGGGCAGGGGCTGTGTATTTTCCTATGTGCTTGTACAACTCTAAGTAAAACAGCCCTCAGTCATGAGAGTGGGGGTGTTACTGGGAATTACTGCAATACAAAAATAATGTATAATAGAGTGTACATTTTTTTCAAGAATATGGGACGCACAAAAAATACATACTTAGATGCTGGGTTTCTTCTGCCAGAAAATGTATATGGTAAATAAATCTCTGCCTAGAAGGATTACATACCATTTCTGCAGAATTCTATTGCCCTCTACTGGTTCACTGTACACAGCTGTGATTTGGTAATGCTGACTAATATAAGATGACCTTTTATGGGTTTTATGGTGAAATAACAGTAGACAAACAACATGAGGGCTCAGTGTACCACTCACATTTAAAAGGGAATACGAATCTAAATACTCTTGAGTGTTTTATTTATTTTGTATTATGTTTTTTATTTTGTATCCAAGGGTAAATGCAAAAATAAATAGTTTTCCTAACAGCAGTGAGCCAACACAGCTAGTTCTCTTTTGTGCACTATATCCCTTTACATTTATGTGTATAAATATCTGTGGCCCCAACCTTACAGATGGGAGGACCCCCATTGACTTCAACAAGCTTCCACAAGAGCACAGGGGTTTGCCTATATAGAGTCCACCATAGGATTGAAGACTATACCTATAAACACAAGTAAATATGTATGTTTGAGATACAGATATATACACACACAATATAATATGCATGTGTACCCATACACTAAAGCTCCTGCAATCTGATCTATATGGCAGGACCTCTATGCCTGAATGTAGTCCCACTGAACTTAATGGAAGTCTGTGAGGGCACACTGCAGATCTTAGTGCAGGATCAGGGCCATATAATGAGTGTGTGTGTACGTGCACGTGGAAAGTATTGGATGTGGAAAGTGAGAATAAATCTTTTTTCTGTAATATCAGTATTTTTAAAGACTATTTTAAAATGTAAAGTTGGTTGTACTCATTTTGAATAAGAGGATCCGTGAGAAGTAAATTCTAGGTATGCAAGGATATACATGAGAATGAATGAATTTACAGATAAGAGGTCCATAGTGATTTCAAAATCTACCTTTGTATTGATTATTACATAACATATAGATTTCTTAGTAATATTAGTCTGCTGAGAGAGCACAGCATACCTTGCAGGAGAAGTTAGCTCATGTTCAGAGTGTTCCTACGGCTCAAATGACATCAGACAAACAGCTTTATATCAAAGACTTATTAGTTCAGAAGCTTTGGTGAAATCCTTGAGAATTGAATGAGAATTACATATTTCATGTTTATGTTCGAGTTAATTATGAGCACATACTTCAATGAGGTAAATTATGGCAGAACATTACATGTTATTTTCTGAAGTGTTCCATTTCAAAATATCTATTCTGTGATTGTTCATAAATACATGGCATATGATCAGACATTTAAGTGCATCATTACTTGTTCTTGGAAGAAAACACAGTGTAGAAACAGAATTGTTCAGAGGACTTCAAAACTAGTCTTTCAAAAATTTGAATAGTAGTTTGCTATTCTTTGGTATGGAAGGCCCTTTCTGTCTGATATTGAAACACTACACTGGCTGTTCTGCATATTTTTATAGTTAAAAATATCAAATTGAGTATGATTGAAAGTAGTTTGCAACATGTTGTTGTCAAGGAAGTGTTGTCCTTGACTTTAGCAAAGCTTTTGACACAGTCTCCCACAGTATTCTTGCCAGCAAGTTAAAGAAGTATGGGCTGGATGAATGGACTATAAGGTGGATAAAAAGCTGGCTAGATCATCAGGCTCAACGGGAAGTGATCAATGGCTCCATGTCTAGTTGGCAGCCGGTATCAAGTGGAGTGCCCCAGGGGTTGGTCCTCGGGCCGGTTTTGTTCAATATCTTCATTAATGATCTGGAGGATGGTGTGGATTGCATCCTCAGCAAGTTTGCAGATGACACTAAACTGGGAGGAGAGGTAGATACGCTGGAGGGTAGGGATAGGATACAGAGGGACCTAGACAAACTGGAGGATTGGGCCAAAAGAAATCTGATGAGGTTCAACAAGGACAAGTGCAGAGTCCTGAACTTAGGATGGAAGAATCCCATGCACCGCTACAAACTAGGGACCGAATGGCTCGGCAGCAGTTCTGCAGAAAAGGACCTAGGAGTTACAGTGGACGAGAAGCTGGATAAGAGTCAACAGTGTGCCGTTGTTGCCAAGAAGGCCAATGGCATTTTGGGATGTATAAATAGGGGCATTGCCAGCAGATCGAGGGACGTGATCGTTCCACTCTATTCGACATTGGTGAGGCCTCATCTGGAGGACTGTGTCCAGTTTTGGGCCCCACACCACAAGAAGGATGTGGAAAAATTGGAAAGAGTCTAGCAGAGGGCAACAAAAATGATTAGGGGACTGGAACACATGACTTATGAGGAGAGGCTGAGGGAACTGGGGTTATTTAGTCTGTGGAAGAGAAGAATGAGGGGGGATTTGATAGCTGCTTTCAACTACCTGAAAGGGAGTTTGAAAGAGGATGGATCTAGATTATTCTCAGTAGTAGCAGATGACAGAACGAGGAGTAATGGTCTCAAGTTGCAGTGGGGGAGGTTTAGGTTGGATATTTGGAAAAACTTTTTCACTAGGAGGGTGGTGAAGCACTGGAATGGGTTACCTAGGGAGGTGGTGGAATCCCCTTCCTAAGAAGTTTTTAAGATGAGGCTTGACAAAGCCCTGGCTGGGATGATTTTGTTGGGGATTGGTCCTGCTTTGAGCAGGGGCTTGGACTAGATGACTTCCTGAGGTCCCTTCCAACGCTGATATGCTATGATTCTATATATTAGTTTATGTAAAATATATCTTTCAGGTGCAGAGTATCTTTTATGTGATGTTTAACAATTGTTAGTGTGGTACTTTGTACTAAACTAGATGTAAATAAGCATATCCTTCATCATCCAGACTTACTGCTGCTGTAGCTATAACAACTTCTTCGAGTGCTGGTTCCTATATATATTCCCCTATGGGTATGCACGCACTCCATGCACCGGACACCGGAGAATTATAGTAAGTATTGTGCTTTGGTCCACGCCTGTACCCCAGCTTTCCTAATGCGCCATACCAAGGCTATAAGGGGCAGTGCAGACTGACATCTCTCCAGTTGTTTCTCATGGCTGGAGTTGGAATATCCAGTGTCTAGAACTGATCCTCTTCAGCGTTTTTTCCAGTGACTATTTTTCAGAGTTTTATAAAGTTAGTTGCTATTGTTAGTAGTTCATTAGTTTAGATAGTAGTTATTTCAAAACCTCACCTGGGGAATCCTCTGATCCCCTAGTGCAGGACTTAATTATGCCCAGGCTTCCAGACATTAAGAATTGCATCTCATGCCCTCACTCCTGATGTGTCAGGGACAACTGCCAGCTCTACCTCTGTTGCCTCAGACAAGCTCATATTTCTGCTAAGTGCAGTATCTGCCATTGCTTTCCTAACCAAATGTGACAGGCATGAGAATTCCAGCTTCAGAAACACCTAATGGAACACTCCATGAGGCCCCAATCAAATCCAAGCCAGGGAGACCCCCCTGCATATCAGCCGAAACATCGATGAGTACACATTCTAGCTCAGTGTCTGACTCAGGAAAGGGAAGGACTAAAGTGAAGGACCCTTTGTCTGGGCATTCTCACTAGTATAAGGGGTACTGTCATAACCGTAAAAATAGATCGCCTCCTAGTTCTAAGAGAAAGGATCTCTCTCCACTCCATACAAGTTGGGCAAGTCCTTGCACCCAGGACACAAAGATTTAGGTTCTCCTAAATTTCATGGCAGTGATCAGAAGGCGCATATGAGCAAGGCTCCTTCAATACTGTTCCATGCACCACCATTGACACTGAATATGGTACCAACTAAAACTAAGCACCAGGACCTGATGGACCAGCCGTGATCACATGGTCAGAGGCTCCTTCACAGGCAGTATCTTCACAGCCCCAAAAGGAACCACCAATTACTAAGAGTTCCTTTACACCAACTCTGCTGGCACAAGGTAACAACCTGCAACCTTCCAAGGCTCCAGTATAATACACAACTCCAGGGGATATCTTCATCCTCCTGGAGCCGCAGTCTCCCCTGTTGTTAGGACCAACCCTCAACAGGGAGATCCTAAGACCAGGGAAAAGCCCATCTCCCAATCCATCCATTAGCTGCAGCTTCCCAACACCAGTACTGACAGCACCACCAATGGAACCAGATCGGACCTTCTCATCATTGGGAGAGTCAGACATACTGGTGGAACATCGTTCCCTCCACCAAGGGAGTTCAGCCCAGAAAGGGGATTGAGAATCTTCTACTACCCGTCTCATCCATCCAGGTTGTGACCCATCCTCAGAAACAATGTCTTGGGAATCACAACTTACATTTGAACCCTCAAATTGGCCTTACTGGGGACTATGGGACCTGTATGAATGGCATTCAGAATCCATGCTATCCAATAGGGAGTCTTTCCACCTCTCCCCTCCAAGAGGCCAATCAGAACCTCCTGAGCTTACGGAAGAGGAAAAAGGTGAACCGGATCCTTGGTACCACCAATACCAGCAAATATTTCTCCCTTCTCCCCCAATGGGGCATTTGTTCCTGCCTCACCATTTCTTTCAGTTGGCCACAGACAGTTTCAAGAGCTGCTTCAGAGAGTAGCAGAAGAGCTTCAAATCCCTTTAGATGAGGTCCAGGACTCTCAACGCAAGCTTGTGTACATTCTACCACCTATGGGATCTAGCCGACTTGCACTCCCAGTCAACGAGGCCATACTGGAACCTGCAAGAACTGTGTGGAATGCACCAGCAACCTGTGCTTCTACCCCTAAGAAGACAGAAAAGCAGTATTTTGCCCCAGCTAAGCAAGCAGAGTTCTTGTTCTCCAATCCTGTCCCACACTCCCTAGTCATCCATTAGCCATGGAAAAGTTGAGATAACAATATGCAAGAGCTGCCCTTGCAGATAAGGATGCCAAGAGTTTAGACCTTATGGTGAGAAAGGTATTTATTTCCACCAGCCTCTAATTTAGAATTTCCAACTAACAGGCCCTCGTGGCAAACGGACAATTACCTGTAAATGGGCACTCACCTCTTGAGTGCCTCCGAGCAGCTGGGTGCTGTATCACAGTCCTTTTCGTGGCCCCGGTCTCACCCTGGGGGCTGCCAGCTAAACCACAAAGTCCAAATGAATCCCTTCTGTGGTATTAGTCCGTTTGACTTGGTAGGGTCTTAAACCTCAGTTCTAGGCCTTTTAAATTCAGCCTTTTGTTTGGGCTCCCATATAAGCCCTCTCCCCTTCTTGGGGTTTGTGCCACTTTACCCATGGCTGATAGGGGAACTGAGACCCACCCACTACTTTGGGTTCCAAGCCTTGGATCCTATACACAGCAGTCCACATACTGCTTGCTTGAATCCTTTGCTGATATTTCCCTGGTGGTCTTCATACCGGGCCCTTTTAACTCCAGCCCTCTCTCAGGGCCAGTGTCTTCTGGTTATTCTCTCTCTACAATCCCAGCTATGTAAGTTCAGCCAGCTATAGATCTGTCTAATAGTTGGCTCTTTGGCCCAAGAGGAGAACCCTTCTTCACTCCTCTGGTGCCAGCCAGAAACTCACCTGCTAAGGCCAGGCAGCTCCTTTTTTTGTGGTCCAGCAGGACCCTGATTGGCTGTTCCTAGCGCTTCTGGCCCTTGGAGGACCAGGTCTCTTGTGGTTTTCAAAATGGCTGCTCAGAAGAGTCCTCTCTAAGCAAACCTGGAGGACCCATCTTCAGTGCTGTTTTCCTCTCAACCCATTGGTTCTTGGGACACAGTGAGTAGAACCACAGGGCCCTCAGGATGGAGCCTCAAAGGCCAAATGTACTCCATCAAATTACTCCAGGAGAATAGGCTTCAATTTCAAACCCATGATTTTTATTTGGAAATCTGATATTTTGCTAATATGTTGGTTATTTGAAATTACATGATTGCATTTCTTACTCTGAAATACAAAAACTACAGAATAAACTTTACATAGATGAAGGAATATCCTAACACTTCTTCGATGATCCATTATTCATACTGAATGGCTTTAGAATATCAGTAATAAAAAGTGAAAGATTACATACTGTTTGGCAGCTAAGCTATATTTTGTATTAAAAAATTATTCTTTAAAGATATCATCATCACAGGATTTTCACTCGTGAGTCTTGCCTCCAGTGCAACACAAGCAGGCCCTATCTTGTACTGGCAGATCGAGACTCTAGAACGAGAATCATCCTTTGAGATGATATCTTCAAAGCAAAATTACATGTAGGTAATTTTTCTTTTTCCCGTGTTATGATAGATCTGAAGGGATACATTGCAATGGATCTTATGTGACTACAGCTTTTAAAGTAAACAAAACTCCAAATAGATAGATAGATAAAGTGTACTGAGCCTGCATATTCCACTGTTGTAAAAATATATCAATATACACATTGATGATTATTTTAACTGATATTCTTATTTCTGTGCTTTCAGAAACTGGCACCTGGAGTTAGTCAGTTTGCTTACACCTGTGTACAAGACCACTCTATATGGGCTAACCAACAGTTTTGGGAAACCACATTTTATAGTGATGTGCAAAATCAAGTTCGTTCCTTGTATCTCACAGCTAGGGAAGACAATCATACAATACGTTTGAAACAAAAGGTAAGAGAATATATAAAATAAATGAAGTGCAAAAAATCTATGTTACTGCAGTGTAGTGGCTGACATTTTACATGCAACAAAAGTCATGAAGATGTAAGTTTATGGCTCTCACCAGTTCTACAAATGTAGTGTTTTCTTGTTACTATTTCCACATTAAATAGATATATGTTATTAACTTTGTTCTGTAATCTGCATCTGAAATTTATCTAAGTTATGGGGGCAAAGTTGTGAAATATAACTTGTGGACATACTTTACAGTATATTGCCCTTGATTTATGTGCAGATTAATGACAAATAATAAAACTTTAATTTTTTTTTTTTTACCCACTGATACCCAAAGGTCTCCATCACAGGGAGTTATTCCTGGGTATGAAGGAAAGTTCTGAATTTCATTGCTGTCTCAACTTTAACATTCCACTAAAATATATTTTCCTTTAATTTCCTAAGCAAAAAAAAATCCTTTTAGTGACTTTATAGTATGCAAACTTTATATTGCATTTCAGAGACATTTTGCTAAGCAGGAAAACAGCTTTTAGCCTTGTTGATTAATCAGCACTCAGCTCCCTTAACTTTAGATCATTTATATCTCCCAAACAACATAATTTACTGTCACAGCTGGGGGAAAGTGTTTCTGTAATGGAGGAATGGATGAATGATGTGCGCATTCAGAAAATACTAAAATAAGAATGTTCCACCAAGCTGTGTATCATCATGCCAGGTGTGATCTACTGGACCATCCCTATCCTCTTCTGTTATGTGAGCTTCCCAGAACCATCATCCCTAATCATGTGATTTGAGAGATAAGTACTACCAAGGATGTATGATGAGAAGAGAGAGAGTTGCAGAGTATAGATCCACATAACTATATGGGCTTGGGAAGAGTGAGATGCAGAGAATGCACCCTCAGTCATGTGGTTTGTCAGGGGGATGGGAAAAGTTGCTGAATGAGGAAGTCCCCTGTCCACTTGTGGTGTGTGGAAAGCTGCGGAGGGAAGGAAATTACTGTAGGGGAGGAAACACAGGCAGACACCCATATTCACATTCCCAAATAATGTATAATTGTACTGAAAATTACTTGTAAAAATGTTTCCACATTGAATAGATCCCTGCTATTTTAATTCTTTATCACCAGCTAAATGAGGATACATGATATCAGCTACCAGATGTCTTTATTTGAATTTCCTCGGGCTATCATATAGTTAGCCGACATGCCATCTACCATGTTTACAGAAAGCAAATGCTTGAATTGGAATCGAGCATGTGAAAACATGAACATTTAAGCTGTGCTATAAATTATGTATATCCACACAAGCCTCACCTGAACACCATAGGACTTTGGACAAAATCATCTGTGTCAGGCAATTAGGGTATGTCTACACTACGAAATTAGGTCAATTTTATAGAAGTCGATTTTTAGAAATCGATTTTATACAGTCGATTGCGTATGTCCACACTAAGTGCATTAAGTCAGCGGAGTGCATCCTCACTACCGTGGCTAGCATCGACTTAGCTATCCCACAGGTCCCGCAGTCTCTGCCGGCCATTGGAATTCTGAGTTAAGCTCCCAATGCCTGGTGGGGCAAAAACATTGTCGCGGGTGGTTTTTCATACATGTCGTCAGTTGCCCCTCCCTCTGTGAAAGGAACAGCAATCGTTTCGCGCCTTTTTTCTGCGCAGACGCCATACCACGGCAAGCGTGCAGCCTGCTCAGCTCAGCTCAGCTCACCGATACCGCCGCTGTTGTGTCGTGGGTGCTGCTGGCAGCAGACGGTGCAGTAGGACTGCTAACCGTCGTCATACACCGCTTCCGCTGCAACTCTGCTCTGCTGCTATTGTCTCAATAGCGAATTTCTCCATGTTGTCTGTCATGGGCTCCCGGGTACGTGAAGGTCATAGTGGATGGCTTTGCTGCAGTGGGATTCCCTAACTGTGGTGGGCCGATAGACGGAAACATATCCCTATCTTGGGACAGGACCACCTTGGCAGCCAGTACATAAACCACAAGGGGTACTTTTCAGTGGTGCTGCAAGCACTGGTGGATCACAAGGGACGTTTCACCGACATCAATGTGGGATGGCCGGGAAAGGTACATGATGCTCACATCTTCAGGAACTCTGGTTTGTTTGAACAGCTGTAGGAAGGGACTTATTTCCCAGACCAGAAAATAACCGTTGGGGATGTTGAAATGCCTATAGTTATCCTTGGGGACCTAGCCTACCCCTTAATTCCATGGTTCATGAAGCCATACACAGGCAGCCTGGACAGTAGTAAGGAGCAGTTTAACTATAGCCTGAGGAAGTGCAGAATGGTGGTAGAATGTGCATTTGGACATTTAAAAACGCTCTGGCGCAGTTTACTGACTCAGTTAGGCCTCAGCAAAACCAATATTCCCATTATTATTGCTGTTTGCTGTGTGCTCCACAATATCTGTGAGGGTAAGAGGGAGACATTTATGGCAGGGTGGGAGGTTGAGGCAAATCGCCTGGCCACTAATTACACGCAGCCAGACACCAGGGCAATTAGAAGAGTACAGCAGGGCGTGCTGCGCATCAGAGAAGCTTTGAAAACCAGGTTCATGACTGGCCAGGCTACAGTGTGACAGTTCTGTTTGTTTCTTCTTGATGAAAACCCATCACCTTGGTTCACTCTATTTCCCTATAAGCCAACCGCCCTCCCCAATTCTATCACCGCTTGCAGAGGCAATAAAATCATTGTTGTTTCAAAATCATGCATTCTTTATTAATTCATCACACAAATAGGGGAATAACTGCCAAGGTAGCCCAGGAGGGGTGTGGGAGGAGGGAAGGGCAAGGCCACGGCCACACTGCACTTCAAAACCTATTGAATTCCAGCCTTCTGTTGCTTGGGCAGTCCTCTGGGGTGGAGTGGTTAGGTGCCCGGAGGCACCCCCCCTCGTTCTTGGGCATCTGGCTGAGGAGGCTATGGAACTTGGGGAGGAGGGTGGGTGATTACACAGGGGCTGCAGCGGTTGTCTGTGCTCCTGCTGCCTTTCCTGCAGCTCCACCAGACGCTGGAGCATATCAGTTTGATCCCCCAGAAGCCTCAGCATTGCATCCTCTCATCGCACTGCTGCCACCTCTCATCTTGCTCCCGGAGATGATAGGGGGAGCATTGAAACATTTGCAGCTGTGGGAGGGAAAAAAAGGGAGAGTAGTATTTAAAAAGCCACATTTTAGAGAACGATGGGTAGACTCTTTCACGGTGAACCAAGCTGTTAACATTACATAGCACATGTGCTTTCAGTACAAGGTCGCATTTTGCCTCTTATATTGAGGGCCTGCCGGTTTGGTGTAAGAGATCACACACGCAGAGCCAGGCAACAGAATTCGGCTTGCAGGCAGCCATGGTAAGCCAAAGTCTTTCGGCTTCTTCAACCTTCATAACATGTGGGAATGGTTTCAAACAAGAGCGCCCTCCTTTCCAATACCAAGCACCCGTTGGGTTGGCCATTTAAAAGGAAGGGCTGCGGTTTTCGGGGTAATGTGCAGCACAAACCCAACTAAACCCCACACCTACCCAATTCTCTGGGATGATCACTCTCTTGAGGATAACACAGAGAGATAAAGAACGGATGTTGCTTGAATGCCAGCAAACACCAGGACCATATGCTGCCATGCTTTGTTATGCAATGATTCCAGACTACGTGCTACTGGGCTGGTGTGGTAAAGTGTCCTACCATGGAGGACACAATAAGGCTGCCCTCCCAGAAACCTTTTACAAAGGCTTTTGGAGGACCTCCAGGAGAGCTTAATGGAGATGTCCCTGGAGGATTTCTGCTCCATCCCCAAACACGTTAACTGACTTTTCAGCAGTAGGTGTACTGGCCACAAATGCATCCCAAGTCTTCAGGGCAAATTAATCATTAAACATGCTTGCTTTTAAACCATATATTATATTTACAAACGTACACTCACTAGAGGTGCCTTCTCCAGCTTCATGGTCCGGGAGCCTGCCTTGGGAGGGTTGGGAGGGTATTGGCTCCAGGGTGATAAACAGTTCTTGGTGGTCTGGGAGACGGTTTCTCCTCTTGCCTGCTGTGCCCTATCCTCCTCCTCCTCCTCATCATCTTCCTCATCCCCAAAATCCTCATCCGTGTTGCATGAGACTCCCCCCTTGCAGTTGTCCACGGACAGGGGTGGGATAGTGGTACGGCCTCCTCCTAGAATTGCATGCAGCTCATCATAGAAATGGCATATCTGGGGCTCTGACCCGGAATGGCCATTTGCCTCTCTGGTTTTTTGGTAGGCTTGCCTGAGCTCCTTAATTTTCATGTGGCACTGCTGTGGGTTCCTGTTGTAGCCTCTGTCCATCATGCCCTTGGAGATTTTTGCAAATATTTTGGCATTTCATCTTTTGGAACAGGGTTCTGATAGCACGGATTCATCTCCCATACAGCAATCAGATCCAGTTCCTCCCGTTCGGTCCATGCTGGAGCTCTTTTGCGATTCTGGGACTCCATGGTCACCTGTGGTGCTGAGCTCTGCATGGTCACCTGTGCTGATGAGCTCGCCACGCTGACCAAACAGGAAATTAAATTCAAAAGATCCCGGGGCTTTTCTTGTCTACCTGGCTAGTGCATCTGAGTTGAAAGTGCTGTCCACAGTGGTCACAGTGGAGCACTCTGGGATAACTCCTGGAGGCCAAGACCGTCGAATTGCATCCACACTACCCCAAATTCGACCCGGCGATGTCGATTTCAGCGCTAATCCCCTCATCGGGGAGGAGTACAGAAATCGATTTTAGAGCCCTTTAAGTCAACAAAAATGGCTTCGTCATGTGGACGGGTGCAGGGTTAAATTGATCAAACGCTGCTAAATTTGACTTAAACTCGTAGTGTAGACCAGGGCTTAGCTGCATCTTATTTCTCCATCCAAATAAAGCTTGATCTCTGCCTGAGTTTGACTCTGCAAGATGAAAAGAACAGCTATATAATAGAATGTGAAACCCAACTCAGCAAAAAATGAATACACAAAGATGGTATGGGCGAGAAAACACTAGAACTGAATCAAACTATTAAATTGAACTTGGCTATACTATGCTATTTGCATTATTTCAGTACAATACCTTCATCCTTTTAAGGGTGCAATCCTTAAATCCTATTACAAGTAGATATAATTGTTAGATTATTTTTTTTTACATTTTACATAATGAAATGAAATTCCAACACTTTGGAATTAATGTGAATATCTCTTTTCTTAATGTTAATAATATAACTCTATCATCTATTGTTTTTATGTGGCAATATTTATTCTAGGAGAAAAATTCTGTAGGTCTGGACCAGGAGAAAACAGCTATGGACCTGGCTGCTGAGCAGTTGCGTTTATGGCCAACACTCAATAAAGAAACTCAGCAGGAGCTAATACAGAATGAGGAAAGTACAGTTTTCAGTCAGGCAATTCATTTTGCTAACCTCATGGTCTACCTGCTAGTGCCACTGGACACAAGTAAAAACAAACTATTGAGAACATCAGCTACAGGAGACTGGGAGAGTGGAAGCAACAGCATTGTCACAAATAGGTACGTAAATAAAGACATGGTTTGGCAGTAAACAATTGTGGGATGTAACTCGGTCCTTTTAATAAAAATACTGTATTAATTATAAAAATGAAACACAGGAGCACTTTACAATAATGAAAGTTCATTGTCCTATGTTAATGTTTGTAACAATGTAAAAGTAAGGAACTTTGGAATTGTAATTCCTGCTGATATTCTTTCTAACCTTCTGTTCAGTTTGCAGTGCTCTGTATTCTTAATACCAGTAATATCAACATAATGTTTTAATATCATCCAAAAAGTGCCATTTTCTCCTTTGACACAATCCTTACTTCTCTAAGCAGTTTCAGAGTATTGAGGTATTAAAAACATTATGCCAGCAAAGCAATATTTCCTTTGGTAGTAATTAAGGCTGTAAGGCAATTCAGTAGTGGATGATGTGACCATTCTGTGCATTTTGTACGTTAGCCTAAGGTCTTAATCCTGCAAACTGCTCTAAATACACAAAGTCCTGGTGAAGTGAGTGAAGTTCTATGCAAGCACAGGGATCCACCTGTGTAGAGCACCTTGCTGGTCTAAATTTGTAAAACATTTTATGACCTTTCCAGTAACAGGTGTTATGTAAACTATTGTTCATGGAGCATATAAAACTCTGCAAGAAATAAAGGGAATGTGATATAACAAGGCTCACCCTGCTCTCAAGTACCTAAAACATTGTTTTCAAATAATCTCAAAGGCATCAGAGAAATTCTACTGTGTGCACCTCTTCTTTTAACTGATTCAAGAGCAATATATTAAGGAGTCCAGAAGCTTAGCATGGTCATTCTCATGTAACATACTTTTTCATTTGTATTGAGGAATAAGGAAGAAAACTCCTTCCCTGTGCCTTTAGTACCAACATAAACAAAATCATATCATCTAGAATTAGCAATTAGCTCGTTAGTTATAATAGATTTGGGGGTCAGGAGTAGCCATTAGTGACAGGGAACACTGAAAATACATTAAATACCTAGGTATTTATTTAAAGTGCTCTCACCCTTACTCTCTTTTCTTCCTTTCTTTGAATTGATCAAAATTTGACCAAAAGAGTAATAATTATTAAATTGCCTTTTTGCTAGGAAATATTGGAAATGATTCCATGTACATTTAAATGGACTTTAAGAAGTAGGGCATTGGCAAAATTCATATTGTCTTCAACAGGACTAGGAGAAGACCAGTAACATTTTCTATAATAGTGAAATAGAAGTGTAGATTGATATTTTGCTGGCTGTGGAAATCATGTAACTTGCAATCATTTAAGAAATTCACAATCAGTTTTACATTCATCATCCAGTCTGGAAATATTTGTTGGTGTCTCTGTTGTTTATTCTGTAAAATGCCCAAACCAACAAAACCATGTTCTCTTCTCAAGTATCATTATAAATATGACAACACTTTCAAATGTTTTTGTTTAATAACTAGAGATCGTGAGAGACTAGGAGTGTCACAGATTAGAGCTCTTGAATGATCCAAAGGCTGAAACATAAGTAGTTATTGCACGATGTCTTTCCATTATCATCCTCTCATACTTCAGTGAGATTATTTAAATCTATATGCAGTACTTGTCCTTTGGGCATTGTTTAAATGATTGCTAATTGTGTGGTAAGTATGTGGTAGTTTGATACTAAAGGATATAAAGCTGAATGGCAACTCCATGTTACTGCTGAAGAGAATGTACAGTTTTACTTTGAAATTTGTATAGTTGCTTACAGTCTACATAGAAATTTTAAGTTCAGTTTTCATTCTTATTTTTTCACTTACCCTACCTTCCTTTTCTTCTTAACTCCTTGGAACAGCTACGAAATACAAATTATTTGAATTATTATTTTGCATGCCATTTCTTGGAGAAGGCAACCGTCTCACATATAAGGGATCCTTTGCTACCACTTAAAATGACATGCATTTCATAGGACAGTCAGACTGTTGATAAATTAGGACACTTAGTATTATCATTTTAGACAAAGGAGTTCTTTTTATGTTGAAAACCAGCTTCCATTATCTTCACTTGCAGTTTTGAATACTCAGCCCTTCTACAAATTAAGCCGCTACTCTCTCAAGTTGTGAGGAACACAGTTAGTGACCACCAGTGAAACGTTTGGTGTAAGTGACTTGCCTAGCATCTCACACGAACTGTATAGCAACGTCAGAGGTGGAATCCAATTCTCCAGGGTAGTAGTCAACTGTCTGTACCAGGAGACCATTCTTTCTCTTCCTGCAATCCCTTGCCTTAGTCAGTACACACTTTCCAACTTCCACAACAACTAAGTCTGGGGTCCTACAAACAGCCTCACTCACTACACAACCCTGATTAATTACCTGAGCACCATCTATTCTATGACTGAATGAGGCAGGAGTCCTATGGAAAAAACAATATATGATTAAAGAATGTAATTCATATGCACAAGGGAAGTGAATTAAGTTTCCACCTTCATTCTGGCACTTCATAATTTCTGAATATTTGACTTTGCAACCTAATTGTTCTTTGAATGTAGGGTTTTTTTAAATGTAATTTATTGTTGTTCTTTGAGTAGTGTCTGTATGGGCGCTCCACTCTAGGTGCATATGCGCCTCAGATTGGAGATTTTAGGTAGCAGTGCCATTCAGCCTATGCATGCACCCATGCAGCCGCACGCTCTGCACCATGTCTATATAGAGCTGTGTAGGTGAACCGCCATCAGTTCCTTCTCAGCCACCTCAGCAATGTCCAAGTTGAACTTACCTCAACTGTATTTTTTCTTTTATCTACTAATTAGTTAATGTTAGTCCTTAGTGTTAGCTTTGTATTAGTTAGTTGTAATTATTATTTTTTTTAATTAAAAATTATAGAGCGAGAGAGAGAGTTAGTTAGTTAGTTACAGTGTAAGGACCATTGTCCTTTCACCTTTTTTTGCCTCTCAGGGGAACTGGGAGGGCATGCCCTCCCAGTTCCCCTGTTTGGAAATGCTGACTTTCATGCAGGAAAGCCATCCTGGTGAGTGACAGGCACTCCTGGCATGTCCATAGCCTTGGGGAGTCACACATTCCCCAAAAGTGTAATTCCTGCTTGGCATTATAATTAAGAGCAAGAAAGAACTGGGAACCTAAGTTATGTCTCTTCATGATGGAGAGTTCTCTCCGACCAGCTTCTGACCCCACCCTGTACAATGATCTCCAAGCAAGTCAGCTGCCTCAGCCTCCTCAATGTAGCACTCCCCTTGAGCATTGAAAATTCATCTCTGGGATCCTCTGAAAAGGACTGTAGGAAGCAGTCTTCAAGCCCTCTAGGTAGAAAATCTACCTCAAAGAGATGGTCTCTGGTTCAGACAACCATTTTGACACCTGCTGGTCTCCAGCTTGGTACCCACATGGCTGCAGGTTCTTCAGGTACCATGAGCACCAGCAAGGCCAAGGTCTTGGGGTTCTAGCTCCAGAAGATCAGTACTGTCTGTTGTTTGGAACAGCAGAAAGAAGATCATCAGCTCTTCTGGTACTGACAGAGTCTACCAAGCCCTCAGTACCTAGCACTTTGGCACTGCAGAAGACCAGACAACACCTACTGGTCAATCATCGTAGTGCATAAGACCTTCAGTACCATCTACTCTCTCTGCCACAGTTACTTCTGCCAGGCTGCCTTTTTGGCACCAACCAATGTTTCAGTACTGCAAGAGTTTTGATTCCCGGGGGACCTGGCAGTAACACAAACATCTGAATCTCCTTGTTTGGCACCAGCCCATCTCGGTATTGAGGACCTCTTGATCTCTGGAAATTTGTCTGGTACCAATGGAGTCTACACCTATCTCTAAGGCTGTCCCTCCCTGACGAAGTGACATTGAGGAAGATGATGGGGACTTCTCATCAGTCTCCCAGATTTCTGTCCATGGCTCTCCTTTCCATTATCAAGGGACCTTCTTTCCTGAGGGAATCAGAACATCTTCTTGAGAGACATCCTCATACTCCATCCCACTGATATGGACACCCTTGGGTGCCTCCCACCCATGCCATATGCACTATCTCATTGGCTGTACTGGGACCCTTGCGCAGATTAACTACAACAATTCTCCAGGGCCCCTAGTATTTCTCACTGGGAGAAGGGCAGATAATCCCCACCAGCCTCTGTCTCTAGGGTGCCTGATCCACAGGAAGAGACCTTTGAGGAGCAGGAAGTGAGTGGACAAGGAGGTCACTCCAACAACTAATATCTCTTCCTTATCCCCAGATAACATCATTATGCCTCCTGCCTCCTCCAGCATCCCTCGCTGATTATTTCAAACAGTTCTAGGACCTCATTAAAAGTATAGCAGACTCCTTGCAAATTCTACTTGAGGAGGTTAAGGAGTTACAGTGTAAACTGCTTGACATGCTGCCTACATCATCATCTGCCCACATTGTGCTGCCTATTAATGAGGCTCTGATAGACCCTTCAGAAATAATTTGGCATACCCCAACCACAATACAGCTTACCGGGGAATGAGTGACAGGGGATGGATCACTTGATGATTTCCTGTTCTGTCCATTCCCTCTGGGGCACCTGGCACTGGCCACTGTCGGAAGACAGGATACTGGGCTAGATGGACCTTTGTTCTGACCCAGTAGGGCCATTCTTATGTTAGCTGTAAGAGGGTGGACAAAAATATGTTCTCTCTAAGGATTCTGAATTTTTATTTTCGCATCCCTCCCACAACACCTTTGTGGTTAACACTGTAAACAAATGTGGAAGACAGCACCACCCTACATCAGCACCATATGACAAAGACCAAAATCATCTTGACTTATTTGGCCAAAAATCATGTTCGTGGGGTACTCTACAATTTAAGATCACCGCCTACCCAGCCCTCATGGTGAAATACTAATTATTTGAAGTTTAATTCCTTTATTGAGCATCTTCCATCAGAGCAGCCGGAACAATTTTAGGCAATCATTGCAGAGGGTCAGCTGCTGGCCAGGACATCACTGCAGGCCTCTCTGGGTGCCACTGATACAGCTGCTTATTCTATTTCCACAGTGGTAGTAATGAGGAGGGCCTCCTGGCTGCAGCTCTCGGGGCTTCCAGGGAAATCCCAAAATACAATTGAGGATCTTCCCTTTGATGGATTGAAGCTGTTTGTGAAAAAGACAGACAAGTCTCTGCATACCTTGAAAAACTCAGGATCAACTTGTGTTCTCTGCAAATGTACACCTTTTCACAAAAAAGAGAGTTTAGAAAGTCCCAGACAGCACAGAGGTCTTGTCCCACTCTGTTTCTTGCCTCACAGGTACCTTACAGACTCCAGCGTAAGAGACAATAGTTCCAAAAGAAGAGACCACCTATTTCTCAGGCATTGACCTGACAACCCACAATTTTGGCACACTAATTTTGACAGGGTGGTCGAGGTGTTCAGTTACCATCCCAATTCATACCTACTTCAACAATCCGCATGTCTCCCTCACTTTGGTGACCACCTCTCTCACTTCTGCTGAGCTTGGGAACATATCCCTATGGACATGGGGGTTTTGGAGACATTTCAACAGAACACTCCATCCATTTTACTTCCCTGCTTCCCCATCCCTCTTCAGGGACCCCTCTCACAAGCACCTCCTATGACAGGAAATAGACTCCCTCCTGAATTTGGGTGCTATAGAACCAGTATCTATGTAATACAGAGTGACGGAGTTTTATTCCAGGTACTTCCTGGTTCCAAAAAAGAATTGTGGCTGGAAACCCTTTGTGGATCTAAGATTACTCAACAGATTTGCAGATTCAGAATTCAAGATGGTAATTCTTGCAGCAATAATTCCATCATTGGACAAAGGGGATTGGTTCTCAGCCCTTGACCTACATACTTTCATGTAGCGATTCACCCCTTCCACAGACGCTTCCTACGCTTTGCTCTCGGTCAAGAGTATTTTTAATACAGGGCTTTCCCATTCGGTCTCTCCTCTGCGCCCAAAGTGTTCTTAAAATTTCTCTCAGTGATGGCTCCTCGTGTTCACAGACAAGGAATTTTGATTTTCCCATACCTTGCTCAAGGGACTCTCCTACAGTGAAGTCTCAGAGGGCCCTAGACCTATTTCTCAGACTCCGACTATAATTAAACATCCAAAAGTCCACCTTAATCCCAGTGCAAAGTTTGAAGTTCATAGACGTTTACCTCAGTGTGGTAGTGGCCAAAGCATATCTCCCTTCACGCAGGTTCAAAGCCCTAGCCAATTTAGTCACTACAGTCCAGATCAGCCCCCAAACATCAGCTAGAGATTGTCTCCATAGGACACGTGGCAGCTGATGCCTTTGTGATAAGGCACATGAGCTGCCTTCAGGGGTGGCTCAGAACTGTTTATTCACCAATCAGAGTTTGAATGAATTACTCTTGATGTCCTTGGCCATGAAAAAAATTCTTTAACTGGTGGAAGAACCCTCACAATTTTGTGCATGGGTCCCCTTTTCTCAATCATCTCCAACGTCAATAATAACAAAGGACACATCTCTTTTGGGATGGGAAGCCCATCTAAACATTCACTGCTCAAGGCAGGAGGTAACCTCTTGAGTCCATGCTACACATCAACTTACTGGAACTCAGAACAGTCAGAAATGCCTGTCTCCATTTTCTTCCACTGATCAGGACAAATACGTGAAGATCATGACAGACAACATGTCATGCATGTTTTATATCAACCATCAATGGAGAGCGAGATCATCTTCCATCTGCTCTGGAGCAGTGAGGCTTTGGAATTAGTGCATTCAAAATCAGATCAGCATCTCAGCAGCTTACTTCCCTGGCATGCAAAACATTACAGCAGATACCCTCGGTAGACACTTCTCACAGGATCACAAATGGGAGATAGAGCGCATTACACTCCACTGCATATTTTGATTTTGGGACATCACGCAGAAGACTTGTTCACCACAGCCAAGAACAAGAAACACTCAAGAAACAGACTGTCCCTATGGGTGCTCCACTACCTTCTCTTATCTCCTCTGCTTCAGAGTTCTTTGTGATGGAACTTGGCGGGAGAAAAGGAACTGAGGGTAGTTCACCTGCACAGCTCTGTACGGCTATGGTGCAGAGCATGGGACTGTATGGGATGCATGTGTGGACTAAACAGGCATTGCTACCTAAAATCTCTGATCTGAGGCTCATGAGATGCATACACACCTAGAGTGGAGCACACGCGGAGACGCACATCTTGAAGAACCACAGTTACTGCACAGGATGAGTAACCTTCTCTTTGTTGAGCATGGATTACAGATTGTGTGAATGATGCTAAGTATAATGAAGAGGAGACGTGGGACCAGACTTCAAGGATTTTCCCTTCTAAGGAACTGTTCCTGTCTATACTAGACTTTTTAGGAAAGTTTTCTACTTCTTTATTTATTACCAGTGCAGCTCCAACAGTGGGAGTGCTGTTGTAGACATGGCACCAGCATACACCGGTGTTTATATTGTTAGTATCTGAAACTGTGCTTGAAGTGTAGAGGCAAAGTGGACTATATATTTAGCTACACTGAATACATCAGACTTATTAGACAAAAATTATACGGTAGTTATTCTCTGTGTATTATGATTAGGTAACTGGATATTTTACACTAGCGTTTTTTTTTTTTCCTTTTCTTCTGTAGTATTGCCGGCAGTGTTGCAGAGAGCTATGACACTGAAAGTGGGTTTGAAGACTCTGAGAACAATGATATTGCCAATGCAGTTGTGCGCTTCATCACCAGGTTTATAGACAAAGTTTGTACAGAGAGTGGAGTTACACAGGATCACATCAAGAGCCTTCATTGCATGATACCAGGTAAGAACTGGTTTAAAAAAAAATGTAAATTCACAAAATTGTCACTTCTTTCTCTGGGGAGCTGATATTTTCCAGTAGAAGTGTATTTTTGGTTTGTTGTTTTCAGTATAGTTTAAGGGTTTGTTTCCTAGACTGTAATTGATGAATTCCAAATAGCCATTGATGACATCTACTCTATTTTTCCTTGACAGTTTAACTCCAGGATGTCAAAACAGTGGAGTTATATTTAGTTTGTTTTATTCTTTCTTATATTGTGTGAGGTTTAATTTATGGTGTCACTGATTCCTAGGGATTGTAGCAATGCACATTGAGACTCTGGAGGCCGTCCATCGAGAGAGTAGAAGACTACCACCAATACAGAAGGTAAGTATTATAAAAGGTGTTTGTATTGGTTACACGTATTGGAATCGTACACAGTTTGAAGTGGCTTCAGCCTTCCTTTTTCTAATATTATGAAGAGACATCTGATCACTGAACAGTATAATCAAGAAATTTTCCACCAGTGATAAATAAATTGTTTGCCTTTGGTCTCATGAAATATGAACTTATGAAATATGAAAGTAGCAGAGCCAAACTTTTGAATATAAAGAAGTGTTTGCATGCCAACTACTTATTAAGACCCATTTCACTGAGTTGAGTCCAAACTTAGCCTCTCGCAGAGTCAATCTCATAACAATTTTGTATTTAAATTTTTTCATGTCAAATACCAATTTGGTAGATTCCAAATTTGGTAGTGTTATACTGTACATTATACTTAAAATTCTTATATTTGGGCTCAGCCGAAGATTCTGCGACCAGCTTTGCTGCCAGGAGAAGAGTTTGTGTGTGAAGGTCTCCGTGTGCTGCTGGATCCTGATGGGAGAGAGGAAGCAACAGGAGGATTGCTCGGAGGTCCCCACATTCTCCCAGCAGAAGGAGCCTTGTTTCTTACCACATACAGAATTATATTTAAAGGCACTCCTCATGATCAACTAGGTATGGTCTTTCTTACTAAAATCAAAATAATGTATGGTCTGGCAGATATGAGGCTTTGATCTGGCCCTGCAGTTTATTTAAGCAAGACCATCAAAACACATCTATCCAACAAAAAACTGTTAAGAATTCAATTAAGTATTAATTTACTTCATGTTAATCATCTGTACAGAAATAGACCCTGCACCTAGATTCTTGACTTTATCACTAGATATAATGATATTTATTTTTGATATTACCGTTTAATTTATCTGCAATTCAAATATTCACCTGAGTTTTTAGGTACTGAATTTTAGCATTGTTCCCATGTCACAGTAGGCCTTTGGGTCCTATTTACGTAAAATAAAAATATACTTTGAGCTTTCTGTTCATGCTCAACATAAGAACAGCCATTCTGCGTCAGACCAAAAGTCCATCCTGCCCAGTATCCTGTCTTCCGACAGTGGCCTATGCCAGATGCCCCAGAGGGAATGAACAGAACAGGTAATCATCAAGTGATCCATCCTCTGTCACCCGTTTTCAGCTTCAGGTGAACAGAGTCTAGGGACACCATCCCTGCCCATCCTGGCTAATAGCCATCGATGGACCTATCCTCCATGAATGTATCTAATTCTTTTTGGAACCCTGTTATAGTCTTGGCCTTCACAACATCCTCTGGTAAGGAGTTCCACAGGTTGACTGTGCATTGTGTGAAAAAATACTTCCTTTTTTTTTTTTAAACCTGCTGCCTATTAATTTCATATGGTGGCCCCCAGTTCTTGTGTTAAGAGAAGGAGTAAATAACACTTCCTTATTTACTTTTTCCACACCAGTCATGATTTTATAAACCTCTATCATATCCCCCCTTAGTCATCTCTTTATCAAGCTGAAAAGTCCCAGTCTTACTAATCTCTCCTCATACGGCAGCCGCTCCATACCCCTAATCATTTTTGTTGCCCTTTTCTGAATCTTTTCTAATTCCAATATATCTTTTTTGAGATGAAGTAACCACATTTGCATGCAGTTTTCAAGATGTGGGCGTACCATGGATTTATGTGGAGGCAATATGATATTTTCTGTCTTATCATCTATCCCTTTCCTAATGATGCCCAACATTCTGTTCGCTTTTTTGACTGCTGCTGCAGATTGAGTGGATGTTTTCAGAGAACTATCCACAATAACTCCAAGATCTCTTTCTTGAGTGACCGCATCATTTTATGTGTATCGTTGGGATTATGTTTTGCAGTGTGCATTACTTTGCATTTATCAACACTGAATTTCATCTGCCATTTTGTTGCCCAGTCACCCAGTTTTGAGAGATCCTTTTGTAGCTCTTCACAGTCTGCCTGAGACTTAACTATCTTGAGTAGTTTTGTATCATCTGCAAATTTTGCCGCTTCACTGTTTACCCCTTTTTCCAGATCATTTATAAATATGTTAAAGAGGACTGGGCCTAGTACAGACCCCTGGGGGACACCATTATTTACTTCTTTCCATTCTGGTCACTGACCATTTATTCCTACCCTTTGTTTCCTATCTTTTAACCAATTACCAATCCATGAGAGAACCTTCCCTCTTATCCCATGACTGCTTACTTTGCTTAAGTGCCTTTGGTGAGGGACCTTGTCAAAAGCTTTCTGAAAATCTAAATAAACTATATCCACTGGATCCCCCTTGTCCACATGCTTGTTGACCCCCTCAAAGAATTCTAGTAGATTGGTGAGACATGATTTCCCTTTACAAAAAGCATGTTGACTATTCCCCAACAAATTATGTTCATCTATGTGTCTGACAATTTTGTTCTTTACTATAGTTTCAACCAGTTTGCCCGGTACTGATGTCATGCTTACCAGCCTGTAATTGCCGTGGTCGCCTTTGGAGCCCTTTTTAAAAATTGGCATCACATTAGCTATCCTCCGGTCATTTGGTACAGAAGCTGATTTAAATGATAGATTACAGACTACAGTTAGTAGTCCTGCAATTTCATATCATCTGGTCCTGGTGACTTATTACTGTTTAGTTTATCAGTTTGTTCCAAAACCTCCTCTAATTACTCCTCAATCTGGGACAGTTCCTCAGGTTTGTCACCTAAAAAGCATGGCTCAGGTTTGGGAATTTCCCTCACATCCTCAGCCGTGAAGACTGTTGTAAGGAATTCATTTAGTTTCTCCACAATGACCTTATCGTCCTTGAGAGCTCCTTTAGCATCTCGATTGTCCAGTGGCCCCACTGGTTATTTAGCAGGCTTCCTGCTTCTGATGTACTTTTTAAAAAAAAATTGCTATTACTTTTTGAGTCTTTGGCTAGCTGTACTTCAAATTCTTTTTTGGCCTTCCTAATTATATTTTTACACTTAATTTGCCAGAGTTTATGCTCCTTTCTATTTTCCTCACTAGGATTTAACTTCCACTTTTTAAAGGATGCCTTTTTGCCTCTCACTGCTTCTTTTACTTTGTTGTTTAGCTACGGTGGCTCTTTTTTGGGTCTCTTACTATGTTTTTTAATTTAGGGTATGCATTTAAGTTGAGCCTCCTATTATGGTGTCTTTAAAAAGTTTCCATGCAGCTTGCAGGGATATTACTTTTGGTGCTGTACCTTTGAATTTCTGTTTAACTAACTCCTTATTTTTGTGTGGTTCCCCTTTCTGAAATCAAATGCTACTGTGTTGGGCTGCTGTGGTGTTTTCTCCGCCACAGGGATGTTAAATTTAATTATATTATGGTCAATATTACCAAGCAATCCAGCTATATTCACTTCTTGGACCTGATCCTGTGCTCCTTTTAGGACTAAATCAAAAATTGCCTCTCCTCTTGTGGGTATCATGGCTAGCTGCTCCAAGAAGCAGTCAGAAGCAGTCATTTAAGGTGTCACTTTTACAAGCTGAAACAGTTCAGCAGTGTTATCACAAGAGTGAGGGAATGTTGTATAGTGGTTAAAGCTGAAGACTGGCAGTCAGGACTCTTGGGTATATTCCTGGCATTCCCACAGTCTTGCTGTTTGATTTGTACAAGTCATTTAGTTTCTCTGTGCCTCACTTTCCTCATCTGTAAAATGCTACTTTATGGAGGATTTGTGAAACCTACAGAAGTGCGCTGAGTTCTACAGAAGTACAAACATATCATTAACTACTAAAGATTAAAATCTCATTTAGTGTCAAGTGATGAACCATGTCAGGATGGGGGCTTGTAGTTGAGGACTTTAACAGTGAGAGGGAGATAAATTCCTGAACTCAAAGGTCTGCATATGTTCAAACATTTTTAAAAATAGCACAGACTAATAAAAGTGCAGTAATCAAAAACTAAGGAGTGACTCTGAATGGTAGAAATTGAAAAAGCAATTATCTTGGACATATTGGAAACCCTATGTAATGGACGGTTTCAGAGTAACAGCCGTTTTAGTCTGTATTCGCAAAAAGAAAAGGAGTACTTGTGGCACCTTAGAGACTAACCAATTTATTTGAGCATGAGCTTTCGTGAGCTACAGCTCACTTCATTGGATGCATACCGTGGAAACTGCAGTAGACTTTATATACACACAGAGATCATGAAACAATACCTCCTCCCACCCCACTGTCCTGCTGGTAATAGCTTATCTAAAGTGATCATCAAGTTGGGCCATTTCCAGCACAAATCCAAATTTTCTCACCCTCCACCCCCCCACACACACACAAACTCACTGGAGTTTACTTTTTTCCCTCAACAATCATTACTGGATTAAGTGTTGTGTTTAATTATGTCATGGGAAATGTAGTAGTTCTAAAGATCAGATTTTCTTGTTTTGAAATCTCTGCTTCGGTTACTTTATTAAACAAATTCATTTATCAAGCAAAAATGTAAATACATAAAGTTCATAGTTTTTATATAAGGAAACTAATGAATATCAATTATATATGAACTTCAGAATGTAATATGACAAATTACTAGTAGTTAGAGACTGATTTTTGGACCTGCAACAAAATAGTTCTTTCTGTAATTTCCACCATTTAGAAAGAGAGAGAATGAAAAAATATTTTTCCAATCATCCTAATTAATTTCAAATAGGAAAATTGAATGTTAGTTAACTGAATGTTGGGTTGTATGTCATATTTTGGGAATTTATCACCTGCTTTAAAGCCTTTTGCCTAAAGTGAATTCTGGATTGTTATTGGCCTTCTGGCCAAGATCATTTGCCTTATTTTCCATTTCTTTGCACCCATTCATTAACACCTGTTCACAGTAAAATATACTGTATATACTCGTTCATAAGCTGAATTTTTTTTGTAAAAAAGGGAAGCATAAGAGAAGGGGGTCGGCTTATGAACGGATATAGAGATGGGGAGAGGTGGGACACACCCCTTTCCCCCCAACAGAGGGGGCAAGGAGAGGGAGCAAAGCCAGAAGGGAAGAGGCAGGGCCAGAGTCTCTCCACTTCTGGCCACGCTGCTCTCCCTCCAGCCTCCGAAGCAGCTGCAGCTCTGGGTCTGGCAGGCTGCAGCCGCACCGCCCAGCCCGCCAGAGCACGCTGCGGCCGTGCCATCCGGCCCAGCCCACTGGAACATGCTGCAGCTGCGCTGCCCCATGTGGCCCCGAGAAGCATGCTGCGGCCACACTGCCCAGCCTGCCGGAGCAGCTCCGGCCAGGCCAGAGACATCTTCCCCTGGGCCTCCCCAGATAAGGTGGGAAGGGATGGGATGGAGAGAATGTGGGGGTCCCGGGCTAGGGGTGGGGTCATGTGGGGGGTGGTCACAGGGGTTACTCCCCTGATTCCCAGCTTCTCCCCACAAAAAAATTTCCCCAACAGTTGCAGTCCTGGCCCTTCAGGGTAAGTAGCTGGAGTGCCAGGACACTTTGTTTACTTAGGTTTACCTCCCTGCCTGCGGACTCTCGAGGTAAACAAACCATCTCAGCCCGCCAGCGACTTATCCTGATGGCCCGGGAGCCAAAGTTTGCAGACCCCTGAATTATAGGGTCGGATTATGAATGGGTCATAAAAATTTTCCATTTTTACTTATCCATCTTGAGGGGGGGATCGGCTTATAAACGAACCGGCTTATAATCAAGTATATACGGTAACTAAATCAGTTATGATTCCATGACTAACGTGTCTGTAAATGATTCTGTGGTACTTAGCTGGAGAACAGACAGTGATCCGGAGCTTTCCCATTGCATCTATTATGAAGGAGAAGAAGATTACTATACAGAACCAGCTGCAACAGAATATGCAGGAAGGACTTCAGATCACCTCAGCATCATTTCAGGTAGAATGGAGTGCTTTATTCTTTATACTTTGTAAAACACCTGAAATTATGATCTCATCAAAATAACCTGCTGCAACTAACACCCTGACCCCTGGGAGCGGCTAAATGTCAGCCGTTCCTGGTGAAGTCAATGGTATTGGAGGTGTCTCAGCATCTCACAGGAACCCGGAAGTGCTTTCCTACGCGCGCACACTGGAGCATAAATGGTTTTCACTGCCTTTTTCTCTCACTCCTCACCCCTCCATTGGACCCTGTGGAGGACAATCTTTGGGTCCAAAGTGTCTGCTGAAGAGCAAATTGAGTCTGGGCAGGTCAAAACACATGTACATCAAATCTCCTCCATCCCTGTGGAGTTTATCTGGAAAAAATAAGCTCCCTGCCACTCACCAGTTTGTCTGGGTGGATCCATGGCAGGAGGAAGTGCATGGTAGCACAGTTGAAATGGAGTCTGGGGCATCACTGTGGTCGAGAGCTAATCCAGAAGCACAGGGCCTCTCCATAGGTGGCCCTGACCTTTGGTGGAGCCCCACAATCTGTACAGATTCCTGAAGATTTACCAGTTTAGGGACAGGCCCCAGAGCCTATTCTTCAGAGGCATGTAGAACAGGACAGTTTGGAGGGATGGGAATCCTCTGGAGATTTTTTTCCCCAGAGCCAGGAGCCCCCTACAGTAAATTTAGTCTATGAGGTAATCTGGCCTATGATGAGTCCCTAAATGAAGGGAAGTGGAATGTAAGGTAAAATCTTCAAGAATTGTAATCAATAGAATTAAAATTATGTAATGTGGGGCTTCAAAACATGAAATGTTTAGCTAGATCTGGTTACTACTACAAAAGTTCATTACTTTGTTCAGGATAAAAAAAAATCACAATTTGATAAAATGGAGAGTCTTTCATTTAGGAATATGTCACCAATTTTTTCTTCTTGGTGTTTTAAATAGGCACTGTGTAACATAATTTTTATCTCAGATACATTATTCTATACAAATGAATGGATTTAATTAACAATTTAAGGAGTCGCTCTTATATGCCTTTCAAGTAGAACAGTAACTGTGAGGCCTTTTGTTTTCCAAAGCCCTTTTTGGAGACTAACAGTAACAATAAAATGCCTAACATCCTTCAGTAGTATGCTAAATGCAGACACAACTCAAAGTTTCTGGTTCTGGACTCTGGTCAAATATAATCTCTGCTTTTGTTTAACATAGTTTCGTTTTAGATTATAAAAACAAAACCAACCAGCAAAAGGTTTACTTTCTGTTCCTTTTCTAACAGCCAGAGTTCAATATTATATGAAATAGACCCCTCTCTGCTTTGTGTGTTAATTATGATTATCGAAGGAAAATGGCTACAGCTATATTATTTTAATGTATTTAAAATGTCATATCGGGGTGACCCCTAAATATTCAAGACCTCATTTCAAGGAGGTCCTAGAACAACAGAATTATTAGCCATTTGGAGAGAAAATACGAAAGTAAGTGAAATGAAAATGAAGGATCAGATATGCCTTGTGTACAGCAAACAAGAGACATATAAACAGTAACTTCATCTTGGGACTTATAAAATAACAAATACGTCAGAAATGTGTATTTTGCTTACCCTCACCATGGGAGTTCTTTTTGTCCCTTTTACAGACCCTCATTTTCCCTCTCCTTTATTACTCATCCTCAAGATATAAGAGCTGCCCATCATCCCTCTGGCTAAGAATCATGGGACAGGGCTCCCTTTAAACTGTATAAAAGCCATATTTTGACTGGGAAGAGAGATCAGTGTAGATAATGCAAAGCACTTCCTTTTCCAAGGGTCAGATTTGGTTATCATGCTTCGCTACTAGCACAGTTTTCTAGGCTTTGCAAGGTGAGGAATGAATGGAATATAGAAGAATAGTTGTGGTAATTTTTAAATACTAAACTTTTATAGTATAGTGAAAAGAAAAGGAGGACTTGTGGCACCTTAGAGACTGACCAATTTATTTGAGCATGAGCTTTCGTGAGCTACAGCTCACTTCATCGGATGCATACCGTGGAAACTGCAGTAGACATTATATACACACAGAGACCATGAAACAATACCTCCTCCCACCCCACTGTCCTGCTGGTAATAGCTTATCTGAAGTGATCATCAAGTTGGGCCATTTCCAGCACAAATCCAGGTTTTCTCACCCTCCGCACCCCCCCCCCACAAACTCACTCTCCTGCTCAGTTTGTGTGTGTAGTTTTTTGGAGGGGGGTGAGGGAGTGAGAGAACCTGGATTTGTGCTGGAAATGACCCACCTTGATTATCATACACATTGTGAAGAGAGTGGTCACGTTGGATGGGCTATTACCAGCAGGAGAGTGAGTTTGGGGGGGGGGGGGTGGAGGGTGAGAAAACCTGGATTTGTGCTGGAAATGGCCCAACTGATGATCACTTTAGATAAGCTATTACCAGCAGGACAGTGGGGTGGGAGGGGGTATTGTTTCATGGTCTCTGTGTGTATATAATGTCTACTGCAGTTTCCACGGTATGCATCCGATGAAGTGAGCTGTAGCTCACGAAAGCTCATGCTCAAATAAATTGGTTAGTCTCTAAGGTGCCACAAGTACTCCTTTTCTTTTTGCAAAGACAGACTAACACGGCTGTTACTCTGAAATAGTATAGTGAGAGAGTCTTTAAATCAGAGTGTCATTTTTTTTTTTACCAGTGTTGTCCTGTATATCCTCAAGGACCTGGCCCACCAGAACTCTTCCAGCCCTTGCCATCCCATATAGCAAAAAAAATATGGCTAGTGTTTTAACTAGTGTAGAAACATTAGTGCAAAAGCTACTTTTTTAGATTTGCTCAGATGTTTTGTCTTAATTTTACGGGAATTGCAGATACTACAGAGTGGAGATATTTTGGCATTAGAATATAATATTAAAAAATAAAGTAAAAATAGATAACATGAATTGCCATAATCAGTAACATATACATATTTCTATTTATTTATTAATATATTATTTTACTTCCTTTGTGGGATCTTTTTCATTTTCTTTGATCTCAAAAGTTGCCATATTAAATTATTTCCAGTCTCTAACATGTTGTTATGTCTTTTTATTTGCAGTTAATTAAAGTAGCATTTGATGAGGAAGTAAGTCCTGAAGTGGTAGAAATATTTAGGAAACAGCTAATGAAGTTCCGTTATCCCCAGTCCATCTTTAGCACCTTTGCTTTTGCAGCTGGGCAAACTGCACCGCAGATAATCTTGCCAAAGCAAAAAGAAAAGAACACTTCCTTTCGGTAAGGTATACTCTATTTTTCTTTAATAAGAATTTATTATTGATATTCTTGTTTACTCTTAGTCCAGTGCATTGAATTCTGTGTCATTTTTGATGGCTTTCTAACATTGCAAGTTCATTTAAGTAGTCCTCAATAAAGCTGAATTGACTAGCTTCTGTCAAGCATGTTACATAGGTATGCCAAACAAAAGCTACCTAGTGTAGAAATATATATGAATTTGGTAATAAAAGTGTATAATTAGCCTGTTGAACTACTTGCCATAGGAAATTATGGAAGTAATTACTGTAATAAGATTCAAAGCATACAATCGGGCATTTATATGAATAACATCTGCAGTTATACTAATTCGATGGCAACATATAAAGAGGCTCCTCATACTTCAGAGTATGGATTGGCCACCAATATAGGTAAAAAGAAATTTACACTCATGGGATGGTATTGTGCAGTTGTTCTAGTGATCTGTAATATAGAGTTTGGGTTTTTTAGTCTTCCTTTGAAGCAGGTCCAGATAACCTGCATTCAAGAGTTTTGAGAGAGCTGGCTGAGGAGCAAACTGGATGATTAATTTTGATTTTTAGTAAGTCTTGGAATACTGATGTATTTCCAGAAGACTGGAAGAAAGCTAATATTGTTCCAATATTTTAAAAAGGTAGAAGGGATGATCTTGGTAATTGTAGGCCCAGGCAAGATAATGGAGCAGCTGATACAGGACTAAATTAATAAAGAATTTAGAAAGGATAATATAATTAATGCCTTGGGTTTATGGAAAATAGATCTTGTCAAACTAATTTAAGATAACAAGTTTGGCTGATAAAGGTAATAGTGTTAATCTTTAGACTTCTGTAAGGCTTAGACTTGGTACCACAGCAACATTTTGGTTGAAAAACTAGAATGATATAAAATTGACATGGCACACACTAAATGGATTAAAAACTGGCTAATTGATAGGTCTCAAAATGTAACTGTAAATGGGAAATTGTCATTGAGTATGTGTGTTTCAAGTGGCATCCCACATAGATCAGTTTTTGGCCCTACTCTGTTTAACATTTTAATCAGTGACCTGGAAAAAAACCTAAAATTATCACTGGTGAAAATTATAGGCAACACAAAAATTGGGAGAGTAGTAAATAAAGAAGAGGGCAGATCTCTCTTTATAGAGCGATCTGGATCACTTGGCAAGCTGGGTGTAAGCAAATAATATGTATTTACTACAGCTATATATAAACATATACATGTAGGAACAAAGAATGTAGGCCATATTTACAGGATGGGGGACTCTATTCTGGGAAGCAATGACTCTGAAAAAAATGTTCAGAACTGCTGGAATACTGCATCCAGTTCTGGTGTCCACAGTTCAAGAAGGATGTTGATAAATTGAAGAGGGTTCAAAGAAAAGCCACGAGAATGATTAAAGCATTTGAAAACATGCTTTATAGTGATAGATTTTAAGGAGTTGAATTTATTTAGCTTAACAATGAGAAGATTAAGGGGTGACTTGATCAGAGTTTATAAGTGGCTACATGCGGAACAAATATTTAATAATGGGCTCTTCAATATATCAGAGAAAGATAAAACATGATCCAGTGGCTGGAAGCTGAAGCTCAACAAATCAGACTGGAAATAAGGTGTAAGGTTTTAACAGTGTGGGTAATTAATCACTGGAACAATTTACCAAGGATCCTGGTGAATTTTTCATCACTGACAATTTTTAATTTTGATTGGGTTTTTTCTAAAAGATATGATCTAGCAATTATTTTGAGGAAGTTCTCTGACCTGTGTTAAACAGGAGGTCAGATTAGATTATCACAATGGTCCCTTCTGGCCTTGGAATCTATGAATGTTATACTCCATTATTAGGCACCTTACTAAACTAGGTGGATTATTAGCCTGTTACAGAGTGGCAATTCATGTGTTTTACAGAGTGGCAATTCTATTGATTAGTGCCTTGTTGGCTCAGTGGACTAGAATCCCAACATAGTTCTGGAGAACAGAGATGTTTAGATTTCTGTTTTCATGCCTTCTGTCTGTTAACCAGGAAGATTTATTTGTTATATTGCCAACAAAAGTCAAAGCTGCAAACAGAAGATAGTTGTTTATTCTCTACTATTGGACACAGTTGGCACAGTGTTGATACATCACATTCTCCTAAATCCCAGGACTAGCAATTTAAAATTTTAGGAGCCCATTTTCTGAGGTCCTGAGCTCACTTTCCTTTCTTGAAATTCAATGAAAAATTGTTAAGCATGCTTTGTGTGGGTGAGAAGATGCATCCTAAAAGTGTATTTTGGTATACTGACACAGATATTGAATATTAATGAGAGTTTAAGATAACTGTTTTATTATACTGACATTTTGAGATCAGGCATTGTTATTTATTTCTGAATTCTAGCACCTTCTCAAAAACAATTGTGAAAGGAGCCAAACGTGCAGGGAAGATGACAATTGGTCGTCAATACTTATTAAAGAAGAAGACAGGCACAATAGTGGAAGAAAGAGGGAATCGTCCAGGCTGGAATGAAGAAGATGATATCTCTGGTAAAATATTTTCATATTATTAGATGAGCTTATGCATCCACTAAAATACACTGACCTGTCAAGAGATTCTCAAACAGTAATTAATCGGGAAAAGGGTCTATTTCAGATATTAGACTGAAAGGTTTCAAATGTCATCACTTGGTGAAGACTTTGAACTTTTATTATTTTCCCAGGTTTGTAGGAAATAAGGGAAAGCACAAGCTTTTAACTTAGTTTATTTGCAGAGGAAATTTTCAATTTCATATCCTTTTTTAAATCACCAAACTGTGGTCAGTACAACTTTGTTTACCACCCCATACAGCACCCTGAAGTAGACAAGGATATAGTTGGCTAACAGCATTAAGGCAAACTCAGCAGCATTCATGTACGGTGTTGTTAAACAGTTTGTCATGAGCCATTAATCTAGAGTGGTGGAGTCTCATTCTAAAAAAGGCAGGTGTAAGGAAGAAGCAAATAGCATAGGTTCTATCAACAGATGTGAAGGTATAAAATGAGGGGATTTCTTCAATGAACAAAAAGTATTACATGTGAAAATATCACACTTCCAGATTTCAATGGAAAGTATGTTGGGGCTGAAGGCAGAAAGTGTTCGTTTTATTTTGGTTTTTTTCTAAATAAGTCCGTTTCTAAAATGTGCTGCTGTCACTACAGAGAGAGGTAATGTCTTTTGTTGAACCATTCTGTTGGTGAGGGAGACAAGTTCAAAAGCTTATCTCTCTCACCAATGGAAATTGGTCCAATAAAATATATATTTCTTATATCCTGGGACCAGCATGGCTACAACAACACTACATACAACTGCTATCACTACATCCATTTTTTCCTAATCTGGATCAATGCTACTATAAAACATACCACTAGAGGGAACCAGATTCTCCTATACCTAAATAGGTATTGTTTTGTCACACCATTCCTCACTCATTTACTATTTCAGATAATGAAGTGTATCAAAAATTAATTGTTTCTTAAAAACATCACACAAGCCAAATATTTCCTATTTATCACAGCACTGGTGTTGGATATATATAGGAAAGATTACAAGTAGGAAAAGGAGATCTTTTTTTCCCTTTCTTTTGTTTTATTTTTAAAATACTTTTTTTCATTAATAAAATGATTGAACTGATTGGTAAGTGTGAGTGGGACAAAATATGAGGATGTATATAAAGCTCATTCCTACTGAACTCTTAAGCTTGACTCATTGTGAGCTCTCAAAAAGAATGAACAAAGCCTTCTAGGAAAAGGCTAAAAATACCTAATGCTCTTCACTCATCTGAGGGAGAAGGGAAAGAAATCAGAGGGAAAATGTCCACACATTAGTCAGAAATAACTCTCCTTGCGTGAAAATCCATATTCTTCTTCGGTCCTTGTCCACATAGATTCCATTTGTGGTGTGTGTCCACTCCCTGCGCTCAAGCTCAGATTCTTTGGCTAGCAGTGTCCGCTGGGGTTGTGCTTGCACTCTCTGTGTCCTGCTGCCCGGAGTGCATAAAAGGCAGGAAGTGTTAGTAAGTTTAGTGTTAATGGATTAATTGTTAGCTTCTCCTCCGCCCCCCTTTAAAAAATGTTTTAAAAATGCCTTAGTTTGTGAGGCTTCCTCAGTACTGGGTTCCAACCCTGATGGCTGAACTGGAGTCTCCTGGTTTTAAGAATTGCCTTTCTTGTGATGTGGTGATGCCACTTAATGATGGACATTTTCAGGTTGTTCAAGAAAGCAAAAGGTGAGCAAGGCTTGGCTTAAACTTCAGCGAAGAGTGTAAGTCGGTAGTCTCTGAAGGTCAGCACACCCTTCTCACCATGTTGTACTAGACTGGAGGCTCAGACACAACAGTTAAGACCATGGCCACATCTGTTGCCAGGAGGAAGTCCTTGTGCTTGATGTTTTCTGGCATACCTAGAGAAGTACAAACAACCATAGAATCAGATTGAAACCAAATTTCAAAATGTCAAAATTTCCCATGAACCAGAAATTCTGAATATCAGCCAACTCACAAGCAGCTTTAAGATCTCTGGGAAGTAACCACATCTGCACCAGACCTACTCCAAGCAGAACTACTATATTCAGCAGAGGGGCCAAAAAAGAGATACCCTTTGTCTCCTCTTTGTCAGCCACTCCCTGCAACAGCTTGAAGGCAGCTGGTTTGATGCCTTGGTCAGGAGCCATTTGTAATACCTAGAGGATCTTTTTACTCCTCTTCTCCTTTTGGAAACCATTTACTTTATTTTCTCAGCACCACAGACCATTGGGTCTTAGAGATCATCACGGTGGCATATTCCATACAATTTCAGACCCTTCCTACCTCCCATCTCCCTTCCCCATCCCTTTTCATGGATCCCTCCCACGAGAGACTGTTATAGCTACAAATGGGATCACTTCTAAGTCTTGAAGCAATGGAAGAAGTGCCTGTAGAATGCAGAGGGAATGGGGTTTACGCCCATTATTTTCTAATTCCAAAGAAAAAGGGAGGCTGGTGCCCAATTCTGGATTTAGAGCAAGGTATTTAGCTATCCCAAGTTCCGGGTGACAGCACAAGCCTCTACTGGGAAGAATTAGTAGGGGAAGCAAAAGTGGATCGGAACCTGGGAGGCAGTGACCATGAGATGGTCAAGTTCAGGATCCTGACACAAGGAAGAAAGGAAAGCAGCAAAATACGGACCCTGGACTTCAGAAAAGCAGACTTTGACTCCCTCAGGGAGCTGATGGGCAAGATCCCCTGGGAGAATAACATGAGGGGGAAAGGAGTCCAGGAGAGCTGGCTGTATTTTAAAGAATTCTTATTGAGGTTACAGGTACAAACCATGCCGATGTGTAGAAAGAATAGTAAATATGGCAGGCGACCGGCTTGGCTTAACAGTGAAATTCTTGCTGATCTTAAATACAAAAAAGAAGCTTACAAGAAGTGGAAGATGGGACAAATGACCAGGGATGAGTATAAAAATATTGCTCGGGCATGCAGGAATGAAATCAGGAAGGCCAAATCACACCTGGAGTTGCAGCTAGCAAGAGATGTTAAGAGTAACAAGAAGGGTTTCTTCAGGTATGTTAGCAACAAGAAGAAAGTCAAGGAAAGTGTGGGCCCCTTACTGAATAAGGGAGGCAACTTAGTGACAGAGGATGTGGAAAAAGCTAATGTACTCAATGCTTTTTTTGCCTCTGTCTTCACGAACAAGGTCAGCTCCCAGACTACTGCACTGGGCAGCACAGCATGGGGAGGAGGTGACCAGCCCTCTGTGGAGAAAGAAGTGGTTCAGGACTATTTAGAAAAGCTGGACGTGCACAAGTCCATGGGGCTGGATGCGTTGCATCCGAGAGTGCTAAAGGAGTTGGCAGATGTGATTGCAGAGCCATTGGCCATTATCTTTGAAAACTCATGGCAATCGGGGGAGGTCCAGGACAACTGGAAAAAGGCTAATGTAGTGCCCATCTTTAAAAAAGGGAAGGAGGAGGATCCTGGGAACTACAGGCCAGTCAGCCTCACCTCAGTCCCTGGAAAAATCATGGAGCAGGTCCTCAAGGAATCAATTCTGAAGCACTTAGAGGAGAGGAAAGTGATCAGGAACAGTCAGCATGGATTCACCAAGGGCAAGTCATGCCTGAGTAATCTAATTGCCTTCTATGACGAGAGAACTGGCTCTGTGGATGAAGGGAAAGCAGTGGACGTGTTGTTCCTTGACTTTAGCAAAGCTTTTGACAGGGTCTCCCACAGTATTCTTGCCGGCAAGTTAAAGAAGTATGGGCTGGATGAATGGACTATAAGGTGGATAGAAAGCTGGCTAGATTGTCGGGCTCAACGGGTACTGATCAATGGCTCCATGTCTAGTTGGCAGCCGGTATCAAGTGGAGTGCCCCAAGGGTCGGTCTTGGGGCCGGTTTTGTTCAATATCTTCATAAATGATCTAGAGGATGGTGTGGATTGCACCCTCAGCAAGTTTGCAGATGACGCTAAACTGGAAGGAGAGGTAAATACGCTGGAGGGTAGGGGTAGGATACAGAGGGACCTAGACAAATTGGAGGATTTGGCCAAAAGAAATCTGATGAGGTTCAACAAGGACAAGTGCAGAGTCCTGCACTTAGGACGGAAGAATCCCATGCACTGCTACAGACTAGGGACCGAATGGCTCGGCAGCAGTTCTGCAGAAAAGGACCTAGCAGTTACAGTGGACAAGAAGTTGGATATGAGTCAACGGTGTGCCCTTGTTGCCAAGAAGGCCAATGGCATTTTGGGATGTATAAGTAGGGGCATTGCCAGCAGATCGAGGGACGTGATCATTCCCCTCTATTCGACACTGGTGAGGCCTCATCTGGAGGACTGTGTCCAGTTTTGGGCCCCAAACTACAAGAAGGATGTGGAAAAATTGGAAAGAGTCCAGCGGAGGGCAACAAAAATGATTAGGGGACTGGAACACATGACTTATGAGGAGAGGCTGAGGGAACTGGGGATGTTTAGTCTACAGAAGAGAGGAATGAGGGGGATTTGATAGCTGCTTTCAACTACCTGAAAGGGGGTTCCAAAGAGGATGGCTGTAGACTGTTCTCAGTGGTAGCAGATGACAGAACAAGGAGTGATGGCCTCAAGTTGCAGTGAGGGAGATTTAGGTTGGATATTCGGAAAACTTTTTCACTAGGAGGGTGGTGAAGCACTGGAATGGGTTACCTAGGGAGGTGGTGGAATCTCCTTCCTTAGAAGTTTTTAAGGTCAGGCTTGACAAAGCCCTGGCTGGGATGATTTAATTGGGGATCGGTCCTGCTTTGAGCAAGGGGTTGGACTAGATGACCTCCTGAGGTCCCTTCCAACCCTGATATTCTATGATTCTATAAGCCCCTGCTTAGATCCCCCGGAATGGTTTGCAGCTGTCAGCCTCCAAGTTCCCTACTTTTACATAACAATCCATCGAGCTCATTAGAATTACCTGAGATTCCAAGTGGGAAATTCCTGTTATCGATATAGAGTTCTTCCATTCGGACTACCAGCAGCAACAAGGGCATTCACCAAATGCTGGGCACTGGTGGTGGCTCACTTGAGAAAGCAAGGAATCCAGGTAGACCATACTACCTCAACGATTGGTTTATTCTGGAGAAATCACACAGCATGTGACCAGCTCCAATAACCAAATGCTTCAGCTTTTCACTGCCTGAGGTCTCAAAGTCAACATATAAAAGTCAGCATTAGTACCAATCCAGAGGATACAATTCATAGTCTACAGCAGCAAAGGTTTATCTGCCTCAAGACAGATTCAACATCATCATGGATTTCATCAACCATTTACAGGCTCATCCTCAAAGTTCAGGACAAGCATACTCCAGACTTCTAGATCACATGGCCTCCTGCACTTACATAACATAGTATGCCAGACTTCACCTAAGTCACATGGTTGAAATGTTTGTATCTTCCCAAAAGATATTATAGTCATAAAGGTGCAGGTCCCCCAGAAGTCCTATTGTCATTAAACTGGTAGAAGGACTATCCTTTTCCCCACCGTTGTCATCTAAGACACTAGTGACAAATGATTCCACACGCGAGTTGGGACTTCACCTGGACCATCTCCAGGCCCTAGACCTTTGGACTCTTGAGCACAGGTCCTAAGGAAGCCTGCAGCTGTGATGATCATGCTGATATTGGCTTGGCCAAGACAATTCTGGTTCTCAGACGTGATTAATCTATCCAGTACGCTTCCCTCTTCCAGAGATAATCTCCCAGAACAACAGGTAGATCCTCCATCCAGACCCTGATTCATTACACTTGACAGCCTAGATGAAGGCTAGCAAACCAGCATTGAGAGGAGTTGCTCTGCAGAGGTCCAAAGTCTGTTAATCCACAGTAGAAAAGACTCTACTAGACCTGCATATTTGGCAAAGTGGAGAAGATTTGCTATTTGGACCCAGCAACATCAGTTAGCTCTATTAGACACTGAGATACGTGCTATTTTGTATTACCTTTTATTGCTGGAAAATGTAGGACTGTTTATAAGCTCTTTAAGAGTACGCTAGGTAGCCAGCCATCCCTCCCATTCTGGATCACCCAGCATTCTCCCAACCGACAGTAGCTAGATTCCTTAAGGGCCATATGCACCTGTTTCCCCCAGTTAAGAAGCCTTCCCCTGCTTGAGATCTCTAACATAGTCATAGTGGGATTGATTGCCCACCCTTTTGAGTCTCTAGCTATGTGCTCACTTTATCATTTATTCATGAAGATTGCCTTCCTTGTGGCAGTAACGTCTGCCCAAAGGGAAGGAGAAATATAGGTATGTATTACTATTACTGTGACTGGTGCACAATATACTATATTCCAGGGGTGGCCAACCTGTGGCTTCAGAGCCGCATGCGACTCTTCAGAAGTTAATATGTAGCTCCTTGCATAGGTGCTGACTCCAGGCTGGAGCTACAGGTGCCAACTTTCCACTGTTCAACCTCAGGCCCTGACCCCACTCCACCCCTTACCCCAAGGCCCCGGCCCCTTTCTGCCCCCTCCCCTGAGCCTGCTGCACCCTTGCTCTTCCCCACTCCATCCCAGAGCCTCCTGTACACTACGAAACAGCTGATCGCAGCCAGCAGGAGACACAGGGAGAGAGGGGGAAGTGCTGATCTGCAAGGCTGCCAGTGGGCAGGATGTGCTGAGGTGAGGGGGGCTGCTGATATATTATTGTGGCTCTTTGGCAATGTACACTGGTAAATTCTGGCTCTTTCTCAGGCTGGCCACCCCTGCTATATTCCATAAGGATAAGGTGGCCTTTAGACCTCACTCTAAAATCTTGCTGAAAGTAGCCTGACTTCTATCTAAGTAATACCTGAATATCTAGTACCAGTATAGCATTGTCTTTTTTCTTATGCCCCACTCCAGCCAAGGGGAAGCCATACTGCATACCCTGGATGTGCTTAGGGCACTATCATTCACTTTCAGGAATTCCCCAAGATTATTTGTAGTTTTCATAGGTAGGATGAAGGGACTGGCAGTATCTGTCCATAGGATATCTAACTGGATTTCCAGTTGCATCAGAGTATACTGAGCTAGCTAGTTTAGATCTGCCAGTTAAGATTATCGCCCACTCCATGAGGACTCAGGCAGATACTGTGGCTTCTTTAAGAAGTGTACCAATCTTTGAGATCTGTAGGGCACCTATGTGGGATTGGGATCCAAAACATTACTCCCTTGTAGAAGCATCAAGAACTGAAAACCACTTTAGCAGAGCACTTCTTCAAGTTATTATTCAAATAGACTCCAAGCACCCTTTTCTTATGTGCCAGATCACTGCCTGTGAATTAGTGTTCTGCAATCTGACCAAACCTGATAGGGCCCAACTACAAGTGTTGGGTTCAGGTTGGTTTGGTTGTGAAAACAACCAAACCCACTCAGGCTCAGGTCAGATTGGCTCACCTCTTCCTGCCCCACGGGGTCGGCACAGGTGGGTGCCCTGCTGGCTGCTGCCACCTCGCTGAGCTGTGTGTGTTCAGCAATGCGTATACTGAAAAGTTGCAGCGCCTCTCAGTCTGCAGTGTACGCAGCTCCTGTGGCATTGGCCCCACTGGCAGGAGAAGGAGAGCAGACCTCTCCTGTGAGTCACCAAAAGTGGAATCGATACAGACAAGCGCTTGAAGAAGAAGAAATGGTTACTTACTTACACTAAATGTGGTTCTTCAGCATATGTTGCCCACAGGTATTCCATGTCCAACATCCTTCCCCACTACTGTGGAGTGCTATAACAGCTAGATTCTGTATTGGTGAAGGAAGTGAGGGACTATTTGGCCTGCTTCACCCTTTACACCCTTGGGAGGCAGGCATTAGAACACTTCAGGCACAGGCGTGGCCGCGGTGGACACTGCTGGCCAAAAGAATCCAAACTTGAACACCTGAGATGCATGTGCACCTGAAGTGGAACACATACGTACAATATATCTCGAAGAACCTCAGTTACTATAGGTAAGTAACCATTTATTTCCATTCAGAAATGTTAAATATTGAATTGATATAGTCAAAAAATTGTAAAAATTATTTCTAAAGCCTATATCGCTTGTAGCTTTTAATATACCTTTCTTATCACCTAGAAAAAACTGTCTCATAGCCTGCTTTGTCAGTTATTTGTCTCACTCTGATAAGCATATAAACATACAGAGAGAAGTGAGAGATTCATAATGCAACCTGTCTAGAGTTTGTCCAAGTATAAAATTGATTATTTTAGTCTGAAGTGCAGTAGGGGTCCTAATAAGACAATCCTTTTCAGACCATATTAGAACAAGTGCCTGAAGGAAAGGATATCTAGAGTCTAGTCCCATAAGTTGTTTCCCTCTGTACAAGAGGGTCGCACACTTCATAGCTTGTGTAGATTGAGCATATTGCACTCCCAGGGGGCTCCTTGCATTCCTCCATTCCAGCCCACAAGCTCCATGTGCCACCCTCCCACTCCTCTCTATTTCAGGAACTTCCTGCAACTCCCCCATCCCCTCCACCATTCCAGGGACTCTGTGTGTGCCTCCCCTCATTTATCCCTCTTCCCATACCAGAGTTACCCATTTCCCACCGCCCCCCTTCAGTGTCTCTGTGTGCACCCTGATTCCCCCCAATGGCAAGGACTCTGTGTGCATCCCAATTTTCTCCCCATATCTCCCACCCAAACCAGAGTCCCCCACTGTGCACCTTCATGCCAGGGGATCTGTCTACCCCCAATGCCCACGTCCGCCCCCTATGCCAGAGGTTGTATGTGCTCCTTCCCTCCTTCCCCATATCAGGGTCCCCAGTCTCCACCCTCTCCCCCACATCCCTGGCCAGGCGTTCTGTATGCCCATTACCCTCTTCCCCCTGTGCCAGGGGCTATGTGCATGCCTCTCTTCCTCCCTTTCCCCCAGCCCCCTCCCCCCATCAATCTTTCTATCTGTGGGTGAGACATTCAGGGTGTCATTGGGCGGATGGGCAGAGATGAGATGGATTATTGTTATGCTGGAAAGCATAATGGGTGCCATCAACCAGTTGTTTGATCTGTAGATAATTGCAGAGATGCTTGAAGCTGTGGCTGTGCAGATTATATGGCAAGGGCTCCATGTGTCCCCAATTTTTCTCCTTTTAGTTTTCCAGTTTTCTTCAGCATTAATAGGGTTCTGCGCATTGATGCCTTGAGCATTTCCTGAAATTTTGAATTGATTAAAAGTTATTGCATTACAGATGGAATGCATTACACTTTAAGAGAGAAATGTTGTCAAATTGAGTATAAGCTTTGTAAGGTAGACAAAAAATTTAACTGTACTAAACTATTTTTAATTTCAAAATGTGCACTTGTCCCAGTACCTTTAGCCAAAAATTCATGCAGAAATAACTTCATTCTATTCATATGCGCACATTTTATAAAGGCCAAGTAATGGGGGAGCTTGGAGCTGACAAACCATGAACAGTAAATTTGCCTTCAGAAATATTTGGGAAGAACTGAAATAAAGTGGTGATAGCAGGTCGGTGGCTGGTTTTGTATAAAGGCCATGCTTTACTTGAATTTCACTGTAGCTTGAACTTGAAACATGGTTTTTATCTCTCATGACTGAAATTGTTTTCTACTTTGGGAAAGTGCAACTGACAGTAATACTCTGCTGAAGAAGGCTGATTGATATTGAAGCACAAAGAAAATTCAGAACATTATCTGTTGCTAATCTGTGACATAAGAGACAATTCTATGCACTAAAATTTTAGACAGATGAATAAAGCCTATTTAAGGTAGTTAGAGAGTATGTGGTCCATTTCCTTCTGGCTGTATGAGGGATTTTTATATATATATCTTCCATTATCACAAATAGTTATGCTGGTAAAAGAAAGATTACCACCAATTCAATTCAGTTGAATACACAGGATCACTTTAAAGCCAGTAAAAAAGGATGCCAATCATTCCAGCTCACTTTGAGCCACAAATTATGAAAACAAGAATAGGATATATCCAGGTTAAATTTTTGTTTGTTGTCCTTTCACAGGAGTGAAACTTTTGGAAGTGTGTGTCACAATATCCGAGTTAACTGCATCTTTGCCTTCTCCTCCACCCATCTTCCTTGAGAGCACCCTCGTAAGGTTTCAGGCTCCCAGACATCACCTCTCTGGGTCATTGACCCATTTCTCTCTCCCTTCACATTGAGAGTTTAGGCTTACAGTTCCTCTACACCTCTCTGTAATTTCCCCAACAGATCTGACAGCATCTGAAATTAACCTTTCTCCAGGGGCTATAACAGTGTATACCAGTTACCACCCAGCCTGCACAAAGCAAAATACATTTATTCTTAGGGTTAAAGCATTACAGAGAAAATATATGTTAAAAAAATAAAATTTCTATGCACATGCTAAAAGCAGACTAGAAGTACCCATCAGTCTAATAGATCTAGTAAGCCAAAGTCCTTTCAACTCTTCCTCAAGGGTTGGGGCCCCCATTGGACAGAAGATGCTGTCCTTTTGCTGAGTCAAAAGAAGTCCCTGTGTTAGTTTAAACCCCGACTTTTTATACCAAAAGCTCTTCTGTTGTCTGTTGGTCTCCGGAAAACCCATTTTGAACCAGTATATGCATAGTTCCTTCCCCGCTTCTCCCCCACCCCCACCCCCCAGGTGGTACCTCTCTGGAGGTGTTCACAGCCTGAGTGATTCACCTTAATCACCCTCCGGTTTTGGTTCCTGGAGAAACTGTGGTAGTCCTGCCCCTAGGAGTTGCATACAATCCCTGGCCACAGTGATACCATGCATAGACTTTGATTCATAATCCATGCATAGACTTAACACAGTATGGGCTCCAAATATATTTCACGCAATTGCAACATTTGTGTTCTGTGCCGCAACAGGGTACATTATTCTTCTGGGCAAGGCTTAAATTGTTTTGGTGATATGGGTGGAGAAGGGTTGGGTTGGTCTCCCTACCTCGTGATGGACTGTGCTGCTTACTGCCAAAGGAAGTTGAGGCCAAGAACGTATAAAGAGTCAAAAATGGATTGGACGTTTATATGGATAACAAGATATCTAGAATGATCATAATTAATGATAAATTTTGTGGAAGAGGTATTAAACTTCATGTCTCATGCTACCTGTTAGAGATCAGTTAGATATTTAACGTGTGGTGCAGATTATCCGGTATTTGCCTACTGTAGGGTTCTGCCGCATCTGGTGCTGGCTGCTTTTGGAGACAGGATACTAAACTAGATACTGATCTAGTGAGGTAATTTCTATGTTTCTGTGGTGGGTGGGATGTGGAATGTTCATCATTCCAACTTCTTTGGACCGTGGAGGTTAGATACACAGGAGTAACTGAAGATCCCACATCAGCTTTCCCAGTGCAGAAGATTATGCTGAACTACTAGCTTTGGAATTATGTGGGCTCATCTTTGCCATAGGTTTAAGTAGAACTGTTTAGGTCATGGATAGGTTTCAGAGTAGCAGCCGTGTTAGTCTGTATCTCCAAAAAGAACAGGAGTACTTGTGGCACCTTAGAGACTAACAAATTTATTTGAGCATAAGCTTTTGTGGGCTACAGACCATTTCATCAGATGCATAGAATGGAACATATCGTAAGAAGATAGATATATACACACACATACAGAGAATCAAGATGGCCCATGTAGACAGTTGACAAGAAGGTGCAAGGATACCCATGTTAAGTATCCTCACATCTTCTTGTCAACTGTCTACATGGGCCATCTTGATTATCACTACAAAAGTTTTTCTCTCCTGCTGATAATAGCTCATCTTAAGTAATTAGCCTCTTAATCCACCTTTTCGTGTTCTCTGCATGTGTCTATACATATATCTTCTGACTATATGTTCCATTCTGTGCATCCGGTGAAGTGGGCTGTAGCCCGCGAAAGCTTATGCTCAAATAAATTTGTTAGTCTCTAAGGTGCCACAAGTACTCCTGTTCTTTTTAGGTCATGGATAATATTTCAATGCCTCTGGGGTGCTGGTGACAGTTTTAGGGTGTTGCTGGTTCACATATGCTCCCTTCCATCAGTTCCAGGATATTGTAGCTTGTATCTTAAATTTCTTTAATAAAATTTGTAGCCTGTTGGCTATAATTTGTATAAATTGGTATCAGTTCTCATTAATCCCTGCCATCAGCAATTGCTGGATTTGGTAAATGTAATGTTTTGCTCAGGATGAAGCATCTCAGTCTACTTTATATGACTAGTGAATTTCTAAATACTAAACTAGAAAAGTATTTTAACTTCAGTTTCAGATGACAGTGAATTGCACACAAGTGGTACTTTGAGAGCCTCAGAAAAGTCAACAATGGAGCAGTTAGTAGAGAGAGCCTGTTTTAGAGACTATCAGCGTTTGGGACTGGGGACCATCAGTAGTAGCTCCTCTCGCTCAAAAACCGAATACTTCCGAATAACTGCATTGAACAGGATGTATTCACTTTGTAGAAGGTGAGTTAATCAGTTCACTCTTATGTTTAGAAATGTGTATCTGCCATATTACACATCATCCACAACATCCATTACATATAATACATTTATTTAGAGAACAAAGTATTCTGGGAAAATAGCACTTGCCATAACCCAAAACGAATAACACTGAACTTACAGCAAACATAGCAGTGCTGATTTTCTCTCTTTTTTGTTGTAACATTTTTGTTAGTGTCTCTGCATATTTAGCTACTAAGACTTGTATTTTAGTTGGATCTATAATGTCCTTTTTGTACATTATAAAATCCTAATTTGTAAACTCCTAAAGGTCTATTCTCCTGTCAATGCATGGCAGCTACATACAATCAATTCATTTTAAAGTTACTGGATGTTACATACATAAAACTTCTGTTTATGAGTAGGAAAACAAGCCCTAGAAGTGCATGTTTATTAATACAGTTCAAAACAGAAACTGCAAATAAGAACTCATGAACCAGTCATTGGAGCACTTCCTTTAAAATGTTTGTCATATACAATATGTAAGCTCCTGAATGTCAGTAAGAAGTTAATGCATAAGCCTTTTTTATTGTGAAAGTTCACTGAGATTTATTATCAGTGCCTACAAAAGTGCATCTGATGAAGTGAGCTGTAGCTCACGAAAGCTTATGCTCAAATAAATTGGTTAGTCTCTAAGGTGCCACAAGTCCTCCTTTTCTTTTTGTGAATACAGACTAACACGGCTCCTACTCTGAAACCTACAAAAATGCTGTTTAACACAACAGCAAATCTGCAGAAGTTTCATCACTGGAGCACTCACATCCTACAAAGACACTGCAGGCTAAAAGTTGTTTTCGTTATGGAAAAATGAAATTGCCATCGCTTTCATAGAAAGAGCACAAAAAAATATTAAATCCAGACTGTTTGTCTCTTATCCAAAGCACCAATGTGACAACAATACTTTTATTCAATCACGAGTGAATATTAGTTCATTTGAACCAAAGAAATCACTGCATTATATTAACTATGCTTTTTAATTGCTTGTAATCACTATATTTTAAAAATAATTTTCATACCTTATCCTTACCCAAAAAATACCTGTTTGAATTTTTGTCACTATTTTGAGAAAAGTAGTCAATATCCAATTGGTTTACAAATTTCAGGATATGAGTGGTTATTTAATGTCATGTGATTTTGGTTCAGGTATTGTATTTTAGGAAATAGACCATAAAATGGATTAGGCATTTCTTCCCTCATGATAAAGTTTAATAAATGTCAAATAAGTTCACTTATGTTGTGTCACAAACAATCCTATGTTTAGAGTAGCAGCCATGTTAGTTTGTATCCGCAAAAAGAACAGGAGTACTTGTGGCACCTTAGCGACTAAGAAATTTATTGGAGCATAAGCTTTCGTGGGCTCCAGCCCACTTCATCGGATGCATAGAATGGAACATATAGTAAGAAGATTATATATACACATACAGAGAAGGTGGAAGTTGCCTTACAACCTGTAAGAAGAGGGATTCTTTAGTAAAATGTAAAATCTCCCAAGTGCTCTCCTTAATCAGTTTTATTTTGAGAAAAAACTAACGCTTTAATTGAATCCTCTTTGTCAGAGGTACTCAAACTCTTTGAATCCTTCTTCCACTTATGTAACCAGAGACAACACTCCTGCTTGATTTTCTGTTTTCAAAACTATTATATCATGGAAGTTCCCAAACTGTCTTTTTGTTTTTTTAAACATTATATAACCAGCAATTTGTAATGTGCTGTTCCAAAACTGTTTCTTTCTTAAATGCATTTTGACATGAGCCAGTTATGGTCAATGCCAAAGTACTGGCATTGACCATGCAATTGGCATGCAATTCAAAGCATCTAAACATTCTTGCCTTTAAAATGTCAGCGCCTGTACACAATCACTGGTGTCAAATATAAAAATAATGTTTGTTTCCTTTGAAGAGCCCCAGTGATCTGTTTTCTGTGTCATTCTCATAAACCTGACTCTTCAAATGATAGATTGAGGAGAGAAATTTAGGAAAAAATGGGGAGCGAGGAGATGTATCAACAAATAAGACTGTAAATGAAAAAAAAAAAAGAAAAAGTAGTTATTTACATTTTCTCCAATGAAAGTTGCTTTTTAAAAATTCTAATACTTTTCAGCCTATCAAAATAATAATCAGGAGTACACGGTATTACAAAAATTAGCTATTCTTTAAAAAGAATTTTTATTAAATAAAAATGCATATATCAGTGAAAACTGCAGATTAAGAAATATACATATCCTGTTTTCAAAATTTAAAAAGGAAAAGGAAGAATCTTTTTGAAAATAATTCTAATTATCTTTTTAATTTTCTCTCCATTGATTAATACAGCTATCCTGGACTTTTGGTAGTACCTCAGTCTGTGCAGGATAGCAGTTTGCAGAGGGTAGCTCGTTGTTATCGTCACAATCGCCTGCCAGTTGTCTGCTGGAAAAACTCAAAAATCAGTACTCTGCTGCTAAGAGCTGGGGGCTTCCATGGAAAGGGAGTTGTCGGCCTCTTCAAATCTCAAAACACACATACTGCAGGTGAGCTTATGTTGCTGGACTTTCTGCATGTGTTGTTTCAGTGAAAGAGGTTCTTTCCCTTTAGAGTAATATAGTGTTCTCATGAATAAATTATTTAATTTACAACAACCCCATCTGCTTCCTTTAAACAATATTCTTCTAATTTGGTTTTGTTGTTGCACCTTATTTCCTTGATTCACAAACGAGTTCACGTTGTCATTATTTATGGGCTATAGAGATAGTTAGAGCAAATTCTATTCTTTTGACTCTCTGATGGCTTTGAGCATAATTTTAGTTTTACTTTGAGAGAGCGTTTTATAAAACCAAGGCCTGAGAGATTTCCAGAGTTCTGCTTGGGTTCTTTGGTTGAGATAAAGGTTCATCTTTTCCATGATCATCACTGGAACAGTGCAAGATCTGTCATAATGGAGTATCTTTGAAGAGAATATTGGAGGAAAGTGAATTGCATGTTTAGAGGGAAATGAATTGTGAAGGACACATTACTCTCAACTTTCACCTCCCACATGAGCTGCATGGTGTATCTTTAATTCTTACTCCTCTTTCTCATAGTTACTGTCTTGGTTTTTTGTTTTTGAGAGGGCCTGAGTGAGTTGTATATGATGTTTCATTCTGTGGATAAAATAATGACACTGAATAAAGTCAATACTCATAGGCTCATAGATATTAAGGTCAGAAGGGACCATTATGATGCTAGCCAATAAGGAAAGTCTAAGTACTTGGGATACTTGTGACTGTATGAAGAAAACAGGACTGGTGCATCTCTTAGGCATATAGTGTTAAAAGTAGAATTCAAGACAAAAGTGAAGTTAGTTATCTAAATAAGGAAGAATTTGGTTTGTGATTAACTATCCAACCCTAGCCTGACCCAGAGAAATTAGAGCAGAATGAAGGGTCCTTCTACCTCTTTGCAATACATGGTATCATGGGAGTTGGGAATTAACCAGCCAGTGGAATTTATTTCTAAGAAGAAAATATCAGAATGCTGCTCAGAAAGAATGAGAGGAAAGTGGCAAAACAGATATCCAATCAACATAGAAATTTCTGGGTCAATAAGTTCCTCCACTTCTGCAATTAAAGACTAAAAAACTGTTTTAAAGTACTTGACATTACTGAATAGTTTGCCCTGTGGAATTTCTCATTGTGAATAACATAATGTACAATGGTAAGCAAGTTACATAAAAGCAATGAGTGACTCAAGGTTCTCATGATGAGGATAGATTGCATGATTTAAGTATTTTCTGCATAATCCATTAAATAAAGTACTGCTTCATAGGGTATCTCTGTGAAATAACCATGGGAAATTGAAACTTATTGTATTTATAGATATTTTCAACTAATTATAAAGAACAGTTCACATCTGGCATAATATTTAACTGTAAGAGCTTTGCATATTTCACAGGCACTTGCAAAAAAGTGCTAAAACTTCAGAAATATTTTAATTAAAAATTCAGTAGTGACAGCAATATTTGGATTGGCTGTTATATTAGTGGTTTGTGGACTCCGCACTGGGTCATAAATTAACAGTGCTCACCATACCACACACTGCCTGTGTGGACCATGCTGCTGCTGCTCAATAGAGGTTCCCCAGTAGTACACTTTGACTTACTGCTCAAGAACAGTTTTTCTTTTTGAATATCATTGGCTGTTCTGGCCACCAGGCACCTTAAGTGCCCTCTCCACACCTGTACTAAGGGCATATAGGACAGAGCGTCCCAGCCACCTGTCACTTCCTTCTTCTCACTCATTGCTGCAAGAGAGAACCCTTGTAGTGTCCACATCCCTTGCTCTAGTATTCATGTTAATTTGTTGTAGTTAGGATAGTTATTATTTCTTCTGTAGGTTTCTTTTGTATGTTGGCTATAATAAAATAAAGCAACTTAACGGTTTATTCATAGGTTTTCTTTACCCCACTGTACAAGGGTTTTACCCCATTGTATATTACTTTAAAATGGATGACATCAAGTCACAGGAGTTTAAAATTTGCCTCTCCTGTAAAGCAGTTAACAGTCGGCATTCTAGATGTCTCATTTATCTACGTGTAGCTCCAAATGCTCATCATTCTCCAAGTGTACTCAGAAGATGAGGGAAGCAAGACTCAAACTCTTCCTCCTGGAAAAATTGATGCAAGCCTCATCAGTTCCATGCACATCCACAGAGAAGCTTCATTGATCAAGGCAGTTGCATGTCTCCAGTTCCCCAGTGAGCCAAGACCCTACTCCTAGGCCCTTCGTCATTTCTCACAAGTCCCATTTGTCTGCCACATCAGCATCGACTTCTGAAAGGGGACCATAATTGATGCTGCTCCCAGCACCAGGGCAGGTACTGATCTTCTTCCCCAAATAGGACACAGAAATCGTTCTCTAGATCTTCTTTCACTGAGAGCCTGAAAGCAGAGTCCTATTCTAGTATCTCCATACTAATGTTGAAACTGGCACTGACAGCTCCCTTCCAGAGTAAGGACTGCACTGCCTCCAGTTCTGATCATACAGCACAGACCTCAGTACCAGCTTCAGCACAGAGTGCCTTATTCACAGCATCATCAGCCTCTTTGATAGCATCTGACACCACAACACCAGATGCCCAGTTGCTCACCATATGAGCACCAGTGCCGTTCTCAGCATCAAGTGACTGCACTTTAGACCCAGTACCAGAATCACCTCTTATGGAGAGATTCAGAGAGGTTATCACCAAACCCCATTTGGCAGCCTGGTCCTGTTTGCAAGAAGCCTGGGATGGGATAACCTTGTACCAGTCACTCCTTGAGATAATAAGCAAAAAGTATCCCTTCTGGTTTCAGCTGTTCCAACCCCCTTCTTGACCCTCTTCAGGGACCCTTCTCACAAGAGACTTAGAAGCAAGAGATAAACTCCCTCATACAACCAGGAGCAGCGGAGGGAATGCCCCTAGAGTTCAATGTCAAGGGCTTTTACTGCTTAATCCTATAGAAGAAGGAAGTTGGAAACTGATCCTTGATCTTTGACAGTTCAGTGCCTTCATCTATTGTTTCAAATTCTGTATTGCTACCTTTCTATAATTCCCAATTTGGATCCTATGGGCTGGTTCATGACTCTCAACTTACAGGATGCTTATTTTCACATTTTGATACATCCAGCTCACAGGAGGAAGGAACATCATACTATCAGTATGGAGTCCTGTGCTTTGGCCTCTCCATAATCTCACCAGTGTTCACCAAAGTTCTGGCAATGGTGTCAAGCCCAAATGAGAAAACAAGGACTCCAGGTATAACACTATCTAGACAACCATCTAGCAAGGGAAATCCCCACAACAAGTGACCAACTCATTTAAATTATTCTAAATCTCTTTGCATCACTGGGATTCCAAGTCAAAAAAAAAGAATCCATCCCGATCCCAAATCAGACCATAGAATTTATCAGAGCAGTGTTAGATTCTAGGTCATCAAGAGCATGCCTCCTTCAGAGATTTCAGACAGTGACAGACTTCATCAGACAGCTCCAGGAATGCCCAAAAACACCATTGAGGACCCACCTCAAACTCATAGGGCACATGGCAGCCTGCACTTACACCACATTCATTCAGCTCCACCAATTATAGATTATGGGGAGATGGTTTCCTCGGGAGATGGTCCTATATATAAACATTCTAGAAGTCAGGGCTATTCAACTGGCTTTCCTACCTCTTATTTAAGGCTTAACTGTCCACGCTTTTATAACAACACCAAAGCAATACAGCATATCAACAAGCAAGTGGGTGAGCCAGATCCTCTTCACTGCCAGGAAGCCATGCATCTCTGGGATTTGATGTATCTGTAATCATACCACACTTGGCCTCCAGACTACTTTGTTGGATCAATTTAGCAGAGACTTATTTGAAAGAAACATGATCCCTCAAGCTCAGTCCTTCTTGTCATTGTTTGCATATGGGGGTTTCTAAAAATGGAATTGTTTGCAGCAAGTGCCATATGTTCTGCTCGAAAAGAGGCATCCTCATGGATGCCTATCTCACCCTGTGGGCTCCAAATTTAATGTATGCCTTTCAACCAACACCTGTGATACCCAAAGTTCTGAGGAAGCTCAGGCAAGATGGTTGTATGATCATGATAGTCCCAGAATGGACCAGATCTAATGAATCTAACAATACAGAAATCAGCCTGGTTTCTCAGAACGATGGCCCCGAATCATTACACCTTGCAGCCTGGAGGCTGGCTGTGCGACCTCAACAGAGAGAAGCTGCTCTGCCACAGCCCAGATCACCTTTCTTGAACGCAGAAAGCCTTCAGCCAGGTGGACCCTTCAATCATACGAGATCAAATGTCAGAAGCTTTCTATGTGAGCAGTTTAGCATCAGTTCTCAGCGTTGACCGTTCCAGTTTCAGCAATATTGGACTGTTTACTTTCTCTGAAGGAATCAGGTCTCTCTGCTCAGTAAGAGTGCAACTGGCAGCGATCTCTGGAAATCAACCTCCTATGCAGGGCCACACCACATTTTCACACCCCATAGGGATGAAGTCCATGCTTGAATAATAAGAGTATAACCATAGGAATTTGCCACCAACCACCTGACCAGGATGGTGACAGTGATTGTGAAACGCTCAGGGAGATTAGAGGCTACAAAATCAGATAACCCAACAATAAAGGGGGATTTCAGCTACCCCCATATTGACTGGGTACATGTCACCTCAGGAAGGGATGCAGAGATAAAATTTCTGGGCACATTAAATGACTGCTTCTTGGAGAAGGTTGTCCTGGAACCCACAAGGGGAGAGGCAGTTCTTGATTTAGTCCTAAGTAGAGCACAGGATGTGGTTGAAGAGGTGAATATAGTTGTACATCTTGGTGATAGCAGCCATGATGTAATTAAACATCCTTGGGGAGTGGGGGAGGGAAGAATATCATAAACCCAACACAGTAGCATTTAACTTCAAAGAGGAGAATGACACAAAAATGAGGAAACTAGTTAAATGGACATTAAAAGGAGCAGTCACAAGAGTGAAGTGCCTATACGCTGCATGGAAACTATTTAAAAACACCATAACAGAGGCTCAAACTAAATGTATACCCCAATTAAAAACAAATAGCAAGAGGACGAAAAATACCATCATGGCTAAACAGCAGAGCAAAAGATGTGGTTAGTGTCAAAAAAGCATCCTAAAAATTAGAGGTCAAATCCTACTGGAGAGAATTCTCCTATCCTCCTAGCACAGTCTACACTAGGGGTTAGGTCAGTTTAACTGCATCACTCAGGGGTGTGGATTTTTCTCACTCCTGAATAAAGGAATGGAAAACGTGCTTGTTAGTGATAGACTCAAGAAGCTCAATCTGTTCAATTTAACAAAGAGAAGGTGAAGCGGGTGACTTGATCACAGTCTGTAAGTACCTAGCTGGGAAACAGAAATGTGATAATAGAGGACACTTCAATCTTGCAGACAAAGGCATAACAAGATCCAATGTTTGGAAGTTGAAGCTAAATAAATTCAGACTGGAAATAATGCACGAATGTTTAACGATTAGGGTAATTAACTATTGCAAAAACTTACCAAGGGTTGCAGTGGATTCTCTATTGTTGGCAGTTTTTAAATCTAGATAGAGTGTTTTTCTAAAGGATAGACTTTAGTAAACAAGAATAAATTTAGGGAAGTTCTGTGTTATACAGGAGTTTAGACTTGATGATCACCCTTCTGGCTTGATGATCTATGAATCTAGGAAATGTTGCAAGTCAGTTCATGTGCATTGAAGGCAGAATGCAAAGTGTTCTCTCTGCTTTCATTCTGTCACCTTTTTTACATCTATTGTTATCTATGTTGTTTTGATCTTACACATGTTTAACTATAGCAATAATTTAATCTATTTTGTACTTTTTTGTATTTATATAGTTCCTCCTAATTTAGAATCTTCAAGCAGCATAGAACAGGAGAAATATCTGCAAGCCTTACTGAATGCAATTTCCATCCACAGTAAAATGAATGGCAGTAATACTCTCACTGTAAGACCAACAATTGCTTTGTCTCCAGGTAAAAGTGCGCAGCACTATTCTTTTCTGTAACTAAGATGAAAAGTAAAACCACTGTGATTGTCTGTGTCTAGACTCCCCAGTCTGATTTCTGTTACTCCTTCAGTGTGACTTCTTAATGTTACAGCTTCTGGGTAGCTTCTTTACTCCAGTGTTTTACAAATGTGTTTTCCATAGTGTCAAGAATGTTGAAAGATAAATTATTCTCCAGAACGATTTCAGTCAGGCCAAATTTGTAGATAAATTTGGACCATCATAATTTTTATTATTTGACACACTATTTCAGAGTTTCTCAATCAGGAGTTGCACCAGAGGGATCACAGAAGGAAATCAGGAGAGTTGCAAGGCATTCAAAATGTTGTTACAATTCTAAAACAAAGCAAATAAAATTTCCAAAATAATTTCATAGTGGCCAATACCGTCAAAGTTTGTGAGGTCCAATGTAATAATAGTAGTTGTATTGTACAGGCTTATCACTATTATCATTAATATATATATTTTTTACTCTTTTTATATTAAATGTAAGGAGGTTGCAAAATATTTTTGCTTCAAATAAGGGGTCACCAATCTGAAACGGTTGAGACACGCTGCTTTATTTTATATTAGATGAAGATTTGTAAAGGTTGTTGGAAGTTGATGCTACATGAACATATATGGTATTTATCTATAAAAGTAGTGGAAGGTGCATAAGCAGTGGTTATTTCCATGTTTTACACAGTCAAAAAGAATTTTCATTTGTTTTCCAGGTATAATTTTAGTTAAATAAATTGAAAATTCTTGCACTACACTCTAGTTTTGCTAGATCTGAGTGAAATCACTAAGAAATTTGTCAGTATTCTATTACAGTTATCATGTGATGAACCCTGATCAGTTTCATGTAAAGCTAACACAAATAATGTTTTAGAAACAGGAGCATGCAATTTGAAAAGTTTGTCTACTTAGCTTAATCAGTTGGTGGAACTGACTTACTGTATCCAAATAATGGCTTTTTTTTTTTTCTTTTTTTGCAAAGTAACACCATCCCAAATTTGTGCCTGCTTTGCTTCATTTATCATTAAACACTTTGATTGCATTAGCCATATGTAACCCTCCATAATTTTGCAAATGTACACATTATCTCTAAAAACAAGTTTAAGGAACTTTGAAAGTACAAAACTGGCAGCAATTAAATACATTCAGTATGAAAAGAACATGTTTGTGTTTTGAGTAATGTTAGTCTGAATGACGTAGTTTTTAATCTTTTATTCTTTTTGACTGACTTTAGGCACTGAAAGGAGGGCTTCAAGAATGTCCACTGTGGTTAAACAGGTAGTGCCAGGACATTTGGATGTAAATCTATCCAATAGCTTTGCTCGAGGAGGTTAGTAAGACTAGCTCAAAGACTAGTCATTGATATAATCTGAAATAAAATGTATAATAAAATGTTAGTAGTGAAATAAAAACAATTAGTTCATACATGAATTAATTGCATTATAAAATAATAAAACACATATTAGAATTCTTTAATTCATCAGCCGCACATGGAGTTAAAACATGTATCTTTTATTGCTTAAGTAAGTAAATAGCCATTAATTGTTAACAGAATATTGTTAGCATCCAAGCAAGTTCAGACTTGCATTAGAGTTGTGAATGAGTAATTCTTTAGAATCCTAACATTACAGATCAACACAATAGTTGGGTGAAAATTATTTGATGCCTCATAAATATACAAATGTATGCATCTGAATGATATTACTCCAGGGAAATTAAGGACAGAGCAGGACAGCCAGTGATGGATAGGGTTGTACAAATGGGCCAGTTAGAGCTGAAGGAGAGCTTACTGAGTCTGAAGTTACTTCCAGCTGCCATTTTTACTTTGTGGGATGTGTGTATGAAGGAGAGATGTATGTATGCAGAGATCTTTGTTTAAATAAAATACTAATACAATAAATAGCCTTACTAACTTGGTACTTTGAGAGTCTGCGTGTCTGGGAGTTGGCCTTGGGTTGCTGCTAAGAGGCAGAGACAGACTTTTTTCATTTGTCAGGAGTGAAATCAGACCTTTTGACTCTTCTGCTTTGAGCCAGTTGTTGTGATTTTATTTTGAACAGCTGCTGCATAAATCAGTGCACTGAAATTCATTTTATGTTTTTAGGATAGAGGTGAGGATGCAAGGATATTTGCTAATGGTCCCAATTCCATTCCAAGTATCTGGTATTGGGAAAATGTTTGTGTTGCAGTTACCACCTGTGGCCACTAAAGACTGCTGCTAGGCAGCCAGAGACTGCTTTTCTTGTATTATTATTCCTTGTATCTTCTATCAGTTTCCATAACCATCCAGTTACCCACCTGTGAAACAGCCACTCAGCAGCTCCTTCAACTCATCCTTGCAGGAGTGAGGGAGAGAGGAAGCACCAGATTGTGGTAGAGGAAAGAACTTCACAGGTGGAGGATAGGGAAATAACAATGTTATGTGGGGAAAGAAAAGAGAATTTGGTAGAGAGAGATACTCAAAAGTGGTAGAGGAAGAGATTAGAAGAAGGAGTCTCACAGTGCTGTGGTAAATGGAAAGGGGAAACCTACATGGAGCTGTATACGGGGAAGTGAAGTGCGGGACAAAGCAGAGGGAGAGACGAGAAAAAGAAACCTCACAGGAATGGGACGAAAATTAGGGAGAGGACGTTTTGTGCAGCTCCATACATGACAATTTATAGTAAAATATGTATGAAGGTAATTTGCATATTTGCTAATGATTTTCATATAACCATAAACTTATGCTTCTGGTGAATACATACCGTCCCACGCAGTGATAGGCCATGGAGCTGCACGGAACCTGGCACCTGGGGTAGGTAGGAGAGTATCTAGAGGTACTGCAGTGGATGGGTTTGGGATGGTGTCTGTTTGAGGATGCTGGGTAAATGTGTGTGCACTAGGCTGTCTAAGTAGATAAGGTACTGGAGGGTGGGATACTGGGTTAGCTGTGGATGCTTGTTTGATGGTTGCATGAGAGTCCTAAGGAGTGGAAACTGAGGTGTTTGGGATGGCAGTGCTGAGATAGCTGAGAGGGAGTTTGGTGGTTGTCTGCAGTTACTGGGATGTATGGAAAGTGTTGGGGGGGTAGGGGGGGAGAAAGTTGCTGATATAACCAGGAGGGTAGGATGGTTGCTGGTTGATGGAGGTGGAAGTGGGGATGTATGCCTGGGGTTACTCTCTAGGAGATATGTGAGCCAGTGGGGCCAGTGTTGGGTCACACCTTATGCTGTTCTCTCTGCTGGGTTCCAGCACAGGGAGGAGACAGAGGGGCCATCTGACTGTCTGCCCAACAGACACAACAGCTGCCCTAGGTGGTCTGAAAGTGTAACTGCAGGGCCAATGTCTGTAGTCTGCTCACAGCTCAGCAAGATACGAGGGAATCCAGCTGAAATGCAGGAATGTGTGACAAGTTTGTCAAATGATGGCTGCCCCAGTTAAGGCAGGAAGCCCTGGAGTGAATATCTCCTAATAAGGGACTAAACACCAGTCATACCAGATAGCAGGGCTACTGTGCTCCCACAAGATAACACAGACATCCAGATTATCCCATCAGTGATTTTATATGTAATTTTGCTATTGCTAGATTTATATGCTCTTTCATGGTTTGTTACGATTGCACCATTGTGAAGCAATGTCACAACACAATATGTGGGTGTGGGGCAGAGACTGGTAAGATTCAATGGACATCTGGCTGACTAAAAGAGCAGGCTGCCTTAGGAAGGCAGCCAGAAAATGGTGGTATTTTTGAGATGCTAATAATTAAGACATTTAATTAAAAATACATAAAACTAATATTCACCATAATATGCACACAACTCTCTAGAGCCTTTGGAGCAAATATTTCTGTCCCTTTTCCTCTCTTTTATGTTCCACTGGGTAACCCAAAAATAAATACCATATACTACTAGTCAACAGTGAGTCAGTCTGTCTCAGCCAACAGCCCAAGCAGTGCAGAATCCATTTAATAATAGGATTACGCAGTACACTGTCCAGAATTGTAGGTGAATACACTTCTGTTATTAGCAGCATTGCTGAGTTTCTGAGCGTGGTCCCTTCTTCCAGTTCCTTATTTTTCCTGGACATCATACATATGGGGCCCAAAAGCTGTGTTCTACTATGATGTGACCCAGCAGGAAATGACATTTCCTGTATTTTGTGTGTATGTGCACACAATATTAATTACATGTCAGGGTGTATAGGCATCTTTTTATTATTTAAATCAAAATGAATAAATATACCAGGGTTAGCCTAATGTTCTGCCACCTTTTTGAAATCAGAACAGTTCTGAATATGAATATCAGGCCCTCCTGAATGTATGCGAGTCAGACCTATGCTCATCCACTCTCTGTACATTATTATGTTATCTAGAAATATCAGAACAAAGTGTTTACATAAAATCCAGTCAGAGTGGTTCTGTTGTAAAGTAAATGGCCAATCAGTTACATTTTGCTGTAATTCTTCAGTACTAGGGCTTTCTTGGCTTTTTTATATATCTTTCAGAACAAACATAATATTACTCAAAGTACAGACCTTTGTGTCTCATACTGTCTTCAACGTTGGCTCAAATATGGTGTGGTGCATAATTGGCTATATGGAACAGTGTTTGTCATCTGGTTTTATCCCCAAGCATTTAAACAGTTAAGAGGTAATGTTAGTGGAATAGAACGTTGTCACAGGATAATGGTATCTTGCTGCTAGATAGATACTGACATATTTATGGAAAATAAATGTGGAGTCAAAGCCAAGACATTTATTGAAAAAGCAGGAGACGTTGTTACTGTAATTATGTTCTGTTATAACATTTATGTTATATCAAATGGTTTGTGTAGATTTAAACACTTGGAGCCAAATCCTGCTCTTTGTTGCACACGCATGACTCCCTCTGGAAGTCAGGAGTGTGCACTTGAAGGAAGAATTTTCCCCTTGATATGATGAATGTTAGTGGTTTAGAGTGATAATTTTCCTAAACAGCATATGCCTTATACTGTGCTTTAGAAGTGCAGATAGGTAGGTAGGTAGGAAGGACTGCTGTCCTGCATTCTGATAGACCTGGAGAACAGAATAATTATGTGCTTAAGCCAGTCAGAGAGGAGCAGATACAGCTTTACACAAATAACCTGTGGCTTTATGGTGAAACTTGCTTCTGACAGTAATGTTAATAGTAATGTTCTTCAATGAGGTATCCAGCAATCTGATTGAATGGCTCAATTTCCATTTGATAGAATTATCATATAATGGCATATCTTCTTGGCTGTGCTGCATGTTTGGAATTATTGCAACACCTTGAAAATTATTTATTTTGATTAGTAGGTACTGCTTTTCCATTTTGTATTAGTTTTCTGTTGTTTTGTAATGACTAAGAAATACACTACCTGTTATCTTGTACTTTTGAAAATTATTTGAATATAACCCTACATCAGTGGAAACTGACAAGTAACCTTTTTCTTTTCTCCTATTCAATTTGCTATGACTGTCTCGCTGCAATGTGCATTCCATTCCTCCTCCTTCTGTCTGTACTGTTATCTACCAGTGCTTGGGTACAGAGATAAATGTTTCACTCACTCAAATTCCAAATCAGCAGCTAAGGGAAGAGTCCATCAAGGTACTGTATTCTGGCAGTGTATTTTATTCTACCATCTCCATAGCTCGTGCTATGTTTTCATATATGTTCAAGTGTCAGTGTTAGGCAATCTTAACTGCGTTAACAAAGTTTTATGACTGTGGTTAGTCATACAATTTAGCAAATTTTACATTAACATTTGTACTGTCTAGTACAGAATGGCCTCCAGATTTTAAATATCCCTTTTAAAATCTATTAATCCTTGCCAAAAAATTAACAGAAAACCATTCCCCAAAATAGCATTTGCTACTTTTACTATTCAGTAGCAGAATAACTTAAGAAATATTATTATCCAGTCTGTGAACTTTCCTGCCAACATCATCAATAAAGTTGATGAACAGAGAGGTAATGGCTTCTGCCGAACTAGAAATACGTAAAAACATAATGTATACCGAATGAAGAAAGCCATATCTTCTAAGAGTCTACTACAAATAATAAGGTACAAAAATTAGATACCAAATAGAATAGAAAGTCATTAACTTTGTCTTTTTAATCACTGTTACCCATCACTGGTAAACGTACTAGTCTGCATGTATTTGTAATTGGCTCTGTTGCTTTTGATGTGCCACAAGCTATAATCACGGCCTGCTTTGACATTTGCAAAATAGGACTGATATCCAAAGAGATTTTTCTAGTATATAGTCTCTGTGTCCATCTTCTTTGTGGGAATTTACAACCTTTTATACAAAAAATGAACAACAGTTTATTTCTATTATTAGATGACTACTGTGATTCTTTCCTGAGTAATGAAAACTTCATTATTATTACTTCAGTTATATATTAGATATGGAACAAAAGCTAACATTAAAGATAATCATTGAATAAGTGAGATGCTTCATACAACTAGCTTTTTATGAAGGAGGACTGTTATCAACTTTAAGTTCCTAACAAACCCTTCTCATTTGTTCCTACTGTTTGTTCACATCTAAAGCTGTGAGCCAGACAAGCAGACAGACTATGCTGTACAAAAAGGCAAGTCCCTGTCTGAGATTTCTCTACAGTATTATTGTTTGACTAGAAGTACTGTGCTATTTTAAAAAATAACTCTGACCTGTTTCAGATATCTCAGTGGGATCTCATCACTATCTACAGTTTTTATCATTTTATTTATACAGGAAGCCTCAGCTACTACATAGTATTAGGTTTTAGTGAGGACTTTTTTCCTTCTTTTTTATTCTTTATATCTCAGGGCCAAGATTTTCAAAGATGACTAGGTATTTTCAATTCCTCAGTTTTTAAGTGCTCTGCTTCATAGATTTATAAGCAAGAAGGGACCGTTACGATTATCAAATCTGACCTACTGCATAAGATAGACCATAGAATTCATCCGATAACTTGAACTCCAAACTTCAGACACTGTAAGGGGATTGAATATTCAGAAAGTGCTGAGTTACCCGCCTTCTGAAAATTAGATGCCTTTAAGTTGTCTCAGGTTGCAAAAATTGAGGCATTCAGAATTACTAGTCGTTTTTTAAAAATCTTGTCCCAGATATCTAGCTTGGTTGATTGAGGCACAGAATCACATAAATTAGCGAGAGAAAATATTTATTAGGTTATCTAGTCCGTCTCTCTGCCAATGCAAGATTGATCACTGCTGTATATTTACTGCTGCTTTCTTATATGGAGGTGATATGGTTTGTTGAAGGCCCCACAGTGAACTAGAGAGAGAATTGAAATATGATGCCAGGATCTTCTAGGCACCACCATCACCTTTGCTCTAACCACTAGACCAGTGGTTCTCAACCAGGTTTCAGGGGGGTCTCCAAGCAGGGCCAGCATTAGACTCACTGGGGCCTAGGGCAGAAAGCCAAAGCCCCACCACATGGGTCTGAAGTCCAGGTCCCTGAGCCCCGCCATCCGGGGCTGAAGCTGAAAACTGAGCAGTGTAGCTTCGTGGGGGCCCTGGGCAATTGCCCTGCTTGCTACCCCTACCGCCGGCCTTGGCTTTTAGATTCAGAAAAACCAGTTATTGTGGCACAGGTGGGCCATGGAGTTTTTATAGCATATTGGGAGGGCCTCGGAAGAAAAAGATTGAGAACCTCCACACTAGACCATTCGAACATCTGTCAAAATGTAATTGTGGGGCATATGCCCAAAACAAGGGACGTGCTTAAAATCATTGTAGGCCTGAATATTTAAATACTAAGCTTCATAAGATAATCCATGATTGTGGCTTTAAATACTGTAATTATTATTATTCAAGCTCAAATATGGAATAACATCAGGAAGTTTAATATTTTGATTGCTTATGCTGATATTTTCATTACAGTAAGTAGTAATGGGGCACTCTGTTATTTCATATGAGGTACTTTCAGTTGTTGAAGAAAAACCTTATGTGATAGCAGGCTATTCCTAGTAGATAAGCTCCCAAAACAATAGGCCTGAAGCAAGGAAAGCTATAGAAATTTGTCCATAGTACTGAAAAGATCACTTAGCGCTTTCATTAAATGCATATTAATTATCTGAAAATTGTAATTCATCTCAGAACCATGTATAGATTTTTATAGCAAACACTATTAATACAGTACAATGTTTATCAGTCTGTAGAGTATTAAATGTTCAACTAGTTTTGATCAGTATGTCACATTGTATTACTGTACTGTAGTTTAATTGGGAGAATTTGGAGAATTTTAATTGTGTAATTATTCCAATTTGGGATTATTTCTTTCCAGTACATGATATTTGTTCCATTCTATAAATAATCCAAATGATATGTGCAAACACCTTACTTTCAAAAGTATACTTAGGTATGCATGCTTCGGTGTGTATATTCTACAAAACTTCATTTGTATGAGAGAGAGAGATTGTTTTGTAATATTTTTAATCTTTGTAAAGGTGTATGGGCAAGTCTTCGTTCTAGCAATCGATTTGTCAGCACTCAAGCGCCATTCATTGATGTCGGTGCAAGACTAGCAGGGAAAGATAACACAGCATCATACAATAACAGTTCATTTTTGCAAAACCAGCTTCTGAAACGCCAAGCTGCCCTCTACATATTTGGAGAAAAATCTCAGTTAAGGGTAATGTCTATCTTGCTTATGCATTAAAAGAATTTTTTTTTGGTTGGGTTTAGTTGTTTTAATAGATAAATAACAAAAGGATGTTCAAGATACAACAGATGGGTAACTTTTCTAAACGTGTAAACTCTCATAGAGATTCTGAATAGTATTGGCTATGCAGACACATATCCACATTTTTATTGTCTTGTTATGTATAAGGTTGCTGTGTACAATTAATATTTAATTAGTATTAATATTTAATGCAATATAACCCAGCACAAGATAAGGTAATCCAAAGTGTATTGTCAGTGATGCAGTTCACCACAGAGTGACTTATTTCCCTGTGTGTTCATTTATATTTTATAATCATTAAGGGTCAGACTCAAACTCAGACAAGTTAGGAGATTTTGAAATACAAAGTAAAGCTGACATAGAGGAAAGCTGATAAATTTCAAAATAGCCTACTTTGGGAGTATGCACAATGTTGGAGGAATGGAAAGCTTTGCATGAAAAAGCAGAAAATTCCACTAATATCCCCAGAAATCTGAGGCAGACAATAATGTTTGGAAGATCTAGCTAGTGCCACCTTTCTGGAAGCTACAAACCTCCACCTGCATATTTTTCATCCATACTTTTCATCATGAATGTAACTCAGGCACCCTCACTTAAACACATACGGTATATCACTCTACATCTCCTTCACCTTGATGACAATTCACTTTCCTTAGTACTGTCCCTGCTTTCCATTCATTAACTTGTATACCAGCATGCAGTCCAGTGCATTCAATAATAAAGCTAAAAAATTAATGCCAGTGAGGAAAGCCATTTTTTAGCTTTGGAAAAAAGTTTTGCTGTTCTGATATTGAGATTTTATGTTTTTTTTTCTTTTTAAAGTACATTTTAAAAAGACAAAATCATGAAAATTATAGACTGGCCGTTGACTATAGTAAGCAGTCATGACACACTATACATAAACAGATATAATTATTATAAGAAGCAATATAGCATGATATTAAAGTAAATCTGAGAACTAAAGTGCATCCCATGGTATATAAAATCACTTAACTTAAAAGATTATTTATGTTGAATTATCTTTTAGACATGACATGAGCCATATATTTCTTCAGATTTTGGATCTTTAGGACATCCGCTACATGTTCTTTCAATATTGAAGCTCACAGAAACAGTGGTCCTGATTTTAATGTCCTACAGTGATTAATAGATTATGGTGGCCCAACTGTCATTTATCTGTATCTGTGAATAGAGAGCTGTTTGACTTTGGCTTTTAAATTTAAAAAACACCATACTTTTACTGTTGGTCAAATTTATCCTTGGGGTTTGAAGTGTTTGCTGAGCTTTTGTTGGTTACTTGCAAAATATTGTAGAAGCTGCCAGGGCCATAGTAAAGTTAACTGAGTACTTGATGCCATTTCTAATGTTAGTTTCCCTGAGAATCTGCTTTATTCCATTAAATAAAGCATTAGTTTGGTTAGGTTAGCAAAAAAATGAGAAAAAATGGCCAGTGTGTTTCATTTTCCTTGCTCTCCACTCAGCATCATTATATTATCATTACAATTTAGCAGCATAAAGACAAGCCAGATCCTCAGATGGTGTAAAATAGCCAAGTTCCATTGACTTTACAATGGAGCTATAACAATTTACACCATCTGATGAGTTAGCCTAATGGGTGTAGGTTTCTCATTTTCACAGCTTTTTCAGCCTGACACCCTGTGAGACCTCTCTATTTATCAAGTGTAGAGAGTTGCAGGCCCTATTTTAGGTGTGTCAGAGCAGCTTCTAAAGAAAATTAATCAGACTTTTCCTTTCCAGGCCTTCAGTATTGTCTATTCAGTAAAAGTTATTTCTTCTAGTTGTATTTTCCAGGTCCTCATAATTCTCCAGTCTGTTTTTCAGTGAGATAATTTCACTCATAAAGTCATTAGTTTCAGTACCACTTTTTGGTAATTCATTTTCAAAGTATGGTATTTAACATCAGGCACCCCTCTGAAAAGGCCACAGATATCTTCTGATATTGTATCAAGTCTGAGTCTCAGATATTCTTTCAGTTCTGCTACATGTTGAGCTAAGCTTTGTGTAGATGCAGCTACCTCGATGAAGTGAGCTGTAGCTCACGAAAGCTTATGCTCAAATAAATTTGTTAGTCTCTAAGGTGCCACAAGTACTCCTTTTTTTTCAGCTTGCAATGATTATTTAGGGGAGTCAGCTCCTCTGTATCTTTTGTTATTTTATTTTTTTACCACAGGAATCCATCTTTAATTCTTCTTACTTTATTCAGGAAGTTCGTTTTAGCTTGACAGAAACTGTGTTTTCTTGTCTGTTTAAAAAAAATGGTTTCAAATGAACTGGTGTGGAATGAGATAAAAAATGAGGTAGCCTTCTTACCAATATGTCCCACTCCCCAACCCTAAGCTTTATTACTCACACATTTTAGATTATATTGAGAGAGAATTGTGGTGTGAGTGCAGGACTAGGACCTAGGAACTTCTGAATAGTAATTCTGCTTTGGTCTCTTTGTAGCCTTTGACAAAGAAAATGTCTTTTCTTTAAGTTCCCCATCAGTTATTTGAAGCTGGAAAGTGCTTTATAAATACCAATTACTGTTATCGCAGATGTGCCCTGTACCCACACACTACAGTTCTTGGGCTTTTCTATTAGAAGAGTCCAAGAAGAGTAGATAATCTTGCATACCATCGGCTAGAATACCTAGACATATCACTTCTAACAGACAATCATCTACCATTAAATTCCCTTGTGTTTGGTGATTTAAGTCAAAACCTTCAATTGAACTTAATAAATAAAAAGTATTAATTGCCCATTCTGATTGAAACAATTACTTTATAATCAAGCATCAAGTTCATATTTATCAAATAATAATTTTATTTTTTAATGATACTGTACCTGTTCACAGAAGTCCAATGTCATTTCAAAAGAGTTAGGAAGATCTACTAAATGCTAACCTTATTTTACTATTCACATAGAATAGAAGTATTTAACATCCATTTTTATTGCGGGTGATGGATGGGGGAAGTATATTTTGGTATCTTTTGCAAGAGTGTTGTAAGAATCATTTTGTACTAGGCAGTTTCTTATGGGAAAAAATGAAATGTAAATTGTGTTTGGAAATTCTTAGCATTAAAGCAATCTCTTTGAAAGCATCTTTTCTCACATAGATACTTTGCACGAAAAATATGCTTTTCCAATGAATAATGTGTCATTGTCTTATTCATCCACAGGGCTTCAAACTTGATCTTGCTTTGAATTGTGAATTTGTTGCTGTTGAGTTCAGTGACATCCGACAGGTGAAAACTAGTTTTAAAAAGATGATGGGGGTTTGTGTTCCCAGTACTATTCCTACAGATTCTGAAGTAACGTTCCTTAAGGCACTTGGTGAATCAGAGTGGTTCCCACAGGTAATTCATATGGTAGATGCTTCTAAAAATTTATATGTAGTACTGTTTACCCAGAATAAATTCTGATCTCTGCTGACAGAGAAATGTGTGTTGTTCTAACCAACAAACCTTTCTCTTTGTTCCTTGTAATTCCATTGCATGAAATCAGTTATAGCATTATATGGACATTAACTATTATTTTAATACAGCATTAGGAGTTATTGATGTGAGATATATTTGACAACTAGACAGTGTAATTCATTGTTCCTTATAATGTGGAACAAAATGCCAGAATACAAATTCGCTTTTTTACTGTCTGTATTAATTTTTATGGCCTTGATTGCACACACTTTAATTCTTCTGTTTCCCATTAAAGTTAGATAAAAATATAAAGGTAGAACAATGAGGTAACTTTGCAAGATGAATAATAAATTGGCAATTTTATTTTAAAACTCATACACCCGTTTTTCATATATCATCACATCTCATCGTTGTGTGCTAACGCTGCATTTCTGTATATACCTTCATTTAATAGATAAACTATTCTATCTGTGAGCTATTAATAGTCAAACATGGAGAAGCTCTCATATAAAAGTCCTTCAGTGCAACTGATATTTTGAGAAATTCTCTACTAATCTCTCCCTTTCCTTCGTCCTCCCACACACACAGTCACAGAGATTAACCAAATAAAAATATGATTAGGGATGTCTTTTACGGGATTCAAGTGAGTGGGGATGTGGTAAATTAAGCACTTTGTAAATCATAATAAGTATGAACATTTTTGGACAACTAGATGTTATGTTGAGAAGCTGTTGTTGAACAAATACTCTTAAAAATATAATAAAACATGATAGATCATTTTTGTTATGATAGCCTCTCAAGGAGAACACATGCTCTAAACAGACAGAGTGAATAATGCAGTAACTCTGGAAATTACATACCAAGGCCCATATTTTTGCCTGTTCTGTGTAGCAGTGCAGGGCGGATGCCTTACACCTCCTTACTCCATTGTGTTTTTGCACTGTGCCAGCACTTCCAGTGTATGGGAGATAGTTGGCTTCATAGAGCTGCTGTGTCCACCCCCTTGCTCAGATGGGTGAAAATGTGGGAGGGGTGGAGCCTTGACTCCTCCTCCCTGCCAACATGCTCAGTAGCATAGTTACACCAGCATATTGGGGTGCATATGCAGTACATTGGGTGTAGATTTGTCAGAGCATGTTCCCTCCTTGAAGAAGCGGGGGGATTGTGGGAGTCACAATGTCCCTACAGTAGTGCTCCAGGTGCACAACAACGATGTGCTTTCCTTGCTTTGGACTAGATCATAATGTCACACATTACCCTAATTCAGTATTAAGACATTTTCATGGTGCTAAACCAAAATAATATACAGTATGGTTATAAATACAAATTGGAAAGCTAATGTGAGTTTATATTTAATTTGCCATTTTTAGACCATGCCTATGAGAAAACTCAGATCTTCATCCTGTAGATTTGTTTTTAGTATACAGGATTTTCCTCTGCTGGAGAAGAGAGAAATAAATTACACAGTTTGTGTTTTAATCCTGTTTAAAAAGGTTTGAATGCTTCTTTAAATGGAAGTACATAAATAAGAAAAAATGAAGGGTACTACAGTATTTTATTAAGTTAGCATAATGCACATTAGATTCAAATTAAGAAATTTAAAGTAATAATGTTGTGCTTTCATTTTAAAAGTATTCTGCTTGCCGTGTGGCTCCTTTAATTTGAAAGATAACGTAGGCTTCCATACAGCTACCCTGCTGCTTATTATTTGATGGGCTGTTCAATTGTATCTATTACAAGTCTCAGTTGCAATTGCAATTATTTTCTAAATCCTTAATGACTATGTGAGCATTGTAAAAAGTTGGGCATTCAAAATGAGGATGAATATACCTTTTAATCCTCTTTGAGTGATTCCATACATCTGTTCCACTGTAGGTATGTGCACAGGTGTGGAGAGTTTTTCCTAGCAGTACCTATGGGCGGTCATGTATGCATCCTGCCTTCCCTTGTGCCCAGAGCCAACGTGTAAAGGATGAAGCTACCCCCCTCAGTTCCTTCTTTCTTTCGGCAGTTGGACATTGTTGTTATTCATTTAGTACACCCTCTTGTCGTTATAGAAAACAAAAATCCTGCATATACTTTGTTATAGTTCATAGTGTTTAGTGTTTAGTTCATCCATTTGGACTTTTCTTTATTTTATTTAATTTTGTTTCAATATTCTAATTGTACTAGTTTGTCCAAGCAAACTTTGTCTCAGTAGTAGTAGAAGGGCTTATGCTAAGATCTCCTGGCTTCAAACCTTGGTCCAGGTGTCACAGGCGATGCTCATCAATAATCCTCACTCTCACTGTTTGAGATGCTTGGCTGAGGGCCACATAAGGGACCAGTGTCCAGTCTGCCACAGATTTAAATCAAGGATGAAGAAGCAGAGAGAAGTGCATCTTCGATACTATTGCCACTCTTTGCCTGGCATCTTTGCTCTCTTCAAGGGAGCTCATTCAGCACTCTTTCAACAAGTGCTCCCCCCCAGCCTTGCCATCTGACACAGACAGAGATCTTCACCAGAGCCATCTCCAAGGAAGCACAAGTGCTCAGGACACCCTTGACCTCTCAAACCTCAAAAGACTGCTTCAGCTACCTTTGAGTCCTCAGTACCAGACTCCTTGTTGGCAGGAGTAAGCTACTCTGGTACCTAATGTAGATCATGCCCTCTGGATAGACTCAGCCTGGGACCATCTCATAGTGGCTGTCATAGACTGGAGTTGTTGGCTCCAGTACCTACCATGGAGATAGACTGCTGCTTCAGGGACTTGTGAAGGATCTGGCACTGCTTCTGAGTGTCATACAACTTCCTCTCTTTGGGCAGGTCTATGCTACTGCTTGAGTCAATGTAACTTAGATTGCTCATGGGTGTGAAAAAGCCACCCCCCTGAGCGATGCAGGTTACAGCACCTAAGTGCTGTCTACACCAGTGCTATGTCAGCGGGAAACATACGTCAACCTCTCGCAGAGGTGGAGCAATTATGCCAACAGGAGAGCGCTCTCCCACTGACATAGAGTGTCTTTACTAGATGCGCTACAGCGGTGCAGTTGCATCGATGTAGTGCTTTTAGGGCAGACCTGCCCTTAGTATCAACAATGCCAGAGGCCTTTGCAGCTGCCTTTCAGTACTGGATTCCCCATTTACTCTAGGGGAACGTCCTCTATCAGTACCAGTGCAAACTGGGCAGACTTTGGCACTGGCATTGGTGTCTGCTTCAACACCCGTGGTCTCAGGGATGGTACCATCTTGTCAGTATTGTCAACAATGGTATTTAGGCCTCTGATACGTATTCAACAACACTTGGTACCAAGAGCTAGGAAGACACCAATACTGCCACCAGTTCTGTTATCTTGGTGCAGATCTTGGTACCAGTCTCCAATGACTCTTCCCAGTACTGCTCCACTCTCGCCTTCAGAGTACTTACACTCCTCATCAGAGTCAGAAGTGGGTTCTTACACTTCCCACTGTAAAGAGTCCAGGGTGTCATTGAGAACCTGATCCCGCTTTTAGGTATTCAGATGGAGGAAAACCTTCACAAACTTGTTTATATTGTACACACAACTACAAGCAGGGAAGGGAGCCCTCCCTGTAAGCTAGGCAATAATGCAGCCTATTAAGTCACTCTAGCAAACTTAATTCTCTGTACCCCTTGTAGCCAAGCATACCCAATGAAATATGAGGTTCCTTCCCAAGGTTTTGAACAGTTTTATTTACATCCTGTACCAGATTCACTGGTGGTAGCTGGAGTAAATGAAAAACATTGCCAAAGTCAAGCTAAGCTACCCCAAAAGAAAAGGATGCAAAAAAGCTACACTTCTTTAGAAGGAAGGTTTATTCAGCTGCTGATTACAACTTAGAATTGTCAGGCACCATGCCCTGTTGGCCTGGTATGACTATTAGACTTGGGAGGCAATGTCTAAATTTATAAATAAGTTGCCAGATGAATGGGATGAATTCCAAGCCATCTTAGCGGAAGGTCATCTGGTCTCTCGATTGGCCCTGAAGGCTTTCTTGGAAGCAGCAGACTCTGCTGTGAGCGTCATGATGATGGCAGTAACCATGCACTATTCATCCTCGTTACAGTCTAGATGCAACCACAGAGCACAGAGGAGGAGGCCTCCTCCTTCTACTTCCTCACTTGCTTTTTCCAGGCAGCCTCAGGCCTTGGAGCAGCATGTTTGACTCCTCTGTCAAGAACAGCATATCTACCAGTTCGGATCTCCCTCTTCCTTTCCGTTCCCTTCCAAATTTGATCAGTTATCTCTCTATTCCGACATCCAGATTCTTAATAAAGATATTAAACAACACCAGACCCAGAACAGATTCCTGTGGGATCCCACTTGATACCCCCTCCAATCAGACATCTTTCCATTAATAGTTACTCTTTGTTTGCAGTTGTTTAACCAATTATGTATCCACTTTCTGGTAGTTCTGCTGAGCCTGCATTTCTCCAGCTTACTTATCATCATGTCACACGGGACTGTGTCAAAAGCCTTGCTGAAGTCCAGGTATATTATGTCTACCACATTCTCCCTATTGATCAAACCAGTTACCCTGTCAAAGAAGGAAATCAATTTGGTTTGGCATGATTTGTTCTTAGTAAATCCATGCTGGCTGCTAGTGATCACCCCTTCATCCTTCAGGTAGTCATAAATTGAATGTTTTATACATTGATACCTGGGAAGCTACTAGAGCAAAGTCAGGCTGACCGGTCTGTAGTTCCCTGACTCCTCCTTTTTCCCCTTTTTTAAATGTTCCTATTGTTAACAGTTGTAGAGTGGTGATATGGTCCTCTGTACATACTTTTGCTAGCCATTATGCAATTACTGCAGCATCACAGCATGATATGAATGTGGGGAAAGGAGTCCTACAGCCCCTTTTCAGAAGAGACTCCTAGCCTCACCTCCATTGAGAAACAACTTGGAGTTACCTACAGTGGAATACACAATCACTCAAAGAAGAAAAATGGTTACTTACCTTCTTGTAACTTGTTCTCAAAATGTGTTTTATATGTCCATTCCACAACCCATCCTTTCCCCCAACTCATCAGAGTCTATCATCTAAGTTTCTGGTATGAAAAAAAATAAAGGAGGGGTAGGGCTGCTCTACCCGTTATATCCCTGGGCTCCAATCAAAGGGAAGCCAAGATGCGTGTGTAGCTGCCCCTACAGGTACTGCTAGGGAAAACTCTCCATCACCCATGCATGAGATACGTACACACTTACAGTGGAATAGACATACAACGCATCTCAAACAACAATTACAAGGAGGTAAGTAACAGTTTTGCATTTCTGTATCATAAGTATTTTAAATACTTTTGTAGTATATGTATTTTTCCCTTTTACATCTTGTAGTAACAAAATAAATACTATTTAATAAAGGCTCAGAAGACTGGTAGAAAGATGAATTTTCTAAAGTTATATCCTTGTTTGGGAGTCTCTAAGGCAGACTCTGTCTTTCACTTCCTTTCTCCACCTTCACTCTGTTCTCCCTGAGTCCTTTCTCTTGTACTCTCCTTTTGCAGCTGATTCTTTTTTTGTTTTTTTTCATCCATGAACCTAGATTTGTCTTATATTGTGTCTTTGCACCTACATTGCTTTCTTCCCTGTAACAGTGTCAACATCTTTTCCATTCCTCACTTTCAAGCTTTGAGACTTTTCACTGTTAATTTTAACCTTGTTTGGGTTGTGTCCAATACAACATGCAATTGGTTCCTACTGTTGAAAACTGAAATAGCCATGTTCGGCCTACATTAAAGCTGCTTACACAAGTATGTTCTACTGTGACATTTGATCTTGGATTACCATACAAATGGTAGAAACTGAAAACAGAGATTTTTCTCATTTTTAGGAATAAAATTGTTATGCATCACATCAGTCAGGAAAATGTTCACAAAATATGAGCTTGATAACAAGAAAGAGACTTCAGTCCTACAAACACTCTTCAGCACACATGTAATTATAATCCCATAAGAAGTCACACTGAAATCAATAGGACTGTTCATGGGGGTAAAGTTACAACTGTGCGTAAGTGTTTGTAGAGCTAGTACCATAATGAATACTTGAGCATATACTTGCCTGCATCCCAGCCAGCCTGGCCAAAAACAAAATATAAGAGGGAGAAGATTTGATCTATTTCCATAAGACAGAAACTTGCTTTCTAAATGAAAAAATTTGAAATTCTGAAGAGTTTGAACAGTCGACATTCTGTGTAGATATTGTTAAAGACAGGTTAACTCACCAGTTACGTACCCAGTAAAATAGATACTTAAATATTTGGTTACCATTTATTCAATACTCAAAGTACACTCACCTGCAGAAAAAACAGCACATGTCCAACTTCTTTGAATATTAACATTTGACAGACAGTGGATTTGTTAAATATGCGTGATCAGAGATTCCACACAATTTAATAAAATCACTAGAAATATGATATAGGTAGTATAAAGATGCTTACTCAATAATATGGTAACATTCTGTTAAATAGAATTATGATGATTATATTACTGTATGTTTCACTGATATAATGATTATTGTTTTGTCTCTGATATTTACCTGGCAAGGATTTGTAAACCTTTTAAACTTCCTAAATAAATAAATGGCTTAATATTTATTTATTAATATATATAACATGCATTTAATATATTTAATATTTATAGTTTAAATCATCAATGGTATGGTATGATATGAATCTATAAGAATTTGGCAATATTAACAGATGAATTCTGCACTTTTAGTATGTTACTAATTTTTTTATATTATGTAGCTTCACAGGATAATGCAATTGGGAGTGGTCATATCAGAGCTCCTTGAGAATGGTTCTTCAGTTATGGTTTGTTTGGAAGATGGTTGGGATATTACTGCACAGGTAAGCTGCTATTACAAATTTGTGAATGGTGGGGGCTAGTAAACACCAGGCATTAGGTTTTGGCCAAGTAGCTGTAATTTTCTTATAACTTTAAACAACAAATTCCTAAACGCAACCTGTCCTGGCAGCAGGGAAAAGGCAAGGGCTACCTGATCTGTCACTCTTCATCCATTTTGATTTTCAAATCCAGAACAAGCAGTCAAAACGTATGCTTTCACCCAAGGTCTTGATGGCCCTGCACAATTCAAGGGCCTAACCAAGGTCTGCAGCCCTGTGCAGACTACTTCATGAGGAAAGGCTAAAATTCACGACTAGAAATTGCTTAACTTCGTGGCTGAAACACATTTTGGCACACAAGGTGAGTTGATGGGCATTATGCCCTTAGCTCTACCACTGTGTGTTCGAGAGACTCTTTGCCATGTACACACACAGTTCCGACCCTGTAGCATCTGCTTCCAGGACAAATTACCAAAGTATAGATCTTGTGAAACAAACCAGGCATTAAATGAAAAGCAACAGCTGAGCTCATTCAGTGAGTAGATTGTGCCTGTGTAAATGCATCATAATCCAAAAGGTACATACAGCAAATCAATAATTCCATCAAATAGTTTGAGAACCTGACACATAACTCATAGCTCCGTACAAACAAAAGCACAATTGAAACTTAACACCGTCTACTCAGCCATTTTTAAATTATAAGGGAGGAGTGGAGGGATAGATGTATAGACAGAGCAGGAAGAGACCCATTTCTGCCCAGTGCTGTCTTTTAACCACCACCTAATGGCTGATAAAGGAAGGGCTGCAGGCAACATGGCATCACTCCAGAGGGTATAGTCGACCACCTTCCAGGTCCTTTTCTGCAATCCTCTGCCAGCTGAGATGGCCAGCACCCATTTTCTAAATGTTTGTCATTTTTGTCTGTTGATAATGCTTTTAATTTAAATTTGGTAAATAGCGTAGTGATTTCCAAATTCAGTAATCACTTGAATTTGCTTTTTTCCCCCAAATTCAGTAAAACCTCACTTTAGTTGAAGCTCTTTTGTATGAAACTTGCTCTTATCCAACTTTGGATTATTTCTGCCTTTGTAAATCACTTATCTAGTAACTTCCCCAGTTATTTATAACTTAATTTATTTTAATGCTTTTGATGCCTTGCAGTATTTCATAAAAACAAGTTTAGAACATTTCAGTTTGTTGAACATGATATATCTAATATTAATGCCAGTGCACTCTGTTTTGTGATCTAGGTGGTGTCTCTAGTGCAATTACTCAGTGATCCATTCTACAGGACACTTGAAGGCTTCCGAATGTTAGTGGAAAAAGAGTGGCTCTCTTTTGGTCATAAGTTCAATCAGCGTAGTAATGTGACCCTCAATTGTCAGGGTAGTGGATTTGCTCCCATTTTCTTACAGTTCCTGGACTGTGTGCACCAGGTAAGAATAACAAATCTGTGCCTATTCAGTGTTTAGAAAATGGATGCGTAAGGCCATCATTGTGGAGCTATTAATAAATAATGCATTGAAAAAGAAATAGGGACTTTCCCTTCACTCTTACGAGAGAAGATTGCCCTTTTTGCAGGAAAGAGAAGGAAAATAGTGAAGCTATTGGTAGAAAGATAGAACATACATTGTCCCTGCTAAATAGTAGTAGCTGGTATTGTGGATCATATAAGGTGATTTACAGAGGGATTTCAAATAGAAGCTCTGTGAGTTAGAGGCAAGCTTCCGAGTTTATATTTACTGAGCAGGTGCAGAGAGTACATTCATTTTCTACAAAGAGAATGGCAGCATATGCGGCAGCCAACTCTTCTCTTTCCAGGTAACTCTGGGGAGACTATTCACTCCATCAGTTTTGGAAGCAGAAGAAGCTTATACAGTAACTCCTCACTTAACGTCCTCCCACTTAATGTTGTTTCCAAGTTACGTCACTACTCCATTAGGAAACATACTCGTTTAAAGTTGTGCAATGCTTCCTTATAACATTGTTTGGCTGCCTGCTCTGTCCACTGCTTGTAGGATTCTGTGGAAGAGTAGCGACTTTACAAGGGAGCATTGCACAAGTTCCTCTTCTCTACCTCCCTCCCAGCATTTCCCCCACTGCCAAACAGCTGTTTGGCAGCACTTAGGACTTTCTGGGAGGGAGGGAGCAGGGAAGCTCCACATCTCCGCTCCCCCCCTCCCTCCCAGAAAGTCCTAAGAACTGGGAGGGAGGCAAGGGCGGATTTACCAATAAACACAGGGTGCCCAGCACACACACACCCGCGATGGGGAGGGGGCGTGCTGGGCAGGGGAGCAAGGGGGAGGTGCAGGTGGCATTCCAAAAGGGGCTTTAGAGTTGCAGCCCCGGGGCCGCCCTTAACCCAGGGCCCTGTGTTCCGGGTGGCCCTGCCTGGCCGGGGGGGGGGGAACAGCTCCCAGAATCGCAGCCATGGAGTTACTGTACAATAATTATAGAGTTGGTGGTTTTTCAGTAAAACTTCAGTCTGTTACAGTTAGTGGGGGGAGCATTCTCTCTTATCTCCCTCCAGTCTGTTACTTCATTTCTGCTTCATGCTAAGGTCCACAGATCTATTACAATTGTACTTCAGCCAGCTTGCGTCTTTTGGGGCAAAACCAGACTTGTCAGTCACTGACAGCAGGGGAATGCCCCATGTCCTGAAGTTCCTTTACTTTTTTCTGCTTTGGGTGGCTGGCAGCTCAGCCAGCCCATCCTGCTGCAGAGCTTTTCTGAGGGAAATTCCAGTTTTTATTTCAAATTTTAGTCTACATTTCAGCTCAGTAATGTGCCTATCTCATTCCCAGCTGTGTTCCAGGACTGTATTTGATTTTTTGGGGCTGCTACAGGCTTCATGAAGTGAGCTAGGCTGAGAAAAGCCAGAGACAAAAGGAAGGGTCTGTGTCTCCTGCTGCCCCTTAACAAGTATCTCACTGGGGAGCTCAACCAGTTCTGTGGGCAGGACCCATTTTCTCTCTCTCTCAGCCCCATCTAGGTGGGGTCGTCTGCCCCCTTCCGCAAGCAGGAGAGAAAGCAAGAAAGATTCAAGAAGCTGATCTGCTAGACAAGAGGCAACTCAGGTCAAACAGGGTTACCTCAGCCCCCTTCTCGATCCAGCAGCAAAGGAGACAAGAAGGCAGGCAGGATTGGAAAAGAACTTGGCTCTGAGGCATCCCCTCCTCCCCCATCACAGCCCAGATGCAGCCAATGCTAGAAATTTCTGTAAGGCGGGGGTTCTCAATCCTTTTCTTCTTGAGGGCCCCTCCCCCCAACATGCTATAAAACCTCCACGGCCCACCTGTGTCACAAAAACAGATTTTCTCCATATAAAAGCCCCATGCCACAGGGAGCCCCATGAACCTAACCTGCTCAGACTTCGGCTTCTGTCCCAGGTGGTGGGGCTCAGGGGCTCGAGCTTCAGCCCCATCCCGTGGGGCTTTGGCTTTCTGCCCTGGGCCCCAGTGAGTCTGATGCTGGCCCTGTTTGACGGACCCCCTTAAAACTGCTCACGGCCCCCCCAGGGGGCCTGGGACCTCTGGTTGAGAACCACTGCTATAAAGCATTTTGGGGCTACATGTTTAATTTGAAAGACATTACAGAAAACAAGGCCCTGAGCCTGCAACCACTTCTGCCCCAGGACAATGTCATTCCTGTGCTCAGCCCCAGCTGGGAACATTGCCAGGATCGGGGCCTCACGTTTCACTGTGATAATTACCGACTGGCCCAACTGCCCACCTGGGCTACATGTGTGGGGCCCGAGCCTGCTGTGCGGCCCCGCAGGCAGCTCAGGGTTGGAGGGCAGGGTGAGGAGGGCCAGCAGGACTTCGCCTTTCAGGGGCCGGTTCCAGCCTGCTGCGGGGGGGAGGGGTGCTGGGAGCAGGGGCTGGCCCAACTTGGGGCTGCTTTATGCAAGGGGTTAGGGAGAGGTGGAGCGGGGCGCGCACGATCCTCAGCCTGCAGCTGCCCAGGGCTCAATCACTTCCTATTGCCCCAGAGGGCGCAGCCCTGTCCCGCGCCGCTGGGCCTGGTTGGCTGCCAGCGGCGGAGAGGGGTGGAGTGATGCGAGCTGCAGCAGGACCAGCAGGGGACGGGGCGGCTGGGGCGCAGCGGCCTGGGGGCAGGCTGGCCATGGGGGGGCTCAAAGAGGAGCTGCTCAAGGCCATCTGGCACGCCTTCACCGCCCTGGACCTGGACCAGAGCGACAAGGTCTCCAAGTCCCAGCTCAAGGCATATGCGGGAGGGAGCCTAGGGGTGTCAGCTGGGCTGGGGGGCAAGTGTCCTCCGCCCCACCCCGGGGCTGTCCCTCTCCCTGCCTGTTCAGGCAGGGCTGCTGCTAGCGAGGGATCCCGGGCATGGGGCAATAGCAGGGGCTTTGCAGGCTCCCGCCCCAGGACTTCCAGGCTGTGATTCCTTCCTTCTTTCTCCACCCACTGAGAGAGCGAGAGGAAGGAAGCAGCTTGTGACCATCCCTGGGTTGCTGCTGCTGGGGAAGCAAAATCAGCAGCCTCAGTCTTTTGTTCCTGCTCTTCACAGGGGTGGGGATGGAGAGCAGGAGCCTGGGAGCCTCCTGCAAAGCCCTGGGACAGTTGCCTCAGAGAGGCTTGGTGCTTTGGCTCCATTGTGGCACTGCTGGATACTCCAGTCAGGACAGCGTCAGTCACATTGACGCTCTCTTGGGATGGCCCCAAAATGGTGGGGCTCACTTTGAACATGGAATGGGGGGTGGGTCTGGAAACGTTCTATCTGGACACTCACTTGGACTGTCCTGGAGATAGTACCCTGGTGTCCATCTTTGCCACCATATAACTCTGTAAAGTCACTTGGTGCCTCCCCTAAAACCTGCTCACAGCCCCCCAGGGGGCCCCGGACCCCTGGTAGAGAACCACTTCTGTAAGGGGATTTTGGGCCCAGCTTTCTGGTTGTGCTGCCCCTCTGTAACAGACCTTCCCTTTCAGGATGGCTACTCATATACTGAGCCAATACATCCCGTGGGGAAACAGAACTATCTGGCCCATGTGAATCCCATGCTGTAGGCTGGGGTAGAACTTCTGGGGAGCCCACCCCTTGGGCCCAAGGCCAGTTTCTTCCTTGAGAGACTCAAAAGGGGTGGCATAGACCAATGGCTTTTCCTGTTCCTTTCCACCACTCCCAGCCTGGGACAGAACCCTTAGCTGTGCATAGCCTTTCCAGTGTTACTGCTCAAACTTCGGCTCTGAAAATAGTTTTGTAAATCTTTTTTCTTAGATAGTTTGGGATTTGGGGGGTTCCCTCCCTTTGTCCTCCCACCATTTGGTATGCCCAAGGTTTCAAGCTTCAAGCCCTGTCTGTCATGTCTCTGGTTCTTTCTGATTAGTGACCCTTGCTAGAGCTGCCTGTGGAATACCTTGAGGAATCGCACATTCCTTAAAAAAGTTATATTTGTTGCTCGTTTCCCCTTGTACTAGGCAGTCTCAAGAGTTCAGATATTTAATGGAGATGTCCTTGAAGCCCCAGTCTGATCCTGCCCCCCTCCTGATCCCCATCTCACTGACATGAGCCTCCTGGTAGTATCCCACTGGCACCAGCGCTCTCTAGCTGGAAATCCTCCAGCAGACCCAAGTACTCCACTAAATGGAGGCAGGAGGAGGGTAAAGATAAACACCCTCATTGAAAGAGGGACAAACCACGCCATACATCGTCTAAGAAAAAGCCTGCTTCTCCTCTTCTCTGTGCCACAAGTTGGGTTCAACCCAGAGCTCACAGGAAGCATGGATTGGTATCAACAGAACTGGGAGTTACCACCATTCCGAAGCCATCTATGACAGGGGCAGGAGTGACCCTTGCACCACACAAGGGAACTTTCACTGTCCGCACTGATGATACTGCACAGTACAAATACTGCTGCATCCAAACTCACACTGATGGATCCATCCATATCCAAGACTCCTGCCAGCTCTCCTCTCGTTAGGCCTTGATATACCCTTCTCAAGGATCTGGTGATATACACACATCCCAGATCACCAGTTTTTCTGACCCAATTCTATCCTTGCACCATCAGCACATCATTTACCAATCCTGAGCAACAGTCATGCCAAAAGTGCTCCAACGCCATCAGTATCTTATTCGCCCATTCCTGCCTCTGGCCGTATGGTCTTAAAACACATGGTACCATCAGATCCACCAATAGTCAAACAACCCTTACTCCAGTGGTTCAGAAACAAGACTTGATCCCAGAGAGAGCTTCCAGAGCCTCCTGGATGCCTCCAAGTCCTCATGACCCAAACTGTTGGGCTAGTGACCAATGGTACTCCCCTCCTTGCTGCCTTATTGTTACGATCCCACCCACTGGCCATACTGGGGCTCCTGTGATCTGTACTTTTGGGCCGCAGACTATGAGACCCCGGCACTGCTTTCAACAAAGATCACCTCCTAAACAGGAGCAGGAGCAACTGATACAGGATTCAACTGATAAAGAATTAAAGAAGGGTAATATAATTAATGCCAATCAACATGGGGTTATCAGAAAATAAATCCTGTCAAACTAACACATCGCTTTTGATGAGATTACAAATTGGTTGATAAAGGTAATAGCATTGATGTAATATACTTAGACTTCCTTAAGACATGTGACTTGGTACTGCATGATATTTTGATTAAAAATCTAGAGAGATATAAAATTAACATGGCACACATTAAATGGAATAAAAGTTGGATAACCAATAGATCTTGAAGTGTAATTGTAAATGGGGAATCATCACTGAATGGGTGTTTCTTTAGTGGGGGCCTGTGAGGATCAGTTCTTTTGTCCCTGTGCTATGTAACATTTGTATCAATGACCTGTAAGAAAACAGAAAATCACTGATAAAATTTTTAGTTGATACAAAAATTGGGGGAATGATTTAAAAAAAAAAAGAGGATAGGTCACTGATACAGAGCAATCTGGGTTACTTGGTAAATTGGGCACAAGCAAACAACATGTTTTAATATGTAAATGTATACATGTAGGAACAAGAATTTAGGCCATATTTACAGGATAGGCAACTCTATCCTAGATAATCAGCTGAATATGAGCTCCCAGTGCAATGCTGTAGCCAAAAGGGCTAGTACAATCCTTGGATGAATAAATTGGGAATATTGACTAGGAGTAGAGAGGTTACTTTAGCTCTGTATTTGGCACTCGTGTGACCACAGCCGAAATACTGTGTCCAGTTCTGGTGTCTACAATTGAAGAAGGATGCTGATAAATTGGAGAGGGTTCAGAGAAGAGCCAGGAGAATGATTAAAGGATTAGAAAACATGCCTTATAGTGATAGATGCAAGGAGTCCCATCTATTTAGCTTAACAAAGTGTTGGCTAAGGGATGACTTGATTACAGTCTTCAAGTACCTACATGGAGAATAAATATTTGATAATGGGCTCTTCAGTCTAGCACAAAAAGGTATGACACAATCCAATGGCTGCAAGTTAAAGCTAGCCAAAGTCAGCCTGGAAATAACACATACATTTTTATCAGTGAGGGTAATTAACCGTTTGAACAATTTACCAAAGGTCATAGCAGAGTCTCCATCACTAGAAATTTTTAAATCAAGACTAAATGTTTCTCTAAAAGATCTGCTCTAGAAATTATTTTGGGGAAGTTCTAAGGCCTGGGTTATACAGGAGGTCAGACTAGATCAGTGGCTCTCAACCTTTGCGGACTAGTGTACCCCTTTCAGGAGTCTGATTTGTCTTGCATACCCCCAAGTTACACCTCACTTAAAAACTACTTGCTTACAAAATCAGACATAAAAAGAAGTGTCACAGCACACTATTACTGGAAAATTGCTTACTTTCTAATTTTCCCCATATAATTATAAAAATCAGTTGTCATATAAATATTGTACTTACATTTCAGTGTATAGTATACAGAACAGTATAAACAAGTCATTGTCTGTATGAAATGTTAGTTTGTCCTGACTTCGCTCGTGCTTTTATATAGCCTGTTGCAAAACTAGGCAAATATCTAGATGAGTTGATGTACTTCCTGGAAGACCTCTGCATACTCCCCAGGAGTACGTGTACCCTGGGTTGAGACCCACTGGACTAGATTATCACAATAGTCCCTTTTGGCTTTGGAATTGTGAATCTACATAAACAAACAAGGAGAAGCAAAGTCCAGCCCATTCTGCAGGGAAGCAATCAAGTTCTGAAACTGATGCATTCAGCATCAAATTATCCTTTCAACCGTGCACCTTTTAGGAGTAATATACTCCCTGGTGGACCGCCTAAGGAGGCATTTTCACAAGGATCATGAGTGAGAACTCTGCTCTTCGGTGGTGCAGTATATTTTACAACAGTGGGGATTCCCATCCTGGGATATCTTTGCAATCCAAGGAAACAAGAAGTGCCCAGCCTACTGCTCTTGAGTTATCCAGGGGCACAATTCAAGCGGGGATGTTTTCCTGGTACAGTGGTTGGACCCATTGATTTATGCCTTCTCTCCCATCCCCCTACTACTTTGTGTCCTCAGGAAGATCAAGCAGGACAAGGCAACTGTAATTTTGATAGTATCATGGTTGCCAAGGCAATTGTGGTTCACCACTGACCTATGGACGGTCTCTTGCCTATACAAATACTTACAACTGTTTCTAAACCTGCTGTCTCAGAATAGAGGCAGGACCATCCATCCCAACTGTAGATCCCTCCATCTGATGGCCTGTTTTTTGGATGGACAATGAATTTAGAGAGATCCTGTTCACAAGAAGTCCAATCTTGTGACCTGAACCTGGTGCTAACTGCACTCATGAACCTGCCATTTGAGCCCTTGACCTCCTGCTCCCTCCTACACCTGTCTATGAAAGGGGCCTTGCTAATGGCAAACAGCTTTGCTGGAGGAGAAGGGGAGCTCAGGGCCCTTATGGTGGACCCTCCTTACACAGTGTTTCACAAGGATAAAATATCCTGAGATTGCATCCCAAGTTTCTCACAAAGATACCTTATGAATTTCACCTGAACAAAATTGTTCACTTGTCTGTCTTCTAGTCCAAGTCTCATGATAACAGGGAAGACAGGAAATTCCACTCCCTAGACGTACAAAGAGCTCTAGACTTCTACTTACACAGGACAAAGCCCTTTTGGAAGTCTCTGAGATTGTTCATCTCCATAATCAAGAGGATAAAGGGGTAAGCAGTCTCTTCTCAAACATTCTCTAAATGGATTTCCAGCTACATCCTCCTATGCTATGTGTTTATGGAGGTGCCGCCTCCTCAGATGGTCAGGGTTCATTCAACTAGATCCCAAGCTGCCTCAGTAGTATCCCTACAAGTTATTCTCTTCTTGGAGATCTGTAGAGTACCAACTAGGGCAGCATTCACACTTTTACTAAACATTATGCCCTGCTTCAAGTTTCTGCCGAGGATGCTTCCTTTGGTACAATCGGTGCAGAACACTTCCTCGTGCCCTCCTCCTCAACATGCACTGCTGGCGACTCATCAACTGTGAATACCCATAGGGACCAGCACTTGAAAAAGAAAAGTTACTTACCTTATAGTAACTGGAGTTCCTTGAGGTGTGTGGCCCCTGTGGGTATTGCATGACCCACCCTCCTTCCCCTCTGCTCGGTTTCTCACTTGATTCACTGTAGAAAGGAACTGGAGTGGCGGTTGGTTCACACCATCCCTTATACTCTCAGTTCAGAGTACAAGGAGGTGTAGGATGTAGGCATGGACCAACAAACACTGCGATTGAAATATTTTCCATTCTCAGATGCATGGTGCACATCCCCATCCACAATTAATACCCATCAGGACCATGCATCTCAAAGAACTCCAGGTACTATAAGGTAAGTAACCTTCCTTCCCACCAGGAGTGCTTTATTGTGGATGTATTAGAGTGTCAAAGTAAAAAAGTCACGTCTCTGTAGTACAACATTCTCAGCATATTCAAGAAAATGAAGTTTTGTAAACATCGCAAATGCTTCATTAGGGCATCAACCTTATTCCAACCCTGCAAGTCATAAAATACCTTGGAATCTCATTTTGCCCCTTGCTGCATTACCCAGTTTGAGCCTCCACAGGAAGTGTTGTTATATGTCCTATGTATTAGAGTAGGCTTCCCAGTGGCTACTATCTACAATCAAATAAGGTTTTTAAATTTGAAGTTGGGAACCTTCTCAAATGACCCACTATTGTACTTTGAATTCAGACACATACTTCTCCCAACTGTGATAGCATTAATTCCCTATGGAAATCCAAGACATATTCTTCTTTTAGTTAAGCAGTATTTAGGAGCACAAGCAATCTCAGGTCAGAGCAGTCAGGACTCCAGTACTGAGATCTGCTAGATAGTCATTTGTTCACCAAATTCTGCATACTGGTCATCCAATCTTAGCCAGTGCCATTTCCTTTCTTTTGGCAGATGTATTCTCCACACCTTAATGCCCAGAGGAAGATGTATATTACAGGCAAGGCCAGTAACACTTGCTATTATTAACAGAGTGTGTATATTTATTTATGTAATTATAATGTGCCTTTTTTTGAATGTCCATATTTAATGATCCTGTTTCCCACCTTGGAGAGCGACAGCTATGAAAATCCCAAAGTAAGGGATCTGTGGACCTTAGCACAAAGAATAGAAAAATTTATCCATGCTTACCTGAAAATTTCCTTTCTTCACGTAATAAGGTCCACAGATCAGTCTCATCTTGCAGAAAACCAGATCATCCAGAATAGAGATGGAAATTGATATCCAAGGATTTAAGTTCGTAATCATTGGTAGACTTTATTATGCTCTGCAGTAGGAGAAATGGATGTTTTTCCTCCAAGTATGTAACACCATCTGTAATTAAAAAAATTAGATTTGAATTATCCTGGCCAGGGAAGTTGTCTCAACTAGAGGGAACTTCATGTTCTCCTGTTGCTAGTGACTGAGAGGTCTGGTTCTGCCCCTAAGCTGCAAGCAGGATGAAGTACCCATTGTAGCACATATGTGGACCTTATTATTCAAAAAAAGGAAATTTTCAGGCAAGCATTGATAAAGTTTCCTATTCTGCCCATCTTTTCTGAATGCAGTGTTGTTGTAGCATTGTTGACTCAGGATATTAGAGAGACAAGGTAGATGAGGTAGTATCTTCAACTTCTGTTGGTGAGAGAGACAAGCTTTCAGGCTTACACCAAGCTCTTCTTCAGCTCTAAAGCTAGTCTCTCTCACCAACAGAAGTTGTTCCAATAAAAGATATTACCTCACCCACCTTTTCTCTCATCTTTTTTGGCCAATTTAAGTTTTTCTATTATACTCTAAACTACATTTTTCTCTGTAAAATCAACTGTTTATTTTTTCTAGGATAAGCCATTCAGTTACCAGAATTAATGTTTGTATGGTATCCTTTAAAAAATAAGAGTAAATTATCTATTTGTTTTTGCATTATCTAGTGAGTATCATTTAGAAAAAACTTAGCTTTATAACTAATGTGAGGGTATTTTTAAAATACAGTAGCAGCTTCCCATACGTGGTACTGTGTATTTAAATCTTTCTTACCTATTTTTTGTTTAGTAAGTGATACAAGTTATTAATATTTTGAACACACACACACTTTACACAATAAGCTGTATTTCTTGCCTTTTACCTTAGTGTTTAGTCTGTGCAATAATATTATACACCTCTTAGTCTCCGCTTAGCAAAAGGTTGTAGGCTAAGTATATGATATAGTATCATAACTCTGAATAAATTATCTAGGAGTAGTTCATAAAAGTTTCTGAAGATAGTCTTTTAGCCCATTATGATATGTTATTGACTTAACAAATTCTAACAATATTGCTACAGTTTTCAAGGGTATGATTTTTGAAAGTCATCCAAATTAATATGTATGCTTACATAGAAATTTGTCATGAAGAATCTGATCCTAAATATTTGTACTATGGTGTTTCTATGAGCAGTGCCCTATGTTAGTTTGTGTGCAACGAGATATATTATTATTATATATTATAATCAAGACCAGAATTTGATCCTAAAATTTGATATGTTACAATCTGATATTCAAATATCCCATAAATAAAAGTGAGGACGTTTGGTCTCTCTTTAAATCTCTTTTTTTTTTAACCATTCGTTTCAGTTTTAACATCTTGAGTGCAAAAAAACTTTAGAGCCAATGTGCATAAATTTGTCAGTTGTTCATTGAAAGTTACATAGAAAACATATGAAACAGTGATTCCTAAATTAGAACTGCATCATCTTTTAAAAAGTCATTGTTTATGCCAGTATCTCCAGGTGTCAGCTAAATTATTGATGCTAAATCATTGTTTCACAATAGAAACATCTGGCAGATAGTCTCATTGCTTCTAAGATGATGGGGTGGGTTAAAATGAAGTCATTACAGGAAGCTCCCCTTATTTTACACTTCAGTTATATCTATTTGGTATTTTGATAAATATAGCTCAACTGTATACTGAACAAATGATGCTCCAGAATTTAAATAAAATTCTCCATCAATTTTAGGGCCTAACCCTGCAAAGAGTTACATATGTGAAATACTTTATTTACATTAGTAGTTACAATGAACTCAGTATGACTACTCCCATGAAGTTACTCAGCTGTTCATGTGTTTGCAACAACAGTCTCTTAGTGATTACTAGTTATTCTATAGGGTATTTCACAATTTTTTTGATTATTTAAATCAAATTAATATTTATTTTTATTGGAATTACAAAACTAAAAGATATTATAAAACTGGAAATCTACAAAAGAATATTCTGAAGAGAACTGAGTAAATTCTAGAACGTCAGGAGTCTTTATTTTAGTAACAGTATCAGAAACATCTGCATGTTTACTGAGCCAATTTAGATATTCATTATATATGTATTATCATTTAGGGTGGGATTTACAAAGGAATCTAATGGTGCTAAAAACTCAATCCCTGATTTACATTTTTGGGTCGCTTATGTGAAAATTGCATCATTGTTAACCAATTTTACAACCTTTTATACAAGTTTAGGATCTGATCCCTTTCAAATCAATTGACTGCACTGGAGACAAAAGCTGATACATGATAACTAAATATACCTAACCTTTTAATGGGGTTAAGTAACCTGCAATGATTAGTGACATCTTTTTTGTGTTTATTTGTAATCAGTTAAATCATCCTAATTACCTTCTATTACATTTGATTTCCAGGGCGCACAATTCTCTCATTTCTGATTGTCTGAGCTACATTTTATCAAGGACTTTTGACCCCAGTAGCTCACCTCTAATTTGAATTTTGCGCATTGTACTGCAGTTGGAGAAATAATTGCTAACAGTGATTACCTAAGCCAGTTCTAGCACCTGTCCCATCTCCAAGTATGCAGAAATCAACTGTTAAAACACACAAAATAATAGCAACTATGTCATTCACCTTTGTTCTCTCATACTGCAAGTATTTTAGATTAATAATTGTTTTCCTGCAGAAGTAAATTATAATAATTTCTACAGTTACTTTAGCTCCAGAAGTTTCAGAAAAGGATCCAGCTGAGAAATTATTTCATTCTCTACACCTACATCCCTGCCAGGATTTGAACAAGTTTATTTTTATTGCCCTTTAAATTTGGTAAACTACTTATTAAGCAGAATTTAGGATACTGTAAAATTCATAACTAACAGCAAATCTGTTGATCTATAAAAATATCCATCCTTTGTGCAATTCACTGAAAAATTCTTAACATGGAAAAAATGTATGAAACGACATACAGAGTGCATATTTGTAAATATAGCTTTTGTGATCTGTCAGTTTATTATTCCATATGGCATTGCTATCCAGAATTAGTGTATTTGACCACTTTTAAATCTGTGCAGGCCAATAAAAGCATTAAAATCCCACTATAATTCTGTCAATCTTTTTCTTTTTATAAAGAAATCTGAAAAGCTTTTTCCTTTATAAACTTGGTCTTCCACAATTTTATTATGGAGAAAATTACATTTTTGAAAATTATGTCTTATGCATCTGTATTGTTATGAGAGTTTAGCAGTCTGCATTATGGAAATAGAGGGGACAGAATAAGCAAGTATGCACAGAACTGGAAGTTCCTAAGGTGGCTTAGTATTTTAGATATCTGCCTAGTAGCTGACATTCAAATGACAATTCATTGTGTGAAATACTCTATATGTACCTATCTATTTCTATAGGGATTTTTCCAATATTACTCCAATCCATCACTACTATGCATTGGTACCTAATTTCTTTTTGATGGATTCAGATTCAGAAATTTGTTAAACTAACACATCTGACACTATGCTCCCAAATCAACTCTCTCAGAAAAACAATCAAAGACAAACACCATGTCACTTGTGGGCGAACACTTTTCACACAATGTATCTGACCTCTCAGTCCTTGTCCTCAAATGAAACCTGCACAACACCTTCAAAAGACAAGCGTCTGAGCTTAAATTCATAGCTTTGCTGGACACTCAAAATAATGGTCTTAATAAACACACTGGATGTATGGCACATTGCAACAATCTGTAACCCACTAACCTCCCTTTTTTGACCTATGAATGACTGCAGAAGGGTTAACTGACCACTTCACTTTGAATGGTCCCTTAAAACATATGTTAATTACTTATGCTAAACAAGCTGCTCCACCTTGTATTTAGCTGTGACATTCTCAATACCTTTCCCAGACCTGAAGAATAGCTCTCTGTAGTTCAATAGCATGTCTCTTTCACCCACAGAAGTTGGTCCAGCAAAAGATACTCTCTCATCCACCTTGTCACTCAAGATTTTTAGCATTTCTGAAAATCTAAATCTGGACCACATAAAAGCAGATTTGAGTATTTAATGTCAATTGAGCATACTCCTATGATCTTCAGGGGTTTTCAGTTAGTTTGATATATTGTAACTGTAGTGATTAATGACAAACATGTTTCTTCCTTGAGGTGGGTAAAAGAAGGGAGATAGCTGAACAAAGAGCAGAAAGAAAAGTTGAGAGGGAAAATGAAAAAGAAAGGAAGGAAATGAGAAATAAAAGCAAGAATATTGGGAATATTGCAAGAATAAAATAAGTATGGAGGCGTTAGTGTTATGATAGACAAAGCCCCATGAGATTGATATTTCAGGTGATCCATTTAATTGGTAGCTCTGCTTGTGTTCTTAAAATAGTGTATTTATTTTCATTGCCCCATCTTAAGATTTACGTTCGGTTTTCTTAATTTTGAAAATGAAATTAAAAGGTGGCAAATTAAAAACGGATAAAAGGAAATTGCCACATGAAGTTGTTCAGGCCAAGTTCTTAGCAAACGCTAAAAGGGGTTAGACACTGAAATGGATTACAAGTATATCCAGAGTTGTTATAATTAATGCTAACAAATTTTGGAAGGGGTATTAAAGCTCATGCTTAAGGGCTTAAGCCAGTCTATAAATATTAATGATCAGAATGAGACTTTTTGTGAGGGGCAGATTATCCCACGTCAGTCTACTGAGGAATTTTTGCACCTTCCTCTTAAGCATCTGGCACTGTTAGACAGGATACTGAACTAGATGGACCTTTAGACTGACCCACGATGGCAAATCTTCTGTTCCTAATTGAGATTCTATATTATGTTCATTCATTTAAATATATAGAATTATATGTATGTCATGGCAAGACAACTTTCTAACATGTTTCTTTCTTAATGTAATTGTAACATTGGGTTGTTTTTTTTTCTCACTTTGAATCATCAATCTACATTTTGGAAAACAGAAGTGGTATGTAGAATAGCAAGCAACCAAAATGCATCTGCTCTAGTAATAAGAAAAGGAGTACTTGTGGCACCTTAGAGACTAACCAATTTATTTGAGCATGAGCTTTCGTGGGCTACAGCTCACTTCATAGCTCACGAAAGCTCATGCTCAAATAAATTGGTTAGTCTCTAAGGTGCCACAAGTACTCCTTTTCTTTTTGCGAATACAGACTAACACGGCTGTTACTCTGAAACCTGCTCTAGTAATGTGTATTAAGGCCATGTCTATGCTTACCGGTAGATCAGCACTGCTGTGATTGATGCAGTGGTGTCAATTTAGCGGGTCTGGTGAAGACCAACTAAGTCAAGGGCAGAGTGCTTTCCTGTCAACTGTGGTACTCTGAGAAGAGTAAGGTAAGTCAGCGGGAGAGTGTCTCCTATCAACACAGCATGATGTAGACACTGTGGTAAGCCGACCTAAGCTACGCTGACTTCAGTTACGTTATTCATGTAACTGAAGTAGTATAACTTAGGTTGACTTACCGCGGTAGCGTAGACAAGGCCTAAGGCAAAGTACCTGCCAGAGCGCTCTCTGTGTATTTCTACTAGGATAATACTCAAAATTGGTGGGGTCTGAATAAAAGTAAGCAGCCAACTTATAAAGAAATTGTGTTTTTATGCTTCCTTTCCAAAAAAGTGCATCCTCTGGATATTATGTGTGACAAAGATATCCCATATCCAGTGTGAAATAATGACTAATAGAGAGAGTTTATCCCAGAGAGAGTAGCATAATCATGAATCAGATTTGTCCAATGTTTTTATATATATAGGCTGTCAAGCGATTAAAAAAGGTAATCGCAATTGCGTGACTAAAAAGATTAATTGCACGTTTAAAAAGATTAATTGTGCAATTAATCATGCTGTTAAACAGTAATAGAATACCATTTATTTAAATATTGTGGATGTTTTCTACATTTTCAAATGTATTTATTTCAATTACAACACATAACACAAAGTGTACAGTGCTCACTTTATATTTATTTTATTACAAATGTTTGCTATAAAAAACAAAAAAAATAGTATTTTTCAGTTCACCTCATACAAGTATGTAGTGCAATCTCTTTAGCATGAAAGTTGAATTTACAAATGTAGAATTATGTACAAAAAACTGCATTAAAAAATAAAACAATGTAAAACTTTAGAGCCTAGAAGTCCGCTCAGTCCTACTTCTTGTTCAGTCAATCATTCAGACAAACAAGTTTGTTGACATTTACAGGCGATAATGCTGCCTGCTTCTTGTTTACAGTGTCACCTGAAAGTGAGAACAGGTGTTCATATGGCACTGTTGTAGCCAGCATTGCAAAATATTTATGTGCCAGATACGCTAAAGATTCATATGTCCCTTCATGATTCAGCCATAATTCCAGAGAACATGTGTCCATGCCGATGATTGTGTGACGGGTTGGACCTTCCCCATCCGGGATGCCACCTGATGTACTGGGGTTTCACTGAGCCTCGGCTGCTCCACCAGCCCGGATTTCCTCTCCCTGTTTTGCTGAATTAGGCTCTCTGGCCTCTTGCAGCACACACACACAGGTAGGGCCACACCCAGCTGCAGACACAGACTGAAGTCAGCTCTGTGTGAAAGGACTCACCCAGCACTCACGTGCACACCTCTTTTGCAGGATAAACCCTAAATAATACTGTCTTGTGTAGTATAGAAAGATCTGCACAGTGCAAGCTCATAAAAATTCGGCCTCTCCCTCAATGTGGAGAAAGAGATGCACAGCTTCTTGCCCCCCACCCATCCCAGGATATGAATTGCACAAACTGAGGTATGTTATAAACAAGAAATAAGTTTAACTACAAAAGGTAAATTTTAAGTGATTATAAGGGATAGCAAACAGATCAAAAAAGATTACCTTAGTAAATAAACAAAAAACGCTAACTGAGCTTAACACACTAGATAGGTAAGATATAAATTAGCAAATTCTCACCCTGAGTGATAAACAAGGTGGCAGATTCTTTAGGCACAAGTTGCCTTGGCTTTTCCAGGTTTTCATACACAAGCTAAAAATCTTTCTAGCCTGGGACCATCACTTCCCACAATTCAGTCTTTGTTTCCTCCTCAGGTGTTTCCAGGTGTGTTGTTGTAGGGAGAGTGAGGTCCCCTCATAATGTCATTTCCCCCCTTTTATATCTTCTCCCCACCTTCTGGAAAGCTCTTTTGCTGTGACCTGAGTCAAACAGTTCCCACTGTGTAGTACTATCTCTGAAAGGTTTCTGTTGTATACAGTTCCTGGGGTAATCCTTGTGCTTGTGTTAATTTCCTCAATAAGCCATTAACATTGTTTGGCCTTTTTACGGTCATACCTGAAAGGCTGCTTGTAGGTGTTTACAACCTCAGGACATGTTTCAGCAGCACATCACATACATAGCCAAACTTCATAACTTCACACATGACAATAGCACATACAATCTGTCTAGCAGATCAAGACTTTTAGAATGACACCTCACAAGGCATACTTTGTATAAGACATATCCTAATTACATGACAGTGGTGTATATTGAGGTGTCAAGGTATAACAGACGGGTTCTGCTCGATAACTATCCAAAGCAATGCCAGCCAACGCATGTTTACTTTCATCATCTGAGTCAGATGCCACCAGCAGAAGGTTGATTTTCTTTTCTGGTAGTTCGGGTTCTATAGTTTCCGCATCAGAGTGTTGCTCTTTTAAGACTTCTGAAAGCATGCTCCATACTTTATCCCTCTCAGATTTTGGAAGGCACTTCAGATTCTTAAACCTTGGATCGAGTGCTGTAGCTATCTTTAGAAATCTCCCATTGGTACCTCCTTTGTGTTTTCTCAAATCTGCATTGAAAGTGTTCTTAAAACGAACAGCATGTGCTGGGCCATCATCCGAGACTGCTATAACATGAAATATATGGCAAAAAGCAGGTAAAACTGAGCAGGAGACATACTATTCTCCCGCCAAGAAGTTCAGTCACAAATTTAATTACCACATTTTTTTAACAAGCATCATCAACATGGAAGCATGAAGGGGCATACGAATGTTTAGCATATCTGGCATGTAAATACCTTGCAATGTCAGCTACAAAAGTGCCATGCGAACGCCTGTTCTCACTTTCAAGTGACATTGTAAATAAGACGCCGGCACCATTATCTCCCGTAAATGTAAACAAACTTGTTTCTCTTAGTGATTGGCTGAACAAGAACTAGGACTGAGTGGACTTGTAGGCTCTAAAATTTTACATTGTTTTGTTTTTGAGTGCAGTTATATAAAAAAAATATCTATATTTGTAAGTTGCACTTTCACAATAAAGAGATTGCATAACCGTATTGTATGAGTTGAACTTAAAAATACTATTTCTTTTGTTTATCATTTTTACAGTGCAAATATAATATAAAGTGAGCACTGTACACTTTGTATTCTGTGTTGTAATTGAAATCAATATATTTGAAAAAGTAGAAAAAATCCAAAAATATGTAGTAAATTTCAATTGATATTCTGTTGTTTAACCGTGCGATTAAAACTGCGATTAATTGACAGCCCTAATATATGTGTTTACCAATATATGTGTTTACCAATAGATTTATATCCAGTTACACTACTTTTGAGAGTCCTATTGGCTCTACAAAGCAGAACATTCCCTGTAGATTAATACTAGATGAATAATCTTGTTTTCAGATGGTTATGCATTCTAAACTCCAAGTCTCCAGGACAATATTAGGAAATTATCTGGTTCCAGAATACAGAGTTTTAAAACAGTTAATATTTTAGTAGAAATTTTTGAGAGTCAAAATTCCTTTTCTAGATTGTAGTTCCCCAACAACCAGAGCGCCTCATCGTGAGAGGTGCTGAGCACAGAAATTCCCATTGCGTAGCTTGAGCTATTCACTGCCAGATTATAAGGAAACATGAAGAGGCAAATGAGATTTTTCTTTTTTTCATTTGAAAATATCACTGGTATTAAGGGTACAGTGAATCTAGCTGGTAGTAGTCTCCACTATCATTCAAGAAGCTGGAGTTTGATTTCTGATACCATCTTTCGCTCCTATCTGCTGGGCATCAGGGTTCTATAGGAAATGCATTCAACTTCTGAATGTGAGCATCTGATGTCACTGAACAGCAATTCTTTTAGGTGACATTTCAGAGAGAGTATCCTCCAGTCATCAGCCAGAAGGGTAACTGGCTTGGAAATGAGGAAGATAAAAGTAAAGGAAAATCTGGAGACACTGTGGACTTTGGCATGTGCAAGTTAAAGAGACTCTTTCCAGACTGATGGACCCCAAATTTGGAGTTTCAGGGGTTTTTTTTCTATTTTGTCTACTTGAAAAGCCCATATAATTCTTTGTAAATTGTTAGCATATTAGCACTCCTAGGCAATTCTAAATAACAAACCATATGTGATAGAGAAGAAAATATAATTAAAGAAAATCTCCTGTTCAAGATTCACAGTGATCATAAATGTATAGGATGAAAAGGGGATTATTTTCAAAATTATGAAACATACTTTGACAGTGTTCTTGTAACTTTCAAAACCTTGAAGATTTATTTATTTACCTCATCCAACTTGTCTCTTAAGTTAATATCTCCTATTGGACTTACTTCTGTTGGTGAAAGAGACAAGCTTTCAAGCTACACAGGCTCTTCTTCAGGTCCGCTGAACTTTCGTTACTTACTTAACTATCATTCCAATATAAAGCAATGTCACATTTATCCAAGTTAACTTTGGCCTAACATGAGTATAGCTGGATGTGGGATACTAGATGCTCATTGCAGATGAACGAAATTCGATGCTAGGGGCAAATTTACCAAACTTTGCAATTACTTTGGAAAATGGAGACTAAGCCTAATATGAAATCGCTTTTATAAAAGTGGTGTCTGTTAAAGCAGCCAAAAATAGCTATACTGTTTATGCAGAAAAACTGCTGTGCTTTTAAATTGAAAATTAGGATCACACTATCTAAACTCTAGTACTGGGATTAGCAACCTATGGCACGCATGCCGATTTTTAATGGCACACTGCTGCCTGCCGGGTCCCAGCCACCAGCCCTGCTCAGTCTGCTGCTGAACCCAGGCCGGGACCCCGGCAGGCAGCAGCGTGCCATTAAAGATCCTGCCCGACTCGGCCCGCTCTTCTCTGCCCCGCCCCCCCGGCAGGATGAAGAAGCTTGGTCCTGCTGGTTGCTGCTGCAGGGTAGGCAAGCTCCCCTCTCCCCCTGCCTCTTCCCCCAGCGTGCTGTGTTCCTGCCCCTCCTCTCCCTACCACCGATCGGCTGATGGCCCTTACAAGGGAGGGGGAGAAGCGGAGCCGCAGCACGCTCGTTGCTCCGGGGAGGAGGCGGAGAAGAGGTGGGGATGGGGGTCTTGGGGAAGGGGGGTGGAATCAGTGCATATCCCCTCCAGCCCCCTGCCATGAGCTGCTCTGGGCAGGGGGCTGGGAACACCCCCACGACTCCAGCCCACACCCCCAGCCCCCTGCCCTGATCCCTGCACTCCCCACAACCCCAGCCCTGACTCCAGTACTCCACACACATACGCATCCCCCCCACACCCTATGCCCTGACTCCTGCACCCCCCACAAATACCCAGCCCCCTCATACCCCATGTCCTGACTCTTGCATCCCCCTACCCTGAGCACCAAACAGGAGCTCCTGCTCCCTCCCACATTCCCACCTGCACCCCTTGCACCAAATGGGAGCTGCCCAGGTAAGCACTCCACACCCAAACCTCCTGCCCCAACCCTGAGTCCCCTCCCTCATTCTAGCTCCTGGCCAGACCCTGCACCCCAACCCCCAGCCTCCTCCTTCACCCCCAGCCCTGTGCTCAGTGCACTCCCATCCTCAGCTCAGTGCAGAGAAAGAGGAAGAGAATGGGCTCGAACCAGGGAGAAGGTAGGTACCCACTCAATTTGGCAGGGCTGGGATCCCAGACCAGCAGTGGACTGAGCGGGGCTGGCAGCCGGAACTCTGGCTGGCAGGAGCCAGCGGACAGAACCCCAGACTGGCAGCAGGTTGAGTGGCAGTGGGCTGAACCACTTGCCAGCCAGGGTCCCGGCTGCAGGCGCTGCTCAGCCTGCTGCCAGCCTAGGTGAACGGAACCCCAGGCCGGCAGCGGGCTGAACGGGCCAGCGGCGTAAGATCAGCATTTTAATTTAATTTTAAATGAAGCTTCTTAAATATTTTGAAAACCTTGTTTACTTTACATACGACAATAGTTTAGTTATATAATATATAGACTTATAGAGAGACCTAAAAAACGTTAAAATGTATTACTGGCACACAAAACCTTAAATTAACGTGAATAAATGACGACTCGGCACACCACTTCTGAAAGGTTGCCGACCCCTGCTCTAGTATTTTGATGGAGCAAACATTCCATGGTTTACCTCAGCTACAAAATGTCTTAAATGAAAATACCAGAAAAAGAACCTGCATAAATGGATCCATAAGGAGTGTAGGTAAGACAATGGCCTTTAAGTACATATTTGTTATCAGTATTCACAGGGTTATTACTTTTTCATTATATTTTACCTTACTGTGCTTTAAACATTCTTGTTTTACTGTAGTTAATGTCTTTTTTCCCTTCTGTATGTATTTTGTAGATTCACAACCAGTATCCAACCGAGTTTGAATTCAATCAGTATTTCCTGAAGTTCTTAGCTTTCCACTACGTATCAAATAGATTTAAAACATTTCTTCTGGATTCAGACTATGAAAGACTAGAACATGGTATGTGTAGAAGAATGTGGTTGATGCTCATTCATTTTTTTTCATTTTATTATTTTACACTTTCGCTTTTAATTAATATTTAGTTCATAGGAGTCTTTCCATTGTGAGATGGTGCTAATGATTACATTGCAACAAACTAGAAACATAGAAAAACTTACCATATGCTGTGTAAGTGCCTGGGGTGTACTGTAATTAATTCTGTGTACAGAGTCATTGGCAGTTATATTTGGTGAATGAATAATTCCTGAACCATGCTAAAAGGGAAAGAATAAAAGGGTAAGAGAAATTGAAAGAATAGTTATAATTGCCAGACCCTTGCTTCACTTTCCAATCCACTCACTTAATACAATTTCTACTTCCATTTGCCTGCTCTCTAAAGAACTTTTGTTTTTTATTTTTATTTTTTTTTAAATTACAGAAAAGAAGACCTGGGTTTCATGAGATTGTATGGCATTTCCATAAAGGAGAGCCTTTTTCCCCTTCCTCATGAACACCTGTGTTTTTCTTTTACTTTCTTCCTCTATCTCTTGCAGACTAAATTGCTTCTTCTAAGGCCCCACCTCCCTTCTGCATTCTCAGCCCTACCTCTGTCAGATTGATCACTCAGTCACATCCACCTTTCTCAGGCTTGTCTCTGACCATATGCAAGAAGCAAAGCGGGTAGTGTAAACTCTGAAATTAACAGTTTTCACAGAGAAATCATGTTTTTCATGGCAAGCAGTCAATTTAATGCATTCTGTAAAATCCCAAACAACCATGAAACTAATCCAGGCACTGAGCAACCATTCTATTTCTGCACAAAATACTGATTTGTATGTTTTTTAAACTAATGTCATTTTATCATAGTTCTGAGACTCCCAACAGTGTGGTGATGCTTTCAAATATCACCACACCAAAAAGGAAATAGTGGCCTCAGTGAAGTCAATGACAAAACTACCGTTGACTTCAGTGGAGCCTGGATTTCATCTCAAGTCTCTGCTCTTGGACTTGGACTTCCCAGTCCACATTTCAGATGGTGATATTGCACAATAGCAGAACAATGTATCATAAGTTACTGAATGATTACAACATTTTTAATGTGTATATATAGTACACTAAATTGCCGCTTAAGTGCAAAAACAAAAAGTAAATTTTGAACAAACCTCATTAACAATACCTCAAGTACTGCAGTAGGCTTCAGAATAAGAATGCAAATGTCGCATTTTATTTTCATATCAAGTTGGTGTTCAGGCAGCAAGAATGGCATTTACCCTGCACCACATAAAAATCTTTACTGTTCTTTTCATCAATTCAGACCTCTTAAGTATTAGGCATTTTTGCAATGTTTTCATTTCAAGATAAATGTCATAAAACCAAATCCATCTGCTTTACCATTTGTTACATGTAACTATAAATCCTTCTTTTACCTTTTTTTCCTATAGGGACATTGTTTGAAGATAAAGGAAACATACATGCCAAAAAGGGAATCTGTATTTGGGAATGTATTGAAAAAATGCACAAAAGGAGCCCAATTTTCTTCAATTACCTATATGCACCTGTTGAAACAGAGGTATGATATAGAAACTTTTATGTTGTTTGTTATTCTGAATGATTCTCTAAGTAGTTTGCCACTTGCTGAATTGGTCTAGACTAGTTTCAGACATTTATTATGCTAAGTAACCTGTTTAAGAAATACATCTTACAGAAACCTGTTTAAGATTAATACATCATTGGAATTTCTCACTAGTTTATATCACTAGTCATGCAAATTATTTAAGACTCATATTGGTTAATTGTAAAGGGGCAAGTCTTAGAACATTTACTCATCCACACGTGTCCCACTGACATAAAGAAGACTACTTAGGTGCATGACATAAGATTAATTATGTGAATAATGATTGCAGGAGCAATCTTAACATTTGCACAAGACCATAAAAAGTAAATCTAAATAAAAATTATGAGGAAACAAGTTAAAAGTAAATATAAATTCCATTGGTAGTGAGACATGTTTCATAAGGTCCTGATACATTGCATGACGTGTCATATCATTGCCTGATAGGATCATATATTGATCACATTTAGCTGTATCTTGAATAATTTTATAGTGTCAATATTTATCACTATGACCCATATCCCTTCTAGTTAGAATTATTTTCTAAGTATAAAGTACAGCGTCATGAACAATACTTGTCAATTTTAAATTAAAACATTCAGTAAAATATTAAAGGTATGCCTGGCAACACACAGATTAATAATATTGATGCATTGCTTTCCATATTTAATGCTATTTATAAAGTAGTTTAATCTTGATCAACAAAACATGTATAAATATTTCAATTAGGGGAACCATATCTGTTTCATTTTCCATACATGTGTTCTATTGTTATACAATTAGCACCTCTGATCAGTTGGTATTAATAAAGGGAGATTTTCCCCTGTTCAGCTAATTGAATCGTAGTCATGATGTAGAACCTGGATTGCGAGTTCCTTTAAAATAGAGGAAATGGGAGAGGTTATGAGGGTTCCAACTGAGACATGAAGGAATTGTACATACACACTGGGTGCCTCCATTTTATTATCTTGTTAGCTGAAAAGATGGACAGATAAGAATGGCTCATTCCTCTCCATGTATATTCCACTGTTGATGTGCATGTGTCCCATGCATTCAAGTTCAGATTCTTTGGCCAGCAGAATCCATTGGAGCTGCACCCATGCCCCGAGTATCCTTCTGTCTCCCAGCTGAGGACATAAAGGGCAAAGTGTGACCCTAACTGTCCCTCAAATCCTTAACTAGTAAAAGATGCAGGTATTAAAAGATTCCATGGTAGCAGGAAGGGCAGATCATGGAATACATATGGACAACACATCTCAAAGAACTGTAGTTATTGAAAGGTAAGTAACAATTTATTCTATGAGTGCTCGTTCCTTCTCACCACCTGTGGCTACAAGCTGGAATTTGCAGTATCGGAGCATCTCACACATTGTGCAATCTACCCACTGTATTGTAAACAGATAACTACTTCACAATTTGTTAGCTGGTAAATCCGCAGAGGATAAGGGGAGAAAAGAGCACCAAGCCCACAAAGGAAAATGATCCAGGTCTCCTTTATCAGATCCTTCCTTGAGAAACCAGAAATCACCTCACATTTTCTTGGGAAAAGGTAGCTCGAGGCCCAGTGAGGGTTCCTTGGCACCCATCACTGTGCATCAAGACCAGGTTCCTCAGTACTTCAAAAAATTACCCATTACCAACCCGTTGTCCCTGAGTGCTCCAGTGCCAATAACCCCAGTACCAACATTGTCCATACACTTACCCATGGCTCCAGCATACTCAGTTCCAAAATCCTACCCAGCCTTAAGGGACCTTATGGTCTCCTCATTATTGGACTCACCATTATTATCAGCATAGAAGGTACTTCCTCTGCAACCAGCTGCTACCCCCATTCTGGTACTGTGCACATACAAATCAGAGTGCAGTCTGGTGATGCTCCCAGCATTCCATCTGAGACTGGTGCAACCCTGCAAAAGAAGCACTTCTTCTCTTTCCCAGGCTCTGAGACTAGCAGGGGGCATTACCAGTTCAGTCCCTGGGGTCTAGATATTCAGATCCATATGCTTCAGAGAGGGAGTCTAGGACTCATTATTATTGTTTCAGACATAGAGCTCTAAGAGGGATGCAACCTAGTCCAGGGATAGATAACCTTCTCCCCCACCTCACAAAGGGCTACAGCCAACCATGACTACAGAGCTGCTGACTGGACAGAGTGATCAGGGCTCTGATGGGGACTTGTTGGCAGAGGACCCACCCCATACAAGCGCCTATCTCATTGTTGTATCTGGATGAGGCTATGGTAGCCACATCTACCTCACTCCCAGATAACTTCAAAGCATTTCAAAACACAGAGTCAGCAAAAATTTACACCTCAAGACAGATACAAGAAATTCAGTTTATTTGGCTGCAAATATTATTCATCATCAAGGCTACAAATGAGAAGTACAAGTTACAATTGAGGATCTTCCATTTGAAGTATAGAAACTTTTTAATATAAAGATTAATGAGGCTTGTATGCTCTGTGAAAGGACTCTCAAGTGACACGGCAGTTCCTAAGAGTCTGTACTCATGCACCAAAGAGAAAGTTCTTTAAGCCTCAACCACATCAAAGGCAGCCAATACTGTCCTCATTATCAACAGCCTGAACCACCCAGGAAGCAACAGAAATGTAAGAAGAGGAAATCATGTGCCTCTACTACCATCTTCTCACTAGCCCTGCCCATCATCAAAGCAGCAGATTTGGCTCTTTGGTCGGAGGCAGTATACAGTTTCTCTTGGATTTCCCGCTTATATCCCCTCCATTTATTTTATTTTTGTGGGGTCTGGAACATCATTACAGACTGTTGGGTCATGCAAATCATAGAGGTGGACTACTCAATCCAATTCCAGACACTCCCCACCCACCACCTATTTTCCCCATCACTTTTCAGAGACCCATCTCATGACAGCATGCTACATCTGGAGGTGCAGTCACTTCTGAGGATAGGTCGACTCTGGTGCAGGAGATGTAATTTTGAGCTCAAGTATGTATACCCGTGCTAGCTCTTATGAAGGTAGCATTCCAAAAATAGTAGTGTAGCCATGATTGCACGGGCAGCAGGACAAGCCAACCGATACAAGTACCTGCTTAGAGTTTCAGACAGGATTGTACTCAGGGTGGCTAGCCCATCACACTGCTCATGTAGCCACAGCTACACTGCTATTTTAGTGTGCCAGCTTGGCACAGTTACCATAGATATATCTGTCTTAGCTGGCCATTATGCCTTCAGCTCCAGTGTAAACACACCCCAAATCTCAGAACGGTGGAAATAGTGTGTCCAGATTACAGAGGGTAATGGGGTTTATTCCCATTACTTTCTAATTCTCAAGAAGAAGAGTGGCTGGCACCTTATTCTGGACTTGAGACAATTGAACACCTTCATTCACAAGCTCAAGTTCAGGATGGTAACCCTGGCCTTGATCATTTCCATCCTACATCCACCTGACTGGTGTTCAGCTCTCAATCTCCAGGATGCTTATTTTCATATAGTAATTCATCCTACCCACAGAAAATATCTAAGGTTTTAGATAAGCAATTCCCACTACCAAAACAGGGTCCTATCATTCAGTCTATGGAGCATGGCAGCGGCATAGGTGCTGACTCCATGAGTGCTTCAGGGCTGTACCCACCGACAGCCTGCTCCCACCTCCTCCCCCTCAGCACTTCCCGTTCGCCGGCAACCTCGCCAATCAACTCCTCCTCCTCCCTCCCAGTGCCTCCCACCCACTGTGATCAGCTGTTCCACAGCGTGCAGAAGGTGCTTGGGGGGAGGAGTGGGGACAGGGCACACTCAGGAGAGGGGGCGGAACTGGGCAGGAAGAGGTGAGGCGAGGGCAAGATGGGGTTGGGGGTTTGGGTGAAGGAGTGGAGTTGTGGCAGAGCCTGGAGTGGAGCAGGGGTTGAACACCCCCGGGGCAAGGAGGAAGCCACCACCTGTGGCCAGCTATATTCACAAAGGCCCAGATTTTTAAAAGTATTTAGGCATTGGTCTGCTCAGCATTCCAATGCCTAAGTGACTTAGGAGCCTAAATTTCATTGAACATCAATGAGACTTAGGGTCTTAAGTGCCTAAATGAAACTTTTTTTGAAAATGAAACTTAGGTTTCTAAGTCAGGCGAATATTGCAATGCCTAAATACCTTTAGAAATCTGGGCCAACATTCCTAGTAGTAGTGACAGCTTATCTCAGGAAACAGAGTCTGGGTTCATCCATACTTTGAGGGCTTGCTCATTTGCAGGAAGTCTCAAGAACAGATGACTGACTCCATACAGCAAACTCTGCAACTTTTTGCTTCTTTAGGACTAAAAGTAAACAAAGAGATGTCCAGAAAGAAAAGGAGTACTAGTGGCATCTTAGAGACTAACCAATTTATTTGAGCATAAGCTTTCGTGAGCTACAGCTCACTTCATCGGATGCATTCAGTGGAAAATACAGTGAGGAGATTTATATATAGACACAGAACATGAAAAAATGGGTGTTATCATACACACTCTAAGGAGAATGATACTTAAGATGAGCTATTACCAGCAGGAGGGAAAGGGCAGAAAACCTTTTGTAGTGATAATCAAGGTGGGCCATTTCCAGCAGTTAACAGGAACATCTGAGAAGCAGTAAGGGGTGGGGGAAATAAACATGGGGAAATAGTTTTACTTTGTGTAATGACACATCCACTCCCAGTCTCTATTCAAGCCTAAGTTAATTGTATCCAGTTTGCAAATTAATTCCAATTCAGCAGTCTCTCGTTGGAGTCTGTTTTTGAAGTCTTTTTGTTCTAATATTGCAACCTTTAGGTCTGAAATCGAGTGACCAAAGAGATTGAAGTGTTCTCCAACTGGTTTATGAATATTATAATTCTTGACATCCGATTTGTGTCCATTTATTCTTTTACATAGAGACTGTCCGGTTTGACCAATGTACATGGCAGAGGGGCACTGCTGGCACATGATGGCATATATCACATTGGTAGATGTGCAGGTGAAAGAGCCTCTCATAGTGTGGCTGATGTGATTAGGCTCTATGATGGTGTCCCCTGAATAGATATGTGGACAGAGTTGGCAACGGGCTTTGTTGCTAGGATAGGTTCCTGGGTTAGTGGTTCTGTTGTGTGGTGTGTGGTTGCTGGTGAGTATTCACGTCAGGTTGGGGGGCTGTCTGTAGGCAAGGACTGGCCTGTCTCCCAAGATTTGTGAGAGTGATGGGTCATCCTTCAGGATAGGTTGTGGATCCTTAATGATGCGTTGGAGAGGTTTTAGTTGGGGGCTGAAGGTGATGGCTAGTGGCGTTCTGTTATTATCTTTGTTGGGCCTGTCCTGTAGTAGGTGACTTCTGGGTACTCTTCTGGCTCTGTCAATTTGTTTCTTCACTTCAGCAGGTGGGTATTGTAGTTGTAAGAATGTTTGATAGAGATCTTGTAGGTGTTTGCCTCTGTCGGAGGGGTTGGAGCAAATGCGGACCAATGGGAACAATACCCACCTGCTGAAGTGAAGAAACGAATAACAGAACGCCACTAGCCATCACCTTCAGCCCCCAACTAAAGCTCACAAAAGCTTATGCTCAAATAAATTGGTTAGTCTCTAAAGTGCCACTAGTACTCCTTTTCTTTCTGCAAATACAGACTAACACAGCTGCTACTCTGAAAAGAGATATCCGTATTAGTTCCTGTTCAAAGGATAGCATTTATAGGGGCAGTTGTGGACTCCACAACAGCAGTGACCTATCTGCCCCAAGAAAGATTCAAGCCATAGGCAATCTGGCCAACCACCTGCTAGCTCAACACGAGATATCTGTAAGAATTTGTCTGACTCCTAGGGCACATGGCCTCCTGCACATATCTAACTCAGCATGCCTATATTGCAGGTAAGGATGGTTAAAGTTGGTATATCAACCCAACAAACATCACTTGAATATGAGAATGCAGGTCCTGCCAGGACTCCTGCAATAGGTCCCTCTCCGTCATTGCCATCAAATACTCTGGTGACAGATATCTCCCCTGGTGGGAAAGGAAGCCCATTTAGACAACTTTCAACCATGGACTCCTCAAAAAACCCAGCTTCACATAAACATTTGAGAACTAAGGTTTGTTTAGCATGCACAGTTTTCCTCTCTGTTCTGAAGTGTCTAACAATTCAGATCATGGCAGATGAAGCCATACCAATGTATTACATAAACAAACCGGGGAGCAAGATCCACCCCTCTATGGGCAAGTCTACACTACAGTGCTACATTGGCATAGCTGCACCAAGGCCACTGCACCACTGTAGTGCGCCTGGTGAAGACGCGTTATGCTGACGGGAGAGAGCTCTCCTGTCGAGATAATTACTCCACCTTGTCGAGAAGTGGAACCTATGTTGGTGGGAGAGCGTCTCCTGCTGATACAGCACCGGTGTGGACAACATGAAACTTGCATCACTCGGGGATAGGAGGCGGTCTCTTTTTCACACCTCTGAGCGATGTAAGTTAGATCAACTTAAGCAGTGATGTAGACTTGCTCTATGTCAAGAAACAGCAAATCCATGGAATTACAAGATTACTCCAATAGCTTTACACTTATCAGGGTTGCAAAATATGCTGATGGATCACCTCAGCAGACAGTTGCCAGTGACCATGAGTGGTCAGTAAAGGATACTGTTATCCAAGACATATCTATCAGGTAGAGTCATCCAACCATAGACCTCTTTGCCACTAATGAAAGAAAAAGTGCCACAAGTTCTTGTCCAGAGGAGGGCAAAGTCAGAGATATCTGTCCAATGCATTCCTGGTCCTCTGGTTCTCAGGCCTCATATATGTTTATCCTCCAATTCCATTGATCCCAAGACTTCTCAGGAACTTCAGGCAAGACTTAGCTAGGATGATCATCATAACAACACGAGCATGGCAAAGGCAGTCCCAGTTCTCAGACCTAACGAATCTCTTCATTCAACTTCCAAGTCAGTTGCCTCTGCACCCAAATGTGGTATGCCAAAGCTGAGGACAGATTCTCCATCCAGATCCCTCTTTCTTGCACCTCATGGCATGAATGCTGGCTGGTTAACATAAGTAGAGCAAACCTGTTCAACTGAGATACAAAATAATCTTATCCGCAGTAAAAAGGACTCTGTGAGGCTTACCTGCTCAGTCAAGGAAAGAGATTCACTGTCTGGGCTCAACAATACCAGTTGTCTCCACTGAACACCCAGATAACCTTACATATTGGATTACCTTCTGCCCTTAAAGAGCGCTGAACTATCTCTGATCTCCCTGAGGATCCATTTAGCAGCCATCTCAGCAGTCCACCCTCCAACATAGACATTTGACATTTTCACACCCTACAGTAGCTAGATTCCTGAATGGCCTTATGCAGGTATATCCCTTTTTAAGTTGCAATAATATTTGCTAGAAGGGTAGGGGAGCTATCAGCTCTCATGTCCAGACCTTCATACACAGTTTTTCATAAAAACTGAGTCCCCTTGAGACCTAAACCAAAATTGTTCCTGAGGGTAGCCTGTGACTTTTATTTCAACCAAATAATACATCTGCCCATTTATGGAAAGGGAAGGCTCAGCTTCACACCCTAGATGTATGCAGAGCATTGTCCTTCTACATGACTAGGACTAAGCCATTTACGGTATCCCCCAGATTATTTGTAGTTTATGACGACAGGTCAGGCCGTTTCAATGCAGAGAAATTTCTAAATATATTGTGCTATGAAATAGCCAACTTAGACCCACTCCACAAGAGCTCAAGTCATGCAGCATAACTCACAGTAGAAGCATCAATATCTGATGTCCATTTCAGCTACCTAAACAATGATTGTCAGACAGCCCTCTAGATGTCCATTTCAGAAGGGTTGTCTGACAATCATTGTTTAGATAAGACTCCTAGCATCCACCTCCTGTGATCTAGGTCACTGCTTGCTAGTCACCAAAAGTAGAATATATATGTGGACAAGCACTCAAAGAAGAAGAAATGGTTGTTTATCTTACAGTAACTGTGGTTCTTTGATACAAGTTCTCCACGTATATTCCACAACCAGTCCTCCTTTTCTGCCACTGCATTGTCCTATAACATCTACACTGTGTTTTGGCGAAGGAACTGAGGGACATTCGGGTTGCCACACCCTTTATGCCCTCAGAGGGCAGGCCTGGCCACAATGGACACTGCTGGCCAAAAGAATCAGAACTCAAGAGTGTGGGGCGTATGCACCCTACCAGTGGCTTACATATGGACAACATATTTTGAAGAGGTACAGTTACTGTGGGGTAAGTAACTATTTATTTTCCTTGATCTGACATCTTTTATTGAGTCATATCCCACAGTCATGCACTGAAAATTGTAATTCCAGATCAGCACGCACCAGTTGCAGTGCTACGTTCAGTTCAGGAGGATAGTCTATAAAATGTAAAGTATTGGATTTGTGTTGGGGAAAACTCTGAAAATTTCCATGTGACACTGTAATATATTGGGCTTTGTTTCAAACAGGCATTAAAACCAAGTGTAAATATGTCCAGCCTGAAAACGTGGGATTACTATATGGAAGAGACCTTGGCCACAGGTCCTTCCTATGACTGGACCATGGTTACTGCAAAATGCAACACTTCAGAGGAAGCTGACCAAATGGATGGTTCATTTCGCCAGAGTAAGAGGAAAATAGTGTGGCCATGCTATGATGATGTTAGCAAAGTGCAACCTGATGCAATCACCAGCCTCTTAAATGTAAGTATAGGTGCAAATAAAGACAGAACACTGCCATTTAGTACACTTATCAAATTCATATCCATTCAAGGCATTGCCTTATATAGATGTGCTGTAAAAGTAAATATTAGGTAAAAATAATTGATTTAATCTCCAAAGAGATATGGGGTCAGAAAATCAGTCAATCATCTTACAAAAGGTTATGCTATTCTGAATGAATTCAAATCTGTAAATAGGTTTTAATACTTAGCTTTTTTACATGTGAACTGCAGCCAGTAATGAGGCAATTTAGGTATATCTTTTTATTCCTTAAAAGCAAGGCCTTAATACATTTTTTCACTTTCCTTTTTAAATAAAAAAGTAACTTGCATAATAGATTTTTTAACTATCTTTTCCCAGAGTTTTCAAAATTGTAATTTCATATTTTGCAAGGAATGTTATCTCATTTGGGGCAAACTGGATTCTTTCTGGATTGCAGCAGTACGTTTACTCTCCTGTTCTTGTCCCTTGTTCACCACATAGTTTAAAGCAAATGAAGTGTAAGGTGTCCAAATCTCTATGCCTAGCTTGTAGTCCATTAGTCCCAGCTTCTGTGTGTGTCTCCTCTTTACAGAATCTGGAGGCAGCTAAAATGTGGTGTTTAGCAACTATGTGTAGTAGGCCTCATCCCTTCCTTTTGGCTCCCAGAAGGTTGCCTCTAACAACATAGAAGACCCCTCAGAATTGGGCTCTACATAAAAACTTTTCAAATGATAACCAACAGATTGCCAGGCCCCTTGAGCAAATGGCCCAAACTCTTCTCTGTCTTTCCCCACCCCAGCACTGATAAGGAAGACAATACAAAAGGCAGAACAAGCAGAAGTAATAGGGTTGCCAACTTTCTAATCGCACAAAACCGAACACCCTTGCCCCACCTCTTGCCCTGTCCTGATGCCCCACCCCCTGATCGCTCCATCCCCCCCATCGCTCGCTCTCCCCCACCCTCACTCACTTTCAACAGGCTGGAGCAGGGGTTTGTGATGTGGGAAGGAGGTGAGGGCTTTGACTGGGGGGGTGCAGGCTCAGGATGAGGGGTGTGGGGTGCAGGAAGGGGCTCCTAACTGAAAGCTACCAAGAAAGGTTATATTCACAAATTTCACAACAAGAACATGTTATAAACAAATAAGTCTTTGTTTCGGTTCCTCCTTTTAATATACTTGAATATCATTTCTTATAAATCATGTTATGTAAATGTTGGCAATGTTTAATGCTAATGTCATAGCAATGGATTTGCTCTTTTTAAATAGTTTTATAAAATATATCCAATCCTTATCATTATCATATTTCTTTTATGGAAAGTGGAAATGGAATTTGTGTGTTCAAGATGCAACAGGCCTGAAATGTATATCCTCAGGAAAACACTTTTTTATTGATTTCAGGAAATCGAAAGACTGGAGAATAAATTAAATCAGAGCCCAGAAAGGTGGCAGCTCTTGTGGGAAAGGGTCACCGTGAATCTTAAAGATGAGACAAGACAAGACAATGTAAGTGGTGGAAGGGCCCAATTGACCACCATATTTGACATTGGGAAGGAATTTTCCTGCATGTCAGATTGGCAGAGACCTTCCAGGTTTTTTGTCTTCCTCTGAAAAATGGGGCATGGGTCATTTGCAGGTTTAAATTAGAGTAAATGATGGATTCTCTGTAACTTGAAATCTTTTAATCATGATTTAAGGACTTCAATAACTCAATGAGAAGTTCTGAGTCTAATCTATTACAGGAGTGGGCAGGCAACATTCTGTGGCCTGCAATGTGCAGTAAGTCAGACTAGATGATCATGATGGTCCGTTTTGGCCTTAAAGTCTATGAGTCTAATAATAATTCAATCTCAACTATATAGACTATCTGGGAGAGTGACAAAATCACTGTATTTGTTGGAATAAAGTATTGCTTTCTAAAAAACAGAATGTGTTGTTCTAACCCATGCTACTAGCTTTGCATTGCTGCATGTGGAAAAATATGTATTCCTATGACATTTAGTTCTTTTGGGTCTTGAAGTGGATTGATAAATATAGAGCAAGATAAGCATTGTAATAACACACAATGGTGTAAAATTAGATATTTATAAAGCTTCTTGGGGCCTGATCCTGCAAACATTTACACATGTGAGTAACTTTGCTTATGGGAGTAGTTCCTTGGACATCAATGGGATTATTCAGATGTGAAAATTCAGTTTTGGATCCATACATTATAATCAGGCCTTCAATACTCTGGGCCTAATCTTTTACAACAACTGGTTATTTACACTAGGTGAGGAACTGATCCTCTGTGTATTATACATTCCTGAGCACATTTTTAGGGTTTAGCAAATAATAAAAGCCAGGCCAAGCAGTGGCAAATATATTTTAGGTGGAAATGTTGAATATTTGGGTGGGAATACTGAATATAAATATAAATTGTAGATAGTTAAGCATATTATCCACCATACAAAATTTCATCTACTATAGGCCTACTTTTACTTTCAATCACTGCTTATATTTCATGTTGTGTAGCTGCTGTTCAAGAGCACAACAGAATCTGAAAATCAGGTTCTTTCTTTAGATAATGTTTAGCACATCACATTAGTATAACACTACAAAATCTTTCTCTGTAAAGATACTGTCCACCAGATTCTCAGTTTTGATTCTTAGATCTTTGGTGCAAGACGAATGGATCTCCCCCTGGTCCCAAAGTATTTCTCCCTGAGGGCAGCTAGAGCAGAAGAGAGCATAAGCCAGGCCCCCTATTTGACATCACACACGATACCCTGACTGGAATATTTATACCCTTCAGGGGACAGAAGAAAACATCCAGTAGGGGGCCTAGCTAATGCTCTACTCTGCTACTATTACTGCCCTCAGGGGAGTCAGTTCCTTAAGAGTTTCTGGCATTCTGCCCATCTTGCACGAAGAAGCTAAAACACAAAAGAGAGAATCCTGTCAGATCAGAGAGGCAGAATTACGTGTAAGCAATTTTCTTGTCTGAAAGTATTTACTTGGAGATTCAGCAAAAACAGTTAATTCTTTTAGAAAGCCAAATCTCTGAAAGCAAGTTCTTTATTTTAAATTATATTCAGAGTCGTCTCTAATGTGTGGTTTACGTGAGGTCAAAAAATTCAATAACAAAAAAGCTCCATACCTTTTGTGGTCATTTTTATCCTTACCAGGAATCCCAGGAATACAAACAAATGTTTTAGGAAATCTTCATTTTTCAAGTACTCAGCTTCTAGCTGCTGCTAGCACTGTGATCTAAGAATTAGTCAAAACACACCAAATAAAACTGAAGGATCTATTATATCAGGGTACAATGACCTTTAAATGTAGATTTATGTAAAACTAAGTTATATTTCTAAAATAATGCAATAATCAACACAATTTGCTGTGTTAAAACTTGCAGTCCAAACTAGTACTATGCAATTAAAATTTAAACATCAGCCTCTGAACTGTTCCGACCACTTTGAGTTACCACTGTGGAGAATGATTGGAAGGAACAAACAATAGATTCTCACTAATTTGGATTAATGACTGGGAAGCTCATTACCGACTTTTCCTAATTAGCACAATTTTTTTTAAAAGGTGATGGCATTATGAAATATAATGTGCTAATTTATTTTATATGGATAGTTTTTTTTTAATATTTCACAATATGGATGTATAAGTAAATGTTCTCTAGTATATTTAGTAAAAATGCAGAAGCCTTTCTGATGAGATGAACTACAGTTCTCTGCTATGAAAACATTACATTATGGACTGTGTGGAGGGAGTTGTGAGTTTTGTGGTTGGGGCTTTTTGTTTTGCTGTAATACTATTTATAATGTATTAATTCTGGCAGTTCTACTTCTTCAGCAGGTAGTCAGATTTTAGAAAATTTCTAAGTTCTAAACTTGGCTAAGCCTCTCGCTCAAACTTTGTCATTTATCTTCCTTTTTAGCCACGAAGACATCCTTCTGGCTCATCAGGGATAATGTCTACTAATCCACATTCCTATCAGAAGAGGTCTTTGCTGCATTTACCTGACAGTGGTCTGGGTGAAGAACAGAGTGCCAGCATCTCTCCCTCTAATGGAGTGGACAGACGAGCAACCACACTATACAATCAGTTCACATCGAAGAATGATGAGAATAGGTAAACTGACTAATTGCTGGGTATTACTGAAACTTCATTTTCAGTAGGGAAGTGATTTATAAGAATGCATCACTGTTGTGTGTCATACTCCAGGGAGTCAAACAGGTGATAGAATAACGATGAATGTAGTAGAATGGGGCATATATCTGCCCTAGAAGTAAAAAGTAGAATTTTCCTAGACATGGAAAACTCTGCTGCCTTTTTACTGTTTCTTACAAAGTTTTTAATTCTACTTAGTTACTTTTTTCGTTCTTCTATCTTAAAAAATATTTTGGGTGAATTAAGTGTTCGTACAAGTGAGGAGTTAATAGCAGTGCTGAGAATCAGGGATGAAGGGAGAAGATATCGCACAGACTTCCCCCTTAAGTCTGCTATCTCAGTCCTGACCTGGGCCTTCCTTGAGTGCGGACCTTTCTCCTCGTATCAAATTGTGTGACAATTTAGTCACATGGGTAAATGGGAACTAGGGTAAGATCATCAGGGTCATTTTTTTTGTGCCTTAATCCAGGATTTGAAACTAGTTGTCCAGAGGTGGTATGGTAATGCATTAGACTACTGTACTACCTAGACAATTGTTGAATAATTTAGCATTTGGTCATTAAGAAACTTTAGCCTGTAATGCACACAGTCAGAATTATCTTACTGTTAATACATAAAAACAAAACAAAGCATTTGAAATGAGGCAGCCGTAGTATCTTTAAGTCTGCTTCAGTGCCTGGACACAGTGGGAAATTATGGTGCTGATCAATGGGCCCACAGCTCTGAGCGATATATCTTCTAAGTCAGGCAACCTTTCAGAAGTGGTGTGCCGAGTCTTCATTTATTCACTTTAAATTAAGGTTTCGCGTGCCAGTAATACATTTTAATGTTTTTCAGAAGGTCTCTCTATAAGTCTATATATTATATAACTAAACTATTGTCGTATGTAAAGTAAACAAGGTTTTCAAAATATTTTAGAAGCTTCATTTAAAATTAAATTAAAATGCTGATATTACGCCGCCGGCCCACTCAGCCCGCTGCCGGCCTGGGGTTCCGTTCATCTAGGCCGGCAGCAGGCTGAGCGGGGCCGGCAGCCAGGACCCCGGTGGCAAGGGGCCGGCAGCCAGGACCCCGGTGGCAAGGGGCCGGCAGCCAGAACCCCAGACCAGCAGCGGGCTGAGCAGGCCGGCGGCCGGTACCCCAGACTGGCAGTGGGCTGAGTGGCTCAGCCCGCTGCCAGTCTGGGGTTCAGTCCGCCGGTTCCTGCCAGCCAGGATCCCGGCTGCTGGCTCCACTCAGCCCGCTGCCGGTCTGGGATCCCGGCCCTGCCCACATAGAGCGGGTACCTACCTTCTCCCTGGTTCGAGCCCATTCTCTTCCTCTGTCTCTGCACTGAGCACAGGGCCGGGGCTGAAGGAGCAGGTTGGGGTGCAGGGTCTGGCCAGGAGCTAGAATGAGGGAGGGGGCTCAGGGTTGGGGCAGGTTTGGGTGTGGAGTGCTTACCTGGGCAGCTCCCATTTGGTGCGAGGGATGCAGGAGCTCCCGTTTGGTGCTCAGGGTGGGGGTGGGAATATGGGGAGTGCAGAAGTCAGGGCAGGGGGCTGGGGGGTGTGAGGAGGGTGCAGGAGTCAGGGCATGGGGGGCTGGGTATGTGGAGGGGTGCTTGAGTCAGGGCAGAGGGCTGGGTGTGTGTGAGGGGGGTGCAGGAGTGTGGGCCAGGGTCATGGGGGTGCTCCCTGCCCAGTGTGGCTCACAGCAGGGGGCTGGAGGAGATATGCCCTGATTCCACCCCCCCTTCCCCGCCTCCTCCCCGGAGCAGCAAGCTCGCTGGAGCTCCACTTTTCCCCCTCCCTCGCAAGGGCCATCAGCTGATCGGAGGCAGGGAGGAAGAGGAGGAGGGGCAGGAACCCAGCATGCCGGCGGGGTTGGGGGGAACTTGCCTGCCCTGCAGTAGCAGCTGGCAGAACCAAGCTTCTTCACCCTGCCCCCCTCAGGGGTGTGGGGGACGGGGACGGAGACGAATGGGCCGGGGCGGGCAGGATTTTTAATGGCACGCTACTGCCTGCCAGGGTCCTGGCCCTGGCCCCGCTCAGCCCGCTGCCGGCCTGGGTTCGGTAGCGGCCTGAGTGGGGCCGGCAGCTGGGACCCGGCAGGCAGCAGCGTGCCATTAAAAATCAGCTCTCATGCCGTCTTTGGCACGCATGCCATAGGTTGCCGACCCCTGTTCTAAGTGTTTAAAGTTGATTTTTAATACTGTAGTAAAAGCAGTTCCTAAACAGTTATAGACCATTCTATGCCTTATGTGCCATGGTATGGAGGCTATGAAATCAACATGTACATACTAAACCTTTTTGGTGATACACATATGCTACTTCTGTTCAAGGTCTTTTGAAGGTACACTGTACAAAAGAGGAGCTTTGTTAAAAGGTTGGAAACCTCGCTGGTTTGTACTGGATGTGACAAAACACCAGGTAAAAATATTTTTAGCAAACTGGATTTTTTTGTGAATAACTTATTACAGTTTTACTTAATAAGCATATAGAAATAGTTTGACAAATAGTACAAGTAATCATAAAATAATAGAAATGTAGGGCTGGAAGGAACCATCATCAATGCCAACCCAAGGCCACTCTGAGGCAAGACAAGTATACCTAGGATCCCCCCGGACAGGGATTTGTCTAACTTGTTCTTAAAAACCTTCAGTGACAAGGGTTCCATAACCTCTCTTGATAACCTATTCCCGTCCTTAACTGACCTTATAGTTAGAAATTATTAGTAATGATTATTTGCAAATGCAGCTATACATAGTATTTCAATACAGATATCTATCTGTGTGACTGGTATACCTTATAGTCAATGTGAAGGTAATAATTGTTTTTTAAAACAGAGAACGATCTAGTGTATAATTCGAAAGAAAGTCCATGAACTGGTGGTAGTCTAGTATTTGTTGAGTGCAAACACTGTTTGTTGCTTTATACTTTACAGAGAAAAGACAGTCCCTGCGTCAAGGAGTTTGCCATTGAAAATGGCAGTATACTGGCCCACCCAGAAGCAATTTTATTAAAACTTGCTATCTTCAGAAGAGTATTAGCCTGTTGCTCAGTGTTGGGCATTAACGTAGCCTTTCTGTGTGAGACATGTGAACTCTTCAGCAGTCAAAGCAGTTTAAGAAACCGAACACTCTTTGAAATTAACAGTCCAAAAAGCCAGAAAGTATTGTCCAGCATGCAAGTAGAGATCTGAGGGATAATTTTGGAGTTAGGAGTAGGGTTGCCAACTTTCTAACCGCACAAAACCGAACACCCTAGGCCTGCCCCACCCCTTCCCTGAGGGCCCGCCCACTACATTCCCTCTCCCATGGTGGCTCGCTCTTCCCCACCCTCACTCACTTTCACCAGGCTGGAGCAGGGGGTTGGGGTGTGGGCTCCAGGATGGGGCCAGAAATGAGGGGTTCAGGATGCAGGAAGTTGGGGTATGGGAGGGGATGAGGGCTCCGGCTCGGGGTGCAGGCTCTGGGGTGGGTCTGAGGATGCGGGAGGCATTTGGCACGTGGGAGGGAGCTGCAGATTGAGGCAGGGGGTTGGGGTGTGAGAGGGGTGAGGGCTCTGGGCTGGAGCCAGGGATGAGGGGTTCATGGTGTGGGAGGGGTCTCTGAACTGGGGCAGGAGGTTGGGGTACAGGGAGGTGAGGGCTCTGGGCTGGGGATAAGGGGTTTGGGGTACTGGAGGGGGCTCCAGGTTTGGGAGGGCTCAGAGCTGGGGCAGGGGATTGGGCCTTGGGGTTGGAAAGCGGGCTTACCTCAGGTAGCTCCCAGTCAGCAGCGCAGCGGGGCGCAGGCAGGGTACCTGCCTGCCTGTCCTGGCTCCATGCTACACCCCAGAAGTGGCCAGCAGGTCCGTCTCCGAGGCAGGGTGGGGCATGAGGCTGGGAACCGGCCAACGGGAGTGCTGAGCTGGTGCTTAGGCAGCACACGGAGCCCATGGCTCCCCCGCCTAGGAGCCAGACCTGCCAGCCGCTTCCAGTGCGCCAGCAGCCCCCCAGTACAGGTAGGGACTAGCCTGCCTTAGCTCCGCAGCACCAGCGACCAGACTTTTAACGGAGCTGCCGGGGTCCCTTTTCAACTGGGTGTTCCGGTCGAAAACCAGACACCTGGTCGCTCTAGTTGAGAACAAAGTTAATTGAATCATCCCTGTCCAAACTGTAGTAGTCATTATACATTCCAAGCATTCATTTTATGACTCGTTCATTTGTTCCTGGAGCACTTCTCTTTCATATTTATTTTCATGAAGCCTATCCTATGCAGATAAATTGGAGTCCAGTATACATGGTAGATTTATCAATCCGGATTGCCCTAATACAAAGTTCCATTAACCTATTATCAATGTTTATAATGCAATAATCCACATATAACTTCACTGGAATTTTTTCGCCGAAATATCTTCAGATCGTGAGAACTAAGAGTGAAATCCTGGCCCCACTGAAGTGAATGGGAGTTTTGTCATTGATCTCAGTGAAGCCAAGATTTCCCCCACAAAGTTTATTTCTAAAGTCCTCTGAAATTCCAGTTTCTTTATATAATAGCCATTTCAGACAGACATATATGGGAGGAAACCTTTCGTCTGTCTTTACTGTTTTCAGTACATTGAGTAGCATGACCATTCATGTGTATACTAACAAATTAGTGCACAGGAGGTAAGCATAGAAAATCTGTTTACTGCTTTAAACATTGTACCCTGCTTGCAATGCACACCCAAATCAGTGATGGCACTTATGGCCTAATGAACTTTAAAGAATTTTGGTCATTATCACACAAGCCCTTACTCATGCGAATAGACGTTATTTACATAAATTGCCTCAGGGGTGCATAACTAAGGACTAGCTTTTAAATAGCCAGTAGGGCCTTGTCCACAGAAGAAAATTGTGATAGAAAATGCTAACTAACAGGTTTTAATTAACACAGTGTTAAACACTATTTTATCCTGAGTGTGAATAAGGATAGTCATCTTTAAAAATGTTAGTTAATTGTGATTAAAACTGGTGTCCCTCCATGCACAAGATGACAGATACTTTCTGGGAGAAAGTACAAGGTGTTCCTCTTTAATATTTTAATTGTTTCTGTAACATTATTCATGAATGGTAGACATATAAGCAATATGGGACAGGCAACAGAAGGAAACAGATCTGATTTGGAAGGACTCCATTTTCCCTTTCCTTTGTTAGAAGGGTTTGTCTTTACTTCTTGCATCCAGTGTGCAAGGGTGGGATGTTGTTTTTAATATGCAAATACCAGATTTTCTTTTGTGGAACTGTTAGAATACTGAAAGCAATTTAGTGGAGTGGTTATCATTGAAACCACAGTGTCTTTGTAGAAAAGCTGCATTAAACCACTAAATATAGTATAGGAAAATGTCAGTTTTATATGTAATCTATAATTACCTAAATTATACCTGAATTTTTGCTGATCACTTTCAATTTAAAATACAGGAAATAAAAACTTTTGTTAACTCTTTAGTGCAAAACATGTTAATTTCCAAGCAATGGATGGGGGAATATTGTGTCAGGAAAGCCTGAATCCTCACATCAGAGTCATTCTCTGGGGAAGCTTCACACTTGTCCCACAGTGCAAAGCTGCCATAAAGGCAGCAAATCTGGCCACTTGAGGATTCCCCCAATTTGGACAATCACAAGATGGTATACTGCTACTGTAGGAACTCCTTTGCCAATTCCAAAATTCCCAATATAAGCTGTCGCTTGGACATGCCTACTGCCTGGTGATGCCAGCTGTTACACTGTCCATTTGTAGTCATAAGCAGTTTGCTCAGTTTATAGCAGATCTCAGGCTTTTGCAAGTGGCTCCTCAGAACCAGCCTAACATCCAGAGCCCCACAATGAGGGCACACAGAGGAGACTTAAAAGCACTTATTGTTCACCCTCAAAACCCCAAAAGCTGTGCCAGGCACAGAAAGGATGAGCACAAGGATCTGGCCCCAAACAGTGCATTTGTCTACGTATTGGTTTATATATTGCATTTTGTTGGTTTGTTTTCCCTTTTGTGTTCTAGCTGAGATATTATGACTCTGGTGAGGACACAAGCTGTAAGGGACACATTGATCTTGCAGAAGTCGAAACAGTGATTCCTGCATCTCCAACAATTGGCGCACCGAAGCATGCTAGTGAAAAAGCATTTTTTGATGTAAGTATACTTATTCTTTGCTGGCCTTCATTAGAGATTTTTCTTCCTTTGTTGTGTTCTTCCTATCACAGCCATTTCTGCTGGATGGTCACTTGCGAGATTTCAAGTTAACTAACCAGTGATCCACACTCTCAACCCAGAGTGAAAATTCAGAACATTAGTATATTCAAGCAAAATGAAATGCTTCAGATATCAAAGCTTAAAAGAAAGTTTGCAACTTCCTCAGCTGTATCTTATACACTTTTATTTTCATCTTGCAGCTGAAGACAAGTAAACGTGTATATAATTTCTGTGCCCAAGATGCACAGAGCGCACAGCAATGGATGGATAGGATCCAGAGCTGTATTTCAGATGCATAACAGAGAATACCATTCCACTGCCAACTGCAGAAAAGAAATGCTTTCAGCACTTCATGTTACAAGAAGATACGTTCTGGAATGCTATTCCAGAACAAGCACCCTTCCTTTCATTTCAGTCATAAATACTTATTCTATGCTGAACCATCTTCTCTGTTTAAGTATTATAACGACTATACCTACTCCTTTTCTCCCGCTAGGAGGACTTTTCAAATTAGTAATCTGTTTAGCCTGAAATATAACTCTTTTCAATATGATTCCTAGCTAAATGAGCCTGCTGTACACACTGAAATATGCTACCATCTAATACTGTTTTTCTAATCAGAGTTGCATCAGAAAAACTGTTGAGCTTGAATTGTGGACATTTTTCCTCAAATAGTGTTCTGTTTTCACCTAGTTTTAATATTAAAACAAAATGGTCCAAATTTTCAAGCTAGTTGTGTATCTGGAAGAACATTTCTACAGTTTCTAAGAAAAGTTTAGGTTTGTGAATTTAGTGACATGCATAACAGATTGGCAGATGACACTTAATATTTTTAAAGACCAAAAAAAAGTTTTCTTCTCAAATCTACTAGCTGCTCTCTAACCTCTTGCTCTAAATAATGCTTCTGCAGTTTTACTGTTAACGTACGGTATTTCAAGTTCCCACTGTTTAGCTAAAGAATATGCTTTTGGGGGATTCTATTTCCCCATTATAATAGGATAATGGAAAGAAAACTGGCTGATAAGAAGAAGAAACTGGTCACAAATTAAGATGTTTATAGGAGAAAAATCTCTGAGTATGAAAAGTTGTATATGTTTGTTTATTTATGTTCTGTTCTGCTCACTGTAAAGTAAAAAACAACAAACACAATGATAAATGCACTAAACAATAAAGCAAACACTTGCACTGAAATCATTGAAATGCAGACATTTTGAGGGACAGAGGCAAGTTATTTATAGCACAACAATGCTAGCTAGATAACCTTTACAGATACTAAATATGTACATAATTTGATTTGATACTTTAAACACATAAATTGGAAGACTGTTTTAGATTTTTACATTTAGTAACATTGTGTTTGTTCATCTTAAAATCTTTGAGGAATATTTTTGGGTTATTTTTATATATAGCCCAAAATTACTAGAGGTTTTAATTGCTACAGTTTGACATGGAGTGGAGTCTTTAGATAAAAAACATTGTGAGGTTTTTTTAATGTTAATATGTTAAATATCCAACTAATATTTCAAAGAGTTTGTATATATGATTTGGTATTTTCTGATTTTTTTCCAGACATTCTGCTTATAATTGTTAATATCAGACTAACCTAACTGACTTCATTTATAGGATTTTCAATTATTAAATAGTTTTCCCCTTTTTTAAACCACTTTTCATTTTTTTGACTAAATAATATTCAATTTCACACTGCACACAGAATAGGAAATGCAGCTGTTTTAATACATATGGAATTTTTTTTAAAGGAATGAAGGATTTTTTTTAGCATTTTCAATTGATAAATCTCCACCTGTGAAAATGGTGTTTGCACATTTGTATTTTTCTGTGTATATGAAGTACTTTTATATGTACTTTGTAAAATACTGATCCCACTGTTTTTAAGGTTATTTGAAAATGTACACAACATCTTATTTTGTAACTAGGTTATTTTATGTATGTTACTTGACTTATGTATGCTAACCATCTTGTAATAAATACACATCTTTTTTAAAAAATCCTTCCTTTACTCTGAAAGATTATATCGGTATAGTGCAATATCCACAGAATAAAGATCTTATTATATCTTGTACCATAACACAAAATCCCAAATTATCTGGTATTAAAATGAGTGGGTTTTTGTGTATACTTGTCTATATTCCTATACAAAAAATGCACATTGAGAAACCTTAGCTAAAAGTTAAACATCAGTAATAATGCTATAAACTGAGGAAATTTGAATTTAAAGCAACAGTATCATCCATAATTCAGTCTCAATTTACATACCCTTTCCCAGAGACCAAACACATAATTATTGCACTTAGATATTAAATAATAGGTGTAAAGAAACCAGAACCTTCACTGCACAGTTTCTCAGCACAACTCTGCCATATGCCAAAGCCATACATCTTACTTACACAATTTTATATTTAAATGAACTAGTTTATAAGCAATTAAAAGGTCAATTGAAAATGTGCATCTGAATTTTGTCCTTGTTTACTGGCTGTGTATGTATTTGTGCAGGAGTTGGACTGAAAAGGAGTGTTATAGAGGTGAGCAGTCAGTGACTCTAGTTGGGTATTGTGAAGCTTGGGTGGTAAGGTTTGTAAATTGAGTTTGGTGTGGCTATTACGGTTTCTTAAAGTGTTGATCTCAGGTTTTAGCATCTGCATTGATGGAAAATGCACTTAACTCAAAAAATTCTAAATAAAACACTAAGTATAAATGTCAAAGTTTAATGTTGGATGTGGATAAAGGGGAGGGCATGAAGGGTGGTAGGCATGGGAGCGTAGAAGAGGCAGGGTCAATGGGTGTTGGTTGATGGGACAGTGGCCATGAGGTTGTTGGCCTCAGCAAGAGTCAAGAAAGAGAGGAGTTGGGGCTGAGGGCAGGGTAGATATGGTGGTGGTCATGAAGCATAAGATTTGGGAGGTATGGAGCTGGTAGAGGATAGCAACAGAGATGAGTAGGGAAAAGGGAGTGTTGAGCCAGAGTGACATAGGCTATGGAAGCCTCTCCCCACCGTGGGCAGAACTTCCCTTTGCAGAGGGAATCCCTGACTGTTCTGTGGGGACTCCCAGCACAGAGAAACCTACCCAGGCAGGAGGGGAGTTCACAGCACTTTCCTATGGAAGAGCACCTCCTCTGGCATACACCGTTAGTACTCCCCTGCTACGAACCGTAAGAACCCTGTCCATTGGAGAAGGGAGACATATTATCAAGGGTCATATTTAAAGTGCAGGGGGTAGCTTGCCCTCACTTCTTCTCTACTGACACCATCTCACATAACAAATGATAGGGTGACTTTCTTTTTGAAAAAAAGATGTTTAGAATATGTGAACATTGATACTTGAATGTCATATTACCAATGTCATATTTTGGTCCAATAAAAGATATTACCACATCCACCTTGTCTCTCTCATATTACTAACCTCTTCTTCATATTCAAAACACAATGGGGGTTGGAGGCTACGGTTATAGAAACCTTCAGTAATAAAAATAAGCAGTCCCATGTTATGGTACTTAAGAATTATAATCCATAATTGGAATCCCAAACTTCTGGGTCAGTACTTATGTAATAAAAATATAAACTACTATCAGATGCAGGGCCAGATGTTCAAAATCTGGCATCACAATCTGCACTCCTAATTGTTTGTGTCTGATACTTTAACAACACCACACAAATCTTGTGATTCTGTCCAAATATGGTTCTCTTGCCTTTTCCTCTTGCAATGTCTCTGGACTCTGTGTAAGTAACTGAGCCATCTCTCTCATTTTTCACATCCATGATCATCCAAATATTTGGCTGTTTATGATCACCCTGAGGTTGCTTTCAAGAATCAGGCTGCTCACATGGATGCATCAGTTCCCCAGATAATGCTAAAGTTCATGTTGAGTATCACTATGGCACCTGCTTTCTGGCTTGTTGCCGATGTGATGTTGGTTACTTCCAGAATTTTGGCCACTGTGTGAGCCAGAGTCTAACGTGATGTCCATGTTCTCATGCAGCACATTATTGTTTTGTTTGTGTGCTGCATTTCTTCCTTAATTCAACAGCCAAATGAAGACACTCCAAAGTAACAATTTCTTCTTCCTAATTCCTTTCTATGTTTGACTTTCCAAGATGGTAGAATATTGGTATACATGTGGCTTAAACAGGAATATGTCTTCATGTTTGATTTCAGACAGTACAGAAACCAATCACTCTCCTTTACTTTGGATGCTAGTCCTGGGCATGACGTTAAACTCTGCTGCCTTGAGGATACTTCTTGGTTGAAGAAGGGCTAAGGTATCTCACCCCAACAGAAAAGGCACTCACGCTGAAGCGATAAGCAGTTAGCAATTCTATTTAGGTTGCTCTCTGGCAGAAGCTATCACCTCTGTGTCACTGAACGTCCAGACTCGCCCTGGGCTTTGGATTCTGGCTCAGTGGTTTAAAGGGGGGGGATGTCAGATCTATGGCAGCTGCTCCTCCATAACTTTGCCTGGGCATATACACTGAAGATCTTGGCACGGTGGTTGCAGGGATCCAAGAAAGGCATAGGGGTAGGGGGCAGCTACTCTGTGTGCAGTAGAGAAGGATTTGGTGCTTTCATCCACATTTGCAGATTGAACAGGAAGTCATTGAAATGTTTTCCAGTAAATGAATGTGAAAGGAATAAAATGCAATTAAAAATGGAGCATTTCCCTTTAACATTAATTTTGTTACTGTTTTTCAGCAAACCATGGTTCTGCCTTCCCGCTATTTTACTTTCCCTCCTTCCTTCCCCACAGAGCCTTTGTTGTTTTTACTCCCCCACGTCCACAACCTCTCTGTCATAGCACTCATGTGCTTGCAATATAGTGTGATTCATGTCTATGTGTACTACTACACTGTAGTGGCCGACCACCAGAAAACAGAAGCCCTACTTACCACGGAAAGCTAAAGGCCTGTCCCTTTGGAGCTAATGGAACAAAGTTCTGACCTAGATGCCACATATCTGTGGTTTACCTGGCAACCACAATGTATATGCAGCCATTAATATGTGAAAACTATCACTGCAGCTGAGGGTCATGGCTCTCAACTGAATCCTATTGCTGCCACTCCTGGAAAAAAGGGGCTTTCTAAAGCAGTGAGAGACTCTCTCACCTTTGGTCTAAGTACACTGCCTCTACACGGTTCCCAAACCCTGATACATTAGGAGCAGAGGACTAAAGAGGAGATTGAAATACAGGTTCAGCCATGTGATAGGTCATTTAATCAAATGTTAGATCTCCACGCAGACCCCACAACTTGATATTTACACCATTAAGAACTGAAGTAATATTCCACATTTCTACCCACTGCATTAGTCTCACAAATGCTCTTTTGTTTTAACAGTTCCCTGACAGCACCTTGATCTTTGTTCCAAAATAATAATTGCTGACAGTTTCTAATCTGAAGTCGTGTTTTGTCCAGTCTCCTATTATAGTGCCTTCTTTTACTTGGAGCATATTGAAAGTGTTCTTGCATTGAAGGGAACAGGTGATACGTTCCTTGAGCTATTTTCCAGTCCCTGATCTTTGATGCCGATATTGTTTGTGTCCCCCCCAGGAGACATTTTCAGTTCCTTTCCTTTTGTCAGTTTAATAAAAAGTGACATTATAAAAACTGATGGCTACAGTATATCAGTTTGGCAAGAGATGAGATTTTATGGTATGCAGTTGTACTTGGCTATTCATCATGTGATGCTTTCAGTAGAATTCCCCCTTCCCACTCCACCAAAGAGCAGAAAGAACAGTCACAAATAAAGTAAGATTTATGTAAGACAAGACAACTATTCCAGATTGTATAATGGTACAGTAGAACCTCAGAGTTACTAACACCTTGGGAATGGAGGTTGTTCATAACTCTGAAATGTTTGTAACTCTAAACAAAACGTTATGGTTTTTCTTTCAAAAGTTTACAACTGAATATTGACTTAATACAGCTTTGAAACTTTTCAATGCAGAAGACAAATGCTGCTTTTAACCATCCTAATTTAAATGAAACATGCACAAACAGTTTTCTTACCTTGTCAAATCTGTTTTTAATTTTTCTCTTTATTTTTTTAGTAGTTTACATTTAACGCAGTACTGTATTTGCCTTCGGGAGCGATGGGGGAGTATCTGTTGCTGCATGCTTGCATACTTTCAGTTCCAAAGTAAGGTGTGTGGTTGACCGGTCAGGTCATAACTCTGAGGTTCTACTGTATTCTGCTTTGTTATTTAACAAATCTCTTTCTTGTTGTTCAACTCAATATTATCACAGCAAAACCTTTATTTAAAGCCCTCTTTTGTTAAGCCACTACCTTCCTTAAATGACCACCCCAACAGTATTCCCCAACATTTTTACTGTTCCAGAACCTGTATTGAGAGACCCCTTCTCCACCACAATTAAATCCCTCACACACCCCCGCCCCCGAGTTGATCCTGGATGCAGCATCACGCTTTTATAGGAAGACTGAACTGCTTTGGATTTCAACACTCATAAGGAACATACAGTTTATACACATTGATTCTGCAAACATTCACACCAGACATGCTAAACCTGTAAAAAAAAAAAAAAAAAAATGCAGAAATTGGGCTTGTGAGTTGGCTAGTTTTTGGCTTGTAGCTTTTTGCCTATTGTAACTTATTGCCTTTTTTTTTTTTTTTATTTGGGATCGGCTCCTGACAAGCAGGGGCAAGGTGGGGAGAGAGTCCGGGCATGTTTCAGTACCTCGAAAGCAGCTGACTTCCCTTCCTTATCTGAAATGTTTGATAAAATTTGTCAAAATTAACTTGACTTTAATCTTCCACTTCAGACTCCTGACTCAAATTAAAGCCTCCAGTCTCTGTCCTTTTGTGGTATGGGTATGCAGCAATGCCTGAAAACCTGGAAAATATCCCACCAAGAGATAATGCACCAGCGCCAAGAACAAACTGAAGAGTTAGTTATGGTATGTAAAAGTCATGTCATTGACCACTGTGTGCGTAATGTATATTAACAGTGTCAACATGGCCTAAAGGTCATGTAACAATCTCAAAATGTAACGTGCAGTTGCTACAGTAGTCAAACATTTGGTTTAACCCTGAAATAGCTTTCCCTTCCACTCACTCCCTTACTGATGGAAATACTTTTAAACTTTTGTTCATGTACTCAGGCTGTGATTGCCATGGAAAAATTAATTTTAAAAGGTATTCGACAACATCAGTGGCTATTTCAACTGTTAAACCCATATTTGATCAGCCATGTGGTCGCTAATATCAGACATGTTTCTGTTGGCATATGTTTAAAAAAAGCTATTTCCTATGATATTTAATGTATTTTAATCCACAGCATACATGTACTCAGATTTGTCATGTGAGTGGATTTTTCCATTTTTGCTACCAAAAATAAAGAGAATGAACACTGTCAATAAGGTAAACTATACCCTAGCAACTCGCCTGTAGACTACAAACAACAAAACTTTATTAACTGTTGTCAGAAAGGAGTCAGTTTGAAAATGTGCACTTCCTCTGTCCTAGGACATCAATCCTGTGCTCCCTCTGTGCTATTCAAACACTTCCTGAAAACACAATTCTTCTGCTAAGCTGTTCCATTTTTCCCCCTTTCCTCTCCTCCCCCAAGATGCGTACTTCATGGTGAAATGTCTTCCGGTGTTTAGTCTGTCTGAATTAGACTTATAAGATCCTTAAGGTAGGAACAATGTCTCCTTATTGGATTGTACAATGCCAGGAACACTTGATGACTTAAAAATAGTGATATGTATATATTTAATACATATAATCTGTCTCAGACAGTTTCTCTTCCAGCTATTGAAGCTTGCTACAGGGAAAACAATGATCATTCAATTTATCAGATGTGCTCCTGATTTTTACTGATGGGGGGGGGGGCTTTAATTTGTTGTGTTCTCACATACTGTGGTGATCCCAGTTATTCCAGATTAGAAACAGAGTTTCAATTCACTTTTTGTGTCTGTTTTTCTTCTTACCAACACTGGTAAGTGAAAGCGGACAGTGGAGATCAAAGGCAGATAGATTCATGTAGCCACTGACAGATTAAGCCTCAATCCTGATAATCAGCACCCAAACAGAACAATGAGTCAGTGCTGGCATGAAGCAGGTGTCAGAACAGCAAACCAGTGATTTTGAGCTGGCTCACCTCTTGGGAAGATGATCAAAGACTCCAGAGAAAAAGATAGCTTTTTCCCATCCACACATCTTGGAGTGGATTGGGAGGAAGAGTCTAACCAGATTTTGAGGAATTTGGTCCTGTTTAGCCTTAATTTCCCTGGATTGTAGGTGATGATGATTTCATGTGTACATGCTTCACTCTAACTACATAATCTTGTTACTGTAACCCTTCCTTCCCTTGTCTGCCCCTTGTTTTATGACCTTTACTTGTTTTGTAATGTCTGAATTTAGATTCTAAATTCTTTGGACTGTCTTGGCTTGTTTCTGCAAGGTGCCTGAACACTTTCAGAAGCTCAGACATAATAAAAGCTGAAGGGTAATATTCATTATTTTTTTTAAAAGTTTTGTGAAATGAGTGGCCAGCTCAAGCTGCAAATCGTAAGCGACACAAAGATCAGGGATGTTTGGATTAAGGGCTTTGGTTTGGTCTATTATAACGATAAGGGGCTATTTTGTAAAATTTGGATCTGAGCCTGGATTTCAAACACTCTGAGTTTGACATATTATCTCTATTAGGAACTAGATTAGCAGTATAGAGGAAAGAGGTTAACATGAAACCAACATAAAGTAGGCTAAACTCTGACCACTGAAAATATCATTGCTAATATTTCTGAGTGTATTTCAAGTTGAATGTCACAGTTCTTTATTGGACACAACCAAGTTATTTTCAGCTTCCAGAGGTGGGTACACTGTCAGCTTCTACTTTAATTTCCAAATTTGGAGCTATTTCCAAGATGCTACACACTTGTCTGTTATAGGAATCTCCCTTCCACTTTCTCAAAATGTAGGTCAGCTAGTATTATGTAATTGAACCCATATTCCAGGATAATGGATGCCTTAAGAATAAGTCTACCTGTAATAATAATGCCCTTCTCAATAGCGGTTTCACAAAGGGCTTTCTTGCACTTTCTTCCATGTTAGCTTGTGTGGGCCACTGTCAGGGACAGGCATACTGGGCTAGATGGGTGTGACCATTCTCACAGTACCTAGGACTGAGAGTCCCCTTGTTACCTCTTGCCTCTCTAGCAAGAGGTAGCTTTGCTCATGGTGGCTGAATGTTAGGTCCCTAACACCACCAGTCGGTTAGCCACTCAAACACTCTTCTCCGGCCTATCCCAGTCCGAGTCCCTTTAAAGCATTCCTTTGTGATATCTAGCCCCTGATACTGGCTGCTCACAGAAATCCCAGATCCTCTGCCCCCAAAGGAGCAGTGTACCCCAGGTTACTAGTTTTACCTTAAATCACTGCTCCTGTAAAATCACACAGCAATTGTGAGCACTTACAATAGAAGGTTTATTTAAGAAAGATTCTACAAAAAAAAAAAGAGAGAGAGTGGGGGGATCAAATGGTTACAATACAAAACAAAATCCTAAAATGTGTACTAGGACCTGCATTTTTATTAATAGTTACCTTTCCTATCTGTCACAGGGTCCCTGCAGGCTTTCTCCCTCTTGAGCCTGCGCCCTGTGTTTAGGCTGGTATAATAAAGAATCTTCCACGCCTTTTTTTGCTGGATCACCCAAGTGTCTTTATTTACAGTGTTCGTGCAGTTCCCAGATCCCGCAACAGCTAGTGCCCCACAGACCCTCCCCAGGGTGTCCTGGCTTTTGAGGCTTCCCTCTTTGGTAAGGAGACGGGGATACCACCCTCCTGTCTCCTCCCAGGCTAGCCCCCCCACGGAGGTTTGCCCAGAGCTTTTATAGCCCTCTGTGCCTCAGCCCAGCTGTCAGCACTTAGCTCAGCATGTTCCTCTGAGCCAGCCCTCATTAGGGCTTGCAGCTGGGCTCCCTGCTGAATACCCTGTGTCTCTACTCCTGGCCAGAGAGCAGGCTGCAGCCAGCATTTTGGCAGGGCCTTAAAGGGGTTTACTCCTGCCCTGCCACACTACCTAATAGAGTAGGTTTTTCCCAAAGTTCAGTCTGTTGGAGAGCTGTCTGGCTTCACAGGAACCAGCATCCAAACTTTCATGAAAAAAACACCTCCACTCCACAAGATGTTTCCTCAGTGACTAGATGGAAATAAGAAAAGGAGTACTTGTGGCACCTTAGAGACTAACCAATTTATTTGAGCATGAGCTTTCGTGAGCTACAGCTCACTTCATCGGATGCATACCGTGGAAACTGCAGCAGACTTTATATACACACAGAGATCATGAAACAATACCTCCTCCCACCCCACTGTCCTGCTGGTAATAGCTTATCTAAAGTGATCATCAAGTTGGGCCATTTCCAGCACAAATCCAGGTTTTCTCACCCTCCACCCCCCCACACACACAAACTCACTCTCCTGCTGGTAATAGCCCATCCAAAGTGACAACTCTCTACACAATGTGCATGATAATCAAGGTGGGCCATTTCCAGCACAAATCCAGGTTTTCTCACCCCCCACCCCACCCCCATACACACACAAACTCTCTCTCCTGCTGGTAATAGCTCATCCAAAGTGACCACTCTCCTACAATGTGCATGGTAATCAAGTTGGGCCATGTCCAGCACAAATCCAGGCTTTCTCACCCCCCCCCTTTTTCCCGGGGGACACACACACACACACAAACTCACTCTCCTGCTGGCAATAGCTCATCCAAACTGACCACTCTCCAAGTTTAAATCCAAGTTTAACCAGAACGTGGGGGGGGGAGGTAGGAAAAAACAAGGGGAAATAGGCTACCTTGCATAATGACTTAGCCACTCCCAGTCTTTATTTAAGCCTAAATTAATAGTATCCAATTTGCAAATGAATTCCAATTCAGCAGTTTCTCGCTGGAGTCTGGATTTGAAGTTTTTTGTTTTAAGATAGCGACCTTCATGTCTGTGATTGCGTGACCAGAGAGACTGAAGTGTTCTCCAACTGGTTTATGAATGTTATAATCCTTGACATCTGATTTGTGTCCATTTATTCTTTTACGTAGAGACTGTCCAGTTTGACCAATGTAAATGGCAGAGGGGCATTGCTGGCACATGATGGCATATATCACATTGGTGGATGTGCAGGTGAACGAGCCTCTGATAGTGTGGCTGATGTTGTTAGGCCCTGTGATGGTGTCCCCTGAATAGATATGTGGGCACAGTTGGCAACGGGCTTTGTTGCAAGGATAGGTTCCTGGGTTAGTGGTTCTGTTGTGTGGTATGTGGTTGTTGGTGAGTATTTGCTTCAGGTTGCGGGGCTGTCTGTAGGCAAGGACTGGCCTGTCTCCCAAGATTTGTGAGAGTGATGGGTCATCCTTTAGGATAGGTTGTAGATCCTTAATAATGCATTGGAGGGGTTTTAGTTGGGGGCTGAAGGTGACGGCTAGTGGCATTCTGTTATTTTCTTTGTTAGGCCTGTCCTGTAGTAGGCAACTTCTGGGAACTCTTCTGGCTCTATCAATCTGTTTCTTCACTTCCGCAGGTGGGTATTGTAGTTGTAAGAAAGCTTGACCTGGTCACGCAATCACAGACATGAAGGTCGCTATCTTAAAACAAAAAAACTTCAAATCTAGACTCCAGCGAGAAACTGCTGAATTGGAATTCATTTGCAAATTGGATATTATTAATTTAGGCTTAAATAGAGACTGGGAGTGACTAAGTCATTATGCAAGGTAGCCTATTTCCCCTTGTTTTTTCCTACCCCCTACCCCCCAGACGTTCTGGTTAAACTTGGATTTAAACTTGGAGAGTGGTCAGTTTGGATGAGCTACTGCCAGCAGGAGAGTGAGTTTGTGTGTGTGTGTGTGTGTGTCCCCGGGAAAAGGGGGATGGGGGCTGAGAAAGCCTGGATTTGTGCTGGACATGGCCCACCTTGATTACCATGCACATTGTAGGGAGAGTGGTCACTTTGGATGAGCTATTACCAGCAGGAGAGTGAGTTTGTGTGTGTATGGGGGTGGGGGGATGAGAAAACCTGGATTTCTGCTGGAAATGGCCCACCTTGATTATCATGCACATTGTAGGGAGAGTGATCACTTTGGATGAGCTATTACCAGCAGGATAAAAGAAAAGGAGTACTTGTGGCACCTTAGAGACTAACCAATTTATTTGAGCATAAGCTTTCGTGAGCTACAGCTCACTTCATCGATGAAGTGAGCTGTAGCTCACGAAAGCTCATGTTCAAATAAATTGGTTAGTCTCTAAGGTGCCACAAGTACTCCTTTTCTTTTTGCGAATACAGACTAACACGGCTGTTACTCTGAAACCTGTCATTATAGATGGAGAATGCCTCTTGCCACTCAGTGTTATATTAAAACTGTCTATTATTTCTATTAATAGACTGGACAGTCCCCTGTCTCTGCTTGTTGTTGTTTTACCTCCTAATGGCTTTGATTGTTTGCAGTTGTCTCTTCTGGTTTTCCACTGATAGTCTTAGGATGGAGGAACAATTGAACCTTGCATTCCATGACTGGCTAACCAGGGAGGAGAGTGACAACTCCCTTCTGTTTGAATGGGCCAACAACTAGACACATCCAGAGCTGCACCAGGCTCGGGCTGCAGGGCTGTTTCATTGCTCTGTAGACTTCTGGGCTTGGGCTGAAGCCCAGGCTCTAGGACAGGGGTTCTCAGAACAAAAGGTTTGGTGGCCTCAGGCTGCAGCCACCAACTCTTGCTGTTGGCTGCTCTGACAAGTTTGCCTAAAATACTTAATTAACTTGAGGGAAAACAAATAAATATGCACCTATCCATGTCCAAATCATTGTAATTTATTTATGTAAGGGTTTTTTGCAGATTCAATCATAAAAATAGTGTACAGGTGTATTTTGGTGCCCCTGGCCCCTGCTGCCTCCTCTGGCCTCCCACAGATCCCACTGCTTCCCACCCCCCCAAGTTGCCCTGAGCTCTCTTCTGCAGCCTCGCACCCAGGCTCACCCCACTCCTTGTCTCTTGAGAGCAGTGCCTGGTAAGGACAGCGCTGATGAAGCCCAGAGCCAGAGACCCACGACTGGAGCTCAGGGGGCAGGCTGAAGCCCTGCCACCCCAGGGAGCTGAAGCCCAGAGCCCCACATCTGAAGCTGTGGGCGGGGGGGCTGGAGCACAGAGCCCACCAACAGAGCCTCAAGGCTGAAGTGGGGGACTGAAGCCCATCCCCAGAGCCTCTGGCTGAGCCGGGGAGGAGGACTGAAGTCCACCCCCGAAGCTCTGTGACTGAACCTGGGTGGGGATGGGGGCTAAAGCCCACCCTTGAAGCTTCTGGTGCTGCTGGGAGGGTCTGCTATCTCTGCCCAGGAGACTGTCATGGCTGCAGGAAAAAGACCTTGTGACCACATTTGAGAAATGCTGCTCTAGAACCATGCAGGGTGGGAGAGTCCTAGAGCTCAGATTCCAGCCTGAGCCCAGAAGTCTGTATAGCAGACTACACCTGAGTCAGCTGGCATGGCCCAGCCATCGGTTTTTCTTTACAGTGTAGACATACCCAAAATCCCCCAGTGACTAACTTTTACTCCAAGATCAAAAATATACTTTCAATATAGTTACATTCTTCCTTAAATATTACCCATACATACATCTCATAATGATTGAGTCTTGATAGTTGTAAGCTTTCTGTGGATTCCTTACATATTACTTCTTATAGATAAATACCCTGCAAGATTTATTTGGTGTAGTGAGTTTGTGCAGAACAGGGCACCCTTTGCCCAAGGGCCCTCTGTGTCACAACAGGCCACTGATCTGATCTAGAATGGCAATGCCTAAGTTACAGCTTGTACACAAGCTGTATTGCCAATCCTAGCTGTAGCTATGAAGGAAATTCCAGTGTTGGTCTGAAATGCACGTTCAAGTTTTCCTAGAACCAAACCCCTCTTATTGTGTATGTTGGATGTTTTTCAGACACAAACCATGCAGCCAATAGACCTGTTCTAGAACACACCAAGGGAAGCAACAAAAATGAAAAGAGAAGCACCCATAACTTTAAAAAACCCAATCTGGGCCCAAGTCTCTGTCTCTCTTTTGCTTTAATAAAACACTCTACAAGAGTAATATTACACAAAGATTTCACCTTTCTATCTCTTGGAAGGAGTTTATACATAAATTAACTACTTTAGGCATTTTTACAGATAGTATTAACATGGTCAAAAACACTTATGGTCCTTGCTCCAATGAGCAGTGAAACGTCTCTTAAAGGCTCAATTGGCTGGATTTATAATACTGGGAAGGAATACTAATATTTTACTCTATTAATATGGTTTTCTTTTTAAATGCTCTGATTTTAAATGCAGGAAGTTGAAGTAAGTATAAACACTGTATTTCAAAACAGCTATCCTATTGTATGGTACATTTATAGTGTGTATTTGTTTTGCTTTTACATTAAAAATATTTAGCCACTGGCATAAATAGGGGTAATTCTGTTGAAGCCAACTTGTGCCTGCTTATATCAATGGTAAACTTGGCCCATTTTCTTATATTTGCTTTTTTAACTGGCTAGATTGGGAATATTTAGCAAAGTTATGGGCCACATTCTCATTTACATGAAGACCCCATTATACTGCTGATGTTAATGTAATTTACACCAACTTTAAGTCCCCTTATACAGCCGAATAATGTTGCAGGGGTTTTAGCAAGAGAATCAAGCCCTATGTTTTGCATGCTTATATTATCCTTCACATATGCCTTCATGGAATAAACAAACAATTCATAGTTGAAAAACATGGCTATGAAGAAGTTCGACGATAGGTATTGAATTAAAGGGCCAGAGGCAGTATGCTCTTTTGGCTAACTCACAGGATGAGGAATCAGGAATGAAACCCTGCCTCTGCTGAAGTCAATAGCAAAACACCCATTGACTTCAGTAGAGTCAAGATTTCACCCCCAGGTGATTTACTTTTGAAGTAGAGTCAGGAATAGAATTTAGCCTATGGTTTGAGAGACCCAACTTTTAGATACCTCTGACCTGATTCTCAGAGTTTCCATGAGCACTCTCACCTCATGTAGTCAATGGGAACCTTTCAATGGCAATTAGATCAGGCCCTCAGAGTCGGGGATGCTCCGGAGTTTCACATAACAGGACTTTTTGGAAATTCAGAGTGTAGCTTTACGCTGACAGATATAAAGCTTTGCTGAACCATTTGTTCTTTTCCCCCCTTCTCTGTTCAAACAAAGTCAGCAGCCCCATGAGTTCTGTTCAGATTTTGCACTTGTTGCACTCCCACATGAGTGTTTGCAGTATGTTTCAGCCAGACAGAGACACTACATTGGGTGTTTGAAGTTATAATTCTAGAAAACAAACTAGTATCAGAATTTAGTATGAAACCCTGCTGGGTAATCTTTCATTTTGAAGAACTAATTATGTTGCTTTCAATATACAATTATTTAGCTCGCATATGGTTATACACATACCGGTTAACCATAGAGTATGGCGGAGGGAACTAGTGTCATTTCGTGAATCATATCTACTTTACAGCAGTACTCCCATTTTAGAATCCAAGATGGTATCTCCTAAGGTCCTAGTACATCAAACCTACCTGCAATTGTTCTGAATCTGATGAAGCACAGTATTTGTGCATTGCAGAAAGGAGTCAGCCAGAGAATCCAGCCAGTAGGAACAGATGCATCCAAACCAGGGACTGCTGCACTGGGGTGTGTGTTTAACAAGCTCAGCTGGGGCTACCCCTCCTGGATCCAGAGCTGTACAGGGGAGACTTTACCCGCAAACTCTGTGGGCACTAAGACCTAGGTGCTGCCTTCCTGTGTCCCCTCACCTTGTGGCCTTGGAGGAAAACTGCACAGAGGAACCAGTTAGAGACTCCAGCCCCAAGCAGCCAAAACAGGGACTGCTGCATCTAGAGGGAAGCAGCCGAAATGAGTCCCAGCCAGTGGCAGAGTAAGGTTTTACAACCAGGGGAACAATGGGTCATTGGCGATGGCTCCCTATTCAATAGGTGCTGTAGACCAGCGGTTCTCAACTAGGGGTCCAGGGCCCCCTTGGGGGCTGCAATCAGGTTTTGGGGGTCCACCAAGCAGGGCCAGCATCAGACTCAATGGGGCCCAGGGCAGAAAGCCGAAGCCCCATTGGATGGGGCTGAAGCCCAAGGCCCTGAGCCCTGCCACTCAGAGATGAAGCTGAAGCCTGAGCAACTTAGCTTCATGGGGGGTCCTGCTGTGTGGAGCCCCCCAACAACTGCCCTGCTTGCTACCCCCTAATGCCGCCCTGGGTTTTATATGCAGTAAATCAGTTGTGGCACAGACCGTGGAGTTTTTATAGCATGCTGGGGGGCCTCAGAGAGAAAAAGCTTGAGAACCCCTGCTGTAGACCTGCCACCTCCTTGCCCTGCTGAGGTGATACTGACCACCTGCAGCAGCCCCCTCCATTCTGGCACCGCAGCCCTACTCCTGGCCTGGTGCAGAGGAGAGCATGGGGGACTGGAGGGCATATTTGCCCAGCCCTTCCCTGGAAACTGCAGCTCCTGTCCTGCAGGACTGGGCCAGATTCCCCACTCCAGGTGTTGTGACCTGGCACATGGGGTCACAGCACCATTCAGATTTGGCCCAGCCACCCCTCTGTTCTGACAGGGAGTGGCACTGGGACCTGGCACATGGGGTCACCGCACCTAGCCCCACCTGTGACTGATCAGCAGCCTTCCATTTGAGCAGTAGGGTCTGATGAAGAGCTCCTGGCTGTTACAAAGGCCAACAAGAGCTCAATTTTAATGGAACGTTGGCTTCAAATAGGTCCAGGGAGGGAAAAATTGAAAGGCTCTGACAGACATTCCCTGTGTTTTGGGGGGGGGAGGGAGCTGGACTGAGACTGGGTCCAGAAAGAGCAGCCCTGTGAGTCAGCGCACACTAAAGGAGTGGGAGAGACTAAGCCCGGCCCAGGGGAGGGGTAGAAGACTCTTTTAAAAAGAAAGAAGTCAGCCTCTCAGGTGGGGGCAGAGAACTCTTGTAGGTTTGGAGTCCATTTGAACTTTGATACCCTAGAAGGGGTGGATTTTTCTCTTCTGACAATCAGAGGGCTAAGTCACTGCAGCAACCAAACTGTGCTGGAAGGGTGGAATATCTAACCTATGTGAGGGGAAACTGAGGCAGCAGCTGGTCTGAAGGCAGTCTGACTAAGTGGTGCTGCTACACCAATTATCTATGATTACATTGGTGCTATGAAATATATTTTGTAAAAGTGATGAAACTTTAGCAATGTGAGAACTTCTTGCATCTCTTTCCTGAGAAGTGGGTAGATTTGTGTGTGTACGTTGTCCATTCGCTGACTGACTTTTAGGCATGTCTGTTACCAAATATCATATGGAAGGAACCCCAGCAGAGGGCAGTACTTGAGGGTCTGATGCTGTGACACAGTTCCAAGAATTACAGTCACCCAGAGACTCTTACTAGAAAATGTCATTCTGTGCACGTCGTTCAATACCCAACAACGGCGGTGGGATGAAAAATGGTGCATTGCTCTAACAATTTTTTGTAAGGTGTAGTTCCTTTCTACTCTGGCTCTGATGCCAGCCAATTGTGTATTTGGAAACCGTTACTGAAGGATTTGCTTTTTTGTAGCTATTGTAAATGAGCAATTGGAGTTCAATGAGAGTTGTGTACTAACCACCAAACAGGAGACGCTAAAATGCTAGCAAGATTGAGCCATGCTGGCTAGATGCTAAGGGCTCACTTGACAGCTTTTTTTAATTTGCTGTTTAATACCTCATTTCTATTTTGCTCAACAAGGTTAAGGAAAGGCATGGATGGTGCATTGTGTAAAATAAGTCAGAGTCTTCACTCAAAATAGAAGTTCTGGAGCAGGCTCTTCTTGGGAAAGCAATTGGGGAGATCAGGAGTTATGCAATCCAGTAAAAAAACAAAAACACACCACACAACTACGCATGAAATTAAGCTAGTATTTTATCTATATTATGTTGTGTTTCCCTTGTGTAACAGGTAGAGCGCTCACCATCATTGTGCATCCTGCTGGTCAGTCCAGGAATTAGCTCACACAGCCCTGGAGCGCCCTCTATGGGCCGGTATCTCGCCCTCTTACTTGCCCTGTTGTCTCCGCTACCTTTAGCCCTATGTCCCTCCCAGAGCCCCTTACCTGGGGGTGCTGCCCCACACTCTGGGTCTCCTCTCCCAGGGGAGACCCAAACCCCTATACCAACGCCTTGCCTCTACTGCCAGTCACCATCTAGCCCCTTCTTTCAGGGGCAAGCTACAGTCTGTAATGGCCACACTGGCAAGGGGGTTGGACCTGCTGCCTTTCTAGCCCCAACCGTCTCCCTGCAGCCCCAGTACCTCCTTAGGCCTTCCTGCCAGGCCTGCCCTGCTGAAGGTATCCTGTCTCTCCCAGGCAGCTAGGTCCTTCTCACTCCAGCTTTGGAGTGAGACTCCCTGTCTTCTGGTGCTCAGCCCTTTTATCAGGGCCAACTGTGCCCTGATTGAGCCAGCCACACCTCGGGCCAACTACCTCGCCAGCCTCCCTCAGCTGCTCTTAATCCATTTTCTAATTGGGTCCTAGCTACAGCCCTTTCTGAGGGCTGCTTTTAACCCCTGCTTTCCTGGAGTGGGGCAGCCAAGCCACTACACCTTGTTCCATAGACAAGCTAATAACTATTTCAGGAAGATCTCATGAATATATCTGTAGACCCTGCTTCTTATTAAAGGGCTGGTCAGATATCAGCTGTACAGCTGTATATCTCATTATTGCCCATTTAGGTTCTGTATGTGTCTCTGGACAAGCAATGCTTCGAAACAAGCAGAGAGCAGAAATTATGTAAACAGGGGAAAGAAAGTACAGTTAAACCTATTTCTGCTTCAAATTCCTGCATTACAACAGTGCTTCTCTTTTTTACTTCCAATCCCAACTTCCCAAACAGTTTCATATAGACCTGAAGTAAATCATAGAATATCAGGGTTGGAAGGGACCCCAGGAGGTCATCTAGTCCAACCCCCTGCTCAAAGCAGGACCAATCCCCAATTTTTGCCCCAGATCCCTAAAGGGCCCCCTTAAGGATTGAACTCACAACCCTGGGTTTAGCAGGCTAATGCTCAAATCACTGAGCTATCCCTCTCCCCAAAGTACGCTTGACTGTTTTCTGTGTGAAAGTTTCACTGCTCTGAGAAGTAAAACAGCCAAACCAGCACAGCAGCATGTGCCAAGCAAGTTGAAATTGTTAAAGCAGAAGCAATCTCAGATATTGGGATAGGAATTGAGGGCACAAGTAGAAACCATAGTGAATAGAGAGCTGGCCTCTCTATTCATATCTGAATCCTAATTGCTGTGTGAGACGCTAAGGGGAAAGGGCTGCTCACAGGTACTATAGGTTTGGGTTTTTTCTCAAGGTTCCCCCCCATCCCTTTTATGTTCCATTAAAATCATAGACTCATAGAAGATTAGGGTTGGAAGAGACGTCAGGAGGTCATCTAGTCCAACCCCCTGCTCAAAGCAGGGCCAACACCAACTAAATCATCCCAGCCAGGGCTTAGTCAAGCCGGGCCTTAATAACCTCTAAGGATGGAGATTCCACCACCTTCCTAGGTAACCCATTCCAGTGCTTCACCATCCTCCTAGTGAAATAGTGTTTCCTAATATCCAACCTAGACCTCCCGCACTGCAACTTGAGACCACTGCTCCTTGTTCTGTCAGCTGCCACCACTGAGAACAGCCGAGCTCCATCCTCTTCGGAACCCCCCTTCAGGTAGTTGAAGACTACTATCAAATCCCCCCTCACTCTTCTCTTCTGCAGACTAAATAAGCCCAGTTCCTGTCAGGGATACGATCCAAGCCTGGCCTGCAGAGCCCCTTGACTGAGGCGTCTCCCTGTGCTGGGCCCGCTGCCCAGGGTCCCCCTCGGTCTCCCCAGCTGCTCACCGCACCCAGCTCCGGACCGCTCCAGCCCCAGCTCCACCACTCGGTCTCAGCACTGCTGCTGCTGCTCTGCCTCCAGCTCCCTGGGCTGCTTCTCTGGCCCCTCTGGCTCTGGTTGCTGCAGCTCTGCTCCCAGGACAGGTCTGCTCTGCAGGCTGCTTCTGTCAGGCTGCTCCCAGCACTGACCTGCTTCCTGGGCTGCTTCTCTGGCCCCTCTGGCTCTGGTTGCTACAGCTCTGCTCCCAGGACAGGTCTGCTCTGCAGGCTGCTTCTGTCACTCTGCTCCCAGCACTGACCTGCTTCCTGGGCTGCTTTTCTGGCCCCTCTGGCTCTGGTTGCTGCAGCTCTGCTCCCAGGACAGGTCTGCTCTCTCTGGGCTGTGCCTCTGGCTTTGGGGCTGCAGCTCTGCTCCCAGGACAGGGTCTGCTCTCTCTGGATCTGGCCCAGCTCTGCTCCCCAGCTCAGCTCAGGCCCCTGCTTTCTCCTTAGCTCGGCCCCATGCTGTCTGACCCAGGCAAATCCAGCTCACACGGAGGACGGGACCTCCCTGACCTCCTGACTCCCTGATTAGCCTGCCCGCCCCGTCATTCAGGCTGACCTGGAGCATTGGCCTCTCCCCATTGTTCCTGGGAGCTGTCAGTCTCAGGGTCCTGACTCCCCATCGACCCTTCCCCCTTTTTAGTACTGGGAGCTAGCCACTAAAACACCCCCACTGAATGTTAGTAAGGGGGCAACAGTCCCCTTACACTAGGGTATGTCTTCACTGCAATTAAAAACCCACGGCCGACCTGTGCCAGATGACTCAGACAGTCAGGCTAAGGGCTGTTTTATTGCAATGTAGACATTGGGGCTGGAGCGGGAGCCTGGGCTCTAGGACCCTGCAAGGTGGGAGGGTCCCAGAGCTTGTGCTGCAGCCTGAGCTGGAATTTCTACACTGCAATTAAACAGCCCCTTAGCCTAAACCTGACAGCCAGCATAGGCCAGCCACATGTGTCTAATTGCAGTGTAGACATTTGATTATCTAGTGATTCCAGTCTGACCTTCTGTATGTTGCAGGCCTTAGACTGGCACACAGTTAGCTCTGTATTAAGCCCAGTAGTGTCTGTTTGACTAACGCACGACTTTCAGAAAGTCATGGAGTCCTGCTTTGAAAAAAATCAAGAGATGGAAACTCCATCACTTACCTTGGTGATTTGTTCTAATGGTTAATATTTCTCTCAGTTAAAAAACTGTGTTGTTTCTATTTTGAATGTGACTGGCTTCAGCTTCCTTCCATTAATTCTTGTTATGACTTTGTCCACTAGATTAGAGTCCCTTGGTACCTGGTATTTTTCTCCCAGTTAAGATAAATTATACACTGTAATCACCTCTGAATTTTTTTTTATAAGCTAAATAGATTGAGTTCTCTCACTGAAAGGCAATTTTCCAGCTGCCAAGTCAATTGGATGGCTGTCTTCTGTACCCGCTCCAATTTTTCAATACCATTTTTAAGTGTGGATACCAGAGCCGGTGGACTATTCCAGTACTGGTATCACAACGGCAGTATGTTTTCTAATAAGATGGATGAACATCTGTGTACTAGTTAAAACCAGAGATTGGCCCAAGGCACAGAATGTGGGTCCAGGTCTGAATTCTTCACATGTTTGGTATGGGGAAAGGGTTCAGCTCTGTGCTTTTGGTTAAGCCTGTTATAGTGATAAGGGCCAATTGTGCAGTTTGGATCCCGTGCAGAGGAGTTCAGCTCTGGGGTTCTAGTTCTAGTCAAAGCTTCTGTGCCACAAAACACAAATTTACATCAGAAAATAAGTATTCAAAATATTGTAGTAAGCTAGTTAGTGCTTACATAAGTTTTGATATAGTCTGTACAATATGGTATGTCCTGATTCAGACTTTGACAATGTGGTTTGCCAATGGCATGTTTAATATGGGTATAAAACAGCAAATAACACTTCCCAAGTCAAATTTGCCAATATCTAACTTAAACTTAGCCCAAAAGGACAGAGAGATTCTTGTAGTCTGGCTTCCAGCTCTGTTTTGGATTTATTTTGGTCAGTCCTACAGTCCCACTAAAATCTAGTCTGTCTTCATAAATGTGTCATCAAAATAAAGTTGTGGTGATGAGGGCAACGCAAAAATGCTCCTCTGTGCTTGGCTTCAATATTCTGTGTGTCTGATGTATGTATTTAACATTTAGTTTTTCCTTTTGAACATACATAGTTTATTCAGTGGAGATGATCAAACCGCCTCCTTGAGTGACTGATTACACCTCCTGCTTTTAACCCAGGCTTTATTGAGGTTGAAATACACTGTCCCCAGTGGATTTGCGGTTTTACCCATCGGAAAGATTTTTGCATGTGAAGTCACTTTTTTGCATAAAATTAACAAATTCTCTTACATAAAAGAAACACGTTTTATAAACATTGGAAGAACTTTCAAACCTCTTAGACATACAGCAGCCTTTAGATTGTCTAAAATGTTGCTATGGTATGTAGGCTGTCAGCATTCCCAGATGTGGAGCCAGATAGTCAGGATCAGCAGAGTGTAGAGAGTCTCAAACATGACCCATTACCCTGGCCATACTACTTCTGCTGGCAACGGAGGGAGGATCCCATAAAACCTCTATACCACTGAGGTATCACTATAGCATGGGTGAGCCTGTGGGGTTGGTTAGACTAGTCTTAAAGGGTGCTTTTTGCTAGCGGTCCAGTGCAAAGCAGTTGTGGCACAACTAGGACTATGGGAAATTTTGTCATTTGAATTGGTATTCTCTTTTAAATCTTTGAGCCTGCAAACAATGCTTCTTCCAGATTTTCACAAAAAAAATTCTATTGATATGCACTAAAGACTAATGGTCACTCACAGCTTATCTAGTTCTGCCCACAGGCCAGGGTTCCATTGTCCCCTTCGCCTAGCATCTATGAGAGCTCCATCTGCTTCCCAAAGAGAGAATAAATCCATATACTTTTCTGAGTCCTGGAAACAAGATTTTTTTTTTTGTGGGTGGGAGGGGGGAATTCAGTGCACAATTATAATAATTAGATCTTCTAGAAGAAATAAACTAGCTGTTCTGCACTTCACTCCAAAGACTTAAACCCAAAAACACCACGAGTCAACTTTATAGAGTTAAAAAAAAACAGAAACACAAAAACCCCAGACTTATAGGGACACAGGAAAACAACACATCATCAGGCTTCTATAAAGAATTCACTCTAACCCTGAGGACACCTCTGCCAAGATTCAGCTTGGAAAATATTTTAAAATATGTGCTTATTTAACCCCTGAAAAGGAAGTAAATTTGGAACTGCTGACTCACCCTTAATTAGAGTTTTGCAAACAGTGCATACTGCATAATGCAATTTAAAGAAAAGACCTTATAAATCAAGAGGCATAAACAGCAGAGCATCCAAAATAGTCAAGTATCCTTCACCTTTTATCATGTCAATTTTTTATCTCAGTATGTTTACACAGTTACCGTTACCAACAACATCTGTATCCCAAGTTAAGATTCCAAGAATCTGAAACCACAACAGTACTTGCTTGTAAATAAGAAGGATTTGCCACACATTACATATGCGCCTGTAGTTGTCCATTATCACACACAGGTCTCAGTAGGAATGCCTGTATGGTGGCAGATGCCTTGTTAAGATGTATGTGCAAAGTCTACACCTTTCCTTAAATAGAAAGGAAGATAACTGAGACCTCAGTTAACAAACTGTATTACATAGTTCTCACAGCTTGGGCAAGGTCCCTGCTTCTCTGACTGATGATCTTTGTAGTCTGAAGTCCTGTTATCCCAGGAGCTGCCAGTTCCCTGGCTTGATTGGAAGAAGGTGTTGCCTGTGGATCTCCATGCTATTGACATGACTAATTCTTGCAGGTAGAATCGTCCCTCCTGGAGAAAAATCCTTCATCATTACCTCATGATTTGGGCTCATGTGTCTCTTCGGTGTTTGTGTTCCAATTTTGAGGTACAATCACATAATCCATTTGCTCGTCATTTCTCAGTAAGGTCCTCCATTTAACTGATGTGAAAACACATACTGTAGCCCTTTTATTTTTCTGATGCACACAATGTATCGATGATTCCATAATTTTCAGACTTGACTTTACACCAAAATATTTCAGGGAGGGCTTGGCTGTGGGCCTTCTAATGTCCCATACAATAATACCAAAATATGGGAGAGTATTGTGCACAACTGCATCTGAATGAAGATGGTGTCCTTCTTGTATATTTCAACTTTAAATGCTGAAAATGTAGCTGCCATAAACACAGTGACTTGCTCTTCGCTCTGTCTCGCAAGGAGACTTTATATTTGTCCTTTCTTTGTTTTTTTCTTAATATGAACTTTTTTTCTTGGCTGAAAATATGTTTAGCTCCTTGTGTATGTGAAAATATACCAAATAGGCCATTTAAAAACATTTTTGTGTGGGAGCTGGTTATTTCAGCTGAGATTTTTCAAAACGAGAGCATCAACATACAGTAATTTTATCCACTGAAATGGAGCATAACAAAATAATCCCAAAGTATCTAGTATATTCAAATACTTTTCCATTATTTTATTTTTTTAAACTGTTAATTTCTTAAACTTCAGGAAGACACTTAGCTTAGATTTTTTTTTTTAATGCACGATCTTGCTTTTGTTACTGACAACGCCAAGCTCAGACAATTAACATTGAAATAATTTTAAAATCTAGTGGTGTTTTGGGTTTGTTTGTTTTTGTTTGCCTTTAAGAGTTTGGACAGGGAAAATAGACTGGCCAGTTTTGCCTCTTTGATCAGTTTCACTTCCTAGTTTTCATGAATTCAGAATTCTGCTTTGTTTGGTTTGGTTGTTAATCATCTTCAAGAAACTGTTTCTATTGTTTTGGGGTCTTTTTAAGTGAAATGTTTTCACTGTGTTTGACTTCTGTAGAATCTTGTTACTACTGCTCAAACTTTGTTGGTATTATGTCTCAAAAATGTTAGGGGGGGGCTGTTTGTTTTTAACTTTAAGGGAGTGGTTGGATTTGGAGTTTCTCTAAAAATTATGGAAACTAGAGGATATGTGCCAACCATTATAATATTTTTAAGTAGGTCAAATTTGGGGTACAATCTATTTGGCCATGTCACTTATGTACTTTTTTTGTGACGTATCCAACAATAATACTGCTTGTGCTGGAGAGTGAAATTAATAAATGCAGAACACTGTTTATTGGACACTGGTACTGAAAGATTTCCAGATTTGTCACTTTAAAATTTCCAAAAACCCAGGTTTGAGAAACGGATACTGTCTGGCCTCCTCAAGTTAAGTAACTGAATTTCCCAGAACTTCTGTTCTTTGTTATCATAACTATTTCTTCTCATGTTCGGATTTTTCAATGACTAGAACACTGGCTAAATGTTGGTGTCATTTTAGTTTCTATTCTCATTTTTGATTTATGCTCTAATCTACACAAATCTCATTTGTCTCAAATGCCTTACTTATAGTATACAGTCACTGACTTGGCTCAATTCCTGTTTTTCTGATTTAGAAATTTAATCTAGCTCACCAAGTAATGCTGGTCCAACCCTCTTTAACCACATGTAAAGGTACTTGTTGCGTGGTTTTGGGTTTTTTTCGTATTTCATTAAAACATCCATTTTTCTCCCAAAGATGCAATGGACTGTTCTATAAATGTCTGAACTCCATATTCTTTTATGTAACAGTACCTTGTGAAAGTTTTCCCAGCATAGTTTATTTGGGAGCAAACAATCAGTGTGTAATTCCATTTCTTGTTTTCAATTTGTACCGGAATTATTTCTTCGCACATTCAAGTGTGAAGATAGTTCCTCATTTTCACAAGGTTCTAACCCCATGCTTTTCCTTTTCACCTCCTTTCAGTACACTTTGTTCAGTTAACTTTGTAGTTCTCTAGAATGTTTACAATCAGTGTTTACAATCGGTGCTCAGGGCGGGGGAAGCATGCTGAGCCCCCTTGAATTCCTGCCTAGGAGCTGGCCACACTGGCCGCTTCTAGGGCACAGTGTGGAGACAGGACAGGTAGGGACTACCTTTCCGACCACACTTTTAACAGCCCAGTCGGAGGTGCTGACCGGAGCCAACAAGCAGGGCCAGCCACAACATTTTGGCACCTGAGACAGGGCGCTCAAATGACACCCTCATGCCCCCTCGCTTGGGCCAAAACTTTGAAAGATCTCAATTCTGCCTTCTTCCTGTTCTACTCCTCTCATGATACTGCTCTGCTACCTACCCCAATAAAGGAGAACTAACAACTTAAAATGCCTTGTTCAAAAATTTTAAGTAACACTTAACTTTCAAACGCCTGAACAGCAAATGTAACTTTTCTTGTCTGCATAGTAAACACTGGCATTTTTATCTGTTTAAATAATCAAAGTGGTGCTTTCCATGCCTTCTTGGTTGCAAAGATTTGAACTGCTTCCTGCTGAAGGTCCACAGTCTGGGCCAGCTCATGCTCTATTGAGATGGTTGCAAGACCAACCAGCCTCTCCTGTGTCATTGTGGAGCGTAGATGTGTTTTTATTAACTTCAGCTTGGAGAAGCTGCGTTCTCCTCTGGTAGCTGTTACAGAAAGTGTTAGAAGTATGCGCAGAGCAACAAAAGCATTTGGAAAGAGGGTGGTCATCTTATTTGTGCACATATATTTCAGAACAGCCTTTGGAGTTGATCCTGCTCAAATGTATCTTGAAAGGGCTTTCAGTTCATCACCTAAATCACTCGCATCAATATCGCGCATGTCATCCTGTGTCAACACTGTCTCTAGTGCCCTGCATTGCTGGTGTAGGTCTTCTTCAGGTATAGTGAGGAGTTTTGGAATATCATACAACATCCCAAATATACTGCTGTGTTCCTTGAGCTGCATGAAACGTTCTTCAACTGACTGTATTGCACAATCTAGCACCTGGTTAAAGAGTTCAACTTTGAATTGTTGTTTGGGGTCTCTTATGGGATTATCCCGTGCCTCATAATCAAAATGTCTTCTTCGGTGACTCTTGTATTCTTGAATGGGTGGGAAAATAGCTTCAGTGTGAATTTGCCAACTTCTGTGCACTCTTCAGAACGTTTTGAAATCCCTCATCTGACCAGTAAGACTGTAGGTACGACTTTGCTTTGTCCAGTTGTTCCATTGTTCCAGATATATCAAGGTTAACACGGTGGAGTCTCTTGCTTAAAACATTTATTTCAAACAGTATGTCATGCCACAACACTAAGCCACACAGAAATTTCAAATTATGTATGTTTCTGGTGATTCCATTTCCCTCTGCCACTGTTCTCCCACGGACAGTTCCTCTCCTAGCATTATCCTCCATAATGTCAACTATGGCATCATCTATCTTTCCAATTTGGTGTTTGATAGGCTTTATCGCATCCACTCGACTTTCCCATCGTGTGGCACTCTGTGGTTTCAGTGTCAGAGAGGATGTTCCCAGATGTTGCTTCAAAATTTGCCATCGATGAGTTGATGCTGAGAACAATACATAGATGCTTTGAATTACATTAAAAAATTCAGCAGCCTCACTAGAAGCATCACGGACCACCAAGTTCAATTATTGAGAACTGCAAGGGACAAAAAAAGCTCGAGGGTTTAACTCTTGGATCCGTGTCTGCACTCCTCTGTTCTTTCCTCTCATGTTGGCACCATTATCGTAGCCCTGACTTCTCGTGTCAGCTATCGCAATTCCCACATCTTCCAGCTTTTTAAGAAGCACATTTGTCACACCAGCTCCTGTAGTATCATCAGTGTCAATAAATTCTAGAAAATGCTTTCTGACAGTCACCATTGCAGGGACATTTTCACTAGGTTCTGTTGTTGTTACAAAACGCACCATTAAAGTCATTTGTTCCTTATGGCTGATGTCAGGTGTGCAGCCCAGAATAACAGAATAATATCTTGCTGACTTCAGATGTGCCACAATCTTCTGTTTGACTTTTGTTGCCAGTAACTATATGATCTCATTTTGACTTGTTTTTCCAAGGTAGTGGTGTGTGTACATTTCTTTGGTGGTGACTCTTCTTAGATGCTCCTGGAGTACAGATTCAAACTCAGCCATCAGCTCCACAACTTTAAGGAAGTTTCCATTGTTTGGCACATACAGCTGATCTGAAATGCCACACAGTGCTAGGTTGTGGGTAGCAAGCATTCTCACAATGGCAATGAGTCTTTTCAGAACATTTTGCCAGTAAAGAGACTCTGATGCAATCTTCTCTTGATGCTGATCATCTATGGTGGCCTTTAACCTTAATCTCATCTGAAGTTCTTTCCACCTATGGAATGCTCTCTGGTGATTTGCTGCCTTCTCGTGGCAAGCCAGATTTCTAGCCAGATTTTTCCAGTCATTTGTTCCTAAAGAACCCAATGTGGCTGGAACATTAGACTGGAAGAGTTTGCAACAAAAACAGTATGCAGCATTCTGGGTTTTTGAGTATATAAGCCATGGCCTCTCCACTTTGTCACCATTGGGGATTTCACACCTGTAATGTGTTTGATGGAAACTTCTATTTTCATTGTCTTTGGGGAACATGAAGTTTTTCACTTGCTGTGGCCCACGCAATACAAGGAAGTCCCTCAGGCTACTGCTCAAGTGGGTCCACTATCCTGGATCATCTAGACTTAAGGAACTAAACTCAGCAGCAGCTGTTTCTTGCTCCTCCACCACACTCTTCTCTGATCTACACTTTCCTTCAGGAATGTGCATGGTTACATCCATTTGAGATGCAGATTCGGATGCTGCAGTAGCTGCCAGGTCACCTGCACTCTGACTAACTTGGAAGATCAGGCATCTCCTCATCACTCACATCCTCACTGGGGCTGGAAGGTTCACTGTGAACATTTGTGTCTATGTATCTCAGGAGAGCTCCTTCCTGCTTAGATGGAAAAGCTTCCTTTGCTTGCTTGCTTTTTCTGAATGCTGCCCCAGAGGGGCGTTTTCTTCTTTCACTCATGACTGCTGTTCTGTGCCAGCTATAGTGGCTCTCAACACTCAGTTGAAGGGGACAAATAAGCAGGCTGGTAGCAGGGCCTGAGTGAGGGAAGATATCAGCGTCTTAAGGGCATAACTGGCTCCTACTACTTCAGTTGACTGCCTGTTCTCCTCAAGTGGGTTCAGGGAAGCAGCAGGAAACAGAAAGCTCCCTGAGAAGCTGTGTTAATCAGTCCAGGCTCCTGGGGGTGCTGGAGAGGTACATAAGAGGCTCCTCCTCCTCTCTCTCCCTGCAGCTCTTGCTGCTTTCTGTTATTCCCTCTCACCTTTTCTCCTGCCTCCCTGTTATGTCTCTTGTGCCCTCCTTCCTCCAGCACAGCACTCCACCATCTCTGTGCATCTAGAGCAGAGAGAATACATATGCCCCAGCAACAGACACAATTTGCTACACTCTGGGTCCTAGCGGTGCCCCCCCCCCCCAGTCTGGCACCTGAGGCGGCCGCCTCAGTTTGCCTCATGGTAAGGCCAGCCCTGCTCACAGGGTCCCTTTTCAACTGGGCATTCCAGTCGAAAACTGGACACCTGGACACCCTAACCCAAGTATGAGCAGCTGAACCTCAATTAAGTGAAAGCAGAGCTCATTTTTGTTAGAGATTTTATGCCTCTCTTATCTCGCTATGTTTAGCACCTAGAGAATACATACTTGGTGTGTTAAAAGTGATAAAAGAGATAAGGATTTATTACCATCCTGTATGCATTATTTACAATAATGCTGAGAGGAGTAAATAGTAAAAGGAGACATCTGCTTATAAAGATCATCTTTTTCAACAGGAATAGCAATTACATTTGTATCTTTCTCTTTAAGCTACTTACAAAGAATGTTCAAAATACACCCGAGCCGCAAACTTTGGATTCAGATTTAGACCCAAATTATTTCAAAGTTCAGGAGCGTTCAGATGTAGGGCTTCAAGTTTGGTCCATTGTCAAAAGAAGGCAGCTGCACAGTTTGGATCCAGATCCAAACTTTTGAAAAGGTCAGGCCTATCTCATAGGAGCTATAATAAATACCATGAATGCAGGATTGTTTCCTGATAGTCTTTTTTTGGACTTCAATATTAATGACTACGTAAGAAAAGCAAATGTGTTCACCTTGTTCCCTTTATTCTATTTGTTGTGTGTACAATTAGAAGTCACATCTCTCCTCCTAAATAAGGCATTCTGTTTACTTTCAATAAAGGAAACAGGAACCCCCACTCCTGTTTCATATATGTTGTTTAACATCTTTTTTACTCCTATAGATCCAGCAGCTTTCCCACACAAGATCCCCCAGAGCATAGTGATTTCAAAGTACAGTTTGGCTCTGTCCTTTGACTTGGAAGGTGGTTCTCTGATTAAGTTATTGTTTCTCCAGATGGACCCAAGGTTTAAACTCAAGGAGTGGTATTTTTCCTATTTGTTTGTTCGTAGTTTAGCCTGGTATTTCTGGGTTGGCTGTGGGTCAGTCTATGCTCAGCCAGCAGCTGTAATGGCCAGTTCAAAGAGTCACTAAACCAAAACAAAACATTAGTTTGTTCAGTCATTCTTGTGTTACCAGGAACTTCCATTACTTTGACTTGGAAAAATATACCTAATCCCACTGAAACTTTCTCCAGTCAGTTTCTGATACAAAGGATCCGATGGTGGCCATTGTGGACTGTGGTGTCTTTGGGTCACAAGCCAATGATTAGAAGCTGGAGGGTTAACCCATTGTTGTTAATGTAGCCTCACACTCTACAAGGCAGCACGAATGGAGGGAAGGGATCCAGCACGGCAAGGGGGACAAGAGTGTAACTGAAATATCAGGTGAGGTGATTAGAGGAAACAGACTTCATGCTTGGCAGGATCTTCATCTTTAAGGTTTTGTGGATGATAGAATTTGTTCAGTTTATACACCTGCTGGAGGAGTGCTTTATTGGAATTTGGATCAGTCGTTGAGGCTAATTTAAACCACTGGGTAATGGAGAGAATAAGAACAAGAAAGAAAAGCAAAATCACAAGCATGTGTCTGTAATGATTTATGCACCTTTTCATCCCCATTGAAAGAGAATGTTTTGATTAATTTGCTGCAAGTTTTCTCCACTCGTTTACTTTAACATTTTCCTTTATCAGTAGACTTACATTTTAATATTAACAATCTGCTATGTATCTAGCTCTACTGTTGTAATGTGCTTATGAAAATAAAACCAGTTAAACACAATTATAGATGAAATAGAAGATAGTTACTGAAAAAATACATTAACCATTATTGAATTTGCCTTCGTATCCCTAGTGCTCTTTAGCTTTGAAAGGCAGCAACACCACATTTCATATCCCTTTTTGATGAGTTTCAGATGAGAGGCTTAGTCCTGCTTCTACTTTTGTGAACTTGGGCCCTGTGGGTGAACTAGGGCAGGAAAACCAAGTTTCTATAATAGATCTTAAACCAACTTTTGGGGATGGTTCTGAACTACTCAGATCAGATTTTGTCTGGAAATTGGAAAAACCTAAAGGGGAATTTCCTGCTATCTCATAAGAGTCAGGACTTGCAGGATTTCCATGCCAATTTATACATTCATAACTCTTACATGACTCGCATCAACTTCGGATAAGCATGTAAATTGTTGGGTACTTCTCTGAACCTTCTCCATCACTTCTTATGAGGGTCTTGGCAGTGGTGGATAGAGAGAAGAGGCTTGCCTGCCCTTGGCTGATTTGAGGCAGAAGATGGTCTTTCCCTGATGCTGTAGATGATTCTATCAGTGTGCCTTTGTGTGTCAGTTTTGCCTACCCACTTTCAGATGTCACCAGCCTCCACTTGATTTTGGAGCACACAGGCATAGGAAGAGATCAGAGGCATCCATTCAATAAACTGCAATCGGGTTTCCCTCCACTCTTAAGGACAAAATGAATCTTTCACTGACAGTTTAATCTACTGAAAGTCTGTGTAATTTATTTCAATCATCTTGTATCTGACTCTTCTGTTCACTGTCTGAAAAGCTGCAATCTATTTTCCTCCTCCCTCCCACCCCCACTCTCTGTTTCTTCCCCCCAAAGGAGGCGCACACTGCCATATGCACAACAATCTTAGGAAGTGGCCAGTTTAGGACAACTGAAGTGGAATTCAAGACATTACTGGAATTCTAATCTCAGACTGTTCTAGAAAATAACTTAACAGCTTTTTGCTTGTCCTCTTGGGTCTGCTGCTTGACAGGAAATGAGTTTGTAGGGTTCAGAGGCAGGTCACAGAACTCATGTCACTGCCAGCTGCTCTATGGACCCTAACATAGTGTTTTCAGAAACCTGATACACTTGCTTATTATTAAAGCCCTTTCTCCTTTCGGAGAAGTCATTCCTAAAGCCAGGTTCCATCAGACATACTGTTAGCATTTTACATCTTTTCCTCTCTGCATTCTTCTCAAGTGACACTTCTTATGACCTAGGACTCTAACCATGTGAAAAATGCTGTTTTGTAATTCAAGGCAGAGTGAACAATCACAGTCTTTTTGTGTGTCATTTGTTTTTAAGCATTTATTTTGCTTTTCCATCAAGCCACCCACATGTGACACCAAAAGGAAATCTGGACATTCCTAAAGTCTGAAATCTTAATTATGCAAGATGTATTTAACAGGAAATGCATATCAGATCTGGTTGATAAAAATTATTTTGGTGGCTGGACCGACCACTTCCATGCAGGACTTGAAATTTATTCCCAGGGCAATTTAAAAATATAGCTTCCACACGTCCTGGAATTCAATCAGCAAGTAAGTGGGATTTAGGCAAGGAAAAAGTTCAAATAGGCCATCGAGACTGATTACCTGATTCCATCTGCATAGTGTTTCTGAGATGGAAATTGCATGCTGACTAAATCCAAAAATATCAAATGTTTCAGCTATTACATGTGGGAGCCTAGTAAGAGAACAGCAATAGTGGGCACGTTGCAACTAATATATAACACACAACCTATGGCAAAAGTACCCTTTGTCATCCACTCTGTCAGCTGTGCTCTTGGGAAGATGTAAATTGAGTGGCTTTCAAACATCATCATATAGTGGAATGCCTGTTGAGAGAGAGAGCATCTCGGACATTTTACTCCCAACTCTGAGAGTTCAGGGTTCCCTTCCTTGAAGTCACTAGGTGCCCATGGAAAAGTAAGGGCACTATTAAAGAGAGCAGATGAAAATAAATTTGCTTTAATGCAGTGTGTCAGGCTGTTACATTAGTGCATTTTGTATCTGTTTCCTCTCTGCACTGGACTGCACATTTTAGTAGTTTGGAATGTCCACTCGTTGTGTGCACTCCCTACTGCCCTAAACTACTGTGCTAAACTCTATAGGTCACTTTTCAGTTTGGTTCAGTCCTCTCATATGTTTGCTACTTCTCTGGTACTAGTGTCATCTACTAACAGGCTCATGTTTGAATTTACATCAGAGAGACACCTGACAAGGAAGCAGACACACGTCACAAAAGGAATGTGGTTGGTTAGGGTTTGCGTTTTTTTCAGTTTAGTTTAACTGCTTTATTTTAAAAAAATAACTCACTGGAATTCCTAAGTGGCCTGGACTGGATGACATGTGGCAGACACTGTCATCACTACTTTAAAGAATGATAGATGCTTCACCATACACCATAGTTTGAGAAGCACTGCATAGATCGGTATACTGGCAAGTGCAATATAGGACAGTACCCCTCCACTGAACCTGACAGACATCCTTGTGAATTTACAAAATGTAGGATTCATTAGTGTTGAACAAGATGAGGGGGAGGGGTTCTGTTACATCAATATTACCTGAGGTATACAACATTGAGAGAATGGAGAACCAGGTGCAGAACAGGTAACCAGTAACACCTGAGACAACATGGACAGGACTGGATCATAGTCTACACGTGGGATTTTTCACAGTTTCATCGCTGACTTTCAATTGAATTTGTGTTCCTAAATCACTTTTCAAAAATCCCACCACATGGGCTTACCAGAGCCACTGGAGGGGAGGTATCCATCCATTATTAGCAGCTCACAGCCAAAAGCAGGAGGAAGGGAGTGGATCTAATAACTTACTTCATGGAAAAATATTGAAGTGATGTCCTTACTGTTGGAAAACTGGACTGAGTCCTCAGTCAGGGAAGTGATAGGACTTTTGGGCCTAGTTCCTCCACAGTTCCTCTGTGTGCAGGCAGACTTCTCCCTCTCCGAACTTCTAGAGCTGGAAAAAAATTATAGTTAGCCAGTGTTACCCTGACTGTCTAGTTCCTTTGCCTGAGCCCTGTGCCTCTACTGGGTGTCCTGCTCATACTAGTGGGGTTGCAGCACAAACAATTAGCAATGTACAAGATGTCTTGTTTTTCTGTGATGTGGCTGTATGGCTCTGACTACAGGGACCATACCCACAGTGGGAAGGAATAGCTAGGGAGAATATAAGGTGAAGTGAGCAGATCTGGGAGGATAAGCAGACTGAGAGCAAGAGGGGAGATTCATCGGAGCCCATTGGGATGAGCAGACTTCCTCTCAAGGGCAGCAACCTTGAGACTGCCATGTAAGAACTCCTCTGAGAACTCATCGAAGGCCACATACAGATTCAGTTGGTAACATCTCTAGAAGCTGTGGTCAGACATTGGCCCAGCAGAGCTCATCCATAGATGCCTCTCTATGCTCTGCCCAGGACATAGCTTCTTTCTGAGTGGTAAAAAGAGCTCTGAGTTTACTGGAGGGGAAGTTTGTGAGGGAGTAGGATTGTGGGATGTAGGCCTGAATCCAGCAGAAAATTACCTCTCTGGATGCCTTCTCCCACTTGAACAGTGCAAACAGGAACTTGGAGTTGCTTAAAAGATGTGGTCCAGGAAATGTAAGCTTTAAGTGTTCAGCACACAGCCTCGGAATGCCACCAGATACAGTTTAGCCTAGTCTAGCAACATTTCTCTTGGTTAAGGTAGACAGGTGAGACTTCCTTTGGAAGAAAACTGGGGCATGTTCAGATAATTAATCTCCCTGTGAGAAATAAGGCACAGGGGATTTCAAGCCAAGGCTGCAAGTTACAGTAACTCCTCGCTTAACGTTGTAGTTCTGTTCCTGAACAATGCAACTTTAAGCGAAAGGATGCTAAGCAAATCCAATTTCCCCATAAGAATTAATGTAAGGGTGGGGGAGTTAGGTTCCAGGGACATTTTTTTCACCAGACAAGATTATTTTATATATATACATACATACACACAGTATAAGTTTTAAACAAACAATTTAATACTGGTACACAGCGATGAAGATTGTGAAGCTTGGTTGAGGTGGTGGAGTCAGAGGGTGAAGAGGGTGGGATATTTCCCAGGGAATGCCTTACTGCTAAATGATGAACTAGCTTTTGGCTGAGCCCTCAAGGGTTAACCCATTGTTGTTAATGTAGCCTCACACTCTACAAGGCACTCGAATGGAGGGAAGGGAGACAGCATGGCAGAGAGAGACACACACCCTGTGAGAGAGAGAGAGAGAGAGCTGTGCATTGCCCCTTTAAGTACGCTGACACTACTCTAAGATGAGGGTGTACACTGCCTTTTTAAGTAGATCAGCAAGTTGAGACAGCCCCTGCTGCCAGCATGCTCCCTCCGTCCTGAGCCCTGTCATGCCCCCCATGGAGATGGGGTAAGTGGGGTGCAGAAGAAGGGGGAAAGGGGACACCCTGACATTAGCCCCCTCTCTCCCCCCTGCTGCACAGCAAGCAGGAGGCTCCCAGGAACAGGTCCAAGACAGAGGGCAGGAGCAGCAATGGCAGTGCGGGGAGGGACAGCTGAACTGCCAGCAACTGATAGCCTGCTGGGTGGCTGCCGCACAGGGAACTTAGGGGAGCGGAGAGCTGATGGGGGGCTGCCGGCCCACCCTGGTTCCAAGCCCCCAACAGCTAGCTCCAACAGGCCGCTCTTCCTGAAAACAGTGGACAAAGCAGGTGGCTGCCAAACAATGTTATAAGGGAGCATTGCACAACTTTAAACGAGCACGTTCCCTAATTGATCAGCAACGTAACAACCAAACAACGTTAACGTTAGGGGGAGGGATAGCTCAGTGGTTTGACCATTGGCCTGCTAAACCTAGGGTTGTGAGTTCAATCCTTGAGGGGGCCATTTGGAATCTGGGGCAAAAATTGGGGATTGGTCCTGCTTTGACCAGGGGTTTGAACTAGATGACCTCCTGAGGTCCCTTCCAACTCTTATATTCTATGTCTATGTCTAACCAGGACGACTTTAAATGAAGAATTACTGTATCTGATCCATTGTGACAGCAACTAGAAAGGCCACTATATCAAGTGATTGTCTATATATGTTCCACTCCTGGGACGTGTGTGCTCAAGATCAGAATCTTTTGGCCAGCAATCTCTGTTGGGGCCATGCTTGTGCCCTACGTGTCCTTGTGCTCTGTACCAAGGCCAGAGTGGTCCCAACCACCCTTAGTTCCTTTTTACCACCTGTAGCTAATGAGATGGAACACCGGCAATGTCTTCATTTCAACACGGCAAATATTTTTGTAGCTATTTATACATTTAGAGAGCAGCAGGCTTAGTATAGTTAGACTAGTTTTCCTTTGTGCCCATTGGTAGGTTAAAACTGTTGGTTTTTTGTGGAAAATTTTTCCCTGATGTTGGAACTAGATTATGATGAAACCTAAATCTCCTGAGTTCAAGAACTGCGCCTCTTATGAAGTGGATATACTGTTCAGCAATGGACACAGTAGATGCCTTTATCAACTGGAGGGGCACATCCCCAGTAGATGTAACATACATTATTACTTCTCAGAAAAGACAAATCCACAGAAGATTGCCTTAAGTTGTTTCTTTTGGATAAGGCTATGTGGCCTGCCTCAGATTCAGGCAAGAAAGACTTGCTGTTCCAGGGGTTCTGAGTCCAGAAGTGCCCTGATATGAACTCCATCTCAGCAGCATCTCCGTCTCCCAACTTTCTTCTATGGCTCAGGGTCGTCTGTCTGATTCTTGTAGGGCAGAGTAAAACTCCTCTAAGTTTGTGTGTAGTGAGGTACAAAGGGCAGCACTCTGGGAAACACGGGGACAGATACACCTTTGCTGAATGGTGCAAGAAAGGACTAAAATCACCTCATAAATCTTGAGTCCCTTTAGAGCCACAGACTAAATTGAGTACCGCTGAAGCACTCAGGACAAGGTTGTGCTGAAAGTCTGGTATCTCAGTCAGTGGTACGACAACCCCCAGTATTGAGTCTATGGTACCGGCACCAAGCTCCTCAGCACAGTTCACTTGGCACTGGCAACTCTGGCAGAATCTACCCCCACATTGCATTTCTTGGTGCTGCGATAATATATGGTACCAGGAGTCCTTTGTAGTACAACAGAGATAAAGTCTGTTACTATCCACGGTGCTGAAAACTTCAGTAGTGACACCAACTACTTCAGCTTCATCGGTACTGAGATCATCTGCATCACTAATAAAGGCTCACACAACAGTGAATCCTGGGGGACCTGTGAAAGCAGCATCTCCATTACATGTGTTCTTTCTCTTCATGTGACTCTAACTCCATGGAGGGATCCCCTGCCTGTCACTTCAGATCCCGTGCTGAGAGCCCTTTGAATCAGATGAGAAATGAGAACCTCCTATAGACCTCATGCTAAGAAATCTAGGGATAGTTGCACCTTGTAGTATTTCCCCACCTTGGCTTCCAGGTCCCTAGGCATACAATATGTTATCATGGCCCTACTGGAACCTGTGGGGATATTTCATCATGCAAGACAGCCTTTGCACCCTGTCCAGGATTAGTACCACCTCCCCGCCTCCCTCTCGGGGAGTGACAGTTGATCAAGCAACTTTCCATTAGACTGGTTAATCTTCAGATGAAGAATATCCTCCCAGGGAGGAACACTCCATACCAGCTGCTGTCTCCCCATCAACGCCTGATCCCATCCCTGCTGTGATGTTACACTTCATAATCTTTATGGAAATATGCTTATGATATGGATATGACATAACTAAGATATGTTTTATGCAAGATGGGTCATGTGAGATATTGAAAAGGTTATGATTTACTGAATATGATTATCCAATTTGTATGCATTTATCATTTCTGTGTCTAAATTTAGGATTATGGACTACGTAACAATTACAACTGGGTGTGTATTTGGAAGACACCCACCAGACAACAGGCCATCAGATTTGATGGGCCATTAGGAAGAAACAATAAGACTGTGGAGCTACTCATCTCTCTTCTTCCTGGGAGGCGTCCTGGGATGTAACTGTGACACTACTAGGTCAGGTGGTCTTGTCACCTGATACGAAACATTATCTTGGACTTCTTGTAACTTTCCACTAAAAGGAGAGGAGGACTTTTCAAGTTTGGGAAACAAAGGATTCCTGCCTTATGTAAATTTATTTAAGGGTGGGGAGGAAGGCAAATGGGGCTCTCCTCCATTGCCTACCCAAGAAGAAAGACTGCTGAAAGAACCTGAAAGGACAAAGAAACTAACCTGAAGGGAAAGGCAGGGGTGAGTCCAAACTGAGACAGGGATCCAGACTGTAAGAAGAAATAACTGGAACTCTGAGCTACAGAAACTCTGCATCCTGCCTAATTCAACATTTAGGATGAGAAATTATATTTTGTAACCTGTTTCTTTAGTGAATCAAGCTTAGTTTGCATGTCTTGTTTTATTTGCTCAGTAATCTGCTTTGTTCTGTTTGCTATCCCTTATAAGATGTGCCTTTTATAGTTAATAAATTTGTTTTGTTTATAATATTGCCCAGTTTGTGCAATTCATATCCACAGGGGGCAAGAAGCTGTGCATGTCTCTTCACATTGAGGAAGAGGGTGAATTTTTATGAGCTTGTGCTGTGCAGATTTTTCTATACCGTGCAAGACAATATACCTTTGGGTCTGCACTCCAAGGGAGGTGGGCACCTGAGTGCTGGGGCAAATCCCTTAAGCTGAGTCTTCCCAGAGCTGATGTCAGTGTCTGTGTCTTTCTGCAGCAGAGTGGGGCCCTGCCTGTGTTTGTGCTAGAGGAGGCTTAAGAACCTGGCTCAGCAAGACAGGTAAAAGGGGGCCCATACTGGCAGAACAGGTGGGCTCAGTGGTATCTCTTATTGATGGACTTCAAGGCTATTCTGTGTTGACTAGGATTATACACCCCAGCTCCCAAAAGGAAGCAGGGAGAAAACATCATATTTTAGATGAAGAACATCACCCACTGTCTTATACTACAAAAGGACCATGAAGCCTTCATGGAAGAGACCATGTTTTGAAAAAAGAAGACTTTCAATCTATACCCCAGCCACCTTTCATACTGTGACCACATTGAACAAATCCTCTTGACCAACCCGTCAAGTCCATGTTACAGTATTTTGAGTCTATAGGATCTTTACCCCTTCTCCTCTCTCTTTGGCCACCTCTTCTATTTCTTTTGGGAAACATAAACCTCAAACATCAAACCATTTACTTCTAGAGAGAGTCTGCATGGGGTCTTATTTTCATACCTTCACTGTTCGGGGATCTCTCTCATGACATTGTTGCTTTAAGAAGTGGAGACCTTTCTCACTCTAGGGGCAATAGAGGAAGTTTGGCTTTAATAGAGAGGAAATGGTTTTTATTCCAATGATTTCCTAATTCCAAATGGGAGGCGAAGGTAGTGCTCCAATCTGGATTTGAGGAGACTCATAGCTTTCATTCACAGCTTCAAATTCAGAATGGTAAACCTTTTTTGCACCCATACTTCTATTATTAGATCTATGGGACTGGTTTGTGGTTCTTGATCTGCAAGATGCTTACTTCTTTGTTTCTGTCACATGAAGTACCTGAGGTTTCAGGTAGAACGTACCGAGTTCTGTCTTTTGAACTGTTGACAGCATCAAGAGTTTTCATCAAATGACTTGTGGTGGTGGCGGCTTATCTCAGAAAACAGGAAATAGTGTACCCATACCTTGAGTGGCTGATCTGTGGCAAGTCACCTCAGCAGGTGAAGAATTCTATTAATCAAATCCTCCATCTTTTTCCTTGAGCCTGGGCCTAAGAAATTAACAAAGAAAAATCATTGATTCCAACACAGAGAATAGAGCCAGAGTTTCTGCCCCGGGGCAGATTAGAATCCTCAACCACCCTTATTAACCACATATTTTGGTGAGAACTTGCCTGAGTCTCCTAGGACATATGGTTTCCTGCATGTTCATCATGTAGCATGCCAGAGTTCACTTATGATGCACGCAGGACTGGCTGAACCTGTACCTTACTCACCATACCTATCAAATAGGCATCCTTTAGACCAGTGTTTCCGAACCAGTGTGCCAGAGCACACTGGTGTGCCGTCAGACACGAACAGGTGTGCCATGGAATTTAGAAAAAAATTGCTTGTGATGAGAAAAGAAATTCTTCTTCGAGTGATTGCTCACGTGTTTCCACAATAGCTGTGCATGCTCGCCACGTGCACCAGTGCCAGAAGTTTTTCCCCTAGCAGTACCCGTAGGGGAGAGCCCCTTGCGACACCTGGAGTGGCACCTCTATGGTGCGGTAAAAGGGGTGCTGCGCGCTCCTCCCACCCTCAGTTCCTTCTTGCTGCCAGTGAAGGTGCATCAGAACTGCTCTGGTCCAGCTTGTCTGCAGCTTTCCTCTTGTTCTCTTGTTCGTTCATAGTTAGTAGTACCTGTAGTTAAAGTGGTTTAGATTAGTGTGAGTTTAGTTTAATGCACCAGGGTCGGGGCATGCCCCATGCCCAGGGCTTTAAGTTGTGCGACACTTGCAGGCAGCTGATACCAGTGAGTGACCCGCATGCAGACTGTTTTCACTGTCTGGGGGAAACCCATATCAGCGATTACTGCAAGATTTGCAGATCTTTCAAGCCTCGGACCAAGAAAGAAAGGGACATTTGGCTCCAAGCCATTCTGATGGAGTCGGTGTTGACCCCAACTCCGGTGCACCACTCCAAGTTGGCACCAGGTACCGCGGTGTCAGTGCGCGGCGACCCTTCAGTGCCTTCTACCAGTCAGCACCGCTCCCCGTCCACGGGGCACGCCAAGAAGGCTAAGAAGAGGTTTTCTCTGCCGAAGCACCGGAGCCAAACCGGGGGAGAGACGAGACCCACGTTGGGCAGCTCTCGGTCCCTGTTGGCCTCCAGGCCTCTGACTCAGGTTGAGTGAAGTAGCCCGGCCCATTCGGCGCAGGCTTCCCCGGATGTCTGGGTGCCCTCCACACTGGAGGCCCTACAAGTGGTCCGGGACGTTATGTCTTTGCCGGTACCAAGGGCACCACCACCATTGGCTCCCTGGCCCAGAGGCAAGCCACCGCTTGGATCACCGCAGTTCCCTCCTGGTCGGTACCATTTGCAGTCGAGGGAATGTTCTCAATGCCGTTCACTGCTCAGCGACCATCCTGTGCATAGTCCATGCCAGTCACCGTCGACCCCCACCAGGTTGTCTGGCTGGGTTCCAACTGACAGGGGTTCCAGGCGCTGCTCCGCCTCAAGGGACCATAGACTTTGCCAAGGGAGTGAGCCCTGTCGAGACTGAGACAGACGGCGCCAGAGGTCCTCTTCTCTGAGAGGCTACCATAGCCCATCTCGATATGGGCATCAACACTGATCCCATTTGTTGTCTTGCTCCAGGACCCCACCTCAGCACTGCTCCCGCAGTCCTGGGTGTTGATCGCCGGCATCTCACCTTCGCGGATCCGCTCACCGGAGCCGATTACAGAGCAGCTGCTACTGGTGGTACTGTTCCTCTATGTTGGGATCACGGTCTCATGATCGGCACCATTCCCGATGCCACTGCTCCTCCCGGTCGCAGGACAGTGGCAGGTCGTATGCCAGCCCGGCCTCCCTTCGTAGTCGTCAGTCGATGGGACAGACTAGTCAGGCTGAACTCCTTGCCTGGCACTGTGGTACCAATGGGCCCTGTGGCCTCCGACGCAGCCCCCGGTGGGGGCTTGCTCAGTGGCCAGAGCCTCGGAAAGACTGTCGGCCTCCCTTTCCCAGCCTTCCAGAAAGAAGTCGGTGGGGTGTGCATCTTTGGTTCTTCGCCCCGAGGGCGGTCCAAGTGATGGGACCTCTGGTACCAGTGGGTATGCAGAGTACCGCGCCCGCATCCTCATCCTCCACTGATGAGACGATTACGGCCCCTCCTCCCTCTGTTCCACAGGAGGACTCTAAAGCCCACTAGGAACTATTGAAAAGGGTGGCATCAAGCCTCATCCTTCAGGCCAAGGAGGTGGAGGAACCCTCAGACTCCCTCTTCAATGTCCTATTGGCCTCGGTACTGGGCAGGGTGGCCCCCCCACTCCATGAAGGGGTGGCAAAAATTTCAAACACCTTGTGGCAAACCCCGGCTTTCTTGCCCTCCATCTCTAGGAGGGCAGAACTGAAGTACTTTGTGCTCGCCAAGGGGCATGAATACCTGTACACCCACCCTGCCCCCAACTCCCTGGTGGTCGAGTCAGTCAACCACACAGAGAGGCAGGGCCAACTGGCCCCCACTCTGAAAAATAAAGACTCAATAAGGCTGGACTTATTTAGGAGGAAGGTTTATTCGTCCTCGAATTTCCAGTTAAGGGTCGCGAACCATTAGGCTGTGCTGGGTCGGTATGAGTTCAATTTGGGGGGCTCTCTACCCAAATTCAAGGACTCCCTCCAGGAGCATGACAAGAAGGAGTTCAAAGGTCCGGTGGAGGAGGGTACAGCGGCTGCCAGGGCAACCCTGCAGGCGGCGTCGAATGCTGTGGATACAGCTGCAAAGTCTATGGCCTCCGCGCTGTCCATGAGGCGGGCATCGTGGCTCCTGCTGTTTGGGCTGTCCAGTGAGGCGCAGAACTCCTTGCAGGACCTCCCGTTCAATAGCAAGGCCCAGTTTGTGGAACAGATGGATGTGAAATTGCACAGCCTGAAAGATTCCCACAGTACGCTTAAGACACTTGGCCTCTATGTGTCAGCTCCGGCCAGGACCAAGTTTAAGCCTCAGCAGGCTCCCACCAAGGCCACCCACTCTAAATGCGAGCACCCTGATAAAAAGTCACGTGACTATAAGAAACACTTGCAGAGGCAGTCGTGATCTGCCCCCCAGCCTGAGTCCTCCAAGGGTAAACAGGCAGGGAAATGTCAGTTTTGATGGGATGCCTGGAAGCGACCTACCAGTTTATACCAGGGATCCACCCACAATAAACCAGTTGTGTGCTTTTCTCCCAGAGTGGTCGTGGCTGACTTTGAACCGTTGGGTCCTCAACTCCGTCTCCCGGGACTACACCCTCCAGTTTACCTGTACCCCGCCCGAACACTCTCTACCCCCGTCCCTTCTGGGGGACCCTTCTCATGAGGCCCTGCTCGAGCAGGAGGTGGGGCAGCTCCTTGGCCTAGGAGCGGTGGAGGTGGTGCCAGCGGAGTTCAAACTCAAGGGGTTCTACTCCCGCTGTTTCCTTATCCCGAAGGCCAAACGGGGGCTCAGGCCCATCCTGGACCTGCGAGGTCTGAATCACTACATGGTAAAGCTCAAGTTTCGCATGGTCTCTTTGGCCTCCATCATCCCCTCCCTGGATCCCGGGGACTGGTACGCCGCCCTCGATCTGCAGGACGTGTACTTCCACATTCATATATTCGAGGGGCATAGGCGCTTCCTCTGTTTCACGGTTGGGCAGGAGCACTACCAGTTTACTATCCTCCCGTTTTGGCCTGTCCACTGCTTCCAGGATATTCACAAAGTGCATGTCTGGGGTGGCGGCCTACCTCAGGTGCCGGGGGGTCCAGATCTTCCCCTATCTGGACGACTGGCCGGTCAAGGGCAGATCCCAGTTGCAGGTGCGGGATCATGTGGCGCTCCTCCTGTCCACATGCACCACCCTGGGCCTGTTGGTGAATGACACCAAGTCCACATTTGTCCCGGTACAGAGCATAGAGTTTATCGGGGCAGTCCTGAATGCAACATCGGCCAGGGTCTCCCTCCCACCAGACAGATTCGAGACCCTGAAAGGACTCATCGACACAGTCACAAGGTTCCCTGTGATGATAGCCAGAGCATGTCTCCAGCTCCTGGGTCACATGTCAGTGTACACTAATGTGGTTTGCCACACCAGACTCAGGATGAGGCTCCTCCAGCTCTGGTTGGCCTCGCTGTTCTCCCAGGCTAGAGACAGGATGGACAAGGTCCTCACTGTGTCCGAGCCAGTGATTGCTTCCCTACAACGGTGGTCCTCCCCGGGAAACATGCTCCGTGGGGTCCTGTTCGGGGGCATGCCCCCATCAGTGGAGCTGGTGTCCGACGCATCGGACCTGGGGTGGGGAGCCCATGGTGGGGACGTTCAGACCCAAGGTCTGTGGTCCGCGCAGGACCTGCCCTGCATACAAATGTCAAGGAACTCAGGGCAATCCAGCTGGCATGCGGGGCCTTCTGCTCACACCTGGAGGGCAGAGTGGTCAGGGTTCTCACGGACAACACGGCCTCAATATTTTACGTCAACAGGCAAGGCAGGGCCTGCTCCTCTGCCCTCTGCCAGGAAGCCCTCAGGCTGTGGGACTTCTGTATAGCCCACAACATTTACCCACAGGACTACCACCTAACGGGTGCCTGGAACTTGCAGGTGGATCACCTGAGTCAAGACTTCTCCTCTCAGCACAAGTGGTCTCTACACCCACAGGTGGTGCTCAGACTTTTCCGAGAGTGGGGAACTCCCTGGGGTGGGGGCTGGGATTGGGCGCTCTCTCCAATGCCTTCCTCCTGTTCTGGTCAGGCCAGCTTCTCTAAGCCTTCCCTCTGATCCCACTGATCGGCAAGGTCCTGGAAAAGATAAAAATGGACAGGGCCCGGGTCCTCCTGATTGCCCCAGCAGTTGCCCTGCCCTGGCCATTGCCATCCCGCCCAGACCTGCTCTCCCAGGACTAGGGCCGTCTCCTCCACCCCAACCTAGTGGCACTGCACCTCATGGCGTGGCTGCTCAATGGTTAGGCTGGGAGGAAAAGACATGCTTGGAAGTGGTTCAGCGCGTCCTCTTGGAAAGCAGGTGGCCCTCCACACGTCAAATCTCCTTGGCAAAGTGGTTTCGGTTTTCTCAATGGGTGGCTGAGCGGGGCGTTTCCCCCGTGGCTGCCCTGATCCAGCTCTTTTTAGACTACCTCCTTCACCTTAGAGCCCAAGGCCTGGCGCCCTCATCCATCAAGATGCACTTGGTGGCCATATCCGCCTTCCACCCGCCAGTGCAAGGGCACACGGTATTCTCCCATGCTATAACTGGCCGATTCCTTAAGGGATTGGATTGTCTCTTCCCGTATGTTAGGCCCCCAGTCCTGCAGTGGGACCTGAATTTGGTGCTGGCCCGTTGACGGGTCCCCCCTTTGAGCCGCTAGCTACATGCTCCTGGTCGCACCTCTCATGGAAGGTAGCCTTCCTGGTGGCGATCACATCAGCTAGACGGGTCTTGGAACTCAGGGCCCTGACTTCCAAGCCCCCGTACACGGTATACATAAGGATAAGGTCCAGCTCCACTCACATCCTTCGTTCCTCCCAAAGGTGGTCTCTGCCTACCACATGAGTCAAGACGTTTTCCTGCAGGTCCTCTGCCCCAAGCCCCATGCATCCAGTGAAGGGCACTGCCTCCACACGCTGGATATGAGATGAGCTCTGGCCTTTTACCTGGAGCAGACTAAGCCGTTGAGGAAGTCTTTGCACCTGTTCATCGCCTTGGCCAATTTCTGCTCTGAAGCTCTCCAACTGGATCACCTTGTGCATCCATACCTGTTACAACCTGGCGGGAATCCCTCCACCTTCAATTGTGAGGGCACACTTGACTAGGGCACAAGCCTCGTCGGCTACCTTTTAGCCCATGTCCCCATTCAGGACATTTGCAGGGCTGCCACATGGTCTTCAGTTCACACATTCACCTTGCACTATCCAATCGTCTCCCAGACCAGGGAAGACACTGTTGTTCTGTAGGGCTGTGCTCCGTCACAAGAGTTTGTGAACTCCTACCCACCTCCAACAGATATAGCTTGGAATCACCTATTGTGGAATACACATGAGCAATCACTCAAAGAAGAAAAGACAGTTACCTTTTCCATAACTGGTGTTCTTAGAGATGTGTTGCTCATGTCTACTCCACATCCCGCCCTCCTTCCTCTCTGTCAGAGTTGTCTGGAAAGAAGGAACTGAGGGTGGGGGGGAGGATGCAGCGCCCCTTATACCGCACCATAGAGGCGCCACTCCAGGGGTTGCTAGAGGCACTCCCCTACGGGTACTGCTAGGGGAAAAACTTCAAGCACCGGTGCATGTGGTGAGCACACACACCTATTGTGGAATAGACATGAGCAACACATCTCGAAGAACACCAGTTACGGAAATGGTAACTGTCTTTTCTCAATTTTAATTAGTGTCTTAACCAAACTGCATTTTTGTGCTGTTGCTCTTCGGGTGTATGTGTGTAAGACAGATGTCACACAATTGCACTCCAGTGATGTTGCCATTCGCGTGGCTGTGTTTTCTTATCATCCGTTAAGTTACAGTGGTGAATTTTGAATTGAAGACTCAAAAAATGGACAAACTTTTGAAGAAAAGGAATTCTGGCACCTCCATATCTACTTTCAGTGATGAAGCTGAACATGAACATAAAGTCCAACTGGTAAGCTAATGCTATTGTGAGAGTTATTTGCAATATTGATTTTTGTTAACAGGTAAATCATCTTGCTCTCTTCGACAATGTCTTTGTGTGGGGAGAATCTCAGACCACGCAGCGGTGCCAAGTAAGTTAATATGACACCTTACAAGCAAACATCCATCCCTTGCCAATAAGGGCACATATTTTTTTTGAGCGTTTGAAGGATCAAAATGAAAAACAAGTGCAAATGATGAAAGACCGTGTAACAGTTTCTGATAAACCATTGAAAGTAAGCTACTTCGCCACTGAATTTGCAGTGAAGGCAAAAAAGCTGTATACAGTTGCAGAAATACTAATTTTACCAACATGCAAAGAATTGGTGCAAATGCAGTCAATGAAATCACAAACGTTTCCCTTTCAGATAATAAGTCGCATTGATGACGTCAGCTTGACATTGAGACTGTGCTCCTAAAAAAAAATCAAAGCAATCAAAAAATTTGCACTGCAACTTGATGAATCAACAGATACCTGAAACCATGCTCATCTCTTGGCTAACATCTGGCACGTTGATGGAGATTTTTTTTTTTAATTATTTTAGCAGACAACTGCCAGGTCACATGACTGGAGAGTGTTTGCACAGATGGGACTGGCTCCATGACTGGCAAAGTGAAGGAGTTTGTAAGCAAGGTCAAAGAACAAAACTTTGGTGTCCCGGTGACCCACTGTTTCCTGCACCGTGAAGATCTCATGGCCAAAACACTGCCGAAAGAACTTTCCTTACTATTAGATGAAGCAATAAAGATACTGAACTTAATAAAATCGCAGTCCTTAAAATGTTGCCTTTTCTTGCTGTTGTGTGAGGAAATGGGAGCAGAACACCAGAGTTTAATTTTGCACACAGAAATACGCTGGCTTTTCCATGGAAAAGTTCTCTCATGTTTGTATGAGCTGAGAGAGGAATTAAAAATGTTCTTAACTTAACTGAGGATGTGGCATGGTGTGAAAAACTTGCCTCACTAGCTGGTATATTCTACCACCTCAATGAACTGAACAGGAAAATGCAAGATGGAAATGAGAATCTTCTCTCCTTCATGGATAAATTACATGAGTTTAGATCTAAGTTAGCCCTCTGACATGAAAAAAGTACCAAAAGGCACAATAGAAATGTTCCTCCTGGAAAACGTGGCAGAGTCTACTGGCGGTATTTTTGGTCAGAGTCGTTTCTGAGCATTTGAAAAGTCTGGAAGAAAAATTCAGCTCCTATTTTCCTTCATGCTATATAGAAGATTTTGACTGGGTCTGGGATCCTTGGATTTCCTCTGCAATGGAAAGTGCTAAGAATCTTACAACAATGACTTGAGCAATTTGCCGAATTAAAGATGAACCATTATTTTAAAATTAAGTTTGGCGGTGTGCCTCGGGATTCATTCTAGTTGACAGTGGCAGATGAATACACAGTAATCTTGGACCATGCTATCTCCATTTGGTTGTCATTTTCAACAACATACCTGTGCAAGTTAAGTATTTTTCGAGCCTGACTTACCTCAAAACCAAAGAGAACATCTGAGATGGGTGGAGCAGGAGTTCCAAGTTGCACTGTCAACATTTCCTACCAGGATTAAATGACTCTGCATATCAAGGCAAGCTCAAAATACCCATTAAAAGTAAGGTGGGGGGGTTGGTCATAATTTAGCATGGGGCTAGGGTGCGCTGCGCAAATCTTTTATTGAAGTAAGTGCCCTTAGACTGGGAAAGGTTGGGAAACACTGCTTCAGATACATGTAAGTGCATGTCCCTCCCTGAATTGATGGAAAGATCCAGGTCAAGTATGCAAGGGAGTACTATTCTCCGCATAAGATACTGGTGACCGATGTAACCCTCTTGGAGTGGGGAGCCCATCTTGACAATTATCCAGTTCAGGGGCTATCGACCTGCATGGAAATGCAAGTCCACGTTAATATGCCTGAGCTCAGAGCAATCACTCTGGCTTGTGCTGCTTGCCTCCCAATGATCCAAGGAGTGATAACACAAATTGTTTATGACAGACATGACTGTTATTATGTAAATAGACAAGGAGGTATTCCCTTCCAACCCCAGTCTCAGGAGGCGATTTGGTTCTGGTGCATCTGTCATTTGAGTCTGCCTATAGTGATATAGCTCCCAGGTCTCCAAAATGCCCTGGCAGACTGTCTAAGCAGACATTTCTCCATGGTCCACAAGTTGTCTATCAAGGAATTCATTACAAGAGACATCTTCCAAGAATGGGGTCAACAATCAGACCTCTTTGCAACAGACAGGAACAAGAAATGTCCCATCTTCTGCTCCAGGTGAAGCCAATCCCCAGGATCCATATCAGAGGCATTCCTCATACCAGGGTCTCCAAGGATGACTTGCACTTTCCCTCCCACCCCCCAGATCCTGAGAGCATTAAGGAAGGTCAGACAAGACTCTGCCACAGTCACCATATAGCACCTGCTTGGCCAAGTCAGTTTTGGTATACAGACCTCATGACATTGTCCACTTGTTCTCCAGAATGCTTAGCTCTTTCATCAGACTTTATCTCCCAGGATGATGGCATCTTCCTTCATCCACACCTCAGTCTGAATGTTGGCTGAATGACTGACTCCTGGACATCTTAAAACATTTGAATCCCAAGTAGAAAAGACTCCAATACGCTAACTTATGCTGCCAAATGGAGGAGGTTCCAGTATGGGCTAAGCAGTCAGTTACCTCCTATGGTTACCAAATTCCCGGCTGTCCTAGATTACTTGCTAATACTCAAGAATTCTGGAGTAACTCTTAGTTCTGCTAAGGTGCGCTTAGCAACTACATTGGCATGCCATTCCCCCAATCCAGGGATACACAATCTTCTCCCACCCAACTAATTAGGGCTAGTCTACACTAACAGGCTATATTGGCACAGATGGGGCTGTGCCATTGTAGCACATCTGGTGAAGCTGCGCTATGCCAGCAGGAACATGCTTTCCCATCAGCATAATTACTCCACCTCTACGAGAGGTGGAAGCTATGCCAGCAGGAGAGCACTTTCCCATCAGCATAGCACGCCATGGATACCGCTTTAAGTTGATGTAATTTGTGTCACTCAGAGCAGTGGCTTTTTCACTCCCTTGAGCAAGATAAGTAACATTGACTTAAGTGCCAGTGTAGACAAGTCTTCAGATTCCTAAATAGTCTTTCACATAGCTATCCCCATTTAGGGAGCTGTCTCCCTAGGACCATAATGTGGCCCTAGTGGGTTTAAAAGGATCCCCATTTGAACTATTATCAACTTGCTCTTTGCTACATTTATACAGGAAACAGAATTTTAGTAGCAATTATATGAACCAGAAAAACTGAGTAAATTCAGGCTCTCTGTGATTTTTTCCATGAGGATAAGGTCACTCTAAGGCCCCACCCCAAACTTGATAGTCACTGATTTCCATTTGAAATGTACCGGTCTTTCCCAAACCACATACATACCACTGAGGGGAGGCTAGATTACATATATTGGTGGCCCTCAGAATATTATTCTATTTGCATACAACTAAACCATTTAGAAACTGAGACTCTTTCTAGTGTGGGCAGATGGATTGAAAGGACAAGCTATTTCAACCCAGAGACGTTCAATGTGGGTATCTAGCGGTACTGGACTCTGTTAAGAGCTATCTAATTTAATGGGCTACATCTGTGCAATCTAGGAAGTGTTAGGGAGGCTGGGCAGAGCAGTGAAAGACCAGCTGGAAAACTGAGGATGAGTGGCTCCTGTACTGCACAGTGCCACAAGGGAGTGCTCTGGTAAGGATGTGCAATAACAGGGTTACCTTACAGTAGCTGTGGTTCTGTGATATGCATTGTCAATGTATATTCCATGATCCGCCTTCTTCCCACCCCTGCTACGGACTCTAATAACACCTGGAACCTACATTAGTGAAGGAACTGAAGGACAGTCTGTCCTGCTCCGCCCTTTATGCCCTTGGTACTGGGCACGAGGACCATTAGGGCAGGAACATAGGTGAGCCCCAGCAGACACTGGTGGCAAATCTCGAGTGCATGAGGTCTGACGAGTGTAAGATAATTACTGTTTCTTTGTGGGACTGGCCAAACGGAACAGGGACGGTGAGCCTGAGCAGTGGGCATCAGCACTAGGTGTAGGATTCAAAAGGGAATAAAAGATTTAGTGATAAGGTCTCTGGTTTTCCTTGGTGAAGCATGATTTGTCCAGCAGCGAGGCAGGGGGTTGACTAAATGAACAGACAGTTTCTTCTCTCCGTAAATGTCAATGTTTCTAAGAACAGGTTGTGAGTATACGTGTGGTCTTACCGTTAAAACTCAAGCCATTCCTAACAACATAAAGGATGCCGAAGATAATTTAACAGTCCTAGAAATATTGCAAAAATGACCTAATAAATCACCTATATATGGGGGAAAGAAAAGTGGGGCAAGGTGGGGGTGGGGGGGGTAAGGGCAGAGGAAGGACAGGATGCTCCAGCCCCTCAAGGAATGAAAACAATTTGGGATAAGTTTCTCTTTCTCAAAATAACAAAGCAACAAAACAAAAATGTAAGTTATTTTAATTGACTGTGTCTGACTCCCCAGGGGATGTTGTATTCTATTAACTGGCTGTGTTTGGCTCTCTGGGGGATATTTCATTCCTCAGCATTTGGACAACAGAAGTGGAAACGTTGAGTGCTTATTTGTAGGTATATTCAGAAGTCAGACCACAATGAGATCAAAGCTTGACTTAGGAAGCGCTTAGGATGCAAATGGAATAGATGGAGGGTGTGCAGAGATACTGATCTCCATTTCACGTTTGTAAATCTGCAGTAACATCATTTAACTCGGTGACATGACTCTGGATTTCTATTAGTGTAATTGAGATCAAAGGACCTGGTTCAGCCCTTGCCAACAGCATTGTAAATGAGGAGTAACTCCACTGAAGTTGGTGGACTTATATTTACTGTGTAAGAAAGGGGAGAGTCTGGCCCGTTACGGATACGATTTGTTTTGTTTAGTTACACTCCGTCCCCTGAGGAAAGAGACGGGGCGGCGAGTTACAGGGGCCGGCGGTGCCCGGAGGTTCCAGCAAAATCAGGGCATGGGGGGGGGCCCGGCTCCACCACTGTTCGGGGCTGGGTCTCTCCTCCGGCCCCGCGCGCCGCGGCTCGAGCGTCCCCCGGCCCCGCGCGCCGCCCCTGCGCGCCTCTCCGGGCCCCGCGCGCCGCGCCTCGAGCGTCCGCCGCCCCTGCGCGCCTCCACCGGCCTCGCGCGCCGCGCCTCGAGCGTCCCCCGGCCCCGCGCGCCGCCCCCGCGCGCCTCCCCCAAGCGTCCCCGGCTGCCCGCTGCAGCTCCGCGCTACGCTTCCTCGACGGCCGCGGCCACGGTCGGCTACAAGGGAGCGGCACCTGGGCCAGGCCGAGGCAGCTGCTGCGCCTGCGGAGGGAGGAGGCGCATGGCAGCCCCCCCGCGGCCGGTGATTCCGAGTCGACTCCGGGGGTGGGGAGTTTATGCTGGCTGGACTTCCTGAGCAGCAGCCTGGGGGCGGGGCTTGGGTGAGTGTCATGCTGGGGGGGGACCGGGGAGGCCCCCCTCCCTTTCCTGGAGCTCACTGCTGCTGCTGCCCGTGGGGAAAAGGCTGGGGGGAGTCCTCCTCTCTGGCCCCCAGCCCCAGGGTAGCCTGCCTGCTACACCCCAAACTCTGCATCCCTAGCCCCGTGTCCCGCACCCCCTACCTCACCCCAACCCTGTCCCAGCCCAGAGCCTGCACCCAGCACCCAAACTCTCTTCCACAGCCTGCACCCCTCCGGCACCCAAACTCCCTCCCAGAGCCTGCACCCCCTTCTGCACTCCAACCCCCTGCCCCAGCCCAGAGCCTGCACCCCTTCAGCACCCAAACTCCCTCCCAGAGCCTGCACCCCTTCAGCACCCAAACTCCCTCCCAGAGCCTGCACCCCCTTCTGCACTCCAACCCCCTGCCCCAGCCCAGAGCCTGCACCCAGCACCCAAACTCTCTTCCACAGCCTGCACCCCTCCAGCACCCAAACTCCCTCCCAGAGCCTGCACCCCCTTCTGCACTCCAACCCCCTGCCCCAGCCCAGAGCCTGCACCCAGCACCCAAACTCCATCTCAGAGCCCACACCCCTCCTGCACCCAAACTCCCTCCCAGAGCCTCAGGCAGGTGTGGGTGGGGTGGGACTTGGACCCGTTCTGAGCACCACCAATAATTATATAAACCTGCAGCCCCTGGAAAGGGAAGAGAGAAGCTTTTGGTGTCCTCTCACTTTCCACTTTCTTTTACTCTGTTTTGTATTGGGTTTTTAAACAAAAAAAAGGGGAGAGGGTAGTGAAGTGCATTAAAGAGCTAGTCCCTAATAAAGAACTCTCATGAAAAGGGTTATATAGAGCGGCCTTTGCATAAGAACCTCATAGTGTGTATGCATAATGACCCAGCAAATTCATTTGGGTGGAGTAGTCGAACTCTTCCCTGCTTCTTGCATTAGAAAACAGAACAGCGCTTCCCAGTGCAAGATTTTGATTGCAATGGGAGTTAAAGGCATTGGATCGAAGAAAAAAATTGTTCATGGTTTGTCAAACACAAAAGGTTAATGTTTCCAAGAGTCATTCAGAGCTGTATTCTGGGTACAGTCCTGCAAACACTTGCTCATATGTGTAGAATCCTATAAGCAAAACTCAAGCTTAAAGGGTCATCATTTTCTGGAATGGACTAGATACAAATGGTTCCAGGTATCACACCTGCTTCTGAAGCTTCCTGCCAGTTTTTGTCATTTTTCATATTTCCCTTTAAAATATTTTTCTCCTGCTGTTGTGTGAAAGACCCACCCAAATAGGGAAAACAGACTAAATGGTAGAACTAACTGTACATACCATGCTGTCAAACATGCAAAATAAACAACCTGGAAAAAAAGAAAATCTATTTCTCTTTTCTAGTCATCTGAGGTGTGACAGGTAACAGTAGGTGGAAAAACATTGTCAGAAATTTGATGTGGTTTTTTTTTTATATATAGTAGATGGTGTTCCTTTAATTCCCCCTGGAGCGCTGGTGGCTGGATGCACCAAATTATTAATGTTGTCTTGGGCCCTGTGGGGGACATTTTCCTTCCAGATAAACACATTTTTTTCCTTGAATATTTTTGGTTTTCCTTGTGCAGCAGCTTTGTAATCATCTCTTGGGGCCTGATCGAAAGCCCATTGAAGCCACAAGGAGCATCTTTCCATAAACTTCAATGAGTTTTGGACCAGACGCTTGGGGAATCGAGCATGACTTCTCTCTCCAATTTTCCTCCTCCCCCCTTCAAAGTGGTTGCAAAACTGGCGACATGCATGGAACATTCTCTTTGTAGTTTTTGTGCTCTTCCTCCATCCCAGGGTTTATGGGAGGCTATAAATCACACTGATCATGGATGCAGGGTTTATTGTTTATGTTTTCTGTCTCAAGCTGTTTAGCCACAGAATGCCAAGGTGCATATTTTCTGCCCTTGTGAATCTGCTGTTGTAATAAGTTTTTGTTTACATAGTGTCTGTCCATTGTAGCTTTCAAAGCATTTCATAATCAGAAAAGTTCAAAACTCTAATAAAGTTTTAAAAAAATAAGAGTTACAAGTGAATTGCAGTGTTTTTGAGAACTTTGCCAGCTTTCCCCTTTTGTAGAAGTACTTCTCAGGGCCAGGGCATGAGTGGCATTTTTCTTTGGCCGTGCTGTTTTGCTGGGCTGAATGTAGATTTGCTGCACTGCTATAAAGTGGGGCTTGCAATACTGTGGCTTACCTCAAGGTGATTTCACTGAGACTACTTGCATAGTAAAAGACTACACCATGTGTATGGGGGGAGGCGAGTCAGAATCCAGACCCAGAGTATCCAGAGCAGGGAGGGACAGCTCAGTGGTTTGAGCATTGGCCTGAAATTGGCCAAAATCCTTGAGGGGGACATTTAGGGATCTGGGGCAAAAATTGGGGATTGGTCCTACTTTGAGCGGGGGGTGGACTAGATGACCTCCTGAGGTCCATTCCAACCCTGATATTCTATGATTCTAAGAGTAAGTGAGGATTAGTCATAAGTAATAGTTGCAGACCTGAGTTTTAGATATACCTAACTTTAGCTTGAGGGTTTGATCCTGTAAAGTGAAAATCCTAATTTACACAAGTAGTCCAGGATCACGTGAATGTGTCACTGAAGCCATATTAAGTACATGCTTTTATAAACTGCACCATTGCAAACTGCATTTTTGTTAACAGTCGCCTGACCCCTACTACTGTATTGGAATTTCCTGTAATGCAAATGTTTGAATTGTGGTGGGCTGTCTGATACAAATGGAAACTTTAAACCAAATTGGGAGGTGCATCAAATGTGAAAGTAGGGAAACACGTTTATAAGAAATAGCAGCACTGAATTAATTCTGGTAAGTAAATATGACTAAGTATGAAGCATTAGGGTTATTCCCTGATATATTTTAGTGGGGATGGGCAGTCTGATGATAAGCATAAGGATGACCATTCTGAGAGAAACAAACTTGCAAATAACTATGAGGAACTGAAGACCTGTTTTCAAATGGTACATTATAAATTACAAAATGAATTAATCCTATTCCCTCTGTTGGAAATGCAAGACAGTCTGAGAAAATACCTTAATGGAACTCCATTAAATAAAAATCATCGACTAAAACAAACCAAAATTCGGTAAGACTTGGTAAATTAAGCCTGGGCAGTTTTGCTTGAAAATTGGCATGGAAATTAAAAACGGATAGAGCTTGGCTGGAAATATATACATTGTGCATATATTTAAAATGCTGCTGGGAAAAGCCAAGGCACTTTATATTTTAATCAGCTATACAAAAAAAAATGTTAAACTGTCTAAAAATTTTAAATTAAAAATGGTTAAATGCCATAAGAAATTTATTGTGGGTTTTTTCTTCTATTGCTTAGTACACATACTGTTCAATAACAATTTCAGAAAATGTATGCAAACAGAATTGTACAAACATGTAAGTTGGCAGATTTTGCCTTTGATACATTTGGGGGTTAATGACCAACTTCTCTGACAAATTTTGCAACAGGCAAAACCAAACCTGTTTTTTGTCCTTGCATGTATTCACACTTTCTGCATCAGAATGGAGAGGGAGAAGCTCTTGAGCTCAAAGGTCAGAGTTTGCTACATTATATGATAGTTTTATCTGAAACCTGTGTACCGGTTCACCACGTACAAAAGAATGTAGAAAGGAGAAACCCACTGGGGCATCAGTAGGAAACGATTGTTTTTAAAATTCATCGGGAATTGGTGAAAGCTCAAATTTATATCCAGTGCTAGGTACTCTGTTGACTCTATATAAAAATGTTGTTTGTTGTTATCTTATTTGGTTTTCTTTAATATAGATATGTTAATTTTTAATCATGTAAAGGATATCTCCAAAATCACCATGTATTCCATAGGGTGATTGCACAAAGAGGGTTAAGAATGCAAAAGGCCCTGCCCTAAATCCCACAGGGTGGCAGTGTCGCTTTTCTGACCATAGGGGTGGGGGGTACTCAGTGCCATCTGTGTGGGCTAAATTTCACTAATAGTATCAGACTAGGAGGAACACGGAGACATCAGTCTATTCATATGTGATAAGTTCTCCACATGAGCAGATTTATCTAATTATTCCATATGGGTGCAATTCTATTCTGAACTATGAAAAAATGGGACTTTCCTACTCAGTAGATCTGTTCCACGTGTATATTTAGTGACAAATATAAGTGTTTACTTTTTTATTTCTGTTAGCTCTGCAGTGCTGAGAATAAGCTGCATTCTTTTCCTCCCTGTGAATCATCAACAGACTTGATTACTGAATTCCAGGCATTGGTGCCTGTGCAAACCTTTGAAGGCACAGACATGTCACTGAGGTCATAATTTGGCCTACAGAATCAGATGATGTTGTTCAAAAGGAAAGAACCCAGCTTCACTCTCAGATCCCAGGCTGATTTTGCTGGGCTGGTGTTTGGGAAAAAAAAAACATGCTACTTGTAAACTGAAATGGAAATAGCTGAGATACAATAAGCATGGAACCACACGATGTGATTATCTTTCCATAGCGTAACCATGATTTAAGGCCAATATTATGAGATTAACTGGAGTGTAAGTCGTGTGAAGGTCTTGTGCAGGCTCTGTGCCCCATGAGGAGAATTTCACTCTATGCTGTAGCTATGGGTCATGAATTTGGCTTTCATGAGTTTCGGTAGTATTACGCCTGCTCCATGCTTAAAACTACCCTTGAAATACAATTACAATTGAGAAGCATACAAAAATCAGGAGATACAGAAGTAAGGCTGAAAGGCCTTAACTGTGCTACCCGTGTGCCTTTTTAAGAATGGTCTCTCTTCGTATGTTTATAAATAGAACTGGTTGAGAATTTTCTGTCAATGTCTCGGTTTGGGAATGTTGAAACAAAACATTTCCAAATTATTTTGATTTAAAACTTCCCACTTGGGAAAAAAAGATTAGTATTTCAATCTTTTGTCTCAATTTAGGATGAAAGCTAACTTTAAAATAATGGAATTTCCCACAGGATGTAAATTCTGAGTGGGTTGTTTTTTTTACCAGCTCTATTTATAAACTATTTGTTTGTAGAAATGAGACCAAACCCAAATCTAGATCTATCCATTTTAAACCCCTAGATTATCTTGAAACTGAGACATTTGATTTTTATCCTTGCAGCCGTCCACCTTATCTGTATAACAGAACTATTTTAAAACCCCTGATCCGAACACCCACAGACTTTGAAAAAGTTCCAGTCTCAATCTGAATTTTGCAGTTCAGACCCATTTCTAGTTGTTGTTTTGCTTCTGCCCTGCTATCAATACAAATAACGAAATCGCTGCAGCAATCACTGAGGAGAGGTGACTCACATACGGGAGACAAAAGCCATTCATGCCATGATTATAGAAGTCATTTTGATACAGTAAACAAATATTTTTGGGAGGACAAAACCCAAAATATTAAATGCCACCCCCACACAAAAATCCAAACAATACCCCCATGATTAAGTGATGACGCTTTTTCTGATTTGGGTTCGTGAACTAACTGGACAATGTTTGTCATTTTAACAAACTGTCAGGAATACATAGGTAGCTGTAACTTGCAGTGCTTTAATACCTGCTGTGACATGAGATGTTTGCAAGGTAAAAGGTAATAGCACAAAAATGATAGCAGAGTGTCACATTCTTCCTCCTGTGCAACTGCAGCATGTGCATGCCAAGCCATTCTTATCCGAGCTCAAGGACCTGAATGCTTCTCTTTCCACCTCTGTGTCAGCTGCTATCATGAGTATTGCCACATTCTGGAAAATGGGCAATTAAAGAAGTGAAGAGGCGCCCCAGTGTTAGCGCAGCTGTGATGGGAGGTCTCCGTAGTGGTAATATTCCTGATGTACCTTATTTATTTAATAGATGGAATTAACAACAGGAAGGAGGATTCAGATATCGTCTTCTGTCAGGGTAGGTATTGCCTTAGGCAATATACATATTTGAGCTAATTTCAGTTTGTGGCTAGCTTTGGTCCAGCTTATTTCTTGTGTTTCACTCACTTATTGTTGCTGAAAATAAAAACAAAACCAACCCTGCCCTTTCCTCTAATACCCATGTGGATAGGTTAGGTCCAGGTCTCTATTCCCATATTTATTTAATTGTTTTGTTTTTATTTCCCAACACTATTGGCATCGACTGCAGCAGCTCTCGCTTCTGCAGCAAAGGTCATGTTTATTCCCTTCTATAGCTTCTCTGACAGATACTGCGGAGAGAAGCTGTGGGGTGACGTAAGATCTCATTCTGTATTTAATTATAGTCTCCAACCTTCCCAAAGCAGTCGGGGGGGGGGGGGGCAGAGGGGGCGGACTTTTGTCACAAAATGGGTATTTGTGTTGCTGGACAGCCAAAACCTTAAGAACCTCTCTGACTTTGAGACTATAGCATTATAAGACCAAGAAGTTGGAATCCTTATGCTCCACCCTTCTCAGGTACTATTCACTCCAAACAGTTCTTGACCTGAGTAATTCCAGAACTACTTGTTTTTGAGTAATTTTGATTCACTGTTGCATTATCCTAGTGAATGATGAATTCTCTCCTTTCATTTATTTCCGTCTCTTAGAGTTATGATGAAGTAGATCATAAATCAGTGGGTGAACCCTTGATTTCTAACCTCCCAGGTGTGTGCTCTTTCTCTAGCCTTAAGTTACTGATAATTCCATTTCTTCCTGTGGATTCTCAGGTGTCTGCTGGAGGTAGCCTCAAGCCACAAAATCTGGATTTTGAAGATCCCCCAGAGTTCCTGGGTGTTTTGGATCCAGAACTTTAGTTTGGCCCATTTGTAGAAGTTGGATAGGGTTTATATTTTCATCACACCTGGGGTGAAATTCGAGCCCCAGTGAAATCAGTGGGAGTTTTGCCATTGCTTAAAGAGGAAGTAGGATTTCATCTCAAAAGTTTATGGGGGTTGGGAGGTGTCTTTGGATCCAGAGTTTCTTTTTGGGCCACTTTCTAGTACAGAGAGGCTACTCACTAATAACTCTAGCTCTTTGAGGCTGTTGCTGCCACATATTCACGCTGTAGGGAAACTCTAGTACTTCAGAGGTTTAGAACCACAAGGCCAAGCGTGTGGAGCCAGGAGTATCTCCTTAGTGGAATACCCAACAGCAGGGTTCTTGCCACAGAGGCATCACAAGACAATGTGTCTGAAGACTACTTGAACATTATCAATGTCCTTGGCTGCCATTGCAGTGACCCAGACCTCAGCTAGGCTATGTATAGTTGCCACCCGTTGGGATTTTTCCCAGACCATCCAGGTTTTGGCTTCTGTGTCCAGGTGCCATTTAGGATTGCCAGGTGCCTGGTTTTTGACCAGAAAGTCCAGAAAGGGAACCTGGCAATCCTAAATGGCACCTGAACCAAAAGTCTGGTTACCATGGGGCTGGCGGAGATGCTGGGTCATTAACCTGTGCCAGCCCCTGCTCAGCCAGGGCCACCTCCTACCTTCGGGCAGTCTCCTTGAGACAATCCAGTGAGCGATGGGGGAGAAGAGCAAGCGATAGGGACGGGACCTTAGGTGAAGAGGTGGAGCTAGGGAGGGACCTTGGGGGATGGGGGGAAAGAGGTGGGGCCGGGGCAGGGCCTCAGGGTCCAGTTACCAGCAATTAGAAAGCTGGCAACCTTAAGGTTATGCCTACTGTAAGGAGAGGGACAGGCAACCAAATACAATGGGAATAACCTTAAAGTTTTACACTTTATAAAAGAAAACCCAAGAATTTGTCAAGAACATAAATTATACAAGGTAACATAAAATACTCATTTAGGAAAATTGTAAATTACCAGAACAATGAAAGAAATTTTTTCTTCAACATGCTGTCCCATCCCCAAGAAGGAATCCATTCCTCATTTACCTGGCTGCAAAGTCTAGTTTCACCCCTGCACTCCCACCTTTGCCTCTCTCTGGTTTGTGACATTCCTTCAATTCGATGCTCCAGTGACCACACCCCTTTCCAAAAGGTTCACCTGTTACTGACAGCGCCTCACTTGGAGAGCTACACCCATCGACCAAGCACCCAAACTGTATCCCCTTTGTCAGCATCAGAATGGTCAGTCTCACTGTTCGTACCTTCCATGCCCCTTGCGCCCGAGCTCCTTCCACACTGCTCAAGTTTCCTCTAGCGTCGCTTCCTCAGCACATCCTCTTTTCCCCAAGTGCCACCTCTTTTTGCCTCTATCCTCTTTAACCACTTTCCAACCACCTCCTCTCTAGCAGCTCCAAGCCCCCTCCCTAGCTCAAGCTGCCCTCTCCTGGCCTGTCTCTCAGCCCAGGAAAGCCTTCTATGCTGCTGCATCGTAGCTGCAAACTCTAACACTACCCCTCTTGATTGAAACTGCAGCAGGTTCTAGTGCTAGGGAAAAGTTTACTTCACAATCTCCAGCCCCTGTGGGAGAGGATGTAGCCAAGGGAGGATCTGCTCCCACGTGGTGCTTTTGATGTTTAGCCAAGATACTTAACAGTCTGACACTGATATTGCAAAGGTGCTAAAAGTGATCTCTCGTTCCCCAGAATAGTCATTCTCCATGACTCTGTCTTTCAATGAGGAGCCTGAGATCCCTTCTCCTTCACCAAAGCCACCACACCTAACAAGGATTTTGGTGTCAGAGCCTTGCTGTGGCACCTGATACAACCTATCCATCTTAGTTATGGCAGGTTTGGAGGTTGTGTTCAAACTCCAGAGTCCATTTGTTTATTGCAAACTAGATCTGTCCCTTTTCTCTCAACCTCAGGATGTCCGATAACTAGATTTATAGTCTTTAATGGTGGTAGCAGTAACAAAAGAAAAAAGTCATTAGATAAACTGGCAATGGAGATGGCCAGTTGAGTTTGGGGTTTTGTAGGTCACCCCTACACTGTGCTTCTGGCTACCTATTGTTTCTATAATGTTCCTCCTTCCTACACTACACAGCAAACCCCAAAAGCTGCTCTCTTATCTCCCAGTTCTCCTCACCCCTACCCCACAACCTGAAAAGAACATGGTGGTGCTACTGTTGAATGTCAGGAGTAAGCAAATGCTATTCTATGTTCTACCTGTTAAGGGGAAACATACGTCCTGACAATCCATGTGACTAGATATCCCCAGCTACTAATTGATGATTCTTTAGGTTCTACTTTTCTGCAGAAAGGGACTTAGAGGTTACAGTGGACGAGAAGCTGGATATGAGTTAACAGTGTGCCCTTGTTGCCAAGAAGGCCAATGGCATTTTGGGCTGTATAAGTAGGAGCATTGCAGGCAGATCGAGGGACATGATCATTCCCCTCTATTTGGCATTGTTGAGGCCTCATTTGGAGTGCTGTGTCCAGTTTTGGGCCCCACACTACAAGAAGGATGTGGAAAAATTGGAAAGAGTCCAGTGGAGGGCAACAAAAATTATTAGGGGGCTGGAGCACATGACTTATGAGGAGAGGCTGAGGGAACTGGGATTATTTAGTCTGCGGAAGAGAAGAATGAAGCGGGATTTGATAGCTGCTTTCAAAGAGTATGGATCTAGACTGTTCTCAGTGGTAGCAGATGGCGGAACAAGGAGTAATGGTCTCAAGTTGCAGTGGGGGAGGCTTAGGTTGGATATTAGGAAAAACTTTTTCACTAGGAGGGTGGTGAAGCACTGGAATGGATTACCTAGGGAGCTGGTGGAATCACCTTCCTTTGAGGTTTTTAAGGTCAGGCTTGACAAAGCTCTGGCTGGGATGATTTAGTTGGGGATCGGTCCTGCTTTGAGCAGGGGGTTGGACTGGATGACCTCCTGAGGTCCTTTCCAACCCTGATATTCTATGATTACTTAGCCCTTCCTGTTCTGGACAGTCTTTATGTGAGCCTAGGGATGGAAGTGTCTCGTTCTACAGCCATATGCTAATAATGCGCCCTCTATAAGCAGTACCTGCCTCTGCTTTTACCCCTGGATCTAGACTGTTACTGTTTCAGGACACCCAAATAGCCAATGGCAGAGACACTGTCCTACCATATAAATAAGTACGGCAGGGCTGGGATTTGCTTGGTACAAATTCTCCTGCACCCTAGCAATTATTTTAAATGTTTCAGGCTTGCCCGGGTGTCTCATGGTTTTTTAAACAGGCAGAAAGACCTTGTGATAGAGAAAAGAGTCACTAAGTGAATTGCCAAGGTCACATAACTGCCTGTGACAAAACTAGGAATATACACATCCTTGACTAGGCAGTTTTTTTACTGAGCTAGTAAAATTATACTGGTTTGTTTACTTCTCCTGGGATCACAGATCTTGAGGTTAGCTTGGAGTTCTAGCTTTGTATTAAGCTGAAAATCCAATCTACTAGGCAGTATGAAGTTCTCTTCTCTTAGATCTACCACTGACTGTGACACATTGGGCAAATCCCTCAATGTCTGTGTCCGTTTATCACTCTGTAAAACGGAGATCATACTGGTGCTTCCCTGCCTCATAGGGTTAACGTGAGGCTTGTTTTTAAAGCGTTTTGAGATCGGGTGAAAGTTGCCATGTAAATGCAAACTGATACTGATGATCCAGCCCTTTTACTGAAGAATGCACACTCTGAATACTCAGACATGCTGAATTCTTGTCTTCTCTGAACATGAGGAAGAAACGTTTTGTTTTGTTTTCAGATCCTGATCTTTATGTTTGTGCTTGCAGCGGTTAGAGAGGGACAGAGAAGGAGGGTTGGCAAGTGCAGTGCTGACAGAGATTAACCAGACTGAGACTGATTGATTGGAACAGCTGGGGGGGATCCCAGATCTTTCCAGTGTGCACACATAATACGTAACACCTAGCCTAAGAACAAAAGCTGTGTCATGTCAGATCTGTCTCCAGTTGGCAATAAATTATTGTAACATTAAGTTCCAGAGCTAAACAGAGTCCTTACTGTTCCCTTTCTCTTAGACTTAACTGTATTTTCTTCATCTTCCTATGTCAGCTTTCTTCTCTTTGCATGAGGATTTCTTCAATGCCTTCCTAACAAAGAACAGCTTTGGTAATGAACTAGCAGTACACTTCACTCATGTAACAACACGCACCTATTTTTGGCTTACCAAGGTGCAGAAGCGGCTTGACACAGCCTGGGGGTTTTGATTTTTATTTGTTCTGTCCTCTAATTTCAGCAGTTTGGAAATGTCATGCACAAAGTATTTTGTTGCAACATCCACAGATAAGAGTAGTTTCAAATTGGCTTAATTTCATCACTTGCACTCTCCATCGTCTATTGTGGATCTCTGTGTGCAAGTCATTACAAACACCAGTCCAAACCCAGAAGTCCTTACTCAAGCAATACCTCTATTGATGTCAATAGGAGTGTTGCCTGAGAAGCACTGTAAAATTTGGCCCAGTTTTTGCAAACTGTCCAGAATTCCTCTTAATAGTCTATGAAATAATTCAGAAAAACACAAGAAGAGAGAAAATTTACTAGCAGCAACCCTTTTCCCCAAGGCTTGCGAGAATATGAGAAATATTAATGCTACAATTTGAATTTTAGGAAACAACAACTGAAAAATACATATAGTCTGTTGGATCCCAGTCAAGAACTGTAGCAAAAAAATCGACATTGTTCCAGATCTAAGTAAGCCAACAAAAAGCACAGCTTGAATTTTAGCAGGATTTTGAAAGATTTTGGCCTCTTCCATACAGTATGGAAACAGTACACCAGTCATGTCCACTGTCTTTGGCCTGTCCTAGGTAAAATGGGTTTTCAGAGCAGCTCTATTAGTTCATTAAGAAACAGGTGAGTGTCCACTGCACAATGCCAGCTGAGCTATTGTCTCCAGAGCTGGATGTTCTCATTGTAAATTTTCACTATGGCCCTAATTCAGGAAATCATCCTTAATCAAGAAGGTCATTTCAGCATGCATTTAACATGTAAGGATGTGCTTAACTGCTTTCTTAAATGAGGTACTAGATCCACAAATCTGGGAAAAATCAGTGAAATTTTACTTTGATTATTTATAGCACTAAACAAGTGGCAGCTCTAATCTGTGAAGACTAAGATGGAGCATGAAAATATTTCATGTCAACACATGGCTAGCCTCTTTCTTGCTGAAATGAACATCTTTACAGTCTTTGGAGTACTGATGTGAGGAGAGAAATACTTGTTTGCAGATCATTAAGGATTTGGGGATAACCAAGTAAAATGTCCATTTCTCTTTCTGGCTTATGGGCTATATAGATATTGTTTGCCATGGTGCTCCCAGGATATTAAAGAGGCAAGGTGGATGAGGTAATATCTTACATTGGACCAATTTCTGTTGTTGAAAGAGGCAAGCTTTCAAGGTACGTGGATATTGTCATTCTGCCTCCAAGACTCTGTAGGTTGGCACTGGTGTTCTCTCCAAGCATCTTCCAAGAAGTAAGAGTAAGATCATTCGTATGGGCTATCTTCCAGTGATGTGCTGGGGTGCAGTACTTAGGACGCCCGTGTTAAAAACTTGGCAGAACATCACAGGCATCTTCTATACTTTTGGCCTGAGGAAAGGCATTACTGTACTTCATGATCCACATTAGGTAGGAGAAAGGGGAAGGTTTCAGAACAAACCCCAAAGTTCAACCTCGGGAGGAAATCTTTTGCCTTCTAAATTTCTCTGATTCTGGGGCATGCAAGTCACAGGCACGTGTAGGAAGATGCAGATAAACCATGAGAAAGGTGTGGGTTGGTGGGAGGGGAGTTCTCTGCAGAAGTCTGACAAGTACCAACTCCTCCATAAAAGATTTGTTCTTTGCCAAATAGGAGAATGTTTCTCCTCATGCAAAAAGAAAAGGAGTACTTGTGGCACCTTAGAGACTAACCAGTTTATTTGAGCATAAGCTTTCATGAGCTACAGCTCACTTCATCGGATGCATACTGTGGAAAATACAGAAGACGTTTTTATACACCCAAACCATGAAAAAATGGGTGATTATCACTACAAAAGGTTTTCTCTCCCCCCACCCCACTCTCCTGCTGGCAATAGCTTGTGTAAAGTGATCACTCTCCTTACAATGTGTATGATAATCAAGGTGGGCCATTTCCAGCACAAATCCAGGTTCCCCCCCCACACACACACACACATGCAAGCATCACTAGTAGAGAGAAAAACTATCAACTGCTGCTTCGCTGAACTTACCTGACTTTGAAAATAGGATGAACTCTTACTGAGAACTCCCTTCCTATGTGCGTGGAATTTACTTGTCGGGATTGTGAACAATAATGAAAATGTTTAGTCAAAAGTGGGAATCAATTGTGGTTGAAAATAGGCTATGCCCTCTGTAGGCTTCTGGAGCTATACCATCCTGGCTGGATGAGCAAGGGAAACCAGGAGGTGGGCATGAAATTTTACCTCAAGTGGTGGGTGGGTGCATCTGGGTGTCTGGAATGTGACCAGGCGGAGAGGGGCATGAGTAGCAGCACTGTTTGCCATCTTTATGCTTAATGACAGAAGTACTAAAATAAGTTCAATATTAAATGACTTATTAGGTGTAATAATGAACAAAAATTGTTGCACAGCAGTTCAGGCTGTCCTACCAAATCTTCTGCCTCACTTCCATATTTATCCACAGTCTCCTGTCTTCCACCTTCCCCCAGATTTCATCTAATTTTTCCTCACAATCTTGTACCCCTCACATTTTTCCACTGATCCCCTCAGACTCTCTCTTGTAACCTACTATCTTCGTATGTATCCGTTTATGCAGATTCCTGTCCTCCACAAAGTTCCTGTCTTTCCCACACACATTTCCTGCCTTCACTATGTTTTTCCCTTTCTTCTTGTACTAACCTGCTTTGTCACACTGTCCCTTCCTCTCTGCCCATATTCACCTGCTCCTTACAGTGACCTTCCCAGCCAGCCACATAGATCTGCCATCTTCCCTGAGAGCAGCTTAGCTTCGCTACCATTAGGAACAATACAAGGTGGTGGCCACCTTTACTAAGGATAGCCCAAACTTCTATCTGTATAGGCTGTAGTACAATGGCAATCATCTGAACTGAGGGCAGTTTGTGGCCTCATTCCCAGTGAGAACAATGGGAGCTCATGGCTACTTTGTGTTTAAAAAAAGTAAAACTTTGAGTTTGTGCTCCCTCTGCTGGCACAAGGGAATAGCAGTAGCTAACGAGGGAATAGTTTTGAACCAAAAGTTGTGGGGAACGGTGCAAGGAGCTGGTTCCATAGGTGAGCTCCATTCCGCTTCTTCAAAAAGCCTCCAGTGGTACCATGTCCTATATCTGTGCCATACCGGTGTACCTGCGTCCCTCCCTGCCCTATAAGCTTCCACACCCAATGCTCTGTTCTCTTCTTCAGGTCTTGTCTCCCGACCTGTGGTGTCTGTCTCCTCGTGTTCCTAGCTGTACCTTTTCCAACAGGACAGGAAGTTGATGGGTGTCCTTTCTGCCTCCTTCAGTGTGCCACTGGTTGGTGGGAAAGGGATTCTTCTTTCCCCTTCCTGTGCATGCAGCTAGCAAAAAGGAAACTGCACTCTTCCCTTTGGCTGCCTCAGTCATTGTCTTCCTGGCTGGTGGCGCTCTTACCTCCCCCTTATAGTTCCACAGAGGAGAGGAGAGAAGTTCTGAAGCTGCCCTTAGAAGAATTTCTGGGGCTGGCTTCCCCTGCATCACAGGCTGAAGGTCAGGATGGAAATGCCCCCCTCCCCCTGCCCTGTCCCCACTGTAATTATCCCAATCATAGCTAAGAATATTAAAAGCAATGATGTGGTAACACAGTGAGACGAGGCAAAAAGGTCAGGAACTCTTGAAATGCCGTGAGAAGGAGCCATCATCTGGGAACGTAAGAGCACATCGATAGGTAGAACTAGAACCATGACAGAACTAGGAATACCAGCCTAGCTATGAAAGTGGTTCAGGAGGACTGAGTAGTCCAGAGAGTTGAAGGTGGCCAGAGGTCTAGTGGAACAAAAAGGGAGAAGCAGCTTTCATTAGAAGAAAGGAGGTCATGAAGGAGAACAGTTTCCTTGTTCTAGCCAGAATGAAATCAAGGCTGAGAATGATTAAGGACATAGGTACTGACTTGTTTTTGCAGGTGGGTGCTCCTCTCTGTACTCTCCCCATGCGAAAAGTGAGCAGGGCTGCGGGGCGCAGCACAAATGCGGGCATGGGGCCCACAACAGATTAATCCAGCCCTGCAGGTGCTGAGCACCCTCTGTATTTTTTTGGTGGGTGCTTGAGCTCGAGAGCACCCACAGAGTCGGCGCCTATGATGAAGGATAATAGGGCATATGAGAGTAGTTGGGAGAGATGCATATATCCTTTTGGAGAAAGGGAAGGTTTGAGTTAGGGTAATAATCCTATAGACTGTCCAGGAAGGACAGAATGTGGCATATCGTATAGGGTTTGGGAAAGTACCAGAGGCAAAGGAGTTGTTATCAATGGCAGTAAACCTGGGTGAGAGGAGGGGGCAAGAGTAAGAAACAATATGAAGGGGGGATGAGGGAGGCAAAAGAGAAAATGCTTTTCTTAAATCACTCGGTGATGCCATCTGTATACAGGTGGGACGGGGGAGGAAGGAGAGTGGCAAGAGAAATCGGTGGATAGAAGTGGTCAGGGTGACGTATCAATGAGGGCAATTTTACATGCACAGCATAGGAAAGGGCATGCCTCTCATTGTTACCTGTCCCGACACACCGTTCAGATATTCTATGCACAATATGTAATTAAAGGGATGCCGCTAACTGAAGAAATCAATCTGCAGCTGTAGATTGTGCACCTTCTACTGTCAAAGAGAAAAACCTAAGATGATTAGAACCGAAAGAAATCGGGGGCGTGGGGGAGCATAGGTGCCAACTTTCTAATGTGCCGGGGAGTTGCTCCCCCGGCTCCGCCCAAGGCCCCACCCTGCCTCTTCCTGCCCCCTCCCCCAAGCGCACTCCCCCTCCCTCCTAGCACCACCTGCACACCGCGGAATAGCTGATGGGGAGGCGCTGATTGACGGGGCTGCCGGCAGGTGGAGGCGCTGGGAGGGAGTGGGAGGCACTGATAAGGTGCTGCCGGTGGGCGCTCAGTTGGCACCTATCACGGGGGGGGGGTGTAATTTTCCTCCATTATTTCAGTGTGTTAAATGACTGCATTTGAGAGCACTTTGTGTAGTCGCTTCTCCATGTAATCAGTTGGTTTTCTCTGCACATGGCAATTCAAGGGGAAAGAGGCTGAGAGTGGAAATAACCACGGAAACCTGCTCACAACTTTTTAAAGGGACTCAGGGCAGTTCAGCATCACCAAAATTACAACAGTGCGTTTAGAAGCCTGACGGTTATCCCAGCCGTGACCAGAGAGATACTGTCTGCCTCTCTCAGCTACCCCCATTGCCTCCCACAAAGAGCAGCCACCATCAAGAACCCCTTCCAGCTCCAGAATCTTACCTACATTGCTCCCTGTATCCCTCTTCCCCCAGCTACCACTGAGTCTTCCCCTCCCCAGCTGCTGCCTGCAGCCCCCATTCAGTGGGCGGGAAGGTGGGGTGCCACTAGCTGCCTCAGATCCATGCGGCTGGATAGCTGCGAGTGTGGCGTTACCTCTGCCGGTCTGAGAGAGGGTGGCAGAGTAGTGACTGCATCCCGAGCAGCCAGGGGGAGCAGCTGCACCGGCCACAGTGGAACCCACTGTCCCACCACCGGAGAAGCTAGCAAGCCTAGCGAGCCCATCAAAGCCCAGGGAACACCTGCACCACAGCAAGGATGAAAAGAAGCCCCGGGGATAGCTACAGAGAAGGAATCAAACCAAGCAGAGCCCAGACAGGCATCTAAGCCAAGCCTAGGTGAAGCTGAGCCCAGAGGATCCAAGCATCAGTGAGGAGGAACTGAATTCAGCAAAGTGCAGTGAGCACCCAAAGTGCAATGGGGACACTAAGCTGAGGGGAGAAGTAGATATGCTGGAGGGTAAGGATAGGGTCCAGAGTGACCTAGACAAATTGGAGGATTGGGCCAAAAGAAATCTGATGAGGTTCAACAAGGACAACTGCAGAGTCCTGCACTTAGGAAGGAAGAATCCCATGCACCGCTACAGGCTGGGGACCGACTGGCTAAGCAGCAGTTCTGCAGAAAAGGACCTGGGGATTACAGTGGATAAGAAGCTGGATATGAGTCAGCAGTGTGTCCTTGTTGCCAAGAAGGCCAATGGCATATTGGGCTGTATTAGTAGGAGCATTGCCAGCAGATCGAGGGAAATGATTATTCTCCTCTATTCGGCACTGGTGAGGCCACACCTGGAGTATTGCATCCAGTTTTGGTCCCCCCACTACAGAAGGGATGTGGACAAATTGGAGAGAGTCCAGCGGAGGGCAATGAAAATTATTAGGGGGCTGGGGCACGTGACTTATGAGGAGATGCTGAGGGAACTGGAGTTATTTAGTATGCAGAAGAGAAGAGTGAGAGGGGATTTGATAGCTGCCTTCAACTACCTGAAGGGGGGTTCCGAAGAGGATGGAGCTAGGCTGTTGTCAGTGGTGGTAGATGACAGAAGAAGAAGCAATGGTCTCAAGTTGCAGTGCGGGAGGTCTAGGTTGTATATTAGGAAACACTATTTCACTGGGAGGGTGGTGAAGGACTGGAATGGGTTACCAAGGGAGGTGGTGGAATCTCCATCCTTACAGGTTTTTAAGGCCTGGCTTGACAAAGCCCTGGCTGGGATGATTTAGTTGGCGTTGGTCCTGCTTTGAGCAGGGGATTGGACTAGCTGACCTCCTGAGGTCTCTTCCAACCCTAATATTCTATGATTCTATGACCTATGAGCCTCACTCAGGATGATCCAATCCCATCAGATCCCAGGAGGAGAGTATCTGAGCCAAGGCTTTGTCACCCAGGTACTTGAGGATGATAGCATCTCACTGAGGAGGAGCTGAGCCCAACGGTGCCTATGCTGGCATGGGGCTTCTGAGCCTTGCTGTGTTAGAACATATAACCTACTTACCACAAGGAATTTACCCCATTGCTTCATATTGTTTCCTTTGGAATCAGGATGGTCCTCTGGGTTCTCTTCTTTTTCCCTTTTTCTTCCCTTTTAAAAAGCCCCTGTTGGGACATCCCGTCCTTCTAGCCAAGCTGAGCTGGATTCTGCTCCTGGCTTGCTCAGAAGTGGTTGCTCAAGAGCAATGAGAAGCTTTCCCTCCTGTCAGGCGTGGTGTGCACAGCATCCAGAGTGCTCTTGGGGTCAGGGAACTAGGTATTAGGTTCAAAGAGAGATCCTCTGCATGGCAGCTCAGTGCGTCACTATTGAGACATCCAGTCCAATTGTGCATTCCAATACATAACAGCAGCCAGGTGTGTACAGCATTATGGGGATTTTAATGACCTTCCCATTAGGCTTGCTGTGTGTAGCATAAATAATTCCATAGTGGCAGCCCATGACATCTGTTTTATGAAGCCAAATCACACATGTCTGTATTTTACTGTTAGCACTTCTGCAGTTAAGGGTCTGTCAACATTTCCAGTTTTGGAGGAGTGATTTGGCTGTTTTACATCTATGTCAAGGCTGAAATTTGGCATTAAAATCTAAATGCAAGATATTTGTTTTTACCATATATGATTTATATCAGTTTTGACCATGTAATTCTTGGGTTTGAGGAGGAGTTTTAGGCTGCTTTAGAGCAGCAGGAGAATTAATCTTTAAACACACAACTTTGCAAGTGGTTTGTGAATCAAAAGGAGACTAATCCCTTTGCCAGCTCCAAAGTTGTTTTTTTAACACCCCAGTTTTTAAAGTTTAAAAGTAGCCACTGTGCGTGCAAAGCAAATCCCATCCTCTTTCTTCCATACCTGCATTCTATGAGTAAAAAAGAGAACAGTCAAACATTTCACTGAGTACTAAGACTTGAATTCAAACAAACAGTGTTAAATGAAACACGTTTGGAAGAATCACACAAATGTACTATATTCTTTCTATGCCAAAACTCCTCAAAACTTTGACAATTAAAGTTAGTTACTGCTTCTTTGGCCAGTACTGTGGGTTGATATGATGTCGATACTGTCACATTCTCAGGTTTCACATATGTAAGGCCACAATGGAGTAGAAACACAATGGATGAATTTGTCCCATATTGACTGAATTACATACTAGTATTTGACCTCAGATCCTAGGAAATATTCTTCCTACTACAAAGATTTGGAAAACATGGTCATCCCTGTGGTGTGGGCCATGTTTGTCCTATCCACATATATTCATGCCCATGAGCTCCCCATAGGCCCCTGGCCATATTCACCATGGCTGGGACTGCTGCTGTGCTCTATGATCATAGAATAATAGATATCAGGGTTGAAAGGGACCTCAGGAGGTCATCTAGTCCAACCCCCCAGTTCAAAGCAGGACCAATCCCCAATTAAATCATCCCAAGCAGAAGTGAGAATGTAGTATTTGTAGCTTGTGTGGATCAAGGAAAGTGAGTTTGGTATACCAAGTTTCCATTTATCTTGTGAATACACTCACAATAGTACCTCTGTGCATTGTATCTTTTGCTCCTTGAAATGTGATCTTGAGGCTCTCTCCATCCACACCAGTGGAGCGGCTCAGCCAGATGAGGAGGCGAAGGAAGAGGAAGTAGGATGATATGTTCCAAGAAGTCTTGCAAGCCTCTGGTGCTTTGGATACTGAGCACAGCGCTTGAAGAATCACCCTCGTGGACAGAATGGACAGGGGTAGAGTGGAGAGGAGAAAAGCACAGGAAAAGGAGAGAGAGGTGCAGCAGGAGATGCTAGCGCTTCTCAAGCTGCGAACAGACATGCTGGAGACTCTTCTTGACCTTCAGGTTCAACAGGCCTGTGCTCACCTCCCTTTGCAGCCCTAAGAGAACTGCATTCCAGGACCTCCCTACATGCACATTCCACCTGGGATCCGGGGCCGCTACACTATTCCTACCACTCCACCCCAGGGAGAGTGTTTTGAGGTCTTTTATAATTTTTCTGAGAGAGTTAATTTGAGAATGTAGTGATTGTCTGATATTCACCCACGTAGATGTTGGAACATTTGATGCCCTGGATAGTACGCCACAGGTGGCAAAAGGCATGTGTAGGTCCTGTAGATCTTGAAAGGTATGTTGTGGGGGGTGTTGATCATCGTAACAGTGGAGATATGGCTGTAGGTTTTGCATCTGTTGTTCTGGCAGGGTCTGGTGCTTCTTTGAGTTGGTGTGTGGGAAGCTTGCTTCTTATGATTAGCTTGGCTGTGACACTCTGAGTATCTCCCTAGACCTGAAGAAGAACTGTGAAGTTCAAAAGCTTGTCTTTTTCACCAACAGAAGTTGGTGCAATAAAAGATATCTCACCCCCCCTTGTGTCTCTTGTGATAATTCTTTTTTTCTTGATTGACTGACCTAGGATGAATTTGACTATACCTTTACTGGGAGGAGGACAGCGGAGAGGGGATTTGGACTGTGTATCCTGTCTTGAAGACAATATTTGAACAATTATTCTACTTTTTGGCAATTCCCTTACTGTTCCTGGAGGCTAATTCAATCAAGATGAATTTCATTCTAAATCTATGATCTCTTTTTTCCAATTACTAATGAAGCTATAAAGACAACAGAACAGAGAATTTTCTGGGAGAGTTGGGCACTTAACTATAGCCATTAAGGGTGGCAGAATTAATTCCTTACTCAGTGTGAGTAGTACCTTATTCTGGGAGTCAGCCCATTGAAATAGCATAGCTGGCATTCAGAAACTGCACAGCTACTTTACTACACCCCTAGGGATATCCCCAGCATAAAAGGCATTCACCAATGATGTAGGGCTAGAGGAATGGGCCTATGTTGCAGGGCAATATCCTGCAGCACTGGGTGTGCTGGGGTATTTTCTGGAATGGTGGGTATGTTAGGGAAGCAAGGTGGTGTGGTGAGAGTGTCTTCTTCTCCAGTTAATCTGGACTGCTGCAAGGGCCTGTAGTTGTGAGGCCGCTCTAATGTACGCTGGGACCTACAGCTGTCCCTAACCAGCCCCTGAATCCAGGAGGTTCAAAAGTGACAAAAAGCTACTTTTGTCCCCTTCCCCTCCCCTTCCATTCCTGCACTTAGCTCTGCTCAGCTGGAATAGAGAATCAGGTTCAATGTGAGTAAGGGTGTTGGAATTTGGCACTAATTCTTTATGAAGAAATTTCCTCAGTGTAATGCTGCCTAATGGCCCAATCCTGTATTCCTTGGGCACCCACTAACTTCAGTGGGAGCATTAGGTGGGCAAGGAATGCAGTATCCTTGTAAATTAGTTTCTTAGCAGCTAGCTAAAGATATCAAGCTTGTAGGGTGCTCCCTAATGCCTAGTAATGCTAAAAGGCAACCTTTCTAGGACTGAGACCTTGTACAGGAGGCTAGTATTCAGCATGGATCACATTTTTATAGCTGATCTTCTAAATGATAAATACCAGAAAAATTAGGTTAATTGTCAGAGCCTGAATTAAAGCAGTGAGCACAAGATCACTAACCTGTGTTGATTTGTATCAAGAGTAGCCAAAATTATGACTTTGTACTCCATAGGAGATAATGCCCTGGCAACAGATTGTTCCCAGTTCCAGTACTGCCAGTTCATTAATTTTGTCTCTGTAATCCTGGATTTTCTCTCATCTTTTTTTTTTTTTTTCTTCCAGTTTTCTGTTGTACTTCCTTCTCAGGATTGACCTTCTGTCTCCTTTCCTAAAGCTCTCTGCCTGGTTACAGAGGTCAGGCGTTCCTTTCTCTCACCCTTCTGCTCCTGGATTTAACTACTAAGGATATATGAACCTGCAGCCTTCTTGCAAGGATGGATCTTGCCAGACGTTTAGTGACTTCCACTCTGATTGAGGGTGAATAACATTTTGCATAACCGAGCCCATGGGCAAGACGTCAATTAATTACAACTGGGAGTTTTGACTGCGAGAAGCCTGTGGAACATAAAGGAAATGAAGGGCTAGATTCACAAAACATGGGTGCAATGGTGGTGCCACCCTCTATAACTTTTGGCCTTGTGGTTCGGGCACTCACCTGGTATGTGGGAGTTCAAATGATACTTGATGTGAAGAAGGAATTTGAATTTAGCAGGGAGAGCTCTAACCACTGGGCTATTGGTGGTGGAGGTGGAGAGGGGATTATTTCTCAATATCTTCAATTGAAACTGTTCTACTCAGTGCTTAATTTGTAATGAAAGAGGTGCTGGGGCTCAAGCAATTTTTTTTTTACTTTTGTAACTGACACGCCAAGCCCAGAGGTGCCGGGGGTCAGCCCTGGCACAAATTAAGCACTGATTCCACTGTGTATAAATAATACTCAGAGCAGCAACCTGAACTTGAGCCTCCCATCTCCAAAGAAAGAGCCGTATCACCAGGCTAGAGAATCATTCTCTCTCTCTATGGCCCAATGACTATTCACGTGTTTTATACGAAGTGGAAGAGCTTCCACAGGAGAGATGGAGAGAGACCGACATCATAATATCCAAGAGCCCAGTGATGAGGGCACTCTGCTACAATGTGGCAGACCCAAGTTCTTCTCCCTTCTCCACATCAGGCAGAGGGGGAGAATTGAACCCTGGCCTCCCATGTGAGTGCCCTAACCACTAGGCTAAATGTTATAAGACACAGAGCAGCACCGTCTCCATGGTGCCTAAGTCTCAGGGGGGAAAATTAGCCAAAAGTATTTGGTTCAAATACAGTTTCATGTTGACCAAAATTGCAGTTTTCAGCGGACACCTCGCCCAGCTCCAGTTAAGTCCCCTTTCTGCTGCTAGAACTGCACAGAGAGGGCCTCAGCCTGTCATCTGGGATCTGACCTGAAATCTCCCCTTTGGCTCAAGACTCAGCTTTGCCTTCTCTCCCTGAACATCTTTGAGCTGCCTGCTTAAAAGCTTTATGTAACTTTATGAAATAACAATGAACATACACACAATAACAAACCAGATAAACAAAAAGAGGACCCTGGCTGAATATAACAAGATTGAATACTGCAGGATACGGAAAGGTTGGGAATTATCTCTATTACATGCAGAGACCACCTAATATCTAGGTTGTTTTATTCATCCTGACTTTTTGCTGCTGACTTTTTTTTTCTCTTATCCTTGATCTTCCATCTAATCATCCTGCGATTACTTAGGACCTGCGTGATCCTTTAACTCAGTGAAAATGTTGTCATTGTCTTTAGTGAGCACATGGGTTGACCCTTCAGGATATTGAACTGAAAATGCCATCATGTTCTAAAATCACACCACTTCTTGGTCAGAATGCAGTTTATCTATTGACTGACAGGGCTTCAAACAGAGAAATGGACTATACTGTAAAATGCACAGTGTAAATAAAGAGCTTTCATAAGTGACTACCAGAAAATTCTAACAGTCTTATTTCTTTCTAGACATGTATCCTGAAATGACTTTTTCCTCTGTCTACCTCCTTATTTTACAATGTAAGCATCCCATGGAGAAGATGAAAGGGATCTTTCTGTATTTAAAATTTCATCCGTGTCATCACATTTTCTCATCTGGATATTACCAACTAATTGTATTTTAGGTGTATCTCTTTAAAAAACAACAATAAAGACCAAGAAGTAGAGGACATTTCCTGGCAGTGTATCATTGTTTTGCCTTGGGGCCCATAATTCCATTTACCTCTCTCTACACTGAGCTCAAAACCATGCTACCCGCAAATGGATTTAAAGATAATCATTTCAACCATGATGCTATCCATTTCCTTAACCTGCTTGGAGAGCAATTTTGTATCTTACAGCCTTCTTATTAGAACCATGTTTTCCAGACAATAGCATGATTTTGGAACACAGTGCAACAGAGATGTGAGAGGATAGACTAGTTCTGTTTTCTGTCATTTTTAATATTTAGATTTTGTTTTTCATAAGAGCTGAGATGAGACATTTAACTGCACTGAAGTAATAAATGGGCCTTTTATTTTCTGGATGCTGAAGCTCATGAAAAGCAATTAACACAGTACCTCACAAAGGAGTGAACACCTCACCCTCATCATAAAGAGGTTTTTCATTCTTAAGTGATACCCTTCCATCTGTGTCAGTCTGACAAAGGTGTGTATTCCAAGGTGAGGTCACTTTAACCATTCAGAAAAGCCTGACAGTCATCTGACTTGGATGGAGCTGCCTTGAGTACGGGGGGCACTGGATATTAACGGCACGGAAGCTTGCTCTGACTTTCCCCAGGTGCCATGATCTTTAGAGCCAAGAAGTCTCAAAGACAGTGGTTTGAATTCTTTGCCTGGGGAAAATTCTCTAAGATCCCAGGGAAATTAGGTGCCCAGCTCCTGTTACTTCCTGTAATCTGTTTTGTGCCAGCATTATCATTGTATTCATTTAAGTAGTTTGGGAGTCATGTAATTATCAGAAAGAAACAACTTGCTCTCCTGGCTAAAGCATGAGCCTGGTCATTGAGGGTTCCAAGTTCTTTTCCCTGCTCTGCCATTGAATGAGTGGTGTTGGGCAAGTCATTTAACATCTCTGCCTCAGTCTCCTGCTCTGCTAAACAGTGATGATAATACTTTCCTACCTCATAAGAAACTTGTGGAACTTCATTAACTAAGTGGGTGAAGAACTTGGAAATGTCTTAAGAAAAGGTGCCATAGCAGAGCAAAGGTGTTTGTCGTCATTTTAAATTAATGCCATAATTCATTTCTGCTGCACTGTTTCAAGAGAGTTTATAATTCACACAGTCCTTGTAGACATGTTACTAACACATGCCCACTATGGGCAGATCCTTAGTAACAGAGCCAAACAGGATAATGTTTGTTTGAATTGGATCCCCAATTCTTAAGAGGTCACCTTCTTTTAAGATTAAGAAAAGCAAGAGGATTTGCTATAAAGCTGGGTATCAATTACATATTTCAGACTAAAGAAAAGGAGTACTTGTGGCACCTTAGAGACTAACCAGTTTATTTGAGCATAAGCTTTCGTGAGCTACAGCTCACTTCATTGCATCAGATAGCGTCTTCCTGTGCCACTGGGATGGGCATAGTCTAAAATCCTTGCAAGACAGATCAGAAGGGCAAACACAAGGTGTGGGGCTCAGGCATCGGGGACAAAATTCTGGCAGAGTATTAAGATAATACATCCATGTCAAGCCAAGCTGGGAAGCCACATCACAACTCTGCTGGCACAATTCTTATCCTAAGAAGTAGACAGGCTCCTACTGGCAGGAAATGCCTTCCGCATTCAGTCAACGTTAATTAGTGAATATGATTTTTCAGGCAGTTTACTCATAGAACTGAGGGACTAGGCACATGGTTTCTTGAGATACTAGGAGGGAGGGAGGAGACATGGGCTCACAGGGGCTTGATCCAAAGTCCTTTGAAGTCAAGTCAAGATTTCCATTCACTTCGGTGGATTTTGGATCAGGCTGTAAGATTGTTGTTCGCTTCACCTGGCTGTCTTCATTAGGTATATTTGGAGTTGTTTTGGCATGGGAGTGAGTCAGGCTGGGGGCTTCTGTACCTTCTATCTACAGATATCGGAATGAGAGAGAGGGGCATCCCCCCTCAGTGCCATCCTCGTATCTTGCACTTATGGTAAAGGTTACTTAAAAAGAAACACGTTGTGTGTGAAACTCTTCAACATCACAAGCAAATTCTTCAATGTAAAATGTTTGGGGTAAATCATGCTGCGACTGCCTGGTGCTGAAATGCATGGAATGAGATTAGATAAACCTTTTCTTAATTAAAAAATGAAACTGGATTCTGAACTTTATCTAAGGGTCACTTTGGGATGATTTCTAGACAGAAAAAATCTTGGCTTTCTGGCAGGACAGCTGTGAAGGGAGTGTTCTGTTCATTAGAATACAATTTGTCCAAGAATGTACGTTCCAAATCCTAATCAATTTAGATGAAAACTTACTGGACAAGGTTCAAGCAAGCCGGTTATGGAGTTTATAAAGCCAAACCCACATGTCTCAATGGGCAAGAGGGAAGATAATCTTAGCTTACATTGGAATGTTAAAATTTATACAGTTAAGACATTGTGACATAGGCATGATTTTTTTAAAAACAGAAACGTGAAGAATTAGAAGGTTAAAGTAATGGAGGGAATGTCCCTTTAAGAATCACTCCTATTTCCTCAGGATGAGTGGACTACAGCTAGTTAAGAACCTGGAGTGAGAACTATCTTAAGATTCTTATGAAATCATAATTTCCAGCAAGAGTATTTAAAGATGTGTGTGTGATTTAAAATATGAGATCCTTGGGTTTATAATCTGGTGCTAATAGATGTTTGTTGGTAAATTACTTTACAGTTCCTCATTGTATGATGAGCTGTTACACACTGAGTTAATAGAAGAGTGCAATAATTTGCAGAAACTTTGCACAATAAGTCCCTGTCAGGGTGACCGCACATATAATGCACTGTACAGCCACATAAATGTGCACATTATACCATGACTCAGCAGCAGTGGGCACAGAAAAGCATAAGATTCCACCACCCTCACATCCTTTAAATAGTACATTTCATGGTGTTAATGGCTACTAATCCAGGTCTGGGGATTTCCATCTCCCAAACCTGTTACTTACAAGCCCCATCTCATCTAGTGATTGAAAGGCACTGAGTCAGAACTCTTAGTTTTTATTCCTGAGCTCTGTAACTTTGGGGCAGGTCACTTTACCTCCCTCTGTTTTGGTTTCCTTCTCTATAAAATGGACATAATATGTGAAACAGAAGGTGGGTGAGGTAATATCTTTTCTTGGGCCAACTTCTGTTGGTGCAAGAGACAAGCTTTCAAGCTTACACAGAGCTCTTCTTCAGGCTACAATAACACTGCATATACCAGTAGTAGGCAAATGGCAGGCCAAATCCGGACTGCCAGATGTTTTTGAATAGACCCCAAAATCTTTTTATTTACTTGTTATTGTTGTGTTTATTATTATTTTCTCTAGAGTCTGGACCTTGACCAAGAAATCTGGACCTTAACAAAGAAATAGACTATCTTTGGCATACAATAATATGTATCTGTCTCACAGAGATGGTGTGAGGCTTAACTAATTATTAGACCTGATTCTGCCTCAGTTATATACCTGAGCAGCTCTTTTGATTTAAATGGTGTGGAAGGAGGCAGAATTTGGTCTTGCAAACACTTTGAGATGCTAGGCTTTGGCAAATTCACAACTATTATAAATACCAGCAGGAGCCCAGAAATATTTTTTTCTTTTAACCCTCTAAGGCTATTCTTGCTTTGCTCATAATTTCCCTGGCTCTTTTTTTTACTTCTTTGCTTCAAACCTTCGCCCTCCCTCTCCACCCTCCCCCCCAATCCCTCTTTCACTTGAAACTACTTTGAGGGTCATCTAAGAACATCCACCCTTCCCAGAACCTAATCAGAATTTCCAACCCATTAAGCTAACTGACAGCATTTTTTGCATATCTTAAAAAATGACTGTAAACATTTTGTTAAATATCCCCAACAGCTTTTAAATAAATCCGTGTCTGATAGAAAGTCTTTAAAATAGTGCTTTTAAAGATTTAACTCTATAAAGATAAGGAGAGGATATTCCAGAGACAGTAAGGTAGCATGTCACCCAGCAAAAGCAGCCTACATTTCACTGCAACTGCCTGCAAAATTTCACTTCCTGAAAGCACTCAAGACTAAAAATACCTGTGAAAACCAAACCCCCAGCCTATTTAGTGAGACTTAGTACAAAGTGTCCTATCAAAAGGCAGATTTTTCACCAACCGAATGAATCAGCTTTTATGTGGCAGGCAGCTCCTTGAGATGAACTCATTAAAACTTTTGCACAACAAACTGCAGCAAAGAGACACAATATTTCATTATTTTAAAGCCAGAGAATAGACAGGCCTCCTATGGAAAAGTGAGTCATATTCTGTGTAGTACATTCTGTTCATTCTGTTATAATAAACACAAGTGTTTGTTTGCTGATCCCCATTAGGATCTAGTTGTGTAAACTCCTTTAACAGAAAAAGTCCCACAGGCTGCTGTTAAGACTTGTGCTTTTTGAGCATGTTGTTTTTAATAGTACCGGTCCTTTCAGGGTGCCGTTCCAGAAGGAAGTAATGGCAGTCTTTCTGTTTCTTTTCAAATCTATTCCAAATTTCTATTATACACTTCAAAGCTATGACCGTAATGCTTTCCATGCTTGTCAAATGTTCCATCCTCAAAGAAAGTACATGGGAAGTTGTCATCAATATTCCTTAATTTCAGGGTTTAAGTAGTCAGGGGCGGGGGAAGTAAAGTAAAAGTCCCATCTTCTCATAAAATTGTTCCCGTTATTTCATATAATTATGTTAATCTCTGTGCTACTAGTTTGAATTGCTTTTACAAGACTGGAAGTCAGAAGGAGAACAGATCCTTTAGTTCTCTAACTTCAAATTGATCCTTTTAGTGTACCTATTCTGCTCATGGTTCTGAATTCCATAGTAGGTCAAATAACCAAGCAAACAAACTTAACCCCCCAATGTTGTTGGAAGGTGATGGTCTGAGAAGCAGCTTTCAATAGGGGTGGGTTCTTTATTATTTGTATTATTGTAGCACCTAGGAGCCCTAGTCATGGTCCAGGACCCATTGTGCTAGGCACTGTACAAATGTAGAACAAAAAGATTGTCCCTGCCCCAAAGAGTTTCCAATCTAAGTGTAAGAAAAGAGACAACAGATGGTACAGACAGGCAGCGAGTCAGCATTGGTGAGAATGATAGGTAAACGTCTCAGTACAGTAGTGGTCAATGTTTTTTTGTAGGCATAGTGGGAGAGGTGTTTTAAGGAGGGTTTGGAAGAAGGCTAATGAGGTAGCTTTGCAGATGTTCACAAGAGCTCCTCCCAAGAATGAGGGGTGGGGCGGGAGAAAGCACTAAGGTGAAAGTTTTGGTACCCCACCTGGAGTGGGTACTAAAAGGAAGGTGCTTCTCAGGCTTATTGTCTTGGGTCTGTCAGGCAGGAGTTTTTTGTGCTTGTTGGACACAATGGCGCTATATAATTTCATGCCTGTCACTTTATTGTAACTTCTTCCCCTTTTGACTCACATTGATGCTTCTGACAGACACACACACTGTACAGAGGGTGGATGTTTGCATATTGAAGGCAAATGGGATAACAGTATAGTTTCTGGGGTGTCTGTTTGTCTTTTCAGAGTAAAACCAAATTCTGGGCACATAAAATAATAAATCTGTTTTCTGTTGGATGATTTTGCTGCCACCATAACTTCAAGTTCCACAATTTACAACGTGGCACCTATCTGGAGGTAGTTACATGGATACAAAGCATCCTCTATGTCAGCTCTGAACAGCTGCAATCAGTCACTCTGAAAAGTATCTATATACTAAATAACCTCCTCCTGCTAAGCCCTGTGTTTTAGGGATCTGCAGTAATCAACGAAGGTCTGGATTGGACTTCCTCCGCAGCCTTACGCGTACCATTCCTTGCTCAGCCGCAGAGAAACATAAGTTGATTCCTCTGCAATGTTCTCAATCTTAGCTGGTCTGAGGAGCAACAAATCAGGTCCAGGGATCAAAACTTGGTGTCTCTCTCTTATCCCAGAAGGCACTGGTGCTCTGAGCAGCATGGTAAAGGGGCAGAGAGTGGGGGGGTTGGATAAGGGGCAGGGAGTCCCAAGTGGCAGTCAGGGGACAGGGAGGAGGGGGTTGGATAAAGGGCAGGGGGTCGCAGGGGACAGTCGGGACAGGGAGCAGGGGGTGGTTGGATAGGCGTGGGAGACCCTGGGGGCCTGTCAGGGGGTGGGGGTGTGGATAGGGGTCGGGGCAGGCAGGGGACAGGGAGCAGGTGGGATCCCAGGGGCAGTTAGGGGTAGGGGTCCCAGGAAGAGGCGGTCAGGAGACAAGGAGTAGGGGGGGTTGGATGGGTCGGGGTTCTGAGGGGGGCAGTCAGGGGGTGGGAAGTGGGAGGGGGTGGATAGGGGGCGGGGGCCAGACTGTTTGGGGAGGCACAGCCTTCCCTACCCGGGTGTAATGTATTAAATTGCTCCTCGTAGGAATGTGCTACTTACAGTGTGCTACTTACCGCTGCCAGACCTGGTGTTCCGTAAGTAGCAAATTCCTACGGGGAGCAATTTAATACACTACCTGGCGGCTCTCACAGCCGCACTGCCTGGCAGGAGCTCACAGCCCCGCCACCTAGAGCGCTGGTGGCACGTCGAGCTGAGGCTGCACAGCAGGGCCGGGGCTGGAGGCTAGCCTCCCTGGCCGGGAGCTCAAGGGCCAGGCAGGACGGTCCCGCAGGCCGATGTGGCCCGCAGGCCGTAGTTTGCCTACCTCTGCTCTAGTGCAGTGGTCCTGTTCAGTGTATTGTGTTTCCAATCACGCATTTATAGGAACTCCCCAGAAACATTCTTTTCTGAGGTGATCAGTAACATACATTCAGCTTATAGGTGGTATGGTTAGTTAAATAAGCCTATTAGTCTTTGTGTGTGTTAACTGCTCACTGAAGGGGGGAGGGAGAGAGTGCAAAGACAAAGCACATTGCAATGAACAAGCAACACAATGAAAAACAAAAGTGAAAAAGTATGGTAAAATTTAGTGCTAATGTAGAAGGTCTGAGTTATTGCCCAAGGACCCTGAGAGGGTCACCAGTCTTCTCTGGTGGGTGTGTTCTTCTCAGTAAAGCACAAAGAATTTATATGTAACAATTAAATTATTTTTATTTAAGGTGATAGAATACAGTAACCAGAGCCTGGTGTCTAGAGCAGTATGAAGTGCTGTAATGTCCCTGCAGGTGGGAACCCCACCTTCCAAGATGGAGGATGATCTTTGGTCTCTAGCCCGCCCCACAAGTTTTTACAACTGTGACAGCTGCTCCACATAGTGGGAAGGTGATCAGAGGGTCCCAATTTCCAGAAAAACACTATTTGCTTTCCAGGAAAATTAAGAAACTGCCCCTAGGATAAGAAGATTGAGCTTGTGCTTAACCCATAGGACTGGAGGTTGGCAGATCTAGTTCTGACCCTATGACCACAAACTTGATTTTCCTGAATGTGTGTGCTGTTGTGGTGATTGCATGTGCAAATAGAGTAACTGTACATGCAAACAGCCAGACAAACATGTAAGTGATCATTACTTGATCTGCCAGAACTACACAGGTACATTTGAAAATAGCAGGCCTTTATTGTCTTTCTATTTCCTTTCCTGTAAAATAGGAATAATAGGACCTACCTGTCTCTGAGGTTGTGAAGCTAAATTATTAATTTATGTAAAATACTTGGAGACCCTCAGATGAAAGGTGCAAAGTATAATGCTTCAAAGACCATGTCCTTAGGCATGCAAACAGTTATGTAGTTTAAGAATGGGGAGCAGTTTCCATCTTGTTTTCTTTTGTTTTAAGCACACTGCTATGTCTTTCTAACTGCACTTCCCATGGCAAAATGAATGTGCCTAATCCTTGGGATATATAACTGCAGTGGTTAGGCCCAAGGACTCCCCCTTCCATCCACAGTCTCGGTCTTTGCATTCCTGAGTGAGTTTAACCCATTGTCCCTCTTGCCATTTGCTGTTGGAGCTGGGATGGAGTGTATCCTGTGGGAGAGGTATCAAGAGCCGAGGAACCAGACCCATGCTCCACCACCAAGCCCCAGAAGGCATTACGCCTGCTCCAGGCACAAGGCCACTGGGAGTGGCTGCATTGCTCAGTGTCTCTTTACCAATCCCTCCCCAACACAGGCACTGGTTTGAATTACAATCTTTCGTGAAGCTTGTGACCCTAGCGTGTGTAAAAGCATGTCTGCCGTGGGAGTTATGGGAATACACAGTGAGTAGGAGTAAGGAATCGGACAATCTGTGCACACCCCCTACATGTTGGTAACTTGCCCTACTGCTTCACTGTCTACTCCTGAGAGACTGATCCAGACGTTCAAGTTTGTACGGGCTGCCCCAAACCAGGAAGGTCAAGCAAATTGAAACACTTTTCAAATTAATTACATGCAGTGTTGATCAGTGTCCATTTGAGATCCTTTGTCTCTCTGCAGCAGAAGTATGAGCCACATCCCAGTCACCCTCTTGAGCCAGGAGAAGAGTGATGCCATTTTGATAAGTGCACGACTTGGGCTTTTTATTTATTTATTTATTTATTTATTTTAAAAGCTTGTTCAGTGGAGTGTGATTTTAACTAGAATGATCTCAGAGCTTCACTGAGCCTGTCCTTTACAAATGTTAATCCTTAACCGTTACCCTTACAAGTTCCAACAGACTAGTAAAATGCACTGAAAAGGGATATGTTTAATTTAAGCAATGAGATTACCATGCTGCAAATAAAGCCACTTTTATTAATAATTACCTCTCTGCCATGACTTAAATTTAAACAGATGGGAATTTTACAGCCTCTGCTCTTCATTAATTTTCTTGGATCCTTCGGAGTAAAGCCCTCAATTCCTGTGATGTAATGGTATAAACAGTTGGCTCCCTGCTTAGCTTCCACCCACAAGTTCTAAATTTGGAGCATGGCAAATTTTTGCAGATTCCAGAAAAAGGCAATGCTCAAGACGTGCCGCTTCCTTGAGTCCCATTCGATTGCACCAAACAACAAAATTGTGTGCTTTTTTTATAACTGGGATAATAAATATGACTCAGATGCACATGTTGTCTATGTAAGCACATGGGGTTGGCTATCACTTTATGGCACTGGGAAGAAGCCAAGCCAAATAAAAATTGTTTTGAGTAAATATTACATTTCTAGAGCATGAATAAGTTTTCTCTACAGCCAGCGTGTCGCTAATGGGAATAAGAAAGAAGTTGGGTGGAGGAAAGCAGTAACTAAATCATTGTGCTAAATGTAGACAGTCTGCACTGAGATCTGTTGTTTCTACTCATCTGGGGTGTAATATCACAGCTAATTCTTAACGGGTCTCAGCAAGGCCACAAATGCTGGAAATAAAAATAGCAAGTATAGGTCAAGTAGCTTGTCCTCCCTGATATTTTGCTTCCTTGAATGGAAACTTAACTAGTGACATGTAAAGGAGACCAATTAAGACCTCCCCAAACACACAAAGACTGTGCAGGTGCTTAAGATGAAGCCCCGTTAAGATCAATGGTATTACCCACATGCTTAACGATAAGCATGTTTTTTCAGGATCTGGCTTAAAGGAGTTCTCACTGGCATTGGTGAAAATCCAAATTCCTTAATGTGATGTGTGAGACAAGTGCCAATAAAAGTCAATGTAGACCAAATAAGGAACTAGCAATCAGAACTCCTGGGTTTCATTACAGCTCTCCCACTGGCTTGCTGTGTGACCATGAGGAAATAATCTGCACCTTCAGGGTGGGTGTAACAACAATTTTTGCTGTCTGACAGGTGTGTGTGGGGGTACTTACTTACCTTTTCACCATTTGAGAACCTTGATTGGAAGGTGTTATATTCACGTCCCACTACCACCACCATTTTGTGCTTGTATATCAGAAGAAAGCATACCTGTGGTATCTGCAAAACTAGATAAAATAGATCAGTGAATACTGCCTGATAATGAAATAAGCTTATTTATTTAGGTAAAATCCATTAACAAATGTGTTAAAAAAATTAGATTATTAAACCAAAATACATTTTCTGTGTCCCTAACCACAATGTATTTCTGAAAACAGCAGAGGCATCTCAAGTTGCGAGCTATAGACGTGTTCAAATTGCATGAACGCTTTTCTGGGCGCAAGAATGTTCTTTTCAAAGGCTTCTTCTGTGCAATGTAGGGGAAAATGTGAGCTGGGTTTTAAAAGAAGCCTTCAGCCAGGAAAGTGCAGCTCACCAGGGAGAGCTCAGAGTCACTGGGAGCAAGACAGATTCCACAAAGTGTATATTTGAGAGAGACTATGAAATAATCATTTACAGGGTTAGAACATGTTAGCAAGGTGGGGTCAGAAGAATTCCGTGTTCTAAGTGATTCAAGCATCTTTATCAGATTAATTTAAGGAACTACTTAACAGTGAGGGCTGGAATTTAATTTACAGATAAAATTTCTCCAGTTCTGTGAGCTCTATTGCTGAGATAAGGGGGCCTATTTACCATGCTGCTAAAGCAGCTTTGACTCTGTTTGCAGAATCTGGACAATAAGTATTGTCCATGTATTTGAAGCTGCCAATGATGGTTTTCTGCCAGCACAGCAAACCAAGAAACTTCTTTTGAAGGGATGACTCTCCCCTTTTGTAATACAGTATATTTTACAATTTAGGGAAATTTCTGTAACACAAGAAAGTGTTTAAATATTAGCGCTTCAAAAGTGTTTGAACAGCTGGTAAATCCTAATGACCTTGTTACTAAAGGAAAGAGCAGTGAAAAGTAACACTGCAAGGAACAAAAGAACTAACAAATGCAGGACGTTAAACCAGTTTTCAAAACTGGGCGCAATTGAAGGACAGGAAGGGCAGAAAAGGTGGGGGAGTTGCACTGTATGTAAGAGAGCAGTATGACTGCTCAGAGCTCAAGTATGAAACTGCAGAAAAACCTGAGAGTCTCTGGATTAAGTTTAGAAGCGTGAGCAACAAGGGTGATGTCGTGGTGGGAGTCTACTATAGACCACCAAACCAGGGGAATGAGGTGGACGAGGCTTTCTTCCGGCACCTCGCAGAAGTTACTAGATCGCAGGCCCTGGTTCTCATGGGAGATTTCAATCACCCTGATATCTGCTGGGAGGGCAATACAGCGGTGCACAGGCAATCCAGGAAGTTTTTGGAAAATGTAGGGGACAATTTCCTGGTGCAAGTGCTGGAGGAACCAACTAGGGGCAGAGCTCTTCTTGACCTGCTGCTCACAAACCGGGAAGAATTAGCAGGGGAAGCAAAAGTGGATGGGAACCTGGGAGGCAGTGACCATGAAATGGTCGAGTTCAGGATCCTAACACAAGGAAGAAAGGAGAGCAGCAGAATACAGACCCTGGACTTCAGAAAAGCAGACTTTGACTCCCTCAGGGAACAGATGGGCAAGATCCCCTGGGAGAATAACATGAGGGGGAAAGGAGTCCAGGAGAGCTGGCTGTTTTTTAAAGAATCCTTTTTGAGGTTACAGAGACAAACCATCCCGATGTGTAGAAAGAATAGTAAATATGGCAGGCGACCGGCTTGGCTTAACAGTGAAATTCTTGCTGATCTTAAATACAAAAAAGAAGCTTACAAGAAGTGGAAGTTTGGACAAATGACCAGGGATGAGTATAAAAATATTGCTCGGGCTTGCAGGAGTGAAATCAGGAAGGCCAAATCACACCTGGAGTTGCAGCTAGCAAGAGATGTTAAGAGTAACAAGAAGGGTTTCTTCAGGTATGTTAGCAACAAGAAGAAAGTCAAGGGAGGTGTGGGCCCCTTACTGAATGAGGGAGACAACCTAGTGACAGAGGATGTGGAAAAAGCTAATGTACTCAATGCTTTTTTTGCCTCTGTCTTCAGGAACAAGGTCAGCTCCCAGACTACTGCACTGGGCAGCACAGCATGGGGAGGAGGTGACCAGCCCTCTGTGGAGAAAGAAGTGGTTCGGGACTATTTAGAAAAGCTGGACGAGCACAAGTCCATGGGGCCAGATGTGTTGCATCCGAGAGTGCTAAAGGAGTTGGCGGATGTGATTGCAGAGCCTTTGGCCATTATCTTTGAAAACTCATGGCGATTGGGGGGAGGTCCCAGATGACTTAGAAAAGGCTAATGTAGTGCCCGTCTTTAAAAAAGGGAAGGAGGAGGATCCTGGGAACTACAGGCCAGTCAGCCTCACCTCAGTCCCTGGAAAAATCATGGAGCAGGTCCTCAAGGAATCAATTCTGAAGCACTTAGAGGAGAGGAAAGTGATCAGGAACAGTCAGCATGGATTCACCAAGGGCAAGTCGTGCCTGACTAATCTAATTGCCTTCTATGACGAGATAACTGGCTCTGTGGATGAAGGGAAAGCAGTGGCCGTGTTGTTCCTTGACTTTAGCAAAGCTTTTGACACGGTCTCCCACAGTATTCTTGCCAGCAAGTTAAAGAAGTATGGGCTGGATGAATGGACTATAAGGTGGATAGAAAGCTGGCTAGATTGTCGGGTTCAGTGGGTAGTGATCAATAGCTCCATGTCTAGTTGGCAGCCGGTATCAAGTAGAGTGCCCCAGGGGTTGGTCCTGGGGGGTGGTTTTGTTCAATATCTTCATTAATGATATGGAGGATGGTGTGGATTGCACCCTCAGCAAGTTTGCAGATGACACTAAACTGGGAGGAATGGTAGATACGCTGGAGGGTAGGGATAGGATACAGAGGGACCTAGACAAATTGGAGGATTTGGCCAAAAGAAATCTGATGAGTTTCAACAAGGACAAGTGCAGAGTCCTGCACTTAGGACGGAAGAATCCCATGCACTGCTACAGACTAGGGACCGAATGGCTCGGCAGCAGTTCTGCAGAAAAGGACCTAGGAGTTACAGTGGACGAGAAGTTGGATATGAGTCAACAGTGTGCCCTTCTTGCCAAGAAGGCCAATGGCATTTTGGGATGTATAAGTAGGGGCATTGCCAGCAGATCGAGGGAAGTGATTGTTCCCCTCTATTTGACATTGGTGAGGCCTCATCTGGAGTATTGTGTCCAGTTTTGGGCCCCACACTACAAGAAGGATGTGGAAAAATTGGAAAGAGTCCAGTGGAGGGCAACAAAAATGATTAGGGGACTGGAACACATGACTTATGAGGAGAGGCTGAGGGAACTGGGGATGTTTAGTCTTCAGAAAAGAAGAATGAGGGGGGATTTGATAGCTGCTTTCAACTACCTGAAAGGGGGTTCCAAAGAGGATGGCTCTAGACTGTTCTCAGTGGTAGCAGATGACAGAACAAGGAGTAATGGTCTCAAGTTGCAGTGGGGGAGATTTAGGTTGGATGTTAGGAAAAACTTTTTCATGACGAGGATGTTGAAACACTGGAATGCGTTACCTAGGGAGGTGGTGGAATCTCCTTCCTTAGAAGTTTTTAAGGTCAGGCTTGACAAAGGCCTGGCTGGGATGATTTAGTTGGGGATCGGTCCTGCTTTGAGCAGGGGGTTGGACTAGATGACCTCCTGAGGTCCCTTCCAACCCTGATATTCTATGATTCTATGAAGGCTCACATTTGCACTGATGAGCCTAAAATGGAATCTTGGGCATCTAACTACTGATTTGAATGCCTAGCGGCAGAACTGGTTGCCCTGACTTAACAGTCAACTTTGAAAACTGAGTCCACAGAACTCTGCCCTACACTCTGCAATACCTTTGCCACACTCCCACTGTGCTATCTCACTTACTAGTCCTGATTCTCTGATATGGCCAAGGCAGGCTCAGCGCCAGCTCAAGAGGGCAAGGTGTGCATAGGTGACTTTAAGCTACCTTTTTGCAATCCTCTGCTCCTAGGACTGTCTACATGATGGCCTAGTTCCCAGTGTTTAATTAGAGGAAACTGGAGGCTGCTGTAATTTAAGCTGGTTGCCAAGCAGCTCCCAGAGGCTTTCTGGCAGCCAGGGATCTCCTGGCCACAATCCCAATGCTGGTAGGAGAACCTTCCAGCAGCCAGATCCATCAGTTACAAGGCTGGTCTGCGTGCCACAGGGCCATGGTAGCTGCTTACAGTATTCTTCTTCCAAGGCTGTCAAAACACTTAAAACGTTAACTAAGCCTCACAATTCCCCTGTGGGATTGGTAATATCATCATCATCGTCATCACTGATGGACAAACCGAGACATAGAGAAGTTAAGTGACTTTACCAAGGTGACAGAGCAATTCAAAGTATCTGTACTGCTAATATATGGCCAGAACCTTCTGGAATTATAGCTGTTCAACAAATAGAAGACAGTTTCCTAAAGCAGCTCAGTGGTAATAGGATTTCATGACTGGAACAGTTCAAACCGCTGATCTATGGCCAGCGTATCAAACCCAAACAAGAAAGAGAAGAAAGCGCCAAATGTGAAAGCCCATGATGTTGGGTCTCTTTTAAACTACACAAGTAGCTTCACATTTCTGCAGAGGAGTAAATTCCCTGCAGACATCATAGTGGCTTTTGGCTTATTATTGTAGGTCTGAGAATTCTATTTCTTTAGATGCTGGATTCAAATGAGCATGGATCTTGGTGTGCCAACAAAGGGATGCTGGGAAGGGATCTCCAGGCTACTGGGATATTAAGGTGCCAGCTTTAACACAATGGAAAGTGAATTTTCTCTAGATTTTTCAGTCATTCTTACCTGTTCCTTGTTATATTACTTATTCCATACCCTAATGAAAACCTTAATGTAAAGTATAGAACATATGTCTTTGCTGCTTAATACGTGATTTTTGGAAAGTGAAAACATGCTGTACATATCACAAACAAATATCTGCTCAAATGCAGCCTTAAAAAATAAAGTAGGAATTACTGAAAGTGTTCATTGCGCTCTCTTTCAAAACCTGAACTACAGCCCTGCAGAGGAAAAGTCCACAAAACTCCCAGCATTGCTAGGCTGGGGCTTGTGCCATGGTGCGAGTCTGCCATCTAGTGTATGTTAATCGCAAAGCATTGTTTAAATCCCTACTAAAAGGAATCAGAGTAACAGCCGTGTTAGTCTGTATTCGCAAAAAGAAAAGGAGGACTTGTGGCACCTTAGAGACTAACCAATTTATTAGAGCATAAGCTTTCGTGAGCTACAGCTCACTTCCTCAGATGCATATCGTGGAAACTGCAGCAGGCTTTATATATACACAGAGAATATGAAACAATACCTATTCCCACCCCACTGTCCTGCTGGTAATAGCTTATCTAAAGTGATTTCCAGCACAAATCCAGGTTTTCTCACCCTCCACCCCCCCACACAAATTCACTCTCCTGCTGGTGATAGCCCATCCAAAGTGACAACTCTTTACACAATGTGCATGACAATCAAGCTGGGCTATTTCCTGCATAAATCCAGGTTCTCACATCCCCCCCACCCCCATACACACACAAACTCACTCTCCTGCTGGTAATAGCTCATCCAAACTGACCACTCTTCAAGTTAAAATCCAAGTTAAACCAGAACATCTGGGGGGGGGGGGTAGGAAAAAACAAGAGGAAACAGGCTACCTTGCATAATGACTTAGCCACTCCAAGTCTCTATTTAAGCCTAAATTAATAGTATCCAATTTGCAAATGAATTCCAATTCAGCAGTTTCTCGCTGGAGTCTGGATTTGTAGTTTTTTTGTTTTAAGATAGCGACCTTCATGTCTGTGATTGCGTGACCAGAGAGATTGAAGTGTTCTCCGACTGGTTTATGAATGTTATAATTCTTGACATCTGATTTGTGTCCATTTATTCTTTTACGTAGAGACTGTCCAGTTTGACCAATGTACATGGCAGAGGGGCATTGCTGGCACATGATGGCATATATCACATTGGTGGATGTGCAGGTGAACGAGCCTCTGATAGTGTGGCTGATGTTATTAGGCCCTGTGATGGTGTCCCCTGAATAGATATGTGGGCACAGTTGGCAACGGGCTTTGTTGCAAGGATAAGTTCCTGGGTTAGTGGTTCTGTTGTGTGGTATGTGGTTGTTGGTGAGTATTTGCTTCAGGTTGCGGGGCTGTCTGTAGGCAAGGACTGGCCTGTCTCCCAAGATTTGTGAGAGTGTTGGGTCATCCTTTAGGATAGGTTGTAGATCCTTAATAATGCGTTGGAGGGGTTTTAGTTGGGGGCTGAAGGTGACGGCTAGTGGCGTTCTGTTATTTTCTTTGTTAGGCCTGTCCTGTAGTAGGTAACTTCTGGGAACTCTTCTGGCTCTATCAATCTGTTTCTTTACTTCTGCAGGTGGGTATTGTAGTTGTAAGAAAGCTTGACAGAGATCTTGTAGGTGTTTGTCTCTGTCTGAGGGGTTGGAGCAAATGCGGTTGTATCGCAGAGCTTGGCTGTAGACGATGGATCGTGTGGTGTGGTCAGGGTGAAAGCTGGAGGCATGCAGGTAGGAATAGCGGTCAGTAGGTTTCCGGTATAGGGTGGTGTTTATGTGACCATTGTTTATTAGCACTGTAGTGTCCAGGAAGTGGATCTCTTGTGTGGACTGGACCAGGCTGAGGTTGGTGGTGGGATGGAAATTGTTGAAATCATGGTGGAATTCCTCAAGGGCTTCTTTTCCATGGGTCCAGATGATGAAGATGTCATCAATATAGCGCAAGTAGAGTAGGGGCTTTAGGGGACGAGAGCTGAGGAAGCGTTGTTCTAAATCAGCCATAAAAATGTTGGCATACTGTGGGGCCATGCGGGTACCCATAGCAGTGCCGCTGATCTGAAGGTATACATTGTCCCCAAATGTGAAGTAGTTATGGGTAAGGACAAAGTCACAAAGTTCAGCCACCAGGTTAGCCGTGACATTATCGGGGATAGTGTTCTTGACGGCTTGTAGTCCATCTTTGTGTGGAATGTTGGTGTAGAGGGCTTCTACATCCATAGTGGCCAGGATGGTGTTATCAGGAAGATCACCGATGGATTGTAGTTTCCTCAGGAAGTCAGTGGTGTCTCGAAGGTAGCTGGGAGTGCTGGTAGCGTAGGGCCTGAGGAGGGAGTCTACATAGCCAGACAATCCTGCTGTCAGGGTGCCAATGCCTGAGATGATGGGGCGCCCAGGATTTCCAGGTTTATGGATCTTGGGTAGTAGATAGAATATCCCAGGTCGGGGTTCCAGGGGTGTGTCTGTGCGGATTTGATCTTGTGCTTTTTCAGGAAGTTTCTTGAGCAAATGCTGTAGTTGCTTTTGGTAACTCTCAGTGGGATCAGAGGGTAATGGCTTGTAGAAACTCGTGTTGGAGAGCTGCCGAGCAGCCTCTTGTTCATATTCCGACCTATTCATGACGACAACAGCACCTCCTTTGTCAGCCTTTTTGATTATGATGTCAGAGTTGTTTCTGAGGCTGTGGATGGCATTGCGTTCCGCATGGCTGAGGTTATGGGGCAAGTGATGCTGCTTTTCCACAATTTCAGCCCGTGCACGTCGGCGGAAGCACTCTATGTAGAAGTCCAGTCTGCTGTTTCGACCTTCAGGAGGAGTCCACCTAGAATCCCTCTTTCTGTAGTGTTGGTTGGGAGACCTCTGTGGATTAGTATGCTGTTCAGAGGTATTTTGGAAATATTCCTTGAGTCGGAGACGTCGAAAATAGGATTCTAGGTCACCACAGAACTGTATCATGTTCGTGGGGGTGGAGGGGCAGAAGGAGAGGCCCCGAGATAGAACAGCTGCTTCTGCTGGGCTGAGAGTATAGTTGGATAGGTTAACAATATTGCTAGGTGGGTTGAGGGAACCATTGCTGTGGCCCCTTGTAGCATGTAGTAGTTTAGAAAGTTTAGTGTCCTTTTTCTTTTGTAGAGAAGCAAAGTGTGCGTTGTAAATGGCTTGTCTAGTTTTAGTAAAACAGAACGCCACTAGCCGTCACCTTCAGCCCCCAACTAAAACCCCTCCAACGCATTATTAAGGATCTACAACCTATCCTAAAGGATGACCCAACACTCTCACAAATCTTGGGAGACAGGCCAGTCCTTGCCTACAGACAGCCCCGCAACCTGAAGCAAATACTCACCAACAACCACATACCACACAACAGAACCACTAACCCAGGAACTTATCCTTGCAACAAAGCCCGTTGCCAACTGTGCCCACATATCTATTCAGGGGACACCATCACAGGGCCTAATAACATCAGCCACACTATCAGAGGCTCGTTCACCTGCACATCCACCAATGTGATATATGCCATCATGTGCCAGCAATGCCCCTCTGCCATGTACATTGGTCAAACTGGACAGTCTCTACGTAAAAGAATAAATGGACACAAATCAGATGTCAAGAATTATAACATTCATAAACCAGTCGGAGAACACTTCAATCTCTCTGGTCACGCAATCACAGACATGAAGGTTGCTATCTTAAAACAAAAAAACTACAAATCCAGACTCCAGCGAGAAACTGCTGAATTGGAATTCATTTGCAAATTGGATACTATTAATTTAGGCTTAAATAGAGACTTGGAGTGGCTAAGTCATTATGCAAGGTAGCCTGTTTCCTCTTGTTTTTTCCTACCCCCGCCCCCCAGATGTTCTGGTTTAACTTGGATTTTAACTTGAAGAGTGGTCAGTTTGGATGAGCTATTACCAGCAGGAGAGTGAGTTTGTGTGTGTATGGGGGTGGGGGGGATGTGAGAACCTGGATTTATGCAGGAAATAGCCCAGCTTGATTGTCATGCACATTGTGTAAAGAGTTGTCACTTTGGATGGGCTATCACCAGCAGGAGAGTGAATTTGTGTGGGGGGGTGGAGGGTGAGAAAACCTGGATTTGTGCTGGAAATCACTTTAGATAAGCTATTACCAGCAGGACAGTGGGGTGGGAATAGGTATTGTTTCATATTCTCTGTGTATATATAAAGCCTGCTGCAGTTTCCACGATATGCATCTGAGGAAGTGAGCTGTAGCTCACGAAAGCTTATGCTCTAATAAATTGGTTAGTCTCTAAGGTGCCACAAGTCCTCCTTTTCTTTTTACTAAAAGGAATGTTTCACTTAAACCACTCTAGTTTACTGTGGCACTTCTTTGGCACCAGGTAGGGGGTTCAGGTTCAGGGGAGCGTAGAAAGCAAAATCTAGGAGAGTAGTAATCATGTAGCATCTTAAATGGCATGACCCATCAAAAATGAGTGGACGTACTCCCCTCTAGGTGGTGCCTTATGATACCCTTGGAAGAGGATTCCTCTATGAATGAAATGCTAGTGCTTTAAAGCCAGATTTGTTGGTACCGTGATAACATTGCCCACATGCAGAGTACCATTTCTGTCTGTCTGTCTGAATACTTATGTGGCCTCAATCATCATAGCATCCATTTGGATGCGTTTTTAATACGTTCTTTTGCGAGTCACATCTGGGTCAGGTCAATGAGTAGCACGTAGTTACGAGAGTGGCAAATCATGAGTCAGGTGCACCTGTCTTAACCAGTTGTCATCAAGAAATGAGAGACGCCGGCCCCACACATCATCACACTCCCTGTCACAGAACTACAATAGAACATCACAAATAGTTCTTATGCGAAGGAGATGACTTTTTACTATTCTAGGGTGGGTGACTGTAAACCAGGGGCGGAAGGATGAGCTTGTGGCTAAAGTACAGGAATGATAGGAGATTCTGCAGTGATGGGGGCAATATAAGATCTAGGCAGAGTTTATTCCTAGCTGTGACATGGACTCACCATGAGACCAGGGGCAAGTGTCTAATCCTTTCTGTCCTTCGGTTTCCCCATCTCCAAAGTGGGGCTAACGCCACTTACCTGCCTCCCAGGGATGTTGAGAAGCTGAGGTCATTAATATTTGTAAAGTGCTTTGAGATCATCAAGTTGCTATAGATGTGGTAAGTGGTGTTACCTACTTGTTTGACAGTATGACGGCCTTTGAGGGCCAGATTTTCTGTTCTTCCAGTTCTGCACTGACCACAGAGCGGCAAAGGAGGATCTCTTGCTCCCGGCCCCCAGGCTGCTCTGTGCTGCATTGGGACGACTCTCTAGTGTAAAATAGCTGGAGCACACCATACTCTGATGATGGTCCCTCCCACTCCTGACATGATTCCATGACAGGCCTAAAGGGGATTTCGCATAGAACTACTTTCTTGGATCTGTGATGGAGGGGGATCCTTGAGTTGGGAGCACTCTCTAGTGGTCGGTTTCATCCCTTTTACCCCACAGAAGCAACGTAAAAGGACAGTGGCTTGGGCAGAGTCCAGTGTTTAGTCTGTGCGTATTTCATGGTCAAACATGAATTCTCCCCTTGAATATTCTTTTGGTGATCACAGATGCACCTGAGAAAGCTTTGTGGTTGCTTTTTGGTGAGTCTGTGAGTGTATCTACCTGAGTCATCCTAATGGCTTGGGGGGAGAAGTAAGAACATGACTTGAAAACATGTTTTTATTAGACTCCTCCTAAGGAACATGCCAAACGTTTTAGCTCAGCTGCCCTTTTACCCAGATCAGCTCTGTACCCTGCAGCCAGAAAGTGGGAATCAATCTTGCCAGCTCCTGAATGTGCTCTATAATTAACTGCCTCTGAGGATCACTGATCTGGAAGACTTTGCTGCTGTTTGTGTTTGACTGGAGAATGGAATGCTTTACATCGTGAAGCTACTAATCACAGAAAGGTAAACACAGCCAAGCGTGTACGGATAAAGTGGAAGAGAGAGCTAACGTAGTCAGCCATGCTTGAGCCATTTTTAAAGTAAATGGGAAAGATACTTTATCCCAATCAAGGAGATATACAAGCTCTCTCATCGGACCCATTTTAATAAAGACAGATTCGGTAAGTGTGCCTCCCTTTAGTCTGTGTTGCAATCCCACTGGGAAACAAACAAGCTTTGATTTATAGGCCCAGACCCATACAGCACACAACTGCCCTGCAGACATCTCTGGGAGACTGCTCAGATTTCAAGGTAAAAGAAACACATTCATCATCAGTGTGTACGCAGCCACACTGACTTTTTTCCTAGCCTTCTTCTGTTTTCACACTTGGGAGTAGAGATGCGCACAGCAAAGGCTGGAAATTCCTGAAACATGCTCCCAAGAAAAGGGTTATGGGCCTTCCTCCATTTCAGGTGCCTGCTTCCATTGGCTTCTATATTGAAAAAGATATTCCTGAAACTAGACAGACAATTTCATTAATGAAAGACTCAGTTTGACAGATTTTACTCCAAACACTTCTTAACCTGAATTTTCAGCTTGGCTCTTTTAAGGGTAGGGTTAGAATTTTCAGACATGCCAAAGAGACTTATGACAGTAAATCCCATTTTCAAATGTGACTTATGCTCTTAGGGATGGGATTCACAAAGGTTTTTAGGCACCTAATTCTCATTGATCCCAACAAGAGTTAGGCACCTAAATACCTTTGTGAATCCCACCCTTAGACACCACTTTCTATGCAATTTAGGCTCCCTAATGCCAGATTTTTAAAGATATTTAGGCCCCCACAGTGGGCTTTTCAAAAGTACGTAAGTTCCTAATTCCTGGTGGGTAGGTGCTTTTGCAGATCTCAGTAGGAGCCTATCTGCATCTTTAGGTGCCTGAATACCTTTAAAAATCTGGTCCTTAGTGCCTAAACCACTTTTAAATAGGAGATGAGGCTGTTATATCACTTAAGGCAAAATATTCAAAAGTATCTGTCTATACTTGAATTTTAATCATGTTTGAACAATGCTAATTAATACATTAATGAACGTGATTTGTAAAGTTGAATGTCCTATCTACATAAGCATGTGTTGCTAATCATATAAGCTGTGGTTAAGCATAACTAGCAACAAACGTATCCTATCTACATTGGAGCTTATCATCGTGTGTTCAAACGTTTACTAAAAATTCAAATATAGATTCCACCCAAATGGAATCTATTTTATGAGCACATCTCCTTGGCATGCACATGAAAGGCAAATGTGGAAACTGTATTTGCAGCCCGGTATTTGCATGGTCCCACTCCTGCAAAGATTTGCATGTGTGCTTAACTTGTGAGTAGACCTCATTGACATCAGTAGAACTACGCAAAGTACATAAAGGTAAGTATTTGTGAAAGTCTTTGTAAGATGGCGGCCTTGTCTGTTTTGCAGAGGCAAAATATATGCACTTGTAGTAAATAGTGGGCATATTCAAAGAGGCAGGCACAATTTTGGTCACAAACCTAAAACTTTGATTTAATGGCTAGTAAGTGAGTTGAGCGAATAAGTGATTTCTTTTTTCAGTTTGTTGGCAATGTGGTAGGTGCAGGGTACTATTTTGGGTTGAACCAAAAAATAAACTTTTTTCAGCAAATCAAAAAAACTCAAAACAAAAAGTCATTTTGAATTGAAATGTTTCATTTAAAAAATGTTGAAACAAAATGTTTTGAGTTTTTGGAATTCACTTAAATTGGCACAAAGTTTGTGTCTTTGAGTCTGCATTTTTCACCCCCCCAAAAAAGTGTTGGTCAAAAAATGTTGCCCATGCATAACTGAGAGTAGTTTTGCCTCGGTTGTGTCAGTGAAAAATCTTGTGCATTGCATGGTCACTTTTAGAATTAGGTTCTGGATGCAGGTGTGGATTTGTTAACATAGTTTTAGGCCCTCCTAATTAAAATGATCTATTTTAAGAAACTGTGCACAATCTCAAGAATTATTTAACCTGCAGCCAATAGTTTATTGCTATTATCTTCAAACCTGTTCATGAGTTGCACCTTATTTGTCTAGCACAGACAAACCATGTTGAGTGCCTTTGGGAAACCGTGCTTAAAGCCTGCACTGAGGTGCGTTGGCTACAACTGAGGTTGAACTGTGTCCAGCTCTACCCATTGCTGACACCACTCTAAATCACCATTAGATGGCAGGGTGAGACCAAATATGTCCTTTACCAATGACAGTATGGAACTCACGCTCCACAGTTACACTACAACCTCGGGAATGGAGGTTGTTTGTAACTCTGAAATGTTCGTAACTTCTGAACAAAATGTTATGGTTCTTTCAAAAGTTTACAACTGAACATTGACTTAATGCAACTTTGAAACTTTGCTATTCAGAAGAAAAATGCTGCTTTCCCTTTATTTTTTAGTAGTTTATGTTTAACCCAGTACTGTACTGTATTTGCTTTTTTTCGCTGCTGCCTGATTGTGTCCTTAGCCCTGGTCTACACTAGGAGTTGAGGTTGAATTTAACAGCGTTAAATAGATTTAACCTTGCACGCGTCCACACGACGAAGCCCTTTTTTTCAACTTAAAATCTTAAATCTCTTAAAATCGATTTCCTTACTCCATCCCTGACAAGGGGATTAGCGCTGAAATCAGCCTTGCTGGTCGAATTTGGGGTACTGTGGACACAATTAGATGGTATTGGTCTCCGGGAGTTATCCCAGAGTGCGCCATTGTGACCGATCTGGACAGCACTGGCCAGGTAGACAGGAAAAGGCCCGTGAACTTTTGAATTTCAATTTCCTGTTTGGCCAGCGTGGCAAGCTGTAGGTCACCATGCAAAGCTCATCAGCAGAGGTGACCATGATGGAGTCCCAGAATCGCAAAAGAGCTCCAGCACGGACCGAACGGGAGGTATGGGATCTGATCGCTGTATGGGGAGAGGAATCCGTGCTATAAGAACTCCGTTCCAGTTTTCGAAATGCCAAAACCTTTGTCAAAATCTCCCAGGGCATGAAGGACAGAGGCCATAACAGGGACCCGAAGCAGTGCCGTGTGAAACTTAAGGAGCTGAGGCAAGCGTACCAGAAAACCAGAGAGGCGAACGGCCACTCCGGGTCAGAGCCCAAAACATGTCACTTCTATGAGAAGCTGCATGCCATTTTAGGGGGGTTCCGCCACCACTACCCCAGCCGTGTTGTTTGACTCCTTCAATGGAGATGGAGGCAACACGGAAGCAGGTTCTGGGGATGAGGAAGATAGCTCACAGCAAGCAAGCAGAGAAACCGGTTTTCCCGACAGCCAGGAACTGTTTCTCACCCTGGACCTGGAGCCAGTACCCCCCGAACTCACCCAAGGCTGCCTCCTGGACCCGCCAGGTGGCGAAGGGACCTCTGGTGAGTGTACCTTTTAAAATACTATACATGGTTTAAAAGCAAGCGTGTTTAATGATTAATTTGCCCTGCCATTCATGGCTCTCCTGGATGTACTCCCAAAGCCTTTGCAAAAGGTTTCTGGGGAGGGCAGCCTTATTCTATCCACCATGGTAGTGGTATTCCACCACTTTACCACTCCAGGCCAGTAGCACATACTCGGGAATCATTGTAGAACAAAGCATTGCAGTGTATGTTTGCTGGCGTTCAAACAACATCTGTTCTTTATCTCTCTGTGTTATCCTCAGGAGAGTGATATCATTCATGGTCACCTGATTGAAATAGGGTGCTTTTCTTAAGGGGACATTCAGAGGTGCCCATTCCTGCTGGGCTGTTTGCCTGTGGCTGAACAGAAATGTTCCCCACTGTTAGCCACGGGGAGGGGCTAGCCATGCGCTGGGGGGAGGCAAAATGCGACCTTGGAACGAAAGCACATGTGCTATGTATGTAATGTTAACAGCAAGGTTTACCGTGAAAGAGTGTACCCACTGTTCTATAAAATGTGCCTTTTTAAATACCACTGTCCCTTTTTTTTTCTACACCAGCTGCATATGTTTTAAGGATCACAGGATCTTTTCCTTCCCAGAGGCTAGTGAAGATTAGAAGACTAAAAAAACACACTTGCGATGAAATGTTCTCTGAGCTCATGCTGTCCTCCCACACTGACAGAGCACAGACGAATGCGTGGAGGCAGACAATGTCAGAGTGCAGGAAAGCACAAAATGACTGGGAGGAGAGGTGGCGGGCTGAAGAGAGTAAGTGGCCGGCGAAAGAGAGGGCTGAAGCTGAAAGGTGGCGGCAGCGTGATGAGAGGAGGCAGGATTCAGTGCTGAGGCTGCTGGAGGATCAAACTAATATGCTCCAGCATATGGTTGAGCTGCAAGAAAGGCAGCAGGAGCACAGACTGCCACTACAGCCCCTGTGTAACCAATGGCCCTCTTCCCCAAGTTCCATAGCCTCCTCACCCAGATGCCCAAGAACGTTGGGGGGGGGCCCTCTGGCCACCCAGCCATTCCACCCCAGAGGACTGCCCAAGCAACAGAAGGCTGGCATTCAATAAGTTTTAAAGTGCTATGTGGCCTTGTCCTTCCCTCCTCCACCATCCCTCCTGGGCTACCTTGGTAGTTATCCCCCTGTTTCTGTGATGAATGAATAAAGAATGCATGAATGTGAAGCAACAATGACTTTATTGCCTCTGCAAGCGGTATTCGAAGGGAGGAGGGGAGCGTGGTTTAGCTTACAGGGAAGTAGAGTGAACCAAGGGGTGGGGGTTTTCATCAAGGAGAAACAAACAGAACTTTCACACCGTAGCCTGGCCAGTCATGAAACTGGTTTTCAAAGCTTCTCTGATGCGTACCGTGCTCTCCTGTGCTCTTCTAACCGCCCTGGTGTCTGGCTGTGCGTAACCAGCAGCCAGGCAATTTGCTTCAACCTCCCACCCTGCCATAAACGTCTCCCCCTTACTCTCACAGATATTGTGGAGCACACAGCAAGCAGTAATAACAGTGGGAATATTGGTTTCGCTGAGGTCTAAGCGAGTCAGTAAACTGCGCCAGCATGCTTTTAAACGTCCAAATTCACATTCTACCACCATTCTGCACTTGCTCAGCCTGTAGTTGAACAGCTCCTGACTACTGTCCAGGCTGCCTGTGTATGGTTTCATGAGCCATGGCATTAAGGGGTAGGCTGGGTCCCCAAGGATCACTATCGGCATTTCAACATCCCCAATGGTTATTTTCTGGTCTGGGAAGAAAGTCCCTTGCTGCAGCTGTTGAAACAGACCAGAGTTCCTGAAGATGTGAGCGTCATGTACCTTTCCCGGCCATCCCATGTTGATGTTGGTGAAACGTCCCTTGTGATCCACCAGTGCTTGCAGCACTATTGAAAAGTACCCCTTGCGATTTATGTACTCGCCGGCTTGGTGCTCCGGTGTCAAGATAGGGATATGGGTTCTGTCTATGGCCCCACCACAGTTAGGGAATCCCATTGCAGCAAAGCCATCCACTATGACCTGTACATTTCCCAGGGTCACTATCCTTGATAGCAGCAGATCGTTGATTGCGTTGGCTACTTGCATCACAGCAGCCCCCACAGTAGATTTGCCCACTCCAAATTGATTCCCGACTGACCGGTAGCTGTCTGGCGTGGCAGGCTTCCACAAGGCTATTGCTACTCGCTTGTCAACTGTGAGGGCTGCTCTCATCTTGGTATTCTTGCGCCTCAGGGCAGGGGAAAGCAAGTCACAAAGTTCCATGAAAGTGCCCTTACGCATGCGAAAGTTTTGCAGCCACTGGGAATCATCCCAGACCTGCAACACTATGTAGTTCCACCAGTCTGTGCTTGTTTCCTGAGCACAGAATCGGCGTTCCACCACATGAACCTGCCCTATTAGCACCATGATGCCCACATTGCCATGGCCCGTGCTTTGCGAGAAGTCTGTGTCCATGTCCTCATCACCGCAATGACATCGCCTACTCGCCCAGTTTCACTTTGCCAGGTTCTGGTGCTGCATATACTGCTGGATAATGTGTGTGGTGTTTAATGTGCTCCTAATTGCCAAAGTGATCTGAGCGGGCTCCATGCTTGCCGTGGTATGGCGTCTGCACAGAAAGAAGGCGTGGAACAATTGTCTGCCGTTGCCCTGACAGATGGAGGGGCAACTGACGACATGGCTTACAGGGAATTAAAATCAACAAAGCGGGTTGCTTTGAGAGAAATTGAATGGCCCCCTCAAGGATAGAACTCAAAACTGGGTTTAGCAGGCCGTTGATTTCACAGAGGGAGGGAGGGAGGAGAAAATGAATACAAAACAAATCTGGTCTAGTTCTTGTTTTAAGCCACTTCAGCTATCTTTATACATCTTGCTGGCAGCAGACCAGGCAGTACGACCACTAGCCATCATCATCTCCCGGGTGCTCGACAGAAGACGGTGCAGTATTTCTACTGGCCATCATCTTCTGCTGGCTGCAGATTAAAAGACAGTGCACTGCCGGTAGGACTCAATCACCATGAGACAAAACTTAAAAGGGAAATGACCTGGCTGAGTCACTCCCATGTTTGCCCAGGCGCCCCTAACTTCATTGAGGTTGGTAAAAGAGCACCCAGGACTACATCAACAACAGCTACCAGTCATACTGCACTGTCTGCTGCCAAAAGGCAATAAACTGTTGCTGTGTAGCAATGCAGTACCACGTCTGCCAGCATCCAGGAGACATATGGTGACGGTTAGCTGAGCGGGGGTCCATGCTTGCAGTGGTATGGCGTCTGCACAGGTAACTCAAGAAAAACGATTATCTGCCCTTGCTTTCACGGAAGGGGGGCTGACAATATGTACCCAGAACCACCTGCGACAATGTTTTAGCCCCATCAGGCACTGGGATTTCTACCCAGAATTCAAATGGGCGGCAGAGACTGCGGGAACTGTGGGATAGCCACCCACAGTGCAACGCTCTGGAAGTCGACGGTTGCCTCGGTACTGTGGACACTCTGCCGACTACATGCACTTACAGCATTTGTGTGGGGACACACACAATCGACTGTATCAAAACGCTTTCTACAAAACTGACTTTGACCTAATTTCGTAGTGTAGACATACCCTTACAGTTCCAAATGAAATGTGTGGTTGACTGGTCAATTTGTAACTCTAGTGTTTGTAACGCTAAGGTTTGTAACATTGTCACCCTGCTGCCACACCACAGATCTCAGGGGAAGGAGATGTTGCATGATACAAAGCCTGCACTGATGGGGAAATTTTAGTTTTGCTGCTGTGGATTTTTGATTCAGGCTGCAACTGTCTGTTGCAAATAATAGATAAACAGTCACTATTTAGGAAAATAGAGACCCACCTGTGTATGTAACATTGGCAGGATCCTAAGTTAAAATCTATTCACTATTGGTCAGTAGAAAAGATGTGTTTGCTGTGTTACTGAAGGTAGATATGGGCTTAAGGAAGAGAAATAAGAGGTAGGTCTAACATTTTGTCTGTTACAGATTGGGAGACGATTTGGGACTGCTACCAAGGAAGACAACGTTGTTGCAGTGTGAGTGTTGTTCCATGCCTCTCCATCTTTTGAGGGCTTCCTGAAGTGCTTGCAGACACCCACAAGTAGTACATAGGACATTTGTGTATTACAGCTTGGGAGGAGGTGGGTGAGGTTCTAATGTGCCTAGCTCCCTGGCTAAGCATATGGTGGGGGAAAGGAACAATGTTGTGTTGAGACCTAGATGGATCAAGGAGACACTTGTGAATAAGCTCACTCCTGCATCTAACTGATACTCTAAAAGGCACCCACTCAACTCTCCCTCAGGGTGCTCTGGAGTGCAGCATGTAAGGGCAGCAGGCCAGCTTCTACTGAAGGAAACAGGCATTTTGCCATTGACTTCAGTGGGAGCAGGGCTTTAGTTTCCTTCAGCAGTGTTTGAACTGAGATCTCCAGAACAGACTGTTGCCCAGTGTAGCATTTCACCAAGAACTTCCTTATAAAATTTTCTCTCATCATCTTCTGTAAGTCTGGGGCTTGCTGGAAACAGCAGGGTTGTTGGTTGGTATGGTTTTCCAGGCTGCCATGTTTCATGAGCCAATACACTGACTGACTGAGAGGTACCCTTAATGTGGAGACTGTTTATTTATTATTTTGTTTAAGTGGACTTGATTCAAAGGGCAACTATTCAGTATGCTTGAAATGGGAGGGTGGGGATGTTTTTAAAGTATGTAGCATCTTTCACAAGATTGAACATTTGAAAGCAGACAAAGCCCATGAAGTAATGTGATTATTAATCAACTGAGGCAGCAAAACAGAAATCAGCTAAGAAATAACCAAAAAATGATGAGAGGGTTTTTTTTTTATTTAGAAAGATGCTACATTTTAATTTTATTTTAAAACCCCATTAAGAGGATTGATACAATCAGAAAATGTTTGGGACAGCTTCCAAGACAGATGAAATTGTTGCAGTGTGAGTACTCTTCCATAATTTCCCATCTTTTGAAGGACTCTGAGGGCTTCCTGCTGTGCCAAACCAACTCCCAGGAAGGGTTTAGAGATGCTCCTGGGAGATGCACAAAAAGATGGTGGCGACAATGCAATATGTAGGAGGGGGAAGGTGACTTGGAAGGGAGGAGTCTATAAAAGATGGGAGCAGAATTGAGAAGGAGAGAACACCAGAAGAAATAAGAGAAGGGGCCACCTTCTTCTGACTAAATTCACACTGGACAGATTAAATGTGTGACCTAAATGCAAAGCAGAAGTCCCTTGGCACTGTGTTTTATTTACAGCAGCCAAGAAGCTGGCCCAAGTTTTCTTTTAGACCTATTCCTCATTAGGAATAAAACGACCCGCCACCAGGCACAGTGATGCTGAGAACTGTTCTGTACAGTAACACCTTTCCTACTCGACATCTACACTAGGGTTTTTCCTCCCCAAAGGAGGAAGGACATTTCCCACTGTTGCTACCACTGGTTAGCTCCCATTGGCAGTGTCAACAGTGCATGTGGCCGGTGGCATTTAAAACTGCTTAGAAAACATGGTGGTAAAAATTGCTCATGGCAGGAGGAGCCTCATCCACACTAGAGCCCCCATTACTGCTATTGGTGGTGGAGCTGCATTGGTGTTAGCAAAAAAAAAAAAAGAAAACAATTGTGCCAAGTCCATCTGAAGTAGACTCCTTACAAGGAAAATGACTTAAGACAGCCACCCCATTTTTTGAAACAGGTATTAGCCTCCATGGGGCTGTACTAGCAGCCAAACTGTTTCCAACCCTAGTAAACGCTCTCCAGAGGGGGAGTGGAGTTCTTAAGAAAAAAGGCCCAAGTCAGGGAACCTGTGCTACACGCCGATAGCACCGACCCTATTATAAAACATTTTCTCACTAACCAAGTTTCAATCGTAATGTTGAAAAGACCTCTGGGATAGGTTGGTCCTGCCTGTACTTAGACCAAGAAGCATGGCACTGGAGTGACAGGCAGACTGCTTTGAGGTTACAGTCCCTATGCAATACCTTGCAGCCCCCAAGCATCCTTTAAGTGCCGATTGCACTGAATATTTGTAACACCAATCTTCAGCTCCCCCCGGAGCTCAACTACTTGACAGCATTTTTTTTGCTCAGGGTGGCAGGGAAGCCACAAGAAATGTAGCTGCACTGGTCCACCTAGCCTGAACTCCTTGCCAAATTGCTGCACCTTGTGTTTGGCAGTTAATCTCAAGGCCCTATTCCTAGCAACACTGCTGGGCATAATGGGAGAATTGTTCCTGGAAGCAGAGAATACTGGTACAACCACTACCATAAAGAGCACTTTGTGCAGAGTAGTGTTGACAAATTAAACCACTGCAAAGACAAGGGCTACAACAAATTTCATACAAGGTCCCTAAAATTGTTTTGGTGCTTATAGCCTGATCCAAAGCCCAAAGGATCCTGAGCTCTGAGTGTGGACAGTCTCTGAACGTGGTCACTAGCTTGAATGACTAAATTGTTTTTTCCATGTGGTTATTTGCTCAGTACAATAAATGTGCTGTTGCACACAGACCATTTCTCATTCCAAGAAGCCAAAGAAAAGTGTACAAGTTCATCTCAAAGTGTAAATAACTTTTTTTAATTATTTTATTAAAAAGCCAATTCTAAAGAACAGTAAAAAAGTCTGCATCATTTGGTATTTCCTTAAAATATTTTGAACAAGTTTAAAAAAAAAAAAAAAAGACAGCAGAAAATGAATTAGCCCAATACACCTTCATGCCAAAAAAAAAGGGTAGGGAGATGATTGTAAGGTACACTTTTCCAGCTCTTCCTTTACCAGTTTAAAAATGTATAGCTATGATAGTATTAGCACATTCTTATGTAAACCATTATAGTCCAAGTAGTAGCTTAGCAGCAAACTAAAAGAAATATTAGTTTACTGTACAGTAATTACAAATACGAAATTCTAGGATGTGCTAGCACTCAAATCTGTATCTCCATTTATTGAAACAATGAGTTCAATTAATTAGTATAAAAATATAACCACCCATAAACACCGGGGGATCTGAAATCAGACACTTCTGAGTCTCCAGCAAATAAAAACAGATGAGTTCCAGTTCTGAAGGATGGTTTTGTTCAACATTGTACAGTTTCTACTTGTTATTTTACTGAATCACTTAGTAATACTGTTCTGTACACAAATATATGGTTATCAATCTAAAACATTCATTTTCATATTTAACTATGCAATAATTTAACATTTAGTTGCACTAAAAATTAGAAGTTGAGAACTGTACATTTCATAGCGGTGCAAATCAAAAGTTGATTGGCAGACCCTACACATGGGTAGCTGCTACTCAGTGTGGGGCATAGTGCGCATTTGGGGAAAGATTTCTCAGGAATTGACTGACGTCTGTGGGGGAATGTCTACAAAGCAAAATCATGTAGTATATTACTTTGAAACAAATGGCTTTCCCCACTGCAAGACCCATCCCGTGCTAGAGTTCTTTGAATGTTTTTAGTATAATGGGATAGATTCATAGCGATCAGTGACAAAGGTTTTTGTTTTGTTATTTAAAGGTAATAATACTAGGTGAGGGTGGCATTGGAATGCTGGGTTAATTAAGTTTTCATCCCAATTATAGGATTAAAAGAACAAAAAATCAAATTAATTTTTTCTCTTCCTTGATTGGTGGAACCTGGTTCATAAACAGTTTTTAGCATCTCACCTGTTTCATAATAGTTCTTGAGGCTACACTTCAAGCTGGGGCTGTTGTTGCCAGCTCAGAGCGCTACTCTCCCCGTGTACTAAAAACGGAATGTGGCTGCAGCAGTGTAAGGGACTAGCTGCCCTGAGTGCAGGCATGTTAGTCCTAACAGGTAGACAGGTGGAAGTATGTCTCCTCCAGCTGGAGACTGTACCTGCCATACAGATTTTAAGGCTTAAAGGGACTACTCTGATCAGCTAGGCTGACTTCTAGTATAATGCAGGCCAAAGAACCTCATCCACTAATTTCTGAATCAAGCCCATGATTTGTTTGAAGAATAGAATGTCTTTAAATCATGAGTGGAGGTCTTTTAAAAAGACTTTAACCAAAGTACACGAACTGAAGACATAAGCTTTAGGACAGCTGGGGCGGCAGCTGCTTTTCCACACAGAGATTGCACTACGGCCATGATCCCGGAGTGCTGCTTTTCCCAATTGTGTTAGACCAGTGCTTCTCAAAATGTGATTATGAAGTACACAGTGGTGGTCCACAGAGAGCTGTCAGGTCATACAGTGCTGACTCAGATGCATCAGTGCAAAGAGAACCCAGCCTAGGGGTCACTGTATAGTAACAGAGCCACAAAGAGGAAATTAAGGGTATGTCTCCACTGCAATATAAGCTCAGGGTTAGAAGAAATTTAGTTATCAAGCCTTGGGCTCGAGTGCATACTAGAAATTGTTGAAACCTGGGTTCCACCATGGATACTTCATGATCCAAGGCAGAGTCCAACTACCCAGACCCCAGACTTCTAACATGTGCTTGCTTTAGCCCTTTGTTCATGGTGCAGTGTGGGAATACTTGACTGGCTCAAGGAATATTTTTGCCAGATTCCTCAAGCATAAGTCCAGTGGGACTGCATCTACACTGTAAAGCAATAGGGTTTGAAGGCTGGGTCCCAGCTTGACTCAAGTTGGGACCCTGGGGTAGCATGATTTGTGTGTAGAGGGTTAGGCTCGAGTCTGAGCCAATTGCAGTGTAGACATGTCCTACGTGTCCAGTGGAGGAGATGAAATGAAGGGCAAAAGGAGACTATGATTGGCAGTGGGAAGAGAAGTGGGTTTGCTCTCAGAATATGGGTCCCACTTGTTTTAAATGATACTGCCTGTATAAAGACATAGGCAAGCAGTTCCCTCACTTTAGAAACACTAGAAATAACAGTACTTAACCTATCAAATGCAGTCACAGTGTTATGTCATAACATTTTTAGTAAGTATTCTATTAACAAAATTATTATTTAAATAAAAATCTGCAACTGAGAGATTGGATAATGTTTTCCATATAAATAAAACAGTTTCTGGAAGCTAAGTGTTGGAGGGAAAATTGCAGACATGACAGCTCCTGTATACAGTTATGATAAAAGATCCCTTTGTAGATAGCATTTGCAGAATGTGTTGCTTTGAACATACTCAATCATTACAAGCAGTAAGCCATATTTGAAGTATAAAATGGCATGATCAAATATTTTATTGCTGTTCAGTGAGATTTCAGCTGCCTTCATTACTCAGAAGTGGCCTTTTTCCCCTTCCAGCTCTTTTCTCTTTGCTCAAGTTCAGCTTGAGTGAAGGCTGCTGGTCCCCAGTTAGTAATTAAGTGAGGATTCTTAGACCCTGAAAGACATTATAATATTTGATATAAAATAGACATTTTTCCATAGGTGAAATTACTGTTTGCTACATCAGGCTAAATGGAGCACAGCTAGAGTCAGTACAACAAGCCGTGCGGTAACGAACGTCTGTTGGCTAGAGGAAGGTAACCAGTTTTTAAAAATCCATGGTTACCTTCTATATGCACTTCTTGCACAAGTTCATAATCCCATTCCATTCACCAAGTTCCTTTTTTCACAATACCTGGCACGACTTAACACAATTTACGTGTCTACTACTACAAGAAGTGCATCTGTATATGTGTCCGAAACCCACAACCACTGACTTCTGTCACCTTTGCCAAGATTTTCTCCCTTCCTTTAGGACACCAGCCATCTCTTTGTAATTATCCATGCCTGTGGCACAATTGACCAATCTCTTAGTATAATCTCTTTTGGGGGCAGGGACAATCTTTTTGTTCTGTATCTGTATAACGCCTAGCACAGAAGAGTTCTGGACCATGACTAGGGCTCCTAGGCAGTTGGGTAATAGAAATAATACTATGAGTAACAGAGGCTTTTTCCCTAGACTTATGGCTGATCTACAGCACCCCTTCCCTGTGTCTGTAGAAACCTTGGGCCAAACCCTTAGTCCCACCAAGGATTCTCGGCAGCACTAAGGCATTGCAAAACTACCTTAAGCTGCCTCCTGTCAATGGGAAATCTCCATGTGGCACAGAACAGATGTAGCTATCAGGAATGTCCCCAAGAGAAAGGGGACCTGGTTGGGTAGCCTCCATGTTCCAGCAGTCCCCAGCTAATAGAGAAGTGCTGGGGTTGCTCCAGGGCCCAGGATTGAGATGCCACTTTTTTCTATCCCTTGCACATGCACTGAATACACGCTCATTGGACTAGAGGTCTTAGACTGTCTTGGCTGAGCTTGTTAATGTAAACAAGGAAGTGGTTTATTCCATGTTTTTGCTATTTATTTCCTGTATTACCCACCCTAAATAACAAAACTAACTTGAGCTAGCCCTAGAAGTAACTTTTTCACACACATATATTGTAAACAGATTTTTAGGATTTTAAGAATGTGAACAAGTTTGAAAAGGCTCAACCTAAAAAAGCTCCCTAAGCATTATTTTTGTTTGTTTGTTTAATACATCACTGAGGATAGCGAAGTCTTAAGAGTTACCATAGTACTGAATGTCTAGCCTCTTAGCAAAATTAACAAGCCCTGGGCATTGTGCTTCCCCTCTCCTGGCTGACTGTTCAGGAGGTAGAAAAGCACTAAGACCCTTATTCTTTGAGTAGCTCAGGGCCCAATCCTGCTCCAACCAATGGCGTAGCTTTTGCTAGAGCAGGAATCTGATCAACTGAAATTTTGTTTTCACAAGAAAGGAGCTGGCAGGGAGATCAGATGGCTCTAAGGCTGTCAATGCTGACAGTACCCTTCTAATACTTCATATTGACACTGTTTACTTGGCTCCGCAGCAAAGAAATGGAGGATAACGTGAAACTGTGGTATAATCTTTGTTCTCAAAATCATTTAAAGATTTTGCACAATCCACTCCAATTTCTCAATGCACTATATGTTGAGTCAGAAAAACCACAGCCCCCAGATTCTGCAGGGTCCCTCTTTATTCAATGTGCTTATTTTAAAATGTGGTATTTGCAGGTGGCAGTGATACCTGATGAGCTAAAGGGAAAGGCTGCCCTGGATAAGTCAGGCAGGAGCTCCGAGTCCTTTCTTGGACACATCTGTTAATTTGTATTTTCTGTACTGATTACGCACCTGGTTCTATTAATCGAATTAATCCTTCATGATGAGCTACTTTATCTTTCCAGCTCTTGGTCTTGTTAGCTGCAAGTTCCAACTTCTTTTTGACTCCCTGAAACAAGATGCAGCACATTTAAAAATATTAAAAGGCTCTGGCCTATTCCAGATACAACACACAAAATATACAGGAAGATGAAACTCTCTTTCAAACCTCCCCTTTCAGAGACTGATTAACTCCCACAAAAGCCAGTTAAAACATCCTTTGTCGTCAGTTCAACTAGGACCACTCACTTTTTGAGAACAATTCTTTACCAGTCAACTCAATTAGTCTCAAGTCAGAGTCTTTAATGATCTCTCTCTTCCTAGCTAAAGCTAATAAACAGTACTCCATCCTCATCCTCCTTGACCTGTCAGCTGCCTTTGACACAGTCAACCAGGCTCATCTTGAAATTTTGTCCTCCTTTGGCTTCCATGACCCTGTCTTGCTTCTCCTCCCACCTCACTAATTGCTCTTTCAATTTGTCCTTTGCTTCTGGGGATCCTCCTCATCCTCTCCACAGGGTGTTGTCCTTGGTCTCCTTCTCTTCTCCCCTTACACCTTATCTCCGAGTAATCCTATCTGCAAACAAATTCAACTACCATCTCTGCGCCACAACTCACAGATCTGCCTCACTGCTCCAGACCTGTCTCCTCTCCAAACTGACTTCTCAGCCTCTCTCCCCCACATCTCCTCACGGATGTCGAGCTTGAACTGATGACTGAATATGGTTAAAACACATAGCTCTTAATATTCCCCCTCCCCAACCAAGAGCTCCTTGCCACCTCTTTTCTCTATCACTTTGGAGACAACAGCACCACCCTGCATGCCCACAGCCTGGACATTATCTTCAATTCACACCTCTGTCTAGGTCTTCACATCTGGGCTATGTCTAAATCTTGCTGATTATTTTTTCTGCTTAACATTGCTCTATTATGCCCTTTCCTATCCATCCATGCCACCACCTCATGTCTTGATTACTACCACATCCTTCTCTCTTGCCTGGACAAATGCAATCTTGCCCCACTCATATCCATTCAGAATGTTGCAGCAAAGATAATTTCCTAGCCTGTTATTCTGCCCACATCACCCTTCTCTGTGTACCTCCAGTGGCTCCCTGTTATCTATCGCACCAAACATAATCTGCTTGTCTTCACTTTCCAAGCCCTTCACAGCCTATCCCCAATTTGCTATCGAGCTGTCAGCACCGGCCTCTGGTCAGCCCATGATGCCAGCCAGCCTCCACTGCCTACATGCTGAATTTCAAACAAGCATCTTTGTACTTTCACCCACGCTACTCCTCACGCTGGAGAGGAGCTCCACATAAACACGTGCAAAGCCATCTTGTTATCCACCTTTGCATAATGCCTACAAAGAAACTTGACAATATGCCAAGACCACTGCTTAGCATGCTGACCACGTATACCTCGTTATGTCCTTGTACTCCCCCATATGTCTGTGTCTCCATTTATAATCCTTACATCTTATCCTTAGAGGGTAAGCTTTTTGGGGGGTGGAGGGGGGGTGTGGACCATTTTTTTGTTGTTTGTACAGTGTGCACAGCACAGTGAGGTCCTGGTTCATGACTAAAGCTCATAGGGATTACAGTGAAGTACATAACAAAATATTTTAGTCTAGCTTATAATGCTGTCAATTGGGGGAACAGAGTTTAGAAAGATATTCTGCACTAGCAGAGGTAGGGCTGAAGTGACACTTGCAGGGCGAACAATTTCCACGGAGCAAGAGGTTTCTGTTTGTGGGCTAAGACCATTACTGAATGGTCATGCCCCTGAGAGTCCATCGTACGCTAATCAGTAACTTCATAGAGTGACACACTGTGAGGAGAGTGTTCGTCTTGGGCACATGCAAGGCAGTTCAAGCATCCTGGAACGTTTGTCAGGGTATTGGGGGAACATGAACAAATTGAGAGCACCAGAATGAATGGGTGAAATGGAAGCCTAAAGACCTAGCCTTCCTTCCTCTAATCTCAGCTGGCCTTTTGAATCAATGCCAGACAATTCGTAGAGGCCCAATTTGTAAAGGAAAGGTCAGACTATGTAATCAGAAATCTGAATATTTAAAGAAACCTTGTTAAATATTTAAAATATTTGCACTAACTTTAAAAAAAGTAACAAGTAGCTTAAAGTTTAGAGTTGTTAGATTTAAATCTGGTTTTGGCAGGCTGCTAGTTGGAGTAGGAATGTGGTTTTGTTTATGGATGTACATACCTGTGCATGTGTAATCAAAGATGGCTCAAGTGTTATCAGAAAATCAAGCAACTCCCAAGGCAATGTCACACTTAGCCCTAATTATGTAAGTCTAAGAGATCCTTGGAAATTATCTGTTCAAGATATTGCACTTCTTAATTTCACTTTCCTCTCGTGAGGGGGTGCACCCATTATTTCACTCAACTTCAACCCCCCAGAACAATTCGATGTTCTGTAACATTCCCAGACACAACTGGGTATGGCTGAGGTACAATCACAATAAGGGGATCAGAACCACTTCGTCTTTGCCTCTGAATGTCCCGGCTTGCATGGTTTAATGTTAATGTGTTCCTTGCAACGCCATCAAGAAAGCAAGTTGGCCTGAGAATCAAGCCATTGTGTGTCACCCAACTATGCACAGAAAGGCCAGTTCTAGGGGTCAGAGGACAATCCAGTCCCTGTAATCATTACTTGTCATCCTCTGACTGCCGACGGGGCTCTCGATTAGTGCTAGCTGTGCTGGTGGTTCGTGCAATATCGACACTTAACCTGGGGAACTGGACTGAAGCTCTCGCATGAGAGGCAGGATGGTCCTTGTTAGCCTGGGAGTCAGGAGACATGGGTTCAATTCCCTGCTCTGTATGACACTGGGCCTCAGTTCCCCATCCATACAATGGGAATAAAAGCAGTTCCCTTTTTCACAGAGAGGATAAAATACATCAAAGATTATGAAGTCTAAGTTGTGAAGTGACGGGGCCATAACATGCACCATAGAGGCCACTGAAAAAAGCTGGAGATAACTTTTTGTCTTGGGCTGGATTCAAATGCATACACATGAATTAAAGAGGCACAGTATCCCATTACCAACCCCTAAATTTGTTTTAATTTGGCTCTCATTGAACACCTGGCATTAGGCAGATTAGGAACACAGGTGGCACAAAGTAATTTACCTCATACTGGTCAAGTGCCTGCTTCCTTTCTAGTTCAAGCTGTTCCAATTGTTGCATAGCGACTTGAAGAGCCTGTTCCTTTATGATCCTCTGGGTCTCTAACTCTTGCTTCTCTGCTTCTGTCATCAGAATGGTCTGCTGCTGCTGCAAGTGCCATTTTTCCAGGTCAGCTCTCTTTGCTGACTCTTCCTCCAGTAACCTAGAGAGGAGATTGTGATGACTACAGCACTGTATTTGAAAACTACGTCTAATCCATTATCTAGCACATGCATGCTAACACGCAAGGCGATCAAGCACATTACTTTCTGATGATTAACTTGGAAAGCACGGGAAAGGGAGGAGTTTTTACACACATTAGAACCCATACCAGTCACTCAAGAGCACAAACAACGCAATCACAAAAAATGCTGTTCAGGGAGTTATTTCAGCCTATAGTGTAACTACCCAACACTAAGAAACCACACGAAAAACGGGGAACATAAAGTTGTCACTAGCAGGGAGGATTGAAACCCACAGTAGAAAATGAAAGTGCAGCCATTTTCCATTATCAGTATGAAATTAATTCGGGATAAAATACAAGTTGATATGAAAATTGGATAATTATTGCTTTGTGAAAACATGTAATAGTAAAATAGTACACATGCAGGGCTCCATTTTCAGAAGTGACTTCACATTGTTGGTGCCAAAGTGGACACACACGAAAAGGGGCCTGATTGTCTGAAAGTGCAGAGCACCACACCTGAAAGTCAGGCCTCTTTACAGCGTCATGTTGGGAACCCAAAAACTGAGACAGCCAAAAGCATTAGTCACGTTTGAATGTTTAGGCCTTAAAGACAAGTGTCCAATACTCAAACATCCAGATCTGTTCTATACCCCCAATGTATCTACTACATTCAGCTTTGATATCTTAATAAATATCACAACAATTATTAATCACTACTATGTATTTGTAAATTCCTCGCGCTTATAGTATCTGAGAGAGCCCAGTGGATAGCAGCACCTCAATCCCTCACCTCACCCCTAAGCCTCCTCTCGGATATCCTAGAATCAGAGAAATGCAGGGCTGGAAGGGATCTCAGGAGGTCATCAAGTCCAGGCCCCTGCACTGAGGCAGGACAAAGTAAACCTAGACCATGCCTGTCAGGAATGGTTTTATCGATTTACTTCCACTGCTACCATAAGACTAAAAACCACACCTGGCTTGAAGTTTCCTTACGGTCTCTTCATCTTGACGTGCCTGTTTCTCATCCTCCAAGGCTTCCTGTAGCTCTTTATACATTTCTTCGAGTTCACATACTCTCTGCAAATACTGTTTAAGTTCAGACGATTTCTGAGCAACCTGCTCTTCCATTTGCTGTCTTACCTGACAACATAAAGTGAAGACACACCTTAGCTCAGTATCCCCATGACAGTAGTGGGCTTTTCTTTGCCCAGGATGGAGCCCTCAAGGATCTTCCATTTTCAGAGAAAGAACCTTTTCACTAAACTTGCCAAGTTTCCCACCTCAAGCAGGATTCTCACATGCAGCTCACTTCCCCAGCTCCTCTACTTGTACTCTTCCCAGGACGCTTACCTTCTCTACCCTCTGTGCTGTCCACACAGCAGGATGTCGTAGTTACACTTAGGCCTGGTCTACACCCAGAGTTGTAGCTTCATAACTAACGGTGTGGTTTCATATTGGCTTAGTTAAATAGCTACAACTTTGTGGGGATGCTCTTAGAGTGGTTTAAGCCTGGCTCAGGTCAGGCAAGTTATAGGCACAAGCTAAACGACTGGAACCAGTATTATACAGACAAAAGAGTCCACATACAATTTTAAACTAGTTCAACAGCAGTGTATAGACAACCCCTTAGTAAATTTCACACTGTGAAGTCCAGAGTGGTAGGCAGTGAAGAGTGGTGCAGGGGCAGTTGTGGGTATGGGAGTGCATGTGGGGCTGGAAAAGCAGAGAAATCAAAGGAGCAGAGAGAAAGCCACAGCAAAGGGTGTTGGCTATGCAGAGAAAGCAGAAGAACTATGGAAATCAAGGAAAGAGACAAAGACGACAACTGCCTGCCACTCCTCCAGCCATGCCAGACTAATGGGAATGCTCCACACCCCCTCTCCTTCAGATCTCTCAATCCCTCTTTTAACACATGGCCAGAGCACGGAACCAAGCACAATTGACAGAACTGCTGCACAGCTGTTCCTCTGCTGGGCTCCCCATTCTCACCATGTGTCATGCAGAGCTGGAAGCTATGGTCATTGGACAGTCTGGGAAGAAGAAAGTACTAGTTGTAGAAGGCTGTCTCACCCCTTTAGCAAGGTGAAAGGCTGAGGGAAGAGAGCAATGAAGGTAAAGCAGGAGACAAACATCTAAGTTTCCCTCCAGTCACTGTTTGAAACTTAGCTACTATGTCTTACTCTTGGCACCAAGCCATGACCCTGAACCTCATTGTTGAAGACCAGGTAGGACATGCTTCAATGCTCATTACAGTCATTCCTTAACCAGCTAAGGGGGCTTGCTTTTGACTACCATAAAGGCATTTCCTCTCCTGCAGCTATTAAGCATGCTGCTTCCACAGCTATCTCAAGCCTCTGTTGCTCCAGCAAACAAGATCATTTTCCAGAACGGAGCCCACCCCCTCCCACGTGCACGGCCATCCCATCACTGGATTAGCACAATAGCTTTATGCCCCAAGACTTTATGCAAAGAAGCATCTGAGTGACAATCAACACTTGTCCTTTATTTTCAGTGGATAACTTTAGTAATATAACCTTTTATTCAAGACAAAGCCCCTGATGAAAAATTATGATAAAATTCATCCTGGGATCTGATTTACTAACTGCGAGCCAGCATTACAAGGCTGTGATGTAAGACATGTTGCTTCTAAAGTTTAATAGGTAGATATGTGCTATGTAATAATTAGGGCTTTAGGGATAGCAGATGTATTTTAAGGAAAGCAGCATGGAATTAGGAAAGCTGGGTTCTGTATTAACTTTGCCACGGATTCATTTTTGTGACCTTTAACAAGGAACCTCTGTCAGCCATGGGTTCCTCATCTAAACTTTTGAGAGCTACAGCTAAAACTACAATATAAGTGCTAAGCACTGTTATCTTTATAATCACAAAGCTCTTAAAATTCTATTTTAATAAAATTATTTAGAATTAAGAATAGATTTGACTGTTTAAAGCACAAAGAAACACACTTTTCACTCAACTACTACAATTCATGTTGTCCCAGAATTGTACAAACATCATCAATCTGTAGATGATTATTCAAAATGAATGCACCACAAATCAGGATACAGTATATCTACTCTGGTATGCCACCATTTAAAACATGTTTGGAATCCATTCAGCAAAAGCCTATGATTGTCATGGTGGAAACACAGCTCACTGAGGAAATTCAAAATGTTTTTGACTATCCCAACACTCACCATTTTCTCTCTCGCTAGCTCCAGACTGAATCGGTCTTGCAGTTCCATTTGAGTCTGAAGACGTTTCTTCTCTTCTACTGCAGCTCGAGCAGCTGCTTCTTCCAGTTGCTGTACAAAGAAAAACACCATGTAAAAGAGTGTAAGAGACAGTTATCTCACACCTGCATGGATTACATGCTAACCACAGGCTGACCAGAAGTGGTTCACTGACCTTCAGTCAGTCTGTTTACCTGGTACCATCCATGAAACCTCCTCCCATCCAATCTCACGTACTAGATGGAAACAACGTTCTCAGCTCCCATTCATACAAATGGGCATCTCACTCAAAAAACTGTGGGTGGCACTACAGTTAGTCGGGAATTTTTTCAAATTAATTTTTTTGTAAATGCCAGTTCATCAGCACAAAAACTGTTTGCACGAAAAGGTGAGTTTTCAGAATTGTCCAAATGCCTCGTTTCAAAACAAAAAAGTTGTTTTTCACTTCAAAATGGCTTCCTGTTTTTAAATTTAATTTATAGTTTAAAAAAATTTAGATAAAAACTGAAATGAATTATTTCTATTAACCCAATCCAAAAATGTTGCCAGTTTTTGGTTCATAAAAATTTACGATTTTTTGGTCCTAAAATGAATTCTTGAAAATTCTCACCAGGTGGGAAACCCATTTCCTACCTAGCTCTGGGCAAACCTATGCAGATTCCTGCAATAGCGACTGCACGTATGGGGACTGAACAATAGCCAGCAGTGAGTGAGTGGACAACAGGAGTACAACACGCTTCTTGTGATTTTACAGATATTACAGGGCTGTCTGTTTTATAATCAATTTTCCAATAATTAACAACTGACTGAGAAGCAGAGAGTTATCTTTGGGCCCATATGCATTCCCCAAAATACCACCCTGATCTAAAATTCTACATAATTGAATGAATTTGCCCTGCAATTTGACCTGTGGGACCAAAAGTCAGTGACAACAGAGCAAATGAGAGGGAAAATCCAAAAATCTAGATTTCAGAGTTGAGTGAATGATGAGGTCACGAGGTTGGCAGGACAGTTCCTCCTGGCTGCTGCTAATACCCAGGCATAGAGGAAGAGGACAGGAGGTCACAGGCTTTGTGCAGGGTGGGAAGCCTCGGACTCACCCCTCTGCACACTTGGCTGCAGTGGATGCTTTGAGGGAGGAGCTCTAAGGGCCTGAGGATTTCCACACAGCACCTGACAAAGCCAAAGTTGTCTCAGAGGATAAGAAAATGATTTTTTTCTATGAGATAATTAAACATAATGGAGTATAGCAGCAAAAAAATGAAAATGATCTATGCAATTTGACTGTGTCCCATTAACATCCACATGATTACCCACAAGGTTATATCATACAGGGTTGATAAGAATGGAGCCAATAACCATCACTTGAAATTATAAAGGAAAAGATAATAGTGGGACATGGTCAGAGCAAAGGACAGAGACAAAAGACACTAGAATCGAGTGCCAAGTCTGACCCTAGCACCCTCTACAGCCTTTGGCAAGTCTCTTCACCTCTCTGCATCTCTGTTCCACAAATGTGGATGATAATCTCTGATCTCGTCACAAAGTTTGTGCATGGATTAGTATTTGTAAAATGCTCGGACAGTGCTGTACAAGCAATAGTCAGGAATTTCACACCACTTCTTTTAAAAGCAAAAATAATTCCTTCAAATAAGCTAATTCACACATTACCCCTCTTTTGGAAACCCATCTGTATCTTGAGATACTAACATCTTATCAAAGAAAGAATATTTTATTGACATTTTAGGCTGGGATACTCAAATGTGCCGAAGGGGATTAGGGCCCCATCACCTTTCAGTGGGAGATGGACACCTACCTCTTCTACTGTCTTTTGAAAATCCCAAATTTGAACTGCTACTCTACTTCCTCTTTCTCCCCTGCAGCTTCACTAACTCAACACCTGCTCTGTTAAAGCTGCCAAGACACGCATTTTAAATAGCTTTCATTTCTTTGCAAGCCAGCAACAAACACAAGTAACTGACAAAAACTATCAGGCTGACCAGCACTGAAGCAATAAGAGGGAAAAAAAGAATAACTTTGGTATTAAATAGTACAAGAGAAGTTTGGTGTTAGGTTTAGTTCCCAAATGTAGGTGTTTTACAACAGTGTCTTTGAAAGTGTTCTGGAGGAATGGGAGCAACATCTTAAAAACATCCAAATCTGATATGCTAATTTAAGGGCACTTTACGTGTTCACTCCACCCCCCACCCCCTTTTTAAGATAAATGAACACAAAGGAGCACCAATATGAATGTAGGGGCCAAATACAAATCAGATTTATAAAAACTGGAATCTAAGATCAGAATTTTTCAAGTGTCTGCACCAGCTAAACCCTGCATCCATATGGATCCCTGTAGACATCTGGGGGCCCCAGATGGACAAGCTCCACCACGCCAAGTCACTTGAAAGATCGGATCCTATTCTTGCTGCTATTTATTTAGGATAGATACTTTTTCATTGAGCTTTCTGTCCCTCGTGTCCAAGAACACCCCCGCACCAGACACTGCCTTCAAACAGGAAATATATGTACAATTATTCAGGTCTGGGGAAGTTATAGAAGGGCATTAGATATCAGAAAAGTTACTGAAGTAAACAAAGTATGGTGGGCGCTGTGTGAAACTTACGCCATGTGACCCAGACCACATGCTGGCCTTCTGCATCACATAAGTCCCACTTATGACCACAAAACACAGACTTAAGCAAGTTCATAGGCCTTGTGCTTGGCCTCATTATGGGGGTAAAGTTCATCCTTTAATTAGATTAAGGGGAATCTCAAAATTCCATAAGAAAATGTTATTTTAGACAAATGTCAACAACTCACCCCCACTTCTAAAGATTTAGTGGCGCACAGGCCATTCTCAAAGTGCACTTTAGCTCTCCTTGAACTCATGCTGGCTCACAGCCTGATGCAAACTGAGCTCCAAGTTTTCCAGCACAATTCAGTTTCCTGGAATGTTTACGTAGCTTTTTCCATTAAAAGAATTTCCTAACTAATCAAAAGCTGCTAATTCTTCTACCCCAAATACACAACATTTTCATTTGGTGGAAATGCAGGAGTTCATGTCTTAGCCTAACTTGTTCTCTTTTCACCCTCTAAGATGAAGGAGTCATCCAGACCTATTTGAAAGGAGCTTCTTGCCTCAACACTCTTGCCAGCTGCCATCTCTGCTGCAAGATTCACAGAAATCAGTTACAATTCAGTAAACACACAGCTTCTGTGAGAACAATCCCATGTTTCTTCCTCTTGCGCACCTGCTCCTCAAGTTATAGCAAACAGAAATCAACGCCCAGGATTTTTGCTGCCTGGTAAGTTACACAAATGATAGCAGTAGGGAGTACTAGATAGGAGCTAAGGCAGGCATTGCATTTTGGCACATTATCCATGTTTAAAATTATGCAAAAAGAACGAGGCGTACTTGTGGCACCTTAGAGACTAACAAATTTATTTGGGCATAAGCTTTCATGGGCTAAAACCCATTTCATCAGATGCATGGAGTGGAAAATACAGTAGGAAAATATATATAGAGAGAGAACATGAAAAGATGGAGGTTGCCATAGCAACTCCAACCAGACAAATCAATTAAGTTGGGCTATTATCAGCAGAAGAAAAAAACCTTTTGTTGTGATAATCAGGATGGCCCATTTCAAACAGCTGACAAGAAGGTATGAGTAACTCACTACAAAAGTTTTTTTTCTCCTGCTGATAACAGCCCACCTTAATTGATTTGTCTCATTAGAGTTGGTATGGCAACCCCCATCTTTTTATGTTCTCTATGTGTTTATATATATCTTCCTACTGTATTTTCCACTCCAAGCATCTGATGAAGTGGGTTTTAGCCCACGAAAGCTTATGCCCAAATATATTTGTTAGTCTCTAGGGTGCCACAAGTACTCCTTGTTCTTTTTGCTAATACAGACTAACATGGCTACCACTCTGAAACCTTTAAAATTATGGGGTAAGAATCAAATCAGAACAAGACCTTCTATTACCAGATTCAGAGCAAGGCCAGGAAACTAATACTCCATATCCCAGTATTACCAAACCGATGTGTTCAAAAATCAAGAATCAGGCTCACAAGAATTACAAGATTCTAAAAGTAATACATTTGGGTTCTTTTCATTTGCCTTCTAGTTTCTGTGCCTATAGCATGCACTCAGATCACATTTTTAAGCTTCTCTCCACAACCATGAGAGATGAAAATTCACCTTTTAAACGAAAGCTGAGATTCTAAAATATTCACATGATTCCAGGAGCTGAGACTTTAAAAGCTCCAAATATGAGACTTATGATAAAGTCACAAGAATTGACAACAATGATATTCTACTAACACAGACAAGCTTAACTTTAAAACACAATACTTAATGGGACTACTCACATGTTTAAAGTTAAACTTATCTATGTATTTGCAGGATCAGGGCCTCAGATTGCATACATGTAATGGATTCAAAGTCTGGGTGACTCTCTGCACTCTACGTCTAGTCACTCTAGTTTACTTTATAATTGGATCTGATCTTGCTCTAAGAGCTTAAGAATAAGTAATAAATCAGATATTTTCTATTTATGAAGGTGCATGAGAAATGAGGCAAGCGTGCTCTAACTGGAAACACAAAACCAACTGAAATGTAGGACAAGGTTACGAGCAGACCAGTTCTGCTTTTCATGTTACATGGCTAAAAAATGTAATTTTAATAGCTTGCAACCACAGTGGGGCAAGGACCAAGTCTCCTTCCACACGTTGTATGGCATGGAACATACTGGCAGTACACAAATTACTGACAAATAATAAAAAAAAAATAAAAAGTATATGTAGTTGGAGATAGTATGAGCCGGGGGAGGGGAGGAGTTAATAGGAGCATGAAGTGGAAAATGGAAGAACAACATAGCAGGAGGGAGAAAAGCACAGAACAGAAGATGGAGAGCCAAGAGTGTTTTGAATGGCTTAACTACTCATGAGTTGTGAATCCACAAGTGAGTTCATTTGATATATACAGGTCTTCCCAAAGGAGTGCCAATAAAACTATTATACCACACCCCACATTCCCTCCATGCTACACATCTTCTAGAAAACTACTTTAGACATATTTTGATTTTTTTAATCAGTACTATTTTTTAATCTCTGCCTGTGAAAGCCAGCTCTCAGAGGGAGAGAGGTTATGGCTAACATGTTTTTGAAACTTCTGAAAATGGCCTAAAGTGAAGTTTATGTATCATCATGAATTTAAGGTCTGTTGTCTCTGAATTGACCAGGGCTAGAGGAAAGTCCTGTGTCCCATTAAGAAGATGGGAATCTCCCCTTTCTATTGGTATAAGACCCTTTTTCAGCACTGATGGATCATGAGATAATCAGATTGTAGGCCTATCACTAGTCCTGAAATGGCCAGTGTAGTTTTGGGACAGAAATGCCTTCTTTTCTGAGGAAATGTAGAACATATTTCTCTGGCTTATTTAATTTTTTTAAACGGAAAAGGCAGCTGTCTCATTTTACAGCACAGGGTTTGGGATGTAAGGAAGTGATGCTGGATCCTGACAGGAAGCACTCTCGGTAACAGCTGAGATGTGGTATGGCAAGTGCTGGGGTTGAAATCCAAGAATAACTCATGATATTTAAGGGAAAGTTCACTAGGTTTGTAAGTTTTGTCCAAGAACATTTAAATTACAAAACATTTTCTACAATGAAAACAGCGAGAGCTTTTGATACATGAATCTTAAATTAGGTAGAATGGATCTTTTAACTTTCACCAAGCCTCATGGGGAGCAATCACACAGATGTGGGCAACTCTGTTATCTGCAGTGATCAGCAAGTTAATAGCAAATAGTAATAGCAAATACATAATGCTCCTCAGTGCTGTTCATAGAACCTTCTGCCAACCTTCCTTAATCCAAGTTTTACACATCTTTAGAGCTTTTCAGATACATGGATTTCTAAAGCTTTCTCCCAATATTCACACTCGAGCTGTCTGAACATGTTGCTCTGCAAAGTCGATGCAAATTTTATGAGAAAACATGCGTTTGAGCAAAGTACATGTGGTCAATACCTTTATCTGAGCTGTGAATCTGCCCAAAACTGCTTCAATCGGATTACAAACACACACAAGGATTCTGCAGCATATTTCAATATGTCTCTGGAAACTGAACTTTACACATACTGTTGGAAGTGTGCTGGGGCAGGATTTTTTCCTCTTTCTCAGTCCCTGCTACCCCACACCTATGCAACTTTAGCAATCCATTAAAACTAAGAAAACCCTAATGGAAACTCTGTTAAACTCCACCCTGCTCCTTTAGTTAATTAATTAAAGGGGCTAGATGCCCAGGCCATGGTGCAGCCCCTCTGAGATGCATCCATAGCACAAAGTGCTGTAAAGCTACCCTATGTGGACAGCTGGTGATTTCCCTTGCTCTACGCCTCTCTCTCCCTGACGTAGGGGGCACACCCAGAGCACTTTCTGTTCCTCCAGCAAAATGGCCTCTAGAGAGCTGTTGCAGACAGCACTAACTTAACTGGGGTCTAGCTCATTTGCCAGTAACTCCAGGTTGAAACAGCTGCATGCCTGCCTCCTTTCCCATCCCTTCTGCCCACCCAGGGTCCTGCGCTAAGCATAGCTCAACCTGACTCAGGGTGTCCTGACCCTGCACAAAAAGCACACATATGTGTAAAACAGACTAATATTTCAAGAAACTCAATCTCAATCAAATTGAAACTTCTCTAGGCAAAATTCTGGTCTGATCAGTGCAATGTGAAAGCTTGAAGGCTAACAACATGCCCCCACCTTTCTCACTGTCTCCAATTCCTCCTGCTTGTTCTCATTGGCTATTTGGAGTTCTTTCATCTGCCGCTCCAATTCCTCTTCCTCAGCTTGCCGTTTCTGGCGTAATTCTTTCCGTTTCTGGCGCGCTTCTTTGTGAGGTGGAGGGCTGCCAACCCTCAGGAGGCTTACAGTGGTCTGAATGGCTGTAAAGGAGTCCATGTGATTGAAAGGAAAAGCAACAATAAAAGAGAACTTCAGTTAGGAGAAATGCTAAGACTCTCTGGATAGCCCGGGTGGGTGAGAAACAGCTACTCTGTTATCACACACAACTCTCTCTCGTCATCCCCACTCTCTCTTATTAAGTTAACTAATAACATGAAAAAAGAAAGTGTGCTGGCTTTCTACACATTGCAATATCATCTGTATCCCAAAGAGAGGAATGTCCAGTAGTTCCAATAATACCCTAACCGATTATTCCATACCCAGTGTCAATTTCTGGTGGTGCATTGGCAAGATTAAGATGGTGGGAATGTAAATTATTGTAAGAGAGAAAGCCTTAGGAAACGACAACCAATTGCAAATTTTTCTCCACATCCCTAGACAATTTTCTCAGTGTTTCTAATCCAGATAAGAATCCCTCTGTTTCTCAGGGGTACGTTGACTGATAGAACGTCAAAAATAGTTCCCTCACATTTCATTTTCTAGGGCCAGCATTTTATCTGGGCTGCACAAATAAAAATCATCTTTCATTGTGTGTTAGCCATCCCACAACATGCAGCAAATCAGTTACTGAAAGTGAACTGCTGGTAGGATCAAATTTATGAAAGCACTTCGGCACAGATTTTCAAACGGGACTAGTGATTTTGGGTGCCTCAATTTGACACCTTGAAGAGGCCCATTTTTCAGCATTTTGGTGCTTCGCTGGTTCTGAAAATCAGGCCCCTTTGAGATGTCTCAATTTGGGAACTCAAGGGGAACCACCCCCAAATCATTAGTCACTTGTGAAAATCTTGTTCTTAAGCACATGCTTAAGTGCTTTGTGGAAGCAGGACCTTAACTCTCACATCACTAAGATTTAAGAGACCTTACCTTGAATCCACTCCTGCTTCTTCTTTTTATCAGAGGCACTAATCTCAAAGCTTTTATCTAAGCATTTGATAAGAAAAAGGCATTTCTTCCCATCTTTGTCAGGCAAGGACTGGAATGGAAAACAAAGTATTAGTTTCCAGTTAACCTAAATACCACACTGCAGTATCGCATCCCACCTATGCACCAGTCAGTCACATGTACAGGCTATGAAGGCCTACAACAGTAAAATATTTAATTTTAATATTTTATAGTTTGGGATATAAATGCCATTTTACATCAAGGTGCAAAACTGCTGTTCATGGAAAACTGAAACATTATAAAATTGTTAAGCTTTCACTGTTACTGCTTTCCACTCATGAACTTATTTGTACAAATTCCAGTAGTTTCATTAAATGATCTTCATGAAAATAAAACCAAGAGAGACAGCCCAACAGAGTGATCTACTGATGCAAAAAGGAAAAAAACAGAACAAATATCCCACCATCACTGAATAGACACTGGGAGTCCACCACAAAAGATTATTTTAAAATTTCTATATTTAGAGGGAGTTGAATTTATTTTTACCTCTACAAAACAGTTTTCATCCAACACGATGTCTCCTTTTTTGTCTTTTAAATCTTCACTCGCGTAATATGAAATAATATTTGGTTTTAGCACAAACCAACGTTCTGTCCAATTTTTCCTTCTGTGACCTTTTTTCAACATATAACCCTGTAAAAAGGAATGACCCATTGAATTGTGTCCCCTCGATTGTACTGCTCTGCCTTTTACTTGTGTGCCCTAAGGTTATGGTCCAAGACCAATGAAGTAGACCAGGCCCTAAACGTTGATTCTTACACATTTCCGTTCCTCATAACTCCCAATTCCATCACCTGTTGCTTAGTTCATGAAAGTAATTTGTGATTCCTTTATCCCCGATTTGCAAATGGTAAAACCATCTTTAAAATAACGGAAATAATACTGCAATCTCTCCGGATTCTATTTGACAACATTTTACCACCACTCTTCCTTTTTTATTATTATTAATTATTATTGTTACTAGTGCTAGCACACAATTCTGCTGGACACGTCATACATGATGTCTAATGACAGAGATTTTATTAATTTAATCACATTGTGAAATGTTAACATCAAAAGATCTCCCCAGTGGTATATGTAGGGCCTGGAGCTAGATAGATATTCTAGCTAGATATTCCATCCCCTACTGTACACGTAACCCTGGGGATAAGAAAACTTCCACCTCCTGGAAGTGGTTCTTCCTGTCTCCTAAAATACCTTCTGCTGCCTTGCTCACCTAGCTGCACCCAAAAAAAGACCAAAGCCTTTTTTAAAGGACTGATCCCAATGAGAGTGTGATAGAAACTTCAATTAGTGGGGCTGAGAAAGGGAGAATGAAAACTATACTTCTGGCTAGTATACTATATTTGGGGAGCCTAGGGCAAAATCCTGACCCCACTGAAGTCAATAGTTGTTTTCCCATTGATTTTGCTGGGGCCAGGATTTCACCCATACTATTTTAGTTTTCCTTACATTTTACTCAATCCACTTTAAAAAAAAAGAAAAAAACATTGGGTCTCCAAGGGCTTGTTTCTATGAACAGTTCACTCACAGCAAGCTGGGTGTAAATCCAGCCTGCTCTAGCCTGCCATGCACTAACTGGCTGGGTGGACAGTGCACTTTGATCTACTGTAGTTTGTCACCACATAGATCAACGCCCATAATGACACTTTTAGCACCTGGTAGCAGTTCCGCCTGGCCAGTTAGTGGGCAGGCGAGATTTACACCGTAGCTTGCTGTGCACTAATATCCATACAGACATGCCCTAATACCCAACCTTAATTATCATCATCAAGATTTCAAGCGCCTCTTTCCTTCCTTTTACAATCCACGCTTTTTACAATCCACACACAGCAGGTGGACTCCATAAAGAGCAATGAGTCTGATCGATTTGTCCTCAGCTGACCTGGAAGTGGAACTATTAGTGGGATCTTAGACCTAATTATTTAAATTTACTGCAGACCGAACGTCATGTAGGCCAGCAGTAAGGAAGTACTATTTGCGATATAATATTGGAATTTTTTACATATTTTTTCCCTTTTAGATAGCTAGTTAACTTTCTTTGGAAATGTATTTATATCCTTTGTCTCTTGGTGAGGAGGAGGAAGAACCAGGGGATGTGGCAGTCGTTCTTTGCTTAAACTGTGTTCAGTTTATGTGGAAAATAAATAAAATTGATCGAATCAAAGAAATACCACATTTCTCTTTGCTTTGAAGCAGAATGAGATGGGGATCACTTCCCTTTTCTTTTCTGTGCGGGAAGGAGGTCTAGAAGTACCCGATCCAAAACAGAGCTTGTATTTCACACAGAGGAAATATTAAAATGTCAAAGATGTAAAACTACAGTTGTTCTAGCTACATATCTGTGATGGTGGAGTCCAATAGACTGGCCCCAGGATCCTAAGCATCTACATTTCACCTCCACACAGAAAGGACTCACCATAGCTGCCTTTCACCCAAGCCTTATTCTGGGCCATCACTTCCCTCTCTTATCAGTTCCAAATGTACCCAAGTATAGGGTGAGTGAAGAACTTAGTGTAGCCTTCCCCAAAGCTCTAATAATGTGATTAACACACCAGGTACAAATACTGCTGTTAGCAAATGGGAAAGACCAGTTCAAGCTCCCTATTGCCCAAGAACATCATAAACATGAGGCAACAGCCATGAGATAGTTACACAGCTACATGGTGAATTCTTCCCAGGTTATGGGGAGAATTCCATCCCTCTCAATTTTCTATTGGTCCTCCATATAAACCCTATTTACTCCTGCACAAGGGAGGAGAATTTGGCTCCAAGCAAAGTGGTGTGCCCCCATTCATCTCAATTAGCTGTTAACACTGAAATCTAATGATGAAAACATAATTAGATATATTAACTACTATATTAACAATAATTTTAACAGAAGCACCCACCTACTGTGTTTTATCCAGTGTGGTTACAGCTCCACAGAAAAGAGGATGCATGTTGAAAGATGTAAATGATTGAATGTTCTATCAGACATTTGAATTTATTGGCTAGTCAATTTTTTTTAAAAAAAAAACTAATTTAAAAAGTTATTTTGGGTACTACAGCTTCCCCCATTTCCCCTGCTAATTTCTGTAATCTCATTTTCCCAACTCTTATGTGCTTTGGGGTTTGTTTGGTTTTTTTGTCCTGTTGCCATCCTGTCAAGCAGGAGCCATTCAGCAGTGGGGTGGCTTCCCCCATAGCAAGGGGCTCTTCCTCCTTTCCCTCAGAATCCTGGCTGAGGGTCTCTGCTCTGCCCTGCCAGGACTGCAGCCTCCCCTGCACCTTGTGACAGTAGAGATCAGGTATCACCTGCCCCAGAGCCAGGCAGGGAGCCCTCTGCATCTCGGCTGTAGTGGCCCCACTCACGCACTCACCAGCCAGGAGTGTGTGGGCAGTAATTGTTCAGCAGCAGGAGCGCCTCCCCTTCAGTTGGGGATTCATCTTCCTCTCTGCCCTGGCAGGGGGGATCTGTGCTCTAGTGGGCCAGGACCACAGCCTTCCACCCAGGCGTCTTGGGCTGCTTGGAGCACTCTGCAGTTCTGCTGTCCTCAGTGCCCCAACCTTAACCCCAGCCCTACGCCACCCTTACTTTCCCACAACTGTAAAAATAAAAAGTTAATATTTGCACACACAAAAATAAAAATAAAAATCAATATTGTCAAATTTGCAACAACAAAAAATTTAATTCCATCAATACTACAATACGTCTGAATTGAAGTGTGAACTCCATTTTCCAAAAGACTGGTGACTGTCCAGAAGGGGAGGAGATTAGGTTGTAACAAAACTTTTTTTAAAAGTCTTTTTAGAAGCAGGGAGACAACCCCGAACAAAGTCACAGTCAACAAGAGAGGAGACAGTCAAGACACTGCAGCAATGAGAGGCAGCACAGCATCAGATAGAAAGCATTTGAAACATCTAAAGAAATCGGAGATTTCCTTTCAAATCTCAAGTGGATGGACTGAGCTGACGCCAATTATTATGTTCAATGGTATTAACAGAATGACTTAAAGTTTTGTCCTCAACAGTTCATCCCACCAACGAACAATAAGGAGTTAATAAAAACAGATGCTTTGCATTGTTCTTTGGCTATTTTGAAAGAACTTCCTGTTCCAAGATTTTCTGATAACTTCTTCTGAATGGATTTGGAAGGGCTGCCAAAAAAAGGCCTTTGCTTGCTTTCTTCGTAAGGAGAAACAATCAAAGACCACTAACAGTTCCCCATAAAGTACGTATGAGTGTGAATTAGAACCCTAGGTAAATGCAGTTTGCCTGAATAAAAACACTTCACTGGGGTTTTAAGGATTTATTTTTCCTATTAAAAATATACAGTCCTTTAAAGCCATTCTGGGACTTTCTGAAACATCTAGAACAACTGAGGAGTCCCCTGACCAAATGGTAATCAATCCCTCTACAGGAACTCCAAATGAGCAGAAGGTTGACAGAAATATTCTATGAATTTTAAGACAGAGCCATTACTTTTTAGCTTTGACTTCAGCTTAGTAAATCACTAATGCTCCATATTCTATTATGCAGAGTTAAATAGCATTTTCTACACAATTTATAGGCTGTTTTAACTGCATCAGTTTAGGAACAGATACAGTTAAATCGGTGCATCGCCCTTGTGTGGGCACAGTTATACTGATACATACCTATCAGAGCTTTTTTCTGTAAATTAACTGCAAATTTCAATATATTAATACTTATATTTAATATATTAATATTTTAACATATTAAAGACTTACCATAAATTTAGGAATTAATAAATACAATTTTGCAGCTATTCTATTAGCTAATGAATTACTGGTATAAAGAGAGGTCATATTTTAAGTCAGAAACACAAGGGCCACTTTTCCTTCAGGTCCTAAGTATAACTCACCAAGGACAAGTATCTCCTTTGCAGTACTAGAAGGGGTTAAAGAGATCTTTTTTACATAGCATAGCTTCCGTTTTACAAAATATATTCTTTTAAAACTAAACTCCTAACAGAAACCAACTCTCAGAGTGCTAAGTAGACGCCCTCGAGCTTGTTCGCTGCCATCAGCTAAAGAAACTGTTATTCATGGCAGCAGAATTCATGGGCAAATGATCTCATTATCCAATAACTCATACATCCTACTATTTTCAAACATTCACTCCATGCAATTCTTACCTGTTTCAGTACATCTAATATGAGCTCATTAAAGACCTCATTAACTGCCATTGATACCGTCTGTCGGTCCATCCCTTTGCTAAACTGTCCACTTCCAATAAGCTCAATCAATTCCCATGCAGAAAGACCTTGATTGGCACCAAGGCTGTTCTTATTATGTTCAAACTGTTCTTGATGCGAGCCTGCACCCATTGCTTCAGTGAGTTTTTTAAGTAAGTATTCAATCTGTACAGAAATAGAAGCAAAAATTATATCATTTTTAACAAAGAATTTACTCAAATGCTTCAGAGCTCTAGGCCAAAATTTGTGTGCCTAAAGTTAGACTCTTAAATCCACATTTAGGCACCTAAAGATAAATGGCTTCATTTTCAAAGATTCCACGCTCCCACAGTTCTTATTTGCTTCAACAGGGTTTGTGTGTGCTCATCACCCCCAGAAAATCTGACTACTCATATTTAGAAGCCTAAATATGGATTTAGACTTCTAACTTCAGACACTCAGTTTTGGGATTTCTGCCCACGAATGATACACATGGAAGTTATTCTTTAATAGCATCAAGATTATGCAGAATTAAATGTGAGAAAGAGGAAAGCTTCAAAAGCATTACAATTTTATAAAAGTAAACCAATAAAATATACCAGGAAAATTAAAGGAAATAGCTTGGATAAGGAAAGACATTAGCAATAGTCACATGCTAGTCACATGTCTGAGCCCTGACACCTCCCCCTCAAATCTGATATTATGATATCAGGACGGGCATAAAAAAAATGAAGGTGAAGATGAAAAAGTATTCATTCCTAAAACAAATTCTCCTTTTCCTAATACTTTCCATATCATGTATCAGACAACTATAACAACACTTCTACTGAGGTTAGTCAAGACTTAAACCTTGCTATCTATCTTATACCACTAATTGTACTTAGTTAAAACTGAATCCATCCAGTAATTAAAAAACCCTACAAATCTTTAACCAATGCCAGTTTGTGAGTTCCTACTTCCACAATCATATCTATACAATAAAAATCACTGTTGGTGTCAGTTTCCTATGTCTGAAGATACACAACACTTTGATGTGATATAATTAGACTTCAAGGACGGTTTGGTCTAGTCCTGAAGACAGGCCAGGTTTGCCCAAGACAGCAGAGAAAGGCATAAAGGGAACAATGGTTTACTGTGTTTTTCCACCAACTTCATGGCTAGGCCACTATGTGCCATAGCCTTCCTGCCCCCCTAGTTGACTGGGGCAATGAAGCCAGAAAAAGCAAGGCATTTCCCTGACAGCCAAAGTAAACCTGGGTAAAGGGAGCAAAGCCACAGTGATACACCATGGCCTGCCAGCCCCACCAAGAAGTTCTTATGGAGACAAGGGGCAAATCAGCCTCTAAAATAGCTGACCCATCTTTCCAGTGACTATAAAAGCGAGCATATGAATCCTGCCTCTGGCCTCCATCCTAAGTCAGATGTTGCGCCAGCTCTCCCATGCCAAGGGCTCTTAGAAGTGGTTCCTCTTAATTACTGAATTTCTTTGTGTGCAGAGCTGATGCTGCTGAAAGGGCACGTGATGGTCACAAGCTACAACAATGGCTTAGGGGTGGACACCATCGGACTGAGTCTTTCAAGGTACCTTTCAGATCCCCCTTTCAGTACACGCAGGATTACCTATTTTTTAGGCCTACTCTCCCTGGTAGACAGTCCTGCTGGAGGGTTGGAACAATTGTGTAAAGTAGACCAATTGTAGGTACAATTTTCAAAACGTGACTTAGAACATCTCATGTTCAAAAGCGACAGGGTCCTCAGTGCCTCAAATGAAAGTCAATGGGACATAGGCTTCTAAGTCATTTGGACACTTGTGAAAATCTCCCCCCTCCATGTCATTGATGCTGTGCAACCTCCCTTACCCTAGTGCTTCTGAGAAAGCAGGACGTAAGGTCATTTCTTCCATGGATTACAGAAAAGTCAGTTTGGGTCAAATGAGGCTTCACCATAGGCCAGCCTAACCTTTCAGCAAGAGTAACTGGACCACTTTTTGATTGGTGTATATAAGGGATTGAATTGGTAGGCTCTTCAGGGCCCATCACTGTCTCTCATCACAGGTTTGGGAGAAGGGAGATGAGGAAGTGTTTTTCAATAAGTTCATCCTACAAGGACTACCAGGCCTCAAGCATCTGATGTTAGCCACAGTATGTATGTTAATACTCTGGCCAATACGGCTTTTCTGGCTTCTTCTTGATGTGAGCAAGCACCCTCCTTTCACCCAAGTCTGTGGCAAATAAATACAAAACACGTGCAAATCTGTGACAGAATATAACAAGTCTGACAAAGCAGTTAATTACTGAACCTGAGCTGAACCTCAGAGAAGCGGGATTTTTACTGCTATTTCTGGAACACTGAGATTAGTTATTAAATAGTTTCCTTTTCAGTAATACTAAATAGTAATTAATGCTAAAAGAAAAATGAGGAAGTAAACTATAATCACCTTATTGTCTCAAAAAGAAAAACAAACATAAGAAAAAGTACCCAATTCATATGCTTCTGAGCTAATTGCTAATTGCTCAGGCATGCAGGAGTGAAATCAGGAAGGACAAATCACACTTGGAGTTGCTGCTAGCAAGAGATTTTAAGAGTAACAAGAAGGGTTTCTTCAGGTATGTTAACAACAAGAAGAAAGTCAAGGGAAGTGTGGGCCCCTTACTGAATGAGGGAGACAACCTAGTGACAGAGGATGTGGAAAAAGCTAATGTACTCAATGCTTTTTTTGCCTCTGTCTTCACGAACAAGGTCAGCTCCCAGACTACTGCACTGGGCAGCACAGCATGGGGAGGAGGTGACCAGCCCTCTGTGGAGAAAGAAGTAGTTCGGGACTATTTAGAAAAGCTGGACGAGCACAAGTCCATAGGGCCGGGTGCGCTGCATCCGAGAGTGCTAAAGGAGCTGGCGGATGTGATTGCAGAGCCATTGGCCATTATCTTTGAAAACTCATGGTGATTGCGGGAGGTCCAGGACGACTGGAAAAAGGCTAATGTAGTGCCCATCTTTAAAAAAGGGAAGTAGGAGGATCTGGGGAACTACAGGCCAGTCAGCCTCACCTCAGTCCCTGGAAAAATCATGGAGCAAGTCCTCAAGGCATCAATTCTGAAGCGCTTAGAGGAGAGAAAAGTGATCAGGAACAGTCAGTATGGATTTACCAAGGGCAAGTCATGCCTGACTAATCTAATTGCCTTCTATGACAAGATAACTGGCTCTGTGGATAAGGGGAAAGCAGTGGATATGTTATTCCTTGACTTTAGCAAAGCTTTTGACATAGTCTCCCACAGTATTCTTGCCAGCAAGTTAAAGAAGCATGGGCTGGATGAATGGACTATACGGTGGATAGAAAGCTGGATAGATTGTCGGGCTCAACGTGTAGTGATCACTGCTCCATGTCTAGTTGGCAGCCGGTATCAAGTGGAGTGCCCCAGGGGTTGGTCCTGGGGCCGGTTTTGTTCAATATCTTCATTAATGATATGGAGGATGGTGTGGATTGCACCCTCAGCAAGTTTGCAGATGACAGTAAACTGGGAGGAGAAGTAGATATGCTGGAGGGTAGGGATAGGATACAGAGGGACCTAGACAAATTAGAGGATTTGGCCAAAACAAATATGATGAGGTTCAACAAGGACAAGTGCAGAGTCCTGCACTTCAGATGGAAGAATCCCATGCACTGCTACAAACTAGGGACCAAATGGCTAGGCAGCAGTTCTACAGATAAGGACCTAGGGGTTACAGTGGACGAGAAGCTGGATATGAGTCAACAGTGTGCCCTTGTTGCCAAGAAGGCCAATGGCATTTTGGGATATATAAGGAGGGGCATTGCCAACAAATCGAGGGACATGATTGTTCCCCTCTATTTGACATTGGTGAGGCCTCATCTGGAGTACTGTGTCCAGTTTTGGGCTCCACACCACAAGAAGGATGTGAAAAAACTGGAAAACATCCAGCGGAGGGCAACAAAAATGATATGGGGACTGGAACACATGACTTATGAGGAGAGGCTGAGGGAACTGGGATTGTTTAGTCTGCGGAAGAGAAGAATGGGGGGGGGGGATTTGATAGCTGCTTTCAACTACGTGAAAGGGGGTTCCAAAGAGGAGGGACCTAGACTGTTCTCAGTAGTAGCAGATGACAGAACGAGGAGTAATGGTCTCAAGTTGCAGTGGGGGAGGTTTAGGTTGGATATTAGGAAAAACTTTTTCACTAGGAGGGTGGTGAAGCACTGGAATGCGTTACCTAGGGAGGTGGTGGAATCTCCTTCCTTTGAAGTTTTTAAGGTCAGGCTTGACAAAGGCCTGGCTGGGATGATTTAGTTGGAGATTGGTCCTGCTTTGAGCAGGGGGTTGGACTAGATGACCTCCTGAGGTCCCTTCCAACCCTGATATTCTATGATTCTATGATAATTCTACATTCCTGTGAGGTTTGGTTTTTGTAAGGACTTATTGTCCTCTTAAAGATTATTGTAAGCAAAGATGTATTTAGCCTTACAGGGCAGATGGCTTTAGGGGGGCAAAAAAGGTAAAGTATTTTTCACCTCTGTTTCCCTACACGTAACTGGATATTGAATTTAGCTGGGATGTATTCATACATAAATAGCACTAACAGCCAACCAACTTTAGGGAAGACAATGTTTAAGTAGATTCCGTTTCAAATTGGATATCATGATTATTACTGAGAGTACTCCTATTGATCTCAGTACAATGATTGTACTTCTGAATGCTAGGTTGAAGGCCTTAATTCTGCCAGCATTTATTACAAGCCATAGTGTTTACTCCTGTGAATAGTCCTGATGATTTCAGTGCAGTGATTTCATTAGGACTACTCACAGTAGTTAGCAGTACTGCCAACAGTAGGCTTTTGCAGGAATGGACCCCTAGACTTTGCATTTTAGGAGTTCAGTGCATAGCTAGTGACAGAGGATGTGGAAAAAGCTAATGTACTCAATGCTTTTTTTGCCTCTGTCTTCACGAACAAGGTCAGCTCCCAGACTACTGCACTGGGCAGCACAGCATGGGGAGGAGGTGACCAGCCCTCTGTGGAGAAAGAAGTAGTTCGGGACTATTTAGAAAAGCTGGACGAGCACAAGTCCATGGGGCCGGGTGCGCTGCATCCGAGAGCGCTAAAGGAGCTGGCGGATGTGATTGCAGAGCCATTGGCCATTATCTTTGAAAACTCATGGCGATTGGGGGAGGTCCAGGACGACTGGAAAAAGGCTAATGTAGTGCCCATCTTTAAAAAAGGGAAGTAGGAGGATCTGGGGAACTACAGGCCAGTCAGCCTCACCTTAAGGTCATTCACTTTAAGGTCATTCAGGTTAAAGCAATCTGATGGTAATAAGCATCTCAACTCTTAGCTTCATGAAGCTATAATTTATAATCACTTAAATTTCATGTTCATCTATAATTAAAATATTTTAATTTATATAAATAATTCACAAAAACTAAGTTTGTTATTTCTACTTTTCAAACTCTTATACTAAGAAATAACTTATGTGCAGCCAGGGCTTTCCAAGAACAGATACCATAAATCCTCAGCATTCAGTAAGATTCAGGAAGCAGCTTACTTCCCACTTGCAGGCAAGTTTCACCACCACCACCAAAGAATGCTACTTCAGTGTACATGAACTGCAATGTCAGGTGACCCCAGTTTAGAAACAAATTTCCAGAAGGCCTCATCTTAATGACCTGAAATAAACATTGGCTTTTAAAGACAGGCTATCCTTTCTTTAATAAAAGGTAAGAGTAAGTTTCTCATTTCAGGTTTAAAATGCATTATGCCCATCAGTTCAATTCCTCTGAACAGAGCTAACTGTATTTCTCTTAGCAGGATGGGAAGTTTAAATATCCAGAGCAGAATGCTACCCTTTTGCAATATTCTGCACTTAATGTAAGTCATACCATCCACTTCATTTCGTTTGTCATGTGTCATCTCAGCCTACCAAAGTACAAGATAGTAAAAGATTAAGAATTCTTACTGGCATTTAACTTTGGGCTTTTTATTTATTTAAAGAAAGGTGTGAAGCACCCTCAAATCCCTTTTTCTAATCATTTTACAAGATTGGGCTTACACAGAGAGGGACTAGAAATCATACTTGAACAGCTTTTCACTGTTACCCACAGCATGCAATCATGAATTTAAATCAAACTAACAGGCTAAGAGGGGAATACATCAAAACTGTTAATGATGTTTTATTAAAATAGACACTAAACAAAGGGATTTACTTTCATTAGTACTATATAAACCAAGTATTACTCTGTGTGTGATTAAAATAGATGAATATTTAATCTCAAGGAGACAAGCTCACAAATACACTAATCTCCATGAGTTACACTCATCACTCTCTAAAAGCCCATTCAAGTGTATGAATAGCAATACCATATTTAGATAGTTTCTTACAAGAAAAGTGGCTTATGTATTGGTTTAACTTTTAAACATTAGAATTTTACAGGAATTACTCTTCTTACTCTGGCAGGTATATACAAATATTCTCTACAGTAGCTACATTACAGCTGTGGAGATGGGGGAAATTAGCATAAAACAATGAGTGATCAACGTAATACAGTAGTTCCATCTGGTCAAATATGGACGTAAACATTAGACACGCTATTCATTTGCATGCTCAAATGAGGAACTTTTGATACTTCTGAGAACAGAGTACTTTACTTCCCTTCCCCGGAACCTCTCCACTCCACACGTTAACACATCAGAATAAGAAAAGGAGTACTTGTGGCACCTTAGAGACTAACCATTTTATTTGAGCATAAGCTTTCGTCAGCTACAGCTCACTTCATTGGATGCTGTAGCTCACGAAAGCTTACGCTCAAATAAATTGGTTAGTCTCTAAGGTGCCACAAGTACTCCTTTTTCTTTTTGCGAATACAGACTAACACGGCTGTTATTCTGAAACCTGACATCAAAATAACTGACTAATTAAATCATCTGGTTTAAACAGTCTATACCTGTGGTTAATAAGTTGAAAGAGTTGAGAAGTAAGTATGACGCAATGTTTGCTGCTACTTTGAGTGCAACTATTCTCTGTGATAAAGTTGTAAGTTTTTCTTTTAAAGGATTGTTTGTTTTGTTTTAAACAATGATCAGTGCTCTACTGAGAAGGTGAAATCATGACCCACGGAACTCAGTGGAATAACTCCCATTGACTTCGGCAGGGCCAGGATTTCACCAAGAGTCACTATTAAGAACGTATGGGTATTAAAGAGTTTTTTGTTTTAATACTAGACACAAAGTGCCTTTAGCATCTTCTTTCAGTGGAATAGTTCCCTATTCCCTTTCTGATGCTGTTTTCTTTTATTAGCAGTTTTTCCTGTATTGGTTTCAACCTTTCGGATTTTATCACATTCCATGTGAAAGTACTGATATCAGTTTTACATGACCTTTTGCCAAACACAACTGGATGAAGCCATGTGTGTAAAGGATGAAAAAAAACAACAAAAACATCAAGATAGTCATAATGCCCACCAGATGGCTCCTCTTACATCTCAGACATTCAAGGCTATTCTTGCAAAGTCCACTCCATCAAAACAGTGGTTGCAGTGGGTCACCAGTAGATATGTGGAGGACTTGCAATGCTATCATTTTATATAAAGTAGGTGCGATGCCTAGGCCAACTGGTAAGGTACCCAAGAGAAACTATGACCCATGACAATGGTGCTATCACCTTATCATTTCCCCAGTGCTCAAAGTGATTCAACCCTGCTCCAGAGAGATCACCAGGGTTTAGGTGGGTAGCTCTTGCTTCATTTCCATTAGCCCCTTGGCCTCTCTGCTGAGACTGATAACAAGGGTTTCACTTGTAGTGGTGGTTTTTGTGGAATCTGATCACTGGACTCGTTTCACAGATGCCCAAAGAACCCTGAAACAATAACTGCCAGTCTGCTACACACCTGGGCAGAGTTTGAACAGTCAGCCGACAGATGAAAAGCTCTATATTCCACTACCATCTCTTAAGCAATCCAAGTCCCCTTCTGGGCAAATATTCTTCCTTCCTACCCTACACAAAAATCCCCACACAAATATTTATGTTACTTTAGCTCATACAGCTATTTGGGTAAACAGAGTACAAAGACTGTGCTTATCATCCAATGCGAACCATTATCTACTCTCTTCAAAATTAAACTAATTTAATTAATAATTTGATATAAGTTGTGAAGATGCACCTCAAGATAGGACCTGTACTTATATGGTGAACCAGATGAGAAATCAGCTACTCTGAATCTTATCCTTGTTCTTTTCAAGAAGCAAGAAAACTGTGGTTTCTAAATGGAAGAATTAATGTAACCTATGAGTGAGCATATGATACATGTTCCCCTCTGTTCCCAACACTCAGGGCATGAGAGACTGTTACAGCCCCCACTAAAGAGCCTTGTCTCTTTAGCTCAAGCTGTAGAAGCTCAAGATTTTAGCTCTGGAGATCCCTGGTTCAACCCCTGGCATGTCTGGAAAGACAGAAGCCATTACATTAAGAGCTAGTGTAACTTTGGTAGTCAAAAATGCTTTCTCCAAGCAGTTTTTCAGAATCACTAACATGCAACTCCATTCACACTCCTAGTTCAGTCATGAAACTATATCATTTTTAGAAGAAAAATGAGGCAAGGACATACAAAGATGAAGCCATTTCTGTTTTGCAGTTTACCGAAATAGCTCGTCAGAGAAGAGTTGCCATAGAACACTTTTTCATTGCAACTGGTATTGATATTAGACAGAGCAGAGCACAGTGCTTCATAATGCTACTCACCATACTGCAGGCATCATCTCCACACGTTTGCTCTGAAGCAAAGCAGATTTAGAAAATTTTTTAGCTTAAAACAGTGTAATTACGTCCACAATTTGGCCCTAAACAGGTCTCGGAACATTTAAATAAAAATAAAAAGTCTATTTGCTTTATTTTTAAAATTTTCAAGTGTTTATTGAACACAATACACCACTATATACTGATTCGCATTACACAGCTCGGCACATTTCATTATTAAGGATGGCCCAAGAATATGGCGGTTTACTAACCACACACCATGGACTTAGATGATAAAGAATTTCCAAGGTAACAGCCACGTGTGCTGAAACAGAGGAAGGGGGAAACGTTTGGAAATCTTTTTTAAAGATAAAACACGTTTCAGTTAAAGAACGGTGAGACATACCACCAAGTCTAACAGATAAGAAGGGCAGTGAAAGCAATATTCAAAATTGGAGATGCAGCTGGAAATGTTTTGCTTATGATTACAATTCTCTCCTCCACCCTTCTATTTCAGTTATCCCTCCCCCATCCGACTAGGTGCTAATAAAAGCAAGGAAGACATCTGTGAGAGCTGGAGAGAATGCTGTTGGGTGCCTAGCAGGAATGAGGTAGTAGAGGAGACAGTATGCCATACAACATGGCTAGACAATTTTCAGAGCGCCCTGCAGTACCTACCTCCTTTTCAAAGCTTTTCTGCCATAAGAGAAGACAAGGCTATTTCTGACTAATTATTTCACTAATCCAGAGAGATGCGCTTTCCAATCTAGCTCTCTTTAAAACAGGCAGAGACAACAACAGTAAGGCACAGTTTGGGACAACCACTCTTCTCAGATTTATCCTTTCCCTTCCAGGAAAAGCTTACATGTCAGTAACAGGATCATTTTGTTTTTTGTACTACAAAGATTCTTACTGTCAAGTTTCAGAGGGGTAGCCGTGTTAGTCTGGATCTGTAACAGCAGCAAAGAGTCCTGTGGCACTTATAAACTAACAGATGTATTGGAGCATGAGCTTTCGTGGGTGAAAACCCACTTCATCGGTTTTCACCCACGAAAGCTCATGCTCCAATACGTCTGTTAGTCTATAAGGTGTCACAGGACTCTTTGCCGCTTTTACTGTCAAGTGAGAGCATGCCTACTTTCCCAGAATTAGAATCTCCCTCCAACCTCCCCAGTCACCAGGAGAATACATTAAGGAAGTGGTTCTTCAATAGATTTATTCTGCTAATCCCTTTGTAAGAGACCATGTCCTTTCCCACCCTCCAGTAGAAGTCCATTAAAGACATATTAGCTTTCTATTATCATTAGATCAACACAGCAGCATATGTACAAAACATTAACAAGCCAGGAAGTTAGTGGTCCTGATTCTTCATTCAGACTGTTGCAACTAAGGTGAGACTCCATTTAAATCGATGGAATTACATAGGTGCAAAATTAGTGAGTGCATAAACAGGCTCAATCACCCTTGTGAGAAAATTTCAGACAAGTCCTAGGCCTAGGACAGTCCATCACAAAAAGGAAGGCAAAGTGCCAGTGGCTTTCAAGCTGCACAAACCCAAACATATTCTCCTTGCCAGGAGGAGGAGTTTGTGGAACCGTAGAGGTGGCAGAGGGCAGAACCCTTTAAATGCACTATGCTCAGAGTTCAGTGGCAAAATATGCTCCATCCCTGTGAATTCTGGGCCATCCATAAGAGCACGCCCTCTTATGCATCTCCCCCACAAGCAGACATGCTGCTGCTTTCTAGCTGTCCTACGGATGTATGCTAACCCAGCCACTCTCTCTGAGGAGGGTTTAAAAACTGCAGAGGCGGGGGAATCATTCTTTGGCAGCATTACTACACAGAAATCTACTGGTTGTGGAGGGGAGTATGCCATACTGAACAGCTCCATCCCACCAATACCCAATATTCTCCTCCTGACCCAGGAAGGGGAAGCATATCACACAGACCGCCACTCACCCCTTGGACTACTTCTGGAGCACTTCAGTCCTCCTTTACTCTCACTTGCTACTCTCCACACTTCTGAAGAGTTGGCAACAGAGGAGAATAGATTAGTTGAGAGGGCACCCATCCAAACCAGAGAATGGGAACATAACATTCAGTCAGCTAGCTCGCCTGGAACCTAGGACTCTTCAAATATTTTCCACATGTTCACCCAGGTTTTGTACAAAAACTGGTCCACTGCAGTCATTAGATATCCAAGAAGCTTCTTTCCATTCCTTTCTAACAGTCAGATCTTCTGATCGTCAACAATGTAGAAAGATCTAAAATGTGTGATGAACAGCAGGAATTTTGAAGTGACCAGCCTTTTTATCTATAGGCACTGGGCCAAATTTCCCCACCAATTTATGAAACTGCTGTGGGAGTTGGAGTGTGGAGAGAGGGCTGGAGGTCACACAAAGGACTCAGAGCTGGAGACTGTGGAAGATAGTGTGTTATACTATACTTAAATGATAATGCAAGCCATAGAAACAGAGAGATGGGGAAAACAAAATTCCCTGGCTGCAAAGTTATAGTGAATGATTACAGTGGTAAATCACCCTTCTTACAAATAAATCACTGGTAGGCTGTAATGAAATGCTGTGAAGGTTCACAACAGTCTATCCATTTTATTCCAAAACTGCACTGTAACTTACAAACAAGCACTTTAAGTAACACTACACCTGATAAGCAAACCTCTTATTATACTCAACAGCAGAAAATAGGGGAAAAGACTGTACTGTGATGGATTAATCATTCTTCTCCATTATAAAACGGAACCTAAAGCAAAGTGAGGTGGTATGTGTTTCAAAAAACAAACAGCTTGATTAGCTGTCATGTTAAATATTACTATGGAAGTAAAAGAAGCTACTTAAAATAGCGAGAGATTTCCAACTCAAAAAAAAAAAAAAATAAGGCCTCCCTTCCTGAAGAGACATCAACAAGTTTGTATTAAAGAATGCTTAGGAGAACTCATCAGGATTTTAGATGTGAAGTATTTAAAAAGGTAAAAATATCAAAAGTCCATAAAGCTAAAACAAAACAAAACTCTAATATAAGTTGAAAGTTGTTTCATTTTATTTCTTGGATTTCTTGGTTCAGAATACATTTGTTTTTAAAACCAATCTTTCAGGAAGACAGAGAACTCTACACTGATAGATGCAAAGCAAACAAAGAATAGTGTCAAATAGGACACAGCACTTCTATTGGACTGGTTACTTGTGGTAAATTACATTACTTGCATTGACCCAAAGTGAAGAGTTAAAGAAAGAAAGAATACATGCATTGTGCATGATAAGAACAGAGTAGTTCAAATGACTTAATAAAGACAAGGTGGGTGAGGTAATGTCTTTTACTGGACCAACTTCTGTTGGTGAAAGGGAGACGCTTTCGAGTTTACATGGAGCTCTTACTGAAGTGAGCTGTAGCTCACGAAAGCTTATGCTCAAATAAATTGGTTAGTCTCTAAGGTGTCACAAGTACTCCTTTTCTTTTTGCGAATACAGACTAACACAGCTGCTACTCTGAAACCTAATCCAACTTGTCTCTCTAATATCCTGGGACCAATATAGCTGCAACAACATTGCAAATAACTTTACAAACTTTCTTTAAACCATATGAAACTTAAAACACTTTGCAATAACAAAGAAGATGCAGACGGTGTCCGCTCTAAAAGATGATAAATCAAATCAAGAGTGAAAATGAGAGATACTAACTGACATGCCGCACTTTTTCCTGAATGAAAGATATGACTGTGGGGAGAGGAAATGAACAAAGACTGTCTACGAAAAGGACCCAAAATCTGGAGTATGTTGTTTGCACATTAGCTTTGGAGCTGATGATGCAGCCTGCCTGGCAGTCTCAGGAATATTGTGGTTATGCACTCGGCAACAGATGTTTGTAGTAGCATGAGATTTCAGAGGAGAGAAAAGTATACACCTTAGCACTGGGGCTCTGAGCTTCTAATGATAGTATCAGATAGCAAGATGCCAAATGTTTACTCTCAGACCAGCCAGGCTGTCTAGCAGCCAGCACAATCAAGCACTAGATAAGGGATCTGATCTGTGTCCCAAGTTCTACAGTTCATTAGGGGCTCAGAGCACCTTCTGGGGAGGGAGAGAATCATGCGTTGCTCTTGAGTGACCCTTACCAATACTGACTCACTCCTTGGCTTACAAAACAGTCACTGCCAGGTATGCCAAACTTCGAGAGAAAAATAGAGAAAGAACCCCATAAGTTCTGGCCCCGACACCACCAAGCCCCAGCAAAACATTGTCACAGGGTGAAAGTGTCCTGCAGCTAAATAAACTGCCCTGGCAAAACACAGAGGTTCATTTTATGTTGATGAGGCAATGTTTATCCAGGGAGAATAGACACAAAGACTCTCCCGTACTACACCAAGTGACATTGCTGTATTCAGAAAGAATGTGGTGTAAAGAAAAGGGGGCCTGCTTCTAATCTCACACCAGTGAGAATCAGGAATCACTGAAGTTTGCACCAGTGTAAAAAAAATTAAAAAAAAAAACCACACTCCTCAGGATAAAACTGAGGAGAATCAATCAATATTTTTTATGAATAAAATGGTCTTTGATTGATACATGCGTGAAGTAAATGTGTCAGTAAATAAGGAGCATTCATCGCACAGTTTGAACACGCAATCCACTTAGCATAATAAACAATTTACATTCATTTTTATTTGTGATGTTGTGGAATTTGAATCACCCTGTTTTGATCCTTGACTCTAAACATTTGTTGGCAAAGCCCCCAAAGTGCCGAAGAGAGTCATACTGACTGCAGTGCATTCAACTGGATTTTATATAGTGTCATACAGGAGCTGCCAGAGTATGCCTTTCCTCTCCTCCATGGAATAAGCGCCTACTTGTTACCTTTTAAAAATTCTGTTCTAGTTTAAGTGAGACACCTGGCTAGAAGAAAAGGAGGACGTGTGGCACCTTAGAGACTAACCAATTTATTTGAGCATGAGCTTTCGTGAGCTGCAGCTCACTTCATCGGATACATGTAGCTCACGAAAGCTTATGCTCAAATAAATTGGTTAGTCTCTAAGGTGCCACAAGTCCTCCTTTTCTTTTTGCGAATACAGACTAACACGGCTGCTACTCTGACACCTGGCCATAGTTATTCAAGTTCTTAAATTACAGGCAATTCATCTCCGGTGCTTCATTCACAGCACAACTCTGCTTCTACAGCAACCAGCCACTGTTTCAAGCAGATTGATTTTTTTTTTTTTTTTTTTTTTTTAACTAAAACAAGGTGGTTTGCGAAAATCTTCAAACTTCTGCTCTCTGACATGGGGACAGAGGGAAAGAAAAAAATCGGAGTCTTCTAAATCATTACAACACTGGGATAGAAATACGAGAAGTTTTCTTCAGAGTGAGACTTTGTGAGTGGTTCTGAGAAATTCAACTTAACCCACATGTGAACAGGTGCAGTGGTTAAACACCACACACACAAAATAAACAAGGTCTGATTCTCAAGATTGAAATTTTTTGAAGGTTAGAGTGTGTATTTGCAAGAAGAAAATAAAAGAGTTAACAGAAGAATAAATGGACACAAATCAGATGTCAAGAATTATAACATTCATAAACCAGTTGGAGAACACTTCAGTCTCTCTGGTCACGCAATCACAGACATGAAGGTCGCTATCTTAAAACAAAAAAACTTCAAATCCAGACTCCAGCGAGAAACTGCTGAATTGGAATTCATTTGCAAATTGACAGGTTTCAGAGTAGCAGCCGTGTTAGTCTGTATTCGCAAAAAGAAAAGGAGGACTTGTGGCACCTTAGAGACTAACCAATTTATTAGAGCATAAGCTTTCGTGAGCTACAGCTCACTTCCTCAGATGCATATCGTGGAAACTGCAGCAGGCTTTATATATACACAGAGAATATGAAACAATACCTATTCCCACCCCACTGTCCTGCTGGTAATAGCTTATCTAAAGTGATTTCCAGCACAAATCCAGGTTTTCTCACCCTCCACCCCCCCACACAAATTCACTCTCCTGCTGGTGATAGCCCATCCAAAGTGACAACTCTTTACACAATGTGCATGACAATCAAGCTGGGCTATTTCCTGCATAAATCCAGGTTCTCACATCCCCCCCACCCCCATACACACACAAACTCACTCTCCTGCTGGTAATAGCTCATCCAAACTGACCACTCTTCAAGTTAAAATCCAAGTTAAACCAGAACATCTGGGGGGGGGGGGTAGGAAAAAACAAGAGGAAACAGGCTACCTTGCATAATGACAAGCTTGATTGTCATGCACATTGTGTAAAGAGTTGTCACTTTGGATGGGCTATCACCAGCAGGAGAGTGAATTTGTGTGGGGGGGTGGAGGGTGAGAAAACCTGGATTTGTGCTGGAAATCAGTTTAGATAAGCTATTACCAGCAGGACAGTGGGGTGGGAATAGGTATTGTTTCATATTCTCTGTGTATATATAAAGCCTGCTGCAGTTTCCACGATATGCATCTGAGGAAGTGAGCTGTAGCTCACGAAAGCTTATGCTCTAATAAATTGGTTAGTCTCTAAGGTGCCACAAGTCCTCCTTTTCTATTTGCAAATTGGATACTATTAATTTAGGCTTAAATAGAAACTGGGAGTGGCTAAGTCATTATGCAAGGTAGCCTATTTCCTCTTGTTTTTTCCTACCCCCCCCCCCAGATGTTCTGGTTTAACTTGGATTTAAACTTGGAGAGTGGTCAGTTTGGATGAGCTATTACCAGCAGGAGAGTGAGTTTGTGTGTGTATGGGGGTGGGGGGATGTGAGAAAACCTGGATTTGTGCTGGAAATGGCCCACCTTAATTATGCACATTGTAGGGAGAATGGTCACTTTGGATGAGCTATTACCAGCAGGATAGTGAGTTTGTGTGTGTGGTTTTTGGGAGGGGGGTGAGGGGGTGAGAGAACCTGGATTTGTGCAGGAAATGGCCCAACTTTATTATCATGCACATTGTGTAAAGAGTTGTCACTTTGGATGGGCTATCACCAGCAGGAGAGTGAATTTGTGGGGGGGGGTGGAGGGTGAGAAAACCTGGATTTGTGCTGGAAATGGCCCACCTGATGATCACTTTAGATAAGCTATTACCAGCTGGACAGTGGGGTGGGAGGAGGTATTTTTTCATATTCTCTGTGTATATATAAAGTCTGCTACAGTTTCCACGGCATGCATCCGATGAAGTGAGCTGTAGCTCACGAAAGCTCATGCTCAAATAAATTGGTTAGTCTCTAAGGTGCCACAAGTACTCCTTTTCTTTTTAGAAAAAATAAACTTCACATCTAGGGGCTCAGTCCAGTACCATGAGCCCTGGGTGTGGAACCCTCCTTTCCAAAAGCAACCTTTCCTCTCTGTCCAGTCAGGGAGTCATTCTTATAGCTTGTCCCTCAGCACATGTGCAGCGAGAAGAGAGAGCTGAGCTGAAGTTAAGCCCTTGTTTACCGGGAACCATCCAGTACTCCTGCTATTTTAAAGACAGATGCTATTTTGAAGACAGACGCTACACTGATGACATCTTCATCATCTGGACCCATGGAAAAGAAGCCCTTGAGGAATTCCACCATGATTTCAACAATTTCCATCCCACCATCAACCTCAGCCTGGACCACACAAGAGATCCACTTCCTGGACCCTATGGTGCTAATAAGCGATCGTCACATAAACATCACCCTATACCAGAAACCTACTGACCACTGTGCTTACCTACATGCCTCCAGCTTTCATCCAACCACACCACACGATCCATTGTCTACAGCCAAGCTCTACGATACAACCACATTTGCTCCAATCCCTCAGACAGAGACAAAAACCTACAAGATCTCTATCAAACGTTCTTACAACTGCAATACCCAACTGCTGAAGTGAAGAAACAGATTGACAGAGCCAGAAGAGTACCCAGAAGTCACCTACTACAGGACAGGCCCAACAAAGAAAATAACAGAACACTACTAGCCATCACCTTCAGCCCCCAAATAAAACCTCTTGAGCACATCATCAAGGATCTACAACCTATCCTGAAGGACGACCCATCACTCTCACAGATCTTGGGAGACAGGCCAGTCCTTGCTTACAGACAGCCCCCCAACCTGAAGCAAATACTCACTAGCAACCACACACCACACAACAGAACCACTAACCCAGGAACCTAGCCTTGCAACAAAACCCGTTGCCAACTGTGTCCACATATCTATTCAGGGGACACCATCATAGGGCCTAATCACATCAGCCACACTATCAGAGGCTCGTTCACCTGCACATCTACCAATGTGATATATGCCATCAAGTGCCAGCAATGCCCCTCTGCCATGTACATTGGTCAAACCGGACAGTCTCTAAGTAAAAGAATAGATGGACACAAATCAGATGTCAAGAATTATAACATTCATAAACCAGTCGGAGAACACTTCAATCTCTCTGGTCACTTGAGCTGGGGCAGGGCTGGGGCAGGGATTTGGGGAGGGATCCAATAGGGGCAGGGAGAGGCGGAGTTGGAGCAGGGTGGGGGCGGGGCACGAGCACCCACTGGCGCTGACAAAAGTTGGCGCCTGTGACTGGAAGTATGTAACCAGGCATCAGCAGAGACCAAAAAAAAAAAAAAAGAGAGAGAATACAGTCCAGTCCTGTGTTAAACATAAATTAAAAAATATATATAAAAAGGGAAAGCAGCATTTTTCTTCTGCATAGTAAAGTTTCAAAGCTGTAGTAAGTCAATGTTCAGTTGTAAACTTCTGAATGAACAACCATAACGTTTTGTTCAGAGTCACGAATATTACCAGCAGGAGAGTGAGTTTGTGTGTGTATGGGGGTGGGGGGGGGATGTGAGAAAACCTGGATTTGTGCAGGAAATAGCCCAACTTGATTGTCATGCACATTGTGTAAAGAGTTGTCACTTTGGATGGGCTATCACCAGCAGGAGAGTGAATTTGTGTGGGGGGGTGGAGGGTGAGAAAACCTGGATTTGTACTGGAAATGGCCCACCTGATGATCACTTTAGATAAGCTATTACCAGCAGGACAGTGGGGTGGGAGGAGGTATTGTTTCATATTCTCTGTGTATATATAAAGCCTGCTGCAGTTTCCACGATATACATCTGAGGAAGTGAGCTGTAGCTCACGAAAGCTTATGCTCTAATAAATTGGTTAGTCTCTAAGGTGCCACAAGTACTCCTTTTCTTTTTGCGAATACAGACTAACACGGCTGTTACTCTGAAACATTTCAGAGTTATGAACACCTCCGTTCCCGAGGTGTTTGCATCTCTGATGTTCTACGGTACCAGCAACAGAGGTCAATTTGGTCACTGAAGGAACACGTGTTATTAAGCAGTTCAAATCACTGTTTCTTACCTCCTCAGGTACAATGACCAATGGGTATTTGTCCTCAGATAAAAAATTGAAAATAACCCAAACTTTAAAGGCATCTTCATCACTAATGAACAGAGGACTTTTAGTGAGGTTCTTTTTGAAGCAGAGAGTCCAGCACATCCTATTGAACTCAACTTTGTCAAAGTTCCCTTGAACCTAAAAAGAAAGAAATGAAAAAAAAATAATCTACATTAAACAGCACAGGACATTGTACAGATAAACATAAGTGAGAATGTATTGATCAAATGACACTAAAGGACCAAGAAAATTCTAATTAATAAATTCAGAAACTTTAAGGCCCAAAGGAACCAGTAAGGTCATCTAGTCTGATCTCCTGCATGACACTGGTCTTGGAATCTTATCCAGTAAAACCAGCTTCAAGCCCACAGTTTCTGATTGAATTAAAGCATATTTAAAATTGTCAGTGAAGGAGAATTCACCATATTTCATATTTACTCTAGTGGCCTAGTTAAAACACACCGCTAAACCTGTATAACTATCACCTTCTTAACTGCAACTATCCTTATGTTATGCTGAGTTACTCGGATGGAGTGAATCCAGACATCATCATCATAAAAAAATCTAAAAGCTATGTACAGAAGAGTAACTGTGAAAGGTTTGTTGTAATATATTTTACTATTTTATTATATTAAATGTGCTGCTATTGTAATAAAGTCATAATCACGATCATTCATAATCACATGCAATCACTTATTTTTGAACATACAACCCTTACATACCCCTGTAATTTTCTCCTAAACTCTCACATTTTTCATTATTTTGACATAACTTTGAAAATTTCCAGTTTCTTCATCGTCCTGTACATGTGTATATAATTTGTGAATTATTTCCAGATGTTGAAGATTTTTCCCATACTATAATAATTTTATGCACTCACCCATGTTAGATTTAAAACATACTCCATCACTCATAACTCTACAGCTTTGTAATGCTGTTTCTTGGTCTACACAGAAGTTAAAGACACATTTTGCATTGTAATGGGATTTCTCTTGTTTTTTTGTAACGTACAAAAAATGTGGGGAGCCCCACACACCCAGAGCCCCTCATTGAGCCCCATTCCCCCATAGCCAGATACACACACCCCACTGAGCCCCAACCACCTTCATCTGGATATGCCTGCATAGTCCCATTAATCCTGAATAGGAATAACTGCAGGCAAATGGACAGAAATCAGTAATAAACACACACAAGCTGCTTATTGTGACATAAACAAATATCCATTTATAAAATCAGACAGCAGCAGAGGCCATCCTGGATTTTTAATTTAAAAGAAGTTGCAAAATTAGCTTTAAAAATACTAATAGTGAAACTGACTTGACTGGACTCCAAAATATTGTAAAAATATTTAAACCCAGACGGAGTCTGATCTTGAATTTTATTCATACATTTTTATAGGAGTTTCATCCTGCTTGTGACCTATCTGAATAATGTAGAATCCTAACAAACATGTTCTTAAAGATTAACGTTAGTTTTAACAACAACATTTACACCATACACCAGTATATGCTTTTTACTCTACTCTCTATGGAGCATGTGCAATCTACTTCAAGTCACCATTTTGCTTGGAAACTTCTGTACTATTCTATGCTATTAACCATAAAGAAACTATCAGATTATTGATTTGTGCTTTTGTGCAAAGGAAGATACAAGATGAACTAAAAGAGAAGTTGAAAAAGCACTCTCTTACTTAAAACAATGAAGTATAATAATAATAATAAAAAAAAAAATACAGAACACCTCCATCTCCTCCCAAAGAAATTTTACACTGTAACTACAAAAGATTTAAGTCTCTGAATCCTGTAGGATTGTTGTTTGTTTTCTTGGTATATAAAACAAAACCACCACCACCACTATATCCCACTAACAGCATTTGACCAAACAAAACAGCCTTAAGTGCAACTAAGTACAGAAATTCAGCAGCCTGCCTGGAGCTTTACAAGACACAAAGACAGTCCCCAAGGAGTTGAAAGAACTTGGAATTTATGGGTCTGATTCTTCACTAGCTTGCAAATTGACATATGAAAAGCGGGGTGTAAAATGCTACCACCAGCATAAGTGAAAGGAAGTGTGATTTTATGTAACTATTTTATGTCACAATTTTATGTAACTCTTCTATTATAATTTTGGCTGATATCCATGTGACATATTACTGACAACTCAATAATAAGTGCATAAAAAGCAGAGAAATAAAAAACAGAGTATGAAAAAATCAGACTGGCAAGATTCATATTTCTCTCTCTCTCTCTTTATTTTTAGGGCAACAGAAATAAATATAAATAAAGAGGAAGCATGTTGAACTGAAGACATCTGAAATGCAAAAGCATCAAGACATCTGCCAGGGAACTATAAGGGTGGTATAATGAAAATATTATAAGTGGAGGTATTAGTAATACTAATTCCATATACCAATAAAGAAAGTTTGTTGCTACTTGCTTCCTTCATCAAATTGCCAACCTGGGCATTTCTCCATGCTTCTCTGATTCAACAATGGAGACTTTGTTGCAGGGCAACTCATTCCCTAGTACTCTAGATAAATAATTCATTTACACTGAGGAATAGAAGAAGAAAGATTTTAAAAGCTTGAACAGTTTTCTCAATAAGATTTACTCTAGAAGTGAGGCAGGATAATATGAGTTGTTGCTTTGGCACCTCAAAGTGATTTTTCTATACAGATTGGCATGTTTGCTGAAAATAAAAATGATTTGGATAGTTTGTGAACACTGAGAAACAATACACTACGCTACAAAACTAATGCAAAAGCTTCTTTCTAATTTCCAGTAAAAACAAGCTGATAATTAATTTTAGTCTAAAGGCCTTCTAAAACACAAGAGCATCTTTGCCATATACTAATACCAATGTTTACTTTCTAAGAAATGCTGAATCTTATTAAAATCCAAATGCAAGGATTTATTATTTTAAATAAAAGGAGAGAGTTTGGGTAATTTTCAAAAAGCAAAATACCCTGTGAGTTTAAGAACTCCCTCAAAATAGGCTGCTTCCGTTCTCATTGAAGACAACAGGAAGACAGTTATACCATCACCCCACAGAAAGAATTCATAGGAAACTGCATGTCTGGAAATCAACAGAGTGTCCTTTGGAATAAGTGGGAGTACCATAAGGAATAATGCGCTAAGGACTTGATCATGCAGTGTTTAATATGTGAATATTTTTGTTTAGGAATACAGATTTGGGGGGAAATCCTGGATAGGTATTTGTTCACTTGTTCTAAGATCATCCAAACTAAGGCACAAATTACTGAAATGGGGAAAAGCAAAAATTCATTTTTCCAAGGGAAAAATGGCACGCATCCGTGCCTTCACCCAGTGCATCTCTCTTCTCTTCTGACACTTGTTCATAAATACCTCCTAAACTGCCAAAGAAAACAGGGTACAATGAAGATTTTTACTGTCCACAAAGACAGCTTTGTATATGCAGCAATGCATAATTCAGATCTTAAAAAAGGAACAACAGAAGTTTCTCAAGCAGCATAAAAAAACCCTTTTAATTTGTATCTAAGATACAAGCATTTTCAAATATCTGACATTTAATTAGCATTACAAAGCAAGAGATTCTGGGCAATTTAACCCGGGTTTCTCAACTTTTTCCTTTTAAGATGAAAAAGTTTTGCAAATTAAAGTTCTATTAAATGGTAATAGCGCAGGTACTCCTTCCCTCCTCCCCCAAAGTGCCAACTCCTCTTATGCACACTTTTTTAAATGAAAGCATATTTCATGTAAGCACTTAGGTGGATTTTCATTTCCCTTTTTTCTATTCTCTCTATGACAGTGCATTGCAGATGACAACTGGCTTAATGACTTGATACTGCCTGTGAAAGGCATTTGTAAAAAGTTGGGACTACAGTTCAGGCTCTCCACCCAGTTAAGGCTCTTTCTTTTTTGGGAAAAATAAGGCCCTTTCTTTCTTTGGAAGATTTGGTAGGAAAATTTGATGGATTTTTTGTATTTCAGAATAAACAAACAGTCTCTTTAAACTAAAATGCTTCCACGTTTACAAGTTAACACTGCAGAATGCTTCACCACAGAATGGCCAAGAAAGTAACAGATACATCAGCATCATGATGTACCCTGATGTGCTTCAATGGCTAACACACCAAAAACCCACCACCATCACCCCCCCACACACACACACACACACAAAAGGAGGGAAGAGTGTGGAATCTGTGGGAGAACTAAAGTCCAGAGAGATAGCGGGGGCTGACTGGTTAAAACTAAAGAAAGGGATGAGGCTCAGTGGTGCCAGAAAGAGGGGCCTAGAGGGCCTGGGCCCCATCATTTTTAAATTTTTTACCTGCCTTAAGGGGGAGCAGGCAATGAGGAGTGAGTGGCCATGGGGGGAAAGAAGTGGAGTGGGCACGGGGTCAGCGGAGGGACGGAGGCCACAGTTTGGACACCGGTGGTCCCCCTACTTCTAGGGAGTTTCCAGCATTCCTGATGAGGCTTAACTTCACTGCTGGTGATACCTCAACCAGACCTGCCAGGAGTTATGCGCCTCAAAGCTCTGTAATGCTCACCAGTATTAAATGCATATGCTACTTTTAAGTTTATCATTAAAGACAAATTGGTTCCTTAAATAATTTGCACAAAGTGTGACACATGAGGCTGCACAAAACTTTCCAGCTATTCCTTGGTACAGGACTCCATTAGGCGGAACTCATTAATGCTATAAAAAGGGGGCCACTATCTGCATAGCTATTGTCACCCCTCTGCAAAGGGGTAGCAAATTTTGGGGCCTTGCAGGTCAGCTTCTCACTGGAGGAGAAATCAGTGATGGGGAAACTGGGAATAGTCTTATTGCTGTTTATTTTACACTTTCATACACCATGCCTTGAACAGAGGTGGTCACAAACGGCACACAGACAACTCCCTCTTTTGGAATTTCTGACCAAACACTAATGCCCAGTTCCCAGAGGGCAACTCTGCCTCAAGAATTGCCTCTAGTTAGATAGATTAAGGTAGAGAGCAAACCTTGTTGCTCGCCAGAGTTCCCCCAAAAAAGAAAATACATCACAGAACTAACAGTGCATTTCTTCAAAGAACGAACGACACTTGTGCACTACGAGAAAGAACTTTTAAAACTAATAGTACCACCTATTGACTCCCACTATACTAGTATTTTTGTGGGTTTTCAAATTAAAATACCCTCTTTCGATATAAGGAATTTCTGCCCTTCCTGTTTGTAAATGAGTCTACATATCACTATAGTATAATATAGGTCAACATACAGTTCTACAAGTTTTAAAATAATTTTAACCACGATCCACTATGTACATGAACACGTCTTTGCACAAGTGTGGCCCAGGCAGTGGGGTTAAAAAAATCAAAACAAAAACCAAACCATAATACTGCATCTTGCAATTTTAAGGCATACAACTCTGCACAGAGCATTTCTCCATTATGTCCCAATGTACAGAATCAGGATCAGCATTTCTTCGTTTCCCTTCCTCCCTGTCCATTTCTAAGTTTATTATCTAATCCTAAAACTGCTTACTTGAAGAGAGAACACAAGAAGAACTAAAAACTTACCTTTTCCAAGATGAATTTGTTTAAATATGGCATGTAACCCTGATTGGAAACTGGTCCTTCATCATCGTCCCGAAAATGCTCTTCCAAGGCCACTGGGTCATGTGGAACATTTAGCACTGTGCACAAATTGTGAGAAAGGACCTAAAAACGGAAAACAAATCAGTGAGATCAGAGGTCAGTTTCCTTAGTGGCAGCGCTGTGATTCACTAAAGTCTGCTCAGAATGAGACACATTCATGTCAGGGTGAGTTGTAAACTGGGGATTTTTGTTGAAGGAAAATACAGTTCTAGCAGCTGAGTTGCAGGAATTCAAACACTTCAAATGGTAACACTATTACAGAGTCAAAATGGTTACAATCCAGTGGTTAACAAACAAATACAAAAACAGCTTCACAGAGAATTCAAATCATGTATTTGAAAGTAAGGGAAGATCTGTGGAAATACAGAGTTCATGTTTCTATGAGGAAATTAGTTAATAAGGGGAAATGATAAGCATAACCAGCTCCTGTTGTTATAAAAATTCAGCAATGTGACTAAACTGACTCATGAAAAGTATTTCAACAGACATCTTGAGTTTATAGGAAATGCTAACTTGTCAAATAAAGGTATAGATTTTGAATTTCTCTTATCTGCTTGTTTTTCAGTTACTTTTCTATATCTACCATAGGTTTCAACTGGTAAGAGGCAAATAATGTTACAGGAGGGCCCTGCGGGAAGGGGTGGAGGGAAGGGAAGAGTTCAGAAACAATTCTTAACATTTTATTTTAAACCAACATATTTGCATGTGTTACTTCATCCGTTTCATCCCCCGCATAACCTATCTAGAGAAATGACCTTCAATGAGAGGCTACAGGCTTCATTAGTTTTAAGGAAGTACAGAGTTCATGAAAACTAAGTGGCAATAAATACATCTAAAACTCCATTGTATGCAGCATTTTACAAGCAAAATATATGCCTGGTTACCAACTATGGAGCAAAGAACCTAGATCATTTTTACTTTTATGCCATGAAACTAGTAGCAGTAAGGCTACATTCTACACAACAAATTAGGGGTGTGATTCTCAGCTTGTGTACACCTGCTAGCATGAGCATAAATAGTAGTGTAGCCATGGTAGCACGGGCAATGGCAACCGACTTAGCCATGCCAAGTACACACGGGGGTCCAGGGGGTTGTACTCAGCATAGCTCAGCCATGCCACTGCTACCACGGCTATGATGCTATTTATACTCACACGAGCATATGCAGGCTCTGGGAATCACCTCTCTAGCTCATATTGCAGATTCATCCTAAGAGTCCTGGTGAAAGGTGCCACATCTCCCAGCCACAGAGAGCGTGGTTCCTTCCTTCTCTTCTCTCTCACATACCTTCCCAAGGATCAGACAGCCTGCTGCTCAGCCAGTCCAAGGGTTTGTCTACACTGCCACTTTACAGCACTGCAACTTTCCCGCTCATGAGTGTGCTGCGGGGGGGAAAACACCCTCCGGAGCGCTGCAAGTTGCAGCGCTGTAAAGTACCAGTGTAGACAGTGCACCTGCGCTGGGAGCCACACTGTGATTTGCACCATTTTTCAGCTATTCATGCAAAAGTTGCAAATACACATGCAAAGCCGGGTCTCAGACCATGAAAACAAAATCGCTCCCGGCACTGGTAGCTATTCCCCTCGTGGAGGTGGGTTTTTTTCATAGCCCTAGGAGAGCTCTCTCCCACCGCTGGTGCCGCGACTACACAGCCACGTTAAAGCGCTGCCGCGTCAGCACTTTAAAGTTGCTAGTGAAGACAGGCCCTAACATGGCTTACTAGGGCTTGATCCTGCATCCATTAAAGTCAAAGAGGAAAACTCCCATTGATTTATATAGTACAGTGTCCAGCCCTGAAGGATTATGTACCCCATAAAGCTACAGAAACTGGGTTAAGCATTTAACCTTACTTATCTATGAAGGGATTGAAACTGTAAATTTCTTTTCCCAGTGTGCTGTACGAGAAACAATATAATAAAAACAACATGCAGAAAGAAGAGGCATTAGACAGAAAAAAAATAGCTTGCATTTTAAAAAAAAATGCATCCTGCCTACATAAAAGAAAGCTAACTACCCAGCTGTGAGAAAAGATAGCAACTGACATCATTTGGTCTCTCTCTCTCTCTCTGAGAGATGTAAGTAATGGTCCTCTTTGTTCATTGAGCAAGTACTACATCTAAAAAACAGAACAAAGGGAGACAGGGAGAAAGTCTGCAAATTTGTTTAGGGCTATTTATAGACAGCTAAATATATCTGTGTTAGTGACAGAGCAGTTGAAAATGGGGTAGCTGCAAAACCAGAATAAATGGAAATGGGTTTGAAATCTTCAGAGTTGTCAGCTAAGAAGAATGTATCTAGGTTGCAGATTCAATGGAGAGTCATTCTGTTTTCTTTCCTATCCGATTACATTAAAATTTGCTCCATTGCTCTTATGATAAAAAAAACCTAGCAAAGTATCAGCATTATCATGAAATCCTACCAAGACCACATTTTAATTTATAAAAGCACACACACACGTCCATGAAAACAAAATCTTCACACATGTACATTAAAATAAAACAAAATAATTTAATCTGACCTAGCCAGGTAACAAAGAAGTCTAAAGAGAACAGAAATAGGTACTGCTCTCTATTGCCTGCCATTTTATATTAACTGCTAAGTTTTCCAAAGCAGATAATAAAATTATATCTACGTTTTGTGTTCACACTGTGATTTGCACCATTTTTCAGCTATTCATGCAAAAGTTGCAAATACACATGCAAAGCCGGGTCTCAGACTATGTACAAGAACTCAGGTGAATAAATATTGGGGATATAGTTTTAGATGCCAGGCTGAGATCCTATTGAAAATTTGATCCTAAGCAAAATGCCTCACACTGGCTACACTGTACTGAAGTATGGTGGAGGAAGATGCAATGGCCCTCTGGAGTCACTTAAAATACCCACCCATTCCAGTGATGAGAAGTTTAAAAACAAACATTCCCCTTCACTTTACCCTTTTCACCACACCCTATGAATTGGGGCGATGATGTTAAAAAAATAAATAAAAAACAACAACCCAGAGACACACACACAAATACATTGCCCTCCTCAACAAGATGTTCCCCTCTAATTTAAAATTACCTTCACCAAACAAATTATTCCAAACACTAAAGCCCCCCTGTCTCCTGCTAATGCAGAGAAAGAGACCAGTGCTCCTTCCTCCCCTGATTAAGCTTCCCTCCTGTTATCTATGTATTTAGGAGAGATTAGGAATAAATTGATCTGAATTTTCAGGTAGAAGGCACTTAACCAGAACATTCCAAAAAAATTTGCTCATTTACAAGGTTACTATTAACAACAACTAAGGAATATTGAATAAAAGCAGAACTTTGTTCTCATCTGCCTAGCTCTTACCCCTCTTCCTGCTCTCCCCCTTGAGGGCTTACTGCTGCCCAAAGGCTGAAGGAAACCCTGGATGGTTTCAACAACTAGGAACCAGATCCCAGGAAAGAATTCTACTTTCAATCATTTTTGAAAATCTGCCTTATTTGAGACTCTATTATGCTCAGTTCCTTCTTTTCATAGTTCAAGAAATTCCCTGCTGCCTTCCAAAATCTTCCATTCTTTGAAGTGGCAGAGAGCCAATTGCCTTTCTTGGTATCTAGAGTACATTGAGAAAACTCAGCAATGAGTTCTTACTTTTTTTTTAAATGCCTATCATCTAAAGCATCACTTTGACGATCAATAGAAAAAAAAATAGCTTAGCGCAAGCTTAAGGGACTAAAAAGCCCCTTGTACTGCAGAATCTCAGTTAAACTGTGAAGAAAATTTCCACCAGTAAGGATAATTCTTCTAGTGCCCTTATGGTTGCTAGGCAACTTTTTCTTTCCGCATTTATTATGCTCTTGTTGCCACAATTAACAATCCACCTCCATGCCAGAACCAGTCTCTTGCTCCATGCCAAAAAGTCATCTTTCTGCTATGCTGTGGATCAAGCTGCAAACCCCTGCAGTAACTGACACCAGCCAAAGGCTGGATCCCTAAGGTCCTGAAAGCTTCATGAGATTTTGCTAGACACTTCTGAATCATGTTTTTATTTTTAAAGTTGCTTTACTTGGCATTTATGTCTCTAACACAGCTCTATCTGTGCTACTGTTGCAACTCCTAGAATTACTTAGGCCCTGATCCTGCAAACCCTTACACATGTGCTGAACAGCAAGCATAAGAGTGCCCCCATAGGTGATCTGTCCCCCAGAAAGAGAAGGAACACTCCAACAACTTATTCAACAGATAGTAACTGCCCCATATAAAAGAGTATTACAGCCAAAATAATAATGGGACCGTTAAGAGTAACAGCCTTGCACTGCACAGGATATTGATATTTTCTTCAGTACTAGTTTCATCTTTTAGGAGAGGGTGGGATTGGGTTTTTTCTTTAAGAGTTTAAAAGAGTTATGGAACTGTACAATTCCATTTACTAGCCTTCTACAAAATCACTTCGAGATATTCTTGGACTGTCTCTCTGACATCTCCTAAAGGACATCTTGCCATCCGTTCCAGCTCAACATGCTCCCATCCTCAGTCTCCTTTCTCAATCACTGACAATACCAGCATCCTGGACATCACTCAGGCCCATAACCTGGGCATCATCTTCAATTCAGATCTCTCTCTAGGTCCTCCCTTAAGATTCTTTTTGCATAATATCTCTAAGATACGGCCTTTCCTATCCACACAGCTAAAACTGTTGAGAGTTTGGACATGATCTTGCATCTCAGTTACTGCAACATACTTTTCTTTGGCCTTGACAAATGCAATCTTGCCCCACTCATATCCATTCAGAACACTGCTGCAAACATCACTTTCCTTGCCCCCACTTTGACCATGTCACCCCTCCCTTTTAACCCCTGCACTGGCTCCCCCTTCTCTATCGCATCAAACATAAGCTATTTGTCTTTACTTTCAAAGCTTTTCACAGCCTGTGCCCACCTTACCTGTCATCTATCAGAAAGTCAACTCTCACCTCCCATCGGCCCATGACGAGACAGCCTGCACTGGCCACTTGTTACATTTTCAAACAAGCACCTTTGTGCTTTCTCCCAGGCTGCATCTCACCCTTGGGAGGAGCACTCCATAAACACTGACAAAACTAACTCATTATCTTCCTTCAAAGCCCTCTGTGATGCCTACAAAAGAACTGACAACAGTTAGATCACTGCTGTGTCAAAACACTGCCTATCATGCTGACCAATAGCGTCTCCTGGTTTTCTTGTATTTTGCCAGCAGTCTGTGTCTCCATCTGTTGTCTCTTAGCTTACAATCTAACATAAGCTCTTTGAGGCAGGTTCTGTTTTCCTTGTTCTGGTTTGTACAGCACACAATGGTGTCTCGGGCCAGGTCTCATAGGCACTATGCTAATACAAACAATATAACAAAAATGTTTCAGTATAGGGTATAATGCTGACAGTTGGGAGACTTGAGTTTAGAACAGAGGTGGGCAAACTACAGGCAGCAGGCCACATGAGGCCTGCAGGACCCTCCTGCACAGCCCAGGAGCTCCTGCCCGGGAGGCTAGCCCCCGGCCCCTCCCCTGCTGCCTCAGCTCTCTGCGCCTCTGACGCAATGCTCTGGGCGGTGGGGCTGCGAGCTCTTGCCAGGCAGCGCAGCTACAGAGCCGCGGCCTGACCCGGTGCTCTGTGCTGCGCAGTGGCGTGGCTGGCTCCAGCCAGGCGGCATGGCTGCCTGTCCCGGTGCTCTGGGCGGCACGGTAAGGGGGCAGAGAGTTTGGATAGAGGGCAGGGGAGTTTGGGGTGGTGGGCAGGGGGCGGGGCTGTGGATAGGGATTGGGGTGGTCAGAGGGCAGAGAACAGGGGGGGTTGAATGGGGGCAGGGGTCCTGGGGAGGCAGTCAGATATGAGAGGGGGGTTGGATGGAGCGGCGGGGGGCAGTCAGGGGTGGGGGATCTGGGGGCAGTCAGGGGACAGCGAGGGGTGGATGGTGCAGGGGTTCTGGGTGGGCCATCAGGGGACAGGGAGGGTTGGATGGGGCAGGAGTCCTGGGGGAGCGGTCAGGGTGTGAGAAGCAGGGTGGGCCGGATAGCGAGCGGGGGCCGGGCCACCCTGCCTCCCCTCATCGGCTCTCTATACAATTTCAAACCCGATGTGGCCCTCGGGCCAAAAAGTTTGCCCGCCCCCAGTTTAGAAGGGTATTCTGTACTGGTAGAGGTATGGCTGCAGTGATGTTTTCAGTCTGAAGGGAGAACCAGATAAATAATTTCATTCATTCCAGCTAATATAATAAAGTAACAATTTCTCATAATAAGGACCAACTACATACTGCTCACTTTTGCTAGATGACCCACCTTTATCTTCTCCACTTGGATATTAAACTAATGTTCTGTAACATACATCTCCCTCTCTTGTTTCTGCCCTGTTATCCTAACCCTGTATCACCCTGCCGATCAGCACGCTGGCCAAAATTTTCAAAAGTGACTAGAGACTTTGGTGGCCTCACTTTTTGGTCACACACCTTGACACACCTGAAAAAGGCAAAATTTTCCAAGAGCGTTGGTCACCCCACCTTCTGGAAATCAGGCCCTATTAAGGAGTGAAGCCAAGGACCCAAAAATTGAGATGCCCAAACCACTTTTGAAAATGTAGGCTACAAGGAGCAAACAAGGAAGAACAGCAAAGCTGTGACTAGTCAACAGTTAAGTGAGTCCACCATCAAACAGAAAATTAGGAAGAAATACAACAAAGTTTTCATATATTGTGTAAAAATGGGTTTGGCTTGCATCATCTCTAAGGTTTCAATTTCTCAAACATACTACCACATGTAATGCTTACAGCAGTAAGCATTCTCATGGAAATCCAGTAGTAAGCATTTGCAAGATCTGTCCAAAGACTACATTAAACTTCTGGAAACTCTCTTTACTATTCAAACCACCAAGACACAACACTTTAATAAACCATTTAGAAACTGAAGAGTGCAAAAAAAGGTGAAACCAAAAGGAAGATTTAAAAATAGTACAACATATGCCTGCACGTAGCTCATACTAGAGCCACAATAGTAAACTAAAGCTGTAATTGCTTCCACAAAAATTATACTGAAATTTTGCTACAGTGGCATTTGAAAGGGCGTGGTGCAATATATAAACAAAACAAGAGCAATGTTTATAATTAACGTGTAATTTATGAACAGACAAGCATCATAAATGTTTACAATTTTTGCCGATGCGTAAAAGAATGGGGTAATCAATATAACTGCAGAACTACTAGAAAATACTGGTCAAATGAATCAATGCACAATACTTTAAAATACAAAAGAGGACTAATGTTGCTTAAATTAGACAGTAGCACCCATATTTGCATTTTTAAAAAAAGACTGACAGAGGAACAAGTTAACTCAAGAACTATGCCATATACTGTGGCTGTTCTCATATTGTCCCCTCTCACTCCTAGGGTCTTTACCTGTTGGCTGTACAGATATCACGTACAAAGGAATTAAGTAATTAAGAGAAAAGGGATAAGGGACATCTCACACAACTGCCTCTGTCCTGATGGGTCCTAGTTTTTTTCCCAGGGGCTTGACTCCTCTCCAAATAATGCAGAGGGGGTAGAAAGGACCCACATACCTGTCTCCATCACTTTCTATTTCCATTAAATTAAGACTAGTACAGAAAGTAAACCCCTTTGGAATTGGACATCTGCTGCATAAAACACATTCATTCTTATGCTGGATTATTTTTATGTTTGTACTGCCTTGAAAAAATAATAAAATGTCACTTTTGTGGAACAAACAGACCAGCTGGGAAGAGACATTAGAATGTGAGTTCTTCAGAAATGGTGGTATAATCCACTTCCAGAAGTAGTACAAATACCAAAAATCTTTGGTGTGGTTGAGGGGTAACACAGCAGATAATTAAAGTTAACTTAATGCACAGCAAACATGCTGACACTAAGGGGAACTGTCAAAGATGACCACCCACCATTTATTTTATAAACATCTCAAGTGTCAACCTTTCCTCATACCCTCAAGGCAGGGCAATTACAGTAATGGGGAACAATTACTGCAAAACGTAACTAGACAGAGACTGCACAGGACCTACAAATCAAGAGAGAATATAGCAGGGAGCGGCAGGAAAACAAGATTAAAAAAAACAACGAGAGCCTTGATAAATTAGAACGTTTGTATCCCCAACCTACTCAAGCTGACTGTGGGTTTCCCACTGTAATAAGGACAGACACACTGTCCTTCAGAAGAGAGACAGTCCTCAAGTTTTCTCCAGTGATTACAGAGGTTACAGTTGACCTGGTGATCAATACAATGATCTATGAAACACGGCCAGAATGGAATCAGATTCCACAAGCTGTGTGAGTTCTATTAAGAACACACATCACTTTAGAGCATAAGCTGGAAAAGAATCACACAGTTGGAGCCTCTTGACTACTTCTCCTGTTTACGCTCAGAGTGCTGTAAAACCTCAGTCTCCCTTTGGCAGACTCTAAATTCTACTTGAATGGCGTCAAGTCCTTTGTTTGGGACCTTGCATCTAGTCTACAAGAGAGCGATGCAGAAAAGGGTACTCAAGGCAAATGACTGAAGGGATGGGTTTGTATAAGTGCACCTACAGGCCAGAAATCAAATAAGCTGCATCACCCTCCATGACAAGAGAACTGCTTTAACTTCAGGACCCACACGCACACATATGTAACAGCTCAAGACCCAGGGCGCTGCACATCAGACTAGGGAACAGTACTGGAGAAAAATGAATCTGTAGCCTACATAGCACTTCGAACAATCTGGAAAGGGCACTACTCTACCCTGGTTTTGCCCACTGAACATGATGGGAACTGGATGGCTCACAGAGAAGATGGTCACACAGGGTGTGCATATTCTGCACCAACAGCTTTATTCCCATGGGTCCTCAGTGACTTTACAGAGTTATATGGTGGCAAAGAGGGACACCAGGGTACTATCTCCAGGACAGTCCAAGTGAGTGTCCAGATAGAACGTTTCCAGACCCACCCCCCCTTCCGTGTTCAAAGTGAGCCCCACCATTTTGGGGCCATCCCAAGAGAGCGTCAATGTGACTGACGCTGTCCTGACTGGAGTATCCAGCAGCGCCACAATGGAGCCAAAGCACCAAGCCTCTCTGAGGCAACTGTCCCAGGGCTTTGCAGGAGGCTCCCAGGCTCCTGCTCTCCATCCCCACCCCCGTGAAGAGCAGGAATAAAAGACTGAGGCTGCTGATTTTGCTTCCCCAGCAGCAGCAACCCAGGGATGGTCACAAGCTGCTTCCTTCCTCTCGCTCTCTCTCGGCGGGGGGAGAGAGAAGGAAGGAATCACAGCCTGGAAGCCCTGGGGCGGGAGCCTGCAAAGCCCCTGCTATTGCCCCGTCCCCGGGGCCCCTCGCCAGCAGCAGCCCCGCGCCCCGGGGTGGGGCGGAGGACACTTGCCCCCCAGCCCAGCTGACGCCCCCAGGCTCCCTCCCGCACTTGCCTTGAGCTGGGACTTGGAGACCTTGCCGCTCCGGTCCAGGTCCAGGGCGGTGAAGGCGTGCCAGATGGCCTTGAGCAGCTCCTCTTTCAGCCCCCCCATGGCCAGCCTGCCCCCAGGCCGCTGCGCCCCAGCCGCCCGCTCCGCCAGCTCCAGCGCCGCTGCGCCCCAGCCGCCCCGTCCCCGGCTGCAGCTCGCATCACTCCACCCCTCTCCGCCGCCGGCAGCCAACCAGGCCCAGCGGCGCGGGGCAGGGCTGCGCCCTCCGGGGCAATAGGAAGTGATTGAGCCCTGGGCAGCTGCAGGCTGAGGATCGTGCGCGCCCCGCTCCACCTCTCCCTGACCCCTCGCATAAAGCCGCCCCAAGTTGGGCCAGCCCCTGCTCCCGGCAGCGGGCTGGAACCGGCCCCTGGCAGGCGAAGTCCCCCGCGGCCCTGAGCTGCCCGCGGGGCCGCACGGCAGGCGAGGGCCCGTGGGTAATTATCACAGTGAAAGGGGAGGCCCCGATCCTGGCAACGCTCCCGCCGGGGCTGCGCGCAGGGGCGCTGTGCGGGGAGTGACGCTGTCCCGGGGCAGAAGTGGTTGCAGGCTCAGGGCCTTGTTTTCTGTAATGTCTCTAAAACGAAACCTGTAGCCCCCAAATGCTTTACAGCAGGGGTGGCCAACCTGTGGCTCCCTGTATAGGCACCGCCTCCGGAGCAGGAGCTACAGGCGCCAACTTTCCAATGTGCCCAGAGGGTGCTCACTGCCCCACCCCTGGCTCTGCCACAGACCCTGCCCCACTCCACCCCTTCCCGCCCCCTCCCCTGAGCCTGCACCCCCCCCCCCACCTCAAAACAGCTGGTGCAGGCACTGATCCCTGGGGCTGCCAATGGCTGGGAGGCGCTGGTAGGGGTGTGGGGGAGCTGATGTGGGGCTGCTGAGGTATTACCGTGGCTCTTTGGCAATGTACATTGGTAAGTTCTGGCTCCTTCTCAGGCTCAGGTTGGCCTCCCCTGCTTTATAGGGTCAGACACTGACCCCTCCTAGGGCACAAGTACCTGCATTGCAGGTACTCTGCCTTGTCCCCTGGGACTGGTAGTGGGTACCTTAGTGAGGTGAGCTGGTGCCCTCCATTCATGCCCTCTGCAGCACATACAAGCATGGATACTACGTGCATGCATATAGCTGTATTTTAACACATTCTTTCTACCTTACAGAAGACAGCACATTTTGAGGTTAAGAATTAAAAATTGTACAAGGCAACCCTGCCCCAGGCCATTGCCTCAGACATCCTCACTTGGTCCCTTAAGGTAATGAGTCCCTTCTCCATAGAAGGGACCTATTACCCTTATTCACCAAGGACACTTGCTCCAACAAAGCACCTGATCCAATATGTGTAACTATTAGCAGGTGAGTAGGATTATTCACAAGAGTAAATTTAAGCATATGTGGAAGTGTTTTTAGGAGTAAGGCCTTCAAGCTAATAAGGGAAAATCTAATAATTTGGGGGCCTGACCCTCAGGAATGTTTATATGTTTTTAAATGAGTGTTTCCAGTGGAATTTAAAAATAAATCATGGTAATGTTAGTATTGGGGTCCCTCTAACAACACTGATGAGTACCTAATGCTCTGTCTCAAATTGGCCTTATAGAGATTTCAGTGTACCACCAACAGGCAACTCCCTCTCCTAAATTAGTATTTTAAAACAGCCCTAATGATTCCACATGGCTTTGTCTGACCTTTACATACACACTATCTCTATAGGGCATGCAACTTTTGCTAGTCTCATGAGTGGTCTTTGAAGATGGGCTTGAGTGGAATTTGAAATGAGATTGCGAATCAATGAGAAATATGGTGGCAGTTCCAGGCAGCTCTAGCAGGACAAGCTTTTGGATTAACAATGGTGATATTGTCTGAGGAAGCCAGTGGTAAATGGAATATAAGGTGGGGAGAGTAGAAAGAGACCAAGGCAGTGAGGTAGGCGGAAATAAATCCATTGGTGGTTTTAAAATAAGGACATTTTTTATGTCTGAGAAGGGAAAGGTAGCAGCATTCTGCACTTGCTAGCATCTGGAGAGACTGGATTTGCAGAGGCTAAAGAGAACGGGGTTGCAATAAGCCTGGCAAGACGAAATGAAAGCATGGATGGAGACGAAGCTCTGTGGCAACAATGCAGTGTTGTTTGAGGGCATGATAGGCAGAACTGCAATCAAAGAAGGATGAGGCATGCTGAGAGTCTGGAATAATGCCAAGGTATAGACAGCTGAGACAAAGTGTGAGTCAAGGAAGAAGGCGGAGGTTCTCTTTATTTTCTTCAAAGGGGTAAGGGAAAGCATTATTATATAATTTCTATGACCTCATTTATTATGTTTATCCATATGTTACATTGTGGCTATGCATGAGTGTCTTTAAGGACCGTCTCTAATGGCACTATGCCTCTGCCAAATATGTACACAATGAACCACTTTCTTTTCTGGAAATTGATGTACGCAGTCGAGAACATTCTCACAGAAATAAACAACAACTTACATATATATCGTGTATTTCACTCCAAAGGGTCTAAAATCACTTAATAAACTGAAATGCAAACTGTAAATAGGGCTCGTGTTATTGCTTTTCCCACAGCTGAAATGCAGCTACTTCTGGGGCAAAACTGAAACTGAATCTTCTCCCATGAAGTCAGGGGAAAGATTCCACCCGCTACAATGGGGGCAATTTTGTTCTTGTAAAAAAGCTCATTGTGCCAAGAAATTGACTCCATGTCTTATAAAACAAGGTATGTGCGGATCACAGCAGGGGCGGCATTGCAGTATGTAGAAATCTGCCAGCCCATCCAGAATGGACCCTGCTGACAAACGGATACCGAGTATCAAACCTTGAGTAGCCCTAACAATAACGGTTCTAATTTACTTCTGACAGATACTTGAGAAAGCCTGTCTCTTTTTTCATGCCAATAAAGTATAATTGAATTTGAAGATGTAGAAGCTGGAGCTAGAAAAGATGTATGGCATCTGTGTGCCCACCCCCTTCCTGTGCAAGTGTGCCAAGGACATAAGACACATCAGATATCAAACTGAAAAGGTATTTGATTTTTGACAAAAAGTGAGCTGAACTTTTGTGAAATGTACATGCAATAAAAGAACAAAGCTGTAGAGGACTATGCTTCCTGTCCAATCCGATATGAAGATATTTATGTTGATAATCCTGTCATCACCAATATAAAAAAACAAGTGGAGATGACCAAACTTGCAAATTGTGCAGTGCCATTATTTTTCCATCCTAATCAGAGGGACCAGTCTAATGGCAAAACTCCCATTGACTTTCATGGAGCAGGAGCAGGCTTTATCCTTCCTTAGTACTTTTTTCAATCAGGTTTAACAATATGTAAACCAAAACAGGTACTGATGCTGAGTGGTTCTGTTGCCATCATTCGGCAAAACGTGAAATTCGTACTTGTTTTACTGATCATTTCACAAAGCTCATCAAAGTAATGTTCCCAAATTCAGTTTATGCAAAAAAGAATTTTCCAGTGAAAGAACAAAAGCTCTGCTTTCGTCTGTACTGACGTTGCATAATGTCACAAATGATACCAGAAGCTGCATAATTAATACGTGTACCTTTTAGAAGGCAAGAGTTATAAGGTCCCTTCTGACCCTCAAATCTGAGTGAGTGCTGTATTCAGCAAGGTAAAAGAAGTATCAGCCACAGGGTATAGTTTTCTACCATGCAGTTTCGTCTGTTATTCAAGCCAACAAATCATTTTTGGTTGGCTCATGAGATCAGTGGTAGAACAAAACGAAAGGAGGAATGTCACATCAGAGCTGCATGAATATTGCACGCAAATTGTCACAAATGCTCACTTGAATTTAAAAGTGACCTTGTTTTATTTGTACGCATATCACTACTGTGTTGAATTCCTGCCCCTATTCCAGTAACTGAGGATTAGAGAGACAAGGTGGGTGAGGTAATATTTTTTCATTGGACCAACTTCTGTTGGTGAGAGAGACAAGCTGTCAAGCCACACAGAGCTTGTCTTCAGATTAAGGATCTCTCATATAAAAATGATAATTCAAAGTAAAGAAAGCACAATCTTGAATATTATATGGGAGGTGACACTGCAGCTGGAAGGTGTAATTACAGTGCCATCAGCTTGGTTAGACTTACATGTGCTAGCTCTAATCACAATGGAGAGCAAACTGTCAGAGTCCAGATCAGGGGTGGGCAAACTTTCTGACCCGAGGGCCACATCTGGGTGGGAAAATTGTATGCAGGGCCATGAATGTAGGGCTGGGGCACGGGGTTAGAGTGCAGGAGGGAGTGCGGGAGTGCAGGAAGGAGCTTGGGCGCAGGAGGAGTGCGGCAGGGGGCTGAAGGGAGTTAGGGTTCAGGTGCAGGCTCCAGTGTGGCAGCAGCGTGCAGCAGGGCTAAGGCAGGCTCCCTGCCTGCCCTGGCCCCACGCTGCTCCTGGATGTGGTCAGCATGTCCGGCAGTGGCTCCCTGGGGGTGGGGAGGGGAAGGCAGCTCCACTGCGCACTGCCCTTGCCTGCAGATACTACCCCCTGAAACTCCCATTGGCCGCAGTTCCCCATTCCCAGCCAATAGGAACTGTGGGGGGCGGTGCCTGCATCCCCCAAGGGCCACAGGGATGTGGTGCCAGCCGCTTCTGGGAGCGGTGAAGGGCCAGGGCCAGCAGAAAGCCTGCCTTAACCCTGCTGCGCCACAGGTCTGGCAATCATGCGGGCCAGATTGAAAGCCCTGATGGGCTGAATCCATCCCCTGGGCTGTAGTTTGCCCTCCCCTGGTCTAGATACACCATGTGGATTTGAGAAGAGAATTTTGTCTTCAGTAGCTTTGCAGTTTAAAAGCAAGGTAGAGTTTAAAGTTTTGCTGTTTTTTTTTTAAACTAAATAGAGATGCAATGGTCTCTCTTTTTGTAACATGGTAAATGATCCAGGGGTAAACATGTATTGCTTTTTGAAGGTATTCTAACACATTTTGTGTTCGTCTGTTTGTTTGCAATGCCTTTTTTTGCTTATTGCATCCTAGGTCTTGGAATCCACAAACTCTGGTGATTAGGCTCTGCTCCCAGGATGGGTGGATCACTAGTATGAACTTCTTTATGAATCTCAATAGGTTTTAACTCTAAAGATTAATTTAATTATGACAATTTAAATAGCAACACTGTTAATTGCTGATGATACCAGAAGCATCTAGTTAATGTATTTCTCCAGTGTAACTGAGCATAGCTGTTCTACTTATTCAAACAGGAAACAAGCTGCAAATTTTGTATATGCAAATAGTCTATTGAATAATCTTAATTGGATAACTGAGAATGCACACAGGTAAATATGTGTTTTACAGTGCCATCAGCAAAATAGGTTGGACTCCCACAGTGTGGATTTTGTGTGGTTTTATCAAAGGTGACCCATGAAGAGCAGCCAAGCCAGATCAATGAATAATCTAACAAATATATCTACTGAATAAATCTATTTCAATATTACTGTCACACCTGGTATTAAAATATAAAAAGGGATCTAAGTTATTGTGAACATAGCTCTGCTCTTGTGTTTCCCAATTTCCTCACCAGGATCTTATACCCTTTGCAACCTTCCCCTTCATCTAATCTGTATTTATAGTATTGGGCTACATGCTTCATTTGAAATTTGGGTTGCCTTGTTTAAATTAGTCTGGAATCTCCTAATGACGTGGACTTTATCTTTGTCCATGTTTTGCACAAAGGTGAGTTAATTTTTGTTGTCATATATATATATATAACAAACAAGATAATAGAAAATGAAATCATAATAAAGTCCCCAGAGAAAGTCTTTGCAGGCTGTGCCAAAATTTTATACTGGCTTCTTTGTCCCCGACTGAAACCTAAAGAGGCCCTGATCCAGCAAAGCATTTGAGCAAATGTTTAGCATTAAGAACATAAATAAACCCATTGAATGGGACTTCTCAGATGATTACATTTAAGCACATGTTTAAGTGCTTTGCTGAATTGGACCATAATATACTTAAGGTTTTGTCTGCACAAACTTGCACTGGTCTAACTAAAGGTGTACTTTTAAGTCCATTTATTAAACTGGAACAAGATTGTGTCTGGACACACTACTTTCAGGTTGAGTGGTTTACTTCAATTTGACTTCATCGCTTTTTTATAGGATTGAATTAAGACACTCTTAAAATTAAATTAGTATGTCTTGACCCAATCTTTCACCAGTTTAATAAAACAAATTTAGTTAAAACAGTAAGTTTGTAGTAGAGAAAGTCTTCTTTAGACACATTTTCAAAGAGGCCTCTAAAACGGCAGGGGCCCTTTTCACATTTAAATCTTTGTCACACTAAAACTCCAATTTGTGAGCAAATCTATTCCTTAGGTTTGGCTCATGCAAATTCAGTTTGAGCTCACTAGTCTGAGTTGCTGCACCCAAAAATCTAGATGTGAAAATTTTAGAGGCAAGATTGCAGCTCATTTGACAATGTCTGTAACGTGCCACATGCAAATAATTAAAAATAATAATAATTTTGGCCCATAAACTAATCTGCTGTTATAATGTTATATATATAGTAAGTGCTGTGAACTTTTGCCAAGGTGACATTACACAGAAATAAATTCAGTTGCAACATCTTCTTAGAAAGGCGGAAGTATGTCTGAACTCTGAGGAATTTTTTTTTAAATTGTGTTTATTCTGAACATGATTGCTCTTGTTCCGTTTTTTTTAATGGGGTGGGGGTGGGGGGCAAAGAGGGAAAATTGGCTCACTGTCTCTTACAGTGACTCAGACCTTCAACAGGAAGCTCTGACTAGACCCTGCTGAGCTCAGCCATAGGAGGTCATAATTGCTTTGTTTTAGAAGCTTAATTGCTCTTTGTTTAACCAAATAATAAATATTTGCCAGGCAGCTCCCAGCCCGAAGGCACGCTATACATTTAAAAATGTCACTGTTTATTTATTGGTATTCGCTGATTAGATAGATCATCAAGGAAAGAATTCAGATACTCCAACAACTCAGAGTCCAGTATCACCAACACCAAACCTTCTCAAACTCTTAACTGCTTCCTCCTCTCTCCAGAACAGAAATACAATGAAACATGTAAGACTTGCAGATTAGCTGTCATTGTAGCCTGCATTTGAATCAGGAAACAATTTATGTGTTTAATATGAACAATATCAGAGGAATATGACATTAAATTCATTAGAAGAGGTAAATTTTCCCCAGTAAATTTAGGGGAATAAACTTCACTGGGTACAAGACACCTTTATACTAGGGCTGTCAATTAATTGCAGTTAACTCATGCGATTAACTCAAAAAAATGTATTGTGATTAATCACACCATTAAACAATAGAATACCAACTGAAATGTATTAAATATTTTTGGATGTTTTTCTACATTTTCAAATGTATTGATTTCTATTACAACATAGAATACAAAGTGTGCAGTGCTCACTTTATATTTTTGATTCCGAATATTTGCACTGTAAAAATTAGTATTTTTCAATTCACCGCAGAAAAGTACTGTTGTGCAGTCTCTATTGTGAAAGTGTAATTTACAAATGCAGATTTTTTATATATATTTATTATATTTTTATATATATTTTTACATAACTGCACTCAAAAACAAAACAATGTAAAACCACAAGTCCACTCAGTCCTCCTGGTTCAGCCAATCACTACTATGAACAAGTTTGCTTCCATTTACAGGAGAGAATGTGCCCTCCTTCTTATTTACAATGTCACCTGAAAGTGGGAACAGGCGTTCGCATGGCACTTATGTAGCTGGCATTGCAAGGTATTTATGTGCCAGATATGCTAAACCTTCATATGCCCCTTCATGCTACGGCCACCATTCCAGAAAGGACGCTTCCATGCAGATGAAGCTCATTAAAATAATAATGCGTTAATTAAATTTGTGACTGAACTCCTTGGGGGAGAATTGTATGCCTTCTGCTCTGTAGTTTTACTCACATTCTGCCATATATTTCCTGTTATAGCAGTCTCAGATGATGACCCAGCACATGTTTGTTTTAAGAACACTTTCACTGCAGATTTGACAAAACGCAAAGGTGGTACCAATGTGAGATTTCTAAAAATAGTGACAGCTCTCAACCCAAAGTTTAAGAATCTGAATTGCCATCCAAAATCTGAGAGGGACAAGGTGTGGCGCATGCTCTCAGAAGTCTTAAAAGAGCAACACTCCAATGTGGAAACTACAGAACCCAAACCACCAAAAAAGGAAATCAGCCTTCTGCCGGTGGCATCTGACTCAGATGATAAAAATGAACATGTGTCAGTCTGCTCTGCTTTGGATAATTATCAAGCAAAACCCATCAACAGCATGGATGCATGTCCTCTGAAATGGGGGTTGAAACATGAAAGGACATGTGAATCTTTAGCGCATCTGACACGTAAATATCTTGCGATGCCAGCTACAACAGTGCCATGAGAACATCTGTTCTCACTTTCAGGTGACATTGTAAACAAGAAACAGGCATCATTATCTCCTGAATGAAATCAGGAAGGCCAAATTGCACCTGGAGCTGCAGCTAGCGAGAGATGTCAAGAGTAACAAGAAGGGTTTTTTCAGGTATGTTGGCAACAAGAAGAAAGCCAAGGAAAGTGTGGGCCCCTTACTGAATGAGGGAGGCAACCTAGTGACAGAGGATGTGGAAAAAGCTAATGTACTCAATGCTTTTTTTGCCTCTGTTTTCACTAACAAGGTCAGCTCCCAGACTGCTGCGCTGGGCATCACAAAATGGGGAAGAGATGGCCAGCCCTCTGTGGAGATAGAGGTGATTAGGGACTATTTAGAAAAGCTGGACGTGCACAAGTCCATGGGGCCGGACGAGTTGCATCCGAGAGTGCTGAAGGAATTGGCGGCTGTGATTGCAGAGCCATTGGCCATTATCTTTGAAAACTCGTAGTGAACCGGGGAAGTCCCGGATGACTGGAAAAAGGCTAATGTAGTGCCAATCTTTAAAAAAGGGAAGAAGGAGGATCCTGGGAACTACAGGCCAGTCAGCCTCACCTCAGTCCCTGGAAAAATCATGGAGCAGGTCCTCAAAGAATCAATCCTGAAGCACTTGCATGAGAGGAAAGTGATCAGTGATCAGCATGGATTCACCAAGGGAAGGTCATGCCTGACTAATCTAATCGCCTTTTATGATGAGATTACTGGTTCTGTGGATGAAGGGAAAGCAGTGGATGTATTGTTTCTTGACTTTAGCAAAGCTTTTGACACGGTCTCCCACAGTATTCTTGTCAGCAAGTTAAGGAAGTATGGGCTGGATGAATGCACTATAAGGTGGGTAGAAAGCTGGCTAGATTGTCGGGCTCAACGGGTAGTGATCAATGGCTCCATTTCTAGTTGGCAGCCGGTATCAAGTGGAGTGCCCCAGGGGTCGGTCCTGGGGCCGGTTTTGTTCAATATCTTCATAAATGATCTGGAGGATGGTGTGGATTGCACTCTCAGCAAATTTGCGGATGATACTAAACTGGGAGGAGTGGTAGATACGCTGGAGGGGAGGGATAGGATACAGAAGGACCTAGACAAATTGGAGGATTGGGCCAAAAGAAATCTGATGAGGTTCAATAAGGATAAGTGCAGGGTCCTGCACTTAGGATGGAAGAATCCAATGCACCGCTACAGACTAGGGACCGAATGGCTAGGCAGCAGTTCTGCGGAAAAGGACCTAGGGGTGACAGTGGACGAGAAGCTGGATATGAGTCAGCAGTGTGCCCTTGTTGCCAAGAAGGCCAATGGCATTTTGGGATGTATAAGTAGGGGCATAGCAAGCAGATCGAGGGACGTGATCGTTCCCCTCTATTCGACATTGGTGAGGCCTCATCTGGAGTACTGTGTCCAGTTTTGGGCCCCACACTACAAGAAGGATGTGGATAAATTGGAGAGAGTCCAGCGAAGGGCAACAAAAATGATTAGGGGTCTAGAACACATGACTTATGAGGAGAGGCTGAGGGAGCTGGGATTGTTTAGCCTGCAGAAGAGAAGAATGAGGGGGGATTTGATAGCTGCTTTCAACTACCTGAAAGGGGGTTCCAAAGAGGATGGCTCTAGACTGTTCTCAATGGTAGCAGATGACAGAACGAGGAGTAATGGTCTCAAGTTGCAGTGGGGGAGGTTTAGATTGGATATTAGGAAAAACTTTTTCACTAAGAGGGTGGTGAAACACTGGAATGCGTTACCTAGGGAGGTGGTAGAATCTCCTTCCTTAGAGGTTTTTAAAGTCAGGCTTGACAAAGCCCTGGCTGGGATGATTTAACAGGGAATTGGTCCTGCTTCGAGCAGGGGGTTGGACTAGATGACCTTCAGGGGTCCCTTCCAACCCTGATATTCTATGATTCTATGATCTCCTGCAAATCGTAACCAAACTTGTTTGTCTGAGAGATTGGCTAAAGTAGGACTGAGTGGACTTGTAGGAGCTAAAGTTTTATGTTGTTTTATTTTTGAATGCAGTTAAAGGGAATGGCACATTCACTCTCTGTTACTGGCATGTGGCTTAGAGAAGAACACAGGTAAAGATATGTCCTGGTTCACATGAAACTGGGAGACTACCTTTGGTAGAAATGCAGGGTGAGGGCGTAGCTGCGCCTTGTCTTTATAAAAGACCGTATGGAGCCCCCATCAGTCAGCGCTCTGAGCTCAGAGACCGTTCTGGCCGAGGTTATGGCCACCAGAAAGGCCACCTTCCAGGAAAGGTAGGACAGAGGGCAGGTCGGCATGGACTCGAAAGGGGGCCTTGTGAGTGTGGACAGGACCAGGTTGAGGTCCACTGGGGAATGGGCTGTCACACCTGGGGATAAAGCCTGTCCAAGCCCTGGAGGAATTGGCTCACCATGGAATTTCCGAAGACTGATCTATCTGCTGCCCCGAGGTGGAAGGCCAAAATGGCAGCCAGGTGTATTTTGATAGATGATATTACCAACCCCTGCTGTTTGAGGTACAGTAGGTAGTCCAAAACAAGGGGCATTGATGCTTGCTGTGGAGGGCTGCCCTTCTGCAGAGACCAAATGGAAAACTGCTTCCACTTTGCCAGGTACATGGCATGAGTAGAGGGTTTCCTACTTCCCAGCAGAACCTCCCTAACTGAGTCCAAACACTGAAACTCGAGCGGGTTCAACCATGGAGTTTCCGTGCCGTGAGGTGGAGGGACTCCAGGTTGGGGTGTTGTAGATGGCCGTGGTCCAGTGTGATGAGGGCCAGGCACACGAGAAGGACTGTCCACTGAGAGGTTCAACAGTTTCGTGAGCCAGTGCTAGGGGGACCATGCTGGCGCTATGATGATCAAGGAAGCCCTGTCCTGGTGAGCCTTGAGGAGGACTTTGTGTCTGAGTGGAAAGGGCGGGAACATGTACAGCAGGTGACTTGTTCATGAAAGGTGGACATGGAACGCTTGGCACGCCAGACGACCCGCCCTTAGCTCCCTTACATTGATGTGCAGCGATAGTTGTGTGTGGGACCATCGGCCTTGGGTTCTGATATTGCCCATGTGCACTCCCCAACTGAGTGGTGAGGCATCCGTGACTAGGGATAGCGTAGGTTGGGGTTGGGCAAAGGGTACTCCCACACAGACCACTTGCAGCTGCAGCCAGCAGCAGAGTGATACCAGTCAGTTCTGTAGTTTTAGGAAACCAGGATGCAATATGTAGCCTGTCTGACTCATGAAAGACACACACCCCCACCCATTCTCTGCTTGAACCAAAACTGAGCAAAGAAAAAAGACTTGCAGGGAGCAGTGAAGGGCGTTGGGAGACACACCTAGACCCTCCTGACAAAGGTGACAAGATTAAGGCATCCCCATTAGCATACAGAATGGAGAACAGAGGCCACTCCCCTAGCCTCATCTGCATGAAAGATGGGACAGGGAGACATCTCCATTAGCATACAGAATGGAGAACAGAGAACCGCACTGAACTCTGGGACCAGAAAAGCAGGGAAGCACTCCATCATGGGGAATCTCTGCTCCAGCTGTTAATGAACCTACGCCTGCACACACCCAGCTCAGCAGTTATCAGACCAATTCTAGTAATGATTCCTTGATTGATATCCAAAATACTGAAGCAGCCTACTTGCATTGTGAGCTCCCTGGAAGAAAACATCACCCATTGCCAAGAGTGATCAGCTCCTATTGTCTAGCCTAAAGAAAACCCTTGAGTCATCAGTTTACCCATAAACAAATCTAGTGTTCTCCCTTGAACCACTGTATTTTCTCTACAAAACCCCCTACCTGTGCCCAAGTGAGTGTTCTGAGGCAGGGACCTAAACTCTGTATCAGTTCTACTGGGACTCCATCTCCCGCCTGACCGTGCTGGGGGCTCTGCCTGCCTCCAGCAGTCAGGACCCTGAGCTACCAACATCACCTAGGAACCCCAACCAGTTCAAGTCTTGCAGAGTGGGTGAGATGCCTCTCTCTCTCTCTCTTCCTTTCTACCTCAGGTATTAACCTTCAATAATGGAACTGTTAGGTTTGTTTCAGTCTCCTTGTGTAATTATCACTATTATTCAATAAATACATTTTACGGTTAAGGTGGGTGCTTCTCTTTCTCTCTCTCTCTGAACTTTACTCTTTTGTGGTTTTAGCTTCCCCATTTACGCTACAGCAATGCTTTTTATCTAAGCTAAAGATCCCTGTAGCACCCAAAAATACTGTGGGGTTTGCTCATCAAGTGGGTTACGACCAGTACAATTGTAACATGAAAGTGGGGATAGGGATGTGCTGAACCTGTGGTGTATAAGGGTGGCAGCTGAAAGTGCTGCTTGGCCCAGCCCATCGAGTACAGGGACATATAAGGGGGTCAACTTGAGAGTGCTGATTGACCCGGTCCACTCAGACTTTCTCTGTTAGTATGCGTGGGTGTGGGCATGTTCACCTGATTCTGGGGCTAGAAGAATCCAGCCCTAGGAACCTAGGTCCTGCAGGATAGCTCCATTGGGAGGGGAGTTACAGAAGGGAGAAGAAGAGCTCCATCTGAACACACAAGTACTACATTAATAGAATTACAGAACACCCTTCCCCCCCCACACGCACAAAGAGTAACCCTAATAAATGAGCATACCCCAAAGAAACAGGTACATCTGATAACAGGAGAGACTCGAGAATGCGAGGGTGACTAATCTGTACAGTGGGGCCCTGCTGGCTTTGTGCACCTGTGGCAACCACGCCTGGAGAGGCCAAAGGCGCAATCTGATGCGCTGGACCACGTATATACAGGCCCTCATATGCCCCAACAGTTTGATGCAATTTCTGGCCATTGTAGGGAACTGGTAGAGGTTCTCGATGATGTCCCTGCGTGCTCGGAAGCACAGCTCAGGGAGAAATGTCCTGGCTTGCATCAAGTCCAAGAGAGCTCCTATGAATTCTAGTTTCTGCATCGGGGCTAATGTGGATTTGGGCACGTTCAATATGAGGCCCGGCCTGAGGAAGGTGGCCCAAGTCAGAGCCACATGCTCTGCAGCCTGTGCTTGCAACTTGGCCTGGGAAAACTTGCACCTAATGTTTGCTAAGAAAGGCTGCCACAACCGCCCTACGCTTTGTGAACACCCAGAGGACCACCGAAAGTCCAAACTGGGAGCATCCTGAACTGGCAGTGGTGGCTGCTGACCACAAAGTGAAGAAATCATCTGTGGGCTGGGATAATGGAGATATGAAAGTACGCATTTTTCAAGATGAGGGTAGCATACCAGTCCCCCGGATCCAGGGAAGGAATAATGGAGGCCAGGGAGACCATGCGAAACTTCACCTTTCCTTATGGATGTGTTGAGGTCTCGCAGATCCAGGATAGGCCGGAGCCCACCGTTGGCCTTGGGGATGAGGAAATGACAGGAGTAGAACCCCTTGCCCCTGAATTCCTGAAGAACCTCCTCTATTGCCTGTAGCAAGAGGAGTTGTTTATGAGTACGGTCCCTGAAGAGGGACATGGAAAGGGGGTGGGAGGGAACAGAATTGGATAGAATATCCCACCCCTACTGTGCTGAGGACCCAGCAATCTGATGTGATTTAGGACCAAGCATGGTAGAAGTGGGACAGTTGATTCACAAAGAGGGGATAAGGATCCGAGCTTAGTACTGGTGCTCCGTCCTTGGACGCTTCTTCAAAAGTTTGGCTTCGGGCCGGTGGCTGTTTGAATGAGCCCTGTCCTTGGCCTGAGGAGGACTGCAATGGGCGCTTCCTATTATTCCTACCTCATCTCCTGGACAAGTTCCACCTTGGGAGCCCGGAATAGAAGTGGAATGGGGGCCGAGGCTTAAATGGCTCTCTTTGGCATGCTGGGGTGCGGATCCCTAAAGACCTGAGTCACCTGTGAGTCCTTAAGACTGTGCAAGTGAGAGTCTGAATTTTGGGCAAACAAGCCCACACAGTCAAAGGGCAGGTCCTGGATAGCGTTCTGGACTTCAGGTGGTATACCCGACACCTGCAGCCACGCGCTGCGTCTCATTGTAATGGCGGTAGCAATAGTCCGAGCATCTAACGCAACCTGGAGGGAGGTTCCTGAGACCACCCTGTCCTCCTCTAGAAGTGCATTAAACTCCTGGCAAGAGTCAGCTGGGAGCAACTTCTGAAACTTTGCCAACACACTCCAGGAGTTGAAAGCATAGCGGCCAAGTACCGCTTGCTGGTTGGCCACTCGAAGCTGGAACCCCTGATCAAGTAGACCTTTCAGCTGAAAAGGTCCAGCTTCTTAATGTCCCGTGACTTTGGAGCAGGACCTGGCTGCCCCTGCCGCTCCTTGTGATTTGCCTCATTGACCACTAGAGTCCCCGGTTGGAGGTGGGTGAAAAGGTATTCATACCCTTTCTGCAGCACAAAATAATCTCTCTCCACCCCTTTAGTGCTGGGTGATATCAAGCCGGAGTCTGCCAGAGCACCCTAGTAGTGTTCTGGATGGTTTTTATAAGGGGAAAACCCACCCTAGATGGACCCTTCAGGGTAAGGATGTCCACCATTGGATCCGACTCCTCCATAACCTCCTCTGCCTGGAGGTTTAGGTTTAGGGCCACCCTCCTAAGAAGGTCCTGGTGGCTCCTGGTGTCCATCTCCGGTAGGGTGGTGATGGTGCCCACCCCCGCCTTCTCTGTCGAGTAGGAGGCGGCGACCTGTGGGACTGGGTCTTCCTGCCTTTCTGGCTCCCTAGAGGCTGGGTTGGGTGCGTCAGTCCCCCCGCCCCAAGACTGGAGGTAGCTCCAGTACAACTGGTGGCACTGGTTCAGGTGCTGTGCCTGAGTGTGAGGGCCCAGAATCCTTGTCCCATACGGGGTCCTCCAGAGCCCTGGGCGTGTGGTGAGACACCAAACGTTGCTGAGGTGCGGATGCATCGGGTGTGGATGCCAGCGACGCAGCCCTGACCCTGATGATAGGCCAAAAGAGTCCAAAAGGCCATTGTACTGGGCCCTGCTACTGGGGTGGCCAGGATACCACCGGTGCCAACAAGTCCACGACTCTGCAGTGCCGGGACCACAAAACAGTACCAGCTGCACCGGGAGACAGAAGACTCTGACTCCAATTTGGAAGACTACTGTGAGCCTGACCAAAGGGGGGCGGAGCCTGACTGTGCCAGGGAGTGATACTGGGCTGATGGGGAGCGGCGCCATAATGTCATGGGCTTGCCCTGATGATGAACGGGGGGAGGGGAGTGATGCCATGGGTGCCGTGAAGGGTGTTGGAGGTGGTGTCACATGCAGCACCATCGTAGATGCCACGTGTAGTGGTGTTGCCAGGGCCGCTGATGGTGCTGGGACTCGAGCCGACGTCTGGATCGGTGCCAGTGTTCGCATCTGCGGGGCTGGGGACAGTGCCGGCATGGCAATAAGGTCCCGCACTGGCTTGTAGGTATCCAACGTGGAGGGGAGGTAGAGCTCTTCCTCCAAATCCTCCTGGGGAGTCCACCAGCACTGGACTCGACTCTGACCCCGACCGGAGTCCGTCAACGGTGCTGGGTCTTGAGGGCTAAACTGGGGATGTCCCGGCACGGGACGCATCCAGCTGGAATCCCCTCGCGGCTTCTTAACAGGGGAACGACCGCATCCACCTTCTTTTTCTTGTGTGTCACTGGGGACTGAGTGTGGTGCCACCTACTAGAGCTGGCCTTACAAGCTGGGGCGCGATGCTGATGCTACTTGGAGGAGTCCTTCCTCGGTGCCGGGGCATCCTGCACCGAGGCGCTGTGCACCGATGATGCCGGTGCCATTTCCGGTACTGGCAGAGGGCTGACTCCATTGGGAGGAGCTTTAAACGATAGTTCCTTTTAGGGGAGATGGCTCTCTTAGTCCTAGGTCTAAAGCTCCTGCGAATTGGGCACTTGTTTGTCTGATGACCTTCTCCTAAGCACTTAAGACAAGCAGCATGCGGATCACCTCTGGGCACAGGTTTCGCACACCTCTCACACGCCTTAAACCCTTGCGACCAAGGCATGCCCCAGTGCCTGGGGAAAACTAGGAATGGGCCCCCAAAGTAAACTATAAACTACTATACAACTCAAACTATTTACAAATGAGAAAAGGGAACCACTAGGTAGCCACTTGCGAATGCAAGAGACTGAGCTGCTCCAGCGACCGTCACTGGCAGTAAGAAGGAACTGAGCAGGCAGCGGGTCAGCAGGGACCTATATACACTGCCATGAAGGTGTCACTCCAGGGGTCTCCACAGCTGACCAAATGGGTACAAGTAGGGGGAAAACCTTCCGACGATCATGCACATGGCGCCCACACACACCTATTGGAATGCAGATGAGCAATCACTCGAAGAAGAACTAAGTTCTCTTTTACGTAAGAAATAGCTTCTTGGTCTAGCATGGGTAAGGCTGGAAATATAAAACAAACATGCTTTAATTGTTGTACGTGACTCTTTTTATATTGGAGCACGCATTGCAGTTGTAACAGCGGATCTTTCCAGATCATGGTCATCATGAGAGGGACTTTCCAGAATGACCTCAGGCCTGAAGTCTGCTCACCTCAATGAGGATTGGTCCATGCTGACCATAACCAGAGCATGTGAATCACATACTTGGCCCCAAATCTATGAAGATGGCACCTGAGGTAGAATAAATGGGATTTGTCCCCCATAAAGGTCAAGACCACCATGCAGAAAAGCTATGGCTGTACAGAGCCTAGAGAGTGGCTAAAAGATTTGTTCTTAGTAATGGAAATCAAAATCCTACCCAAGAATTGAAGAATGGTATACAGATATGGCTGCACAGGCAGGTATGGAAAGGATCCCCTTCCATAACAAAAATGATATAGATAAATTTACTCGTATGGGCAAACTTCATAGAAATTAAATGATTCAGGTTGAGTCCCCTTCTGGTACTCTCTCCCATCCCTTTTCCCTTTCTTTCTTCTGTTGGTCTCCTCTGTAGTAGTATTGACTTTTATGTCCTTTATATTTCATTGTGTGCGCAAAAGCTCATATGATTGATAGTTTTATTCTCTGTATGGTAACTTATACTGTAGTCGAAGTTTTTTTAATTATTACATTGGTATACAAAAGTTTCAATAAAAAGACCGTGCACAATTGTGCTCTCTCAGTTCACCAACAGTATCTACAAGAAATGCCCCTTTCCTTCCCAGACCATGAGACCACCCAGGATAAGAAGAGGTGGAGACTCTAGCCATCAGCTATGCCAGCTTGACCAGTCTGCTCTTATCCGAGAGACCCCAGCCAGTCTCAAGTGCTCTGACTGAACTACTCCATCATGTGGTTTCACTAAATGCAACCACATGAGTTAAAAGTCACAAGACCACAAAGCAGAAAAAGTTCAAACTCTTTTTGTCTTAAGGGAGAAATACCTCTTTATTTATCCAACTCCCATTGAAAGCACTGGCAAAACGCATGTTGTTTGTAGGAGCTGGAGCAAGACCTTATTTTCCTCTGTGCTAGCATGGCCAGGTAGAGCAGCTGCATTTCTGCTTTCTCTCTCGCCAACACCTCTTCCTTAAACACAATTCCAAATCTATGTGCCAGCTCAACAGCCTCCTCCTAGAAGCTTCTACTCCCTCCCCCCCCCCCATCAACCCTTTATTTTACAAATGGCTGGGGAGGGGAAAACGACTATACAGTTGACTCTTGCTAAATTCTGATGGGCAAAATCTGCTCTCCGTTACATTCATGTAAATCAGGACTAACTCAATAGACTTGAATAGAATTAGTCTCAATTTATACCAATGCAAATTAGAGACAAATTTGCCTCTGCATACTGTTTTCCAAAACTGTTACTTGAGCCTGTAATTTCCCTGCTCTGCATGTTGTCCTTCCTGAAAACAATTAAAATGCGAGGCCAAGATCCCAGCCCCTTATCCAACTGCTTTGAGCTATTCAGACAATGAAACGCTAACACAATGGAGCAACTGAGGATTATGCCGCACAAGGGAATCCTTAGGAAGCATAAAGCTGACACAACCAGTTCTAGGACACTCTCTGCTGGCTCCCAGATGAATAGTGGGCAAGAAGGGGGGTATGACTGCATCAACTTGCTCTCCAACAATACAGTCCCTAAGGAACTTACTACTGTGTCACTTAGAACAGCCCTTACTCTAGGCCAGTGGTTTCAACCTTTTTTCATTTGCAGACCCCTACAAAATTTCAGATGGAGGTGTGGACCCCTTTGGAAATCTTAGACATAGACTGTGGACCCCTAGGGATATTTGGGCACAGGTTGGGAAAAAAAATGGTTACTCACCTTTTCAGAACTGTTGTTCTTCGAGATGTGTTGTTCATGTCCATTCTAATCAGGTGTGGATGTGCTGAATGGATGACAGCTGGAAGATCTTTCCCCTAGCAGTATCCGTAGGGTCAGCCTGGGCGCCCCCTGGAGTTGTGCCTTCATGGTGTCCAATATAGGGCCCAGCCAACCCGACCCTCTCTCAGTTCCTTCTTGCCAGCTACTCCGACAGAGGGGTAAGGAGGGAGGATATTGGAATGGACATGAACACCACATCTTGAAGAACAACAGTTATGAGAAGGTGAGTAACCGTTTTTTCCTTCTTCAAATGCTTGTTCATGTCAATTCCAATCAGGTGACTCACAAGCCCAAATTCAGGAGCTGGGGTCAGAGTTGTCCACTGATTGGAGCACCGCTCTACGAAAAGCCGTGTCGTCTCTGGCCTGCTAGGTAATTGCATAGTGCACAGTGAAAGTGCGTATGGAGGACCACGTCACTGTTCTGCATATTTCCTGCGTCAGAACCTGAGCCAGGAACGCCGTTGAAGAGGCCTGCGCCCTAGTGGAGTGCGCAATGATTAGAGGGCAGGCGCCCCTGCCAGGTTGTAGCACTCTCGGATACAGGACACGATTCATGATGAGATCCGTTGAGAGAGACAGGAAGACCTTTCATTCTGTCTGCCACAGCCACGAATAACTGAATGGACTTTTGGAACGGTTTTGCTCTTTCAATGTAAAAGGCTAGCGCTCTGCAGGCATCCAATGAGTGAAGCCTCTGCTCCCTGCAGCTCAAGTGTGGCTTCAGATAGAACACGGGGAGGAAGATTGAGTTTGCAACATCCAGGTGTAGCGACCACTCATGGAACAACCTGCTGAGATAATCCACCAACTCGTTCTGTACCCCAGGGAAGTACAATGCTTGCAGGTGTATAGCATGCTCCACACAGAAGTCCCACAGCATGAGGGCTTCCTGGCACAGGGGAGAGGAGAGTGCATCCCCGTTTGCTGATATAAAACATCACCATGGTGTTGTCTGTCATAACTGATACACATCTTCCTGTTAAGTGGGCTCAGAAAGTCTGGCATGCCAAGCGTACCACTCTCAGACATCGGATGTGGAGGGGGAGTTCCGCCCGAGACCAGAGGCCTTGAGTCCTGAGGTCCCCCAGATGTGCTCCCCAGCCCAAGGCTAACACATGTCACTACTGAGAGAGACGGCTGTGCGCTGGTGAAGGGGACCCCTGCACATACCACCTGTGGGTCGAGCCACCACAGGAGGGAGTCAAGGACAGGACGAGGCTGAGTCACTAACCTGTCCAAGCTGTCCCAGACTGGCCGATACACTGATGCTAGCCATGACTGAAGGGTTCAAAGTCCGAGTCTGGCATGCTGTACTACGTAGGTACAGGCAGCCATGTGTCTTAAAAGTTTCAGGCAATTCCTTGTTGTGGTGGTGAGGAACTGCCTGAGATCTCGAGCAATGTCACCGAGAGTCTGAAATCTTGCTTCCGGGAGGTATGCCCTGGTTTGTGTTGAGTCCAGTTCTACCCCTATAAACTCTATCCTCTGAACCAGGGACAGCGTTGATTTCCCCTCGTTCAGAAGACAGCCCAGTTTGTTGACCATCGCGCTTATGAAGTTGACCTGTGCCTCCACTTGAGACCCGAAGTGGCCCTGGATGAGCCAGTTGTCAAGGTACAGGAACACCTGTACCTGGCTGCCTGTGCAGGAATGCGGCCCGACTGCCAAGCTCTTGGTAAACATTCAAGGTGTCACTGACAGACCGAATGGGAGGACTGTGAACTGGTAGCGGTTGTTGCTCACCACAAATCTGAGATATTTTCTGTGGGGTGGAGTTATTGCTATATGAAAGTACGTGTCCTTCAAATTGAGGGCAGCATACCAGTCCCCTGGATTCAAGGAAGGGATGATGGAGGCCAAAGAGACCATGCGGAACTTGAGTTTGTTCATGAACTTGTTGAGCTCTTGCAGGTCTAGGATGGGCCTGAGTCCACCTTTGGCTTTCAGTATTAGGAAATACCAGGAATAGAAGCTCTTGCCCTTCAGCTCCTGAGGAACTTCATCTCCTGTTCCCAGTGATAGGAGTTAGTGCACCTCCTATATGAGGAGTTGCTCGGGAAAGGGATCCCTGAAGAGAGACAGTGAAGGGAGGTAGAAGGGCCGAGAATTGGAGGGAGTATCCCCTTTCTACTCTACGTACACCAAAGGTTCAATGTAATATGGGCCCACGCAGCGTATGAAGGGGATAGTCATGACAAGAAGGTAAGACGGGGTGGATCCAGTTTCTGAGCTGGTGCTCCAGCTTCATGCACACCTTCAGAAGGCTTGTTTCTGGCTTGAAGGAGGCTTGGTCTGACCAGAGCCCTGGCCTGGGTACGGGTGTGGCCTCTTCCTGCCACTCTTATTCCTCCTCCGGGAGCCATCCACTCAGTTTTGCTGGTAAAACTGCAGAATAGGTTGCAGCCTAAAATGTCTGTGCTGTGTGGCAGGGGTGTGCATGCCCCGGCACTTGAGGATGGCCCCCCGAGTCTTTTAAACTGTGAAATCTCCTGTCCGTCTTTTCAGAGAACAGGACCGGACCTTCAAAGAGTTGGTCTTGAATGGTCTGTTGGACTTTGTGAGGTAGTCCAGAGACCTGGAGCCAAGAGCTCCTTCTCATGGCCACTCCTGTAGCCATGATTCAGGCAGCCGCGCCATCAAGAGCCACCTGCAAGAAGGCCCTAGCAATGAGTTTGCCTTCCTCCACCAAGGCAGTAAATTCAGCGCAGGAGTCTGGTAGTAGCAGCTCAGCAAACTTGGCCATCGCTCCGCAGGTGTTAAAGGAGTATCTACAAATGATGGCTTGTTGGTTTGCAATGCAGAACTGCAAACCACCAGTGGAGTAAACTTTCCTGCTGAACAAGTCTACCTTTCTCACCTCCTGGCTTTTAGGGGAGGGTCCCTGAAACCCCTGGCTCTCTCTTTGGTTTGCCACATCCATCACCAAGGAGTCGGGTGGAGGAGGAGTATAGAGATCCTCATACCCCTTTGAGGGGACAAAATATCATCTTATACCTTTTTCACTGTAGGGGGCAAAGAGGCCAGAGTCTGCCACAACATTTTTGTGGTCTCATTTATAGTTTTAATGAGTGGCAGTGCAATATGCAAGGGCCCATAGGAAGCGAGGATGTCCACCATGGGATCAGCATCCTCTACCACTTCCTCTGCCTGGATCCCCAGGTTCTGGGCCACCCCGTACAACAACTGTTGCAGGACCCTGCTATCCTCCAAGGCCAGGGCCGTTTAAGTGCCCACAATGGCCTCATCTGGGGAGGACAAGAGCACCGACACACAGCCTTGGTCACTGCCCTCAGCGCCAAGGTGGTCACGTTGTTCATGGGGCCAGTGTACTCAGTGCCGAGATCGCTGGTGCTGAGGTCAGAGCAGTAGGCGGAGGCACATGTCTCATCACCAGAGATAGTCCTGGAGCCAGCTGCTGTGCAGGGGCAAAGGATGCAGAAACAACTGACACCGACCTGGATCTCGATGCCTGGCTCAGATCCTGGGCCTGATGGTAAGGCCAGGGAGCCCAAAAGGGCCACTGAGCTGGTGGCTGCCATTGAGATAGGTGGCCACAACGCCAGAGAAGGCTGGAGGTGTTGCCTGGAAGTAGACATTCTGCTGCTGGATCTATTTGAGTGATAGGACTCCGCCTTAGACTCCAAAAAAGGCCACAGAGGAGCAGTACTGTTTGGTGCAGATGAGCAGTGCCAAGCCTCTAAGTACTGGTGCGGTTCCCCCACGTGGGCAGCTGGCACTGGGGAGTGGTGCACCAGAGATGAGGAGTGGCATGACATCATCACTGGCTTGCCCCTAGATGGAATAGGCGGTTGGGTTATCACCAGTACCTCATCCCTCCTTGTAGAGGGCGGTGCCATCAGGCAAATAAAGTCCTGCGCTGTCTCAAAGGTCTCTGGAGCGGAGTTAGTGTCCCGGCCATGATGGTCCGGAGAATGGTTTCCTTAATGGTTCTCGGCCGAAACCTTTCACAAATGAGGTAGTCATCTTTTTGGCCAGCACTTCAAGCAAGAAGCGTGCAGGTCACTCTTGGGCATAAGTTTTCAGTCTTCACAAGATTTGAACCCTCGAGACCAGGGTGTAACAACCTTTTGCAGACCCCTTAGGCATTGTCTGCAGAACCCCAGGTTGAAAACCACTGCCCTAGACGATTCTAAGACCATGTCTACATTATAGGGACTATAGTGGTGTGCCAGCATAACCTCTATAGCGTAGACACAGTCTACAAAAACAAAGGGGTTTATCTGTTCCTGCAGGAACTCTACCTCCCTGAGTGACATTCTTCTGTTGACCTAGCTGCATCTACACAGGGGATTAGGTCATCATAGTTATGTCACTCAGGGGTGTGGATTTTTTACACCCCTTGGTGATGTAGCTATGTCAACCTAAGTTTTAAGTGTAGACCACCAGACCTAAGTTACACCTGAGAATGAATTAGCCCCCAGATCAGGAAAGTAGAAAGGTAGCTTTGGATTTGTCTCTTCCCCCCTGCCAGCTAGAGTCAAGAATGAGGGTTCTGTATTCTAACCTGGACTTCTCTCATACTAATCTTTCCACTTGCCTTTGATTTATTCCTGCCACTCATACCTCACTCTCCTCTTGAGCAGTGGCTGTAGATCAAGTGTAGTTAAAGGAATATTTCGGGGGAATCCATAAAACATTTAGTTTGTATGCAAGTCCACATAAATGGTGTAATCTTATATTATCCATTACCCCCTATCCACATTAGAAACTGACCCCCTTGTCATTGAGTCCCCCAACCTGGTACTGAAAAAAGTTTAACTGCTGCTGTAAACAGGACTAAACCATTTCAAACATGCTATATAAAGTCTCCCGTCTCAAGCCCATAAATGCTGTTTAGTGTTTCCTTTAGAGAGAAAAAGAAAAACCTTATTCTAGTTCAGCCCAAATCCTCTGCAGTCTTTCGTTAACCAAATGTACTGCTTTGACCAGCAGGTGTTGCTACAGGCTACCGTGTGTGTGTGTTGCTTTCCTGCTTATTGCTTTCTGGCCCCTGCTCCTCTGTGTATGTGTAGATAGCCCTGGTATGTGCCCTTATACGGGGCCTGCTGCTACATACCTGCCATTTGGACTGTTAGGTTTTGTTCAGACTGTTGCTGATTGAACTGGCTCATGGTTATTTTATGTTATGATTGACCATGTACCTGCATATCTTCCTTTATTTCCTTGTGTTGGGGATTGCTAGTCTGGAGTGCATCAAAGAATAATGCGAAAAAGTCACAGTGGTCTCTAGTTCTTTTGTCCCACATACAATATTTGCTGTTTCAGTTTCGGAGGAGGATTAGAGTGACGGTCAATTTAAAAAACATTCCTATCTGAAAAATTGTACGTGGTGCTGTATCCTTCTGTGCCATATCTTAAGGGGAAGCAAGGCTGGTGCTGACCTTCTGTGTGTAGCCTTCTTTGGTGCCGTGGGTGCCATCTGAGCAGTTCTGCGGGTGCCGCAGATGGTGCTGGAGGGGGAGCCATCACAGGTGGTTGAGGTACTGTGCCCTTCGTAGGGGTAGTCAGTACCGTGGAGGAGGCCACTTTGGGCCTGCTACTCGACTCCTTGCTTTTGCTGGCAGAGGTCCCCGAACGGATGGTGCTGGAAGTGACCAGTGCGTCAAAGGTACTCACTCTGGAAGAGGTTGGCACCGTGGGCAGCAATCTTGCTGGAGACAGTTTCTTTTTTAACAGTTATCGGCTTGGTAGAGGCGTGGTCCTTTTCTTCCATTTTGTAGAGGAATTGGCACTTAGTCTGTTCATGGAGGAAGTGCCTAAGGAGGCCCAAGTTGCGGGTTGTCAGGGTCCAATGTAGGAGCAAGGGATTTCTCCATTAGAATAAGTTTTAAATTGTTGCAGTGAGCGCAGTATGTGTGACACACGTAAACATCGGACACATAAGGATTGGCCATCAGAAATTGGCATTACAGCCTTACATGAAGTACATCTTTTAAAGCCTGGGGAACGAAAAATAGCTATTAAAAAACCCCTACGTTTAATTAACACTAACTATACTAATGAAAGTAACAAATGACTAATAGCTAAGCTAACAGTTTAATTTTATTTGAAGGTTTGTAGAGATACTGCTAACAGACTTCATCTCAAGCGTAGGATGGCTGAGAAGGAACTGAAGGGGTCAGGGCGTGCGCATGCTAGAGGAGGCATCAGTGGTGTCACAAGACTGCTACTGCACACATGTGCTGACCAGACACTGATACCAAAATCCTCCCATCTACAGCACCGGGACGCACAGACACCTGAAGTAGAGCACCCACAGGGACAGAACGTGAAGAAGAACAAAGCCTGTGCTAAGTCAATGTCATTATTTCCTCTGGACGGGTCATTCACACAGTAATACTGAACCAAAAAACCCCACCATCACATTTTAAATATAGGAAAGTTTTCTTAAAAACCCACAAAAATTGGCACAGAGACTCAAGACCTGCGGAAATACCTGACAGCTTTCTTAATTGATGTTTTGAAGTAGTCTAGATTGAGGGTGTCCCTTTTAAGGCAGGATACTTGGAACCCAGGCCCTGTAACTGGTGGTGGCTGCCCATGGCAGCAAATACCAAGAGACATGGTGCACAGCTGATGGGTGCTAACTGGCTACCCATTGATGCCACAATACCCACTGAGATCGATCTATATAGGTCCTGGCCACTTCCTACTCCTTTTTAGGACATTCAACAAAACATGGTAACTATTGTGGGAGGGTTCTGTCATTTTTGTAGGAGAAAGAGGATTTAGAAAGGTTTGGTTGATTCCAACCCAGTATAATCTTTTGCTTGAAAATTCCATTTACTTAATTTACAATTGTTTAAATGAACATACTTTTCTGGGAGGGGACTCATATGTAGCACAATGAAATTCTGTTTTTGCAGTAAAGATACAACAAAAAGAACTTAATTCTCCTCCACATGTAATTAACCCCGCCCCCAAACAAACAATACCACAGTGCTTCTTTACAGAGCTTTATACAAAGACAGCTTCATTTGTTAAAGACACACAATGATGTAATCCAGGATATGTATGCGGATATTTTTCTACTTGGCAGGTCCTACTCTTAAGTTCAAGTAAAATGAATATGTTTGTGCCTTTTTATGACAAAAGTTGTCAAAGGCTTGTCAACTTATTGTTCTTTGCATTAGAAAGTAGATTTCTGTAATCTGGATTTTCCTACAAGGGTACAGACAAATAAATACAGGCATTTGCTGCCCGGACTGTGGAATCTGAATGTATAAAAATAATTAGCTCTCAGATTTAAGAACTCTTTCTTGTTAATACCCATTTAACTCAAACACCCTAATAGATGGGATTGTTAAAGATTGTCACCCATGACTCCTTAAAATTAAGGCAGTTTCAGAGTTGTCCAGAAAGGCTTATCGTCCTATGCTAAAGTCTATTACCTGATCCTTAACCATACACATACAAAATACCCTCTTCTCTACGCTCCTCACCACACACCCCTTGGGATTGAGACTCCTGTCTCACAAAGAATCCCATCCTACCTTTCATTCAACTATTCTCTTACCCTTCCCTCTCCTCCCCACCCAATTAACCTGAATGATTCTCATTCATTCTTCCCCCAATTAACCAATTCTCATCCTTACCCCACTAGATCTACTACCTAAGAAGCAGCTCTTTCAAAATTGAAGTAATTACCTCAGCACTTGTTGCTTGGACCAGCTTCACAGCTGCAAAAGTCACCTCAGCCTCTCTCCATCCATCCTGGCTGCACTGCTTACAGACACCATTTCTCAAATTATAGTGGGCTGCAGAGAGGTGGATAGCATTGCTGTACTCCTCCCCTGTGATAAGCTTCCATAGCCATAGGCTTTCCGTAAGTGAGGTAGGACCATTGGAGTAGGTAGGCCACGTCAGGACTAGCCATGATATACTACAGTATAGATATTTTATTTCCACAACTTTAAAGCCAAACAAATATTAGACACTATTAAGCTCAACCTTTGACTTTTAATATTCCAATTAAATACTAATACAAATAAGTGAAACACAAACGGGGAACATTGTTTAAATCAAAGTTAATGAGTAGAGACATGCCAGTAACAAACAAATTCCATTTTTGGCAATATCTGTCAACTTTTAACTAGTAACAGAAAAAGTGATTACACAGCCAAATTGTATTCAGTTCAGAACTTATACTGGAATAGATTCAATTCAGTCTTCTGGCTTCCCAAACTGCTGTTTAGTATGGTATACTATGAGCAAGATCAAACAGTTATGTACATGAACATTGAACAGCCAAAATACTTACACTAAACAGCACAAGTATATACAGGTACTCCAACAAAAATATGCAATAGCCATACAAACATGAAACTGAAGGGAGGGAGAAGAGGAAAACCCCAGCATTCAGAGAACGTTATTAAAAAATTACAAAAACATTAATAGCTGAGACATTAACAATTGCACTACACTAATACAAAGTTCAAATATAAAATTGGTGCATTTAGTTCACAATGCACTAGCTTTAAAGAAAAATGCTGCTTTCACTAAAGGCAGCTTAGATATTTTTCACATAATTGTTTTAACAGAAAGCCTATTAACACAACAATGATTGTTTTAATGCTACAGTTTACAGCAAGGACAAAAAACTAAAATAGCAGCAGTTTCACATGGCATATACTTCCACAGGCTTATTTATCCATGGTTTAAGTTATGCCGACAAAGTGCTCCCAGTTGAACAGACAAGTAAAATTCACAATAAAAAGTTTCCTGACACCAGGTATATTGAATGGCCTTAAACCAGTCTCCTCAGCATTCCTTCCCTGTTCCAAGGACAGTCTAATTTCAGTAAAGCCCTTTTAAGATTATTAGGGAAAATATATTTTGTTACAATGCAGTAACACTAAAAAGCAGCACACCACTATAGTGGTTAACCCTGGGATGGTGTAACATTTAACAGTGTAACTGAAAGGCTTATGGACTAACATCCAACGTTTTCAATAGACCAGATATTAGAGTCCATATCTCAATTGTTAATACAGCTAATTTGCTGTATTTTGCAATTAAAAATCCTAAAAGTTATTTCTGTAAAACTAGAGACACTGATTGAAGACTGGGCAAGAAACCAGAAATTGAATTCTTCCTTCAACTCCTCAAAAATTCAATCCATTAAGAAGATTTCATAGTCTCTCCTCAGGTTTTTTTGGAATGGATATTTCAGTATATAGTAAGACTAACTGAGCGGTTCATTTTCTTTCCAATGAGTCGAGATGTTCTATTCTGTGTTGTAGATCTAGTTGCCATTCGGTCGGTGAACAGTGCCCTCTCTTCTGCTGCAGCTTTTGCCATTTGTGCCTTCTTCAGTTCTCTGAAAGAGAAGAATCAAGAAATTTCCATCCAAAATAAGACTCTTGATCAGTCTCAGGCCACAACCTATCTGGATTTGCATAGGCAGCATTATAAAGCAATTTGCAGAACCGCCCAGTTGGTGTCTCCATTCATTTCAGGAGATAACAGGGAAAGTTCAAGATCCAATTTTTGCATCATGTCTAAATTTTCTTACTTGGAGGGAGAAACAGGAAGGAAGTTCCAGAACCATGTATATTGTTGATGCTCAAATAAAATACCCACGGTTTTTTTAAAATTTATATGCAACTGTAAATCAGTAGCTGTTAAAACCTTTAAAAACACATTTCTGTATTAAAGCTATTAAAACCTTTAAAAACACATTTACATTTCTGTAAATGCCAACACTCCAATATAGCTATGACAGCAAATACCACTACATACACAGAAGCTAAACAATAGAGTTAATTAACATAAAGGCCTTTTATTAGCCTAATGAGGTGTGTCAGTTCAACTGCTTGTTGGTCACCAATGATAACTAAGAGATGGAACAAAGTACTTAATCTTACCATGGAAAAGGGTAACCAAAAGAAACCCATAATACTGATGGTTAATTGGATTGGTAGAATAAAGAATGTATCTAATTCTTCCTTGTATCCCAGTTAAAATAATACAGGCTAGTAGTTAATTGCCAGTACAAGCTGACCTTAAAATGTCCACAACTAGCCAACTTTTAGAGTGCTAAGTGTAGAGACTTCATCCTCAAGACTAGCTACCCTTGTTAAGCTATCTTTGTGGTCTGAAGGTTTCCAAAGTTTTTTCTTTTCAACAGACTGCCCCCCCAAGAACGGCATCAGTGACGAACAGCCCAAAAATGCCACCAATGTCCTTTTCCTTCTATAGGCCAATACAGGCACTATACCTGAATCTCTAGTTTGTTTAACATGTCCAACTTGAGTTGGCTGAAAGACTGAGTTGAGGAGAAAGCAGAAACTGCCATGCTGGATAAGACTGGTAGTCTGCCTCGTATCTCATCTCTGACACTGGCCAGTACCAAATGCTTTGGAAGAAGTTACAAAAATGTGTGTGTGTGTATGTATGTATACACACACACCCACCCCACCCCCATCCACTCAAGTAGGTAGTTGTAGAATAACCTGACCACAGGAAAATTTTTTTCTAAATTACATTAGAGGTTGGCCCATGCCATGAAGGATGAAAATTTCCAACTTCCTAAAAAGGTAACTGGTGTTTTTCCACTATCCATATAAAATGTCCAACACTTTTGAATCCTGCTATGTTCTCAGCCTAAATGAGTTCCACAGGCTAATTGTGCATTGTGTGGAAGTACTTTTCAGTTTTGAGGCATATCCCCATATTATTGTATTGCAAGAAAAAAATACCAGCAGCTCTCCAACTACTTTCTCTATACTATTTTATTATTTCCTTTGTTTAATCATTATCTTTCATATAAAATTATAATGTCCATAGTCATTACTTTCAACCATCGCTGAATCTCCTCTATTTCTGCTGTATCCTCTTTGGACAGGGTGGCAAGAACTCAAATGCTCTAGCTCAGCAATTCTCAAACGGTGGGTCAGCACTCCAAAGTGGGTCATGACCTTGTCTTAATTGGGTCGCCAGAGCAGGTGTTGGATTTGCTGTAGCCCGAGGCCAAAGCCTGAAGCCTGAAGCCTTCAGCCCTGGGTGGTGTGGTTCAGGCTTCGGCTTCAGCTCTGGGCAGTGGGGCTGAGGTTACACGCTCCCTGCCCCCGCCCCAAGCACTCCTGCGGCCAATGGGAAGCTGTGGGGGCAGAGCCTGGGGAGGCCCCCCGGCCTGCCCCGCCTTGGAGTCAGGTAAGTGCTGCCCACCCCTCCCCCCTCCCAGAGCCTGCACCCCCACCCCCAAACTCCCTCTCAGAGCCTGCACCCCCTTCCCACACCCCCTCAACCTCCTCCCCGAGCCTGCACCCCTGCCCCAGGGCCCACACCCAGCACCCAAACTCCCTCCCAGATCCCCTCCTGCACCTAAACTCCCTCCCAGAGCCCAACCTCTCACCCCTTCTGCACCCAAACTCCCTGCCAGAGCCTGCATCTCAATACCCTACCCCAGACCTTCTCCCCCACCCAAACTCCCTCCCAGAGCCTTAGGAAGTTGGAGGGTGGAGCTTCAGGGGGTGGAGTTTTTGGGGGCAGGTTCTGGGCAGCATGAGTGACATTACTGGCCCGCTGGATTTGGATTTGAGGACGGGCATTAGCCCTAAGGTAAATTGAGTTTGAGACCCCTGCTTTAAAAGAATATCAAGGACACCATAGGACTTTTTTAAACTTTTTAAAAAAAAGTTGCATCCAGGAAGGGTGAGGGAAGGATGTGAAAGACAACTAATATTTCCCATTACTGATAATACTTAGAGAATTTTGGAACATGCTTCAAATGCTCCACTGAAGCCATACTTTGAATCTGGAGAAGTGAACCCCTTCCCCTCTTTAAGGGAGAGGCCAGGGACAAGAGGGTTTGGGTGCGTCCCTCAAATGGGTTCCCTCCACTTAAGCCTGCTTTTGTATAGTACAAAGTAATATCCACAAGGTGATGACTGAGTGTTTGAGGCATGGAAGAAGTAATTAAGAGTTGGTCCACAAACATTTTGCCAAGTATTTTTCCTGATCAGATTTCAAAAGTTTGCCTTGTGAGGGAATTCCTCTAAAGTAGTCATCTATGTTCTAGTTAAGCTTCCCTCCATTTCAGATTGATGGACATGACATGCTTGTTCCTAGATCCAGAAGTCCTTCTCAGCAACCGCTGACTTGGTGAAAGCTTGCCTCCTCTCCCCACTTGCCTGTCTGCATGAAAGTCTCAGTGCTCAGAATTTGTCTTTCAGCAAAAGCCTGCAGACTGCTAGATTGACTGAAGAAAGGAGGAAGTAAGTGTCATTCATCAGGAGACTGTATGAGTGTAACCAACCAAAAGAGCAAGTCCGCCTCTAGCTGTACCAGCTATAGCAGAGGCTAGAGGAAAAACTGCAAGAGGGACTGGTGGAAGGCATGAAAAATGGAAGGCATGGGAAAAAGTGACTAAGGGCATCTATATTAATCGCAAATGATGCGCAGAAACACAGCAACACACCACCTTAAGATTTCTAGCCATTAGAGGTTCAGATGTAGACAGTCACCATAATTCTTCCATCTCCTGTCTATAATTTAGAGACTGACTTAACAGCCAGCTCAAAGGGATTAAGGGGGTTAATACTCTTCCTAAAGGGAATCTCAGTTTCTAAGTCACACTTACACACACACCCACCCCTTACTAAAACCCTTTGATTATTACAATTGAAAACTTGCCCAATGTGCTATTCACTATTTATGCTATTTACAATTTCATCAGCAAAAAATAAAACCAAATGTAAAAGACACTTCATTTATTCTCAATACTGCAATGATTATATCAAAATATTGCAAAGGAAATTTTTCTTTAAAAAACACTTAGTTTTTTAGGATGTTATCCAAACATTGCTATTGTTCTTAGGTTTCTAGGATATATTTGGCTCCTTAAGAGTCTCCTTAAAGGCTCTAAGACAGAGGTGGGCAAACTATGGCGGATGTGGCCCATGGGACTGTCCTGCCCAGCCTTTGAGCTCCGGGCCAGGGAGGCTGGCCCCCAGCCCTCCCCTGCTGTTCCCCCTCCCCCGCAGCCTCAGCTCACCATGCCACCAGCGCACTGGGTGGCAGGGCTGGCTCTGGCCAGGCAGTGCGACTGCAAGCTCCTGCTGTTCTGAACTGCATGGTAAGGGGCAGGAGGTCCCAGGGGGCAGTTAGGGGACAGGGAGCAGGGGTCGGTTGGATGGGGCAGAGGTTCAGGGGGGCAGCGGGGTTTGGATGGGTCAAGAGTTCTGAGGGGGGCAGTCAGGGGGCAGGAAGTGGCAGAGGCCAGGCTGTTTGGGGAGGCACAGCCTTCCCTACCCTCCATACATTTTCGGAGCCCCAATGTAGCCCTCAGGCCAAAAAAAGGTTTGCCCACTCCTGCTTTAAGAGTAGACTTAGGTTTAGTGGAAGTATAGTTACTGTGCTCTTATGTCCTATCTTTAGTAATCTTAAAATTTGAAATAAGGGTATAAAATTTCATCACCCTAAAACACAAATTATCACAAATATAATTATGCCTGATAATCAAGGAACCTTTGCACTCACTTTTGCAAGAGTGAATTTTTGAACTTCTCAGCATTCAGCTCTATACGAAGTTGCTCTGCACTCTTTTTGGCAGCAGATAGCAGCACTGAATGCTTGCCCAGAGCCACTGCTGTAGGTCTTCTCTCTGGATCTGGACTAATCATAACCTTGAAGAAAAGGGATTCAGGTTTAAAAAACACTAACTACTTACAGTATCAGAATAAGCAAGGAGCCATGTGCATACAACAATTCTTACTTTTAATAACTCCAATAATTCTTGAGAAAGAACTTGTGGTATTCTAGGCAGTTTTCCTTGTCGAATTTCATGCCATTGGTCTCCATTAGTCGGAAGTGGTTCAGCACCAGCAGCACACACAACAGTTAGAGCAAGAGCAAAAATATCAGCTTTCGGCAAGTGAGTATAGTTCTGCAAAGAAAAAGTTAAACCTTCTGTGAATACCCACACCAGAATAGAAACTGGACATACGACTAATGTGGAAATAGAGACATCCAAAGCATCTATCTTCTCACATTCCAAAAGGTGAGCCATTTAGAAAAACATTCACGTTTTACAAAACTGAAATAGTTATTTCTACTTGTGGGTGATTAAATAAAAAAACTGCAAACACATCATGCAGACTTAAACCTTATTTTAGCTTCAATTAGCAAAACAAAGCTGTTACCTCTTGTAAAACTTCATTTGCAAGAAAACGGCTATCTCCTTCCTCTACTTGTGGACTAGATACTCTAGTTACATGACCAAGATCACCTAAAAGGAATAGTTAAGGGGAAAAGTTATTATTCAGAAACCAAATGAATCATATCATCTGATCTTTAAGCGGGCAGCATTTGCCTTACCTATTTTAAATACAACTTTGTCAGAAGACCAGTCATCATCATCACCTTCCTCTGATGTCATACTTGGAACTGATGTCCTAGATATGAAGATATTACCTGCAAAGAAGAACTGTAAGGAACAACTCCAGATCTAAATTTTACCTCATTTGATATCTCAGACAACTGTATTTATAAAGAAACTGGTTTCATTATATACCATTTCCTAGAGTAAGACAAACTAGAGAGCAGAAACCACCAAATGGGACAGAAGCGAATTTTTTGGCAAGTCAACAAACTTGGTTCCACAGAAATGATGCAGGATAAACTTAAAAGCACTTTAATTATGCTAGCCAATTTTAAAATTGATCTATTTGATGGTCTGAGTAGCACCACAAAGAATTTAGTTATTGAGGTGTGGCTGACTGCTTATTTTTCTGCAACAAACTAAACCATCTAAAGAAATTGTAAATATAACTTCAATAGAGTACAGTAGTTTACATACTTACTAGGCTTTATATCCATGTGTACCAGTGACATTGAATGAATATACTTTAAGCCACGAGCCACCTGAAGTAGAAGATCTTTCAGCTCGGGTTCAGTAAAATAGCGCATATTTCTGTAGTTTTCACTTATGGCATCAGCTAAACTGCCACCTAAAACAAAGCCAAAATATGTCAACTACCTTGTTCCACAAGTGTTTTACTTAAAACGAAGAAGGTTTCCCATACAGCAGAGATTCCCAAAACGTGGTTCGTGGACCACCAAACATTGCTGATGGTCTAGAGCAGGGGTTCTCAAACTGGGGGTCGGGATCCCTCAGGGGGTCACAAGGTTCTTACATGGGGGGGTCGCAAGCTGTCAGCCTCCACCCCAAACCCCGCTTTGCCACCAGCATTTATAATGGTGTTAAATATATAAAAAGTGTTTTTAATTTATAAGAAGGGGTCACACTCAGAGGCTATGTGAAAGGGGTCACCAGTACAAAAGTTTGAGAAACACTGGTCTAAAGAGAGCTGGATGGTACCATGGTATACCTCTCTCTCTCTCTCCTTATTCCCAGCTTCTACATTGAAATACATGTAAAGTAATTGTAAGCAATCACTGTAGTTGCCATGGAATCCCAAGTGAGGGAACTGCCCCAAACAGCCATGAACTAGAGGCCATGTCACCCATATAATCTGTATTAAAATGTTTTCTTCAGAGTAAGAGCTCTGGAAGATATGGCCATGTTAATATTGTGGTAAAAACAGAGAGGGAAACAGTTATCTGCAAAAGGAAAACCAAAAGGCACTGAATATCTAACCCTAAAGCACAAAAGGTGTAAATTTAGTCTGTGCTGGTGAGTTGACACACACAGGAACAGTATTAAATTCAAATAAGGAGAACTGAGTATGTCCTCCTTAAGCATGACCTTTCTTGGACGCTGTCCACTTTTTCTTTGCATGAACTCATTTAATCTAATTTTTTGTTTTAAACCCATTTAAGGGATTTTGGTAAGACACCACAGAATTTTCCTGAGAAAAGTTCTTTAAGTTGGCTTTTTCACATTTAGGAAGTCAGCTCATGGCACTGAGCCAAAAAAACAAAAAAGCTACCCCTACTGCTTTTGTAAGTGGAAGATACACTTCGCACTAGCAGCACTTTTCGAAGAACTCTCTCAGTTGATAAGAGTATTTCTCTCTCCCCCCCTCCCCCATCTATAAAATGGAAAACAGAAATTAAGTGATTTACTCATGGTCCCAAAACAATTCAATACAGAAATATTCCTCAAATCTTTATATACAAGTAATATTTCAGAGTCAACATACTTTCTGATATTAACACGAAAAGCAATACAAAAAGTTAGTTTAAAATCAAAATCACTTCTGGTTTGTGATTTAGACCCAGCTGCTGATCCAGATGAAGCTATTCAATTAAAACGGTGGAAGACCCCGGGGGGCGGGAGGGGAAGGAGGGAGAAAATAAAAGAAGCAAAACGCCTGTTTCTCACCTGCCCCTTAAATAAATTCTGATAGGGGAAAAGGGATTTTCCTTTTAGTTTAGTAGCAACGTAATTGTTTTATTGTGCTTCAGCATGTATGGGCCTAGTAGCATATGTCCAAAGTAAATTAAAAAAAATGTTTTCCCCATAAGGAATACATTAATTTGTTTAGAAAAAATGGTTATGCTCTGCAGTATTTACTTTGTCAACCAGGGAGTAGTCAAGCAGCCCCATGGCTCACCAACTGTTATGTGCAAGGAGAGGAACCTTTTGCTATGTCCTCTCTTTTAGAGAGGTTTGTTTTATTGGAGTATTTTGTTTGATCAAATTTAGTGATTCAGGTTTTTAGATATATAAAATAGTCCTACCAAAGGGACTGCACATGTGTATAACTCCATCTCTTTCACATTTAGAAAAGAGTATCTCCTACAACCAGTGCCATCCACCCCAGGCTAATGCCCCTGAGAGACCTGCCAGTTCAAACCCTACAGGCAACTTTAGAAGACCTACGGTTCATAGCAAGTTGACTGAGAATAGGTTTTTCTTACCATTACAATATTCATTCTGTATAAGCATGTGATCATCTTCTGCCCAGGCAGAGTAGTATCTGACTACATGAGAATGCTGCCCCAAAACTGCATGTGCATAGACCTCTCTTAAAGCATTCTGCCTATTATAAATAAATTTAAAAAACAAACAAAAAAAAAACACACAAATATTTAGTGATAGTCTAAATTTATTTCAGAATATCTAAATTTAAGTCTGCTAGAAGTTGCTATTATGTTACATACACCCCCCCCCCACGTGATCTTTATATAGTGGTCACATGGCTACTGCCTTAAAGACACGTTAACACGGAGCCTGAAAAAGGGTATTCATCTGTCAATACTGCTTTGTTATCAAGCAACTGATCTAACACCACTCACCACTGAAAAGAAGAAACAATTCACCTTGCCATTATAAACTTACGGCTGATGTCTTTTAATGAATGTACAGATTTAATTGGGCGGTATCTGAAGTTACATTTGCATTGACATCAGTGACTGAGTATTTAAGTTTTAAAATAATTTATATTATACTATAAAAAGATTAACCATGGTAAAATACTAAAATACAAGCTTTTGTTGTAGATCAGGTTGTATGGTTCCACTTCAAGAACAACTGAGCCTTCACCACTGGTAGAGACTAGAGAGGCTGGAAGAAGTGGCTGCAAATTCACTATGCTTTTAAAGCACCACTGACATAATTTCTAAAGGCCTGCCATTGAACAGTTTCAGAAAAGGCTCCTGATGATACAATCTTTTGGTCCAAAAGTTTAAAAGGGAACTAAACATTTATGGGTTAGATGAAAGAATTAAGAATGAACAAACAGTACCATAAATTTATGTTTTAAAGACTTCAGTATTTTGGATTTAAGCATTCCCTTGGAGTGTTGTAAACTAAATAGCATTGTGCAAGTGCACAAGAACCAGAAAAAGAAACTAGCCTACTTTACTTTATCCCTCACTCAAAACTGGACACAGAGCAATACTTAACATTTTGCACTTCTGTGAAGCCTTCCCAGCAGGGGTCACAAAGGGCTTTACAGACATCAGTGTAACGTATATACCATTATTATCCTTACTTTGTAGATGACTAGAGTGATTTACTTAAGATCATACAGGATGCCTGTGGCAGAGCTGGAAATAGAACCCAAGTCTCTCTTCCCACTTCACATAAGCCACAATACTACCCTTTAACTTCAGAAAGACTGATGAAAAGTTAGTTTTTAGATTTCTATTTTAAGGTGTTAGTTGTAAAGCAGATAAACACTTGCAAACTTATATTCATCCTGAAAGTCTCATTTTAATGTGTACACCAGAACACTTCATGTGTGAGAAGCAAAAAAGTAAAAAGGCAACCAAGAGTTAGTATCTAGCTTTAAGTAAAATAACACACATACTCACTCATCAACTGAGCCAGCTAAGGGCTTCTTGGACCGTTTTATAGCATAGATACAGCCATCAAGTCTTTTTACACATTTAAACACGGAACCAAATTCTCCAGACCCAATCTTCTCCAATTCATGAAATTCTGTTTCATACCGTGACTTCATATTACTTTCTGTTATTGTGATCCGCTGCAGTGATTAAAAAAGAAAAAAGACAGACTTAGGTTTGCAAATACACACTACTAATTAAACACAAAGCTATAAGCGTGTTACCTTGGCAGGTCTGATAGTTTCATCTTCAAGCTCTCCGTCACTTGCTTCCATGTCCTCCCCACAAGAGCTGAAAGTTACATTCATAATATATTTATTTATTGAAAAAATAAGTCTTGATGATCTTAAAGACAGACAATAAGAATTCCAATTTTTACATTCTATCAAAGCCAAGCTAATGGAAAACCAAAACAAAAAGTCTGGAATGTGAAATCACACAAAGTAATACCCACCTACAAAATGTAGCTTTCTTGCATATATTTGTCTCTTGTTTCTAGAAGATTAACAGCTGCAGCTGATGCCCACTGCTAAATGTCCATCCTATCACCCCCCCCCCCCCCTTTCTGGTTTCTATCTAGCAGAATCAAGACAACCATTACTACTACTTGACTCATTGTACAGTTGCTGGTTTCCCATCCTAACTCAAATCCGTGTCTGGACAACATGGTTCACCTGTTAATTCTTCTCCTAATCCAAGGATTCTCTAAACCGATTTTACCTTCCATCTGACAAATCCCACTGCAGATTATGGTCATGCACATCACACTGAACCCCAGCGTAACCCAGAAAATATATTTCTGGGTGTCATTCACCTTGAAGATACCTACTGCTATTAAATTCAGAATGTAAAATTTTGCATCTGTTGATTTTAGGGGAAAAAACTAACAAGAGATTTCCTAGAAAATTTAGCAATACGATTTTTTTTTTTTACAACTAAAAATAGTTTAAAATAAGCTTGATAAAGAAGTATGAGTTACTCACTCATTCCAATGTGTTCTCTTTCTTCTACGACACTGTCCAGCTGAAGTCTGAAGGAACAGCGAATCTGGAGTAAAGGGATTAATGTTCACATGAGGTGTCCGTCTCATAACAGCATCCTGCTTTTCGGACTTCCCAACATTCATGAAGAGGGATCCTACACGGAGTTTAACTGAGCTGGAGCCCATTCCTTGAGCTTTGGAAAGTAAACTCTACAAAAAAACCAAAAAGGCTCATCAGTACTTTAGATACTCATAACTAGGACCCTACCAAATTCACCACCACGAAAAACACATCACAGGCTGTGAAATCTGGTCTTTTATTCTATACAGATTTCACAGGGAAGACTGGCATTTCTCAAATTGGGGGTCACGTCACAGTATTGCCACCTTTACTTCTGTGCTGCCTTCAGGGCTGGGCGACTGGAGAGCGGCATATGCTGGCCGCCCACCCAGCTCTGATGGCAGTGCCGCAGCCAGCAGCAGTGCAGAAGTAAAGGTGGCAATACCATACCATGACACCCTTATGTCTGCACTGCTGCTGGCGGCAGCACTGCCATCAGAGCTGGGGTCCCAGTCAGCAGCCGCAGAGCTTCCTGAAGCTGGGGAATGTTCCTGGAGATGGGTCTGACCCAGCCCAGGGAGCAGCCCATGCAGGGGAAGAGGAAGTCCCTTCTTTCACCAACCCACCAGGACCAGCAGCTGGAGCCTGGCATACAGTAGGAGCCCTTGGCCAGTGCACCACCATCCCTGCCCATCCCTGGCTCCAGGCACATCGCTCTGGTGCTCAGGAGTTAAAAGGGCCTTGGGCCTGCTGTGTGTGGAGGCGGGTGTGTGACCACAGAAACCTCCCCAACAACCACAGCACCCATAAGGCTGGCCCTGCCCTCCCCCCACCCCAAGGCCCTCCTATACCATGCCAACTCTCTTCCGCATTGCTGGTGGTGGCGGCGGTGCTGCCTTCAGAGCTGGGCGCCTGGCCAGCAGCCACTGTTCACCGGCCGCCCAGCTCTGAAGACAGTGCCACCGCCAGCAATAGCACAAAAGGGTGGCAAAAATGCAACCCACTATAATAGCCTTTCGACTCCCCTATGACTCCCTTTTGGGTCAGGACCCCCCCCCCCCCGCTTATAACAAATCTGAAATTTCACAGTAAATATCTTAAGCTCTGATTTTTATCTTTTTAAATCCTATGACCGAAGTTGACCAAGATTGATCGCGAATTTGGTAGGGCCCTACTCATAACTGGGCATGTTCAGCTATGTTTTCCAGAAAGTTATTATTAATGATGACTACTGTTTAATTAGCATAAGAGCTGCTTAATAGGAATGAATTTGTCCCATGTAAATCATTTGGATATGAATTTTTAAGCTTTAGTACTAACAGTGTTTATCTTTATTCTGGCAATTGCTTAACATTTTAATCATTTTCAAGCCTGGCGACTAAAAGTGACCACATTTTAGTCAGGATAAGACCATACAGAAGGATGGAACAATTAACACGATTCTCTTTCAACAGAAAAAACCATGAAGCATGACTATATAGAAACATGCTAAACTCTGAGCCACTAAACACTAAATTACCACACATTATTGGCTCAGCTACACAGCAGCACAATAAAGCCCTGTTATGACTTGCCTATAAAATTCTCATGTTCTTCTGCCTTCTATAAAAAAGTTAGTCCCTATACATCTAAGATTAGCAGTACTAGTGCTCAGTTCTATACTAATGGGACACTAGAAATGCACAAAATATATGGGTGTCCTCTAAATATTCAGAATTGAAAAGTTCATTTTATACACAAATACCATAACAGAATTTACCTTAATCCAAGAGGTTTTCACAGTGAAGAAAGGTCACCTATTGAAAATGAAGTAAAACCACTCTCTCCATAACCCCAACTCTAATATTTTTGGAAGCTGAGGGCAATCTACCAGTCAAATATATTAATCAAACCTCCTTTGCAGGGGAGAGGTGGGAAGATGAAAGACTGGAGAACAGGTTATAGCCAAGTTGCCAAGGCTTCAACCAGTGCCTGTCATGACCTGCAATCCCTAGAATTGACCTGTGCAGGCACATGCATGCTCTCTCATTCTGAGTTTTCAAACACATCAGAGTTCAATGGCATATATCACCCACTAAGCATGTTTCCTGTTGTATTTGATATAAGCAAGCATTGACACTTAAGTCACACTTACATGCTATGTAATCGTATTAATTACATGATTGATCAATCTACTGTTACCATTAGAGACATTTTCAGATTAAAAGTGTTTTTTCCAAGTGTACTTATCAATAATTAATAAATCAAGTAAGACTATTTACTTTTAATTACTTATATACATTAGTTTTTAGCATAGAAAATTAGAAGACTAGCCAATTTCATACTTATACAGTATGTTTCCAAATAAATAGTTTTCAGATTTCCATGTATTGAAGCAGCAACAGCTGGTTTGGAAGTCTGGTATGGGAATAATTGTTTTAAAAGTTTGAAACAGCTTACATATTCTTTTTAAATTGATCATATTTCAGCAGTCCCAAGTCCCCCTAGCCATTTGTAGTTTATAAATTCTAGGTCTTCCCCTTTCACCCCCCACAAGCAAAGTTTCGCTCATGTATCAAATACCCACAAAACAGAAACAATGGAAACAAACTACATGGTGCTGTCAAACAAACATGGAGACAAGGTGATAGAACATTTAAACGCATCACATAAAATTCAGATAACCATGACTGAAAGATTGAGCATCACTTCAATATATATGTCCACTGCAGTGTTTAGAAGTACTGAAAATATGCCTTTTACTCTTAGAACTTGTTTTACAAAACCTACTTTTTAAAAAAATCTACATTGGATTAAACTGGATCCATTTAACAGCTCACACATATTTATAATGACAAAGTAATCAAACTAAATTGACAAGTCAGTTACTGAACTACAATTTTAAGATCAAAAAGAGAGACTGGAAAACTCTTCTGACGTTTAATAAAATAGTGGCAAACCAACAGGCAAGGCTGATCATCTACTTCAAAATATGAATTTTAAAAAGTACCAAACAGACCAGATTAATCTGTTACATAATCTTAACGGACAATTTGTGGGCAGGACCTGGAAAAGATGCCAACTTTTTTTTTTTGTTACAGGCAAACCAAGTATGTTATGTAAGGATTGCTCTAGAATGGGCAGTGGCACTGGTAACATAGATGACAACTTTGTTTTTAATCCCAGACAGAGGAATGAAATGGGGCATTATGTTTTGTTCGTTTATTTTTGTTTAGGTTCCCTGTCAAATTGCATCAGCTATCCTCTGCTGGTGCAGTTCTATATTTAAGGAGCCAGATGTTGCTGGAAGAGTTTGTAAAACACCATTTTCTGTTCTAATTCACTCCTTACGCTTAAAAGGAAAGGAATCTATCATTATCCTTACACCAACTGTATTATACAGAGTAATTGTAGCCATGTCGGTCTCAGGATATTAGAGACAAAGGTAGGTGAGATGTCTTATTGAACCAACTTTTGCTGGTGAGAGAGACCAAGCTTTCCAGCTACACAGAACTCCTCTTCAGGTCTGGGAAAGGTACTCTGAGGATCACAGCTAAATGCAAGGTGATGGAAAGCAACGTTCCCTCTAATTTTTGACAGGCCGTGTGCAAAAAATTTCTTCTGTGCAAATTGTGCTTCTGTGCACATTTTTGTGTGTGCAGGTTTTGCCATGTGTGTGCGCACAACTTAGAGGGAACAGTGGTGGAAAGGATTGTTTAGCTTTAAGTAGTTAGCACATATTCAAGGTAGAATAATACTTCAGAACAACCCTTTCCACCTTTAATTTAGCTCAGAGTACCTTTCCCAGACCTGAAGAGGAGCTCTGTGAGGCTAGAAAACTTCTCACTCACCAACAGAACTTGGTCCAATAAAGGATATTACTTTGCCCTCCTGGTCTCTGTTGTGAGTATTGTTAGTTCTCATTACAAATCTACCAAACAAGACCAACAAGTTTGAAATAAGTGGAAGCGTAACACAAATGTATTAATACTTCTAACCCACCACCCTCCGGACATCCAACATTTTGTGTCTGCCAACCACATTGCTCTTCCAGTAAACAGAGTTCTAGCGCCCTAGAGCAGTGCTTCTCAAGCTATCTGATGTGGGGGACCGGCGTTTTTTTCCCCCAACGTGCGCACAGACTGGCAGCCGATGGCTCGTGGACTGGCACCGGTCCGCGGACCACCACTTTGAGTAGCACTGCCCTAGAGTATTTTCTCTCAGGGAGGTGGGCTGGTTCTAGCCCATATTAGGCAAGGATCTTTACTGTAATACAAGGTCCAAATTTCTTGGTCAAGGTATAGTCAAGATCCAGACTCGAGAGAAGTAGTACTTGTGGCACCTTAGAGACTAAGGAATTTATTTGAGCATAAGCTTTCGTGAGCTACAGCTCACTTCATCGGATCGAAGAAGTGAGCTGTAGCTCACGAAAGCTTATGCTCAAATAAATTCCTTAGTCTCTAAGGTGCCACAAGTACTCCTTTTCTTTTTGTGAATACAGACTAACACGGCTGCTACTCTGAAATCAGACTCTAGAGAAACAATTTTTCACACCACCACCACAATAATAAGTGAATAAAGAGGTTTCACAACCCATTCAAAAGCATCTGGAAATCATGCCCATGATCTGCCTACTACAGGGGTGGGCAAACTTTTTGGCCCGAAGGCCACATCTGGGTATGGAAATTGTATGGTGGGACGTGAATGGTCACGAAATTGGGGATTGGGGTAGGGGAGGGGGTGAGGGCTCCGGATAGAGGTGCAGGCTCTGGGGTAGGGCCAAAAATGAGTTCAGGGTGTGGGAGAGGATTCCAGGCTGGAGCAGAAAGTTGGGGTGTATGGGGGGGGCGCCCCTCTGGGTGGGGGATGTGGCTGACGGGATGGGTGTGAAGTAGGGTGCTCTGGGGTGGGACCGAGGGGTTCAGAGGACAGATGGGGGTTCAGGGCTGGAGCAGGGGTGCAGGCTCTGGGTGGCGCTTACTTCAAGCAGCTCCCAGAAGCAGCAGCATGTCCCCTCTCCATCTCCTATGCAGAGGGAGCAGCCAGGCAGCTCTGGGCGCCGCCTCTACAGCCCCCATTAGCTGCAGTTCCAGGCAAATGGGAGCTGCAGGGACAGCGTGCAGAGCCCCTGGCTGCCCCTATGTGTAGGGGACAAGGGGGAACATCCCAGCTGCTTCCAGGAGCCGTGCAGGACCAGATCAGGGCAAGCCCTGGACCCTGCTCCACGGTGGGAGCTCAAGGGACAGATTAAAATATCTGAAGGTCCGGATACACCCCCCGGGGCCATTGTTTGCCCACCCCTGGCCTACTGACTACCCCTCCTGTACAAAGAGCCACAAAGCCAGGCCCCTCACTACCCTTCCCCCATATCGCACAGACACCACAAGCAAAGGAGTGGATACTGCAGATCTGGCCCACAGCAAGGGGCGTGCGGGACCCAATGTGTACAGTGCTTTGACGAGCTGGGGGACCAGGCGAGACCCAGCACCGCAGGCAGCTCCTCCGGGAATCCTGAGCACAGACCGCGCCACGCCCTGTGTTGGAGCACGGGGCACACACGTGCTACAAGTTACAACCAGCCGCCCTTTAAGGGACCAAGAACCGAAGGGGAGCTGTGCCACGAGCAGCCCCAGCCGCTCCGCAGGGCACCATCCCCACCCCGAGCCCGGCCCCTCACCTTGGGCGTGTGCGGTGTGTCGAAGAGGCGCAGCTTGCGGAAGGTCTTGTGGGGTGGGGTGCCGGGGCACTCGAGCAGGGGGGAGCGGGGCTCCTCGCTGCGGACCCGGTACCCGCCTGCAGTGAAATGCGTCGGCGACTCCCCGCAACACCGGCGGCCCTTGAGTGGCGGCGAGGGCGAGCCGGCCATGAAGTAGGCTCCGGGCGACTTGACCGGGGACGAGCCGAAGCCCTCCTCCTCCCATGAGTCCTCCTCATCCCCAGGCAGCGCGGACCCCGCCGGCTCCATCTCCTCCTCTTCCAGCGGCGGCGGCTCGCCCCGCGCCGGAGTGCGGGCTGCCGAGAGCGGCGAGTCCGCCTCCTGGAAGGCTGAGTCCTCGCCGGTGCTGTTGCCGCTGCTGCCCCCTTCCTCCTCCTCGTCCTCCTCCTCGCAGTCGCTGCTGCCGGCCGGGAACAGCAGCTTCTGCCGGATCGGGGCGGCCGCCCGCCGGACCGAGACGCGCCGCGCCGCGGCCTGCTGCAGGCTCACGAAGCTCATGGCGGGACCAGGGCTCCGAGCCGCTCCCGGCTCCGCACGGGCCCCGCTCACGGGGAGACGCGGCCGCTCCCACGCCGACCGCTCCCCAGCTCTGCCACTATCGGCGCAGAGTAGGCGCCACCCCAGGCTCCGCGCGGACCTACTCGCTAGCGCTGCCCAGGGTAGCCCAGCTCTTGCCGTTCAGACTCCGCGGCTTTCCCGCGACCGTTAGTCTCGTGGCCCCTACGCCAGCCAATCACACACGCCCACTCAGTTTGAAAACAAGGAAGACGGAGGCCAGGCCACGCAGAACATACGTCATACGTTCGTTTGGCGCGAATGGGGCGCTGGAAAGGGCGGGGCTGGAGACGTCTCCTTCCGTTGGGGGTGGGGGGCGTGGAGATGCCGCCGGCGGTAGCCAGGTGCCTCCATTCCGGCGAGCGGCAGAGCTGGGCGGCCGCAGGGGGCGGCCGCAGGGGGGTGCCGCAGGGGGCGGCGATGGCCCTGGGGTAGAGCGAACAGCGCGCTAGGCCGAGTATGAGTTGTGACCCCGGCAGTGAGTCGCCAGGGCTGCTCCTCCGACCGCACCATCCGGGGGCCGGGCCCCTCGCCCCGGGGCCGGGGGGGTCCGCACCATGCGGGGGGCACCGTTCTCTCCAGGCTCGTGTAGGAAAGGTGGAGAGGGCTCTGCTGCCAGTACGAGCGCGGGGTGGCCAGGCAGGCTGCCAGGCTCCTCCCGCGCCGCTGGGATACGGCTCCAGCTCTCCATCGCACAACCCCGCGCATCGAGCGGGAACTGCCCCTTTCACTGTACAACACGCCGCGGGCAGGGAGCGGAAAGCCGCTGTGCTGTCGCGCTGGAGGCAGGGCACAGCCCCGGCCGGCGGCCTGCACCCCACTCGCCCCGCTGCACACGCAGTTCGTTGCGGTGGCGCTCCTGTGAGCAGAGGCGTGGCGTGCTGCTGGTCAGTGCGCTCCTGCCCCGGCGCCCTGCGGAAAGGAGTCCGTTTGCCCTGCAGTGAGTTGAGTCCGTCGCGATTGCAAGGAGACGAGCTGCCCACCCACCCCCTGGCAGGAATCGCCTCCAGCCAGCCAAACCTGCGTGTCTCACGCGGCGGCAAACAAAAAATATATTGCTCGCTCCCCTTTTCTAGAGAGCGCTTCCAAGTGAGCTTCTCGGCTCTGCACACGTGGCAGGATCGGAAGTCGAAGAAGGCCGACAGACACCCCCAGCCCCAAGTAAAATGCCACTTTGCTGAGAGCCGTTAGCGGCGGGGAGTTTCATCTCTGCCTCGTTAAGAACAAAGACAGTGTATGAGCCCCTTTAATTCTTCTTTTAAAGTCTATCACTGCACGACTGCTTGTAAAGACTGGCAGTGTTGAGAAAGCTAAAATCTAAGCAGACTTTTTTTTTTTTTTTTTAAAAAAAGCTTCTCTTATCTTCTGTGAATATCAGAAGAAGAAGAAACGGAAGATTGACGCTAGATCATCTTTTCTACTAACGCTCGAAATCGACAAATCCAATATACTGGTTCCCTCTACCCCAGATATGCATATTTGGTTGACGTATATATTGGTAACTTTTGTGATGGTGATTTCAGGTCCAGCAGTAATGTGATTTTTTTAGTTTCAGCACAGAGTAAGTATGTTTATTGTTTTACAGCAAAATGCCCCACATTAAAAAGAACATAATTGCTAGATCTTCAGCTGTGCAAAATGGTACAGAGTGCTTAAGTACAAGTGGAACAGACATAATCTGTTAAACAAATACTAAATTTTATGGTCCTATAAGACAAGATGTGAAACTACAGCATGATCTGAGAGCAAGTGATATGTAACAATCTCAGCTTTTTTTAAAAAAAAATTGTTTGCCATAAAAAAAACAAATGATTTGTAAACTTTTCTCATGATATTTGAGACCTGATTCATGAATTTGAACATTTGAGGTTGGCAATACAGCAGAGCCACTTAACCCATTTCCACTTGTGGCGTAAGTAAACCTTTGAATTAAGGATGGCCTATCAGGGAGGGGAAATGGTAGGCTTGTGCCCTGATTTGCTCTTTTAGGGTGCATCATGGAGGGCTAGTGGCTCTTAACCCAATTTTTTAAAAAATCCATTTTTTTTAAATTTAAGCTTAACTATTTAAAGAAATGCAAATTACTTTGACTTATAAATATTGCAAACCTCTCAGAACACTGGGACATCAGGCACAGTATTCTGATTGGTTGACTTGCAGCCCTCGTTTAGTAAGAACTTCTTACTCATAAACCAGAGAATCACCTCACAATGAACGTGTTATATACTCTGCATTCCGTTTGCCACAGACTGACCTCTCTGTGACCGCTTTGACTTTGGCCCTCCACTTCATCTCTATCAGCCCTTGCTGGACTGATAATGCAATCAAGTATCGGTCCTTTATCACTTAATGAAATTATATTAACTAAAACTAATCTTTTGAGCAAAGCTGTACTGACCAACTTTGTTTTCCCAGTCAGAGAAAGCTAGAATAATCCAGAGCTGGCTTAGTCTAGGTCCTGTGACCTATCATCAACTTCTCCTTATTTTCAAGACAATACACATTTCTTCCCCCCATCCTTCAGGTTAAAGAGTCATTCTGTGGCTGATGCTAATGGCTAGAGTAGCTGTGACAGTCCCAGTGCCCCTTCATCCTTTTGGTAAGATGAAAAGCATACAGAATTTATCTAGCAGATCTTTTGGCCCTTATCCAGTTCCACATGATAGCATGTAGACAGCCCCCATTAAAATTGATGTCTGTCTGTCTGTCTGTTTTTTACCCCTCGAGTGGCATCCCCAAATCCTGCTTTCGTTATCCCTGGAAGAGCAAAATCAAACCTATTCTGCTGCATGAGGGACCTCTGCACCCAGAGAAACAGGGGAAGGATTTGCTTCTAAAAGTTTAGGAGACAATGAATTAAACACACTAGACCCAGCCTACAGAGAAAAGGGAAATTAAAATGTGTACTTATCCAGATGCTCCAGTTGTTTGCTGTTTGATATGATTCCAGGCAATGGTGGATCCTAGTAACAGAAACCTTAACTTAAAACCATAAACTTTAAACACTTTCCTACCTCTCATTTTCAGTTTTTTATAAGCCTAACTGAATACTGTCCTCAGCCTCTTCCTCCCAAAGAGCCATTTCATTGGTACATTGGAGCTGGCTCCTTTAACAACTCTTACTCATCCTCTTTCCCCTTTCCCCTGCCACACCAACTCGGGGTGCCATTGTTACTTTGCCATATAAGTGGGAGCATAACACAGAGAGCAGGAAGGCTTTGCCCCGACTTCTCCATCTGGAAGCCACCACCATTTCACCTGGCTGCCCTGTGAAAGGAAAGTAAACAGCTGTCTAATCTCCTAGGTAAGACCCATGGCCACTGCAAGAACAGGATTGTCTGCAGGCTCTGCTGCCTCACAAGCTCTCGAAAGCCAGATAACACTTGGCAACTTTACTGGATCCATTCACAGAAATGGGACAGCCATTGTCACCTCTCCTGGGACTGTCACTCTTGGACCCTCTTCACACACACACACACAGGATTAAATACATCTCTTACCACTGCTCTTTTCAGCAATTAGGAAATTCAACTACATTACTTGTAAGTAGTTTTCTATTTTACCAATTATAATAATTTCACCTTTCACTAGGCTAGGAGCTGGTGATATAGAGCGAGGTGGTCTGAGGAAGATATCTTAGGCCCTGTCTACACTGGCACTTTACAGCGCTGCAACTTTTTTGCTCGGATTGTGAAGACCCCCCCATGAGTGCTGCAAGTTCCAGCGCTGTAAAGTGGCAGTGTAGACAGTGCACCAGCAAGCTATTCCCCTCGCAGAGCTGGTTTTTTTACAGTGCTGGGAGAGCTCCGCCACACCGCTTTAACGTTGCTAGTGAAGACATACCCTTACGGTGTGAGTTCCTCCAACTGTATGTGAACTTCTTTGGTTACTTTCAGCACTGCTCTCCCTAACAGCAAGAGACCTCCACCACAGACCAACCAGCTTCCCCCCCCTCCTTCCCCATGCACACTCTATTACATGTAGTCCAGTCCCACCCATTTCAGTTTCAGCTCAGTAGGCCCCCTATCAGACTCCTGCCCCTACTCTGCTTGGCTTCCCACTTTGACATCCCCGCATTGCCTGCCATTTCCTGTCTCAGGCCCCTCTCCCACTGCAGCCCCTCCTGGTTTGGCCTGACCTGAGGATGTGGGCTTGATAAGCAGACAGTCTTGGTGATTAGCTCTAAGTTATGTGCAGCAAGCACTGCTGCCTTCCTGGCAGCTTCCCCCTCAGCAGAGGCAGCCAGCAAGTGGAAGGTGGGAAGACTTACTATAGCACAAACTACTGGCTGGACTGGGGCTTTGCAGGAAGCCATTTCAGCAATAGGGAGCAGGCCTAAAGAGGCACCATATACAAGCACAACATTTGAATGCCCCTAGGATGCACCTATGCACAGTGGAAAAATTTAAAAGCCTGAGATTTCCATCTTGCCTGCACCCTGCAGTTCTGTCCCCAAGGTTTCCCTTTATTATGTGACCAAAAAATAGCATAAAGAAAACGTGTCTTTTTAAAACCAGGAATATAGTATATTCCCTGACTTTAAATGATAGGACAACAGCAGATCTCAAAGGCTCAAGAACTCTTTTTTTCTAAACAGGACCTATCCTTCTATGCTATGTATCTATCCATATCCAGGTTCTCATTGGGCGCCTATCAGCGTAGGGTCTGAGCCCCTATTCCTCTTCTATTCAGTATCACCTGTGATTGTGGAGGCCTGAGATCCCACAAAAGTCGGTGGTGAGGCCACTGTATCCTAGGGCCAGCACTGGTCAATGTACATGGCTTCTTTCTTCCTTCTCTTTTCTTATGCCTTTCTTCTATTTCTTCTTTTCCTTTAATTGCTGTTTCTTCTCTCTAGAGATGTTCTGAACCTCTCTCCCCTTTGGGCCAAAACAACTGCCACTAACTGACAACTCCAAGAACAGAGGCTTCCCATTGGAGCATCAGTTTGTCAATCAACCAGCTCAGGAAGTGGTTTCAGAGTAACAGCCGTGTTAGTCTGTATTCGCAAAAAGAAAAGGAGTACTTGTGGCACCTTAGAGACTAACCAATTTATTTGAGCATGAGCTTTCGTGAGCTTCATCCGATGAAGTGAGCTGTAGCTCACGAAAGCTCATGCTCAAATAAATTGGTTAGTCTCTAAGGTGCCACAAGTACTCCTTTTCTTTTCTCAGGAAGTGGGACTCTCTTTCCCATGCAGAGCTGCACAGGTCAAACAAAATGTGTGATTTTTTTCTCCCGTTTAGATAAATGGGTGCAACTTTGGGTGGGTCACCATTATATCCGTTTTAGAGCATCTTAAAGCAGTTCATCTTATGCCATTTTGTAACTGACATAAACTAAACCAATTTAAGACACATAAACCAATTTAAGTGTGTCCATGTTAGGGAAGGAGTTGCTTCAATTTAATTAAATAGTTTTAGAAACCGATTTAGTTAAATGGTGCACAAAATGCGTGTAGACAAAGCCTCCTTTGCCAGTAGAGCAGATAAATTCACTAGAATATGAGAGGGTAATTATTCCTTTTGTAAATCATAAACAGGAACGCTTCCATAAAATATCAAACTTTTACATACTTCTCATGTTCTTTAGTGTGCTGAGAGCTGAAGTACTCTCTTTATTTACCAAAAGGTACAGTACAGGTGGTGTTAAACCACAGAGAGCCTCCAGAGGACAATCTTTGGGCTATGGAAACTTTGGGCTAATATGAAGGTAAACTATCAACAACAACAAAATAAAAATTGCCTGTTAACATATATATATTTAAAGTACTATTAAAAGGGAAAATCCTGTGCTAGGAAGTGAGGTAGCATTGTCTCCATTCATTAGGCCATTAGTTTAATCTGTTCTTGATAGGTGGGGGGTATTGCGTGCTGATATTTGTGTTTAAAACAGCCTACCTTCCTGCCTACAGCTCCTATGCCACACCCTCCTGTAGATAGCATAGGGGCCTGATGATCTCTGGCTGCTGGAGTATCATTTTAGGGCTGCTGGCACTGGTGCAAATTGGAGCATGCTAATGGTCCCAAGATTGGGGGAGTTCAAAGTTGGTTTACAGTCACCTGTGTACCATCCCCCACTCCTAACTTGTATCAAGTGTTCCTCAGCCAGATCCCAGGATCCAACCCAACATATTTACATTCCCTTATGCCTGTAGATCAGTGAATGATTTTATTAATTTTTTTTAAAGCAATCACTTTTTCATTTGTTTCTTTGCCAAGCAAAGAATCTCATCTTCTCATTTTCACTGACAATGTTGGTTTGGTTTTTTTTGGCGGGGGGGGGGGGGTTGTTTGGTGTAAATTGTGAGAAATGTAATCACTTTCCAAAGTCCAGTTTCACTAAGACAAGAATCATTTTATCAAATTCAAAAATACACTGCAAATCAACACAATTCTCCTTGCTTCACTTTCTGATCCTGTTTCTGCCCATCCTGTCAGTATTACCTTCTCAAAGTAAAAGGAAGTTTTAAAAAATAATCTATATTAACTGCTAAGAAACCTTTAGCAGTATTGGATTAAACAGCTTTTAAATCATCACAATACTGGATAAAACAAAGATTGATATAGACAATAACATCTTGGTAAATTCTGCTCGACATGCTTCCTAGATCATGGGTTTGCTGTCATTACTAAGTTTGCTCATCCACTTTAAAAGTTCAGCCACAAGCATGATCTTATGTTCTAAGATTTTCCCCCATAGAGAATGCAGAAAAACCTGTAACTGCAAACAAAGAAGTGAAGAGTTCGTCAAATGGGTGTAAAACACAAGCTCTTTGGATTTTTGGATGTCAGAGTGAAACAACAACAACAACAATATGCTTAAATAGAACAGCATTGTTTCTCCATATGATGATACCTTTGTTAAATTGAAGAATCCCATAAAAAGTCTTGTATTTTTCTTTCCCATTTTTTATTCATGCTCCAGTCAATAAAGACTGTTCTTGCCACAAATAGCCAGTGCATTGTGTTAAAATAGTGTAAAATTACACTGTAATAACTTTGAACAAGATATTCAAATTCACTTTACAGAAAAGGTCTGATCATCATGACTCGAAAGGGCAAGTCATGTAGGCTCTTTTTTGAGGGAGAAATAAGAAATAGGAGGCGCAGTGCAGTTCTTTGTGCAGAGGCCAAACACCTAGTCCATAAGCCAGATCTTACGTGCATGACATTTTCAGATTCTGCAGAATTTAAGTTTTCAATTGAAATAAGAAATAAGTTTATAGCCCTCACAGTTGCAAAGTTCCCCTTCCACATTTGGCCCAAGTGTAACCAATGCATTGTTGCCTTCCTGAGTCTGCAGGCAGTCTGGAATAATGGCTTGTAGAGGTATAAATGGTCTCAAACCCCATCAGTTCCACTGAGGTATTTTTAATTTAAAGCCTAATTATTAACTATTTAATTGCTGAATAGCAGAGGGAATGTGGTGAATAATTGGCAATTGCTGCAGGAAAAACAGAGGGGAGATCCAAAAAATATGGATGAGTGAGAGGGAAAAGATAAAGAATGGTGAGAAAGGGAGAGAAATAAAGGGGAGAAATAGCAGTGGTCCTAAAAGAAAGCTTATTTTTCCACTGAGTGAGGCTGAATGAGACAATGATGTACTAATCAAATACTGATAATGGAAGGTTCGTTATTACATGTTAGTCGTATATAGAGACACTGTACTTTGTGCAGACCTCCCCTTCCAGTGAGACTCAGGAGACTATGTAGTCCTAAATTTATATACGTTGGCCCAGGAATCATAATTCAAAATGGAATTTGGCCTTCTCCACAGAATAAATTTTGACACTCTTGCTCTAGTGGATACATTCCATATCAGAAAAGCTACTACCACTGTTTGCACCCCTGTTGACAGCCTCAGCAAAGGCACCATAGAGTGACTGGCCTAAACTAGTGGTTTTCAAACTTTTTTTCTGGCGACCCAGTTGAAGAAAATTGTTGATGCCCATGACTCAATGGAGCTGGGGATGAGGGGTTTGGGGTGTGGAAGGGGGTCAGGGCTCTGGGCTGGGGTGCAGACTCGGGGGTGGTACCAGGAATAAGGGGTTTGGGGTGTAGAAGGGGGCTCTGGGTTTGGGGGAGGCTCAGGGCTGGAGCAGAGGGTTGGGGTGCGGGAGGGGATCAGGGCTCTGGGCTGGGGGTGCAGGCTCTGAGGTGGGGCCAGGGATAAGGGGTTTGGTGTGCAGGAGGGGGCTCTGGGTTTGGGGGGGCCTCAGGGCTGGGGTGTGGGAGGGGTCAGGGCTCTGGGCTGGGGGTGCAGGCTCTAGGGTGGGGCGAGGGATGAGGGGTTTGGGGTGCAGGAAGGGGCTCCGGGTGGGGGGGGGGGCTCAGGGCTGGGTCAGGGGATTGGGGCATGGGCTTACATCAGTCAGCTCCCAGTCAGTGGCGCAGTGGGGGTGCTAAGGTAGGCTTCCTGCTTGTCCTGGCACTGTGGACCGCGCTGCGCCCCGGAAGCAGCAAGCAGCAGGTCTGGCTCCTAGGCGGAGGTGTACAAATGGCTCTGTGCAACTCTTGCCCGCAGGCACACCCCCTGCCCCCATTGGCCGGCGGAGCCGGTGTTCAGGGTGGGAGCAGTGTATAGAGCCCCATGGCCGCACTGCCTAGGAGCTGGACCTGCTGCTGGCTGCTTCTGGGGCGCAGCGTGGTGTCAGAACAGGTAGGAACTAGCCTGCCTTAGCCAGGCAGCACCGCCGATGGGACTCTTGTCAAGGTTTTTTGCACTTACAAGGTCAGCCACTGTTCCTAAAACCACTTATGGCTAAATTAGAGGAGCTCAACCAAGGTTTGGATGGTGTCCAGTCCACAGCAGCCACCATGGACTTAAAACTGGTTAAAATGGTGAGAAAAAAAACAGTTTCCAAAAAAGAACAGCTGAAGAGCCAAATTGCACAAGTGAGAATCAGAAGCAAGTAGAGTAAAGCAGGACAACTCTCAACCCTGATGACTAATGTAATGAAAGAAAATAAAACAAAATGCTATGCTTTACAGTGGTTATGCTTGAAAAGCAAGTTAAGATGCATAATCTAAACAGCTGCCTGACATTTTACACATTGCTATAAGCGATGACCCTGTTTTCATTGAGCAATAGACTATCCTGTCATAACTACACAGCCTTGACTAAAACTGTTAGTGCTAGAATTACTGATGTTTCAGATAAAATCTGAACCCTACAAGCTGTGCAGAAAAGCACATACTGTGTAATAGCAGCAAAATTCTTATTTTTCCAGATCTTGATCATAGATTGCTCTAATTTATTCCAAGTATTGGCCCAACCCTGCAATCAAACAACTATTAAGATAGCTTAAAAAAATCCTCACCTCTGTCTTGCACCAAACGCAGCTCACTTGCACCAGAGGATCTAGCCTTCTGACTCACAAGTTCTTGGTGTTGAAACTTAAAATACTTCAGACAGAATTCCACACATTTGGAATGTGCTGAGTATAGAGAAGGCGTCTAACTTTCACAGAAATCCTTAATTTTACTCAGTACTGTAGTACAAAATAGTTACATGGTTGTTGAGATTTTCTAGTAGTTTTATAAAGCCTTTATTTCTTACCTTTATGCATCTTAGGATCTGATCCTGTAACTCTTACTCATATGAGGAATCAACATGAAGTCAAGATAAAAGTTAATGAGTCAGAATAATTTAAAATAATTATTGCTCTGACTAACATCAACAGATACTATGACTATAATATAGAGTTAAGATGTTCTATTCCTTTTTAAAAAGAATACAGTAATAATGATTTAACATAAAATGGAAATCAGCATTTTGTATTAGTAATTAAAAAATATTAAACAATTTCCCAACACAAGGTAAACAAATCTAAGCAATCACAGTAATTATTTCACTAGCTGTTAATAATAATTTTTCTTAGTGTATGTAAAACCCTAAATAATTCCTCTATCTTCTTGGGGTTTTCACTATTATTATGTTTGTCCCCCTTTAGCCATCTCTTATACATACTATACAGATTGAGGGCCAGATTTTTAAACATATAGGTACAGATAGGTGTCTAGCAGGATTTTCAAAAGTGCCTAGGCACCTAACTCCCATTGAAATCAATAGGAGTTAGGCACCAATAGGAGTTAGACACTGCTGAAAATCCCGCAACCACATATCTGCATCTTTAGATGCCCAAATACCTTTACAAATTTGGCCGTTAGGTCTTCTAATCTTTCCTCACAAGTCAGTCCCTTCCCCAATAACTTTGTTGCAATTCTCTGAACTCCCTCCAATTCGTCAACACCTTTTGGTTAAGGAGGGGACCAGAAATGAATGCAATAGTCCAGACAGGTGTAGTCACACCAAAAAGGGTCCTGTTTCCTCCCTCCTTCAGGACATAACACTTCTGCATATGCAGCTCAGAACTGCATCAGTCTTTTAGGCTGCCATATCATATGCAAACTCATCACATTGCTTGGTCGTTATCACTTCTAGATATTCTTTTTAAAATTACTGTTCCAAGTTTCTCCTTCCCATTGAATATCTGTGCTTCAGATTATTTTTCCTTAGATGTACTAATCTCATTTTATTTTCTGGGTATGCTTCTAACATAAGTACCTTTGTATTATGTCCCCGTCCTGAGTGGCATTTGCAATTCTTCCCATTTAATATCTGTGAATTTTGTCAGCACGCTGTTTACCATCTATTCTAGATCTTTAATCCTGGGTCATGCTGTTCTGGGCACTAATATTCAAAACAAGAAACAAAAATCAATATCCTGTATAATAAAGAAAGTACAAATTATATTTTTAAATTCTAAATTGTAGAGGGATGAAATCCAAAATACATACAACAGAGGGCCATATCATATAATTTATTATTGAGTATTTTATATTTATCTTATAGTAGTACCCAGAAGCTGCAACAGAGTTTATGGTTCCATTGTACTAGGCATAGTAAAAACACATAGGAAAACACAGGGCCAGATCCTCAGCTGATATAAATTGTCATAGCTCCATTGACTTCAACTGAGCTATGACAATTTACACAAACTGAGAATCTGAATCGTGGTCGCTGCTCCAAAGAGCTTAAAATCTTATGTTTAGTGTCTACACACAAAAGTTGTACTACTTTAACTATACCAGTATAGTTAACACAGTACAACTCCCCTATTGTGGATGCAGTTATACCAGTATTAAAGTGCTTATACTGGCATAGTTTATTTCTGAATAGGAGGATGCTCCTGAGAAGGACTTACACATACTGAACAAACAGCTATACCAGTACAAAAACTGTGTGTAGACTAGGCCTTAGCTAGCCCTTCTAATCCTGCAAACACTTATGCATATGAGTACCTTTACACATATGAGTGGGACAATGAATTTAGTGGGACAATTCACATGCCTAAAGATGCATATTAGTCAAGGACATAAGAGTTTGCATGATTGGGCCCTAAGAAGGAAAGCAATATACAAAGAATTGGGGGGGGGGGCACGCGGCGGGAGAGGAATACAATCAAATATATACATTTTATACACATTTTGACATTTTAAAAACAATTATACATGAAGTAAATGCCAGTTAATCCCAATGTCCTGTCCCAATGACCCGTGATGCATTGCTTCGCATCGCAGCAATCCCTGTGCTTCCATCTGCATTTGGCACCATCTTTCAACGGTTTGTGTACTGCACACTCTCCCTCTTCGGGCTGCAGGAATGGATCCCACACTGTTGACCAATATGCTGCTCGCTCTCGCTAACACGTCACGAGTGGCAGTGGAGTTATTCCTTAAACTGTAAAGGCAAGAGGAGTGCAACATTGATGTAGCTATGACACAAGATTGCTTGTGGCATTCATGGAGGTGCTGACCACAGTGGAATGCTGCTTTTGGGCTCGGGAAATTACTGTGGGTGCTCTTCTGGGATGACGAGCAGTGGCTGCAGAACTTTCGGATGAGTAAAGCCACATTCATGGGACTGCGTGATGAGCTCGCCCCAGCCCTGCGGCACAAGGACACGATAATGAGAGCTGCCCTGTCATTGGAGAAGTGCGTGGTGATTGCACTGTGGAAGCTGGCTACTCCAGACTGCTATCGATCGGTCACTAACCAGTTCGGAGTGGGAAAGTCGACCGCTGGACTCGTGTTGATGGAAGTGTGCAGGGCCATTAATTGCATCCTGCTGTGACGGACCGTAACTCTGGGCAATGTGCATGACATTGTGGATGGCTTTGCAGAAATGGGCTTCCCTAACTGCGGAGTGGGGATAGATGGTATGCATATTCCAATTCCAATGCATATTCCACCATACCACCTAGCCACTGAGTACATTAATCGCCAGGGGTATTTCTCAATGGTTCTCCAGCCGTTTGTGGATCACCGTGGGCATTTCACACACATTAACACAGGCTGGTCCAGAAAGGTGCATGACGCATGCATCTTTGGGAACACTGGCCTGTTCAGGAAGCTGCAAGCAGGGACTTTCTTCCCAGACCAGATCATCACCATAGAGGAAGTTGAAATGGCCATTGTGATCCTGGGAGAGCCTGCCTACCCCTTAATGCAGTGACTTAGGAAGCCATACACGGAGCACCTTCACAGTAGTAAGGAGCGGTTCAACAACAGGCTCAGCAAGTGCAGAATGACTGTTGAATGTCCTTTTGGCCGTTTAAAGGCCCACTGGTGCTACCTATATGGGAGGCTGGACCTGGCTGATGACAATATTCCTATGCTTATAGCCGCGTGCTTTACACTCCATAATATTTGTGAAGGGATGGGTGAAAGCTTCACTCAGGGCTGGACCGCTGAGGCTCAGCATCTGGAGGCTGAAATTGAAGAGCCAGAGACCAGGGCTATTAGAGGGACGCAGTGCAGGGCCATAATGATCAGGAATGCCTTGAGGCAGCAATTTGAGGCTGAAAGCCACTAATATTTGTTGCTGTGCTCGGATGTGCAGTGCTTGTAATGCTAGGAGGTGATTGTTATTGGTACAGACAATGCACTATGAAGGTGAAGAAAATTGCCTGTTGCTTTGCAGGGCTCAGTTTGCTTTCAATTAATGGAATAAAGATTGCTTTCAAATCAACACAATTCTTTTATTAAAAAACAACAACCAGAGGAGAGAGACAAACAAAAAAACACATCAGCACTGACAGGGATGGGAAGGGAGGGTCCTAGGAGGAGGTAGGGTCCCAGGACAGTTAAAGATTTGTGTATGTCCAGGTATCATGTCCAACCTTCTCCTTTGGAGTACAGTGCAGCGGGTACTGTACTTCAGTAGGGCTAAACTGCAGAGGGATGGGAGTTGAGTGCAGTGGGTACTGGGAGTCCGCAGGGCTGAACTGTGACGAGACAGGAATTGAATGCAGCGGGTACAGACTGGAGCCAGGAGGTTAATAAGACTGTGTTGGTGCTGTCTGGGGCAGGGTGCATGGGAAAGAGTTTTGCAACAGCGGCTGCAGGGGAGGGCGGGCACGGAGCTACTTGGTTTGCAGTGTTAGTATCTCCTGTAACGTGTCCACTTGCCGCTCCATGGCTTTGTTCTAGCACGCTGCATTCTCTCTTAGGTCCCTCTTCTCACTGTCCTGTCACTCCTTCAATTCTTGTTTTTTCAGCCATGGAGCGCATCTTGACATCACACAGAAAGTCCTCCTTAGTTCTTGGTGACCACTTTCTAATTCTGGGCAGCCATTCAGCCAGCGATAACAAAGAGGGAGGCTGGGTTCCCAAGATCATCTCTGTGAAGCCAAAATGCAACATTTTACAGAAGCAGTATTTAAGTATATACAGACCACTGATTTAAAACACAGCTACTATTCACATACCTGTCGCTAACTGGCTGACCCCAGGCAAGCGCACATGAGCCACAAGGCCTCCAAAATGGGGGGAAATCAGTGTTCCCGGACCCTACTGTACACTGGGCATGTGGCTCTTGGGTACAGCCAGCACTGTGGGGGCGGAGGGGCCTTATAATCATTCCTGTCCCCACATTTTCCACAGGCTGTGTTTATATGGAAGATATCTGCTGCTGAGGGTGAGCAGGGAATCAAGAGAGGGTCTTCTCCAAGACTGCGGCTTCCGCCCTGGCCCTTATGCGGTTCACTTGTGTGCAGCAATGGTCCCTCTGCCTCCCCAGTGATGGCACAGTGGCGTGGGAAAGTTACCCTTAATGGGGCAAGAAACAAAGCAGCTCTACCAAAGAACCTGCGTCAGCAGATTGCCCAGCATCTCCATGAGAGTTTCCTGGAGATCTCTGAGGCAGATTCCTGTGAAGTGAGGAAGTCAATCTACACCCTGTTCCACCGCTCAAACTAGGGATGTAGTGGTACACGCATCATACAGACACAAGTCTGCTTTCTGCAACCCTACTCCCCCAACAACTTGCTTCAGCAATTTCCAAAATCAATTCCACATACCAGGGGCCTCCTCTCCAGTTTGCGCTTCACCAAGATCCGACAGCTGTGAGTGGCTAGTCTCCTCTGGGGTAGAGAAGAGCTGTTGGCTGAATGCATCTCTGACCTCTGAGTCGTCCTCTGCCTCTGGATCCCCCTCCCCCAGCACATCCTCGTCCAAGATTTCCTCCTCCTGGCTCGGTCCACTTTCGACTGGCACGTGAGCCACCAAAATATCCATGGTGGCCTTTGCAGTGGAGGTGGGGTCGCCACAGAGTATTGCGTCCAGCCCTTTGTAGAACAGGCAGCTCGTGGGTGCAGCACTGAAGCAGTGGTTTGCCTCCCGCGCTTCGTGGTAGGTGTTCTGCAGCTCCTTCACTTTGACCCTGCACTGCAGTGTGTCCTGGTCGGTCATGGCCCTTTCTGTCATGCATCATGAAATCTGTCCATAGGTATCATAATTCCTACGGCTGGAGCGCAGCTGGGACTGGACAGCCTCCTCTCCCCAAATGCCGATGAGGTCCAGCAGCTCAGCATTGCTCCAAGCAGGGGATCGCCTGGTGTGTAGAGCAGGCATGGCCACCGGGAAAGATGCGCTGAGGCCACTGCATGCATCACTGAGCAAACAGGAAGGGGACTTTCAAAGTTCCAAAGGAATGTATAGGGTGGGAATGATGGTTGGTCACCTGAGGGTAGGGCAGTACAGTTCAAACCAATGACCAGAGAGGCGAGAACAGGCATTGTAGGACACCTCCCGGAGGCCAACTGCAGTGCTGTAATCAACCAGGGTGTCTACACTGGCACCATGGCACTGTACCCCCAGTGCAGAAAGCTGTACGTCTCTCGTCAGGACAGTTTATTTTTACAGCACTGCAACTGTGCAGTTTCTGCGCACTAAGTGGCTTGGCAGTGTGTACACCTCGGAAGTTACAATGCAGGAAGCTACTTTACTGCGCAGAAAATTTTCAGTGAAGACAAGGCCTGAAATACTCTGGTGATGTGAGGGCCATAAAATTACCTAGACAGACCAATAACATTAGGTAGCCAATAAGAGAAGTTTGATGGATTCTTAAATCTCAATCATTCCTTCTCAGCCAGAAGGTCAGTGAGGAATTTAAAGGAAGGAAATAGTGAAATCCTCATGGCTCTGACAGAGATGAAAAAGACTCCTTTCCTCTGGGTAAAAAGCATTCAATTGTTCCAGTGGAGCTGTAAATATTTTATCATTCCTTTGAGAAAAATATTTAAATAATCTCAACAGAACAGAAGCAAATCAATACACAAAACTCTCTTTTCACTTCAGAACCTGAAATGGGATTTAAGAGAGTCACACTTTAATTAGAAAAGAACATACAGAGAGAATTTAGGACCAAATGCTTATGGAAATGTATATTTCTGATATATCCTTGTACCTTTATTGGGTTAATAAAAGTATCCTCTGAATGTACCTTTCGGTTGAAGAAGTCTTATATCATACCCCTGAAGGTTTAAGTGTCAGGCAGTTATCATTTTTAAGGTCTAATTGCATTAATGTCAGATGCTCCCTTCCCTTTGAAAAAGTGAACTTTGCTGGAAGAACCAAGAACAAGGAGCAATGTCACAACTGGGGGGAAAACCTAAGATAAATTCTTAAATCAAGACGCGACAGGAGGAAATGGTTGTTTGTATTGCTTAAGTGCAGTATAATTTACTGTAATAAAGGTGTGACACATCAGAGTTCTGGTAAGAGACTGCTCTTTATTTTCTGGCTCCTGATATATGCCATGGGACAGAGTTACAAAACGATTATATCCTTATCACATAGCAGGGGTTTATTACCTATTGACTATCGTTACATTTACTACCATCTTTAAACATTATGTGGAACTGCAGGAAATGTAAAATTTGTCAATGTTTTGTACCCCATTATTATTTGTGCTAACTTGGACCTCAGGTTTTACGCATTTGCAAACCCAATGCAAATAATTATCTAACTGCATTTAGTTTATACACTTATTTTATACATTTTTCCAAGACAGTGAAGGGTCAAACTGAGTACATTTTTTAAATGCTAACAATTGCAAAGTAGTATCTGAATCAGGTACAATCCACCACTCACCTTCTGTCTGGTAACTATTCCCCTTCCCTAACCAGGCAAATAACAAGTCTCCTCTCCCGCAACTACCAATAAAATATTTCAGAGTTGCATTTTTTTTAAAACAGCTGTAGGGTTTTACAAAGTATTTCATAGAATCATAGAATATCAGGGTTGGAAGGGACCCCAGAAGGTCATCTAGTCCAACCCCCTGCTCAAAGCAGGACCAATTCCCAGTTAAATCATCCCAGCCAGGGCTTTGTCAAGCCTGACCTTAAAAACCTCTAAGGAAGGAGATTCTACCACCTCCCTAGGTAACGCATTCCAGTGTTTCACCACCCTCTTAGTGAAAAAGTTTTTCCTAATATCCAATCTAAACCTTCCCCACTGCAACTTGAGACCATTACTCCTCGTTCTGTCATCTGCTACCATTGAGAACAGTCTAGAGCCATCCTCTTTGGAACCCCCTTTCAGGTAGTTGAAAGCAGCTATCAAATCCCCCCTCATTCTTCTCTTCTGCAGGCTAAACAATCCCAGCTACCTCAGCCTCTCCTCATAACTCATGTGTTCCAGTCCCCTAATCATTTTTGTTGCCCTTCGCTGGACTCTCTCCAATTTATCCACATCCTTCTTGAAGTGTGGGGCCCAAAACTGGACACAGTACTCCAGATGAGGCCTCACCAATGTCGAATAGAGGGGAACGATCATGTCCCTCGATCTGCTCGCTATGCCCCTACTTATACATCCCAAAATGCCATTGGCCTTCTTGGCAACAAGGGCACACTGCTGACTAATATCCAGCTTCTCGTCCACTGTCACCCCTAGGTCCTTTTCCGCAGAACTGCTGCCTAGCCATTCGGTCCCTAGTCTGTAGCTGTGCATTGGGTTCTTCCGTCCTAAGTGCAGGACCCTGCACTTATCCTTATTGAACCTCATCAGATTTCAGTCCTGTCACCCATTTGGAGCAATGTCTAACGGTAGAACTAGAGTACAATTATATCAGAGAACTCTCCTGCATCACAGCTAGTACTATGTGGCTGAGCTATGATAGACTATGTAACCCACAGGCCAAATCTCAGGGCCAGCATGAGTGAGCTCCATGGCTGTTGAAGATGCCAGATGCTGAAGAAAGAATCTAACTCTTTCCTTACCGGAGGCTACATAGCAATCCAATCCACCTGTGTCCTTGAGGATGTGGTTGGGGAAGCACTGAGCATGCTCAGTGCCTCAACACTCACTGGCCAAAAGACATCTGTCTCTGGCACATGGGCACCATTAGTGGAATGCGCCTGTGGACAAGCACTCAAAGGAGAAGATACGGATTCTTCCATGTTGAAGAATGCAGCAAGCAGCCTCCGAAGAACTTTAAAGGGTGTTTCACATCCCTTACAGGTCTCCAAATCAGAGTGCCAGCCAGTAAATAACAAAGGGCCACTAAGCTAAAGAAACGCTCCCTCCAATGCAGTTGGGGGGTGAGGCATGGGGAGAACTACTTTCCAGGGTGAACCATTTCCGTTTTAACCTTTTGTAATATATGCACTATATTCCCAGCCCTTTCTTTCCCCACACCCCTACAAGAGAAACAACTGAGGGCTGCAGCAGCCACTGTGGCCCCAGTGGGATTCAGAGAATCCAGGAGCCACATAGGGTTGCTCAGTTCCCAAATGCCCGAACAGCTCTTCCCCCTGCCTCTGCCCCTTCACACTGTGCCTGAATAGCTCTAGCATCAATGGTGCCAAGAGTAACTATGCAGCAAGAAGGGACTATTGCTCCTTTTACAAGAGTGTAACCAGGCCTGAAGTTTGGCCTCATAAGAGCAAAAAGAAGGTAGCCCAGACCCAGCCTATACATGTATGCTTCTGAGTTCCCTCCTCAAGACAGGGACACTCTTTGTTATGTGTACAGTGCCAGCCCCATTGGGCCAGCCGGGCTGGAGCACCAACAGTAGCCACCATCCCCATCTGGGGGAAGCAGGACTCTTAAGGGAGAGAGACGCTAGGCTGCTGTGAAGAGCAGCTTAGCCCATGGTGATGAAAAGGATCTTGGGACCTTAGAGGAGAAAATGTGATTGTGTGTTGGGAGGTGGGGAAATTGATTGATTTTGAAGAACAGGGAAGAGGATATATTTTTAGGGCAGGAGTTGGTATTCTAGGGGCAGAACTGATTGTGTGGGGTGGGGATTCAAATCTGAAAGTGAGAGGAAATAATGTGTAGGGAATACTTGGATAATGAGGGTGATTGTTGGGGAGTGAATTGTACAGTAAGTTATTTTGCTTGTGGGGGAGCCATTCATAAACTGCCTCCCTGTCCTCGGCTTGTATTAAAGAGTTCACTTCACTATGAGGAGGAAGGGACCTCCAAGGAAAGGGAATATGGTATAAGGGACAGGGCAAGATATTCCTACTCCTAACTGCCCAATTTTAAAATGCCACTCCTACCTCCCACCTGATTCCCTCATTCCCACATGCCCTATTCCTTCTCACTGCTTGCCAATTTCCTCTTGCCAATCCCTCCCTCTAGCAACCCAATTCTGTATCTGATCTGCCCCATACCAAAGAATCTTCCAATTCCAACATCATCTGATATCTTCTCCTAGTAAAGACAGTTCACCAAAAACATTCTTCTGGCTCTTAGAGTAAAAGCAGAGATTAAAAGAACATTCATCCCTTCACCATGAACTGAATATCATCCCATTACACATGCACACTTGATTCCCATGCAGGCCCCATAAGTAAAATGTATGTAAACACCATTTCTCCTTCCCTCTCTAACTTGTATAGGCAGCCTACCTCTTTCCATCTCCAGTTTATTCTGTACACTGAACTATGATTTTTTTTTTAATAACTGGTAACAAACAATACTAAAGCACACCTAAGAACTTTCAAGTTTCATAAAAGCTACGAAGATACTTCCTATGACGTATAAGAGATTTCTTAAAGGATAATACTTTAAACAGCTTTCTGAATAGTGATAGATTAATAGGCCATGCAACAGACTGAATAGTAGAAATAGGAAAGCAGTAATCAAATTTGGGTTGTAGATAATGTACAGAAAATAGAGCTGAAGCTATTCCTGTCATAGTCCTCTTCCTTCTTCAAAAAGATGTTAACAATGAAGATTAAAAACCAAAACAACAACAAAAAAATCTCTGGGAGTTTATGCCAAATGCCGTATCTTTAATTTATGTATAAAGGGACAATTTTTAAATGCTTGTGACAAACTAGCCTAGCTGGCAGGCAGTCTATCCCTCCATGCCAGATAATATTTACTTCTGTGTGATAATACGAGTTACACAGCATACTGAGGGAAGAGTGGGGATAAAATTTTCAAAAGCAGCTCAGTGATTTAGTGATCAATGCCTAAATCCCATTAAAAGTCAATAGGCACTTTTGAGAATATTGCCCTAATCTCAAGGATATGCTAGATCAATGAGAATATTCTTGTATTCCCAACCCTACTCCATATTACAATACTTGTTCATTACAAGTGGTTTTGGTCATATGTATGAGCAACCTGAAAAGATACAACCAGTTTAGAATCAGTAACCCAGAACTACATTAATTAATCACTGATTTGACAATTTGCACCTGGGTTCTTTGAGGTCAAATGCCAGAGTGAATAATGAGGCACAAGATTTTTATGTAACTTTTTTGTCACAATACTTACTAGAGACTGACTATTCCTTTACAGCTTTATCCTGCAAGTGCTGACTGCCTTCTGTGAGATGAGAGTTGAGGGCACTTAGAACCTCATATGACCAGCTCTTTGAAGAGAATATTCATCTAAAACAAGCATAAATTCTTATCTTAAAACAAAGGTTCTTTTTTAGCATGTCTACTAACCAGACTAAATTAAAGGCACTTTTTGGTATATAAAAAGTTTAAAGCTTCCTTTTACTATCTCTTTCCAGATGCAACTACAATGAATCCTCTTTACAGAATGATGTATGATGAATAGTGGTGTACTTACAATACCAGGAATTAAATCTATTTCTAGTGACTTCTAGCCTGATTTTCTGAAGTTCTGAGCATCCATAAATCCCACGTAAATCAAGAGGAGCTGCAGGTGCTCAGCACCTTTGAACAATCAGACTGTAAATGCTTGTCTCTATATTATAACAAACATTTTTAAATTAAAAAATGTTTTATTATGGTCAGAGTTTACATTTTTGGTAGAATGTGTTAGCTAACCTGCCATCATAATCACTCTTGTAGTGTCTCAGAATTTTTTTAAATTAAAAATGTATACTAAATGTTTAATACACTATGGTAGCTGCTGGTCAAAATTAGTATACCACAGAATAAAATTCATGATAAACTCACTTTGGAACGATTTATACAAAGCAGTAAATAAATAATTTGCACTTCAGTCTCATTAAAAAGTAAAACAGTACTTCACACCACAGTATCATCCTATCTAGATAATATAAACTTGTTATCCTTTATTGCATCATGATTTGAAGATAACATTTTAAGATTAAGTAAAATATGTAAACAAACAGAAAAATTAGATTTACTTCCTTTAATATTGAACAACCAAAGTTTCTCTTTTGTACATAATCCATTTTTAAGATAATATAATTAGCACTTCCAGCATTAACAGTCTGTATTTACAATGAATGAGCTGGACAGGGAATCTAAATATGGAGAATCTTCACATCTGTATGAAATGCAAATCAATATGCAAAGATTTACAGTAGGCTCAACTCCAAGATTCTTCTATTTATGGGAGACAATTAAAAATGCTTTACTTTCTTTATTACCTGTAAGGGTTCCTGAAATGATTTTGGTATAATGTTTTAAACATTTGAAATCTTCAATAATGCCTTCATTATTTTGCACATTATATTAAAAATTCATTCCAATACTTCTACATCAGCGTTTGCTTTTTGTAGACTGGTTGAAATCTGATGAAAGGATAATGAGGAAATTTACTATGTAATCCTAATTTCATATTCCTGGATATATAATGGGTTGAGAAGATGGTGCTGGTCTATTCCACGGGTCATGTACACAAAAGTTATGCATGTTTTAAAACGTTCTTCACTCTTGCATAAAATGTGTACAGAGTATAAATGAGCAGGAAAACATCAAAGTTTTTATGGATTGCAGCTGGCATGGACCTTTGTTGATTGAAAATAAAATATCATTTGCTCTATTGTTCTTGTAGCAGTGTTAGAAGTTAATCATCAATCCCTGGTGTTTCACCCTGTTGTATTCTGGAGGCTATTCTGATGGCTTCTTCCAAAGACTGCTGCTCTCCAAGCTGAAACAATGGTATGTGAAAAACATAAATTGATCAAAAACGTTGCATGAGATAGATCACTGTTTTCTTATGAGAGAAAGGGGGAAAAGCAAAAACTACACCAGTCAATCCTCCTTTCTGCAGTAATTCTGATAGCCAGTATGGTCACATTTTTCTGAATAATATGTACAAGCAGTTATCTAATCAGTTATCAAAATGAAAATACACCCGAGGAATTAAGCTCAGTTTGCTGAATGGCCTTCAGAGTCTTGGTGCACTGCAAACAAAATTTCACCACATGCATTAGAGATAATCTTTCAACTTGGCAGATATTAAAAGAAACTGCTAAGATAAGGTTTTCAGCAAGCCAGGCAGGTGCTAAATAATGACCTATTAATACTCACAAGCCAAAATGTATGATACCACTTTTCAGCATATAAACAAGACTTTGGGAAGAATGGCATATATATTTTTTTTAATACAAGTGGCAAAATTCAAGTTGATGCAATCAAAAAGTTGGAAAATAGTGATGACAGTGCTCAACACAGCAACAGTTTAAAAAAAGAAGACTCTTGTGGCAGCAGCTACAGGACCTTCAGTATAACTGTATCATTGTTAGAAGCCATTCCATCAAACTCCAATTTTTTGTTGTTGGAAATGGTTCTCAAAGTATTCTATATCAGTGAACTCACGGCTGAAAAAGTAATCTTTAAATTGTACTAACCTGCCCATTAGCCATTACCAAGTTGCACAGAGGGTGAAGACAAAGACAGACGACTAGATCTGGGAGGATAGTTCCCTAGTCCAAGTAAGTGTGTTTTTTATAGTCACCAGATGAGAAATTCTGGCCATACTGCAGTCAATGAGAGCAATGACAGTCTCATTTGACTCCAACAGGACCAGGATTTCACCCTCGACATGTATCATTCTACTGGCCTCAACAATATTTAGATATCAATGGAACACATTTATTAGTATAGAGCAAACTACGGCCTGCGGGCCACATCCGACCTGCGGGACCATCCTGCCCGGTCCCTGAGCTCCCGGCCACAGAGGCTAGCACCCGCACACTGGCTCGCCGCTCCTGCCAGGCAGCGCAGCGCGTGGCTGTGAGCTCCTCCTGCTCAGAGCAGCATGATAAGGGGACAGGGAGTGGGGGGTTGGATAAGGGGCAGGGGGTGGTTGGATGGGGCGGAGGTTCTGGGAGGATGGTCGGGGACGGGAAACGGGGGGTTTGGATAGGCATGGGACTCCCAGGGGGCCTGTCAGGGGTCAGGGCAGTCAGGGGACAGGGAGCGGGTGGGGGGGGTCCTGGGAGGGGGCGGTCAGGGAACAAGGAGCAGAGGGGAGTTGGATGGGTCGGTGGTTCTGAGGGGGGCAGTCAGGGGGCAGGAAGTGGGAGGGGGTGGATAGGGGGCAGGGGCAAGGCTGTTTGGGGAGGCACAGCCTTCCCTACCCAGCCCTCCATACAATTTCGCAATCCTGATGTGGCCCTCGGGCCAAAAAGTTTGCCCGCCCCGGTATAGAGGGATGGTGGAGGAATTGTTCTAAAGTGGTAACTATGGAATTTTCTACCTTTGCTATATATTCGAAACTTTTATTAATATAGATTTTCCTCTGCATCTAAAGACTATCAGAAATTATGTATTACTTTGATAAAGGCTATGAAATTAGTGAAAGTAAGATGTTCAGAAAGAACATGATACAACAGAGGAAATAAATGGATTTGCCTATAAAAAGGCCAGTATATAAATACTACCAGAAGTCTGCAAACCTGACACTTTTGCCTCACAATGTGATAAATTTTCTTTTTCTCTGGCAGCACATGGTCAGTTTGTTACCTGGCGGGAGCTGAAAAATGTACACACTCCTGAATCCTAATTAACTTTTGAATATTGCAGATTCAGAATATTTATTCCATCCAGTAAACATGGCATTGAGAGTGATTTTCACTGTATCCCAAATACTGGCAGTTAGGAACATAGTCTATCAGATATTCCAAAGAGACACTGGCAGGCTACTTATGCACTTTAATGTTCTTGATAAGCAGTTAAGGAAATCAGTAAGCCTGGGCATTGTTTCAAGTTTCTGTGTGGAAAGAAATAATACGTTTTCAGGTATGAAAGTGTTCAGTTAATCCTGCTTTCCATATGCCCTGCCAGTTCTAGAAATAGGAAAACTAATAAAATTTAGGAGATCATAGTATTATTATTCTCCAGTAAGTATTTAAGAGTAATTTTTCAAAACTAATTTACAGCATATGAGACACATTTTATGGGGTACATTTTCAGCCCGGTATGTGGGAATTTAGACATGTGAATCCTATATTATATTCCTTTTTGGGGGGGTTGTTATACCTTAAATTTAAACTAGTTCCATCTAACTAGTATTACTGGAAATGTAAGTCTAGTATTCATTAAACAGGCTTTCCTAGACTGATTTGCCAGTGTATTTCAATTCTGACCCAGAGTGATAACTTCTGTGAGTGAAAGGGCCATTTGTTTTCCTTGCCCATTCAATCACTGGACACTCTGCTGAGGGTGCCAAGATGAGCTAATTACACTATTGCTTTTTGTTATTTGTATAACTAATTTCAGAGGGACCATTAAAATGCCCTCACATAGTACCCAATTTTAATCAATACCAGTTTAGGCAAAATTAGAACCAATGTCCTAGAACTGAAGGTTCTGTAATTCATTACCATTCAAATTATATTCCTTTCCTCATGAACCAAAGTGACAATGACATCCTCTCATACTCAGACCTCCAACGGAAATAAAAGGAAATAACCTGTAATAAGAGCTCTTTGAAAGCTGTATGCATCTGAGGACACAAAATATAGTTCTCATGGGAGTGTCACCTTCTGAGTAATCATAAGTTTGGAAGCTTTTAATCTCTCTGTTAGCTTTATCAAATATATATAGTTTTGAGTGGTCAAAACACTTCTGAAGAGTTACCGATTGTGACCCAGGGAGCCTCTCAAATACCAATTGGCAGAGGGCACACCATACCATAGCTCTTATCAGGCCTGACACACTCATTGCCCCAACTCACTGTTGTCATAACCTGTATCTTTACCATGTAAGATGATGTCATATGCAAATTAGTCACATGCTGGTCCTTAATATTATTGTGTACGTACTGGCAGTGTGTAAAGAATTATAGACGTGGGCTGGAAATTTGTTCCTAAAATGTGTTTCGTAGGTAGTGCCTGAGCCCAGCCCATCTTAGACAAAGGAACGTTGTTTTGCCCAGTTTGACCACGTCTCCAATGTAAATTAACCAAGGTGAGATCAAAGACAATGAAAAAGGCATTTACATGTAAGGTAAACAAAGTCATCAGGTGAGCAATTGGCAGAAGATTAACAATCATGACAGGGGATTGTGGCTGCACCACCAAGACGCCTTCCTGCCTCTTGAAACAAGGTCAATGAACTTTGGGAAGATATAAGCAGAAACAAAAAGCCATCTTGTTATCCATCATAGGACGGAGACAAAGGGCCAGAGCTCTTGTAATCTGAGAAAGTTGGATCCTTCAACCAAGGGGGACAAAGTGTCTGGGAACTGACTCTAGATGAGGAACCTGCTTAAATAGAGATTTTAAAAGTTTTAGTCACTACAAAGCGTGTTTTGTTTCGTTTTACTTGTAACCATCTCTGTGCCTTCTATTCTTACTTATTATCACTTAAATATCTGTTTTTTGTTAATAAACTTGTTCTTGTTTATTATGAAACCATCTCAGTGCTGTATATTAAACTGAAGAGTAAAATCCTCAGCCAAACTACCAGACTGCTGTGTGTGTTCTGTCTCTTTGGAGGCAATGACCATAATAACTTCTGTGAGGGACCAGTGAAGCTCTGGACACTACAAGGGGGATGGTTTTGGAGAGACTCGGGACTAGAAAAGCTGCTGGAGTAACCAGGCTGGTGGAAGCCAGGGTGAGCCCATTGTGCTGTGAGCAGGCTGCTGATGTCAGGGCTCTGAGCCAAAGCTGAGCAGTACAGAAGCACCCAGTGTTAAAGGCAGGCGGTAACACAACCCATTGCTGGTCTGGGTGATCCCCCAAAGCATCCCACTGATACACTCAGGTAAATATCACAAAATATATTTTGCACGAGCAACATAAAACTGGTGCATACTTATTCAGTATTTCCTTTCCATTCATTACTAATTACTAAAATATTTTTTACCGATATTTATCCTAATCTGGAGATTTTCAGGTACTTTCTCTTCCTTTTACCTCATCTACTTTTTGATACCTATTACTGAAATAACAAATACCCCTATTTTCTTCTGACTCTGCTTTTACCCAAACAGTACTTGTTACGTGGATAAAACAGAAGATGCGATTTCTGGGGATGTCAATCCTGCACAAATCTAGATACTGATTTCAATGGGTGGTTTCAGTATTGGTATTCTGAGCCATAAATAACACAGAATCAGTCTGCCAAGGAAATCATTTCAATCCCTTTATCTAGTCCTGGCAATGTAAATTGGGGAGTTTGGAATTTCTGACCATCCCAAAATATAATCTTGAAGGATGGATAGCAGGCCTTCTCACTGAAGGCCTGTGCCTCTGGAATATTCTCTCCATCAATATACAGGAAAATGTATTAATATGGTACTTTTCCAAGTATGGCTCAATATGCCTCAGTATTTTTAACTAATTTTACAATTTGATAGGTGCTATTTTTATGTTTGAAAGAAGGAAATAAGGATGTTTGTTATTTCTGCATCCATGCTAGTATTTTTTATTTATTTATTTAAGTATTGGGCCAGACTGCCCTTTATTTTGGGGTGGGAGGGTGGAGATAAGTTTGTTAGTTATTTCATTAGGTGCCCAGAGACCACTGTACACAGGGCACACACTAAATAAAAATGCATTATTATCTTACCTGCACTGCAATTTGCGTTCCATTGGATGTAGCCAACAATGTAACAGGCCTGGTTTCTGTAGTCACTAAGTGATGCCCATGTTGCTGATGTCCCATTTCTGATGAGGCACTATGGAATGCTAAGTCTTGAGCCACTATAGCAACCTTTAAGGCAAAGAAAAAAATCTGAAATTTAAAATTTGTTTCTATAATCTCAGTTGAATGTTAACTTCAGGGCCTATCTAGGACAATTTACTATTCTAACTTGATTCAACAATGCAATCTAAGAGACAGACAAATATGATCAACTTTTTTTAAACCAACACCGCCATCATCATGTTCATGCTCTTCTTCAATCTTATCTGTCATGACCTCTCAAAAGATGCATCTGAAGAAATGGGGTTTTTACCCATGAAAGCTTATGCTCAAATAAATCTGTTAGTCTTTAAGGTGCAACCGGACTCCTTGTTGTTTTTGTGGATACAGACTAACATGGCTACCCCGATTCTCAAAAGATGGATATCCTCAAGGATCAGAGCTTAGAATTAAGGGAGATACTATGAGCTAGTCATCAGATGTTACCTCTTTCAGTTCTGAGAAATAGAAGACTGAATTCACATTTAAATTTAACTCTCTCCTTTGGCAGCCTAATAAGGTACCCCAGAAAAGCTCAAATTCTTTTATATTTTCAAAATTTAAATAGAGAAGATTGCATTATTTGCACATGGGCTTAGAATGTTTGCTTAATTTGTGATTTATAGATCCATAGTTCTATAATAATTAATAAATATTCTCATTTGCAAGCACACCTTTAAAACAGATATAATAGGGGATCATTTTACAACATTTGAATACATTCTGAAAAACAGGGATTAGGGAATTTCATAACTAAATTTCTATATATCTTTCTGAAAAAAAAATCTAACGTTTTGCAGATTAAAGGCAAAAAAGTGCAGTAAAATTTGCCAAAAAAAAAAAAAAAAAAGTATTTTTTATTCTGCTTAAGGAAATGTTGTCCCTTAATGGGATTTGCAGGAGATAAAGAGCCAGGACTAGTTCTGGATTTTATTCCCAGCTTTGTCACAGGTTTGAAGTATGATTTGGGCATGTCACAACCTTTCTGTGCTTTATTTTACGCATCTGTAAATTGGTTCTCTCATCACTAGGTCACAGGTTGTTTTGAGGTTCAACTAATTAATGTATATAAAACTCAGAGCCTTTCATGTAAGGCAGTACAGAACAACGCATTACCATGTTATTATGAAAGGAATGATATAGTCATGTATGGAAATCTTTGCTCTAATCAGATATGTTTGTGTGAAGCAGATAATAGTTCAAGTGTCTTTGTGTATATATTTAAAAATATCTCAGAAAAAAAAGACAGGTATGCAGAAAAACATTTTACCTGCTGTCCTTCAGTGCCCTCCGCAGTTACCATTGCAACAGAATGCGTTCCTGCAGAAGAAATGACTGCATCATGGGCTGGGACTGTGATGGTGGTGCCATCTTGTGTTACCATAGTGATAGTATTTCCAATGGCCTGCATGTCAGCCTGAGATATGTTGACCTAAAACAATGTAATTTTTGAATTAAAACAAATTTATTTTAATTGCTGATTGAGTCTTAAATGAGTTTTAAACTTTGGGTCATATGGCAATGTGTTTTCAGACAACAATCCAAGATTTGTAAATGTTTCCAAATAAGAGTTTAAATAAAGACAACACAAACTTAAAATGTAACAGTGTTTATAAAATACTCTTCTGCCATCTGGTAGCACAATTTCTTCGTCAACGAACAACAAGCCAGAACTATCCTTAAGAAGGCAGCCAATTCTCAGTAACATTGAAGAATTTACTTTATCCAGCCATCACATTTAAGCTAAACTGGCTATAGACTCGAAAAGCCATCACCACTGTCCTGCTGTGGTTATTCCTGCATTTCCTCCAAACTGCTTTTCTTCCCCAAGCCTTCTTGAACAAAGTATCACCATCCCAGCTCTTTTACTGGTTGGAATCCATTATCCCACAATCTTTCAGAGGTTTCCTAATTCATAATGCATGTTTACAGAAATAAAACTAAACTACAATGGATAGGTAGCAGCAGCATATATCCTCTTTCAGCCAGAGATCTGCTTAGAAGTTCTGTTTTAATTAGATCACGACCAAATTAACCTCAGACATTACAAAGTGTCCATGGAAGTGTCTTGCATAAGGAACAGTATAACTAAAAGTTTCACTAGAAGTGTTGGAGATGTGAACTCAACATAATACCATTTGTTTGGTCTTAATAGAAGCATCAAACACGCCTGCATTTTCATTTGGTTTAGAAAATGCTGGTAAAACATCACTGTAATTTTTCTTAAGAATTCAAAGACGTAAGTATTTATTTTATGTTTTCAGTCTCACATGCATTACCAAACAGAAAAGAAATCCAAAAATGAAAATCAAGTTGGGGTGTAAGAACAAGTGCAAAGAATTTCTGGGTTAGGGCTGCCACACTCAAAAGCCTTTGGTCATAAAAAAAAAATACACTACAGTAATGGTCTCAAACACTACAACACTCAAACACTACTGATCTTTGCACTGGTCTACACTATGAGTTTAGGTCGAATTTAGCAGCATTAGATTGATTTAACCCTGCACTCATCCACACGACGAAGCCATTTTTGTCGACTTAAAGGGCTCTTAAAATCGATTTCTGTACTCCTCCCCAATGAGGGGATTAGCGATGAAATTGACATCACCGGGGTAGTGTGGACGCAATTCGACGGTATTGGCCTCCGGGAGCTATTCCAGAGTGCTCCATTGCACCACTCTGGATAGCACTTTCAACTCAGATACAGTAGCCAGGTACACAGGAAAAGCACCAGGAACTTCTGAATTTCATTTCCTGTTTGGCCAGTGTGGCGAGCTCATCAGCAGAGGTGACCAGGCAGAGCTCATCAGCACAGGTGACCATGCAGTCCCAGAACTGCAAAAGAGCTCCAGCATGCAGGGCCACCCAGAGGATTCAGGGGGTCTGGGGTCTTCGGCGGTGGGGGCCCTTCCGCTCTGGGTCTTCGGGGCACTTCGCTGAAGACATGGAGCAGAAGGACCCCCGCCGCCGAATTGCCGCCAAAGACCCGGAGCGGAAGAAGCGGCAGCGGGTGCTTCACTCTGGGTGTGTTCAGCGGCACTGAAGGACCTGTTGCCGAAGTGCTGCCAAAAACTCTCCTGGGGTCCCCTGTGGGGCCCGGAGCAAACTGCCCTACTTGTCCCACTCTCTGGGAGGCTCTGCCAGCATGGACCAAACAGGAGGTAGTGGATCTGATCGCTGCATGGGGAGACAAATCTGTGCTATCAGAACTCTGTTCCAAAAGATGAAATGCCAAAATATTTGAAAAAAATTTCCAAGGGCATGATGGACAGAGGCTATAACAGGGATCTGCAGCAGTGCCGCGTGAAAATTAAGGAGCTCTGGCAAGCCTACCAAAAAACCAAAGAGACAGGGATCTTCCCTGATACTAGTCACGTGGTGGGAGGAGGGATGAAGTGATCATCCCAGAGAATTGGGTGCGTGTGGGGGGTTAGTTGGGTTTGTGCTGCACGTTAACCTGAAAACCGCAGCCCCTCTTTTTAAATGGCCAACCCAACGGGTGCTTGGTATGGGAAAGGAGGACACTGCTGTTTGAAACCATTCCCACATGTTATGAAGGTTGAAGAAGCCGAAAGACTGTGGCTTACCATGGCTGCCTGCAAGCCGAATTCTGTTGCGAGGCCCTGTGTGTGTGATCTCTCACACCAGACTGGCAGACCCTCAATACAAGAGGCAAAATGCGATGTTGTACCAAAATCACATGTGCTATGTAATGTTAACAGCTTGGTTCACCGTGAAAGAGTCTACCCATTGTTCTCTAAAAATGTGTCTTTTTAAATACTACTCTCCCTTTTTTTCCTCCCGCAGCTGCAAATGTTTCAACACTCCCCCATCATCTCCGTCCCAGAGGCTAGCGCTGATAAGAAGGCAAAAAAACTGCACTTGCGATGAAATGTTCCCTGAGCTCATGCAGTCCTCCCGCACTGAAAGAGCTCAGCAGAATGGGTGGAGGCAACCAAAGGTAGAGCCCAGGAAAGCAGAAAATGAATGCGAGGACAGGAGGGACGAGCAAGATGAGAGGTGGCGGCAACATGATGAGAGGAGGCAGAATGCAATGCTAAGGCTACTGGAGGATCAAACTAATATGCTCCAGTGTCTGGTGGAGCTGCAGGAAAGGCAGCAGGAGCACAGACCACCACTGCAGCCCCTGTGTAACTGCCTGCCGTCCTCCCCAAGTTCCATATCCTCCTCACCCAGACGCCCAAGAACATGGGGTGGCAGCTCCGGGCACCCAACCACTCCACCCCAGAGGACTGCCCAAGCAACAGAAGGCTGGCATTCAATAAGTTTTGAAGTGCAGTGTGGCCTTGTCCTTCCCTCCTTCCCCACCCCTCCCGGGCTACCTTGGCAGTTATCCCCCTATTTGTGTGATGAATTAATAAAGAATGCATGATTTTGAAACAACAATGACTTTATTGCCTCTGCCTGCGGTGATCGAAGGGAGGAGGGCAGTTGGCTTACAGGGAAGTAGAGTGAACCAAGGGGGTGGGTTTTCATCAAAGAGAAACAAACAGAACTGTCACACTGTAGCCTGGCCAGTCATGAAACTGGTTTTCAAAGCTTCTCTGATGCGCAGTGTGTTCTGCTGTGCTCTTCTAATCGCTCTGGTGTCTGGCTGTGCGTAATCAGTGGCCAGGCGATTTGCCTCAACTTCCCACCCCGCCATAAACGTCTCCCACTTACTCTCACAGATATTGTGGAGCACACAGCAAGCAGCAATAACAATGGGAATATTGGTTTCGCTTAGGTCTAACCAAGTCAGTAAACTGCACCAGCGTGCTTTTAAACATCCAAATGCACATTCTACCACCATTCTGCACTTGCTCAGCCTACAGTCGAACAGCTCCTGACTACTGTCCAGGGTGCCTGTGTATGGCTTCATGAGCCATGGAATTAAGGGGTAGGCTGGGTCCCCAAGGATAACTATAGGCATTTCAACATCCCCAACAATTATTTTCTGGCCTGGTCTGCAGTTATTTCCTGCAGCTGTTCAAACAGACCAGAGTTCCTGAAGATGCGAGCATCATGTACGTTTCCCGGCCATCCCACGTTGATGTTGGTGAAAAATCCCTTGTGATCCACCAGTGCTTGCAGCACCATTGAAAAGTACCCGTTGCGGTTTATGTACTGGCTGCCAAGGTGGTCTGGTCCCAAGATAGGGATATGCGTTAGGGAATCCCATTGCAGCAAAGCCATCCACTATGACCTGCACATTTCCCAAAGTCATTACCCCTGACAGCAGCAGCTCAGTGATTGTGCTGGCTACTTGGATCACAGCAGCCCCCACAGTAGATTTGCCCACTCCAAATTGATTCCCGACTGACCAGTAGCTGTCTGGCATTGCAAGCTTCCACAGGGCTATTGCCACTCGCTTGTCAACTGTGAGGGCTGCTCTCATCTTGGTACTCTGGCGCTTCAGGGCAGGGGAAAGCAAGTTAGAAAGTTCCATGAAAGTGCCCTTATGCATGCGAAAGTTTTGCAGCCACTAGGAATCATCCCAGACCTGCAACGCTCTGCGGTCCCACCAGTCTGTGCTTGTTTCCCGGGCCCAGAATCGGCGTTCCATGGCATGAGCCTGCCCCATTGCCACCAGGATGTCCAAATTGCTGGGGACCGTACTTTGAGAGAAGTCTGTGTCCATGTCCTCATCACTCTCGTCACTGTGCTGCCGTCACCTCCTCGCCTGCTTTTGCAGGTTCTGATTCTGCACATACTGCAGGATAATGCGCGAGGTGTTACAATGCTCATAACTGCCGCGGTGATCTGAGTGGGCTCCATGCTTGCTGTGGCATGGCATCTGCAGGAGAGCAGAGTTGCAGCAGAAGTGGTCGCTGACGACGGTAGTGAGGATGCACTCCGCCGACTTAATGCGCTTAGTGTGGATATATACAATCGACTGTATAAAATCGATTTCTAAAAATGGACTTCTATAATATTGACCTAATTTCATAGTGTAGACATACCTCCCCATCTGAATCAAAGAGTATTTTTCAGATCTAAATACATATATCAACTCCTTGCCCTGCTGAAATATAAAAAGCACGGATTTTCCCAGATATGTCTTGGTGGTGGTGCAGGCCCCAAACAAGAAATAAACAGATGAACTTCTTATGGCAAGATCCTCTCTCAACTAAGTTCTTTATTTACCACTTAAATGACTTAAATGAAAACAAACTTTCTGCAGAGATCTTTGTGCTGAGGGCAGTGCACTTCTTGTTCCCTCTTGGCAGTGACTGAAGACGGCTAGTGATGGGAACTGGCCAGCAGCACTAGAACTGGCAAGCCCCTGCATTCAGAGGGAAGATTCAGAAGGTCAGGGAGTCTGTACAGATATAGGTGAGTAAAGCCTGGACCTGTGAGATCATAACAGCTTATAAAGGAATTTCAGGAAGCCTCAGAAATCAGGCTCTATGCAAAGAAGTTCTTATTATGGGGTGTGTCTGTGGCAGTGGGGGTGAGCAAAATGAGCCTGCAAAGCTTCTAAGGCCTTCCAACCCTGAGAGAGGGAACTGATCAATTAAACAGTAATAAGTCACCAGGACCAGATGGCATTAACTTAAGAGTTCTGAAAGAACTCAGATATGAAATTGCAGAACTACTAACCGTGGTATGCAACCTCTCTCTTAAATCAGCCTCTGTATCAGATGACTGCAGAGTAGTTAACGTAACATTTATTTTTTTTAGAAGGCTCCAGATGCGATCCTGGCAATTATAGGGCAGTGAGCCTAACTTCAGTACAAGGCAAATTGGTTGAAACTATAGTAAAGAACAGAATTATCAGATATATAGATAAACACAATATCCTGGGGAAGAGTCAATATGGTTTTTGTAAAGGGAAAATGTGCCTCACAAGTATATTAGAATTGTTTGAGGGAGTCAACAAGAATGTGGATAAGAGTGATCTAGTCAATATAGTATACTTGGACTTTCAGAAAGCCTTTGATAAGGTCTCTCCCCAAAGGCTCTTAAACAAAGTAAGCAGTCATGGTATAAGAGGGAAGATCCCCAGTAACTGGTTAAAAGACAAAGGGATATGGACTAACACGACTATCCCCGATACTTGCTTAAAAGTCAGGAAACAAAGGGTAGGAATAAAGGGTCAGTTTTCACAGTGGAGAGAGAGAGGTAAATAGTGGGATTCCCAAAGATCTGTACTGGGACCTGTGCTGTTCAACAGATTCTGGAAAAAGGGATGAACTGGAAAAAGGGATGAACAGTGAGATGGAAAAACTTCCAGATGATACAAAGTTACTCAAGGTAGTTAAGTCCAAAGCTGACTGAGAAGAGTTGCAAAGGGATCTCACTAAATAGGGTGACTGGGCAACAAAATGGCAGATGAAATAAAATATTGGTAAATGCAAAGTAATTGCACACTAGAAAACGTAATCCCAACTATACATACAAAATGATGGGTTCTAAATTAACTGTTACCATGCAAGAAAGAGATCTTGGGGTCACTATGGTTAGTTCTCAGAATACATTTGTTCAACATGCAGTGGCAGTCAAAAAAGCAAACAGATTGTTAGGAACCATTAGGAAGGGAATAGTTAAGAAGACAGCAAATATCATAATGCTACTATATAAATCCATGAGACACCCAAACCTTGAATACTGTGTGCAGCTCTGATTGCCCCATCTCAAAAAGGACATATTAGAATTGGAAAAGGAACAACAAAAATGACTGGGGTATGGAACAGCTTCCATATGAGGCGAGATTAAAAAGACTGGGACTATTCATTTTGGGAAAAGAGATGACTACAGGTGGATTAAATCTTGAATGGTATGGAGAAAGTGAATAGGGATATGATTTTTGTAATCCCTTCACATAACACAGAAACTAACGGTCACCTGGTGCAAATAATAGACAGCAGGTTTAAAACAGATGTAAGGAAGCATTTCTTCACACAACGCACATTCAACCTGTGGAATTTGTTGCTGTGGGATGCTGTGAAGGCCAAAAAGCCTTTGTATGCATACTCTACTCAGAACAAACAAGGCCTAACTTGGGTATTCCAAAGGAAGACCATTCCTAAACTTATATTTATTCTGACCCAACTTTTGAAACCTGGCCCTAATACATACAAACATCCATTATTCAGGGATTTTAACTCTAATGTAAGTAAGCATAATGGAATATCTGAAGATAAATAACAGTTTTAATTCTGAATGTCCTCTTGTTAGCAAATTCTTTACTATGGTGAATACTTACATGCTGGGTCCCATCCTGGGAAATTAATGCAACTTGTTGACCCAGTCCTGACTGAGTAACTGTAGCAACTTGTGCGGAAACGACATCCTCCCCATCTACACCTGTCACATAGGTTATCTGGGAGCCTTTTAGAACATCTTCACCTTGATCTATTTCATAAAAGGAAGACAGGAGGATACGTTACATACTGCAAATACTAATAGTAATAAGAGTAAACCTAAAAACAGAAAAAGAAACTTTCTGGATAAAAAGTTTTAAATTCTGGGTTGTAACAAGGGGGTAGGGAGAGAGAGAGAAGGAAATGAAACTGATACTGAAATCAAATCAAAATGCCCCAAATGACTGTTTTACTAGGTCTGGGGCATACTTTTTAAATGGGGAATAATGCATATAAATCCTGTGCATTGAAAAGAAAATAGACATTTTGGTATTTAAGGCATATTTACTTAGTTTATAAGCAAAGAGAATATTAAAAAGGGTGACAAACAATACTGTGATTCATTTAATTAAACATTAACCTTTACATACTAAGGTTTGATGTAAACACAGTCGGCAGCCCATTAAAAAAAGTATTCATTAACGAACACACAACCTCAGAGAAGCAGAGTGGCATCATTGTGTGAGGAATGATATAACAGCATATTATCTTAACAAATGTTTAACCTTGGCAAATAGAAATCTTCCATTCTAATCTTTCCTTTGTAAGTAGCAATCAGAATGCGGCAATTTACTTAAGAGGGGTTTCACGTCAGTCTCCCATATACAAATAGTAAAACTGCTTTTCCAGTCAGGATAGATCACTTATTTACATCTACCCTGTATCCAACCCCAACACCAGCTAAAATAAGAATGTAAAAAATTATGTTTGTTTTCTTGCAATAAGAAAATGCATTTTTTCACACTCGAATCAGTCTGACTTTTTACTCTGACTGGATTTAAAGTGTCTAAAGTACCGTAAAGACCGTTTTCTAGATAGTGCTCCTACATACAGAAAAACTGCTTGGCAACAGTAAATGGACATCTTGTATGGGCTGTGCTGGGGGCAGATCCATAGAGAATAGCACTGTTGGCATTCTCAACAGCCCCACTACCCATAGGGCAGACCAGAAAGGCTGTTGTAACTTTAGGGCAGACCACTTTGGTCTCAGGAGTAGCTCAAAATCAAGAGGGTGCAAAGATAGTGTGAAGCCACTTTTTTCCCTCCCTTCTCCAGCACTGCGCCTTTAAGATTACAGCACAGACTCTCATGCATGGTGTTTTATATACTTAGAAGAATCCTTTAGGATGTAATATAAACATTTTGTCCATCCTCAGGCCTGCTTCAAAATGATATTCATAGATGGTGTGATCTAGTGGTTAGAGCACAGAAAGGCTGTTTCTGTTTTATTCTCAGCTCTGCCACTGACTTGTTTTATGACCAAGTCAATTACTCTCTCAGTGCCTGTTTACTTATCTACCTACTGTGCCTCACACAGGTATTTTGAGGTTTACTTAGTGTTTGTAAAGCACTTTAGTACTCTCAGATAAAAGATGTTAGTTAGTGCAAAGCATTAATGAAGAAAATATCACACCTGTCTTTTAATTCCCCTGACTCTGTGGAATACTGATAGTCATAGGTGTGTGCTGGATGCAATCTTTTATTTTGCTACTATGGGAGGAAGATCAGAGACTAGGAACACCAAACACAAACCTGGAGGCGGCTCAAAGAAAGCTTCCTGCTCTTCTTCAATTGGCTCTGTGTCATTGTGCGCTGTTCGCTTGTGCATAGCAAGTGTGGAAATCTGCTTGTATGTTTTCCCACAGTGATTGCAGTTGTATGGTTTGGAATGAGTATGTACAACATGGTGTTTGTATAAACTGGAATATTCTGTGAAACGTTTGTCACAGCCAGGAACCGTGCAGACATAGGGCTTCTCACCTGTAGGGAAAGACAAAAGGGATTAAGAAAATTATAACCAGGATATGCAGGAAAACCCTGACAATAAATATCCTGCCACTTTCACAGATATTTAATGGCACAATTTTACTACCACCCAGGTCAGTCAGGCATTCTCCAGCTTCCTTCCGTAATGCAGCAACAATGGTCACAATGCAATGCATGACTGTCCTCTTTAATACCAATGTGCTGCCACAATAAGCTGGCCTTACCAGACGATCTGAGGAGGCCATTCAGATCAAGAAGGACTATGCATGCTGGATCTCCTACTTTTCATGTGCCAGATATTCATACTAAAGATGAGGGCAGCTGCAATCTGCTCCACTATATGAAAACAACATATGGCCCTCCAAGCTCCTGGCAAGATGCCAGTACAGCCCTCCGTTTGGCACAGTATTCACAATTCTGCCCTAACTCTTTACATTAGCTGCCCTTCTGACTTCATAGGAAGATCTACACTTATCCTCAAAGATTAAATGTTATTTGGTCTGGTAAGTTAGAGTTCCAAACCTCAGTCTCTTTAGCTCTACAGAAATTTTATGGGATTTATATATTAAAATGATTAAGGCTAAATAGAAATGACATTCTTCACGTAAAATCAATGTAACACAAACTCAAACCCAAAAACCAGTTCACGTAGTATACAAAATCTTCAACTCCAAGAGATTTATTCATCCCTGCTAACAATGAAAAACAGGAGGATACAAAAAATGATGGCTACAGGGCTGTAGGACCCTGCACATGGATGCAGTGTTACTTCTGCTGATTCATCCTAGCAGCTAGACCAAGTGGATCCTGTTAGGTCCAGAAGAGGAGGTTACTCACCTGTGCAGTAACTGACGTTCTTCAAGATGAGTGTCCCTGTGGTTGCTCCACTCCAGGTGTTGGTGGGCCCCTGCGCCTTCGCTCCAAGATTTTTACAGCAGTACTCACATGGGCCGCACATGTGCAGTGCCTACTTAATTTGCTGACTGTCTCTCAATAGCCCGTGCGCGGCCCAGGCTCCTCAGTTCCTTTTCTACAACGGAGGCAGCTCCAAACTCTGAAGTAGAGGGGAGGAGGGTGGGTAGTGGAGCACCCAGCGACACTCATCTTGAAGAATGTCAGTTACTGCACAGGTGAGTAACCTCCTCTTCTTCGAGAGATGCCCCTGAGCTCCACTCCAGGTGGCTGAAAAGCAGTATCTCTTAAGGAGGTAGGGACTTTGGATCTGGTAAGAAAGCTGTAGACAGAACAGCTCGGCCCATTTGAATGTTGGTCTGGGGACCCTGAGTAAGAGTATAATGTTAAGCAAAGGTATGCTCTGAAGTCCAGGTGGCGGCTTTGCAAATATCTGTGAGGGGATTGTTACATAAGAATGCCACAGACATTGGCACAGATCTGGTGGAATGTGCTCTAACAGAAGTTGGAGGATTCATCTTCTTTAGTTTGTAGCATAACAGTCTGCTATCCAATTGAATATTCTCTGGGTAGAGATGGATTTACCTGTGGATCGTTCTGCAATTGAAATGAAAAGTTTAGGGGAAGCCCTAAAGGGCTTAGTCTTATCGAAATAAAAGGACAATGATCTGCACATGTCGAGTGTGTGCATTGCTGATTCAAAAGTGTTTGCATGCAATTTAGGAAAGAAAGTGGATAGACTGATAGGTTCATTGAGGTGGAAGAAGGAATGCACCTTTGGGAGAATTTACGATGCGTTCGGAGCGTGACTTTGTCCTTAAAAAATACAGTGTACGGTGGATCAGCTATAAGCGCTCCAAGTTCTCTACACATCTGGCAGATGTAATGGCAAATAAAAATGCAGTTTTCATGGACAGATGTAGGCGGGAGCACATTGCAAGAGGCTCAAATGGATGGCGCATCACGGATGTGAGGACCAAGTGCAGGTCCCAGGGTTGAGTGGGTGGTCTAATGTCCGGCTATAGCGTCTGGAGACCCTTGAGGAACCGCTTTGTGATGGGGTGGGTAAAGTAAGTAGTGTCTCCAGTCTTATTGTGAAACGCCGTAATTGCTGCTAAATGTACCTTTATGGAGCTAAAGGAGAGCCCAGATAGTTTAAGTTCTAAAAGACAGTCTAGCATTAGTGAAAGAGGGGTGGAAGCACGAGCTGTTTGCTTGGTGGAGCACCGGTGAGTGAACCTCGTCCATTTATGGAGATAGCAGAACAAAATCCACACATACCACCTATGTAACAGTACTCTTTGTACCTGTTCAGAGCAGTCTAGTTCCTCATTAGAGAACCACTGAGGAGCCATGCTTTGAGGTGCAGCATTGTTACGCTGGCGTGGTGTAGTTGACCCCTGTGTTGTGGTAATAGGTTGGGGGGGGGGGGAAGGAGTGGAATCGGCAGACAAACCGACATCTCGTTAAAAATAGGTACGTAGGGCCACCTAGGGGCTATTAGTATGACCCCGGCCCTCTCCGCTTGTACTTTTTGTAATACCCTGTGAAGAAGTGGTATCAGGGAGAATGCGTATAGGAAATTGTCACTCCATTTGATGATGAATGCGTCTCCCCCTGAGTGCTTTCCCAGGCCCACTCTGGAATAGAATTCCAGGCATTTCTTGTTGGTTGTGGTTGCAAAGTACAAATCCAGGTTTTCTCACCCTCCGCGCTCCCCGCCCCCACAAACTCACTCTCCTGCTGGTAATAGCCCATCCAAAGTGACCACTCTCTTCACAATGTGTATGATAATCAAGGTGGGCCATTTCCTGCACAAATCCAGGTTCTCTCACCCCCCTCCAAAAACCACACACACAAACTCAATCTCCTGCTGGTAATAGCTTATCCAAAGTGACCACTCTCCCTACAATGTGCATGATAATCAAGGTGGGCCATTTCCAGCATAAATCCAGGATTACCAGCAGGAGAGTGAGTTTGTGTGGGGGGGGCGGAGGGTGAGAAAACCTGGATTTGTACTGGAAATGGCCCAACTTGATGATCACTTTAGATAAGCTATTACCAGCAGGACAGTGGTGTGGGAGGGGGTATTGTTTCATGGTCTCTGTGTGTATATAATGTCTACTGCAGTTTCCACGGTATGCATCCGATGAAGTGAGCTGTAGCTCACGAAAGCTCATGCTCAAATAAATTGGTTAGTCTCTAAGGTGCCACAAGTACTCCTTTTCTTTTGAAGAAGTCCTGAAAATGAGTAAAATTATCTGCTGTTGTTGGGGGTGGGGGCATAATAGCCCTTGTCCGGTGAGGTGGAAGAATTATTATTATTTAGGAGAGGATTCAGGTGCCTCCTTGTCTGCGTGCACCATTGCCGGTTGCTCCCATCCATCCATCACAGAAGCGTGCATGAGTACAGGAGGAGATCTAGTGTCACCTCTGCATGGGCTGTGCCGGCTACTGTGGTGCCTGCTGTAGGACCCCCATGGGTTCCAGTAATGCCATTGTCTGAGGAAGGGCATGGGTGGTCCCATCCACAGGTGTCCATACCAGGGTGGTAAGACCCTAGAATATGAGGACCTCAGTCTCCTTAGTCCTATGCTAGCAGGGGTGTGAATGAGAGTGGAATGGTGTGGTGAAAAAAACTCCCTCCACTTCATCATCCTTATCACTAGAAAAGTGAGAGGAAACAAGGGACAGCTGTCAGTGCCATGCTGACGGTTCCAGTGAGAGATTGTTACCAAGTAACGGGGAATCTGGAGTTGGCGAAATTAGCAAATCGCTGGAATGAATAAATTGTGGTGCAGAGGTAGAAGGCGCCGGAATATATTGTGCTGGATGCAGCGGCGGTGCCGCACGGTCGGCCAGTGCCGATTGGTGCGGCGCCATACGCGGAGTCATAGGTGGGTGAGGTGTCGGCGCTGGGACAGCAACTGTACTTCTGTGTGGCACGGGCAGCCTCAGCTGAGTTGGCACCAAGTCCTTTGCAGTGCTGTGCGGTGCCGTATTAGAAGAGGCAGGCAACTTTAAGCCCATAGCCTTGGCACCGGAACGGTGCATACCAGCAGCAGCTGGGGTACATACGGTGCCAGAGATCCCCGGAGTATTGTACGTGCTGAGCCGTGTTCGGCACTGACGAGACAGACCTGGTAGGAGACCATTTGGATGCTGGCTGGTCTCTGTGAGGTGATGAAGCTGGCCAGTTTTTTGTTGTTTTCTTGTCCTTAGTGGACTTAGGAGGGCTGTGTCTCGAGTAGGACTCTTGATCTGCGTCAAAGGCAGGTCTGAGGGACTTCATTAGAATTAACTTGAGCCTCAGGTCTCTATCCTTCAGTAAAGCCTTCAGTTTACTGAAGTGGGCCAATTTTGGGGGGATGTGGGACTCCCCCAAACAGCAAACACATTGAAAATGGCCATGAGAGATAGGGATAGCCTCTCTGCACATAGTGCATCTCTTAAAACCTGGCGAGCCCGGCTCAGTATAAACTGTCTAACTGACAGAAAAAACTGGGAAGGAATTTTTTTATTTTATTTTTTTTAAGAGAAGAAGGGAGAAATGTAACTTATCTGACTAAAAAAAGCTAGGTAAACTGTATAAACAACTAACTATCTTAAGCGAAAAATAATTGAGTGAGACTGCTGAGCTCCATCTCAGGCCACAGATGGTAGAGAAGGAACTGAGGAGCCCGGGCCGCGTACACGCTATTGAGGTGCAGTTGGCGCATGAGGTAGGCACCGTGCGTGCGGGGCCCGCGTGAGTGCTGCTGTAAAAATCTCCGAGTGAAGGCGCAGAGGTGCACCAATACCTGGAGTGGAGCACCCGCAGGGACATCTCTCGAAGAGCAGCAGAAGATTTTGATTCTTTCCACAAGGGAGAGGGAACTAAGGGCAGGGACAGAGAACCCCAAGAGAGAAAAATTCTAGGAACAGCCAACATCAGGCTGAGGTTTGTGCTTTACATTACTTAGCAATAAAGGTGAAACTTGGGGACTAAGGGTTTGATCCAAAGCCTTTTAAAGTCTTTCCATTGTCTTCAAATGGCTTTGGATTAGGCCCTAGGTACAACTGTGTTGAGAGCAGGATGAAAAAGTCACACCTCCTCTTAAGCAGAAGTTTGATCATTTGGTGGTGTCTCCTAGGGCGAACAAGTCAATCCAGGGGTCCCCCATTGATGGAATAATGGCTCCATGATAGACCCTACAGTGACCATTTGTGGCTGGTCAAAGGAGAGAAAAGGGTTAAATATAATATCAAAACCATGACATATCACTATAAAAAACTTTCTACGCCAGTTCTGATGTGCAGCAACAACTGGTCCACCAAGGAGAAAATCACAGCAGCTAAAAAGGAAATTGCTCTTCAAACAAAATGTCACTCACGTACCTGTATGTATTCTCACATGGTTCTTGTAATTGGTTGCACTGGCAAATGCTCTCCCACATCCTGGTTCTGTACAGTAATAGGGTCTTTCACCAGTATGTGTCCTGATGTGAACTTTTCTAATATTGGATGTTGTGAATGACCTTCCACAGCCTTCAAAGGGACATTTGAATGGTCTTTCACCTGGAACAAATATAGAAATGTATATAGGTAAAGTTATAAACCACTACAAAAATAAGTAGCTGGATTGAGATTAAATTTAGGATTCTGAAGTGCCTGATTAATGATTTTTCGTGCATTTCTTAGATCATATTTTAGCCCAGTCTTACTGTGAAAGAAAACCTCACATAGAAAACATTTCAAGACAGATCAACTGGTGCAAGAAAAGAACGGTTACTTCCCGTTCAGTAACTGTGGTTTTTCAAGATACTGTAATCAGGGTGGATCCCGCTATTGGTTCACACGTGCCTTATGCATGCAGAGCTGGAATTTCTTTGAACAACAGTGTCCTTTGGGACAATGCATATATCCTGTGCCACCTCATGTTCCCATACAAGGGCATAAAGGGCAGGAGAGCCATCAGCCTCTATCAGTTCCCCCACAATTCAAAGCCAATGTTGCGGAGGACTCTGAAAACCAGGGATGTAAGGTAAGTTATGGGATCCACACTGACTACAACATCTCAAAGAGCCACAATTACTGTAGGTATTCGTTTTAGAGAATGTGTCAGTGTCCTCTGGATGGTGGGAATGAGGAGTTCCAGTTACATTAGTCGAACAATGACTGTAGCACTGCCTCCTGAACTTGGCATCTGCCCTGGCTGCCATGTCAAGGCAATAATGTTTAACAACAAAACAAAACAGTGGGTTGCTCCACATTGCAGCCATACAGATCTCAGAAACTGGAATGTTCCTGAAGTAGGTGGTAGATTCAGGCTATGCCCTAGAGCAGTAGTTCTCAAACAGGGGTCCGGAGCCTCGAGCAGGTTTCAGGTGGGCCTCCAAGCAGGGCCAACATTAGACGTACTGAGGCCCAGGGGAGAAAGCCTAAGTCTCACTGCATGGGGCTGAAGCCCAGGTCCCTGAGGCCTGCCACCCAGGGCTGAAGATGAAGCCTGAGCAATGTCGTTTCATGGGGGCCCCTTGGATTGGGGCCCCAGGCAATTGTTCAGTTACAACCCCCTAATGCCGCCCTGTCTTTTATATGTAGAAAACCAGTTATTGTGGCACAGGTGGGCCGTGGAATTTTTACAGCATGTTGGGAAGACCTCAGAAAGAGAAAGGTTGAGAACCGCTGCCCTAGTGGAATGTGCATCAGTAGGCCTGCCAACCAGTTGACAGCAAGTGGAAATACACTTTGAAATCCACTTGGAGATTCTCTGTGATCAGATGGTTTGGCCCTTAAATGGGCTGGAAATGGCCACTAAGAGGTGGGAAGACAGCTGGGAAGTATTGGTCTTTTAACGCCCTGGCAACATCCAGAATGTGGCTTCAGGAAGAAGACTAGCAAGGCAATTGATTGGTTCAGGTGAAGGATTGAGACTACCTTAAGGATAAACCTGGGATGTGGTCTCAACACCACCTTGTCCCTACAGAATGATGTGTAGGCCACACAACCCATGAGGGCTTGGAGGCTCTCTGACTCTCTGGGGTTGAAGTGATGGCAACCAGAAAGACCACCCTGATGGCACGGTGTACTGAGTAATCCAACAGTGGTAAAAGGGTGGTTTTGTGAGTTGCAGGAGGATGACAGAGATTCCACAAAGGAGTAGGGTCTCTAACTGGAGGGTAGGCATGAAGGAGGCCTTTAAGGAATTTCAATACCTTTGGATGCGAGAAGATAGACTGTGATTTTACCAAGGTGTACATACTGATATTGCTGGTAGGTGGACTTTGAAAGAGTTAAATGTCCAGCCTGTTTTAGTAGCTATGTATAGTCAAGGAACTTTGGTATCTGTACCTCTACTGGGTCCATATTATTTTAGAATACCCATAAGGAAAATCTTTTCCATTAGGTGGAAGTAAATCTTCCTGGTACAAGGTTTCGTGCTTTGGATGAGAATTTTCTTAACCTTCAGAGACCAGTCTCTTGTCAGTAGCGCTCACCCAGCCAATATCCAAGCCATCACTGCAACCACTGCAGATCTGTGTGCAAGTTCTGATCTTGATTCTAAGATATTATGTCCAGACAGGCTCAGAGGAATGGGGAGGCTACATGGACATCTGTATCTTGTTTGACAGCCAAAACTGCCTTAGCCAGTCAGGGGCTATCAGGATGACAGCAAATTTGTCTCACCTGATCTTGGATATTATCCTGGGGATTAGGGGAATCAGTGGAAAAGCATATAGCATCCCTCAAGACCACCAAAAGGAAGAAAAAGCAGCTGTAATGAGCCAAGACTCTCACCTTCTCTTAAGCAGAAGTTTGGTCATTTGGTGTTGTCTTCTGTGTCAAACCAGTTTATTGCGGGGGTCCCCCATTGATGGAATAATGGCACCATGATAGACCCTACAGTGACCATTTGTGGCTGGTCACTGCATGCCTGGTTAAGAAATCTGCCAGATCATTGCCGACCCTGGGTAGGTATATAGCAAGAAAGGTAATCTTGTGTTGGGGACACAACATTCAGCGTCAGATGGCTTCCTGGCAGAAATGGGATGATCAGGCACCTCATTGTTTGGTATGTATATAGTGCATAGTGGACATGTTGTCAGTTAGGATTTGCATTGTGGTGTTCTGCAGAACAGGCAGGAATGCTCTACAGGCTAGTCTGATAGTTCTCAGCTCCAGGACATTCATATATAAAATTTACGTCACCCAGAGACCATGTCCCTTGCACCTTCAAATGGCTCAGGTGGGCACCCAGGCTGTTCCTGCAGTGTATGTGGCAAGTGTCAGCTGGGAACCCCTTTCCACATGTTCACTGGGTCTTAGCACCAAGGGATCTCTTGTAGGACCTGAGGTAGGACAGTGGCCCTCCTGTTCATGTGATGCCTGGAGAGGGAGTACATGGACCTCAGCCACCGTTATAATGTTGGCGGTGAAGACTGGCAACAGTGTCATCTACATGCACACAAACCTGTGGCCAAAGAGTCCCAGACATGTGTGCACCACCATTTGGGGGTTCGATTTTAGGTTGTTTGCCACCCACTGGAGAGACTGGAATTGGTCTTCTGGTAGGCAGGCTCTGGCTGATGTGGAACTGATCAAAGCACCTATAAACTCTATCATCTGCGATGGTGCAAGGGATGATTTCTTCACAAGGAGTCTTAATTGAGAGAGCAGGGAAAAGATGTATCCCAAAGTTGTTGCAATCCCCTGTTGGGAACGGACTCTGATGAGCCAATCATCAAGGTACAGGTAGACATGGATTCCCTGCCTCCTTAAATGTGTTGCCACTACTGCAAAGTATTTCGTGAAGACTCTTACCGCAAAGAATCTGAAGGGGAGGATCCTCTCTGATTAATGGTTGGGCCTCACCATGTATCTTAGATTCTTTTGAGGGGCAGATGGATAGCTATATGGAAGTACACATACTGCAAGTACAGACCTCTGAACCAGTCTTGAGCTCAGAGAGATGGAGCGATGGAACCAATTGTTACTATGTTGGGCCTGAGGCAACAAATGTATTCACTGAATCCCCTCAATGGCATGAAGACCTCCTTTCTTCTTTGGAATGAGGAAATACTAGGAATAGAACTCTCTTCCCCTGAACTCTACTGATGTTTTGGTGGTGATACAGAGCATTGGCATTGCTCTGCCCGCAGATCCGATTCCTCCTGGTACTTTGGCATATGTGGTCTGGCAAGAGATGCTGATAGGTAAAGTGACCTCTTCCTCAAGTTTGGCAAAGACTGGCTGGTGGACCCCAGTAACCTTATTTAGGCCATGGAAGCATAACATACAAGTACAGTTTGTTCACCAGGTGCTGGCTAGTCCAGTGCCTTTCCTTATGAATCCGCGGTGGTGCAGGCCTGCAGGGAAAGCTGACAGACCTTTCCACGGTATTGACTAGTGACCACCCTGGAGAAGATTTGCTACTTGAAGATAGGGAGAACGTTTGCTCTGCCGATGGTGAGGAATAGATTTCCTCTGGTGTGTTGCCGAAGTGTATGGTTCTCTCATTCCAGAGTCTGACCTGGCACTAGCAGGTGCTTTGGCACCAATGACTGTTCCAGTTCTCCCCAAGTTTATTCTATGTTTGACGTCAACACCAACGGGGGCACCACGGGAGCCAAGATCAGGGCTGGCAAGGTCTTTTGCACTTTAGGATACTCCTTCTCTCTAGCCCTTGAAACTGAACAAGGCCTGGTGGATTTCCCTCTGAAGGATTTGCAATGTCTGTCCTTATGTCCAAGGTCTACATGGAGCAGTCCCTTTTGGTGTCCCATTCAGAGTCGTCCCTTTTGGGGTCAACAATGAAGATGTTAGTGCCCAATTCAATGTAAGGGATATTGGGATTGGCTTTAGTGCTAGTGCCTGGCCCTTTCTCAGCTCCATTTTCTCTGCATTGGTATTCAGTGTAGCTTGTCTGGTAGATAGGGTGCTGGATAAATACTGGCTTGTCCATTAGCAGGATACCTTGGAGCTCATCTCCTCAAGGTTCAAGGAGACCTTCACAGATCGTTCCAGAAGACTGAGTTTCAGCCTCACGTCTTGTGACTTATGCAACTCAGCAGAGAATGACAGGCACACTGAGCCTCTGTCATTATGCGTGATTCTCCTAGACAGATAAGGCACTTATTTTTAAGGAAATTAGTCAATTGCAGGATGGACACGGCTTAAAGCCTGCAATTTTTGAGACTGCCAAATTAAGAATTAAGTACAGGGAGTACTTGGGAGGGGAGGAAGGAATCTAGCGGTTAGTCAAGATAGGCCTAAATTATCACTGCAGTCAAAAAATCAAGGTAATCAGAAGACTTCTGAAGATATTAGATATTATATTTAGAGAATCTTCAAGAAGGTTTAGCCAAAGCTAAAATTAGCAGGTCAGACACTGCCAGGTTCCATCTTTTTGCTATGGGTGGTAAGAAAGAACTGAGGGAGGATCGCAGCCACACTGCCCTTTATGCCCTCATATGAGGGCATGAGGAGGCACAGAGGGCATGCGTGGCCCCCGACAGACACTATTATTCAAAGAAACCCTGGTTTCTCACACACCTGGTGCATGAATACATAGAGTAGGATTCACACTGATACATACTTTAAGAATATAATTTTTCTATTATTAAGGACTGTATAAATGCATGATGACACAATGATGTGCAAATATTGTGAAAGACACAAAGACGACCAGCATTTTATAGAAATAAATTCATCAAAGGTGCTCACTTTATTTCATAAAATTAATTTTAACTTCTAATATGTAAACTTTTACATGCAGCATAAGCTGATTTTGAAGAGTTGTAGCACAAAGCAATTCATTCTCTTAGTCAATCATAATTAAAGCATTTAAAAATTGTGTTCTTTTTTATAATTATTTGGTATTTAATAACTAAAACTGTGTCCTAAATATTACAGGAAGGAAAGAAATAAATGTATACTAAAATATGTAAGAGGCTGGCAGTCTTTGCCTGAAACAGTCCACCCTGTCAGCAGGTGTTGGGAAAATAGTTAATTTGGTTCTGCTGAATTACTGAGGGAGGTGATTTGTAACCTCACCTATATTTAAAAGTGAGGATTTAGAATGTGGGCTGACCCCTAGAAGAAGCCAAGTCTGGGAGAAGGCTTGAGCAGAGTTTTATTTTGATTTTTACTGTCTTTGGTCCTGATCCTGTACTCATATCCACTTGGGTGGATCCAAATGACCACCAGGAGTCACAAAGGCCCAGGGGTCTTACCCAAGTGGATGAAAATTGCAGAATCAGGGCCTTTGTTAATAAAGTTAACATCTCACAAAGAGGTTAGGGTTTGATTGTACACATTTTTCCAAACATTCTTTTGATAAACAGTATACGGACAACATAATATCCTGCTGTAAGGATTGCAGAGAACTGCAGCTATGCCCTCAACAGTTAAATATTGATGTGTTTTGTGTCCATTTTACAAGATTTATTTGGAACTGTTTTATATTATTTTTTAACCAATATGGTACCACGACATTAACTATTTTAATTTATTTTTGTTATTATGGAGCTCCACTGGTGTGCCCAATAGATCCACATAAACCCCTAAGAAAATGTTTTTAACATTTTAGGGCTTGATCCTGCCATCTAAGTATTGTGGGTGTTCCAAGAAAATGAACCTTACATTTTTACGGAATCCTTCATTTTGAAACAACCAAAAATGCTTTATAAATTTAGCACCAAATCCTGCCAACCTTACTCAGCCACTGGGACTACTTGTGTAAAAAGGGACTTCTCGCATAAGGACTGCAGACCTGGGTCCTTAAAATAAGTATACAAACTATAAGCATGGATAATCCATAACTAATGTGTAGCCACCTCAATGGGTAAATACAGTAGCTACATAACAGCACATAGCACTAACTATACATCAGTTTAGAACAGGAAGTCAATAATGTTCTATTGAACAGGGGCGGTTTAGGTATGGAGAATTCAATTACTCTAGCATGTACCTGCACAGCAGAGAATGGGGTTCAGTCTTTCATTTGGAATATATATTTTTTGTATTTTTAATTAGAGACATACTACCAACTGCTTACTGGTATTTTTAAAAATTTGTTAGTATTTTCTTAAAATTGCTCTGCCTATAATCCTTCTCCATTTTACAACTAGCATCAAAGTGATAGATTTAGAATACAAAAATATTAGGATCTTTGGCCCTTAAAACACATGGAGTCTCTTCCACAGCTCATGATCATATTGGGAAAAAGTATTTCATGTAAATCCATTCTGTGGCTTGAACACAAACATCAGGAACATACTGAATTAACAAATCTTCTGCTGAGACTAGCTGAATCATTGTTACTAAATATTTAGCTGAAACTGGGGCAATCATATGGCCTTTCAACAAAATTCTCAAATTGTGTAAATATTTAGATTAAAGGTGCTTACCAATTTGTATAATTTATTCACAAGCTTTTAATGACTCCTACCCATTCAATGCTCTTTAACATGTAAATATGCATTTAGACAATTTAAAAAAAACCCAACACATTATCAAATGTAAGCGTATTATACAATTTGTACATTTATAAGCTTAAATTGACAAAGTGCCAAAAATGTTTTAGTGATTTAACATATAATTAGATTTTTTTTAAATTAAAGCTTTTTCATAGTTAAAACTCTTTAATAAAAATAATTACTCTTCATGGGCAGAAACATCTTTTATCTTTTTAAAGATAAATATCCCTGACATTTTAGTTTACTTCTTCAAAATACCAAAGCAAATTCATTACAGACATGGCTGCCTTTATTATTTTTTTTAAACAAATCTATTTTGTGTAATAGAACTTCAAACATGGCACCTTAGAATAGGTTTCAAAGTGGTAGCCGTGTTAGTCTGTATCAGCAAAAACAACGAGGAGCCCTTGTGGCACCTTAGAAACTAACAAATTTATTCAGGCATAAGCTTTCATGGGATAAAACCCACTTCATCAGATGCATGGAGTGAAAAATACAGTAAGCAGTATATGTATTACAGCACGTGAAAAGATGGGAGTTGCCTTACCAAGTGGGGGGTTAGTGCTAATTCACCACTTCTCGTCAACTGTTGAGAATAGGCCACCTTCACCGGGATTGAATTGGCCTTGTTAGCACTGTCCCCCCACCCATCCCACCACTTGGTAAGGCAACTCCCATCTTTTCATGTGCTATAATATATATATACTCCTTATTGTATTTTTCACTCCATGTATCTGGTGAAGTGGGTTTTAGCCCACGAAAGCTTATGCCCAAATACATTTGTTAGTCTCTAAGGTGCCACAAGGACTCCTCGTTGTTTTTTCACCTTAGAATAGTAAATAGTTTCAAATTCATCCATGGTATAACTGCATCAAAAAATTACACATGAATGATAAATTCGACGCCCCACATTTTCTAATTTACACTCATCTATCTTAATAACAGCTACATTGATTTGTTTTTTAAAATCATGCAATAAATTATTTATATTGGTAGCCTCCCCACATGCTCAGGAAAGGCTGGGGTGGGGGGAGGCAGGAAGGGAGGGGCAGGGATCATTATTGTAAGACAGAAATAAAAAAAGGAGCCCTGAGACAGACGTTAACTCCCAGGAAACTTCAGAGCAGTTAGCTGTTTGGCAGAGGAAACTGTAAGTAATTCTTTAAAACAGCAGTTCTAGAAAAATTTGTCAGTTTCCTGCCAAAAGGATGTATGTGTGTGTTTTAAATGTGCATGTCGCAATGTAGTGTTGCCATGGTTTCTACAATCCTTCCTTGAACACCGCACATCAGATTACAGGTAGAAAAGAACGGAGTTGGAGCCAGACCTGCCCAGCACCAGTGTTTTCTTAAAGTCAGTTTTTTTTAGTGTAAGTGTAAAGAATGCCTGCAGGAATGTCACACAACTGGTTTGTGAACCCAGCCCTTTGTGTTTCTAATTTAACTGTTACAAAACAGACCAGTTTCCAGGTGGCTGGAAGATGGCTATTTCAAAAGGCGGAGAGCAGGGTCTGCTGGGTTAGCTAGTCTACCTCAGTCTAGTTTAAAGAGGGTTACAATAACAAACAAAGCAGGTCAGAACTGTTTTCTAGAGCAAGTCCTGCTCTCCTCCCCAGTACCAGAAACCATTATTAATTCCTGGATATATGCCCTTCCAGATGACCATCTCTCAACTACTAGTTTTCAACCAGGCTAGGAAGGTCAGGGAAGGCCCCTGTGTAAGTGGAGAAACCATTCTGGCAGCAATAAGTGGGCCTGGGGGAAAACTGGCAATGAGGAAGAGGGAGAAACAGGTTGAGGTAGTTTGGGGCGTGAGTTGCAGTAAGACTGGTACAGCAACCCCCTATCCTTTCATGTATTTATACCTGCTCCTGTATTTTCATTCCATGCATTCAATGAAGTGGGTTCATGCCCATGAAAGCTTATGCCCAAATAAATCTGTTAGTCTCTAAGGTGCCACAAGGACTCCTCGTTGTTTTTAGTAAGACTTCAGTAACTCAGACAGAGGTTATGGGTGTATTATAGCAGTGGGTGGGTGAGGTTCTGTGGTCTGTGATTTGCAAAGGTCAGAATAGATTATCACAGTGGTCCCTCTTGACATTAAAGTCTACGAGTCTCATCAGGGAGAAGGAAAAGAAAAGGCTCAGCATTTATAGGGAGGGTTCCTGTCTATATAGATTTTTATACCACACTCATTAAACACTTTTCAGTAGTACGTTAAGCCACATAGCTACACATCTGTCACGTTGTTTGTTCTCTCATCCCCTCCACAGAGGGAGAAGCACTTGCAGTGAAGTGTCTTGTTTAGATAATGTGTGTCTTTATTTATTTTTAATAAAAATATACCTGGTGCTATGTGTTTATATTAGAGAAGGCAAAGTCAAAGAAATGTCCCTTGGACTTGGAGTGTATTGATTAGATTTGTGATCTTCCTTAGTTTCTAGGGGAGTTCATTCCAGTGTCTTGGATCACCCCGGGAGAAAATTCCGTCTCACACACAGAAGAGCTTTACTCTTACTGTTGAGAGTTCCACTGGGCCAGAGGAGGAGAACTGTCCATCATGATCTTCATCCCAGAGCTTTAGAAGATCTTTTGGGTAACCTGGAACCAGGCCAAGGAATACTTTGAAGACCTTGAACTTGATTCAAGATTCGATGTGAAGCCAATAGAGAGAGTCAAGGACAGGTTTGAGATGTTCCAGGTAGCCTGTGATTTTGAGGAGATGCGCTATAGCATTCTGTACTAACTGGAGTTTCCTAAGTGCTGAAGGCTTCATGCCTAGATATATAACCAAAACCATTGCTGTACTCCAGACGAGAGGGGAAGGCATGAATAACTGAGGCTAGGTCTTAGTCGGCCAGGATGGGATGGAGTTTCGTAGCCAGACAGAGACGGTAGAAACCATTACTCGTGGATGCTGCTATGTCAGAATTCAGCAACAGTGAGGAATCGAAGAGTACTCCTACACTACAGACTAACCTGACCAATTGTGGATGTGCATCTTCAACCCATGGAGACTACACCGGGGTTATAAGCTTTTCAAAATACTCCCCTCTGCCTTGCTCAGGTTCAGCTTCAGCCAACTGTTCTTCGTCCAAGAACTGATCTCATCCAACCACTGGGCCATCTTGGTAGAAGTAGTGTGGTTGTATGTGGTAAAGGATAGGTAGAAATGTGTATCATAGAATCATAGAATATCAGGGTTGGAAGGGACCCCAGAAGGTCATCTAGTCCAACCCCCTGCTCAAAGCAGGACCAGTTCCCAGTTAAATCATCCCAGCCAGGGTTTTGTCAAGCCTGACCTTAAAAACCTCTAAGGAAGGAGATTCTACCACCTCCCTAGGTAACGCATTCCAGTGTTTCACCACCCTCTTAGTGAAAAAGTTTTTCCTAATATCCAATCTAAACCTCCCCCACTGCAACTTGAGACCATTACTCCTCGTTCTGTCATCTGCTACCATTGAGAACAGTCTAGAGCCATCCTCTTTGGAACCCCCTTTCAGGTAGTTGAAAGCAGCTATCAAATCCCCCCTCATTCTTCTCTTCTGCAGGCTAAACAATCCCAGCTACCTCAGCCTCTCCTCATAACTCATGTGTTCCAGTCCCCTAATCATTTTTGTTGCCCTTCGCTGGACTCTCTCCAATTTATCCACATCCTTCTTGAAGTGTGGGGCCCAAAACTGGACACAGTACTCCAGATGAGGCCTCACCAATGTCGAATAGAGGGGAACGATCACGTCCCTCGATCTGCTCGCTATGCCCCTACTTATACATCCCAAAATGCCATTGGCCTTCTTGGCAACAAGGGCACACTGCTGACTCATATCCAGCTTCTCGTCCACTGTCACCCCTAGGTCCTTTTCCGCAGAACTGCTGCCTAGCCATTCGGTCCCTAGTCTGTAGCGGTGCATTGGGTTCTTCCGTCCTAAGTGCAGGACCCTGCACTTATCCTTATTGAACCTCATCAGATTCCTTTTGGCCCAATCCTCCAATTTGTCTAGGTCCTTCTGTATCCTATCCCTCCCCTCCAGCGTATCTACCACTCCTCCCAGTTTAGTATCATCCGCAAATTTGCTGAGAGTGCAATCCACACCATCCTCCAGATCATTTATGAAGATATTGAATAAAACCGGCCACAGGACCGACCCTTGGGGCACTCCACTTGATACCGGCTGCCAACTAGACATGGAGCCATTGATCACTACCCGTTGAGCCCGACAATTTAGCCAGCTTTCTACCCACCTTATAGTGCATTCATCCAGCCCATACTTCCTTAACTTGCTGACAAGAATACTATGGGAGACCGTGTCAAAAGCTTTGCTAAAGTCAAGAAACAATACATCCACTGCTTTCCCTTCATCCACAGAACCAGTAATCTCATCATAAAAGGCGATTAGATTAGTCAGGCATGACCTTCCCTTGGTGAATCCATGCTGGCTGTTCCTGATCACTTTCCTCTCATGCAAGTGCTTCAGGATTGATTCTTTGAGGACCTGCTCCATGATTTTTCCAGGGACTGAGGTGAGGCTGACTGGCCTGTAGTTCCCAGGATCTTCCTTCTTCCCTTTTTTAAAGATTGGCACTACATTAGCCTTTTTCCAGTCATCCGGGACTTCCCCGGTTCGCCACGAGTTTTCAAAGATAATGGCCAGTGGCTCTGCAATCACAGCCGCCAATTCCTTCAGCACTCTCGGATGCAACTCGTCCGGCCCCATGGACTTGTGCACGTCCAGCTTTTCTAAGTAGTCCCTAACCGCCTCTATCTCCACAGAGGGCTGGCCATCTCTTCCGCATTTTGTGATGCCCAGCGCAGCAGTCTGGGAGCTGACCTTGTTAGTGAAAACAGAGGCAAAAAAAAGCATTGAGTACATTAGCTTTTTCCACATCCTCTGTCACTAGGTTGCCTCCCTCATTCAGTAAGGGGCCCACACATTCCTTGGCTTTCTTCTTGTTGCCAACATACCTGAAGAAACCCTTCTTGTTACTCTTGACATCTCTGGCTAGCTGCAGCTCCAGGTGCGATTTGGCCCTCCTGATAACATTCCTACATGCCCGAGCAATATTTTTATACTCTTCCCTGGTCATATGTCCAACCTTCCACTTCTTGTAAGCTTCTTTTTTATGTTTAAGATCCGCTAGGATTTCACCATTAAGCCAAGTTGGTCGCCTGCCATATTTACTATTCTTTCGACTCATCGGGATGGTTTGTCCCTGTAACCTCAACAGGGATTCCTTGAAATACAGACAGCTCTCCTGGACTCCTTTCCCCTTCAAGTTAGTCCCCCAGGGGATCCTGGCCATCCGTTCCCTGAGGGAGTCGAAGTCTGCTTTCCTGAAGTCCAGGGTCCGTATCCTGCTGCTTACCTTTGTTCCCTGCGTCAGGATCCTGAACTCAACCAACTCATGGTCACTGCCTCCCAGATTCCCATCCACTTTTGCTTCCCCCACTAATTCTACCCGGTTTGTGAGCAGCAGGTCAAGAAAAGCACCCCCCCTAGTTGGCTCCTCTAGCACTTGCGCCAGGAAATTGTCCCCTACGCTTTCCAAAAACTTCCTGGATTGTCTATGCACCGCTGTATTGCTCTCCCAGCAGATATCAGGAAAATTGAAGTCACCCATGAGAATCAGGGCATGCGATCTAGTAGCTTCCGTGAGCTGCCGGAAGAAAGCCTCATCCACCTCATCCCCCTGGTCCGGTGGTCTATAGCAGACTCCCACCACTACATCACTCTTGTTGCACACACTTCTAAACTTAATCCAGAGACACTCAGGTTTTTCTGCAGTTTCATACCGGAGCTCTGAGCAGTCATACTGCTCCCTTACATACAGTGCTACTCCCCCACCTTTTCTGCCCTGCCTGTCCTTCCTGAACAGTTTATAACCATCCATGACAGTACTCCAGTCATATGAGTTATCCCACCAAGTCTCTGTTATTCCGATCACGTCATAGTTCCTTGACATCACCAGGACCTCCAGTTCTCCCTGCTTGTTTCCAAGGCTTTGTGCATTTGTATATAAGCACTTGAGATAACCTGTTGATCGCCCCTCATTGCCAGTATGAGGCAGGAGCCCTCCCCTCACAGACATTCCTGCCTGTGCTTCCTCCCGGTATCCCGCTTTCCCACTTACCTCAGGGCAGTATCATCTGCATATTGTTGGCACTTGAGTCTATGTCATCTAACCAGTTCACTTACTAGTTGCATGTAGATGTCAAAAAGTACCAGATAGTAAACTGATCCTTGTGAAACTCCACAAGTGAGGGTCTAGTGATGGCGCTGCAGTTTCCTATCACTACTCACTGGAAACATCCTTCCAGAGATGACTCAAGCCATTTTTGTGCCTTATCCTGGACCCATGTCACCCCTCTAAGGCGAGACAGCAGAATGTCATGGTCAACAGTGTCAAATACTGCAGAGAGGTCCAGCAGACTGAGAATGGATGCCTATCCATTGAAAGGAGGAGATTATCCATCGTGCCAATAAAGCAGTTTCGGTTCTGTGCCCTGCCCTGAATACAGACTGTGCTGGGTCAGAACATTAGGGTCAGTTAAATGAGCATCGTCAGCCTTTTGCTAGCTCTTCTCTGAACTTGCTTAATTATGGGAGGTTTGATGCAGGATGGTAACTGACTAGGACTTGAGTATCCAGGGTAGGTTTCTTCAGGTGTTGGTCAAACTATTGGGTGTTTGAAGGAGCAAGGGAAGATCCCTTCTCTAAATGAGGCATTGGCTATTTCAGTCAGAAGCGGCACCAGTTGTTCACAACTCTCTTTCACAAGCAAGAAGGGCATGGGTCAGAGTCACAAGTCTTGCGTCGAGTCTCCTTTAGGGTATACAAAACTTCTTCATTGAATGTACTGAACTCTGGAAATGCAGGTGGGATGTTGGTTGGTGAGCGGAGGTGGAGCAGATGCATGCTGTTTGAGACGGCTTCTCAAAATGATCTTTTCAGCAAAGTGGCACTCTTTGCAGTATTTGGTGCTAGGCTCTGTTGCAGGTTGGCATTCAGGACTGATGAAGAGGTTTACCACAATGGATAGCTCTTTGGGGTGGGATTTAGCAGCTTCAACAGAGGTCTTGGCCTGTAACACAGCCACAGCATAAGCTTTGAGGAATTTTTTTTTTTCATGCTATCTGAATCAGGCTTTGTTTTCCACTATCGGCACTCACGTTTCCACCTCTTCTTTCTTCATCCAAAACAGAGTGTCAGAAAACCAAGATCTGTATGCGTGATGGGGAGAAGGGGACCAACAGGGAGCCAGCACAGCAGTGGCTGAGGCCACTATGGAATGGCAATGACTCACCAGGTCCTCAACTCCTCATTCAGCATGTGGGGTACTGTTGTCCTTTAGAAAGCTCTGGAATTTGTTGGTGTCCATGAGTCTTCATGGTTGAATCAGGGTCACTCGTCTTTCTTGTTGTGTGGGCAATGGAAAGTCTGAGACCACTGCCCTAATCATACAACAATCAGTCCAAAATAATGACTAGGTTGTGATGTTCTGTATCCTAACATAGAGCCTGAAGATCAGGTCCAGGATGTGACTGGATTTGTCGATGGAACCAGAGATGACCTGTGAACACCTTCGGGAGGGAAGTGAGGAGATGAGTTTCTGGTCTTTTGTATCTGTGGCCTTGTTTAAATCTCCCAGGATGACAAGTCTGGAGTATCTCTCCACCATCTCTGGCAAGGTATCAGTGAACTCTCTTGTGAACCCTTTAGTGGTCTGTAAGTAACCTAGATTTTATGCTCATCTTTGGCTCTGGTTTCTACTGTGAGATGAATGAATTCAGATGAAGTGGTCTTACCTGAGGCACCTCTCTTGCATTTCAGGTTTGCAGAAAAAATGAATGCAGTACTACCTGCCTTTTTGTGCTATCTAGGTCTCTGACATATTGAGAAACCTGAGGGAGTGAAGTGCACCAACACAAGGCTTGTGGAATCATCCTTCCCGGTTTTGGTGATGCAGACTATGTCAGGTGCCTCATCACTCATGAGGGCATGTGTTTTTTGTTGTTAGCAGCAGATCTTGCATTGATCAATATCAGCTTTAGTTCGTAATGCCAATCAGGGCTGAGGGCCTCTGGCATGGTCTACGGAAGAGAACTGCACTGTGCAACTTGCACTGGTTCAGTGCATCCACATTAGTCATCCTGTTTTGGGTGCATCACTCGGTTTATCCACAAACAGAACTCACTGCAACTATTGCTGAGCCTGTGGACTGTTGCATCTATTCATAATTCCTGGCGCAGCATCCAATATCTATGGCAGAGGTTCCCAAACTATGGTCCCTTGACCATTGATGGACTGTGAAAGACTTGCTGGTGGTCTGTGAAGAGCTGGCTGGTTACATGGTGCTGGCTCAACTCCTTAGTTGCAGCTGCTAACTTGCATTAAAATACGTAACATTCTTTACTAATATGACTTTTCTATGTAAGCAAATGCTGTAATTGTCAAATATATGTGATTGCAAGAATGAGAGGAGGGACAATCCACAGGACAATTTTTCTATTAAGATGAGGTCCATCCTATGAAAAATTTAGAGAGCCCTAATCTATGGTATCTAAATGTGTATTTGTCTGCACTGTGTAATGACTGCATTAATATGGTTCAGTTCTCAACAAAGATCTACACAGGAGCTGGGAGGAGAAGGTGACGAACACTTGTATGCCCTCATACAGATATCATTGTGAAGAATCACAAGTATCTCCTGGCCCACTGGCAGATTGACTTTGGATCTGGAAGCCCAGAAAGATGTAGTGATTTTATTCTTTCAACAGTTTTTATAATTGTTGTTTGCCTGTGCTTTGATTCTCTTTTCTGGATCTGAAGTACAACTAAAGGTTTCCTTCCCTCTCTCTTTTTTTAGCCTCTAAAATCCAGAGATGTGAGCGGTAAAGGCCAGGGTCTGAAGGAAGGATGTCCTCCATGTGGTCCAACAAGCCCCCCATTATTCCATCCCATCTAATAAACTGGGGGCCCACTCTTCTATCACTCTTCAACGGTATTTGGTTGGAGGAAGAAGAACAAGGAGGTGCTGGAGCACTATCATGAGGTATTTAATGGCACTAGAGGTTGAGTAGGGGTTAGGTGGTTATCCTGGTTGTGTATTTTTAAATTTATGTCCCTTTTTCAGATCTCAGGAGTGAAGGTGACATTCCATAGATGTACAGACTGTCATGGATTCATAGATATTTAGGTCAGAAGGGACGATTATGATCATGTAGTCTGACCTCCTGCACAATGCAGGCCACAGAATTTCACGCACTCACTCCTGCAAAAAACCTCTCACTTATGTCTGTGCTATTGAAGTCCTCAAATCGTGGTTTAAAGACTTCAAGGAGCAGAGAATCCTCCAGCAAGTGACCCAAGCCCCATGCTACAGAGGAAGGCGAAAAACCTCCAGGGCCTCTTCCAATCTGCCCTGGAGGAAAATTCCTTCCCGACCCCAAATATGGCGATCAGCTAAACCCTGAGCATATGGGCAAGATTCATCAGCCAGATACTACAGAAAATTCTTTCCTGGGTAACTCAGATCCTACCCCATCTAATATCCCATCACAGGCCATTGGGCCTATTTACCATGAATATTTAATTACCAAAACCATGTTATCCCATCATACCATCTCCTCCATAAACTTACCGAGTTTAATCTTAATCTTAATACAACGACTATTATAGTAAGTGGATGGTGTGTGTAAAGTGCTTACATGCTGCTGCTAATAAGGGATTTTTGTTCTTTTTATTTTTTAAGTGATCCACCACTGCATGGAAGACACCAAAAGATTTTATTTTTTATACAACTGAAAAGTTTTAATAAAAAGTATTTTTGCTGTTTTTCTGCATGACCTTGTTGTGTCCTTCCCTGCTGCTCTAAGGGTGTGGGGAAAACAGAAAGAGCCAAGACAAGCTGAGTACCACAGTTCTTGGACCTGCACACAGCTGGTTGGCAAGGTATTTGACAGCTAGCTCTGAAATGACAAAACTGTCACTGGAGGATGAGTAGCAGCACTGAGAGTTGGCTCTGGGAGGAGTAATTGCTCTGTTGCAGCTGCAATTCTAGTAACTTTTATCCACAGTAGCACTGCAAAGGTGCAGACGGACTCAGTCAGTGTAGGATTCAATGGTGATGCACCTGGTTCAAAGATAGTGCAACTGCAGTAGCAGTGTGAAGGCCTATGCACAGTTCCCAAAAAAACTGTATGTTGAGATGAGGAGCATTACTATTGTGCTAAGGACTTGCAACGGTGTTTGCAATGCTAAAATACTATTTTATCATGTAGGCTTCAAAGGGGACTTTTGAGAGCAGTTGTGCGCTAAGGCAGAGTATACTTATTCTGATTTCACAACTACAAGTCACTCAAAGCGAAGGGTTAAATTCCTTCTATAGTGTCTCTAACTAAATAGATTTTAATTTAAAACAAAGAACCAAGAAAGCAGAGAGAAAGAGCGACCATTGTAAAGACTCCTTGTACCTGTGTGGGTTCTGATATGTTTCTGCAGGTCTCCAGAAGTCTTGAATGACTTGGTGCAGTTCTCCTCTGTACACCGATAGGGCTTCTCTCCAGTATGGGTTCGGACATGGCTTTTTAACCCATAACCTGAAGACAATTTAAAAAAAAAAACAAACCAAAATCTTAGATGTTACAATACTGCCATAGAAATATATCTAATACTCCGAATGTATCTGGTCACAAGAACTGTGCTCGTCAGTCCAGTTATGAAGTCCTCTGACCAATCAGTAACAAAAATCAGTTCTTCTATTCATCTCACTCTCCAAACATATCACTGATCACATAACCAGAGCAACAAAGCACTGCTTGCATTTTAGAAATCCTCTTTCACATTACTTATGAAAAACATACTTTTTCTAATTTTTCTCCTTTTCCTTACAATGGGACAAATTCTGGTGATTGTACCAAAGTGGTCAAACCTTTGCTCAAGCTTCTGTAAAAGAAAAAAAAAGGTCCAGAACAATCTGTGCTTTCTCTCACTTAGCAGCTATTCTCATCATAATAGTTTCAGACAGAGCCCAATCCTGCTCCCACTGAATTCAGACACACAGCTGGCACGTGGCTCCCATTTATTTATTGGCTTCTTATTCTACAAACGACTATTCTGAGTTATAAAATTGCACCCATCAGTCAAGCCTCCGGGTGCTATTTCATTCTTTTAGAAACACATTATGCAATAACCATAGACAATCTCCCCTTCTAAGGCAAATATCAAGAGCAATAATCCTGTGATAAATAACAATACTGAGAAATTTAAGGGCCTGATCCAGAGGCCACTGAACTCAATGGGAAGACATCCCCCCCTTGAGGAGGCTCATTCACTTCAGTGGGCTTTGGATTAGGCCCTAAAGGGACTGCCTTGTGCTGTGCCCTGAAGGGACAACAAAATGGAGGTTTTGGTGAAGTGAGAAGGTGAGGGCTAGTTTCTGAGCAAAGGATCCTCCACTGAGAGCATCCTATCTCTAGTCCCCTAGAAAAATGCAGCACCAAAGAACCCAGAAAAAGTTGCTGAAGACAGACTAACATGCATCTTTCCTGGCCCCACAGTGATACACACATTTCTACTAAACAAAGGCTATGGATTTTCAGAATGTGGTTCCTGATTTAACTTTACAATGTGCTGTTGCTATATCTCCGTAACAGTTGAAGTTTTGATTAAAAAACACTATTTGAAAACATGAAGTGCGTCTACCAAGTTAGCCAATCCCCTAACTTGTGTTCTTTCTTACTTCTACAACACAAACACAGCCTCAGAATCCAACTCAGAAAAGCTACTACTATTAAATCCAGGTCATTTAATCCTTGAAGATGCATTTAAACATCTGCAGGGTTTGCCAGGCTCAACTGGTACAATAACTGATCAAAAATACACTTAGACATTAATAGGAAAATAAAAGGTAATGTATTTGTCCTTCTGTCTGTTGCAATGGTATGCAGCGGGGGTGGCCAAACTGCGTCTTGCAAGCCACATGCGGCTCTTGCATAGTTAAAGTGCAGCTCGCAGAACCCCGCACATTCTCCGCCTACCAGACTGGCAGGGAGAGTTCAGGGCTTCTGCCCTGCAGTGGGGGGAAGGGCTTCTGCCTGAGATGACAGGTGGCTGCTGAGAGTGGGAGGACAAAATTTAAAGGTTCAGCCTCCCCAACAGCTTGAGTCACCATCCCCAGGCACATCCCCCCCTCTTACCCTCAGCAGCCCCTCCCTGCAGCTCCCAGGTGTTAGCTCCCCATGGAGAGGCAGCTGCAAACAGCTGGGAGCTACAGGGACAAGCAGCAGCAAAAGCAGTGGCACTCCCTGCAGTTCCTAGCTGTTTGCTGCTGCTTCTCCGCATGGTCGCAGCTCCCAATTTGCCAGCTCCAGCAGCTGCCGTGCAGGGAGAAGGCCTGGCTACACCATAAGACCGAGTGGGGTCAGCAAACCCTGGCAAAAATCAGGTGTGGGACGGGGAGGGAATGTGATCCCACATGCCCTACCCCACGCATTACCTCCGGCTTCTGCCCCAACTCAGGGCTTCAGCCCCACGGGGCACACCTGCCAGGGCTCAGGGCTTCAACAGGAGTGGGACTTCAGCCCCAAGCAATGAGAGGCACCTCCCATGGGGCTAAAAGCCAGAAACCCCCGCTCCTGGCAAGGCTAAAGCCCTGAGCCCCAACAGGTGCTTCTCACGGGACTGAAGCCCCGAGTTCCGACAGATGCGCCCCAGCTCTCGAACTTCTGAAGATTGTCATTTGTGGCTGAGAGGGTCAGTAAATTTGGCCACCCTTGTACTATAATCTTAAAATTGCTTTACGAACACTGTGCAACTAAATTTATGTGAAGTCACTGAAGTGCAGTTGTTTTTGTGTTGGCCTTTCAGCCCAGTATTGCTTATATTAGTATGCCTACAAAGAAACCAGGCTTTTTATATTACAATGGAAGGAGTTCTTCATGCAATCTTCTTAATCTTTCAAGTTTCAGGGTTTTTTTTAACCCTATCTCTTTGTTTCTGTGTATTACAATCATATTCAAAAACCAAGAAAAGAACATTTTAAAACAGCCACTGCTTGTTTTACTATCCTCCATATTTTACTTACTCATCTCATCACTCCATTTTACAAGATCAAATGAAATGTCATGCATAAATGGACTAGTCTGTATGAGCTGTTAAATTCACTTACTTTATGAGAAATGTCACTGCTTGATGCGACGGTGAAAAAGAACCAGATCAAGCACACCGCTTGACACAGAGTATCACCGATCAAAATTTTTTTTTCAACTGGGGATCAGAGGCTCAGATATCCTTGTCTGCAGCCAGCAAGTTGAGCCTTTTTATTTTCACCTTATTTAATTCATGAAACTTATTCCACATTAATAGATTTTTCTGTCCATAGTGTAGAAACTGACAATAGGATGCTAGATTACACATTTTCTTCTGTATCTCTTTGTTTCATTATGTTTCTGCTTCAATAACACTCAAAATACTCTTTTCCATAAGCCTCATTCCATCTTTACTAAGCTATGTTAGCTGAAAATATGCCCACTTCTCATAAATGGACTGAAATCTAGCCTTTCTGCATAGCAGTTTAAAAACTGCATTACCAAAAACATGTCTTATAAGGAAACAGACAGGCCCTAGCAAACAGGAGAAAACACTCCCCAAAACATTACCTGTTGCAAATGCTTTGCCACAACCAGGATGTTCACACTGATATGGTCGATCTCCTGTGTGCGACCTTTCATGCACCTGTTAAAAAGACATCCACCACACTGATATAATACAGTATTTTGTCCGCTTTCTCGAATATAAAAACTATTTCATTGTCAAAAATTATATGTTTAGTCTCTCTTCTTGGAAGTCACTGCTTAAGAAGTGTTCTTTTTTTCAACAATAATAATGATTTTTTAAAAATAGGATAATAATGTGTTCTGGAAAAGTAGTAATGTCTCTGTTTTCAGGATCTGACCTGATGCCCTGATCAGTTTTATTGAAACAGGTGATTTGTCCTATTTTTGTAAAGAAGCAGAAGAGACAACTGAAAGGGTCACCAAACAGCTAAACTGGCAAAATTGACAGTAGTCTGGCTGTGTGCATGTGTGTCTCAAGGGCTACACTCCACCCTGATAGGGTTGCCAGTCCACTTTTCAACTGGAATGCCTGGTTGAAAAGGGACTCTGGCAGCTCCGGTCAGCACTGCTGACCAGGCCATTAAAAGTCCAGTCAGCGGCCCAGTGGGACTAAGGCAGACTCCCTGCATTCCCTGACTCTACGCATCTCCCGGAAGCAGCTGGCATGTCTGGCTCCTAGGCGCAGGGTCAGCCACAGGAGCTCCGCGGGCCGCCCCCACCCCGAGCGCTGGCTTTGCAGCTCCGACTGGCCGCATCGCCTGGCTGGAGCCTGTACCCCAACCCCCTGCCCCAGGTCAGAACCCAATCCCACACCCTAACTCCCTCCCGGAGCCCGCACCCCCACCTCCTGCCCCCCTCTCACACCCAAACTCCCTCCCAGAGCCTGTACACCACATCCCCTCCCACACCCCAGCCCCAAACCCCTCATCCCCAGCCGCACCCCCTCCTGCACCCCAATGCCCTGCCCCAGCCCTAAGCCCCCTCCTGCACCCTGAACTCCTTATTTCTGGCCCCACCCCAGTGCCCGCACCCCCAGCTGGAGCCCTCACCCCCTCCCGTATCCCAACCTCAGGCCCCAGCTCAGTGAAAGTGAGGGAGGGTGTAGGAGAGGGAGCGACAGAGGGAAGGAGTATGGAGTGAGCAGGGGGCGTGGTCTAGGAGAAGGGGTATGGGCAGAGCTTCGGGGCAAGGGTGTTTGGTTTTGTGCAATTATAAAGTTGGCAACCCTTCACTCCAATCTTCCCTCAATCCCTATGACGCCTCCCAGTGATCCTTCCCCTGCTGCATGAGACATTTAGCCAGTACTCCACCACTGGATTAGATCCACATGGAGTGAGAGACTGATTCTAGACTGCACTATCATTGGAAAGGTTGCACCCTCCCCCATCTGCAAGCGACTAACCTAGTTGGCATCTGTACTTCTCTACGTTCCATGTACCAGAGCTAAGCACGGGATTGAAAAAGGGAACCAGGGAGCAAGTAGAAAAACAAGAACTGTTCCAACTTTTCAACTTTGAATATTTGATCGCTCTAAAGAACTAAAGATCACAATACAGCAATATGAGAATTCATATGATAGAGCAGAGCTTCCCATTGTATATAAACATAGAAATTAAAATTTAATTGTAGCATCTCCAGGCTACTGCTGATGGTGGCTATCTTGATGAAAAAAGTGACATACTTTGTGATACTTGCAATATAGGAACCTTACACATCTACATTCATTCTGCTTTGAAAATCCGAAGATTGACAACCTTTACATTCAACCTTTTTTCCTGCTGGTCTTCCCAGTTCTCAGCTGTGATGCATTTGTTTAATTCATGTTTTCTGGCAGCGTTTCCCAAAGTGTGGCGTGTATTTGGCTGGCCCACTGATAACAGTCCATTACCTGTTAAACTTTCTAAAAAGGGCCTCATCGCAGAACACTAAGCATGACAGTTTGGAGAAACTGGGGCATCTAGAACATCCTATTGATGGAGATTTCAGTGTACTCAACTTAGGATAAAAAGAATGCTCTTGTGTCTGACTTCTTGTATGTTTCCATTACCTTTGTCCATGTAATTGTGTAACCAAAGAATGCCTGCAAGCCACTGACCCTCATTCTGCAATTACCTTAAGATGGTGAGCTGTTGTGTACAATTTTCCACAGCCATCATATTCACAGCGAAAAGCCTTCTCTCCACTTGGCTGAGATTTAGCTGTCACTCTTGTTCCATGTCCTTGCAAGACAATCTAGGATAAAACAAATATGACAACATGGAAATCATTTAAGACGTTTATAACCAATTAGACAAAAATCAGATTTTCAAAATAAGAAATAATGAGAGTTAATCCTAGTTGATGTCTTTTGACTCAGTCCACCCTGCCATTTGCTGTGTTTGCTGATTCTCCTCCTGAAGCTTGTCTTCCTTCCAACCTACTCTCCCTAATGTCCCTTAAGTTTCATTTCCTTCTCCCGTTCTTGTCTTCATGCCTTCTTCAATGCAGCTCCTGCAATTGGAATTTCCTCTCAAACTGGTCTACCAAGCAACTTTATTTCTCTTTATTCAAATCTTTCCTTAAAACACAATTCTTCTGTGAGGCTTTTTAATAATAACCCCCCAAATAATTAATATAGACTTAAAAACAAACGATTTTTAAAAAAAAAAGCATTTCTGGCTTGAAGATTAGACCTTGAGCCTCTATGCCTGCATATTTGGACTGTGTAATCTATGTTTTGGTTAGATTATCGATTCCTCAGGGTAGGAACGGTCTTTTTATAGGTTTATATGGGGCTGAGAATACTACCAGGGCTCAATAAATAAGAAACAATTATTCAAAAGTTAAGAGTAACATTGCACTTCAGTCTGCAAAATTTTGGCCAACAGAATTTTGTTGTGAAAGGAGGAAACAAAACACAGAAGCCTGTGAAGTTAATTTATTTTCAGCTAATAAATGACAATGGCATAAATGAATAATCAAAAAACAGTGAAAAGAAAGTTAACATGAAAAGTGAGTCCAGAAAGAATGTAAATAATCTAGTGGAAGTGAATGGGTTAGACTATAACACTTGTCCAAACTCATAGGAAAGGTGCTAAAGGAAGTGCTTCTCTGAACACATTCAGATGCCGTGCTTCCTACTTTCTACTCTGAAAGTGCCTGCTATCTCTAAATTACAATACAATGTATATGCAACTGCAGACACTTGTAACTTTTATTTTTAATATTAATCAGCAACAGAAGCAACTCCCAATTTACCTTTTTAAAATAAAATATTAAATATCAGGTCAGGACAGTCCAATTAGGATTTACTTTTTTTTAAAAAAGGTTTACGTCACCAAATATTAACTCATATGGTTTATTTTTTAAATTATTAGTATTTCAGAGAAAACACGGCTCTAAATATTCCCCGGCAATATTTGCAACCCAATGGAACAATGCACTGCACTGGTACATAAAAACTAGAACATAAAATAGATTTGAAATCCATTATAAACAAAAGCAAAACTAACTAATCTGTCTTCCTTGTCCAAATTGAAAATGCAAAAAGTAAACAAATCAGGTTAATTGGAAAGAGTAAATTATATTGTTAAAATTATTTCATTTTAATCATTTAAGGTACTAATATTAACAAATGTAAGGGAATATTTTTGTTAAATATTATTTTTATTCTGACAGTGTCCCTTTAAAGTCTAAAATCAGTGTTTCCTTGGGAGAAGTATTACTGAAATACACAGCTGGGTTTAAGTTTCCGTTTTCAAAATGCTGGTGATAAAGGGCTATTTTATCTTTACCATCATGAAATAAGATTCTCTGCTTGCAACACAGATTACAAGTAACAGAACACACGGGACATCAAAATTAATCCAATCTTTTGAGCCAATAACTCACTAATTTTAAGTACTAAACTTACTACCACCAGAAAAATAGCTATATAATAACCAATCTAATGGCTCAAAAAGGTGCCGCATTGGACAACTAATGCCCATGATTACCTTTATTGTTTAGCTGAGGATTTCAATGTATCATTCCTCTAATAAACATGCAGACACCAACCTGAATCTAAATGAAATCATGGTCAAGTGACTAGTGATTTTGGGGTGCCTCAACTAGAGACACCTCAAAGAGGCCTGATTTTTAGAGTGGATACTCAGCACTTTCTGAAAATCAGGTCTCATTCTGGGTCGGAGTATGCTGCGCCCTGGCTCTCCTCAGCTGCCATATGTTTCTTTGGGAATCAAAGCCAACCTGTACAAAGTTACAGCAGACTCCAAGTTGCTGTGTGTTGTGGCTGGGTGGGAGAATCAATTTTCTTCTTAATGTAGTTGCCATTGAGGGCCACAGGTTAGACACCACATCCACAGACCATCTGAAAATATTGGTGCCAGGAAACTACCAGGCTGGGGACTCACCAATTTTTACTACTACTAAGTATAACTAAAATTAATGAGGGGCCTTCAGAAAGTGAAAAATAAATTGTTTTCAACATTTTGTCTCTCAAGCAAGTTTGCTATTGGAAACCTGCTACTCTGCTACCCTGCTATGGCCTCCTCGCTGAAGAAATTCTGGTGATGAAATGGGAAAGCATCATTCAGCTGACTGTACACGGCTACTAATGATCAAACAGAACTGTAGCATACTAATTTGTCCTTGACTGTTGAAACAGAGGGCCCATACCAGCATCCATGAAATCCTGAACAGTAGAGTTTAGAGTGACTGATAGCATGATTTAATCTAGGCTGTCTCCCCTAAGTTACAGAGTAAAATTTCTTTCTGTGAAGGAATTTTCATACCTTGGGGATAAAATTACTTAAAATTTGGTCCCAGCTCTCTGACACCATTGTGGCATGTGAGATGTGGGCTTCCAGTGCCTTTGGTATGCAGACAACATCCAGTTTTAAATCTTAATCTTGTCTGACTTAGCTTTCCAAAGAGCTTATAACCAGAATATTCGGAGGACATCATCAAATATTAAGAAAAGGAGTAGTTTTCCTGTCTTTCATGGGTGGAGACACAAATTTCACTTTGTTAGGAAATTCTCCACCCCATCTAAATCATGTCCTCATTAGCCAGGAGCGGCAGGAATTACAGAGATTTTCTTTGATGTAGGAAGAAAGACTTTTTATTGGTTTTTTTAATTACCTTTTTTGTTTGTGGAACTTTAAAGTAAAGAAGCAACTCTGTTCTTTCCTTGTCTTATTCTATTTCTTTACAAAAAGACCCTGTGAAGAGAAAGACCGTCATACCCACTTATGTTTAAGAGATTGAGACTCCTGACCCTTCTCCGGGCCTAGCTTCAGAAATTGCATCCAAGTTTTCCCACTAGAACCTCTCAGGGAAGACTTCCCTTTTGGAAAGATTTTTAAACTTTAAGTGGTACTATGAACTCAATGAAACAATCTTATTTTCAAAAGGAATAGAAATTTTACATTGCTCCTTAAAGGGTTGATTTGGATCAAGGCCTCCTTTGCTGCTCCCTTGCCCAAATCTGTGAGACAAGTGGGGGGCACTTGGTAGAAGAATGAAATGCTACCAAGGAGACCGAAGAGAGCGTCTGGAGGCATATACCCAGTATGTCTCTCTAAGGAAAAGAACAGCCACTTCATAACCTTTTGTGAGATAACTGGAAGCTGAAAAACTAGATGTAGAATTGCTTAACCCAGAGGTTCTCAAACTTCATTGCACCACGACCCCTTTCTGACAACAAAATTTACTACACGACCCCAGGAGGGGGGACCAAAGCCTGACCCCGTCCTGGGTGGGGGGGCCAAAGCCCAAGTCTCACCACCCCAGGCAGGGGGACCAAAGCTGATGCCCAAGGGCTACAGCCCCAGGCAGGGGGCCTGTAACTGAGCCCCACAGCCCAGGGCTGATGTCCTCGGGCTCCAGCTTTAGCCCCGGAAGGTGGGGCTCGGGCTTTGGCCCCGGCCCCAGCAAGTCTAAGCCAGCTGTGACAATCCCATTAAAACAGGGTTGCAACCACTTTGGGGTCCCGACCCACAGTTTGAGAACTGCTGTCTTAACCCCTTACTGCTGTGTCCTCAAACCAAGAGTCAGCCTATAAACCCAAATCAGAAACCCAAGAGAATTTTTTTTAATCTAGCAGTTTTCAGGAGAAAAACTTTGAAGACGATAGTGGGTGGGGGGAAAGGAGGTTACTTAACTGTAACTGGAGGGTCTTCCAGATACGTGGTCCCTATTTGTATTCTACATGTGGGTACGCATGCACACCATGCTCTCCTGACTCTGGAGATTTTTAGGAAGCAGTATCCATTGGTCCCCACATGAGCGGTTGTTCTCTTCATGCTCTGAACTGAGGGCATAAGGGGCAGTGCAGACTGGCACCTCTCCAGTTCCTTCTCCTACTACAAATCTAGTAATATCCGCAGCAGAGGGAAAGAAAGGCAGGTAATGGAATACAAATATGGACTATACATCTAAAACACCCTCGAGTAACCTCCTTTTCTTCTTTGAGTGATGGCCCCTGTATGTATTCCACCTGAGAGATGAGTAAGCAGTAGTCATACCGGAAGTGGGTGCAAGGTCACAGAAGTGATGGCTGAATGTAATATTGCTGTCTCCACAGCTGAATCTGTAGTTGATGACTGGCTGAAGCGTAATGTCTTGTAAAGATGTGGAAGGAGCTTCAGGTAATTGGTCTACATATCTCTAGTAGAGGTACATCTCTTACAGATAAAGAAGAGATTGCTTACACTCTGGTGGAATGACCCTCACCCTCTCTTGGGGAGGTATGTGAGCTAGTTTCATAGCAAAGGAGAATGCAGCCAGAGATCCATTTAGAAAGACTCTGAGCATGTATATCTTGACCTCTCTGCTATGGTAACAAAAAGTCTAGATGTCTTTCTATGAGCTTTTGTAAATAAAAGGCCAGTGCTCTTTGGACATCAAGAGAATGAAGACATCTCTTCTCAGCAAACACATGGGAAAGAAAAAAAAATGGTAAGGGGATGGTTTGACTCTCGTGAAATTCTGAAATTACGTTAGTGATGAATTTCAGGTGGGGGTGAAAAAAAAAAGACCTTTTCTTTATGAAAGATAGTATATGGTGGGTCTGCCATGAGCCCTCCCAGCTCACTGACTCTTCTGGCTGATGTGATGGTGACTACAAAGGCAACTTTCATTGAGAGAGGGGTCATGGTCCATGTGGCTAAAGGTTCAGGAGGAGGTCTGGTGAGAGATGAAAGAATAACATTGAGGTCCCATTGAGGTCTTGGCTTCACCAGTCGTGGGAAGGATTTAAGAAGTCCCTTACGGAATCTATTTGTCATGGGATGAATGAAGAGGATACAGTCGTTGATAGGAGAATGAAAAGCACTGATTGCTGCTAAATGACTCTGTAAGGAGCTAACAGAGAGACCCAAGCCTTAAGGATAAGTAGATATTCTAGAATAGCAAGGATCCCAGTGCTAGGGAATTCTGCACAACTAGTAGTTATGCTGCAGAAAGAGTTACTTGATGTCTGATATATCAATTCCAGAGGTTGACTGTCTCTGCGCACAGAGGAAAGGATATTGTTCCTCCCTGCTTTTTTATATTTAGAAGACAGTTAACACACTGTCTGACATTATCTGGATATGTCATGACTGAATGAGTGGGAGGAAAGTGTTGCAGACCCAACAGACCACTGTTAATTCCAATAAACTGATATGCAACCTGAATTCCCGAAGGGTCCAGTTGCCTTGTGCAGTATGATTGTTCATATGACCTCCCCCATGTAAGAGGGAACTATCTGTAATGATACTCACCTCAGGTGTAGGTGTGAGGAAAGGAGTCCCCACTTGAACTTTCTCCGGCTTTGTCCACCGGCTAGAATCTTGGATGGAACTATTAATTGGGACTGACGTTGATTTTTTCTGGTGAGTAGATGGACTGAAGCAAGGTATGCAGATAATGGAGATGGAGCCTGGCAAATGGCATCAGGTGTGCACATGAGGAAAAGGCAAGTCTAACTGAAGTCCATGGGTGACCTGTTTTATGAGATTGCCCATGGCATGGAATCTTTCGACTGGTAGCTAGGATTTTGCTCTCATTGAGTCTAAGGTTTCTCCTAAGAAGTTTGAGGACCTTGTGGATGGTCAAAGAGGACTTTTTGTGATTGGTAAAAATTCCCAGGGAATGTAGCATACAGAGGAGGAATTGAGTTGGCAACTGGGCCTTGTATGGTCGGCCTGTAAAAAGCCAGTGAGTCACAAAAGCCACAAATGAGGGATCCATACTCTTTCTGGTCACTTTCTCCTGCTAAGGAGGTTTACTCTGGCAAAATCTACAGAACACAGGTGTAAGGACTGTCCTGACCTTGAAGGAGAGGAGGGATCTCTTTTCTGGGGGGCATCCTTGGAAGAAGATGATTTGTCTCTATGCTTGTAAGAGTTTCCTTTACTCTCAAGAGAAGCCTTCTCCTTTGTCTTGGAAGTCTTAGCCTCGACTCCTGAGCTCCTGCACTGCCTGTTGACTGAGGCTGATGTACAGGGGGGTCTCCCCGACCCAGATCTGAGTGGAGTCTCCTGGCTTTCTCCATCAGATGTTTTCTAAGTCTTAGCTCTTCATCATCATGAGTTCTGGGAGGGAAGGAGCAGCAAATCCTGTACTTCACTGAGATGTGAGCCTCACCTAGGCAGTAATAGCAGAGTTGGTGTATGTTGCTCACTAAAAAGTAGCGGGGACAAGAAACGTAATTTTTGAACTCCAGGACTCTGGACATAATCCTAACTCCTCAGGAAGGATTTCCTGGGGACAGTGAAAAACAACTAACTAACCACACTAGTACTTAAAACTAAAAGAGTTAAATACTAAAACTATTTAAAAATATATTTACATATAGACACAATTGAAGAAGAAACTGGATGAAGGTTCCAACTCAGGCCATGTGGCAGTAACAAGGAACTGGAGAGATGCCAGTTCCCTTATACCCTCGGTTCACAGTGAGAACAACAACTGCGTGTGTGTGGACCAATGGACACTGCTTATTAAAAATATCTGAACTAAAGATGCATCAGGCAAGGTATTTCCAATAGAGACAGGGAAGTGTATCATTATACAAGGCACTGGTGATACCTCATCTGGAATACCATGTGCAAGTCTGGTCCCCCATGTTTAAGAAAGAAGAATTCAAACTGGAACAGGTGCAAAGAAGGATTACTAGGATCATCCAAGGAATGGAAACCCTACCTTATGAGAGGAGACTCAAAGAGTTTGGCTTGTTTAGCCTAACCAATAAAAGGCTGAGATATGATTGCTCTCTATAAATTCATCAGAGGGATAAATATCAGGGAATTATTTAAGTTCAGTGTCAAAGCTGATGCAAGAACCAAGGGATATAAACTGGCCATCAGTAAGTTTAGGCTTGAATTTAGATGAAGGTTTTTAACTATCAGAAGAGCGAAGTAACAGCCTTCCAAGGGGAGTAGAAGGGGTAAAAACCTAACTGGCTTCAAGACTGAGCTTGATAAATGTATCGAGGGTATCGTATGATGAGACTGCCTACAACAGCATGTAGCTGATCTTCCACTGCTAGTAGCAAATATCTCCAGTGGCTGGTGATGGGACACTAGATGGGAAAGGCTCTGACTTACTACAGATAATTCTTTCCCAGGTGTCTGGTTGGTAGGTTTTGCCCACATGTTCAGAGGCTAACTGATCATCATGTTTGGGGTCAGGAAGGAATTTTCCCCCAGGTCAGAAAGGCAGAGATCAAGGAGGAAGGGGGGGGCTGCCTTCCTCTGCAGCATGGGGCACAGGTCACTTGCAGGTTTAAACTAGTGTAAATGGTGGATTCTCTGTAACTTGAAGTCTTTAAATTATGATTTGAGGACTTCAGTAGCTCAGCCAGAGATTATGGGTTTGTTACAGGAGTGGATGGGAGAGGTTCTATGGCCTGCAATGTGCAGGAGTTCAGTCTAGATCAGGGGCTCCGAAACTATGGGCCACAGCCAAAAGCTGGGATATAATACAGTCCCAGATGGCCTGCCATGGGCAGAGTTGTGGGGGCATTGTCTCCCCAAACTGTATACATTGGCGGAGTGGCAGCTGGTGATGGTGGTTAATTGTAAAAGTTTTTTAAATCCCGTGAATTATTCTTCTATAAAGGGAGAAATGGAGCCTGCCATCTGCACAGGTTTGGAGTCAGAGAACTCCTGATAGGCAGCCCAAGGACCTGGCTCAGAGCTAAATATTTGGCGCATGAGTGCTGAACAATTTGTAGAGTGGGGGTTCTGACAGCCATTGAATAAACTGTAAACCCTGTATATAATGGAAACCACTTCAAGCCAGGGCATGCTGCAGTACCCCCACACCGCTAGTTCAAGTGCCTATGATTCGGCACGCTTCCAGCTGTTATGAGGAAGGTGAACACTTGCACTGTAAAGACGGTTGGGCATAGAAGAGACAGAGAAAATAAAAATCCAGTGGATCCAATTATATTGTATAGTGTTACGTACCTGCATTTTTTTCTCTTGTTCATTTTCACCTATCATTCCTGAGCTACTAACACTTTCATTTCCATCAATAGACACCTGAAAATAATATGAAAGAAAAAAAATTAAAATTATATACCAGTTGCTTTTCTTCAGTGAATAATGCAGAAGTGAAAGGACTCAGCTTCTGAGGGCGCACACTCATTCATAGCTCTGTTACTCCATCATCTTGAAACATGGCTACCATATGGTATATTAGCTCTTAAAAAATGTAAAATCCTCCCCATGTTATAACAAAAGCCTTGTATAACTACCACAGTGCTGAACTTCTTAAGGTTGTATTCAATTAAGGAGGGAGAGCAAGGACCAAATTTGTCCCGGATTTAACTACAGTGACTTCAAGAGCTAGTTTGGTCACCAATTACTTCAATTAAGCTAAAATCAGGGATGAATTTGGTTCTAAATCTTTCTTCTAACCAAACATTTCTAGCATTGTTCTGTGCATGGAGTTCCTGAAACTATTAGTAAAGGGGACATGATGGCAAATTTAAAAGTATAGAGCCAGACCATGCCCTTACAATGGCCCCTTTGAGCTGTTCCAACAGCACAAATAGACAGTAAAACCAGCTTAACTAGACAGCAAAGGATTCCTCCAATGTGGGAGAATCCACCATAACCATTTCTACACTATCCCCAAAGCTCCTGGCTCAGAAGCATTCTTACCCTAACCCTTTCAACAGCTAGCTCATGACTTCATCTCGTCTCAACCACTGCAATTCCTTTTTCTATAATCCTCCTACATCCAATGCCTTGTAAACTTCAGGGAGTTCCTACTCTCCATTACCTTCACTGGTTTCCAAACCACCTTTTAAATTATTCAAAATAACCCTTGTGGTTTTCCATATATTTGCTTCTACTATACCCCTCTGATTTTCTATCCACTTACACATTTGCTATCTCACTCTGCACTTTCAGTATTTAACTTCATGATCCCTACCTTCAACTCTACACAGTTTGAAGTTACATCTTTTATTTGTGATGCCTTGTCTATTAGGAATTCATCCTTTTCCATCTTCCATGCTTCTAACTAATTCCTCTAATTAATTCTCATCATCTATTTCTTAGTTTACAAGATCTCTGTGTAAAATGTATTGTGATGCTATATATTAAAGAAACTACATACAGATAAAATGTATTATAATGTACCTTAGCTGCATACTGCTCCAAAGCACTGATGGTATCTGGATCAATTGTAGCATCTCCCGTATGAAGGCCTGCTACTGTGCCATCAGCTTGAATAGCTAAGATGGTATCTGACTGTGGCATTTGAACTGTATGATGAATGTAAGCAGTGGTTCCATCTTCCAGCTGGACTGCCTGTAATGCACTCTGGTCATAACTGTCTAAGAAATAATATTAAAAACACTGTTAAGACAGGGAATGAATATCAGAGTCTGCATTTCTCCAATATAAAGGCATCACATATGTGAAATTATCAATACACATTAAAATGCTACTGATGAGTACAATAGTTTAGAAAATTGCTATCAATACCACAGGTTGAATTTGTTGTAAATGATTACTTACCCCAAAATACTTCTATTTCTGTCCGCTTATAAACAGCATTACAATTACAATTACAGCCTAGCTCTTACTTACAAAGTATTACACCATACACTTTGAAATTTCTACTCTCTAGTGATCAATTAATTGTTGATACTCTCTGTTTTAGGATTTGTATACCTGCTTCCTTTACACTAAGAACCCAAGCATCCTTTCAACGGCTAAAGCAATGTTTTGCCATTACTTTAATTTTACATAAAGGTTTAAACACTTTGCATATGGCACTGTTTACAGAAACGAGTAATCTGTGGGAACCTAATAAGCAACCACAACAATAATTTCAATATTAAGATCATATAAAGATGTAGGGCTTGAAACATTTACCCAATATCTACTAGCCTGAGGAGTAAGTCTTCCAATCAGGGTGAAAATACCTGTGCTGTCACTCCCCTCAAAACCTTTGTGACACACAGTCCCATTGGTGATTCACTACTCTGTGTCAGCAACTCTTGATAGGCCTGACATACTCACTACACCTAACATTGCTGTGATGACATATACCCAAACATCATCATGTAATACATCACTGGAAAACTAATAACTCACTGATTATTAATATTCTTGTCTGATGTACAGAGTTATAAATATGTGCCTGAATTATGTTTTTAAAAGGCGTTTGGCAATCAATGCATAAACACTGTCTGCCATAGATAAAGAAATGTGTATTTGCTTGTCTGACCTGCCTGGTCACCAGGCAGAGACAATGAAGGCACATTTATATAAAAGGTAAAAAAGGCCATCAAACTAACGAGTGGGGAGATAGCTTCTTAAATATAAAGACAGCGGGGTCTGAACCTCAAATATAAGCAGTTGAATCAGCTGATTGTATACAATATTACTGTATTATACAAATGTATTGAGTAAGAGCTTTTATGAAAGCCTGTGACACACTAGTGATTAATATCAATGTAAAATGTATGCATTAACACTATATAACAAATTATAGATACTCACTGTTCTTATGCTTTCAAGTCTGTGACCACACACAGGGAGAAACAGGTTTTCTCCCAGATAGAGGGAAGGCAGCTACCTATTTGTCTCCAATGTAAATTAAGTAGTGTGGAATAAAAACAATGGAAGCTCAATTTACATACAAATCAGCAGGGGAATGGAAACTGTACCCCTGGAAAGCCTTCCTGCTTTGTGAAGCAGGGCCAATGAAATTTAGGAAGATAGCATGGTGTCTAAATCCCAGCAGGACTTACTTTCCAAAGAATACATTTCAAAGGTTAACTGGACTATAAAAGGAAAGGGGGAAAGAACCCCATAGGTCCATCACTTGGCGGATTCAAGGGGCCTGAGCTCTTGAAATCACAGAATCTTGAGTCCTTCAAGCAAGAGGGCTGAAGTCTCTGGGAACTGAATATTGGTGACAAACCTGCTTAGGCAAGGATTAAAAGTTAATTTTAGAAAGTACCTGTCCCTGAAGTGTATTTTTACTTTTGTTTGTTTGTAACCATTTCTGTCTTTATTTCTTAAACTTGGTATCATTAAACCTATGACTTTTTGTTTAATAAACTTGTTTGACTTTTACTTTAAATCAATTCTATGAAATAAGAGCATTTGTCAAACTGCAGTGAAATTAATGAACTGCTGTTTATTCTCTTTACAGCAGCAACAAACTTAACTTCTGTGAGTGTTCCAGAAGAGAGCTGGACACTACAGGGAGATGTCTCGGGGAAATTCAGGAGTTGGGGTTCACTTTTACTTGTAAGGCAAAGTTTGGACTGGCAGAGTCCTGAGGAGTTTGCTGGCAAGGCAGACAAGCTGGTGTGGCAGGAGAATTGTCACATAGCTTAGCAGTAGCAAAACTCTCACTTGCTGAGGCTCAGAAGAGTAACTCAGTAACTCACAATTCTGGGAGCCTCAGCAAATTATCACACGGAGACAGTTTTGGGTAAATTTGGGACTGGGTGGGTATTTGGATCACTGCAAAAATAACTGGGTGGTGGAAGCCAGGGTGTGACCTGCACGCTTGTAACACTGGCTATTGGTGTCAGGGCTGTGAGCCACAGTACCACAGCACTGAAAGCATGCAGAGTTACAGGGCAGGTTGTGTCATAACCCCTCACTGGTCTGGGTTAAAATATCATACCCGCACTGCAATTTAAATGAATAAAAGTACTGCATACTATGTACTATATGCAAATGACACAATTAACTAACTTTCACCTTATGAAGTGTACCAGATTCAGGGTTTTTAGTAGAAAAATGAAACTAGCAAGACTCTATTGTTTATGGTTTTCCCAAGATACACCAGAGTGAAAACTGACCAGATGCACGGCTATCTTCCTATCCACACACTCAAGAAGCCAGCAAAACATCAGTTTATACTCAGTCCATATTTTTTTCTTCACAACCATAAGGTCTAGAAATAATCACTCTCCTGTGTCAGATTTGGAAAGTATATGGATACAGAAAGGTACGACTTCTAATGTGACAATGAAGGAGAAGGAAGATCATATATTGTCCAAGTCCTTTAGTGAAGTACACCCGTACCGGTATGACATTATTTTTCCCTTCTTTCGAAGGCCAATCTAAGGCTCAATTTAAAATAAAATAAATGTGCATACTTGACTGTCAGCTAAGGTGTTCTTTGTGTGTTACATTGATAGGTCTTCCAAAAAGTATCAAATCTCACTCACAGAGTATTTAAAGGTTTCAGAGTAACAGCTGTGTTAGTCTGTATTCGCAAAAAGAAAAGGAGTACTTGTGGCACCTTAGAGACTAACCAATTTATTTGAGCATAAGCTTTCGTGAAGTGAGCTGTAGCTCACGGAAGCTTATGCTCAAATAAATTGGTTAGTCTCTAAGGTGCCACAAGTACTCCTTTTCTTTTAGAGTATTTAAAATATCCCTAGAGCTCAAAAATCTCATTCAAGTTATGTCTGCTTTTTTCTGGTTTCCTTTTTTCATTTCCAGGTCCAGTCTTTCTTGAAATTCATACAAGGGTTTAAATTCTCTAGAAGTACCATGACTGTTTCTAAGTTAAGATTCTAGGATAGCACACAGAAATGCCCAGCAATCTTCTGATCCAGCCATTTACTACTACATTCTGAATGAGGAAATCGAACCACTCTCAACTCAGCTGTTTTCAGATGTTCCTATTTAAATGCAACAAGTATTTACAATAAGAATACTTGTAAATATGGTCATAATCTAAACATATTGTCAGAAGTGGTACTCTAGAAGAGAAATTACAATTAAATTGTTTCATAATATAATGAATCACACTTCAAAATGCAGTTTACCTTTTGAAGCGTGATGAATAAATGCAGTCGTTCCATCTTCCAGCTGAACCGCCTGTCCATCTTCCAGGCGCAGACTGTCCCCTGTTTGGGGAAGGGAGGGTGGAGAGCATAACTTTAGGCATCACCAATCATAAATGTATTTGATTTAATGTTTTAACAGATTAGAAACCACAGTCACTAAAAATATTAACCTTCAAATAATAAAAGTATATGTATTGGACATCTGAAATTATTGTAACAATGTTTTATTGGTTCTAACTATACTATATTATACCAGTGCAGTCAATATTTAAAAACATACTCATGGATGTAATATACTTACTACTTTTTGGCATGGATACATGTTGAACATAGGCAGCAGAGCCATCTTCTAGTTGAATGACCTGGCCATCCATTAATTTACCATCTGGAATACATTATATTTATGTAAAATATCCTATATGACATGTTACATTTTAAACCATACCATTGAAACTCTCTGGAATAAAGTATTTCATAGAACAAAAGTATTAACCACAGTATTAGGATGTGTAAAGTGCTTTGAGATCCTGGGATAAAAAACACTAAATTGGGACCAGATCCCCATTGTACTGGGTACTATACAAACAAGCAAATAAATACACTGAATACTCTGAAGCACTTGGCATTGGCCACTTTCAGAAGACAGGATATTGGACTAGATGGACCTTTGCTCTGATCCAGTATGGCCGTACTTATGTACAGTGAAGAATTATTGATTTTTAGTCAGGCACATACCTTTAGAATTGTGCTGTATGTAAGCAGTGGAGCCATCAGCAAGCGTAACTGCCTGCAAACTTACACCTTCCATGTTTTCTAAATTGTCACCATCTATTGGGGGAAAAAGTTTATTTACAATATTGCCAACTCCATACGCTCTAAAATTGTGAGTCAAGCCCCAAAAAATCATGGGATGGACTTAAAAGCTTTGTATTAGCCTTTTGATTTTGAACCTTTAGGATATACTGAGGTCACATTGTTAAGTTTTTATCCATAAGCATGAGAACTAAAATGTTTTATTTTAAATAAAAGCTAAAATTCTCATGAAATAAAATGGCCTGAGAACTGGGGCTTTAAGAAAAACACCTAATATTGAAGACTCAACAAAATCATGAGAAATGGCAGTATTACATGCACGTAATGTAAATCATTGTTCTGTGCACCATCAGTCATTAACACATAAAAGACCATTTTGAATAAAATATAGTAATTAGACAAAAGCTTTTATTCTTTTATAAATATTAAGCATGGCCAAGAAAGCATCAACATGTTAATATCAATCCTAAAACACCATTCTTTCTGTAAAACTGAGTCTATTTTGTACATCATTTACATATAAATTGAAATTACATAATCCAAAATAGTAATGCTGTATTTTAATTTGATTGGAATCAGATTTTATACTACAAACACAACTGTTATTTTAATTAAGCAATCATTTCATTTCAGAATTAAATCAAATTTCAGATTAATCAAATACACTATCTAAAAACAATTTGGTCTTTTTATTATTTTCTCCATTTGCAATACACAACATCACTCCAAAGCTTAGACGTTCAACAGAGTACACAGTCTGCTCTTTCTGAATGCAAAACTACAAACTGCATGATGATGTGGAGATACTTTAACCTGAATGCTCACCTTGTACAGCTACTGCTTCTGTCAAACAGAGAGTCACATGCTGAGCCTCCATCCCTCCTCCAGAAAACTCAGTCATTCCCTGAGAGTCTCGATTTATCTGGGCTAGTAACATTGTTTATCTAGAAACAAATAGCAAGTTTACAAAACAAAGACTCAGAACCATAAGAAGTAACATCAAGAAATTATGTGAAATTTTATTCCATTTTCTGGATGAGACACAAATCCTAGAGGTTAAGAACAATCCTACTTTAACCAGAATTTCACTTAGCATGTTACGGATAGTTTGTCTTACCTACCTCATAGAGATGATACAATTATTTATTAGTGTCTGGAAAGTGCTTAGAAGATGAAAAAAAAAAGTGCTATATGAAATGGCCAACTATTATTCTCATTAACTTTATCAAAGTAATTGCTAGATTTTAGGTGGGTCCAACTCTATTTATACTTCAATTAAACTTCAGTAATTATACTGCTAATTAAGGCTTACTAAGCTTTAAAAAGTATTTGGGCCAGTTTACACTGTACTATAATCTCTTTTCAGACTTAAAAACAACAACTTTAACAAATCACACATGGCCATATGGAGAACCCCTTCTGAGTCCTATTAAAGTCAGTGGGACTATCCATTCAAGTAACTGCTCAACAGTAAGACTAAGAGGTTCACACTCTGGCCCATGCTAAAGAAAGACCTGAATATTGGGAAGTCAAACTGAATGATCCAGCTGTTTATTTTCTGGCTCTATTATTCAGAATTCTATTAAAAGAATGACCTGCTCGAAAGTAACTATGTTTTATGTTATAAAACTGTCACTATGAAAAGAGGAATTGACTGGCAAATGGAGACTGCAACTGAGCACTTACCTGGTAAAATCAGGTAACCTTATCCCTTTTCAATGAGTAATGTATTTTATCCAAGTTTCAACACAAGGGACTACAGAACACTGTTGGATCCTAAAGTCTGCAAGTACGGTTTCAAAAATCATATATTCCACAATTAGCCAGCAGTTACGGATTAAATGGACAACAGTGACTTCTAAGAGCTCTGATGTTGGTTCCATCACCACAGAAATCAAAAACTGGACTGGACAGACCATATATTTCACTTGCACCTGCCAGCTGAGTTCTTCAGTGCTCTTTAAGTAACATCACATACCGACTCAACCAGGAATTCTTGAAATTGATTTGTATGGGCACTGCAGAGGCTCATTTCTCCCTTCTGACATATTGCACACAGAGCTGCAGATTTAGGAAAAATCATACAGAAAACCTACACTAATTTATTAAGCTTCTGAAGCGCTTAGCTAGTTGGCTTTAAAGTTATATTTCTATTTCATCTCTTCCAATCAGACAGCTTCTCTTAAAGTAACAGAAACATAGATCATTTAGAAAAACATGCAAAAGGATTACATTTGCATATAACTGACAGGCAGATTTCTCATCTCATCATCTGGTTCTCTCATAAAAAAAAACTCCAGTGCAGAAAAATCACCTGGATCAGATATTATTCACACCAGGTTTCTGAAGGGAAAAAAATGTGCAATAGCAGATATTTTAAAAGTGGTAGGATCATGGATAGGGCATGGGACTGGGTCACTGGAGATTTAGGTTCAATTCTTGTCTCTGCCACTGGCCTGCTGGGTGACCATGGACAAGTCACTTCCCTTCCTGTGCTTCAATTTCCCCTTTTGTAAAATAGATAGTGATACTGACCTCCTTTATAAAGAGCTTTGAGATTTAAAGACAAAAAGCCCTATCTAAAAGTTGGGTATTATTATTAATGATGATGATCTAAGTTCTTAGCACTTACATAGTGCTTTACATACTCAGAGTGTTCTCTAGTCATTAACTAATTAATTTTCAAGACAACTCTCTCAAATAGGTTGCTTAGTAACTATCCTCATTCTACAGATGGGAGGACAGAGGCAAGGAAGTTACTGATCTTGCCCATGACTACATTCTGAATCTGGCAGGGATTAGAATGAAGGAAGTCCTGGCCACCAGCCCAGTGCTCAGTCCACTGAACTGTGTTGCCTCTCTTATATTCATACAATACATCCTTTAGAAGATCTAATGTAGCTAAAAACTGGAAAGCTACTAATATGGTATCTGTCTTTTAAAAAAAAGTCAAGGGAGATCATGAGAATAGAGTTGGATTACAGACAGAAGAACAGAACACTTAAATGAGAAGTATAGCCTGACAGGGTCAAATCATCATGTCTGTTGTATGAGAAAACGTCTGCTTTTATTTGCAGAAAAAAATAAATTTCAGTGATCTAGTCACAATTATTTACTTGAATTTTCAAAATATTTTATAAAATCCCTCCACCAGAGGACAAAGAGAAAAACTGCAGTGGATTAAAAAAAAATTAAAAACAAAAAGAGTCAGTGAACTTCTGACTACTCAGTACAGACAGAGGTTAACAGCAAAGATAATCTAACGGTTGTTACAGAGGCCACCACTGTTTTACTCAATTAGACACACAAAAAACCTATGTGAAAAAAACACTATTAGAGTTGCAAAGTCAAGCACTCAAAAGTTAGAAAATGCCAGAGTTAGGGTTGTCTCTGCATCCTTAATTCAGGTTCCTTGTGCCTAGGCATTATTATAATGTTCTAATTACATAATCACGTATTATTTTTTCCATGACCCCTGCCTCATGCACTGCGCGGGATGGACGATCTTCAGTTGAAGAGTAGGTTTCAGAGTAGCAGCCGTGTTAGTCTGTATTCGCAAAAAGAAAAGGAGGACTTGTGGCACCTTAGAGACTAACCAATTTATTAGAGCATAAGCTTTCGTGAGCTACAGCTCACTTCCTCAGATGCACTTCCTCAGTTGAAGAGTAGCTATTCAATATTTTAGTTTATCCTCATTTTTTAAATGTGTGGCCTTTAAGCCTTATTTACTACCTACTATGCTCAGAAGACAGAATTAACTTCCTTGTGGGCTTTTTTATGGCATTCTTCACTTAGTAACAGGATACGTCTACACAGAAAACAACAAAACACTGCGGCAGCAGTGAGTCTCAGAGCCCAGGTCAGCTGATGCAGGTTCCCTGGGCTCCTACTGTAGGACTAAAAATAGCAATATAAATATTTGGGCTCAATTTGGAGCCTGGTCAGACGCTCCTTCCCCACCGGGTTTCAGAGCCCGGTCTCCAGCCTGAGCCTGCTATTTTTAGCTCCGAGGTGTGAGCCTGCGTCAGTGGAACCAGGCTCTGAGACTCACTATTGTGAGTTTATTTGGGGGTTTTTTTTTTTTTTTGTTGTGTTGATGTATTCACAACACCCCTGTCAGGAGCGTATTACCGATGGGGAACTGTCACAGAGAGATGAAGGACAAAAGTACCCAGTAATTGTGGGTGTCTAAACAGATGTCTAGGACCTGATTTTTCAGAGTACTTAGCATTATATAGTACCTTATTTGGTCAAATCAGTAGGAACTGTGCTTTCAGTTACAGCTGTGAGGGCTCAGCATTTCTACAAATCAGACCCCAGGCCTCAAGCTGGAAACCCAGAAAATGAGGATGACACAATTAGTGACCACTTGTGAAAAGTTTGGTTTAAGTCATCTGACTAGCATTGCACCAAGAACTCTGAGGCAGAGGCAGGGATAAAATCCAATTATTCAGTTCAGCATTGAACTTGCCAGGGTCTTAACCATGAGACCATCCTTGCTCTTCCTGCAACTCCCTGCCTCATTCACTACACACCTTCCAATTTCTGAAACAAATAAGACAGGAGGCCTGAAGTCAACAGCCTCCTTCACTGTACAACCCTGATTCATCCCTAGAGCACCATCTGTTCTAGGCACTGAATGAGTCAGAGGGTCCTCTGGAAAAAAAAAAAAGAGGACACTAGAACCTCAGAGTTACAAACACATCAGGAATGATGATTGTTCGTAACTGAAATGTTTGTAAGTCTGAACAAAACGTGATGGTTGTTCTTTCAAAAGTTTACAAGTGAACATTGACTTAATACAGCTTTGAAACGTTTATTATGCAGGAGAAAAATGCAGCTATTAACCACCTTAATTTAAATGAAACAAGCACAGAAAGTTTCCTTACCTTGTCAAATCTTTTTTTTACTAGTTTATGTTTAACACAGCACTATATTAGCTTTTTTTGTCTCAGCTGCTGCCTGACTGCATACTTCTGTTTCAAATTAGGTGTGTGGTTGACCAGTCAGTTCATAAACTCTGGTGTTCTACTGTACGTGATCATCTAATTAAAGACTGTATCATAATGCATATGTATAAGTAGGCCAAATTAAGGTGGCAAAGGCAACCTTAATTCTGGCATTTTGTAATGTTTGTTTGCTGGACTTTGTAACCTTAATAATGTTCTTTTAACATAGCTGTGTGTGTGTAATTTGCTAGGTTTCTAAAAAGCAAGTAGGAAAAAAAACCCAAACTCCCAAAAATGTCATCATGTGGCATCATACTGACACCCAAGATTCATGAGCGGGGCTGGAATCTTTAGATTCTCAACACAGACTTCTGCTACTCGAGCCAACTGATAACAGTAGTAGATTATCATTCGCTATGTGGACCAACACTAAAGGCAGATGAAACGTATGTTTTGCCAGTGGGTTTCACAGATATTTGCTGACAGCAGAGAAATGGGGAGACTGAGGAATCTGAGGTACCATTTCACACTCTGGAGGAAAACGGGTTCTAGTGGACACAAACTCGTTTCCCCCCAGTCTTCAGACTTTCTGCCCAGCCCCCTCCAACCTGCCCCAGTCCTGTTTCTTCCCCACTCCAGGCTCCCTGTCACGGTCACAGACTCCCTGTCTACCCACTCTCCACTCTTTAGGCTTCTCATCCCAGTCTTCTTGCTCAGCCAATCCCAGTCTCCCCCTCTGGGTTCTCCGTCTGAGTCCTCATCTTCCCTCACAACTCTCAGTCCCAGTCACCCGCTCCCAGCTCTTTGCCTGAACTGTCTCTTCCCCACCCTAATGGCTCCCAACTAGTCTCCCTCACTGGGTTCCTCACCTCATCCCCTCCTTGTCTCAGTCTCTTTGCCCAGCCAATCCCAGTTCTCCCCATCACGCACACCCCAGGTCCTTGTCAGATCTGTCTCTCTTCTCCCCCTCACTGGTTCCTCCTCCAGTCAGTCCTAGTCTCCTCCCCTCACCCCAGCTCCTTATCCAATCTCAGTGTTGTCCCCATAACTCCATCAGATGTCCATTTCCCCCCCATCCCCGGTTCCCTCACTTGCACCCAGTCCCAGTCTCCACTGTTCCAGTGCCCTGCCCCACCGCAGCCCAGAGCCTGTGAGAGAAGCCATTACAGAGAAAGCCTTTCTGATACTCTAGCTTTGGGCTAAAGCAAGCTTAGTTGCAGTTGTTGCTATGAACTTATTTTTACTGCAAAAGACACGTTCCTCACACAAAGGCAACCCCTTCCAAATTTCAAGCCCCTGCTACACTGCATGCTACTTGATCATTTTAAAGAAAAGGCCTCACAAAATTTTAGTAAGGGCAAAACAATGTATTCTTCCCTTCTTTCATTCTTGGAAACAGCTGACCCATTTTGTCTGACATTTTCCCAAAAAATTCAGCCTGAGACACCTTACATGGAAAATGTTGGTTAAAGTTTGATTAATCAACTGAAAACACGATCTTATAATACAATGTGTCTGGAAACCTTAACAAGAGGCAGTAAAACCAGCCCCGCCTATAATGATTTGGAGGCAGAACTGGCTAGTGAATGAGTAAAGATTGCTGCTGGCACTGGGTTCAGTGTAGAAAACCTACAGAGAAATGTAAAATTCAAATGGACTTTAAACACTGGCAACTGATGACAAACAAAATTTACCTTCCATAAATGTAGAGCAATGAACATTTTATAAAAAAAAAACAAAAACAAAAAAACGAGCTTTGAACTTGCATAAGTTGGAGGAAAGAATTATTGGATCTATCATAAATAATGCAGAGTGCAGCAGCAGTCAAACAAGATGCCTATGTAACATGCTTCTGTACTCAAACAAGCAACAGAATATTTTGGGTTCTTTTCCTTTACTTGGAGAAGGGATGAAATGTTTAAATCAGATGGTTCAATAGGAGCTGGAAGCAGCAGCTGGCATTGGGAGTGTCAGCTGAGCACTGGGCAGCAGAGATCAGGAATAGCAGCTGGAATTTAGGCAGTTGGGAGCAACCGTGTTAGTTACGAAATGGGCATCTGGGAATGGGAGTGGTAATTGGGTTATGAGCACCTGGGAAATCAGCAGCTAGGAACTTGGCTGGAGGGAGGTAGGCAGTTGAGAACTGGAATGACGGATGGCAAAGAGGCAGTTGGGAATGGGAAGGTCAGTTGAGAAATAGGAAGCTGGAATCTTACGTGGAATCACAGGGAAGTTAGACAAAGAAAACTGAAGAAAAGGGTAATAACAATAGCAGGATCCCCATAAAGAGAGGGGAAACATGGCAGTCACTAAGGAGAAACTAACAAGAAGTACAGTAAAATTTGTAACAACAGCAATGTCGGGGATGGAAAAGTGAGCTGATGAGAGAGCAAGAGGAAACTAAAAGACCAAGGAAGAAACTGAGGGTAGAGGGGGAAAAAAGCCTGAGAAAAATCAACCTGGAAAGGTAGGTTAGCTGCTACTTATTCTCTGTCCTTGAAGATGGTATTGTGAAGGGTATGGAATAATAAATATTAATTTTATTTATAAACACCTCTGGTGCTGTACAATAATTTTAAAAAATCTTATGAAAACAACTAAAACAGGACTATAAAACTACAACCAGAATGATAAAAGACACATAACTCTATAACACAGAACAGAAATAAAGGAACAATGCCGGCTTTCATTGATGGAGCTTGTGAAACTGAGATCCTATAGTTGGTAAAATTGCAGATCACACGTAAAGGATCACTGCATGTATTTAGAACACTAAGACCCAGAACCTCTAAAGTATTCAGGCTCCTAACATGCCTAAATACCTTTGAGGTGCTGTCCCTGCCTAGACAAAGCCTAAATATGTTTGACTAGAGTGTTCAGTCATGTTGTAACACTTGTATAAGGTTCTTACACTTGTAAACACTAAAGCAGACACTTAACAAATGTTTATTCCAGGGCACAACTCATTTTGTGAAGTGTCTACATTAGCATTTACAGTTACAATGGTTAACATGTTGGTTATAAGTTAATTGGCAATTAACATGTATTAGTGATGGCCTGCTGTTTTGCGGCTCATTTATGGTTTTATGGTAAGTATGAGTGAGGGTGGTGAGTTTGTATGTTGATTTGTGCAGGTAGCAAATAGTATGTGTATGCTGCAGTGAGGGGCTGTGTTTGGTGGTTGCATTGATTTGTGTCTGGGTAGTAGTGCTGGGGGATTCTGTGTTGATTTGTGTGAATGGAGAAGTGGTACGTGCTGCAGTGAGGGGCTGTGTGTTTTAGGGATTATTGTGTATGCTATTTGTGTTGTGCTTTGAGGTTTGTGATGGCAGCATGTGGAGTGCACAAGAGTGGCAGTTTGACCAAGGAATCCACCATGTGTGCAGTCTCCTTGATATAACCTGGAGCATGCAAATTAACTGCTGAGTAAGGGTAGTGACTGGCTGAATTACCTCTGCTATTACAATGGTCTAGGACTCTTGGCATGACACAGGTAGCTTCAAACCACACAGGTGTAACTCAAAGTTAAAATGGCTAAGAATTTAAAATTGGATGGTAACAGACTGACAGTCTGTAACCCTATGTTCACCCGTTTCAAGACTATGATAAATTTTGTACAAACTCTGCCTTGTAAGGGATCACTTGAAAATTCTGAATTTGCTGATCATTATTGTCCTGGTAAAATATGTGTGGCAACACTGTATGTAAAGTTACAAGATTCTACTGTATGATGTTACTAAGGGCTTGTCTACACTGGCACTTTACAGCGCTGCAACTTTCTCGCTTGGGGTGTGAAAAAAACACACCCCTGAGCGCTGCAAGTTTCAGAGCTGTAACATGGTAGTGTAGACAGTGCTACAATGCTGGTAGCTAAACCCCTCGCAGAGGTGGTTTTTTACAGCATTGGTGCCGTGACTACACAGCCACGCTAAAGCGCTGCTGCCATGGCTAGTGAAGACATGCCCTAAGACATATTTCTGTGAAATATAAATCTGTGAAAGCCGCCACAAACCAGTTCCTCAAAGACAAAAAAACCCTCAGCCAGGTGACAACAAAGTCAAACCATCACCTTGTTAAGTGGCCATTCTTTGGCAGGAAAACGGGTGAATGAGAAATTTACATCTTGGCAAAGAAACAGCAGAAGGTTCCCATCCCCACAGACTTTCTGTCTCCTGAACCCCCGCTGGAGATGATTCTCAAAAAGGAGGAAAGCAGAAGAATGGAGAACTGATACCTCAAGGTAGTCCACCCTTTCTCTCAACCCATGGCAGTCACAACACCTGAGGAACAAAGAAACAGCTTTGGACTGAGGGAGGGATCCTGTCTGAAATGAATTCAGCCAGTAAGACTGCTGAAACATGTGGTGAGAGAGACCTTTTGCTTTGAATTCACTTAAGTTTGTTAAATTAGGTATTAGTTGTGTTTGACCTTTTATTTCTTTGTAACCAAATTCTGAATTTTAGGCCTCATTATTTGTAATCACTTAAAATCTATCTTTCTGTAGTTAACAAACTTGTTTTATTGTTTTATGTGAACTGTGTGATTGGACTGAAGTGTTTGGGAAACTATTTGAGATAACAGGATTTGTCCACATCATTTTCTATTATTAAAACTGCAGACTTTATATAATCTTGTGTTGTCCAGGAGAGGGCTGGGCACATTTCTGGAGGAAGTTTGGAACTGGGAATTTGCTGGTGTTACTCTGCAGTGTAATTAAAGAGTGGCTGGCCGTAGCACTCATACAGTACAACTGGAAGTAATTTACATGGTGGAGGCTGTGCATGAGCAGACCAGGAGTGGTTGCTCCCACAGTGAAGCAATGTAAAAGGCACCCCAACCTGGAGAATTGAGGGGACATAGCTGATCAACTGTCCAGATTGTACCCTTGGTAACGTTACACAGACGGCAAAACCCAGTAATGTTTTAATCTGGTGATATTCTGAATAAAAGGAGCCCTCAAACATGCTTCTAGCGGTTTCCATTGTTTTACACTGACTCTACAGACAGAAAATAGGCTTCAGAGTGACACACACAGTGATAGTCCTGAAATCATACTATATAGATCATAAGACTCCAGACCTTAATGCAGAAGGTCAGGACTGACAATTGCTTGGAGAACTCAATGATGCCTAAAAGTCTGGAATAGAGGCTGCCTGAATAAAAGTTATATATTATACATAATATGTCAAAACAATATTATAGTTACCCATTGAAAAATTAAGAAATGCTAGAATTAAGGTTGTCTGTGCAATTTTATTTCCGTTCCCTGGTATATGTATATATTAGGATAGCCTTGGCCAACTTTGCATAGAAAGTCTGTGGCAAAGCAAGGAATAGAATCCAGCTCTCACAGGTCCCAATCTAGTGCTCTGAACATAATAAATACTCCTTCTCTTCTTGCAACTCTTTGCCTCATTAGATGTCTAACCCGTGCACTAAATGTGGCATGCGTCCTGTAAAACATACAGAATATTGATTATGTAAAGACTAGAACACATATGCACAATGAAGACAAATTAAGTTTGCACACACATCCTTAATTCTGGTAGTTCCTCATTTCCAAGTCCTTGACTTTGCAAACTTAACTTTCTGTCAATATAATTTGTGTATGTAACTTCCTAGGGTTTTATAAAGCAAACCGAAAAGAAAACAGAAGTTATCTGGTGGAACTGGACTGATCCCTTGCATGGATCATTAATAGGGCTTGTAATGCATGATTTTCAAATCCACAGCAGAAACCTCCACCAGTTGAGCTAAAGGAGAAACTGGTAGCAGTACTTGGCTGCTAACCTCTATGTAGACCAGCAGTTAGAGGGAGGGCAGACATGCATTTTGAAAAGTGTCTTACACAACTATTTGCTAGACAGCAAAGGAATGCTGGGAATAAACAATTATGGGTATCTATTTCTGGCTCTGGAGGACACTATGGTTTCAAACAATACTGCCATGCATCTAGATATTACATTCATTCTCAAACTCAGTGTAGCTAAATGGATGAAATTTGGGTCTGCCACGTCAGAGACTGGCCAAATTCTAGATCACATTTTGGCCTTTGTATGGCACTTCAGCTTTTTTGCACAACAAGTTGAGGCTTGTTAGTTATAACTAAGTTCTTCTCTGGGGTAATACAATGCTGCTAGTTTTGAGATTCGCAAATAAGATATAAGTACAAGACTGAGGTTATCATTGCCATAGGTGCACCTTTAACTTGAGCGTAGTTACACCTGCTTATGAGAACAGTGATAATAACTCATAACCCTTTGTGCTTTCTTACTATTCTAGCAGTTATATTTTTAACCCCAAACAGAAGTGGAGAAAAACATGTTCAGTTTAATGTTTGAATCATCTTTAATAATGAACATATGAACATTGCCAATCCTTGCATTTTATACAAAAGAATCTTATTAACCAGCTTGGTTACACAATAATTGACATTTTAAAAGTTTTATTTTCCCTGATATTATTGTTCTAGATTGTAAATTGTATGGGCACTAACCATCTTTCTGTCCTGGGTTTGTACAACATCTAGCACTGTGTGGTTCTGGTCCATGACTAGGGCTCCTGGGTGCTACAGTAATACAAATAATAATACATTCTGGTGAAATTTTGCACTCTGGTGGTGCCCAGAGTGCCCTTAAAAGAGACTGTGGGAAGGTTAGAAAACAATACTGAGAATGTGCTGAAGATTCAGGATGACCCAGGTTAAGTTGGCCTACTCAGCACTATTCATGAATACGTGCACTTAACTTAGCAAAGGATGGTTAAAGACTTAAGTGAAATTATTTTGGTGGTCTTGATACAGTTCAAAATGGGTAAGCTGTACAATACAAAAATAACCATCCTAACTGGCATCAACTGGCAAGCTTGTTAGCATAAAATTGTACTGCTGGTAACGGAATGAATAGGACAGCATTGAAGAACCAAAAATGCAGCACGTCCACAAGAGCAGTGCTGTTTAGTCAGCTAGCACGACCACACTTGCACTGTACTTCACCATAACAGATGCACAGTTTCTGGACAACTATTCTACAGATGCCAAAATAGCTTCCTGAAGCAGTGACTTCTGGAAGATTTTTAAAGGCTTTCTAAAAGTCAGATTTCAAAAACCTCCTGGGGAAACAACACGATGTTGAGGTCCCTGGAGAGTGCGGCTTCAAGCATCCTTGACCACTGTGCTGTAGAGTTCAGAAGGTATAATAGGCACTTACATAGTAGACTGTGGGATAATTAATAGAAAGACCATTTTCATGGTTAAGATAATTATGCCAGTGATCCTATACAACCGGCATTGCACTGGTGGATTTGGCATGAGAGACAACCACTTCTTGGTCAGCCCAGCTCAAAGCCAGTCTAATTCAAAAGGTGGAGCAAGCATCAGTGGGAATAAATGTGTAAATACAAGATATGTTACAGGCAGATTAGGGCTGATTAGCACACCAAATTTCTCCAGCATAGACAAGGCCAACAAGCACAGTGAATCATTCTTTGACTAAGAAGGACCATCTCTAGAGTTAAAAAGCAAAGAGATTGGTGGGACAAGGTGGGAAGCTTACACTGCCATGGCATGGTGCACCTGTCCTGGGAAGAGGATTGTCTCTGGAGCTGTCAGCTGACCAATAAATTCACAGATAGTTTTTAAACATACTCAATAAATAAGTCGGTAGAGAAAATATTGTAAATGCCTGTAGAATAAATATGAAATTAAAGCGTTAGCTTAAGTTTGATTAAAGAAATGTGTGTTGTAAAGAAAAGTCCTGATGACAAGCAGAAGGAAGGCCTTGAAAGTAATAAGATATAAAGCCAGAAGGAATGAAGTAGAAAGGATGTTTGGTCCAATGAATAACTGAGGAGGTAAGGGAAATTTTCTAAGAGGGCTTCTGACCAAAAGCAGTTTTGAATAAGACAAAGAGAATCTGACTTAGAAGGAGCCAACATGCACTTTCTAGCCCACATACCAGTGTCATTTTAAAAGTAAGGCCTATGCAAACCCAGGTGCAACATAAAAGCTATTGCTCCGCAGCAAGGAGGAGAGGCCTTGGGGAGAAAGGAGGTTGTAAATCTTTTCTGGACTAAGACTGGAAATAAGGGTGAACTGGTTGTTAGCTACAGTAATAATTGGCTATGACATTATTTGCTGAAGCGCATGAAAGTTATGAATGTGAGGGTTCTTTGTCAGCCCCTACCTGCTCGTGCTGAAGCATGCCAGGATGAAACAGTTTTTCCTAGGTCTGGCCTGAATACTGAGAGGCTGAGCTGAAGAAGGAAATGAGACAGGCTAAGTAAGAAGACTGGTACTGGCTTGGTAGAAAGACTGGAACTGGGAACTAGGGAGAAAAGACTGGAAGTAGCTAGGCAAAGATATTAGACTGAAAGGGGAGAGACTGGGTGCCATCAGAGAGGGGAAGAGACTAGGAGTGGCTAGAGAGAAAGGCTAGGACTGGCTGGACAAGAGAAACTGGGAGCCAATGATAACTAACATTGGGCAAGTTACCTAAACCAAACTTTTCACAAGTTGTCACTAATTATGTGTTCCTCATTGTCTGGGTGTTCAATCTGAAACCCTGCAATCTGACGTGCAAAAGTGCTGAGCACCCATAATTACAACTCAAGTCAATACAAGCATGTCTACAGTGCAATTAAATGTGTGGTTGGTACACGCCAACTGACTCAGACTTATGGGACTCACACTAAGAGTCTGCTTAAATGCAATGTAGATGTTTGGACTTGGGCTGGAGCGTAGACATAACCGGAGAGCTGTATTTTGGAAATAGAGCTATGTAATGCTGAGTACTCTGAAAAATCAGGTCCAAGACATTCAGTTTAGACACCCAAAATTAGTGAATACTTTTGACCTTAATCTCTTTGAGCCTCAGTGCCCCATCTATAAAACAGATATTACTACTTTACCTCAACAGCGTATTGTGAAAATAAATTAATGTTTATGAAGTATTTGGATTCTAGAGATACACATGTGTGCAATAAATTGAACATAAGTAAACCCAATGAAACCTACAAGATTATTCATGTGATAAAGTAATACACATGCTTAAGTGTTCACTGAATTGAGGTTTTATCAACTAAACCAGAATAATAATTCTGTAGATAGTCTGTTAAAAGTAAAATGTTATTCCACAACTATCGGAAAGGCAACTTATGTGGACTGCAATAAACTCTGGGGATGGTGCTCATCAGTAAAATAACGTTAATATATTATACTTAATCTATATGGTATCCTGTAATTAACACGACCATACAGTATTTCACTGCATCATCTTAAGTAAACAGTTTTATTTTCTTTACTGATTAAGCTGAAAAACTCTGCTGTGAAAATAATACTCAAATTCTTATTGTTCTAGAAAATGTGAAAGTCTTGGAGGATTAAGCCCCCACAAAATTAAATGATTAAAATGAAATCAAAAAAGCTAAGCCATTAAAGCATACTTGTTTTATTGTACCTTAGAAATTCTAAGAATACATCTTGATAACCAAAGGCACATTTATGCAGATATACCAAATGCTTATTCCTTTACTCCAAGGATGCAAACTATTAAAGATAAATAAATTTAACTGTCTATTATCTACCTGAAATGATATGTCATGTTATTTCTAGTACAGAAAAAAGTCTTCTAATTCAATGGGAAATGTATAACACTGGAACCAAAATTTTGAGAAGTATCCTAGAAAAGTATTTTATTTACAATTTTTAAAAAAAACAAATTCCTATAAAAGGAATCATTTGAGAAGTATGTCATACTTCGCAAGTTACTAGAGATTTAAAATTTGCATTATCTTAACATTTAAGCCATAATAGATTTTGTATATAGAACACTGATAACAGCTAGGTTTTCTTAAAAAGCCTCAATTTTTACAAGATGACCCATCTTAACAAAATCATAAAGCAGCTTAATTGTGAAAATATATTGTAATCTACTGCAAAAGAAATGTGTTTTTTCTATAGTTGGATCTTCTAACTGTATATATGCAGCTACAAATTCTGGAAAGAAGAATGTGCTAAGAAAAGAGAGGTGATGGTATTTAAAAAAAACATAGCTGTATGTTATTTTTATGAACAGAGAAAGCTAAAGTAAAATAGACTATCAGATACAATGCAAGGACCTTGTGTTAAGTATCAGAGGGGTAGTCCTGTTTACTGCTTTTACAGACCCAGACTAAGAGTCCTGTGGCACCTTATAGACTAACAGACATATTGGAGCTTAAGCTTTTGTGTGTGAATACCCATTTCGTCGCATGCAACACATCCAACAAAATACCCACGGAAGTTTATGCTCTAATACGTCTGTTAGTCTATAAGGTGCCACAGGACTCTTTGCATCTTGTGTTAGTGAAGCTGTACCTATACTTATGACACTATAAATACTATTGATAGAACAGCATTTTCTCCAGAATGAGTTGCTTCCCAACTCTCCAATGCGGGAGACCCGTTCACGGGGGTGATTCCCTTTAATGCTGTTTTGTAAGTCCTTCCCTCTTAAGCATGGAGTACTGTTTGTGTCATTGACAGATTTGAGAACTCCCTCCTTCACTGTCACTGCACCACGCACCTCCTAAAAGTGACTTAAAGCTTCCAAATTGGCTCCAGGTGCAAGTCATTTTTAAGAAGGGGAAACAGAAGCACACCGAACAAATCCCCTTTACATATGGTAGCAATTAACACCCACCCACCCCAACACATACACACACTACACCTGCAAAATTTTATTTACAGAGGGTAACTTTTGCATAAGGCAATTAAAAGTCCAAGGGACGAGGAAGACTCCATCCCTTAGACACGGCAACAGTGAAACCAAAACTAGGCGCCTGCAACACACCCCTTTAGCATGAACACCACTGCCGGGCCTGCGTCGCAATACAAACGAACTCCGAGGCGTGTGTTCGATGGGCGCCCCCGCAACTGCGGCTAGAGGCGGCGCTGGCTGGACGCCTGCCCCCGAGGCAGAGCGGCGCGCAAGGGGAAGCAGCTGCCGCTGCAGCGTGCGCAGGGGAGCCGACACCCGCCCGGACACGGCGCCGGGCAGGGGAGCGCCCCCGCTCCCCAAGTGACGCACCCTGCTAGAGGCGCCTTCCCTCCGAGGCCAGGGCCAGGGCAAAGCCCCCGGGGAGCGGCGGCGCGCACCCCCCTGTCCCGCGGAGCGCGGGCAGGCCGGGGGGAGCCGCGCCGGCCTACCCACCTCCCCGTGCCCCCGCCGCGTGTTTCTCATGGAGCTCGGGAGCGGCGTCGGCCCCGAGCGGCAGCCAGAGGCGGCGGCGCCAGCGGGGAGGAAGCTGGCGCAGCTGAGGCGGCGGCAGTGGAAAGCCCGGTGGGGGAGGGGAGGAAAACGTACTGGGCGGGAGGGCGGCAGAACCGCGGTTTTATTAATGTCAGTCGGCGCTGCCCCGCTGCCCCCACTCGCTGGCTGCCCCACTCCGGTTCCCCGCGCGCGGCGCGGAGGGGCCGGGCCCGGCGGGTCGGCGCAGCGGGCCCAGCCGGAGATGGCGGTGGGTAGAATAAGGCACACTGGGTAAAAACACATTTATATACTAACCTCGCCGAGAAATTTTCCAACAATTCCTCCGTCCGACCACCATGCACCAGGACAGGAAACGGCCGCCTCAGCGCCCGCCCGCTCCAGCACCGCCCAGAGCTATGCGGGCGGGCCCCGCAACCAGCACTCGCCGAGCCGCCATTGGACAGCCGGCACCACAAACCACCGCCCACACACTCCATTGGTCGCCGGAGGCCTAGCGCCAACCCCGATTGGCTATGCGCCGCGGGCCCTGTTCCCCGCGCCACGGACTCTCGCTATGCTGGGTTCGGGGCCGTGACCGCCGCCATTTTGTATCAAGGCCAGCTAGGTGCCTGTGCGTCAGAGAGGGAGCGAGTGAGCGGGGCGCCATTTCCCCGCACGGTCCGAGGAAGAAGACGGTAGTTAGCAGCGCTTCAGGGACTCCGAGCTCTGGGGCGCTCTGGCGGGTGGAAGCCTGCGGTTTCTCTTATTCACCCCGCCGGGCGGACGCGCTCGCAGAGAGGAGGCTAGTAGGTTTCCTCTGCCAGCCCCACGGACCACCAGGTGCTGTAATGGGGGCACAAGCCTGGTCCGTCCCGGGGCCCGGGCTTCTCCCGCCTCAGGAGCGGATCACTGCCGCCTACAGTGTGGCGCATCAGCTGTCGCTCCACACACAGCGGGGAGAGCCCTAGGCTGGCCCCTCCCGCCGGCTCAGTCCCCGTCCCCCCGGACATCCAGCCTAGACCCCGTCCGCTCACCGGCTCAGCACCTTGACCCCCGCTAGGGTGACCAGAGGACAGTCCCGATTTGGGGGGCTTTTTCTTATATAGGCACCTATTACCCCCCCGACTCCCTGTCCCGATTTTTTATACTTGCTATTTGGTCACCATCCCCCCCCCCACCACCACACACACCAGGGAGAGCCCTAGGCTCAGTGCCCCCCCACACACACACACACAGCCACACACCAGGTATCAGAGGGGTAGCCATGTTAGTCCGGATCTGTAAAAGCAGCAAAGAGTCCTAGGGCACCTTCTAGACTAACAGACAAATTGGAGTATTCACCCACGAAAGTTTATGCTCCAATACATCTGTTAGTCTATAAGGTGCCACAGGACTCTGACACACACCAGGGACATCCATAGACTCTGTATGCTCATAGGCTCAGCACCCTGCCCCCCCCCCCCCGTGGGGACACACGGGAGTTTCAGGGTAACGACCGTATTAGTCTGTATTCGCAAAAAGAAAAGGAGTACTTGTGGCACCTTAGAGACTAACCAGTTTATTTGAGCATAAGCTTTCGTGAGCTACAGCTCACTTCATCGGATGCATACTGTGGAAACTGCAGAAGACATTACATACACAGAGACCATGAAACAATACCTCCTCCCACCCCACTCTCCTGCTGGTAATAGCCCATCCAAAGTGACCACTCTCTTTACAATGTGTATGATAATCAAGGTGGGCCATTTCTAGCACAAATCCAGGTTTTCTCACTCTCACCCCCCCTTTTCCAAAAGCCACACACACAAACTCACTCTCCTGTTCGTAATAGCTTATCCAGAGTGACCGCTCTCCCCACAATGTGCACAATAATCAAGATGGGCCATTTCCAGCATAAATCCAAGTTTAACCAGAACGTCTGGGGGGGTAGGAAAAAACAAGGGGAAATAGCCCCTATTTCCCCTTGTTTTTTCCTACCCCCCCAGACGTTCTGGTTAAACTTGGATTTATGCTGGAAATGGCCCACCTTGATCATCATACACATTGTAAAGATTGTTTCAGAGTAACAGCCGTGTTAGTCTGTATTCGCAAAAAGAAAAGGAGTACTTGTGGCACCTTAGAGACTAACCAATTTATTTGAGCATAAGCTTTCGTGAGCTACAGCTCACTTCATCCGTCACTTTGGATGGGCTATTACCAGCAGGAGAGAGAGTTTGGTGGGGGGGGGGGGGAACGGAGGGTGAGAAAACCTGGATTTGTGCTGGAAATGGCCCAACTTGATTATCATACACATTGTAAGGAGAGTGATCACTTTAGATAAGCTATTACTAGCAGGAGAGTGGGGTGGGAGGAGGTATTGTTTCATGGTCTCTGTGTATATAATGTCTTCTGCAGTTTCCATAGTATGCATCCGATGAAGTGAGCTGTAGCTCATGAAAGCTTATGCTCAAATAAATTGGTTAGTCTCTAAGGTGCCACAAGTACTCCTTTTCTTTTTACACATGGGAGTGAGTCCCAATTTAGCTTCCCCTCCCCCACACAGCCTGGAGGTTTTGGAGGAGAACCCTACCTAGCTTGGCCCCTCCTTACACATGGGCTTAGCAGCCTCTCACACACACATTGGGGAGAGTCCCCAGCCACTGAGCTCAACCCTCCCACTTCCACACAGGGGGGAACCCCAACCTGGCTTTTCTTAACTGCAAAACTCTTTGGGGCACAGCCTTTTCTTAGCTCCAGAAGGGGATCCTGACTACCCCGTTATTGGGATGTAGCTTCTACCTACTCAGGAACTCCAACTTGGCTGGTCCTCGTCCTGTACCCGCTGATAGGAGCCAGGTCCAGACTTTATTTTCCCTTGACATTAACAACAGTGATGGGAGATGGGCCCTATAGCAAGAGCTGCCCTGCAAAGTGACTTGTGGAGTCAGTGGCAGTGTTGGAGTAGGACAGATTCTCAGGGGGAAACTAACTTAATGAAAGGGGAAGAAGAGAAGGCTCTTCCAATGCACCCTGTTTCTCCACATATGTCTCTCACCTTAATTGTATTTTTTTTCCACTTTTTTTTCCCCTTGTCAAAGGTTTTAGAAATTCAGAGAGTAGGATCCCAGAGTCAGCTCTTAAAAATTTTAAATTGAGGTGGTAAAAAATATGCTAGCAATTGTTAGTTTCTTAGGTTTTTACTAACTTTTGTAGCCACACACGCTGTTGTCTCCTGTTATGTACATACAGTTATTTTAAACACATAAGCATTTCAATTTTAAAAGATTGAAGGATCCAAAAATCAGATTTTCAAACAAATGAGAGAAAGGAACTAATTTTTAACTAGTTCTAGTTTCAAAACAATATAATAACTTACTTGATTAGAGAAAATAACCCATGTTAACACATCACTAAGATTTTGAGATAGAAAAATTTCCCCTGCCTTTGCTTTCAAAGAGACTATAAAATCTATACTACGTCATGGATATTAAACATATGGACTGTCTCCTATAACACCACACCAAAAAACTATAGCTAAAATAAGCTTTTTAAAAATCCTCAGGGGTTTTCTACACCTGGTGTTATTCAGGCATAGTTGTTCCTGAGTAACTACACCCTCAGAAAAGTCCTGATTGTGTATATGACAATTGAATAAATGGATCTACATTTTTACTCTTCCATTAAGAAGAGATTAGTCCTTTTTCATTTCTTAGTTGGAAAAACAACACTTGATTCTAGATTTATAAACTTCTATGTTTTGTTTTACACAGACATCTAATTAGTAGTAAATGTAGAGTCTTGTTCCTGGGCAATTTCGTGTCTCTCACAAATTCATAGTGGTAGCCATGTTAGTCTGTATCAGCAAAAAGAACGAGGAGTACTTGTGGCACCTCAGTCTCTAAGGTGCCAAAAGTACTCCTCGTTCTTTTCACAAGTTCATGTGGCCAAAAAATAATTCAGATAGGGATCCTTCACCTAGAGCTCTATGAAATCCTGTAGCTTGGTTTTTGTATTTGTCCAATTCTGGGTAGTTGTCCTTGTCTCGCCTCATTCTTCTTTCATTAATTTTTGTAGAGCCAGGGTGGGTGAGGTAATGCCTTTTATGGGAGCAACTTCTGTTGGTGAAAGAGATAAGCTTTTGGGGTACACAGAGCTCTTCATCAGGTCTTGATATTATTACCTTACCCACTGTGTCTCAGATCCTGGGACCAGCACAGGTAAAACACTGGAAACATTAATTTTCCCCTTCTTCCCCACCACATGTAGTTGTGTTAAAAAAAAAGACCAAAAACCCACCTTCATTTTCAACCTGAAGTTAAGATACACCTGCTAGTTGCTGCACTCTGCAAGTCAAAATCCAGACCAAGGTTTTTTGGTGGTGGTGGGTTTGGAGTTTTTTTGTTTTTTAAATTTTCCCATTCTACACACCCTTTTTTCATAGTTTGGTTTAATGCATTTTATGTAATTTTAAGTTACATGAAGCATTCCTCTTGAAAAATCCCAAAGTATCAACAATTGATACATGTGCACAGAAATAGAGAAGAACATCCACTTTGGAGTGAAAAGTGATATCTACCTGACATATATCACAACAGGAGGAAGAGGGGAAATTTTGCCTTAGGCCAACCAACCAAACTCCTCATATCTGTACTTTTGGACCCCTAACATCCACACAGAACTGGCAGACCCTGATTCAGGCCTCATCCAAAACACATTTTAGCCAAGTTGTTGCAATATCAAATCCTTTTTTATAGTACTTCCAGACTGTGTCAAACATACATAATTAACTGGGTTGAGAATTACTTAGACAAGTTACAGAGTAACAGCCGTGTTAGTCTGTATTCGCAAAAAGAAAAGGAGTACTTGTGGCACCTTAGAGACTAACCAATTTATTTGAGCATGAGCTTTCGTGAGCTACAGCTCACTTCATCGGATGCATACCGTGGAAACTGCAGCAGACTTTATATACACACAGAATATGAAACAATACCTCCTCCCACCCCACTCTCCTGCTGGTAATAGCTTATCTAAAGTGATCATCAAGTTGGGCCATTTCCAGCACAAATCCAGGTTTTCTCACCCTCCACCCCCCCACACAAATTCACTCTCCTGCTAGTTGTCACTTTGGATGGGCTATCACCAGCAGGAGAGTGAATTTGTGTGTGGGGGGGGTGGAGGGTGAGAAAACCTGGATTTGTGCTGGAAATGGCCCAACTTGATGATCACTTTAGATAAGCTATTACCAGCAGGACAGTGGGGTGGGAGGAGGTATTGTTTCATATTCTGTGTGTATATAAAGTCTGCTGCAGTTTCCACGGTATGCATCCGATGAAGTGAGCTGTAGCTCGCGAAAGCTCATGCTCAAATAAATTGGTTAGTCTCTAAGGTGCCACAAGTACTCCTTTTCTTTTTTAGACAAGTTAGATGTCTTCGGTCAGTAGGGCCTGATGAAATACATCCTAGAATACTTAAAGAACTGGTTGAAGAGACCTCTGAGCCATTAGCAATTATTTTTGAGAATTCGGAGAGATCCCAGAGGATGGGAAAAGGACAAATATAGTACCTATATATAAAAAGGGCAATAAGGACAACCCAAGGAATTGTAGAACAGTCAGCTTACCTTTAGTACCTGGAAAGATAATGGAGCAAATAATCAAACAATTTGTAAGCACCTAGTAGATAATAAGGTAGTCAACATAGATTTGTTAAGAACAAATTTCAAACCAACCTTCTACCCTTGAAAGGGTAACATGCTTTGTGGATAAGGGAGAAGTAGTAGATGTGATATATGTTGACTTTAGTAACTTCCGATTTTTTAAACGGTCTTGTGTGACCCCCCTCATAAGCAAAACTAGAGAAATACAGTCTAGATTAATCTACTGTAAAGTGAGTGCACAACTAGTTGGAAAGCTGTCATTATCAATATTTCACAGTCAAGCGGGAAGGGCATATCAAGTGGGATCCTGCAGGGATCTATCCTGGATCCACTTCTGTATTTTCATAAATGATTTGGATAAAGACAGAATACACATATAAACTTTGTGGATGATACCAAGTTATGAAGGGTTGCAAGTGTAGGCTGCCACACTGCTTAGTCTAAAATCTAGCTAGCAATGGAGAACTTGAAAGCTCTAAGTCTCTGGCATTTTAGGTGGAAGGACACGAGTAGGGAGTCTGATCTTGTAGATGCTGTATACCCGAGATACATTTTCAGTGCTCTTCTGCCATCTAAAGTGTGCCTCACCTTTTCAATTGGATATTATGGTTTTGGACAGAATGAAGGAAGCACGACCTCTTTGGAAACATGGAAAGAGGAATTTACCTTTAGAAGAAAAGATTCTGGTGCCCTGAACACACAGTAAGACTCCTGCACAGATAAGGCTACCAGCTCTGACAAGCACCTGGCACACACAAGAGCTGCTAAAACAAGTCTTGAGGGATAAATAAAAGGCTGACTCTTAAAACAGAAGCTTGAAGGGATGGCTCATCAGGGTGCTCAAAAGGTAATGAAAGATCCCATTTTAGCTGATCAGACTGCTTGTAGGAATCTGGCTACCTGTGGATTGTCTACCAAGAACCCCAAGGATCCTGTGAATAGCATGCTATTAAGAGCAGACACCTGACACAGTGCTACTGGGCTGAAGACCTCTAGCTGTACCTTCTTGGAGAAAGTCCAGAATGGGTGGAATTCCTGGATTTCTGGGATTTGCATTGTGGGCTTGGCCCCAGTTGCCGTATCTGGGCCAGATAGAGTATGCTTTTAGTGTCAGTACTCTCCCAGATGAAAGCAATGTCTTAATGATTATGGAGGACAGACTGAGTCCATTCCCTCTCAATAGCCAGGGTGTTAGTTGAATCCATTTTTGTCTGAAGAGAAGGGCCTTGGCAAGAGGCTATCTAGTCTTCTCAGATGCTGGAGTGGGGGATCTAGTGTCAACTCTATTCTGTCTGAGCCTCAGCCAAGGAGGATTTATCAGCATTGTCATTGCCTTTTCTTGTTTTATTTTCTAAACCATTTTCCCCAGTAGCAGAAAGGGTGGAAATACATAAAGTAGGCTCTGTGGCTAACTGTGCTATTAAGCATCTGGTGTCTGCTTTCTTCGTGAATTTTCTTGGCCTCTTTTCATTCATACAATTCATGAACAGTTGAAGGGAGACCAGACAGCTAAACATTAAGCTTGAAAACGTTCTGAATCAGGCAGCTTGGATCCCGTGCCTGCTGAGCCAGTCTGCCTTTTGATTCAGGTCTTCTTTGATGTGGATCACTCTGAAGGACAGAAGGAACTCTTCTACTTACCTCATTATTTCCACTTCTTCTATGCGTAGTGCCGTGATTTCCCCTTGGTTGTTTCAATATGTGACTCTAGTCATATTATCTGATTGAACCAGAATATGATTCCCCCTGTGGGTGGAACCTTTGCAGAGCTAGATTGACCAGTCAACTTTAGGTTTATGCTGTGAGCCTTTCCCTCTCACTCCAGAGACCCTGAGCTGTTTGAGTCTCCCAAGTGAGCTCCCCAGTCCTCCAGGCTAACCTCAGCTGTGAGGACTAAAGGATCTGGAAGGCAGATGGGCATGCCTTTGCCGACATTGTCATGAACTGACCAGTTATAAGGAGCTGAAAACCTTCCTTTGGGTAGAACTCCCCTTCTGAGGGAATAATCATATCCCTGGCGAGGGATGCTACTGCAGCATCAAGCTTTATAGTGTCTCCACAATAGAGCTCTTTGGTTCTTGAATGTTACAGAGCCTGATGTTGCTCTTATTAATGTGCTAGTCCTCATCAGTCTTGTTCTGTTCAGCCCTAATCACTTCCTTGAAGTAGTGAAGGGGTATCTCAGCTTCAGGGCAGGATTTTTGCAGGGAGAAATTTACTCTGAGGTTTACTCTCAGAAGCCTGCTAGACAGCAAACTTGCTTTGGGGAAGCAGGAGGAAGAGCGGAGGACTCATATTTCCTGATTTTTTTGTACTTTTTCCTTTCCCTTTCTAGATATTTTAACATTTTCAGAGCACTTTGGGAGTGTAGGAGCTCTGCTGCAGTTTGGTGAGGCCTTCTGTGGCTTCCCTTTCTTAGGACCTGAAGCGCTGAGAGGTCATCTTAGAATCCTCCCCCACTGGGTCCTATTCTCCCTGGTTAGCTTGTGAGGAAGGGTAGCTGATTGGAGGCCATGCTTCTTTCCCGAGGGTGCTCAGGACCCACTTTAAAACTAGGTGGGGGGTGCAAGACTTGTAGCCCTGCAAGCCTCTCCTTTGTTCTGCAGGGTCTCCTAGGACTTACCCCTGAGTTGATTGGTCCATCTTACTTCTGGACTCTCTCCCTGCTCTGCACTGGGGTTCCTGGTCCATTTTCCCCCCACTGGGGTGATGGGTGCCTTGGTGCATAAGGGACCACATCTGCCTGTCTGATTTGTAGCGCTGGAACCTAACAGAATTAGTGACAGAAGTCTGGGTACAATTTGCCATCTACTGAATCTGGGAAGGATGCCTTACCTGTAAAGCACCTCTTGGATTTGACCTGGTGCTTTCCTGGATGCTCTGCCATGCCTGTAAGGGACAGAGAAGGAAGATGATGTGCAGAGGCTCACGAAGGGTTAAATCCCTAAAGGGTTAACCAACTCAGGGAGGAGGAAGAATGGCGAGGAGACAGAATACTGCTCCACAGAGCCCCCAAGCTAAGCAGAAAAATTAAAATAGGAACGAGGGTGACTGCAGAAGAAACCACCACTACCTGCTGCTGCAGAGGCAGAGAATCTGGCAGTAAGCAGGAGCAGAGGGGACATGGCTGGACTGTGGAACACCAAAACACTGATCCGCCTTTGTGACCTGTAGAGGAGAGAAACCCAGAGATCCAGATTGTGGGAAGACACTGGGTTGCAGAATGGTCATTGTTGAGCCTCAAGAGCTGAAGAGAAGTGACTAGTCCTTGTGGAGATCTGTCTGGAGGAGTCTTGAGTCAGAGGGGGGTAGAGGACTAAAAAAGCTGTGTCTTCCTCTAGTGGTCTGGGGTAAAATTAATGTTATGTCCTCACTTGGTGCTATGTTCAGTTCTGAACAATCTCTCAAGAGAAGATAGAAGGGGTTCACATTGGAAATAAAAATTAGACATTAAGAGATTTTGTATAAAGGACTGAAAAAAGATTGGGCACTCCTGCTTACCATGGGACAGTCAAAAGACAGCATTTTTTTTTTTTAAAGTTATCTGATTAACCAAGTATCAGAGGCCAAGTATTAGCAGGAATCAAAAAAAGATGGACATTTATATCTAGAGAACATAAATTTACACTTTGAATTTTTGTTTGTTGATATAAATACTCATGCTATAGGAGATAAATAGGTCTTATATTTTAGGAGTTTGTTAATTTCATTTTGAGATGTTTAATTTTAGCAATGTTTTAGTTTGATGTAGATGTCCAAAATATTGGGGATTTTCAGGGCTTCTTCTGTATGTACTGTAATGAGCAATCTTTGTAATGTTCCCAAGTGCGCTTTAACATAGTCATTTCAAACAGCACTGTTAAAATGTACTAGGGACATTTAGTGCACACCAGCAGGGTACATAGTGACCAATTAATGCATATTAATGTGTTTTAGAAATCACCTGCCCCGGTCCACATTACTGCTCTGTGTACACCAGTGCTTAGATACAAGTAATCGTTTAGTTTTTTCCAGTATTTGCCAGATATATAAAATAAAATGTATTTTAATTTCATTTTGTATCAGTGTTTATCAGTTAAAATAAAAAAATCCAAAGCCGTAGATATAAGCCAACCACTAACAAGTGGGACAAGAAACTTCCCCATGGGCACATTATTCCATAATTGTCACATGCGTCCAATGAAGTAAGCTGTAGCTCACGAAAGCTTATGCTCAAATAAATGTTAGTCTCTACGGTGCCACAAGTCCTCCTTTTCTTTTTGTTGATAGGGGGTTTCTTCAAACTACCTTGGACGCATCTAATACTGGACCAATGTCAACCTAAAACAGGACTCTAATTTTGAACAGGAATGGTAATTTCTATTTAAAAACAACTTTGCTTTCATTCACCTGGATTGGACAAATATCCATGAAATATGACTTCTGACCAGGACAGAAAGAATTGTAAGAAAATGGTTTCTAAACCAGACATTTGAAATTTCCCTACGATAAGCTATTGAGGGCCAGAGCATGTCAAATCTTCACAAGGTTTCACAAATCTTTAAAGATATCTTGACTTTTGCTTTAAACTTTAAAAGTGTAGTTTTTAAGGGGAATGTGAGGCACTGTATCTGTGAATGTCTGCTTGAAAAAAGTATAGTTAGCAGGATAAGGCAAACTTTAATAAGGAGTGATGTAACTAGAACAAGAGTCCAAGATATTCTAAGTCTACAGCTATGTGTTTGGAATTATGCAGCGAGATAAGTGGTGAAGATCTAGTTTAGATATATTAATCCAAATGGAAAATTTCAACATTAGAAAAACCACTCAGGTTTTAAGTTCCTCAACACACTTAAAGAATCTAACAGAATAAGTGAAAGTTCCCACAAGAAAAGGAGTCAGTTCTGAATTGTACAATGAGAATATCACTAAAAGTAAAAGACGAACATAACTTGATAGGTAATCTAGCATATCACCTTGCCAATGCAAAATTGTTCCTTTGGACTGTATACTAACGTACCTGTTGGAGAAGAGAAAAAGCAAATCCCAGTTCCACCCTGAAAAGTGATGCAGTTCCTACCAATTTTGAGATACATATGAAATCATCGGAAATAAGACTGCATTATTTCACACTGACACAGAAATTTTCCATTGACTCAAGAAATATAACTATTCAAACTCTAAATAACCATGAAACTAGCTTCTCATTAGCTTTCCCTCAATTTTTTCACCCTCACACACAAAATTTCCCTCCCTGCAACCCAAATTGTCATGCTCACCGACCCAAAAACTAAGCTTTTTTTTTTTTTTAATACTTGGGAAGCATAAGTAGATAAATTATTGCCCCACAAGTGGAAGTTTAGAAATACAGTATTTTATTTTTAACATGTTAAATTAGGGAAGCTTTCAAAGTTCAGGAATGGACAGGAAAGTAAATGCTGTAATAATATCTTGTACCACCTTGCCACAAAAGCAAAATCAAGTTTTGAGATTACCACCTCAACAGAAGAACACATTTTGAGGCCTGCAATGAATACACATTTTCAGAAGTTTTATTTTAAATATGTACTTTGCCAGTCAACCTTTTTAGGAATCAGCAAGTGATAATGGGGCTATCATACTACATCTCTATATAGGATACCCAGGCTCAAGGCTAACCGTAGGCTCTTCTATACCAGATGCAATATCCATTCTTTCCTACTCCTTCATTCCACAAACTGCTTACACATATCCCCTTAAAGTGTTCAGATAGGGAAACATTCCATCACAGCCTTGGACTAGTCTTTCACATTAGAACTGGTTTTTGTGCACATGGAAAGATTTGTGAGAGAAAGGCAATCCAAAACAGAGGCATAAGTGAAACGTCCATTAGCCCTGCTCAGAACAGTCCTAGTAGTTGTGTGACAAGCCAAAAAGTAGTAACTATTACTGGTCAAACTCAAGGAAAACCCAACTTCTGGATACCTGTTACTCTGTTGACTCAAAAAATAAACACACCACACAAACCAATTTTCTGAAGACTGCATTTTGAATATCATAATATATATATATATCTATATATATGTGCATTTCAGTTTCATTTTTTACAGATATAAACTCAGTTCATTTTAACCTGCATTTAAGATTTGGAGGCTTACATTTAAATTAAGGTAGCTTGTTTAATATCAGTTGTAACAGCAGGTGACACATAAAAACAGCCAAAAGAAAGAATGTTTGCTTTAAAAGATTTGACACCAATGATCTCAACACAGGATCAAACTATTAATTTAGATTTTCAGAGAAGAAAAAGGGGGCAATAAACCAGCCCATTCACAGCACCTTACTGCTGGCTTCTAGATAGAGTGGTTTTGACAGTGGTCCCAGAGGGAACTTTATTTTGCCTTTCTAGCTAAAATACGAGGTACTATAACAGCTGGAGATGAAGGGGGAAAGTATGGCTTCAAAAGTGAAAGCTTGGTGAAACCTCAAACATCCCATCTGGACCAGGCAAACAGAGCACATATTAATGCTGGGAGTGCAAAAACAGGGAAGGAAATGTAGTGGTTAAAGCCACTACCAGTTGCTGGGAAAAAAACAGGATGAATTATTTTGCAAAATTAGGAATAAACTGCAATCATAGATCAAGCCCAAGTTAGCCGAATTAATTTTTAATAGATTGCATATATAGATGTTTCATCCACACACTTCAATAAACTCTTTAAGAGCAGAATTTCATGTCCAATTTACATGCTTCAGAGAAGATAATGTTTCTCAGTGCTTACATTAAGATTTTGTCTCCAAATTTCCACTTGTACATTGAGAGCTTTAAGAAAAACAAAGGACACAGAGGGTGTTGCCTTTTTCTTGTTTGTTTTTTAGCAGCAATGAAATATCACTAACCCCTTTTTACATAACCGAATTCAAGTCACAACCAGAGGTGACTGCACCACAAAGTCACCAGGTACAAAACTGCTAGTTAATTTTAAATTAAAACTTGAAATTATTTTCCCCATTACATCCTTTTTTTTTTCTTTTTTTTTTTTTAATAAACAGCAAACATTTTGCTATTTTGTACATAGGCTAGCAGGCTTGTTTCAATATGAAAGTGCTAATTCATTTACAGATTTACCAGTTATGTAGTGCTACAATAAGTGTCCAATATTCTACATATGAACAATCTTGATGAATGGAAATGATGAAGATTAAGTAAGGCTATCCGATTACCTTATCTTATTTACATGAAAAGAATAAACACCCAATAGAGAGGAGGGACAGGGAAGGAAATTGGGCCAATACTCATACTGCCACAAGTGTCAAAATTAAATCAGCCTTCTAGCTTGTCCTGTAAATGAGACATTTTAAATAGTCCTGCAGCCCATGCCTATTTTTTCCTCAGAAAAAGAAAAGCTGCCTTCATGACATCCCCTCTTGATTTCAGATTTCCACAGTGTGTCATTTGAAGCTTTCAAGTCAGGTTCTTCCTATCTTCAAAAAACCTCTGGTTTGCTTTCCAGTATTAGGTTGCATGATCAGGTCCCACTTCCTGGGTTTTTTTTGTCCAATCTATTTATCAATTCGTTTAGAGTGAGTTGTAGATAACATGAACCAGTTCTGGAACCACTATTGGGAGGAACACAAGCTCTTCACTACAATCACACAGTAGCAGGAAAAATGATAATTCAATTCATTCCTGAGGCTGGACCTCCAAAATTGAACGAACTTGGCACAACTGGAGCATTGAATTTGTATCCTCCATGCTTTTCAATCATTTTGGATTCTGAAAGACAAAAATATTTTAGTAGAATGTAAGATATCAAAAAATGTAAGTATCACAATCGGTTTGTGAATGCCTCAGATTTTGGGGGCTTGAGACACCCAAAAATGCACCTGCTGAGCAACAGTCTAAAAATCAGATTCCTTTAAGGTGTCTATATTGGGCACCCAAAAATTGCTAGTCACTTTTGAAAATCTTGGCAATAGATTTTACTATGATTTAAAAATCTACGGAGAATATTAATAATAAATTCAAAAATTACAGTTTTTAAGTGAAATGCTTCCTGTGTGACATGTTCTTGAATAGGAGTCAAACATAGCTGAAAGTCTGGCCACTGGATTGCTACTGAACTTCCAATGCTTTCTGTTTAACAAGAGATATTCTACGAACCAGTCAATCAAGTCACTAAAAAAAAAACAACACGTACTTGTACTAAATAAGCACCATTTGAACGTCAATGAAAAATTCAATGTTCCTGCCCAGATTCAACAGTAGGAGGGGAAATATAAATGGAACAACGAGGAGAGGAAAGTTGTTCTCTATGCACATGGGCACACACACAAAATAAACCGTCTCCTTCCAGTTAAGGCTGCTACACTGCATAGGTTGGTGCAAACTATAAAAAACAAAAAGCACTAAATTATTCAACATCCCCTCTACATTCCACTCATCCAGTTCTAATTCTCAATCTCAGCTACCTTTCTTTCTATCAAACAGAGTCCACGTCTCTAACCTCATCTTGAAGGGATCAACGGTTACATTTGAACTCTGACCACATTGACTGGTCATATAGTTTCCATGCGTTTTTAAAAAATTATGTAGGTTTGGTGTGTCTCTTCATAAGTTACAATGGACACACAAATCAAGACTAGTATATATCAAAGGCACAACATACAGTTGCCTGATTACTTCCTCTCTGAGACACTCTCTCCCGATCAGATGCATTTGAATGGTGCCTCTCTTCCTGCAAATACCAGGGGCAGTTCAGACTTGTTTGTGCCTCTTCTGCACTCAGACCAGACAAATACTTCTTCCAGAGCAGTAAGGAAACACTGAGAACCAAAACCTTGCACATGCCATGAGCCTTGTGCACTGCTCCAGTGCTGTAAAGGGACTGAAAAGCTGTTCAGTTAGGGAAATTCCTGCATGGCATAGAGTCAGCAATAGTGGACTACATTCTAACTGTCTCCAAGATAGGGCAAGTCAGAAGTGTGCTCAGTCGCAGAGGGCCCAGCTGGAGGATTCTGTGCTATGGGCAATCCCTGGCTAACATAAGCACGTAAACACATTACCAGCTGATGTAAATTACATGAGCCTCAAAGTTGCTTTAATTTGCGCTAAGAACCAACAGCTGAAAATTTAAAACTGATCCTTTTCATAACATGCACAGTTAGCATGTGGAGCCCACTCCCCCAAGGTATCATTAAGGCCAAGAGTTTAGCAGGGATCAAAGCAGATCTGGACATTTATATGCATAAAGACATCCAGAGTTCCAATAGTAGATATTAAAAAACCCAAGCATTTGAAAACATGTTTCAGAGCATAAACTATCTTCTTATAATGATTAGGAAAAAAAAACAAACACCTTTCCCTTTGGGTCATTCTATAGTTGCTTACTGTGTTTCTTGCACCTTTCCACTCAAGCAACTGTTACTGGCTGCAGATAGGCAGGATTCTCGACTAGCCATACCACTGGTCTGATTCGTTATGTTACTATTCAATCCTATTATATACATGAACTCAGAAGATATATCTGAAGAACTTCTGAAGATAAGGCAGAATGGACGAGGTCAGTCCAAGAAAAGAACAAATTTTCCAATCTGGATCTTGACCTATCCCCAATCAGACATACGCGAGAGGAAGTAGTAAGAAACAGAAGGAAAATATTCTCTTTTCTAATCTTAAGAACTTTAATCTATTATGCTTGTATTGAAAAATGATGGTTAATACTGTAGTATTTTATAAACCTGTTAATGAATGAATAAAGTGGCCACTTTAGAGAAATCCTCCGGTGGTTGATGCCCTTTCTGCCCAGGCTGCCAGAGACCATATTCCGTGTACTGTACCACATGATCCACCCTAACTAAAGATGGTCTCGATGCTTTCAGGCCCAGGCATTTAGAAAGAAAGGAAACAAATAATGCTTTCCAGACGGTCAGCTCTACTAAGTTATTTGCACCACTGCTCACATTTACAATATGCCAGACTGTTTGTATCATGTGTTGAGGTTTTGTATTAGCTAAAGGAAGACTGCTTGCTTGTGAGGCACTGGAGATGTGGGGAGCAGGGTGGAAAAGGTAAACCTTGGTTACAAGACTGTGGAGTACAAAATACACAGTCCTCAAGGATGGTACAGTCAGTTACATGTTCTTCAAGAGCAGAGATTTTGGAGATTCTTCTTACCGACATGATTGCAGCTAGGAAATAAGTCAAGGACAGTCAGGAGGATTCTAGATTCCTTGCCAGGTGACTTGATTATCCACTTTGGAATGAACCTCCAATGGGACATCCTTTCCCTTAAGTGGACGGGAGGCCTGGAGTTTTGGACTTCCCCCTAAAAAGTCCTTGATCATGGAGATGAAATTCCAACTTGCTGAGTCCCAAGAGATGAAGAGGACTGATCCATACTTGCAGAGGAGACTCTAAAAGAGTCTCTGCTTTATGGGGGAGGAGAAGCATCCACAGACCCAAACAAGCCACATAGACCAAGGCCTGTCACCCAGCAGAGTGAGATTACATGAGCAGAGAACAACTGTGGCAGAACTTTGCTCCTCCAACTCCTGGAAGGTCTCCTTGTATTTTGCGTACCTCATGGTCTTCAGCTTGTTCTGTTTGCCTGCTCCATTGTGATGGGGGAGGAGACAAAAAACAAAACAAAGGAGCGTGGCAGGTGGTCCCTGTTTGGAGAGCAAAGCCATGGAAGTTGTGCTTATTGCTGCCTACTCTCCCAATCAGCTTTAGAAGTTAAGACTACAATGGTGGGAACAGAGACATTACTCTATTTGGATCACTGGAGGCACAGAAACAGGCAGAAGTACAGAAGGGCTTAGAACCTTGTGGGCAAGTCTGAACCACCTCCAATATATGTTTCGAGAGAGATCACTATTCAGTAAACAATTTTAAGCAGAAATATTGACAGTGTTACATTATCAAAAGCTAAAACATTAAGCTGTAAGTTAATGCTGAACTATTCAAAACACACTAATTATCCTCTCTCCTTTGGGCTTCCCACTGCAACCCACACACTCTATGTCTTATTAACATGTAAGTTTTTTTGGATAGGGTATGTCCATGTTGCATGTCTTGTGAAGCACTGAGCATATCAACTTTTAAACAGTAAAAAATAATAAATGCCATAAAGTATGAATGGGAAGGTACCGTGGGCTGCCCGCCTTTGATCTGCTAGAGTTGCTATGTCCTGTAACTGTTTTCTTTGTTCTTCATTAAGACCATGTGTCAAAGCTTGGTACCAAACGGGGTTACGATTCTGAATTGCTACAAAGAAAAAAAGGACAATTCATCTCATTAGAATATTCCATCATTCAGAACTTCTTCTCACTGCCACCTTAATCAGAAAGCAGCCTGTATTTTGACTTGGTCTCCCCTTAGGAAGAGACAATACTAAGAATACAAGAAATCTTAAAAGTGGTATTTCAGAAACAGATACAAGTGTTCTAAAAAGCAATGAAAATGCCTCAAAAAATGTTAATCTCTCTAACTGCTTTCAACCTTCCCTTCTCCCACCCAGGAAGCTACACTGACTTCTCTCTCTAGGGAGGGAACTAAAATTAATAATTTGTCACTAAACGACAATCCATTATGCATTTAATTTTCCAAAAACAAATTAAAATTGAATTAAAATATGTAACTGTCAGCTAGCAGATGAAATACAGTTCTTACTCTGAAAAATTGCTTTAAATATCTGATATTCATCAACAGGGTTGTCTTCATCATCAATAATTGTTGAATAGCCCTCCAGAGCAGTCTCTTCAGCATCATCTTCTTCCCAGTCCTCATCGTCTCCATCTTCTCCTGCCTGTTTTGCCAGAATCTCTAGGTATTCTTGTCCATCTTCATCAATATCATCTTCATCACTCCCTAATTCCTCTGTAAGGCGAATGTCACAGAAGAGGACTCTTTTACATACAAAGCAATGAGATTTTTATCTTCAGAATCAAATTGTTATCTTCAGGTATGATTTCGGTTATACTGATCAGTGATGGAATCAATAAAAATGTGGTGTCACACAAAAGGGGCCACTCCTCTCCACCTCTACCAGTGTCACACTTTCCTTTGTGGTCCCTTTCCTTATCTTCTGAGCAGTAGGAAAGGAACATGTTGCTGCCACAAGAAACTAGTTATTAATAAATACACTTATATGAAAAATTTTGCATGACACTTCAGAAATTTAAGCAAGACATGGTCCCTAAGCCCAAGGAATTTAGCATTTAAAAAGTCCAGGCAGGAGCATGGGGAGAGGTGGAAAGTGATGGAGACTATAGATGTGGACACAGGCAAAAGTTCTGTAAAAGTTTGAACTTCATGCAGAAAGACAAAGAAGAGATCTGAAGAGGAGGAAGACTGATCAGAGAGATTGGAAAGGATGATTGTTGGATAGAGTGGAGACAGCTGATGAGGTGGAGGTTACATTACGCTAGAACAGGCAGGAAGGTGCTGTTTCAGATACAGATTCAAAGCACCAGAACATGGGACACTCTGTAGCACAGCTGGAGTGTGGAGGAACAAGAGGTCCACCTACAGCTCTCTTTCTGTGCCCCTCACTCATGGTTCAAATAGATGCAAGGGGGAAAGGTCTGTCCCAGCAATAACCCCCTGGGAATCAGGGGATGTCTATAAAAAGAGCCGGCCCAAGACAACTCTGGAGAGAAGCAGCCCAGGAATCTCATCCGTAAAAAAAGTTTACTTCTGCTCCAGTCAGGAAAATTGCCAAACTGATCCATAAAAGGGCTAAAAAGAAGCTCCAAAGCCCCAGCACTAGCTTTATCTGTGGAGGTAGAGGACTGTGGGGAATTACAGGAAGGGGCTGGCCGTCCCCATGCTCTAGAGACTGTCGGACATGGAGGGGACATTGAAATTTAACAGTACTGTTTCGGTTTCCTTACCAGTTTCCTCATCTTCTTCAGCTTCATCATCATCATCACTGTCATTTTCATGCTCTGCATGGCAAGCGTATGCTCTTTTCAATCCATTAAATAAAAGGATAAAAGCTGGCAAGATCTGTCCTGAAACTTGATTTAAAACCTGTGGTATTTGCTCCAGATCAATAAGAGCGCACAAGCCCAGCACACACATCTTTCTATCATGAAGTCTAAAATTCAAAACAACAACATTTTATATCTACTTATTTCCAATTTCTAAAAATAGAAAATAGGTGGTAGACTACACATGGCAGTCTTCAAACTGAGAGCAGCTTACCCCAAGAAACAGTCTACATCATTAAGCCACTGTGTAATGAAGTGATTAGTGACAGGCTCCACGTTATTGGGGAAACGAAGATTTTCCAAGGTATTTAATAACAGATGAGGGTTGTAATACAAAGCAGCTATGGCAACCTGGAGGCACATCGTTCGCAGTTCACTTGTTTTCACCTCTCTGGTCAATCTCTCTAATGCAGCTTCCACAAACAAAGGTATACACTGGAAGAGATTGATCCATTAAAATACTGAGTTTATAATGGTTCTAACATCCTTCCCCCCTCAAAAGCAAGAGTTAATTATATACACAACATGGAATAATTAGATATATAACTTTTAACAACAGTATTTCATAGGTACAGTTGCAGAATGGTACATAACACTGCTGAATAAGCAGTCTGGTGCACAAATATACCTGAGATTATACACATAGATGAAATAAAACAGTAAGTAACGCAAGGATATTAACACCTCAGCGTTAAATTGGTGGTAGAAGTCAAGCCAACATGAATGAAATACATCATTAACTGTGAGTAAACCTATATGTAGTACTTGGGTTTGTAATATTACCCATGAGAGCCATGCTAAAGATATTTAAGTGTATGTTTAATTCCCCAATAATTCTGTAATCTTGTTTTTTAAAAAACTAGCTGGTGTAAATAGAATATGAACATCAGTAACTCCAGAAAACAGACTTAGTCACTTCCCATGTTAAAAAAAAACAACACACCTTTGACTTTTGACTGTAGTAATGTCAGTTATTAATACTGGAGAACAGCATTACAGGATGTAACTCAAGATATCCAGCAGAAGCGTGAGAATAGTTTCTCTGCTTCCCTAAGCAGAGGGTTAGCAGTATTATTTCAACACAGATTAAGTTTTCTTTAAAACACAATCTGAAGAAATTATTGCGTCCCTACAGATGGTGCTTTTTTGCCAGTACAAAAAGGGATGCTATGGGCTTCACCCTCTTTCTTCATTCTGGGCTGCCATGTGGTCCATTAAATCTTTCCCTTGCACTCAAGTGCATTACAGAATTTAATCCAACAGCGAAAAGAGGTAGTCTGCTCTTAAACTGTGCTCCCTCATGCATGGAAGTGTTTTGGATTGTCAGATGCACTCTACCTCTGGAGGCAAAGTATGCTCTTTAGCTCTACCAGTGCTGCCTAATAATACTCCTAGCACTGCAGTATGATATCTCAGCAGATACTGTTAGTTTCACTAAAACATGGTGGATTTTGTCACATGATTTTAAGATAGCAAGCAGACGTAACTAACCTGATCAATGCCACGCCCTTTGCACTGTAAAATGATGACTTCCAATAGCTTTGCTGCATGGCATTCTGCATCTTCTCCTGCAACTCCGGTAAGGACCTGAAAAACAGTAGACTACTGTTAGTTTTCTGCTTATGGATAAAAGATGTTTTCGATATTCTGTTTTTCTCTGAGAAGTTAATCTACAACTAAGATCTCTATTAAAATACTAGTGTCCTATAAAAACTAGAGTGCCATTTCCAGCTTTCATCAGTGAAGAAGAGAATCAAAAGGGAATAAACTTCAACAAAGTTTCAGGATCATAACTGGAGATATGTAAGTGGAGCAAAAAAAATGGTTGCAGCTAACAACCATCTACTTGTGCTGCAAAAATGTTGAATCTTAGTATGTATACAAGTTTATAGGAGTACGTGCATAAGAAGTGCTTCTAGCCATTTTGAAAACGTTTATTTGTGCAAAAGATTCACTGAATAGTTATCTGAACAATTCACATAGAATTTTATAAAGCCTGTTTATAACATTTTTGTTGTCCAACCAGGGACCAGAAAATACTATAAAAATCTAGGACTAACCACATGGCACTAATAGAAAACAACAAGTAGTAAGAACTGACAATGACCAGGTCACAAATAATTAAGATGGTTTGTTTGCAAGAACTACTCAATTACAAAATAAACAGATGAAAAAATCAACCTGTTTGCAGATAATTCACAAACACAAAAAGGGCTATAACTCTTCAGATAAGTTATTCACAACAAAATTCAAACACTTCCAATCATAGACTCAACCAAAGGAAATAATGTTAGCACTTCAATCTAAAGAGCAGCTTGGTGCAGAGTTCAGATAACAAGAGTCACATATACAATACACAAGTCCTGAAGAGAAAACGAACTGTATTTGAGAAGGTTTGCATTTCCCTAGGCTAACTAGGGCTAAGGTTCCAAAGAATGCGATATACCCCTACATATTGACAAGATTAAAATGCCAAGGACAGAAAATGTTGAGAGGCAATGTAGTCCAGTGGAAAAGATGGTGAACCAGGAGCCAGGAGACCAGGGTTCTATCCCCAGCTCTACCACAAATCTGCCGTGTGGCCCTGGGCAAGTAATTTCATCTCCCTGTGCCTGTTTCACTTGCCACGTTATTTATCTTGTCTATTTAGATTTAATCTCCTACTACATATTTGCATAATAAAGCTCCAATTTCAAATGGGACTCTAGGCACTGTTGTAATACAAATAATACAAGATGATGACGACTGACTCCAGCCATTGCCCGTGCATATTTCTAATATTCTTATGTGATGCACAACTTATTGGGGGGCAGGAGGGAGTTTACTTTAACTAAACCCCTGATAGTGACCTGGTAAATTCCTTTTTTTCAGCTGCTGTTCCTTGCAGAGTCACGGCAAATACCAAACAACATATATCCGAAGGATACAATTTAAAAAAGTCTCCAGTTTGAGAGTCTATTGTTGTAAAAGGAAGTACATTTTTACAAAAAAATTTTTTCCATTTTGTACACAGGCCAGTAAGTTTTAGACAGAAGGAGTCTACCTACCTTCTTACACATACTGTAGATCATTTCAAGATATTTTGTGTCAGACAGAAGCGTGTCTGTATCGACAGTTACATAATTATGCAAGAGAGGCATCATATCTATTAAATAAGAATAATCAATTAGCCGTTCTGTGTATTTTTTTACAACACTAGCTGTTAATACATAGCTTTCAGGCTTATTGTAAGCTAGTTAAACATGGTGTTGGCTACTATAGTAGGATGTCACCTGACAAACCTGGTTATATAGATGGCTTAAGCAAAACTATTTTGGTCAAAATAACGTACAGCAAATATAACTCTGTTCTGAACATTGGTTAAATTGCAATCGAAATTTATTTCATTTATGCCGCAACACAAATATATCAAACCCACTAATCTTAAGACATTTTTTATTAGGATTTCTTACCTGTAAAGTAATCAAAGCCATCCTGCTGAAAAACTTCAAAAACAAGAGGCAAAAGCTGCCACATCTGTGCAGAGACTTGCTGACATGTCAGACTGTGAGCCAAGGAAAAGATCTCTTCATAGAATTCTAAAATGGAAGTAGCACTTTAGCACTAAATTTAATGCTAATGACAGGCAAATAACTGACACAAACAAGGAGACACATACCTAAAACATGCTGCTGTAAAACTGTTCCAATAACTTGCAAACAGATCCCTTCCAATTGTTGCGTAATCTGAAAGAGAAAGTTTAAATGAGTTTCAAGCACATGTAAAAACTGGTTTTAAATAAGTTTTAAAATAAAATTCTGTAAAGTACCTTTACTAGAGTGTCACCTTCTAACAAACATTACAAGATTACATATCTCTTGAATACCACATGTATTATAACTGCACCATTATAGCTAAAGATCTGTTAGCCTCTCTTTAATGCCATCTTTTTCCTGGAACACCATTCTTCTTTGGATCTTGGAGGAATCTCATTTAGGTATGTTTTTGCTTATACTTACTGTTACTCTTATTTTAATTTAGTTTTTGAGTAACATTTTTAGTCCCCATTAAAAAAATAATAAATGAATACATATAACACCACAGTAAACTAGTCAAGAAACCAGAACGTCCCTTGGTTTGTTATATGGCAGCATCACGTTATGAGCTTTGACACAAAAGTCTTAGGGTACATCTACACTGCAATTAGACACCTGTGGTAGCTGACTTAGCTCAGGGATTTTTAATGGCTATATAGACATTTGGGCTCAGGCTGTAGCCTGAGCTCTGGGACCCTCCCATGATCCAGGCTCCAGTCCAAGCACGAACATCTACAGCACAATTAAACAGCCTCTTATCCCAAACCCAAGTCAGCTGGCATGGACAAGCTGTGTGTTTTTAATTGCAGTATAGGCATACCCTTAGTATGCTTCCTTAACCAAGATCTCTGGAACTTTAAGAACATATTTAGTACCAAGCCGTTTAGGCACCATGGAATTAAAACATTTGTCAGAAGTCAGTAGCTGTAGTAGCATAACACTCAGTAATGTAGCTACATCAATCTTTGCTGGAATGTTTTACAACACAGACTAAGGCTGTGTCTGCACTACAGAGGCTATGCTGGCAGAGTTATGCCAGCAGAGCCCCCTAGTGTAGCTGCAGGATATGTCTATGCTAGAAACACCTGGGTGGAACAGATGCAGCTGCACCACTGTGGTACGTCAGGGAATGCCTACACTTAAAATGGCACAGCAGTACAGCTGCACAGCTGGAGCACTTTAGTGCACACTACTAACGCAGACAGGAGGGCTTCGCCCATCAGCGTAGGTAATCCCCCTCCTCAAGAGGCGGTAACTAGGTCAGCCCTGTCTAGAATGGGGATTAGGTCAGCAGAGCTATGTCTTTCAGGGGTGAATATTTTTCATACCCTTGACCGACAGATATGCCGGTGTAAGTTTTAAGTGCCAACCATGCCAAAGTCAATAAAGAAAAAACCCTACACTGAGTTTGGCCTTATGCAGATTTTCCAATACTTTGCTGCATGGCAGACAGCAAACTGATACATCAGCAGGAAATGGACACAATATTGTAAGTTGATTACTGACGCATTTATTTTCCTCCAAGGGTAGACGGCACCAAGTCAGACATTTGTCAGTACAGCTGACAAGACTGTTACATTTGCTACAGACAAACTGAACAAATGACATCACTCAATTTTAGTGGTTACTGCCTCTATTTGCTGGTACACAAGAATTATATCCAAGTATCTGGACTGCTACAGAAATGTGTAAAATGTCCAAGATCTTAAATGGTTATGGCTCCTAGATTGTACATGCAACATAGTTATGATTTTATACCTGTGTGTGTAGGTGTAAATAAGCTTAACAGATTTTTAACTAAAAGGATTTTAAAACATTGGCAGAAAGCATATTGTTGGATTTTTATTCAATGTACAATAACTATTTTCCAGCATCTTAGGGTACTTAATTGCTTTGAAACAGTTTTTCCTTACCTCTTTGTGATCTTCAACTACACTGAGGAGTGTATCAATGGTATTCAAAATTCCCATTGCTGTCACTGCTTTGTCATCACTGCCTTCTTCATCTGGTCCAGTCTGAATGACTTGGTTAAATGTCATTGCCTGCACAGTAACAGTAAAATCCCAGGTAAGTGTGTCACTCAAGTAGTTTAAGTAAAGAAGGTACGCTTGGTTTGAGACTCTGTACACTGAACTTTTAAGATATCGTGTGTTAAAAAAATCAGTACAGGTGAATGCCAACTATTTGAAATATCCCTCAAGATCAGAATTTTGTTTTTCCAAATTCCCATTTTCCAAAATCCCAAATTTCTCAATTCTGTCTAAAGTCATTTGAATAATCAGGGTTTATCTGTATATGAATAAAGTAGATTTGCAATTATAAATAAAGAAATAACATTTACAATACAGACCCCAGAGCTAACTCAACAGTTTACAAAAACAGAGATGACTGATTCAAAAACAGAATAGAATTAGTAGTTTTGTACCAGATAGCTAAAGTGGATTACTGTACATATATTACTAATTCACAGGAAACGGAAAAGTGAAGTTCATTATAAACCATTAAACCTAAACACAAAGGGCCTGATTTTGAGATCAGCAGCAACCTGGCCTCTGTACTTATGAAACTGCAGGTAACTTATGCTATGTGGATGTCCCAAGAACACAACAGGAAATTTTCAGATGCAACTAATTTAGCCTAAAACATCTAACTATTGGCACCCACAATTTACTACCAAAAACTGCTTCTAAATTTCTGTTTTAATAACTTTAGTAATGAGGTCAGTAAGACTTTTTACTCTAATCTGATTCTGAAGTGTGCTGTGAAGGGTTATCATGGCTAAAATCAGGATTACTATTTCTCTATGGAAGACATTTGCTTATTGTGCTAAGAACACAGCAGCTTCTGAACACAAGGTATGCGAAACATCTGCATTAACGGGTTTAAATGGGCTGGTCTAAAATCAGCTGGCAAATGACAAACCATCTTGAATATAAGGAACAAAATCCCTCATGTTGAACAAACTTCCCACGTACAAAGTGACCAAACAGGCTTACCAAATGCTGGGTCATTTCTACTGCAATGGGAGTAACCTCTTCACTATATTCACAGATCATTTTCTGAATCACATTGGTAAGATCATCATTTTCAGTCTCTCTTATAATATGAAGCAGAGCTTGCATTACAGGTCTAATGAATGGTGTAATATATTCCTTAGCTGCAAAGTAAGTAGAAATAAAACACCAATTATGTTGATTCTTACATTCTTGTTATAAAAATCCTTGTATCAGTTTAAGAAAACCAGAAATTCACACTTTAATACTACTGAAATATTTGACATGTAATAGCCTACATATATTTTTTACACAACTAAAGCCAACAGAGAGACAAAGTGTATCAACAAAGTACTATGAAACACTTCATATTAAATTTTGTATACAGCAAAAAACTTAACAAATAACTATTACAAGACTCCAAATAGCAGCTGGGAATTCAGCAATACAGCAATTATATGTTACAGGTTATGTTTCTTTCTAAGCTTGCTGAGCCACAACAGAAGTTTCCTTGTCCAAAAATTACTTATGTCAAGCACTCCACTTGTTCTAACTACAGCTGGCAAATTACCATGAATAGAAATGGTAATATAAAACGAATCTCCCAGAAGGTAATTACGATACTAGTACATTAGTGCTTAGCCCATGAAAATAGTGTATTATATTTTTTCTGCTTAAATTGTGTCTTCTTTAGAAATGTTACAGAGATGTTTTCTCTAACTTGAACAAAAAAAAAAGTGTACCTTTCTCTTGATTACTGATCAAAACCTGAAGTGCTATGGCAGCTTCCACTTTCACAGGCATTTCCCTATCATCAATCAGACATCGTCTTGTGAGTTCCAGGGCTGTCTGGAGGTTCTGGTCACTCTTAAATTTAACTTCACAGAAATAATGAAGGACCCAGCAAGCCTGTGAAAAAAATGCATCTAACAACTTCAGAAAGTGGTCATTTTAACAACACTTGTGGATTGTCAGTTCTCCAAGAAAATAATGAATAATTAATTAGTACTACAGATGTTATTTATTAACTAAAATACTAAGAACTTTTACAAATGAAGATGTTTGAGAGTTTGGAGGCTGGCCAGTGGTAGGTTTGTCTTTGAGACATCACTAGACCAGTACTATGATCTCAAGTTCATCTTTGGCCACAGGTTTTGTGTGAGCAGTATGGTCTAAATGCAAAACGCAAATGGACCATACCACCAGACACAGAGGAAAAACTATGCACACAGTACTGCAGCCATTTAAAAAATTATATGTTGCTACATCTTAAGAAACTAACACTTATGATTAAAACTTGAATTTACTTTATTATAGGAGGGATGCAAATAGTTTGTCCATTTAGAGCAAGATACAATTCAGTAAAAACTGTAAGCTATTCAATTGTAGATCAACAAGTGAATAAAAGTAAACCTTATACATTCTTACCCGTGCTCTCATATAGCCCAGCTCACTGCTGAAGAGAGGGAACACATGATTCTGCAACATGTACTCCATCTGATCTTTGTATATCTTCTTCTGCAAGAATATTAAGGCAATTACATCAGTTGGTATTTTTAAATAAAAGCCAGAAGCGGGAGAAAAAAATTGAGTTATTGTTAATCTTATTTTATACATAAAAGTGTAAATAAGGAGACAGTGTGATGTCTCAACATACCACAAAAGAAAAAACAGACTTTTTACCCTTCTTAGCCCGTCTGTCACTTTGTGGCATGGTTTGCTATCTATTCACTATCACAACCAACAAGACCAATTAAGAGCAATGATTCATGGTGCAGTATTTTTTTTAAACAAACAATCTCTTATCTTTGGCTCACTAAGGCTTCTTTATTTTGCAGTTTCTATCTCTATTTTAGACCGAAGATAAACTACCTATGACAAGGACGAAAGGGCAACCACCTCAAAAGATGGATCAGTTAAAACCAAATTAAGAGAAATCAGCTTCTTCCACGTCATCCTCTGCTACCGTAAGCAAACAAGGTTGCTAAACCTGTTACACAACTAGTTTTATACAAGAAAATGAAGCCTAAATCAGTAGGCTCTCTCTGATCAAACAAATTTTCTGACATGAACAACCAGGAATTTGATCATCAAGTGGAACTGAAGAACCTATGTAGCAATTTACTGCTTATCAAAGGGCAGCACAGCAGTTCCAAGAACCTAAAATAAGTCTCATGAAATAATTTATAATGAATGTTGTCAGAGAGTCATTCAGTTATCCACATTCCTTTGTTGTCAATACACCAGAACTATATGTGTATGTTTCTGAAGTCTAGCTTCTTGCAAGAGATTTGTATAATGAAGTCTGCAACTGTTCAAGAGCCAAATAATTAAGCTCCACCATGGAAGAGTTGTACCATGACATCTAAACCAAAATTTAGAGAGCTAATCTCGATTATTCCAATACTGGGTTGGGTGTAGAGGGGATGGGTAGAAAAGGAGAAGGAAACAGAACCAGAAAACCCACTAGAAATCAGTACTTACTTTTAGGAGAATTTCAGCCAAGGAACCAATCATATGTAGAGCACCATCTTTCTTACGGGGATCAGCATTTGGCTCTGTGAGGATCTGATAACAAAAGCCCATGGTCTTCTGCAGGACCTAGTTTGATAAGGGCTTTGTGTTAGTAAAAATAGTTCAGTCAGGTCTCTAAAATACTCTCATTGTTAAAATGTATTTCATTTTTTCTTCAAAAGACTGGGTTTAGGCATTGCTTTATGCCATCACTAAAACACCATGTTGATTTATGACTCCTGGGTGTATTAGCAAATATGGCTATCCAGCCTCAAGAAGTAAATTCATACCAACAGATGAGTACCAAAAAAAACTTCTAGAAAACAATTGGATTATTGTGACATTATGGTTCCTATGTATTAAGCAGGAAGATTTACAACCACCTTAATAGATTCTTATCTTTTGTTTCAAATATCTCAGCAAGTTGCGCAGAAAATATCAAATAAGACTATTTGGTTTGTTTACTCCAAAGCTAATCCTTAAACAGCTTACCTCTTTTCTTTTACTACATGCTGTAAACAACAATGTCTGAGCAGCAGTTGTAGGAGAAATGAAGTCTTCAAACACATCTATTAAATAAATTTAATAGTCTATAAATTTTTGTCCATTAATGCAGTTCATAATGTTAAAATAAATTAAGGATCTAATGTAAAATAAGAGCAACAGTATTCAGACGTGTCACCCAGCTGTGCCTTGATATTACAAGCATTTCAACGCAGCTCTCATATAAGAAAATTAAACTTTGAAATGACAAGACGAGACAGGACTTGAGTTTTCTGGCACAGAAACATTCCACCCTTTGTCAGCATGTCGTCAAATTTTTGCGATTGTAAGATCCCCGGGGCCAGGACTTTCTCTTATATCTGCAAAAGATCTAACACACTAATTACACTGGGAAAATATTTTTTAGTTGTAATAGGAGGCAAAACTGGGAGAGCTGAAAACAAACTAGGTCTTTAATTCTCTTCTTATTCAACCTTCTTCAGAGGCTTTCAGAACCCTTGTCAATGGCCATATGGTTTGCATTTTGGGGTTTAGCCCATAGGGCAAAGAATATCCCATGGGGATCCTAGGCAGCCTAAAGTCCTAAGTGTATCAAAAAGCCTTCATGAAGGTCCAATTCCTTCACTTTCACACCCCTCTTGAACAGGCTACAAAGACTTTTAGAACACTTCAAAAGACAATGAAGAGCCAGTGGAAAACATCATAAAAATGAACAGAACACCCAAAACTTCCATGGCTATATTAGTCTCTATATGGGTACATCTATTTCGAATTATGCCTTGTGTAAAGCATTACTTGACCTTGTAATAAGAAATTTTGGCACATGGTAAAGATCAGCATCTGAAAAGTAGCTACTGTATGTAAGCCATACATGCTTTTAATTATTAAATTTAACTGCATTTTTAAAGAAAAACAAAAAACAGCATTAGCCAATCTAAACAACCTTCTGTAATTTTAAAACTTAGCTCTTTTACAGCTATGAAGAAGTTATTGCACCACCATATAAACATGTTGTGTTCACACACACACACGTTGTTCACCTACAGTGAGAACCAAGATAGCTGCATTTAAGGTATCTGTAGCCATGTTGACAAGCACTGATCTATTACCTCACTTAAGAAAAGTGCACTACACTTAAACAAAAAAAAAAAAACCAAAAAACCCTAGTTACCTCTATTTTCACAATGCACTTCTTAAAATACTGGCTTCATTTGGCATTATATTTTTTAATGTGTATGTAAATTTTAAAATTCTCACCAAACTTCATACGTATGTATTCATATGGGTCTTCTTGCCACAGCTCCTCATCAGCATCTGTATAGCACATCAGTGGAAATATAACATCTTGGATAATTCCCTGCAATTAAAGTGTGACAAAAAAAGGACGTAACCTATTAAATCAATCATCATTTGCTTTCTTCTATTGAAAAAATTTAAAATTTTCTCTTACATCAATTTTAGATATGGGATGGATTATACGGTCATAACAGATAAAAGCCAACTGCTTCCAATTAAAGGACGACCTGCAATGCAATGCAAGCCATTGTGTTTGCTTTGGGTAATGGAGTATTGAGCTGGTAAAGGTGGCATAAATTTTGTTGCTGGCATTAACTCTGAATTTGTGTGGTGTTGCATTGTATGTACAATTCTTGATCCATTAAGAATACAATAGTTTAACTATTAGGCTCAGTATGCTAAAGGGCTGCTGATGAAACTGCATGACTGTTTTGGGATCTTATTTATATTGTGAGGGCTTATTTAAAGCCGTTTCCATTTGGATGTCTTAGTTCACACCATTGTATTAAGTCATTATGATACTAATACAAATGCACTCTATGTTTTACATTTTAAAAGAGCGTCCAAGTCCACGATAAGGAGCATCAATCAATCTGGGTTTTAGCCTTTAGTGGGGCTGCAATCCTGCAAAGACACATGCTTGAAATCAATGGGACTATTCACAAGCCTAAAGTAGAAGTCTTTGCAGGACTGGGGCCTAAATATTGCAAATGTTTTTGTTTCATTCAGAGAAAATGAATATTTCAACTATGTTAATGTAACAAGATGTGCTTCCCCAGAGCAGACCTGAAAGCTCAATAAACAATTTATAATACAAGCTCATACACCTTAAATTCTAGTAGGGATAGAGAGTTTATAAACAAACTGACTTATACATAGTAATTTGTTTATTTAGATGCTATTCCCAGAAAATGTTTTACTTGAATATGGGGCTTCAGATTCTTCCAGGTCACAGCATGTGACACTCCTTGATTGATGTAGTTCAGTGTTTGCTGAAGAACTCTAGGAGCCATGTACTGCTTTTCCTTGTACTGATACAGCACCTTCAGCAACACCTGTGAAAATCAAGTCTCATTAACAGCTTCTAGAAATCTGAACACCTTACCAGTAACCAAGAAGCCATTTAATCCGCAGGACCGCCCGCAAAAAGCCCCTCACAGTCTTGCAAATGTAAACAGATTTTTACTACACTACAATAGTGTTGACTAGTCTAAGTTAACATATGACGGGTTCCTCTGGTCTGTGCCACGTCCAATTCTTCAACACAAGTTTAGTTAATTTGCTCAGGTAATTTTTATAGTGTTCATGAGAGATGGTGGACTGACAGCCCTGGAGACTGCAGTCCTTTATTTAACCAAACAGGTATGGCTCATGCAGCAATAGTGCAAGTTCTCCACACTCCACCATCAGAAAATGCCTCCTGGGAAAGGAGAGAAGATGGGCCTCAGAACTGTCTGGGTAACAGTGACTCATGCTAACTCTACCCACCACCACAACACAGGATGATGGGTCCTTTCTCCCCTCAGATAAGGAAGTTAATGAGCACCACTGACATTCATCTTGCAATTCTTTTTGCAGACCCAGCTGCTGCACTGCTTGGCCTGCCAAACTGCTTGGCCTCCTTGGCTGGGGCCTTCCAGCTGTTTGCTGCTTCATGTTTCAATTTAATATGGCATTATGGAGGTGTATCAGTCACCTCATATAACATACATGTATAATAAAACCCTTAATTCAAAACACAACATGCAACAGAGAGGGTAGAGGGCTGGCTCCATTTTCCTTCTCGTATGCCTCCTGGCCCTATTTTTCTAAGGGGATAGGGCTCTTCCAGGTAAGTCTAGCAATTTAAATTCTGTCAAGCCAAGGGCTGACTGCAAACCAGAACTTGGATCCACTGCATTAATTATTGGTATTTAATCTCCAAGTGATTGGACGAGTCTGGGGACCAACATCCTGCAAAATTTCCCTGCAGCTCAGCCCAAGCCTGTAATACCACAATTGTTCTGAAAGAAGCAACTGGTGGGACTAAAGGGAGAAGTCAAATTCAGTCTCTATGCTTAGTTGATGTTTTGTCTCTTTGATAAGACTGAAAAACTGATTAAAAGAAAAGTATCCACTGGGAAAATGTCATTCACATCTATCAATCCTCCGAAACCTTACCAGTAGTGAAATATGGATGAAGACGAGATCCAATTATTTTGAAAAATAATTCAGTTTAAAAAAAAAAAATCTATACATGAGATTACAAAGTTGCCTTAGACTGTCAGAGGAGTTTAACTAGGGATCTATCCACATATTCACGATGGACATCACTACTTTCTAAATTGTTTCATGATTTTTGCCTATGTATTAGCCTTCACTGAAATTGATTGGGCTCTGATCTATTAAGGTGTTTGAAAGCCCATTCATTACCTTAGCAGACTTGGAGATGCAGAATTTTACCCATCCCACTATAGATGGCTTATACATTGCCTTAGAAAGTAGAGTGGCATAGCACAAAGACTTTAAACACCCTAGGTTTTAAATGGCACACATGGGATGTCAGAAAAGCAATCCTTATTTGTATCAAAACTGCTGTTTACCCTCTTGTAAGCTAAATGAAGAGATACAGGATATGAAATTGAGTCTTGAGACTCACAGAAGATGAAGTTTGTTTTATGGATGAAACTTTGATCTGATACCATCATTTTCTTGAAAGTGTTGAAATTCAATTGTTTTAATTTAAGAAATATTCCTTGGAAAAGTTACAGTCATTAAGATGACTACGATGATGGTTAAAAATATATTCCATGGAAAAAACCTAACATTTCTGCATCAAGACTGAGAAATAAAGTATTTAAGAAACAGATTCTCTAAGCTCTGTTATGCCTTAAAATACAGTCTTTTTACTAAATCTGTTAATTAAACAATAGAGTTGGAATGTCTTATACAGCCTTATATATACAGTAAGTTACAGTACACATTCAGAATTGACTTGATTTTTAAGGCCTAATGTAAAAAGCTACAAAACAAGCCAAGTTGGGGGGGGAAGAAGGGGAAGGAAATCACTTCAGTAGTTAAAGATATTTTATGCTTAGTGATATTTAACCTATGAATGTGAAATAGGCTCCAATGTTCAAAATCATTCTACTTTTGTAGTATTCTAAAATATATTCCAAACTACCGACTTTGAGCACAACTAAAGGCTAAACAACATACATAAATTGTTGAGATATAAGCCAAGTCAAGAGTACATATCCTGTAATGTTATTTCCTGCATGTAAGGTTGCATCAGAAATTCCAGTTTGTATTATATATTGTATTTGACAATGAGTAGATATCAAGAGACCATACTATAGAAGGCAAAGCATAAGGGACCAGTGTTAAAACTTTCAACCTTCCGCATTTCCTGATTTCAGAGAGCTTAGGTTTTTTTAGCATTAGTTAGCATTAAATTATACAATTTTGCATCGAATTCCCTTAAAGATTATCAGTACTGATAGTAAGTTCCTTTATCTAGCTATTAAATTCTGTCATCTCTAACTATGGGCTCATGTACACAGCCTTTTCAAAAATTTAAATTGATCAAACAACTTATATGTTTACTACTTGATAAAGTTTCCCCCTTTAAATACTTAAAACTATTGAAACAATTTCCTTTACACTTGATTTGAACTTGGTTTGTTTTGTAGATATTTAAATCTAAGGAATATAGTAAGTCAATGCAGCCATTTGAGTTATGAGTACACAGTATATGGAGAAAATTTTTTTAAAATAAACCTTATAACTCAAACACACATCCAGAACTCAGAAGCAGCTGAATATATTTTACTCAAACTCTCCACAAAACTTCACCTTTGGTCCGAGATCAAGCTTGAACATTTTTAGTTCAAATTAAATTTAAATTACCAGCAACCGAAATAGGGGAATAAAATCAAAATTGGAATTCCATCATAATTACACTGTGTGCTATGCATGAGCACATACATGCGTAAAGAGATATGGCTGCAGTGATTAGAATATAAAACTGGTTTAACAAGAAATCATCTAAGTTCTGTGTTGGATAACAGTATCTCTGAGGATTCCTTGAAGCTGGTACATATGAATAAGAAATCAGCTTTCCCTTGCTGCTCTTATCAAATGAGCAATAGCTGAAACCTGGACAAGAGTGTTTTTTTGTTTGTTTGTTTGTTTTTTAAGTTGAGGGAAAGGCCATCCAGTACAATTCTCGGATATTACTTAGTTTCACATCTTTATAGTAATTCCTTTGTTATTCCCTCAATGTTTGAATTTGAACAATAAAATACAATAAATTGTGAAGATTTTCTATGAGCCAGAATACTGTGCGAATACTCTTGATCACCTCTTTCCTCACCCTCCTAACAGTAAGACTATGCCTATTTGAGTATTATCATTGGACTCACCCCTAATTCATCAGCGGAGCAGTCAAAGATTCACAGGTGTCTCAGACAGTGAAGATAATTCCAAGTAATTGATTTTGTCCCTCCCAAATGTTCTAGATTATTTTTGTTAGACGTGGGAATGTGCATAATGTGTATAAATGTTTTTTTTGGCCAGGTTTAAGAAAGTTCATCCAGATCTACTTCTGGAAAAGATTATTAGTTTTCTTTTTCTTGGATGTTAACATCTGTAACCAAGTTCCTGAATTTCCTAGTTACAGGAGCTCCACTTCCCCACTTTATTTCAGCATAACATAATCAATTGGCTCTGGTGTTCATTTGTTCTTTGATACCAAATGTGGTAGGATAAAAGTTATATTCTGCTCTGCCCATTTCAATACAGATGGTTCAACCTTGACAGCTCAAATGACACCAATGGCATTATTGAAAACCTGTTTGCTTTTGACATTACTTATACTTTCCAAAGCTAATCAAATTGGTCTCAGCATCAGCCAGCTGATAGACTTATCAGACCACTTGTCCTGTGCTACGTGGGATCTGGAATGTACTCCCCAGGTAAGTGATCTGTTTCAAGTCTTCCCAGTTCAGCATTTTCTGGAAGAAGCTATGTTTTGTTCCCCGCCACCCTCGTGGTAAGATAATCTCTTACCACTTGCTGTACATTCACTGTGCTGTTTAAGCTGTTTAGAAGAAGGAAGAGTGCAGAAACTTCATTTCTGTATGAAATTAGTACAACTAATAGCTTCACCAAGCAGTCAGAGTGACATGACGTGTCCAAAAATTTAGTGGTGGATAACCTTCAGATTACTATTCAAATAAAATCCTGGGTCTATGATCACATCCAGATAATGGATCCTTGGTGCTGGAGCTATATGATTCTTCCCATTTATCATTTGTTTTGAGAGATCCCTTCTTTCTTCTGGGAAACCCATCAGGAGATAGTAATGGGAGGAGCAGACATGTACTCTACTCCTTTCAAACAGTAATTAGGACCCTTCTGAAAATTCATGGAGATATGACCAAGGGAACCTCATATTGGCAATCAGTGATATTTTGTAACCCAAACAGAAACATAGGAGATGGCTCTTCAACGAAGGAAGGAGCAAGCCTACAGTCACCAAGAACACCTTCAGTGATTTTGTGCCAAATCTGCACTTGAACAATTTGTAATCCCACAGTGTGTATTTACTCCCCATTTCTCTTTGATAAAAACAGAGTGCACGACAGAGTGTCAGTGGAACTCTTGAGCCTGTCCTCATGCGTCAGAAATTGCTTATTATTTTCTTGTGTTTCAGAGGGTCTTTTGATTTTGCAATTAAAGAAATGTTATAAGAATTTTTTCCACCATGCAGTTGAGGGATCAATTTCCTTGCGCACATGCCTAAGGCTGACCTCCACCGCTGTGCAAAAAGTCAGAGTTTTGAATAGCGTGGGTTCCGTGTCACGTGTTGGGTTTGATGTCTGCAAACAATCTGTTGGAATAGTATATTCTGGACTTTCCTATTTTTATGTATATACACACACACACACGCGCGCGCGCACGCATACACCATCTTCCAAAATGTGTGTCCTTCCTGAGAATCTGATCAAAATAACTCCATTTCTATGTAACTTCATATTGTAGAGAGAGGAGAGGTTTCTATGAGTTCAAAAATCCTGCCCCTCAAGAATTTTCCTTTAAAGACCTGAACCATAGTTGTTTCCTGGATAACACAATCACAGACAGAGAAACTGTGATTCTAGGCAAGTCTAAGAAGTGCACCTGAAAAAATATTCTCTACCTAACAGTATCAACTTGTAACTTTTGAAGACATTTTTCCATGCAATCAACTGCCTAGACTAAAATTATCGGGCAGGGGGGGAGCCATCCAGGCTTCATAACTCCTCCTTAGGATGGACAATCTTGGTACTTGGCTCCTTAGGTCGTATTTACCTTCAGATAGCACATTAGCACCTCTATAAGGAGTTACTGCCAAATCCACTTTAGGGAGAGAATTAAATCTTGCCTTTCTAAACTGCACTGAATATTGAGAGAAGGTAGGTGAGGTAGTATCTTTTACTGGACCAACCTTTGTTGATGAGAGAGATTTCAAGCCACACAGAGCTCTTTTTCAGTTCTGGGAAAGGTACTTGGAGCATCATAGCAGAATGCAAGGTGCAACAGCCTGTTTAGCATAAATAGTTAGCACATACTGTATGGGACCACTGAAGGTTGTGGACTGTTAACACCTCTGCAGAACTTCATGAGTATTCAAGTGTGGTCATACCATGGATTTATGTATTGGCATTTATGTTGTAATAAGCCATAAATCCAGTGCCCCTGCTCAGTCCTGAGAGCTGAGGCTCTAGGACCCTGTCAGTTGGGAGGGTCCCAGAACTTGGGCTGCAGCCTGAGCCTGAACATCTTCACTGCAATTAAACACCCCTTTAGCCTAAGCCCAAGTCAGTGTCGTGGGCCTAACTGCGGTACAGTGTACTTCAACAGATTACACAAGCAACATACGATATTTCTTAAGAAGTGAACACTAGATTGTTTCAGTTGATAACTAAGTGTAAGTATTTCCTGCATATTCCCTGATAGCATCAGGTTAATGCAAAATGTTTTGAAAAGAGTCATATCCTTCGAAAAGATGGGGGAAGGAAAAAATTATTGCTAAATGTCACAGTTACTCTAATACCCCAGGTTCAAGCATTTCTTACCTGTTGGACACCAACAGCAAATGCCTTTAGGAACACTTCAGCAAATTCATTGTACTCCTTGGAAACATTACCAGGGCTTCCATACCTAGAATTAAAAGTGAAAAATTCAAGTATGAAGAAATATTTTGCTGAATTTCATATTAGAAGTTAGGTTTTTTTCAATTTGACGGCACGGGAAGAACAACTACCTCTCAAAAAGTCTAGCCAAGATGTGCAAAGCCCATTTCTTGGATTTCCACCAAGGCAATTCTGGTCTATCATCTTCATCAACTTGAAGAGTTTCCTTTAGGAAGAAAGATTAAATTTGTTGAATATTGCTGAAATGTCTTTTTTTTTTTTTTAATTGCTTTTCTTTTTGCACTATTAGCTATGTAAACACGCTTCCAGATCAACAGAAATATCAGATCTAAAAATATGAATTAAAAAAAGCCCACAATAAAAAGGTAATGTATAAATGTTCAAATACAACTTTCCTTTGTAAAAAGCCAACATAGTTACAATACAACTTACAAGTTGCTGTTTTGTCTATAAAGAAAGGGTAATATTTTAAACTTTCTCCATTTAGTCTCTGTTTAAAACCACCATATTAACCTTACAAAATCTTATTTGTCCTGCCACACATTTAGAAGATGTCTTGTAGTAAGAATAAAGAAAACAATACTGTTAACATTTTTAACCAACTTTTAAATACAGGAAATCAAATTCAGAAGCCAATTTGCAAGCCGAAAGAAAAACATACACATAAAAAAAGTACTTACAGCAGGTACATCTCTGTCCACAACCGTTTTTAGAATTTCTATCCATTCTGTCAGGTTCTGCTGATTTATCAGCTCCAGAGGTAACGTATACTATTTAAAAAGCATAAAATAGGTTCAGTATAAAGCCATTTAAAACAACCCGATCAACTGCTTGAATTATATATGTTTGAATGCTCATCTACCAAAATCTTCCTAAACATCTGCTCTACACTTGAGTACCATGAGCGGCGAGCAAAGAAGTGAGTGTGATATTGGATGGTGTTAGAGATCTTTTGCAGCCTATTCTACATCCTCAAAAACATTCTGCTTCTTTTCAATTCTGCCTTATTTAGAATTTTGCTATAGAAGATGATTTCACCATATTTAAGTTATTATATCTTTCTGAATTAGAGACAATTTTTTGCTTTGCTTAAAGTACAATAGACTGATTGGTAAATCTGGTTTTAAATTTCATTGCAAGACCACCCAACCTAATATTAGAATAATGCTCTGAACAGCATGTTAGTCCAGTTTCCTTCTGGTTAGATAAGCTCAATATAGTAACACTATAAAAGATAAATGGTTGTTTCTAGTGTTATAAAATGGCTCGTTCTCTCATAACCACTCTGACTTAATCAGGAGTGGCACTGGCAGGTTCCAGAGAGTTCAAAGATGGTAGACTCAAAAAATGTGTAACCCAATTTTAAACTAAAAAAAAAAAAAATCTATATTATTGGTGTTATGGTACACAGAATCATACCAAAAGCTTGTTACTCACACCACAGTTGAGCATTGGTGAAAAATGACTCAAATGAAACAGAATTGGTAATGTTGTTTCGAATACATTAGTACCTAGAGAGTGTAATATATTTGGGGGGGAAGTGGAAGAGAGAGCGAGAGAGAGAAGGAGGAAGTAAACCTTTAGATTAAACCTTTGCTCAAGAATACAGAAAATTTGCTTTCACCTGAACAAGAGCATAGAAGATTTTGAAGATCTGTTTCTGGATGAGGACAGACTGATCAGATGGATCAGACAGAAGCTGAATGAAACGATCTTTCAGAACAGGCAGGAAGTGCTGCATTGCTGCTATCAAGGGACTCCGCTCCTCTGGTTTCTTGTACCTTTAGGTAAGAATAAAATGCTTTACAAAGATCTTACAACTAACTTTATTGATATGAAAAGTAAGTTGTGCCTGCACAGAAGAGAGGCACATAGGCCACTGCTGCTCCTAAGGATAGATTTTAAAAACTGAGTTATATCTTACTATGGCACTCATGGGGTCATATAAAAAGCGCTATACCAGCACAGAGCCAAACCCAAATGAAGTTAAAAAACAACTTAGCTTCCATTATTTTACTATCATTCAACACTACCGTAATGTTCTCCTGCTAACTCACTCACTTTGAATGCCACATCACATACATGCCACACAATTTTCTATGGTAAAACAAGGTCACAGTAGCAAGAAAACAGTGAGCAAAACCCATAATTTTATAGACAAGAAAGTTACAAGTAAAGATGGTCAGAAAATATCCAGCAAAACACTTTTTCACTGGAATTTGCCAAAATTGAAATATTCTGTGGATTCTGTTTGATTCTGATAGAACCACAACAATGGAGGAAGTTGTTTCCTGTAATCTCGTCTACCCAACTCCACTGAGTTGTTGAGAGCCTGGGCTTCCAGGCTTGAAGCTCCTTGATTGCCTGGTGCTTCCACGGCCTATGGATCTAGGGTAGCCAGCCAGGAGGACTTACCTGGAGCCAGGGCTCTATTCCCTTTCATGGAGTATTTCAAATTTTTTTGCATTTTGTTCCAAAGTGAAACAAAATCAAAATTCAAAACATCAAAATTCTCCACAGTGATGGGGTGTACAAACACCACACGGAAGAGCAAGTGGTTAGGAGCAGCTGTGGGCCTACGCAGCTCCACCCAACCACACCTGTGATGCCTGAACAAGCTGCAGGCAGCATGTAAAAGGGGAAGCAGAGCAGCTCAGAGGGAGGAGACCAGTGGCGCTGAACTCTGGGGGCAGTGTTGCCCAGAAACTCGTTGCCTGAGCACACCTACAAAGAAAAGGCAGATGACTAACCGTGCAGGTCAGTGACTTTATATGAGATTCTTTGATTTAATCTGTGGGGAAAAGGAGGCTGGTAGGAAGTGGTCCGGGGGCAGCTACTTAACACCCGATGATGTGAAGGATCACTGCCTACTATTGTTAAGCCATAACACTACACATTGAGGGACAGATTTTCAAATTTAACACATACAATTGCATGGACTGAATTTACACTTAGATACACCTGGTTTATAGCCAAACATCAGATGTTCACAAACAAATTAAGCATGTAAGGCACTAGATTGGGAGCTAGAGAATAGGATTTTAGCTGTGGCTCTGCTACAGACTTCCTATGAGAGAATGGACAATGCATACGCACAAGGGGCCCAAAGTAAGATTGCACAGACAACCTTAATTCTCGCATTTCATAACTTTTGAATTTTTGGACTTTGCAACTGTTATATATTTTTCACATGTAACACAGTATCTAGATTACAAATTGTCTAGATGTCTAACAAACATTATTTCTCATGTTGTTCCTGACAAAGCCATGCTTTTATCCCCTGGACACTCTTTCCCCTATCACTAAGACTTGTGCAATCATGCCCATCTTCAACTCAGAAAGCGACTGCTTTAAAGAAACCCTAGTATTCTGATCTCAAAGTTTTAATATGAAGAAAGATGGTTATGTACTGCGTTTATGGAACTAATTAGGAAAGACAACATGAGCTACTATCTCCAGATGGTGAAATATTACCAAGACTTGTTATTGAATTCAGAGATTTATATTAAATTACCTCCAATTATCAGTGTTCAGTGCAACATGCAATTCAATATTTTATACATTAACCTCCAGCACATATTCAGAAGTATATATAAAACTTACAGAAAATATATTGCTACAAATGGATAAACTTTCTATGTTTTTTGTTTGGGGAAAACTCACTCATAGTTTTTCACGAGTTGATAAAGACAAAGGAGAATTCCAAGCCAGCAAGCACTGTTATCAGACTGAAGATAAAAACCAATTTTCTCCACAACTGCAGTCCAGCGGTTAGGGTAATCATGCTTGATAATATGGTGAATGCAAGTAGTAAGCTGTACTCTGCAAATCAAACACACACATGGTTAAACAAATAACTACCTTCATTATTTTAAGAGGTTTTTTTGTGGTGATGAAATAGCTCATTTTTGGTTGAACAAATAAAACTTAACATGTAGTTCGGAAGTCTTGTTTACACACAGAGGAGTCTAATCTGGTCTTTTATTTCCCTTCTGCTTAGCATTTACTATCTTCTGAAATTTTGTAAAAGGGTTATAATAATTTAGGAATCCATTCTTCTCCAAGTACAAAAGATGTTACACAAATAAATTGCTTACATGTTGTACAATGTACAAATGAAGAATGAAAACGCTATTTTCTCTAACTGCATTAATTCTATGTTCTCCAATACATAAGAACGGCCCTACTGGGTCAGACGAAAGGTCCATCTAGCCCAATATCCTGTGTTCCGACAGTGGCCAGTGCCAGGTGCCCCAGAGGGAATGAACAGAACAAGTAATCATAAAGTGAACCAGGCCCTGTCGCTCATTCCCAGCTTCTGGCAAACAGAGGCTAGGGACACCATTCCTGTCCATCCTGGCTAATAGCCATTGACGGACCTATCCTCCATGAATTTATTTAGTTCTTTTTTGAACCCTGTTATGGTCTTGGCCTTCACAACATCCTCTGGCAAGGTGTTCCACAGGTTGACTGTGTGTTGTGTGAAGAAATACTTCCTTTTATTTGTTTTAAACCTGCTGCCTATTAATTTCATTTGGTGACTCCTAGTTCTTTGTTATGAGAAGTAGTAAACAACCCTTCCTTATCTACTTTCTCTATACCAGTCATGATTTTATAGACTTCAACCATATTTCCCCTTAGCCATCTCTTTTCCAAGCTGAAAAGTCACAATCTTATTAATCTCTCCTCACACAGAATCTGTTCCATAACACTAATAATTTTTGTTGCCCTTTTCTGAAATCTGTGTGTTACAATCCAAGACACAATGAAATTTAGTACGCAAGTGGTATTAATTTTAAAACAGTATCAAAACTATGACTACATTATAAGCAAATTAAAACTGTATACCTAATTAGTTCAGGGGAATGAATAATGGCTTCTACAATATTTTCACGAATACAATGTCTATCTTCTTCTGGGATGGAATAAGGTGGGATTTCCCCTGGTGTAGTTTCACGATCAGGCCAATACTGAGTTATCATATTCTTCAAGTAGATAACACCTGTCAGATAACAGCAAGACATCACTTGGTATCAATACAAAAGTCAGTCATTATGCAGATATACGTATTTTTACATTTAGAAAATGCATTCCATAAATGAACTCTGACTGAATGGACAACATTTAACATATCAGAGAGCCACCATACCTGCACACAAAAACCGCTAATCTCCCAATTTTCTGTATGGAACAAAAATTTCCCCTTCTTCAGTTATCAAGTGTGGCATCTGTAATATTTCTTAAGTCCACTATTCCCAACACTTTATTATCTTTTCAGACAATCTTTTTGAAAAATAAAGAGTATTGAAAGACATATTTCCACTTCCTGTTACGAAGAAGAATTGTGGTAACTTTTTATTAAAACCCATCTCTGAAGAAGCTTCCTTTGTAATTATTTTGAGATCAATTTTTTGGCATTTAAAAACAAGGCTAGTCAGCATTAAATCTCTATAGTCAAATATTGTTTGTATTTTAAAAGTATGATTTTATTCTATAATGTGACTATGTTTGGGCTACATGGTCTGCTTTACATTCAAGTGAATCTTGAAAGCAAATTGAGTTTCTCTACACAAAGATTATACGTTATGACTCCTTATAGCAGATATTAGGTTGCTGACATAGATGCATGTTTCCACTAATTGACAAACATTCAAACTGCTTATGTGGCAGATTCCAGATTACTATGCTTTATGAATCTCTTTTCTTTACAAGTGCAAAAGGAAGTCCAGATTTACAAACAGTTACAGCAAAATTAAGTGAATTCTGACTACACCTGTACAACGTACCATAGGTTCTCTGCTGGTTTTCAATTAAATGTTTATATGGTGTCTAGCACCAGTATCAGAAAGGATTCAGAGAGCACGCCTTGTAAACCTATTATTTTGAATATGATAATGATGTAGTTCCTGACCTTGCCAGCTGATCTGTATGGGCACAAGAATCTGCCAGTATAAATTAGCTAGGAAAATCAGGGTTTTAGTTGAAATTATTTCTGCTGTTCTTTTCCTTATTTTCTGTAACCAGAAGTTATCCTACTTACTGCAAAAAGGATAGGAGCCACTCCCAAAGAAACAGAAAAGGATGGTGGGATAATTAGTTCCAACACAGTCAGATATGACACAATGTAAAAATAACAAGTTCAAAAGACCCAAGAACCTCCACAGTTTACTATAAGATTGTAAATATTCTCTTTAAAAAGCAGTAACACTTCATCTACCTTTTCATTTTCAATTTTTTTAATATATGTCAAAGCTTGTAGCCTTTTGATTCTGAAATTCTAAGTTCTTCCCATGTAATAATACCCTGGCAGCAAACCCCAGCCATGTGCTCTGAACCCCAGCCCTGGCTGCTGACCCCAGGTGCTGACCCGTAGTCCCAACCACACCGAAGCGGCTGTTGGCTCCAGACGCCGATCCCCAGCCCTGGCTGTGTGGCAGCATGCACTGGGCGCACAGCAGCAGGTGCTGTCTTAGGCCTTGTGGCAGCGATCAGTGACCCCCGCAGCATTTGGTCATGCAGCTCTGGGCTCTGGCTGCGTTGCGGCCCTGAGATCCAACTCCCTGCCCGGCCATGCAGCTCCTGATCCAGGCACGAGCACTGATCCCCTCCCCGGCCGTGCAGCTCCTGCCCCCAGCTCCAGGCTCTAGCAGCAGGCACTGACCCCTGGCCGCACAGCAACAGATGCCAATCCCCGCTCCAGCCAAACAGCTGCAGGGCTCACCCCACACCCTCCTCTCTTTTGGCCCTACATCCATGCCCCCCTCCCCATCATCCCTGGACCCCACTGCCTTCCTGGCACTGCATCCACCCCTTCATCACCCCAGGCCCCTGTTGCCTCCCCCGGCCCACATCCATCCCATCACATCTCCCACTGCCAACCCCTCCCCTCATCCCCCAATCCAGGGCTTAATTTGTTCTGGGAGTTGCTGAGAAAAGTGATATTAAACATGCAAGTATCACTTCTCACAGCCTTCCAGATAGTGTCCTGTGAAACGTGATTGATATTAACCAACATTCAATAATAAAAATATTACTGTGAAGTGATATTTGTATCTGCAATAAATAAATTACAATGATGTGGATGTGTATATGTGCTATTTATTTTTTTCCCTAAACTTAATCAAGTATTTTAGGGGAAAAAAGTGTCAGTTCAGCCACCAGCAAGAGAGGCCACAAAAGAATTTGTTGCGAGAACTCCTGCTTTAGAGTACTTGCCCCTACAGAACCTGGAATTCAACTCAAGATTAGAGAGTCTCAATCAACCCTTGCTATCTAGCACAAATCCATTGGCAAAGTGTATCTGTCTCACCCACCTCTAGTGGCTGGTCCACATACTGCTACCAATTACTTCATTAGCTCATGTGGTAGAGGTCTGGGGAAATTCTGCACCACTGCACAATGCAGAATTTGCACAGAATTAGCGCAGAATTAAAGTTCTGCACAGAATTTCATTTTTTCCTGCAGAAATGGTGCTGCAGAGCTGCTGGCCACTGCCAGGGACTGCTGTACCCAGCAGAGCCTGGCTCCTCAGCTCGCAGTGCACCTGCGCAGCAGGGCTTTGGTTCCCAGGTTTGCCGGCCCCGCTTAGTCACATGGTGAGGTAGGCCCCCTCCCTGTACAGCAGCTGCGCTCTGTGAGGAGAGACAAGAGCAATACCTGGGGTCTGTAGGGAGGGGCTGCTGCTTTCTGAGAAGAGAATCTGAGGGTAAGCAGGAATAGGGACCTGCCAGAGGGACGGGGGTGTAACTCGAACTGTTCCAGGAGCAGCTGAATCTTTAAATTGTGCCTCCCATCCCCCATATCAGCAGGTACAGGTAGTCTCTACCCAGCAGGACAGTAACGAAGCTGAGTGGAGCCTGCAGCTGGGCTCTGGGGGCGAAGGGGGTGCGGGTGTCTGGGCCAGGGGCACCATGCAGCCCCTCCTGCACCCCCAAACACCCCATCCCAGTACACAGCTTCGCTTCCCTTGAGCCTGGCATTTGGGAACTTGAAATATGGTAACCCTATGGGAGCAGGGCAAGAGGTGAAAAATTACTAAAAGATCAGAGAGGCAGAGTTTTCTCCACAAGATGTGCCCAGATGGCACATGTGACACATCCAGTCTGAGGCACCCAACAAAAGCATAAACAGAGAAACAAGAACTGGGTTGTTGTAGGGGTTTCTTTAACTCTCTACTCCTGGGGGAATCTTTTTGTTGTCTTTATTGTTACAGACATACTTGCTGATAGGTATTTTGAAATAAATGACCAAAATAATTGAAACTGGTGTGATTATATTGTGTTATTTTGACAAACAAAATAAACAGAATTTTAAAATATTGTGCACAGAATTTTTAATTTTTTGACATAGAATTCCCCCAAGACTAAAAGGTTCCAGCCTTGCTGAGGACCCATGTAGAGGTCAATATAGTTCCATGTGATGGAATTTCTGTGCATTGTTTTTATTTTAGTGTGCTAAAAACCAAAATAAACTTAGAAATTATTTCCAAACACTGCATTAAAAGAACATTACTGTTACAAAGGCAAGCATTCAAAAATTCAGAAAAAACAAAAAAGTCATGGTTACCGTTGCCATCTTAATTTGGCCTCTGTGTATGCATATGCATGACAGTACACTATTATACTAAATTGCATAATAAATTAAGATTATTTTTTCCACAGGACACTCATTCACTGCACAGAATGGATTGTACTCACTAAGCTGGTAGCTTATTCAATATTTCTTTTTATCCTCATCATTCAACCAGTCTCATTTACTACATAGGCAACCTTAATTCTGGCACTGTCTAGCTTTTGAACACTTGACTTTGCAACCTTAATGTCATATTCATTTTTTTGTATGTAATGTGTATACAGTATGTAAACATTCTGAGTATAAAGAAAAAGAAAACTTGCCTGCCTGTCTCACTGGTAAATCCAGTTGCTCTGACATAGTGATCTGAAGCAGAGTTGAAACAAAGTTCACTGACTTATGAGCCTGCAAAGCAGAAGACAAAACCAAGTAAGCCAGATGTTAAAAAAGAACACTGGAAACCAATCGGCTTGCAAATAAAACTTTGAAGCTTCAGGATACATTTTCAAAAATGTCTGTGAGTACCATGTGATGCAATCATGACATCAGCAATTCAAATTATGTTGTAATATCAAGTGACAAATGAAAGCTTTCAAAACCCCTTGAGTTTGATGTATTCAGAAGATCACATGGTGGGGGGGGACATTCTTATTCTTTACTGAAGACCACATTTCCTCCCGCCCCAATGTCTGAAACAGATTTCTGTAATCAGATTTCTTTACCACAGAATAAATTATCCCCAGTTTAGGACAAATATATTACATCATGACAACACAGCTACAAGTACACTGTGTAATTAAATAACAACTTGGCATTCTGAATTAAGACAGCATGGAATGGTGACGTTAAGTCATTATTTGATCTTTTTAGCATTTGGAGATGCCAGGCTGTACATATTTTCTAACATCATATTATTCTCAGATTTTGTCCAACATTTGTCATTCATTGATCTGCTACTGTGACCTGAGGCTACGAGTATATTTGAACCAGACTAAAAACGTATTTTTAAAGATACGTATTTGTGTTTAGACAGAGCCTTTGCTTATAGATCTATATTTAACCTAATTTGCTGCCATGTTTAAAGAAAGATTTGAATATCTAATATTATATAAAATCACCCTCCATTAAATTTTTTTTAAAAATTCTACACTTTATCTAAACATTTAGGATGTGAACATCTACAGCTCAAATAGAGAAGCATAAGATTTTATAGTCTATTAATATCAGATTATGTGAGCTATAATTGCTCTCAGAAAAAGGAAATTGATAAGTTAGCTTTTTCCTAAGTAAAGGAGATGATTAATGTAATTTAAGATACAAGCAAGGAGAAATAAAGGCAATTTTCTTGTCTTACTGCATGTAAGTGCAGCTGGGCAAAGCCCACTTTGCTGTTAAAATTCCTAAAACCATTTTTCCAAAGTTTTATCTTCTTTAGCAATGCTTACAGGGGGCACTGGATGTCAAATGACTTCCCTTTACTTTGACACATGGATGATTCATCAAGGCATGAATTCATGATAGACTAATCTGAGCAGTTTGCAACTCTATTATAAACTAAGCACTACACTCTTACCACAACTGACTTTTTTTTTAACCTCACTATCAATAAATATGGCCTTCTATAACATAAAATAATTGTATTCTCATCATCAGAGTACACTGCACAATGGCAAATTTACAGAACCTTGGCTTCTGCATGGAAACCTAAACAGAGTAACATCAGCAATGTGAAAAATTTGGCAGGATATGCACAATAAGTCTCCTCAAAGGAGTAGTTTTCTTCACTACACTGATTAACTTTGCCTACAAGAAAATGTTGTATGCATTCTCAATATTACTAGCCAAGTTTAAAACTATGATAGCAACCTATATGCTCCTAACCCCAACATGAAAAATTGGAAAAGACTAAAAGAAGAAAATTTCCTGAGAGGAAGTGAACTTGACTTAAACCTACACAATATATAAGGCTTTGTTTATAATACCGTTACAACTTGAAAACATTTCTTCCTTGATTTTGTCCTTTATTCACTTGTGAAATGTTGCTTTCTTGCTTGTCTTTACAGAACGTAAGTCAATATAGTGGCTTTACCTGCTTTTCAGTAAACAGGTATCAATGATGTGCACCTGGGACAGAGCAACATAATACCTACATTTTATAGGAAAATGTCTGTTACCTACACATTATCCACTAGCTACTTCCTATATGAAACAAAGAAAATATCAACATGTTCAAGATCATTAAAAGGGCATTACCTATGACATTACAAAATGAAAGAATGCCTCGTTACAATACAGTATAAAATTATGATAAACCAATCTTTTACAACTCCTCTACAAGATAAACAAGCCATCATGAAAAACATACTTTTATCAGGACCAAGTGCTCTTTGTACACGATCAAATAATCGGTAACACCATGAATGCATCTTATAAGCATTTACAACATCAACAGATTAGTTTATCCAGCTGTGGCAGTCTCTCTAGACAAGTTTCATGAAGAAACATCTCCTAAATGCTCTAGATACAAATTCATTTACACTTGTTCATATATTTGAATATTCATGCAACTTGCCTTTACTAGTCAATTCCATACTTTAATAGTTTGAGTTTGATTTTTTTTTTTAAACTTGAAACACCTTCATTTTAAACAATATTAAGAAGCAAACTGAACTGGAAGTTAAGGTTTTTTGTTGGAGATTTAAAAAAAAATACACAGTTATGCATGCACATTCTAAGCATTGGGTCACAAGATCTACATGCGATATATATCAGACTGTGGAAGTCCACAGAAACAGTGCCTCCACTACGTACAGCTCAAGTGTCTTTTTTCTTTTTAAACAAAGCATGCACTGGAGTCATTATTCCTACAGCATCCAGGGATTCAAGATACAGGAGCAGAGGAAAGAAAAGCTAGGAACAAGTAATTGGGAGTAACAGACACTGCAGAGTTGGAGGGTCTATGGCCCCCTACCTCGCCACAGCTCCCTATGTACTAAAGATGTGGAGCTTTTCATCAAATGAAGCATATTAGTTTATATTTAAAAAAGGTTTGTTTTTAATCATCTGATAACATGAATTTCTGCACCTGTTTAAGCCTTCTCTATTCTCTGCACTTGTGGAAATGGATGGCATTGAAGTACTTTTTCTTGTACAGCAGTATGTTTTAATTGCAGTGACTCATGCATTAGGCCCCAATTCAGCAAGGTAATGCAGCATACAACTAACGTTAAAGTCAGTGGACGACCACGTACTTAAAGGGGCATATGATTAAGCATTTTGCTAACTGGGAGTTCAGCGAGAATTTTTCTTTTCTTTTTTTTAATTTAAAAGACAGCATATACACAAGGTGACTTGAGTTACCCAAGTTGCTTGCTATGGATACAAAAAAAATAGACTACACAGAAATCTGAAGTCATTTTTAATATTCTTCAGAATTAGCCTGGAGACAGGGGGTAACAAGGTGGCTCAAAGTCCTGGGTACCCTGAGAATCATCACTTTTAGAGACGGTCAGGAGATGGGGACATCATTCCAAAAATTAATCTGAACTAACTAAATGTGTGAATTTAATTCAGTTAAACTAAATTAAACCTGTGTGGACACTCATACACAGAACTTAAGTGGCCTTAATTCTAATTTAGTGTATTCCCTTTAGCAGAGTAGATACCCATTCTTGAAGTAGCTGCACTAGTAGCACAGTAGTGAGATAGGCTCTGCATGAAAGATGAATGCTGTTCTCCTAATCGAGGCAATCAATGACCACTAAATTCACATACAGATACACATCAATATTTACATTTTATATCAAATTTGGGCTCTCAAGATGTGCTTCACAACAACCCAATCTTTCCCATTCTACTAAATTGAAGGTAGGTTCCAGTGTAAAAAATGTTGAGACTCATTGCCTAATTACCATCAATACACATGCAGCTAAGCCTTAATATGACTTCTCTGAGGCCTGAATTTTATTGGCCCTACCAAAAAGAGCCAAGTAAGTTTTCCCCTTGCTTTCCATTTCTTTATTAAACAAACAGCCTTCAAAAAAGTTCATTCAAACATTTAAGATGCTGAATGAGCGCCCACTGAAGTCTTTCCACTGGCTTCAACAAGAGCTGAGCCTGATGCAGTTGACTACAAAGTCAATGAGAATTTTGCCATGTCAACAGGGGCTGGATTTCACCCTCAGGGTATGACTACGTTGGGGGTCTAATTCCCACTTCAATGGAGACATACTCAGGGATGCTCTCATCAAGTGAATGCATGAAAAATAGACTGTAGCCATGGCAGCACAACGAGCTAGCTACCCCAAGTACATGCCCAGCTAAGACCCTAGGCAGGTACTTGGGGTAGATAGCCCATCCCACTGCTCAGGCTCCACTCTGTTTTTAAAAGAAAAGGAGGACTTATGGCACCTTAGAGACTAACAAATTTATTTGAGCATAAGCTTTCGTGAGCTACAGCTCACTTATGCTCAAATAAATGTGTTAGTCTCAAGTGAGCTGTAGCTCACGAAAGCTTATGCTCTAATAAATTGGTTAGTCTCTAAGGTGCCACAAGTACTCCTTTTCTTTTTGCGAATACAGACTAACACGGCTGTTACTCTGAAACCTTTTCTTTTTGCGAATACAGACTAACACGGCTGCTACTCTGAAACTCTGTTTTTAGCGTGTGAACTGAACAACAGCTAGCATGAGCATGTCTCCAGCTTGAACTGTGGACATACCCTAATTGTCTGAGGCAAACCAACAAAACCAAACAAACTCAATTCCAATGGATCATTCTGTTGCACCTGAGTACTTCATTAATTTTCACACAACAGGTGGCCTTACGTACTATAACTAAGATTAGAACCATATGCTGGAGGTAGTCATTGTGATCACAGCATAAAAGTTTTTGGACAGACTTGCCTGTTGCAGCCATCTCTAAGCTCCTACCATATTTTTATTCTCTAACAAATGGCTGTGTCCCAGCATTCCAGGTTCCTGTTCACTGACACAAGAGCTAAAAAAAAATGCTCTGTGTTTTAAGCACTTGTTTTATACAGCCACTGACTTCTTTTGTTGTGAATGCCCAGGATGAGCTGAAATATCTGAGAACATAAGAGGAGTTGGGAATGAGGACTTAAAATAATGAGAGGAAATTCAGGCATCAATTAAATCTGACTTTCAGATTATTTCAAACAGTAATAGTCCGAATGCATGAAAGTTTATTTATTCCTCCTTATGGCAATTGTTTGAATTTAGAAGCTTTTGTTTTTATAGATTTCCATTTACCACAGCCTTCGGAAATACCAGATATGGGTATAAAGTATCCCACAAGCAGTTACCATCACCCAAGACAGGAATGAAAAACAACAGATTGCAGGGTTGCAAAAGGGTTTCTACCTAATGCTCAAATTCTGTAGAGAAAACAGGAGAAATTCTTAAGTCCAAGTCATTGGCATCAGTAAAATGTGGTCAAATTAGTATTATCTTGCTCTAATCTTCCTTGTTTACATACATCATTAATTTTTGTACATATTAAAATAAAGTTAGAATTACAAATATGTTTAATTGCAGCATAATTTCTGGTAATAAAAGCCTGTCCTTTTCTACCATGTAATATAGCATTTAATAGCAATGCTGACCTACTGCTCTTTCCCCACTCCAACATGCTGTGTCACTGGTATGACTTTGTTGACTAAGAGCCAAAGAATTCAGGGACTTTTCCCCTGAGCAATCTTTGCCATTGAGCCTTACTAGCTGAGGAATGTTTTCTATCAGACCACAACTGTTAGCCCACTGTTTGTTAGCATCAGTTTTCCAGAGCCTACACATCTTCGTGCACATTTCAGAAATCTGATACACTAGATATGTGCCTGCCTACCTGATATAGTCACACATGTACAATTATATTACAAACAGAAAACCGTAACATGTGCTACATAATCTCAACTATAAAATTCAATCTGAAATGAACATGATAGAAACCAAAGCACAACATATTAAACTTCAGATAGGTAATTAGTACAGAGAAAAGACATTATTTTCCCACAAAGATAAATGTAACTGTAATGGATATATATTCATACCCAAATATAATATTTTATGAAAAACTGAATACTAAATAACCCCCAACAACTTCTTCTCACTTTTGCCAGACAGGTAAACTTTCTTGTTCTCCCTTGGAGCATGAAAATTTTAGGCTATCATAAAAGCCATACTGCATATGGTATTTTTCCAAAATTCTTACAGTCAAAGCAGCAAACCAAAGGACTGTTTTTAAAAATAAATTATATTTTGCTAGACTGGAAGCACAAGTTATGTAAACAAAAAACAAATATTCTTCCAGGGTAGCACACATTTTAATAAAGATCAGATGAATAATTTGCATAATAGGTCAAAAGGAAGTAAATACAAACTGCTAAAAAGTCTATTTCATATCTATATGGTCTCTGCCACTAGTTGAGCAAGTAAACTATTTTACAATGAGATGCAAGTTTTTTTAAAAGTTCAGTATAGCTTTACAAAGTATTCTAACACTGAATTCTTTACTTACCTTTTCCAAGCAAGATAAACACATCACTGAATCATGATGTTTTTCAAAAATGTAAAGCTTTCCTAGGTGAATTACTTATCTTCACCAATCCAGAAATGACATTAAATAGCAAGACATCATTACATTAGGATGAAGAATTCAGTTGGCCATTAAAAAGATGCTCAAGCTATTCTGATTTCATCTTTTCACAATTTGGTGGTATCCATCTAGTCTCTCTTGTGAAGTTACTGTTTGCTGCATACAAAAAGTGTAAGTAAGATATGTAACATTACTAAGTAGCAGTGTCGGGACACCTATTCAAGCATGAGGTAGGTGAGGGAATATCTTTTACTGGACCAACTTCTGTTGGTGAGAGAAGATGGTCCAATAAAAGATATTACCTCACCCATCTTGTTTCTCTAATATCCTAGGACCGACACAGCTACAATAACACTGCATACTGTAAAGAGAGCATACATTCACATCAGACCTTGCCAAGCAAACCATTGCAGCCCTAACTCATCAGAATAGTCTGCAGGTACAGAAGTCTGTTTTGTGAGGGAAAAAAAACCTGCTGTCTAAGGCTGTGTCTACACCACAAACCTTACAGCAGCACAGCTGTACCACTACAGCTATGCTGCTGTAAGTTCTCCCACGTGGCTGCTCTCCTGCTGGGATAATTAAACCACTCCCAATGACCTATGTCAGAAGGAGAGGCTGTTTTCACTTTTCCCGGTAAACTTGCGGGGGTGGAGGGGGGTATCATAACCCCTAACAAAAGTGATAGTGTAGAAAAAGCCTGACCTAGAGTTAGCCAACTCCATTGTCTTTTACTCCACCTGATAACTCACATAGAAACTACAAGATGCCTTGTCTTCACAAGGATTTTACCTAGTATTAGTTAACTTGAAATAGCAAACTCAGGTTAAGACCACAACTCTGCCCCAACCCCCACCCCCGAGTGAAGACGGTCTTCTGGCCCCCTCCTGTCCGTTTCATGTGTTGATCCTGCCTGCAACAGTATTTTCAAACTCTCTTTTTCACAAGCTAATCTCTCCCATTCCTCCTCTTAGGCTGTCTACACTACTGAGCCAATACCAGCACAGCCCTCTAGTGCAGAATCACCATACCTATTTTCTCAGTCAGAGTAGGAACACCACATCTATGAAGCACTCTTCAGTCAGCATAGCTTCATCTACACTGGAAGTTTTGTCAGCATAGCTATGATGATCAGGGAAGTGTTTTTTCCACACCCCTGACTGACACAGCTGTGTCAATATAAGTTTTAAGTACAGAAAACATCTTAGACAAGAGTATAAACATTAGGATTTTTTCCTCTTAAAAATTGTACAGAAATTTATATTAGGGAAGAAAGGCAAAGATGATAAAATCCTTTTAGAACAATGTCATGTACCGACTTTTTGGTTTTTGAGTAGTGGGGAAATGTGATGGTTACCGAGAAGCAAGTGCACCTTATAAACAGTAAGCCACTTGAGAAAGCATGATGGTTTGAAAATGGCAAACAGCCAGGACTCCTATGCTCTAATCTTGGCGTTACCACTGATTAGCTGCATGACCATGGTGGGCAAATCACTTAAGACCATCTTAGTTTACCCATCTGAAAAATGGGACTTCTACTATATTTACCCTACTTTAGAATGCCAAAAAGCTGAACTAACGTTTGGTTCAGCATCTGGAGATCTTTGGATCAAAGGCAGGATTGTATGTGAAAATTATGCATTTTACTCCAAAGCGTTCACTAGTCAGTCTAGGTTCAAGAATTTTACTTAAACAATTATTTCAGCATCAAGGCATTTACGTGCATGTAAAACAGGAGATTAATGCTACTCAACTGAATTACACAGATTTATTTTGTTAGGCTGAGGGTATGCTTTGGCGACCACTCTTCAATATTATACAGTACTCTACATATCATATTTCAGACAGAGATGTCAGATTAAGCCTGACTTTTGAAAGGAGTGGCTTCACGAGAGCACCACAAAGATTAATAACTTTTCCCAACAAACTCCGATTTATTTTCCTTCAAAAACAAAACACAAAAAACAGGTTACTGGGGTTAAGTAATGCTATGTAGCATTGTAATCAGTAATTTTTTGAAAGTTCTCATACAAAAAAGTTGTATGATTATTATTTGAATGGGTCATTTTAATAATACCTGCATTTGAGTTATACTTGTGTCTTACCTAACAAGATTAGCTTGTAATGTTATGTCAGACAGACTCGAGTAGTAAACCATAACCATTCTCTGGAATCACAATGAAGAACATGCTAGAGAACACCAGCTACCAAAATAGTGACTGTTCTGAGTTTAGAAGGTAGGGGCATACAATCGACTGTCTTCCCATAGTTGCCTTCTTAAAACACCTTATTTTCATATGCATTTCTGAGGTACTGATCACTTTAGTATCTGAGCCCTTTTTATAGATCATTTTCAATGTACAAAATTGTCCCAGTTGGGAATATAGCTCATCCTCCTCCTTTGTGATAGGCTTACTTGAAGGGTCAGCTTCCAAGTAGAACCTAAGTGTCCCTGTAGAACGTAGCTACTTAGCAACCTCCCACCCAGCCAAGTAGAATGTAGCTACTTAGCAACCTCCCACCCAGCCAAGAAGTAAAGATAAGTCTATTGAGAACCACCCAAGTTGCACACCATCTTGATAACTTGGGACAGATGCCCCCTAATGAAGAAGTGATAAAAGACTACCAGTTCTTCTAAGCATTTCCCCTCCCTTCTATCAACACACACTACCTCTGTTTTGCCCATACTGAACCTCAGATAGCTGGTTATGATATAGGTTTCTATTTTGGTAAGATACTGCGATAAGAATTAGCACTCAATGAGAGGAGGACTTCAATAGCTCAGACATAGGTGAGAGGTTTATTGCAGGAGTGGGTGGGTGAAATTCTGTGGCCTGCATTGTGCAGCAGGTCAGACTAGATGATCATAATGGTCCCTTCTGACCTTAATATCTATGAGTCTATGAGATGAAGAGCTGGGGGGAGGACGACAGGGGAACAGGTTATTGGTGGCATCATAGTCAATAGTTTCTCTCTCCAAGTGATGTCACAAATATTGACTAAGAAAGAGCAAAAGATTAGAGCCCTCAGATCTCTGCATTTACAGAACATCTTTCAAACTCTGCAGATCTCAAAGCACTTTACAATCAGCCAATCCCTGACTCAACAAAATAAAAACAAAATAAAATAAAATCAATGAAGAAGTCATATTAAAGTCAAGCAGAGATTAAATGACTTGTCCAAGGTCAAACATTCAGGAGCAAAGCGTGGAAGAATCCAGAAATCTGCCTCTCAGTCCCCTACTCTGATGACATTCCCCCCTTCAGAAAGAAGCCTCATAAAATGTTTGCATAACCAGCAAATACATTATTTGAATATGATGCAACAATTGTGTACATATACCTTCTTATATATTACATATCAAGAATAGGATGACCACTGGTAAAAACATTTGGCAGTAATGTTTAATTATGACTGTCAATTCATTCTTTATTCTCTTGCTGAAAACTGCTTCCCCTTGTCATAAGGTAAAATCAGAAGTAGCCTCTTAAAAGGAAAGAGGAAGAGCAATTCTCAAGTCAAGTCTCATATCAGTCCATCAGAACCATTTCGGCCAAAGCACAGATAGAGAAATACGACAGCCAGGAGGAATTATTAAACTAAAAAGCATGTGAGCTGCTGGCCACCTGCATTGTATCATTCAAGTGTTAGAAGCAGTTTAATCTTTACAGCAGAAAGGGAGGCCCATTATAGAGCAGAAAACATCAATTTGAGTAAAGGTTACAAATTAAGGTCCTAAACCTGCATAACTGACTATACAGATAAGAAAGAGAATTCATATAAGTAAACTTGTACACATACATAAGTGCTTGTAGGATCAGGACTTAATGATATTTAACCAGGAAAGTTCTCTCAATTGTCAGTGAGCCTGTATTTAAAAATAATTCACCATTTTATTACATGTTGGTGCAGTAACGACCTAGGATTTCAAAATAACTGGGATATTTGGATTTTACAGAGACACTTGTATACAGTATGGTAGGCCATCATGCTTCAGAGTGAACAAAATAAGTCAGTTGATGGTCACCATGATTTCTCAACCAACAGTATTAATCTGTTACCTGGAGTCCCCCACTGCCAGAGGATCTAAAAGTCCTGAATGCTCAACAATCTGGACCCTGCAGCAAATAACAGTACAAGTAGATCTGAACTAAATTACCATATATGTTGATTTATTTATGTATATTATATTATATTCATTTTAGCCAACTTGTGTGTTCTTCTGTATTACTTTTACTCAAAAACAAATTAAAAAGTAAATTTGAATTGAGGATTAATACACATCAAATATATTTTCTACAAGTGTATAGAACGGACAGGCAGCCCAGTCCCTCACCAAATCTGCCCTGTGACACCACCTTCTTCATATCAACCCTTAAAATGCAACTCTTCCAAAAGGTCTACAAGTCTTAGTCTCCATCCCTCTGGCACACAAGTGTGTTAGCCAGTTAGGTGGACTGAAACAAGTCACCCAAACTTTTTTAAAAATCAAACAAGCCGTGTGTCAAGGTTCCTCCCCCACTCTGAACTCTAGGGTACAGATGTGGGAACCTGCATGAAAAACCTCCTAAGCTTATCTTTACCAGCTTAGGTCAAAACTTCCCCAAGGTACAAAATATTCCACCCATCGTCCTTGGATTGGCCGCTACCACCACCAAACTAATACTGGTTACTGGGGAAGAGCTGTTTGGACGCGTCTTTCCCCCCAAAATACTTCCCAAAACCTTGCACCCCACTTCCTGGACAAGGTTTGGTAAAAAGCCTCACCAATTTGCCTAGGTGACTACAGACCCAGACCGTTGGATCTTAAGAACAATGAACAATCCTCCCAACACTTGCACCCCCCCTTTCCTGGGAAATGTTGGATAAAAAGCCTCACCAATTTGCATAGGTGACCACAGACCCAAACCCTTGGATCTGAGAACAATGAAAAAGCATTCAGTTTTCTTACAAGACGACTTTTAATAAAAATAGAAGTAAATAGAAATAAAGAAATCCCCCCTGTAAAATCAGGATGGTAGATATCTTACAGGGTAATTAGATTCAAAAACATAGAGAACCCCTCTAGGCAAAACCTTAAGTTACAAAAAAGATACACAGACAGAAATAGTTATTCTATTCAGCACAGTTCTTTTCTCAGCCATTTAAAGAAATCATAATCTGACACATACCTAGCTAGATTACTTACTAAAAGTTTTAAGACTCCATTCCTGGTCTATCCCCGGCCAAGACAGACAGACAGACCCTTTGTTTCTCTCCCTCCTCCCAGCTTTTGAAAGTATCTTGTCTCTTCATTGGTCATTTTGGTCAGGTACCAGCAAGGTTACCTTTAGCTTCTTAACCCTTTACAGGTGAGAGGAGCTTTCCCCTGGCCAGGAGGGATTTCAAAGGGGTTTACCCTTCCCTTTAAGGCATGCTACTTTCATTGCATCCCATCCACCACCAGACATAGGCATGTAGAGAGTGCAAGCTCCTGGAGCAGGAACCTTGTCTTCAGACATGTACTGAGTACATAAATTTACACTACTGGCACTTATGTAAATAAGTTATATACAGTCCAACTGCACGCAAAACAAAGCTACATCTATTGAATATGAGGGTCAAAACCAACTGTTTAAATTATTGATTAAATAACTGATTAAAAACTATTAAAGTTTCAAGTTACTAGAATCATAACTAAAACTTTTTTTTTTTTTTACCAAATGCTACCTGTGGCATTTAAATCAGAAAGCAATGGAGTTCCACCGTTTAATCTTCCTTTCCAGTTCTCAAATTTAGAGACACACGTTGTCTTTAAATATTCATACAGATGGCCACAAACCGGGTCCCAAATGCCGTCCCTGGGAGCCATAAAGATCACCAACCTACACTGTTAAATTGTTTACTGGTGTTCAGAAAAGACAATGGGGAGAATTTACGGCTGATATTAGAGGAACTGTGCATTTCTTGGCCTCCAGAATGGGGTGCTTTCTGCCACCAGCTGAGCACAACTTTTTGTGGCAGTTTGTTACACTCCTTCCTCCCCCTCTCCCAAAACTCAACAGTATGGCCCTACGTGGATTAACTACACCCGAGAGTGATATCGAAGACTATTTTAATTAGGAAACAATTCAGCGTGGTTTTCCTTTCCCCAGACTCACGACCAACACTTCACAGAAGCTCATGGAAACCGGACTTGTCCGGCTCATGGCTCCTCATGGGACAAGCAGGGGGCTGCCCCAGGCACTCCGCCCAAGCGGCTGCAGAGACCCACGTCCGGAGCTGGCAGGTAGCGGAGGACAATGCTGACGGAGCAGGAAGGCAACACGACATCAAGCGAGGCACTGCACTGCCGCGGCCTTTCCCCGGCCCCTCCGGCAGACAGACCTCTCCATGCCGCCGCCGCCTGCCCCTCCACATGGCTTCCCCAGCGGGCCCCCCACGCCGCCGCGTCCCCCGGGCGACTCCCCTCCTGCCCCGGCTGACGGCAGGAGACTCCCCAGCCCCGTCCTCGCCTACCCCCGCTCTGCCCGGGCTCTCCCCCATCGCCGAGGATCCCGCCAGCGCTCCCCGGCCGAGTCCTGCCCCGCTGCCCCCGCCGGCGGCCCCTCAGGCCTCCCCGCTGCGGCCCCGGGGGCTGAGCGCCTCCTCCTCCCCCGGGCCAGGCCCGGCGCCTGTCCTGCCGGCGGCCGGGCTCCTGCTCCAGCCCAGGCCCCGCTGCGCCCTCACCTCATTGAGCTGCCTCTCGGCGGCTTCCCGCAGAGCCGGGTCCATGGTGCCCCGCAGGGCCTCGATGATGGTGTTGGGGTCCATGGCCGGGCCGGGGCGGGGCGGGCGGCGCGCGGGGAGGCGGAGGGCAGGGCAGCGCCGCTCGATGCGCACATGGACTCGCCGCTCCACAGCGGCAGCCGGCGCGAAAGGAAGAGAAGCGCCAAGGCCCCGGATAGAGCAGCTACCCCCGCGCCGCGGGCCAGCAGGGCCCTTCCGCTCCGCCGCGGGGCACCACGGGAGCTGTAGTCCGGGGCAGCGGCCTCCTCCGCCCCGCCCCGGGCCAACCTGTGCGCCTGCAAACCGAGCACCCCCCCCGCAGCCCCACATGTGGGGGAGGCCTCCCCCACAAGCAGTGGTGCCCCCCAACCCCGCCCTCGTGGGGGTGGGGAGCTTTCCTCACCCCCCTGGCAGCCGCGTCCAATCGACCTTAGGTTATTTAACCTCTCTGTACCTTAGTTCCTCCTCTGTAAAACGTCGAGAATAATTTTTCTCTCTCACAGGACCGTTGAGAGGATAAATTAATATTTTGGGGGGTTACTGTATTATAGAAATGGGGGCCATGTAACTGTCTGGACCCCTTTAAAGTCCTTCAGTCAGATCTGCTGTCTCCAAATATCGTCTTTATTGGGAGAGTAGGGAAGGACTTTCCTTATATCTCAAAGCCTCGCACTCGCTTAAGGGGAGGAATGTTTTTTCAGGTATGTTTCTTTCTGTTGTTTATAATACAGATAGAATAATGCTGTACAGCACCATGGGTGGTGCATGAGCCCCCCGGCCTCAGCACCGGGACACCCCCAGCGCTGGCCCGCTGGCCTCCAGCCAGAGGTGAAGCTCAGCCTCTGCCAGTTTGGGCACCAGCATGGGGGAGAGGGCAGAACATGGGCGGGGCCAGGGCTTGGCTCCCTGCACTCATATAATATGAGAACAATAACGTATAGTACAGTCCATAAGTAATTTAGGAGGATGTTAGACCCCACATCTAATAGGGATAAATATTCTTTAATCAGCAGGCCCAGATACCTTGCACCAAGAGATCTAAAAATTGGCTGAGCAGTTTGCTGGCCCACCTATGCTAATTTTTAATAAGGGGAATTCCACAAGATTGGGAGAGTGTTAATACTGTGCCAATATTCAAGAAGGGTGAACAAGATGACCCAGATGACTAGACTGATGTCAACGCCACACGAACTAATGCAAAAGCTGATACAGATTTCATTTGATAAAGAATTAGAGGATAGCAATACAATTAATGCCAGTCAATGTCATCATTATTTTATTAAAAGTAGGTCTTGTCAAAGAAATGTGATTTCATTGATTAATTTGATTATAAATTTAGTTGATAAAGGTAATTGTGTACATGTAATAGACTTTTTGATTTAGTACTGCACAACATTCTCATTAAAAAAAGAGCACTATACATTATCAATAGAAAAGGAGTACTTGTGGTACCTTAGAGACTAACAATAGAGCACATGTTAAATAGATTAAGAACTGTCTGACCTCAAGATCTCAAACAGTAGTTATCAGTGGGAAATGATCATCAAACAGGGTGTTTCTAGTAAGGTTCCACAGGGATCAGTACTCGGCCTCATGCTATTCAACATTTTCGTCAATGATCTGGAAGTAAATATAAATAAAACTTGTGGATGACCCAAAGAGTAGCAGAGTAGTAAATAATGATGTGGATGAGGCAGTTGTACAGAGCCATCTGGACCACTGAATAACTTGGGGGCACTCAAACAAAATGTGTTAATAACGCCCAGTGCAAAGTTATACATCTAGGAACAAGAAATACAAGCCATATGTACAGAATGGGGCACTGTATCCTAGAAAAAAATTACTCTGAAAACGATTTAGGGGTCATCCTGGACAAGCAACTGAACCTGAGTGTGATACTGTGCAAAAAGGGCTAATGGGATCCTTGGCTATATAGGCGGGAGTGGTGAGTAGGAGTGAGGTGGTGATGTGTACATCATTGATGAGTCTGCTACTGGAATATTGCATATAGTTCTGTGGTCCACATTTTTAAAATGATGTTGAAACACTGGAGAGGTGGGTGTAGAAAAGAGCCGCAGAAATCATTCCAGGGCTGGAGAAAATGCTTTTCAGTGAGACAATTAGAGCACTTAGTCTGTTTAGCTTATCAGAAAGAAGATAGAGGACTTGATTACAGTGTGTAAATGACTTCACAGGGAGAAAATGTTGGGTACTAAAGGGATCTGTAATTCAGTGGAGAAAGCTACAACAAGAATCTACTGTTGGAAGCTGAAGCCAGACTAATTCGAATTAGAAGTTAGGAACAAATTTTTAACAGAGAGTGTGATTAACCACTGGAACAAACTGCTAAAGAAAGTAGTGGATTCTCTATCTCTTGATGTCTTCAAATCAAAACAAGACACCTTTTGGGAATATATGCGTTAGCCACACAAAAGTTACTGGACTCAATACAGGGGTAACTAGGTGAAACTGTGGTGTACAGGCAGCAGACTAGATGAACTAATGGGTCCCTTCTGGTTTCAAACTCAAATCATGATTTTTTCCTCACTATGTTCGACAGGTGGCTGGGTCCACCTTGGATTGCATGGTACTGTCCAAGCAACGCAGCTCAGAGCCTACTTCCCCCATTTGTGCCAGGGAATGAGGGGGGATTGAAGGTGGTTTTAGCAGTTTATCTCCCTCAGTTGCTACACTGTTCTCCAGGCTGTCTAGCTCACAGGCCTACACAGAGGGCTTCCCCTGGTTGTTGGCTGCAAGCTGGACTCCAGCTTTGACTCCCTGATGCCCAGCTGCCTGGCTACATGGAACAGTGCAAAGACATGTGCTGTAATTGAGTTCACTTCTGTGTGAAGGGAAAACTGCAGAACAAGAGTCAGCTTCAGACAGAGCAGGGAAAAGATAAAATAAAATGGCAGGGCCCTGGAAAAATAGTGAATTCAGTGGCAAAATTGCAAAAAATTCATGACAACTTGAGAAAATGCCAAATTACACAGCCACAGAATTGTGGAATTCATATGGCCCCAGTTGAGATGATTGGAACAAATAACATCTGTCAGAGCTGTTGTTTCAGGACTCTGCTGACACTAATAGAGGACATGGCATCACTTTACACTTGCTTCCTATTTTTCAAGTTATAACCACAAACATAAGAACTAGGAGTGTTTTGTTATTTTAAAATGAAAGGTAATATTCCAGAGCACAGTACTGCAGCAAAGACGTAAGTTCTGTAGCCTCAGAACCATGAAATACCTCCAAATATATTTCAGTTGTGTACATTAGGAGCATTATTCCATATTCCTTTTGCCAAAAAATCACATAATGAAGTCAAAGTCAGTGGGAGCCTTATTTTGTATTTTGTTTTGTTTTCACTTCAATATGGAGTATTGAAGTGGATGGACCCAATATTTTACTGGTAGGACAGATTTGACCCAGAATTTAAATTCTATAAAAATAAGCTTTTACAAAAATAATAACAACTGAAGTGTTTCTGTGATTTATTAAAGTTGTGATGGAAACTTTTTTTTAAAAAATAAACATTTACTGAAGTTTTTGCAACCAAGCCATAGCAATATTATTCTAGTGCATTAGAATATGAAAGTGAAAAAATAAACTTAGCCAAAATTTTGAAAACTTCATAGGATTTTAGTCTTTCAGATATAATAGTATAAGATGCTAGTAATATGATAAAGATAATTAAATATATAATTTTAACCTGACATTTTACCTTTAATTCTAATAATTTAATATGATATTAATCAATTAGAGAGGTCAGTTTTGTTCAGTTCAGAATAATTAAAGTCTTTAGATCCTTATCCAGCACGTATTGAAATCAATGTATTTAATGAATCAAGATTCGGCTTTTGTTTTATAAAAATATATTGAGTATTTAGCATTTATTAGACGATTTTCATCTGCAAAGAGCCCTCAACATTAATTTATAAATAAAATAATTTAGTAACAAAGTTTGGACTATTAAACCATTCTGGTCTTTGAATTTCCAAATGGTTGAATGCATAATTCATCCAGAAACACTAAATGCATCCGATGAAGTGAGCTGTAGCTCACAAAAGCTTATAATAAATAAATTTGTTAGTCTCTAAGGTTCCACAAGTCCTCCTTTTCTTGATAGATTCTAGCTTCCCAAAAGAAGATGTCATTGTTCAGTGAGTGTTCCGAGTATAGTCAGTGGAACACCAAGAATGTGGTAAAATAGATTCTTAAATTACTGCATAACTTTCCACATTCTCACTCATCAATTAAAAGTATACGAACACTGCTGTCAGTGCAGTGCTCTTCCACAACATTAATTCTGTCCTTAAAGCTTTGCCTCCTCCCATAACGGAAGTCATCAGTCAGATGTTTGGAGTAGGCAGGGCTTTTGTGAGTGGTGATGATGACTCAGCACTGAAGTGCAGAATTGCAATGCAAATATGACAGGTTTCAGAGTAGCAACCCTGTTAGTCTGTATTCGCAAAAAGAAAAGGAGTACTTGTGGCCCCTTAGAGACTAACCAATTTATTTGAGCATGAGCTTTCGTGAGCTACAGCTCACTTCATCGGACGCATTCCGTGGAAAATACAGAGAGGAGATTTATATACACACAGAACATGAAAAAATGGGTGTTATCATACACACTGTAAGGAGAGTGATCACTTAAGATGAGCTATTACCAGCAGGAGAGCGGGGCAGGGGGAGGGGCGGGAAGAAAACCTTTTGTAGTGATAATCAAGGTGTGCCATTTCCCAGCAGTTAACAAGAACGTCTGAGGAACGGTGGGGGGTGGGAAATAAACATGGAGAAATAGTTTTATTTTGTGTAATGACCCATCCACTCCCAGTCTCTATTCAAACCTAAATTAATTGTATCCAGTTTGCAAATTAATTCCAATTCATCAGTCTCTCCTTGGAGTCTATTTTTGAAGTCTTTTTGTTGAAGAATTGCCACTTTTAGGCCTGTAATCGAGTAACCAAAGAGATTGAAGTGTTCTCCAACTGGTTTATGAATGTTATAATTCCTGACATCTGATTTGTGTCCATTTATTCTTTTACATAGAGACTGTCCAGCATTCTTACAACTACAATACCCACCTGCTGAAGTGAAGAAACAAATTGACAGAGCCAGAAGAGTACCCAGAAGTCACCTACTACAGGACAGGCCCAACAAAGAAAATAACAGAACGCCACTAGCATTACCTTCAGCCCCCAACTAAAACCTCTCCAACGCATCATCAGGGATCTACAACCTATCCTGAAGGACGATCCATCACTCTCACAAATCTTGGGAGACAGGCCAGTCCTTGCCTACAGACAGCCCCCAACCTGAAGCAAGTACTCCCCAGCAACCACACACCACACAGCAGAACCACTAACCCAGGAACCTATCCTTGCAACAAAGCCTGTTGCCAACTGTGTCCACATATCTATTCAGGGGACACCATCATAGGGCCTAATCACATCAGCCACACTATCCGAGGCTCATTCACCTGCACATCTACCAATGTGATATATGCCATCATGTGCCAGCAATGCCCCTCTGCCATGTACATTGGTCAAACTGGACAGTCTCTACGTAAAAGAATAAATGGACACAAATCAGATGTCAAGAATTATAACATTCATAAACCAGTCGGAGAACACTTCAATCTCTCTGGTCACTCGATTACAGACCTAAAGGTCGCAATGTTACAACAAAAAGACTTCAAAAACAGACTCCAACAACAGACTGCTGAATTGGAATTAATTTGCAAACTGGAAACAATTAGCTTAGGCTTGAATAGAGACTGGGAGTGGATGGGTCATTACACAAAATAAAACTATTTCCCCGTGTTTATTTCCCATCCCCCACTGTTCCTCAGACATTCTTGTTAACTGCTGGAAATGGCCCACCTTGATTATCACTACAAAAGGTTTTCTCCCCCCCGCCCCCCGCCCCGCTCTCCTGCTGATAATAGCTCATCTTAAGTGATCACTCTCCTTACAGTGTGTATGATAACACCCATTTTTTCATGTTCTGTGTGTATATAAATCTCCTCACTGTATTTTCCATGGAATGCATCCGATGAAGTGAGCTGTAGCTCACGAAAGCTTATGCTCAAATAAATTGGTTAGTCTCTAAGGTGCCACAAGTCCTCCTTTTCTTAATGCAAATATGGATGAAGGAAGGAATGTAAGGAAAGAAAAAGAAAGACAATCAAAGGTGGAGGGGTGGGAAATAGCATAACAAGAAAAGGTAAAAGGAAGAAAGTAGAGGTAAAGGAATGAGATTAATTAAAAGAAAGGGAAAATGTATCTATTTCAGTTAAAAGATTTTAATTACACTGAATGGATATGGTGACACCACAGGTCATGCAATCAAAGCTTGCACAGTGAGTTAATGTGACTGAAATTTAAAAATTATTTATAGTTTTGTATGCACAGTTTGGGTGTCTGTATATATAATTTAAAAAAGAACAATTTCTTGCTCTTTATTGCCATGTTTTATCCTACCCTCTTTCTCCTTCCCAATCCACCTTTCTTTCTGTTGTAAAATTTAGGAGACAAATGTGTACTGTATATACTATAGTTACACACTTTTAACTGGCATCTTCCATTTAAAAAGCCTAAATCAAGAGTTCAAAACATTAGGGATGTAACTTTCTTAGACAGCAAGTTCAAGATGGAAGCTGCCTAGTCTTTAAATATATATGTTTATTTTAAAAATAACTGCATGATGGAACTTTCTGATTTAACTCTTTAGTGTGGGCTGAGAGTCATGTTCTTTTTTCCCAGTTCAATATTTTTATATGTTTTACAAGGATAATAGGGAAAAGAGTAGAGGATTCTACAACCAGAAATATAATGTTATGCTGGAGAGTTGGGTGAAATCTCATTGAAGCCAGCAGACAAAACTGTTGTCTTCTATTCAGAGGAAGGTAAAAAGAGCAGTTAAGCTCCTTTATGGAATAAATAGCTGAAACAATAGGAACCACCATCCAAAACACAGGTCATATGCCAGGATGTTAGTAATTTGAGCTATGTGGATGGAAGGGTTTAAATGGGGCCTGAACACAAATGCAGGGGGATAGGTAGTGTTTGAGTGTGAGAGAAGCAGCAGAAGCAAACAGAGAAAGAAGCAAGGAAGACCCAGAGGCATCCAAAGAAGCACTTGTAGCATTATCCTGAGAAAAATTAAGAGAAAGAGCTCTTGGGTAGAGTTCTGACTGGAAATATACATGGAACTGTCACCAAAGAAACTGTCACCTGTTTTATTCCTACTGCATTCAAGGAAACATGACTTTGTGTACATTATTTGTGAATAAACAAGACTGCATAAAATAAATACCTGTCAATTTATCTCCCTAATGGAAACACCTCACAAGATCTCAAATATTGGCTGTCTGGGTTTAGAGGAGTAATAAAATATAATATAGTATATCTATCACACACTTTATAAATACAACAAAAGGAAGTCTCAAAACATTGGTATGCCAAAACATTTGAAATCACTTCTTCCATTATACATTTTTATATACTTCCAAAGACGAGAACAAATGTCATGACTTTTTGTTTGTTTTTCTTTCCATGTATTTGAGACATTGTCTTTTCTAGAGTAACCGTTTTAATTTATTTGGCTGATTTTACTGGTTTCTTTATTATTTAAGTTTGTGATATTTTTATTTATTACTATTCAATAGTAATGTCCACACTGAACAATAAAGTCATATATTAGTTTACTAGAATATATAAATTTATTATGTTTTTAAACTTAACAGTTTGAGTTAGTTTATGAAATATCAAAATGAACCAGCTTCTGGAGTCATGTAAATGGCTCAGAAACAAGGGCACATTAATGCTAGTAATCATTGTTATTGTCCAGCAATGGCATCAGTAAGGAAGGACTATGGGGAGGAGGGGGATACTCTCTCCCCTCTCCCCCCAAAGTTTTACACTTGTTCAAAGTTCCAAAGGCTGTGGAGCCCAGGGAGCAGTGGTCCCATACTAAATCAGTAGGGCTGCTACTAGAGCACTCAATGGCATCACCATGGGCGCAGGGTTGCAATGCCACTGAAATGTGCCCTCGTCACCCCTCCATACATACTGAGGGTGTGCCCAGTGTTTGGAGCAGGAGTCAATAGCCAGGAATAGGAGCCCAGGCCCAGAGCTGGAGTCATAGACCAGAGGCCAGAGCTAAGGATCAGAGCTAAAGTCAGGAATCAGAGCCAGGTCACCTGGAGTGAGGCAAGGCAGGAGCACTGAGCACTTTGAGCAAACACCAAAGTGCTGCTGCTGGTCTGGTCATCACTCTCCACTAGTCAGGCAGTGTAGTCAATCAGGCAGCCGACGACAGGCCAGCTGCACTTGTTAGGTTGCCCAGAGACTGGTTCTGCTGCAGGCAACCCCCATTCCTGAAAGGGTAGACAGGCCAAATTTCAGTGAGTGGTGTTGTGACGTGGTGTATGAGGTCACAACGCCACTCAAATTTGGCCCCGCTGCCCAGGCAGAGGGGGTGGTAAAGCCAAATGGTGTTGCAACCTGGTGCACAGGAAGTCTGTTCCTGAATGGCCCAGTACAAATGAGTCCACGGAGAGCTTGACTCCTGGCAGCACTGTCTCATGCATTGCAGGGGCCATCTCTGGCCAAGGGGGGGCCAGGGTCCTTGTGGAAGGGGAGAGGACAGTGGGGACCAGAATTGGGTCCCTTCTGGGAGTTAGGAGAGCAGGGACCAGAATTTGCTTCCCCGCAGAAATACCTAAATTGGTGCCACTGTTGTCCAGCTTGTATTTTTACTGTCTATGCTTTACACATGTGAGCCGACAGACATCTTCCTTGACATTTATTCCTGCTAAGAGCAAAATTAATTCATATAGGATAATAGGCAAATTTGTATAATTCCCAGAGCCACAACAATGAGATGAGGGCTATGTGCACAAACATGAGGACCACCCCACTGATATCTCTGTATCCTCAATTGCAGAAGGCCTTCCTAGTGGTTTCTCAATATGTTTTGTGAAGGAGTCAAAGCTAAGGTGAAAAAAAACATCTACCCTTCATTCCCCTGACACACCTATGCACAAATGGTACTATGTAGTCATGGTACAAGGTTTCCTGACATGCACAGGTACACATGGTAGCCAGAATTTTTTCAGAGCATAGGTGGCATGTTAGCTTCCTCTTGCAGCTCTGTTAATGCACCTTTGTTCTGGCCTCCAGTGCTCCTGGTATTCAATTTTTGGGCCTTTTTTGAGCAGGGGATTCCTTACATTATAATGAAATGTATTGTGTTGCATGCCTGTGTTACATGACAAAATAATAACTACTGAGGTTGAACCAAGCTGAAAAGTTACTAAAGTTTTTAAATGGAAAATATAGTGTCAATAGAGCAAGAATTTCCATACAAATAAAGTATTGCTAATTCAATTACAATAATGATTTATATAGAATAGTGGCATATTACATTTTTTCATACAGTTTTAGTAGTTTAACATTACCATTTTTGTACCTTTTCTTATCCTAGCCTAATCATAAACAATTCTAAATTACAAATTATTATTAAATCTTTCACAAGACTATTTTTAGCCATTTCTTTTCTGAAATCAATAATTTTAGTCTATATAATTGTGGGAATTATACAAAGGAGCCATTCCTGCAATCTTTACATAGGCAAAAGGATGGAGTCCTAAGTATTGTGTTCAGCCAAAATATAGGTGTATTTCTACACCACAGAAATCTGCCTTCCACACCCAGCTAAGCTAGTCAACAAGGAACTTGTCTGTGCCATGGAACCAAGATGTTCAAGATCAGTAATCAGCTCTAGTACAGAGAGCTGCTTAAGGTGTAAACAGTGTAGTTCTTATCTCATTTCTTCCATTCAGCCCTTCCCTATGGAAAACACTAATCCTGATTAACAGCTGACTCCATGATGCCCATTTATTATGACACTAAATGCTGTAAGTGACACTAAAGTTTCTTCAAAAAGAAAAGGAGTACTTGTGGCACCTTAGAGACTAACCAATTTATTTGAGCATAAGCTTTCGTGAGCTACAGCTCACTTCATCGGATGCCATTGGTTAGTCTCTAAGGTGCCACAAGTACTCCTATTCTTTTTGCAAATACAGACTAACACGGCTGTTACTCTGAAACCTAAAGTTTCTTCAATTAACCTAATAATTTTCCATAAGGACTCAACTATAGTCATTTATCATCACTTTATTTTTGTATGAAACAGCTTTTCTAAAATATTTCCATTAAATATGTTGTTGGTCCCTTTGATATTGCCCTTATATTTTACTTATCTTATATTGTAGAATACTTAGTTTAATGGTGGCCTGAATGTATTTTGAAAAATTGTGGGGTTATATGTTGAACCTTCCAAATACCATGGGAAAATTTATCCTTTTCAGTACTTGGGTCTTTTCTCTGAAGAATTTACAGCTTAAGGGCTGGATCATAAGAGGTGCTGAGCTCTCAAGTTGCAGGTGCTCAATACCTCACAGGATTGATCAATTATTAAATAAATAAATCAGAAAAGAAATGTAAAACTTTCTGTCCCTTTGTGTTGCAAAACTGGAGAAATACTTCACTATGTATTAGTGCACTGTTGCCTTCTCCACCCACAAGGTGAAGTAATGCACATTGCCTCCAGTCTTGTGATTGCAATAATAAAGGTATCCTTCCCACCCAACCTTAAAGTCAACTTGAAATGACATAACATGAAAGTCTGGTTGGACAAAGTGTTCTCAAATTGTTTCATAGTGTGAACCACATCATAATAGAAAGATAATCTTATGAACCCCCCACCTCTCCCAGTTTCATATGCAATCATGCAACATATTTGGCAACTGCAGCAAATGTTTTACATGGAGATGTCATATTAGGAAAATATTTATTTATTTATTTACCTTCTTTGATTGTGATAAATGTTTTGTCCTTTTGAGGGAAAAAAAACCCCTGTTTCTTCTTGCTCTTTGTTTCATCTCTCCTCCCATCTATTCTGTTTCTCTCTTCTGTTCATCAGCATGTGCATCTCGGTCTTTGGCTTCCTCTGCATGTATTTTTTCCCCTTCTCTTCTGTATATATTTGCCAGGGACTTGGTTTCCTTCTCCCCCAACACACTGCCTAAATGCCTAATCCTCTTTCTCTGGCATGTGCTGCCTAGCTCTGTTCTGCTGTACCTTTCCACTCTTTCTAGGTCGCCATTTCTGATAGCGCTTCTTGTTCCTAATTTTTCCTCTCTTTCTCCTCTTATGTAGAAACAGCTTCTGGTGGAGCTAGAAATTCTGTCTTCTCTTCAAGTTCCATTCCAGCTCTTGAAGCCTCTCGATGCCTGCAGAACCAGTTGGAAACAAGGGGCGGAACCAGGAATACGTGACCTGCTGACTGCAGGCCACCAGCAAGTGCTCCATTGACCACAGTTGGGTAACTGCTGGTTTAGACTATTTAAATGCTAAAAATTATTACTCACGACAAGAACAGAACATCTAATTGTAGAAAACCCACTTTAAAAAGCTACACTTGGGCAGGAGGTTATGACTGTAGGTTAGAAAAATCTACACAGAAAATCCATCAGCTGTCTACCCTGACCAATGGTTGACTTGCTTTGGGATAATCTCAGCCACTGATTGGGTCAGCGGGCCAACAAGTGAACAACTGATTGCTCTGGGAAAGGGCCATGCAAAGTTTAAACTCAGTCTACTGCTCCTGCTTGCCTCTATGACCACATAAACTGTATCCTGGGATGTGGCACTCCCGCTAATTTTTGTAGTTCTTTCGCTACCCCAGCTCCACGTGGACTAAGATAACATAAGTAGATGGCCTACTGTTACAAGGAGGGGAAGTTTGGTTCAGAGGTCCTATGGATGTACCATGTGCTCCCTTCCTACCACTCCCCAGGCTTGGTGCTTCACAGGACCAAGGTGAAGGCCTATGATCCTCTCCAGCATGCAGTACAGCTCTCCCTGTGCAGGTCAGCCCTGTCACCCAACATGCAGCAGATCTTAGCAGGGAGAAGTTGTGGGAGAATTGGTTTAGTGTAAACTTTAAAAGGGTTGGTGCATAGAGCATTGTTCAGCCAAATACATGGGAGATAGGACAATGCATTCCCCAGTAATGGAATGTCTTTGGATATTGCAGTGTATTGGGATATTATGGGCGTGACTTTAAATTCAAGTTGTGTTTGCTCAACACTTCTGAAAATCTGGCCCTTTGTTCTTTGAATTTTTCCAGTATTGGTAGTGTTTATTGCCATCTGGGTCACACCTCTTAAGGGAAAGAAGGTACAACTCTAGTGAGTCTGTGCTCCAGATAGTTAGTGAATAGACATACTGGGGTTGCCAACCCTCCAGGATAGTCCTGTAGTCTCCAGGAATTAAAGATTAACCTTTAATTAAAGATTATGTCATCTGATGAAACCTCCAGGAATATGTCCAACCAAAGTTGGTAACCGTAAGGCCTGGACTACACTACGAAGTTAGGTCGAATTTAGCCGCATTAGGTCGATTTTATAAGGAATGTGTCTACACAACCAATCCCGTTCCGTCAACCTAAAGGGCTCTTAAAATTGACTGCTGTACTCCTCCCTGACAAGGGGAGTAGCGCTAAAATTGACTGTCCTAGGTCGAATTTGGGGTACTTTAGACGCAGCGCTGTGAAATTCAGTGGTATTGGCCTCCAGGAGCTAACCCAGAGTGCTCCAGTGTGACTGCTCTGGACAGCACTTTCAACTCTGATGCACTAGCCAGGTACACAGGAAAAGCACCAGGAACTTTTGAATTTCATTTCCTGTTTGATCAGCATGGCAAGCTCAGCAGAAGAGGTGAACATACAGTCCCAGAATTGCAAACGAGCTCCAGCATGGAGTGAACGGGAGACACTGGGTCTGATTGCTGTATGGGGAAAAGAATCTGTACAGGCAAAACTCCGATCCAGCAGAAGAAATGCTGCTATATATGCCAAAATTGCACAGGGCATGGCGGACAGAGGCTACACCAGGGACACACGTGAAAATTAAGGAGCTCAGGCAAGCCTACCAAAAGACAACAGAGGCAAACAGTCACTCCAGGTCAGAGCCCCAGACCTGCTGCTTCTTTGATCAGCTGCATTTCATTCTAAGGGGGGACCCTACCACTACCCCACCACTGTCCATGGACACCTGCAAGGTGGTAGCCTCACGCAACAGGGAGGAAGATTTTGTGGATGAGGAAGAGGAGGAGAAGGAGAATGCACAGCAGGCAAGTGGAGAATCCATTTTCCCCAGCAGCTATCAATTGCTGGCAGTTCAGCTGTCCCTCCCCACACTACCCTCTGCCTTGGAGCTGCTCCCGGGAGCCTCCTGCTTGCTGTGTGGGCGGGGGGAAGGGAAGGGGGGGGCTAATGTCAGGGTGTCCCCCTCCCCCCTGCTCCTGCCCTCCCACTTACCCCTTCTCCATATAAGCAGGGTGGGGACACCACAGGGCTCAGGACGGAGGGAGCTTGCTGGCCGCAGCTGCTGTCTCAACTTGCTGATCTACTTAAAAAGGCAGTGTACTTAGAGTGGTGTCAGCATACTTAAAGGGGCAATGCACATCTCTCTCTCTCTCTAACACAGGGTGTGTGTTTCTGTCTCTGTCTGCCATGCTGTCTTCCTTCCCTCCATTCCTGCTGCCTTGAAGAGTGTGAGGCTACATTAACTACGTGTTAACCCTTGAGGGCTCAGCTGAATGTTAGTTCATCATTTAGCAGTAAGGCATTCACTGAGAAATATCCCACCCTCTTCCACCCTGTAACTTCACCTTTCACTTAAAGTCACATTTTTCAGGAACATAACTACAACATTAAGCAAGGAATTACTGTGTTGGCATTTCAACATCCCCAACGGTAATTTTCTGGTCTGGAAAGAAAGTCCCTTCTTGCAGCTTTTCGAACAGCCCAGAGTTCCGAAAGATGCGAGCGTCATGCACCTTTCCCGACCATCCCACGCTGATGTTGGTAAAATGGCCCTTGTGATCCACAGTGCTTGCAACACCATTGAGAAGTACCCCTTGCAGTTTATGTACTGTTTGGCAAGGTGGTACGGTGCCAAGATAGGGATATGCGTTCCGTCTATTGCCCCACCACAGTTAGGGAACCCCATTGCAGCAAAGCCGTCCACTATGACCTGCACATTTCCCAGAGTCGCTACCCTTGTTAGCAGAAGGTTATTGATTGCCTTGGCTACTTAGATCACAGCAGCCCTACTCCGCATTGCCCACTCCTAATTGACTCCCGACTGACCGGTAGCAGTCAGGCGTTGCAAGCTTCCACAGGGTTATCGCCACTCGCTTCTCAATTGTTAAGGCAGCTCTCATCTTGGTATTCCTGCTCTTCAGGGTGGAGGAAAGCAATTCACAAAGTTCTAGGAAAGTGGCCTTACGCATGCAAAAGTTTTGCAGCCAATGGGAATCATCCCATACCTGCAACACTATGCGGTCCCACCAGTCTGTGTTTGTTTGCTGGGCACAGAATCGGTGTTCCACTGTATCAACATGCCCCAGTGCTGCCATGATATCCCAATTGCCACATCCCGTGCTTTCAGGAACGTCTGTGTCCATGTCCTGCTCACAATCTTCCTTGTGCTGGCATTGGGAGCTTATCCCAGAATTCCAATGGGCAGCAGGAACTGTGGGATAGCTACCCACAGTGCACCACTCCGTGAGTCGATGCTAGCCACGGTATTGAGGACGCACTCTGCCGACCTAATGTGCTTAGTGGGGACACGCATGATCTGTTGCTAAAGATCTACTTCTATAAAATTGACCTAATTTCGAAGTGTAGACATGTCCTAAAACCTACATATCCTCTTGGTAGCAAACGTTAGTTGATTCTTTGTTTTATGTGAACTGCTATAAGAATTAAAAAGCATGTATGTGTGTGCTAATTGTACTGCTGATTCTCTCTCCCTTTGCAGACCAAATGGTTTCACTAATTAGCACCAAAGAATCATTTGAGTTAGAATTTTATTCAGGGTAAAAAGTGAAAGATAGCAATGCTACTGTGTATTTAATCAATTATCTTTGTAATAACTTTAGATAACTACAGCTCCTGCTGTTGACATATCCTGTCCATGAATACCAAGACGGTACCAGTATTGTGGTTTATTTTCTGTAAAGACAGGTTTCAGAGTAACAGCCGTGTTAGTCTGTATTCGCAAAAAGAAAAGAAGTACTTGTGGCACCTTAGAGACTAACCAATTTATTTGAGCATGAGCTTTCGTGAGCTACAGCTCACTTCATCGGATGCATACTGTGGAAACTGCAGAAGACATTATATACACAGAGACCATGAAACAATACCTCCTCCCACCCCACTCTCCTGCTGGTAATAGCTTATCTAAAGTGATCATCAAGTTGGGCCATTTCCAGCACAAATCCAGGTTTTCTCACCCTCCGCCCCCCCCCCCCGACTCACTCTTCTGCTGGTAATAGCCATTCCAAAGTGACCACTCTCTTTAAAATGTGTATGATAATCAAGGTGGGCCATTTCCAGCACAAATCCAGGTTTTCTCACCTCCCCACCCCCCTCCAAAAACCACACACACAAACTCACTCTCCTGCTGCTAATAGCTTATCCAAAGCGACTACTCTACTCACAATGTGTATGAAAATCAAGGTGGGCCATTTCCAGCACAAATCCAGGTTTTCTCACCCCCCCACCCCCATATACACACAAACTCACTCTCCTGCTGGCAATAGCTCATCCAAACTGACCACTCTCCTTACAACGTTCATGATAATCAAGGTGGGCCATTTCCAGCATAAATCCAAGTTTAACCAGAACGTCGGGGGGGGGGGGTAGAAAAAAACAAGGGGAAATAGGCTACCTTGCATAATGACTTAGCCACTCCCAGTCTCTATTTAAGCCTAAATTAATAGTATCCAATTTGCAGAGGGGCATTGCTGGCACATGATGGCATATATCACATTGGTGGATGTGCAGGCATCATCCACATCATGTGGATGGCATCATGTGCCAGCAATGCCCCTCTGCCATGTACATTGGTCAAACTGGACAGTCTCTACGTAAAAGAATAAATGGACACAAATCAGATGTCAAGAATTATAACATTCATAAACCAGTCGGAGAACACTTCAATCTCTCTGGTCACGCAATCACAGACATGAAGGTCGCTATCTTACAACAAAAAAACTTCAAATCCAGACTCCAGCGAGAAACTGCTGAATTGGAATTCATTTGAAAATTGGATACTATTAATTTAGGCTTAAATAGAGACTGGGAGTGGCTAAGTCATTATGCAAGGTAGCCTATTTCCCCTTGTTTTTTTCTACACCCCCCCCCCCGACGTTCTAGTTAAACTTGGATTTATGCTGGAAATGGCCTACCTTGATTATCATGCACGTTGTAAGGAGAGTGGTCAGTTTGGATGAGCTATTGCCAGCAGGAGAGTGAGTTTGTGTGTGTATGGGGGTGGGGGGGTGAGAAAACCTGGATTTGTGCTGGAAATGGCCCACCTTGATTATCATGCACATTGTAGGGAGAGTGGTCGCTTTGGATAAGCTATTACCAGCAGGAGAGTGAGTTTGTGTGGGGGGTGGGGGGGTGGGGTGAGAAAACCTGGATTTGTGCTGGAAATGGCCCACCTTGATTATCATACACATTGTAAAGAGAGTGGTCACTTTGGATAAGCTATTACCAGCAGGAGAGTGGGATGGGAGGAGGTATTGTTTCATGGTCTCTGTGTATATAATGTCTTCTGCAGTTTCCACAGTATGCATCCGATGAAGTGAGCTGTAGCTCACGAAAGCTCATGCTCAAATAAATTGGTTAGTCTCTAAGGTGCCACAAGTACTCCTTTTCTTTTTTTTGTAAATACTACATTACAAAGGTACTGTTGAGTAAATGAGGAAACTAAATTGGTTTCTGTTTAGGTCTCATAACCAACAGACTCTCATTTTTTGTGCGTCTTTTATTACACTTCCTCTCTCTTCAGTACTTAGACTAGCACTGTGCAAGTCATTTTCAGTAAATAGATTTATCTCGTCAACTTCTTTCTTTATTTCTTTGGGACACTGCCAGGAGCCCATCTTGAAGGTGCTATTAAAATAATATGAAGCTGCTTGTGTGGAAATGTTGAGAAGAACATAGCCTGTTTTAGCCTAATCCACTGGAGAGAAGAAGAATGCAGAGGGTAAATGCTTGTAGAAAACGAAAGAGTTTCCTGATTGGTTTGTTATAGCTTGGAAGCCTAGCAGTCTGTAAACCAGATCCTTCCTCAGCCCTGCTCAGTACAGCTGACAGGACAGGGGCAAAAGTGACTTCAAACCACTTGCTTGCATTCTGATGCTTTAAGTTCTACCAGCTGCCACAGCCCAAAAGGGTCTTCTCAGAGGAACACCTCTGATACTCTCCATACACTAGGGGCTGCAGGGTGTGGAGTACTAACTCAGCTCTATGCCACTTGGGGTTTCTCCATACTGGAGGAATCCACAACTTTCTAGACATGGCAGCTTAAAAAACCCTTTATGCTACCAGAGTGATGCAAAGGGACTGTACTGAGACCAAGGACCTGGTCATGTATCCTCTGGAAAAAGTGAGATTTTAGATGATAGGTGTATTTGTTTCAATCAGGGTAGCTCAGCTGAACTAGTTGGACTTGACTGGAAATATCTTCGCAGACCCTGTATAGGCAGAGGTTGCTCAAACAATCTGAAAGGTATTAAACTGCATTAAAGGGGTTTCAATCCAAGTAAGCTAACTTCAATGAGCTAACTCAGTTAAAAAACACACCTTTTTGCCTGTGAAGACAGGACTTTAGAGACCTCACTGATGTGGGTGGGAAGAAACACCTGAAGAATGAGAAGGGAGATCACCTAATTCCTCCAAAGAGAAGATATGACTACATTTGAATTTTTAGGTATGTTACTTTAAATAACTGTAAATTCAGCTATACACTAGATACAAACTTTGTGTGTGCGCTAGTCATGTTTAACCCTGGTGTTTGTGTCCTGGAACAAATATTTATGTAGTATTTAACCTGGAATTTACAATCATGATAGTTAATGTGAAGATTACTAAAATCTTCAAATACAGACAAGTCCCAGATGGTTGGAGTCTCACAGCAGTGATTGCTTTCAAATCAAGCAAGGACTTATCTTCTTGTGCCAATGCCACTCAAGTGTTTTCCTTGCATTTGTTCTATGAGGTGGGATTTGGCCTCTGTTTGGGCTATTTCATCCAAATTTTATGAAGGGAAATTTCAGTTGTGGGGTGCCCTTGGGGCCTTTGGCTCTGGGGTGGCTAGTGTCAGTGGATGAGAATGAGGTGACAAAAGGACTTTACTGCATTTGGAAGATTTGTACTTTCATCTAATCAATGGCTACAGAATGGTTGTATGCTTTAAGCCTAGATAGTCTAGAAGTCCTCCATTGTCTTTGGATCTGCCAGAAGATTTTCTTCCTGCATTCATTCCCATAACTTAGGTATTTGAGTCTGAATGGTGAGCTATGATGAGGTTATTTGCCCTTTGGCAGGGTAGGTAGGTGGTTGCCTGGTGTTCTTTTAATTATTGGTAATTGTTTATTTGTGTCCAGAGGCCATTTGATGTTTCCTGGCCTGCAATGGCAAGTCCCCTCCTCTCCTGATGTTTTAAAGGAGAGAGTTGTATTCTAGGGGAAATAATTTTCTGGTTTGTAAAGTTTTTTGTGTCTGTAGTAAGGCATTTGGGGGAGGGGGAAGGGGCTCCCACTGCTAGTAAAGTATGAGAGTGGGGGCTTCAAAGAGGTTTGGTTAGAAAGGTAGAAGTTTGTTCCTGGACACTTGTATCTTTTTCTGCTTGGCAACAGGACATAATGGCCCTAATCCTTTTTGCATTAAAACATAAGGAAGGGGAAATCTAAGGGCATGGCTACACTTGCAGATGTAGAGCGCTTTGAGTTAAACCAGCCTTCGGAGAGCACAGTAGGGAAAGCACTGCAGTCTGTCCACACTCACAGCTTCAAGTGCACTGGTGTGTTCACATTTGTGGCACTTGCAGCGGCATTGGGAGTGGTGCATTATGGGCAGCTATCCCAGCATGCAAGTGACTGCAACGTGCTTTTCAAATGAGGTGGGTGGGTGGGGTGGAATGTGACAGGGAGTGTGTTGTGTATATATGGGGGGGGAGAGTGGGTTTTGGGGGGGTGAGAGCATGTCAGCATGCTGTCTTGTAAGTTCAGACAGCAGCAGACCCCCTTTGCCCCCCGCCTCTCTCTCTTACACACAGCATTCCACACTAATGGCTTGCTTTGTCTCAGAGCAGATAAGGAGCCGGCTGTCAGAAATGGAGCTTTCAAAGGGCATATCCACATTCCTGCAGCGATTCAAAAACAATGACAAGAATGGCCACTTGACTTAAGGGGATTATGGGACGTTTCCGGAGGCTGATCAGAGCGCAGTAATGGAACACCTCATTCACACTGGCGCCGCGGCGCTCCAGCAGGGGCGCAGCAAATGTTATTCCACTTGCCGAGGTGGAGTACCAGCAGTGCTGTAGCTGCGGAGTCAGAGCGCTCTACGTGCCTTGCCAGTGTGGACGGGGAGTGAGCTAGTGCACCCGGGGCTCCTTTATTGCGCTGTAACTCGCAAGAGTAGCCAAGCCCTAAGTAAAAAAGCTCCATGGCCAGTAGTAGCCTATACACCACCAGGGGTTTCTCCTCATGCAGACGGAAATTCTTAGCTGGCCAGTTAAGCAGCCTTTAAGGCCCCTTTTGCACCAGGGTGCTAAAAAAGAGCTGTTTTATAGCTGAGAATCTGGCCCCATATGTTTAGACATACTGTATTGTATGGCGCATCAGAGCTACTATACATTATCAGTTTGTACTCTGCTTCTGTTTGATTAAACAGTAATGAAAAGAAAGTTAAATAATGATATGGGTACCAAGAAAAAAACTGCCTGACCTAATTTGTTATAATGCATATAGTGAGAAGAGAATATATTCCATAAACAAACTGCAAGGGGAAGAAATTCTGACTGTTTGATTTTTTTAGTTCAGACTCAGCTGAATTTGATCTGTGAGATCCTTAACCTCACTTGCTGTTTGATCCCTATTTCTCCATTTTCTCCTTGAGCACTGATTCTCTTGAATAAAAGCTCTCTTTCATCTTTGGGTATGGCTCGAAGACATCTTTAATCCTTTATTCACTGCAAGCAGAGCTTTTCAACCACTAGAGAGGTGTTTATTGTGTTTATCTCGTTGATGGCACTTTTCTATTCATTTTTATCAGTGAATTCCACCCTGATTTCTCTTGTGTGGCTGCTGACTCACCAGTCTATATCCTGAAACTCTTTACCATGATCTAATGTAAATAGAAGGGATGAGCTCATCAAAACACACAAATCTCATTTCTTGCAGTTGCAAGTAGGGCATATCCCAAATACCATTTATTTGGGGTATTTTATAGTTTGAATAAAATCAGTCATAAAAATGCCAGAGGTTTAATTTCTGGCAGACATTTCTTATTGTTTACACAGGATTCTACATGTTTTAATTGCATTACAGACAAATGGGCAATCTAAGACACATGAGGATATGTGAGCCTCCTTAAAGAGTATTTTGCTGTACTAAAGATCTAGCTGCCTCTCGGAGAGATGGATTAACTATGTCCATGGAAAAAACTCTGCCACTGATGTAGGAAGTGTCTATGTTATGGCACTGTGCCATAGCTCTGCTGCTGTTGTAGCTGTAGTGTAGACATGCCTAGAATGCTGACCTGGGTTACTCGTAGAACAGTAGTGGTTTAAATTTACTCCTTGGGTTATACTGAAAAACCTTTATGTGTAGGTAAGGCCTTAAACTACATCAAAGCAGGGCACTCTCAATCTGACATAAGTGTGTCAATGTAAGACGGTTTCCACCAATTTAACTAAATCAGTTTCTAAAGCAATTTATTTAAATCTGTTCTCAAAGGACCTGTGTATAGATCAGCCCTTAGGGAATTTACCCTCTAAAGAAATGTGCTGTTATCATAAAACTTCCCTATAGAAACACTGAATAGATGAATAAAGGTGACCTGAAAAGGAGTTTTTGTCCTTCTAAGCTCATTTATTACGTACCAAAAAGGCCTGTCTATTTTTTACCTTAGAAGTATCAAGAACATAAAAGCTGGTCTTCACTGTTTTTCCTAGAAGTGGTATCAGGTATTTATTGTGAGTTTTCACACTTTAATTGAAGGGATGAAGTGTGTCCATTGAAACGTTAACAGAAACATCCTTTCAACCAAGACCTTGTCTGGACTAGGGCTATGTCTTGGCTGCAAAAAAGGTGCATTTTCACATTGTGATAACTATCTTGATAAAAATCCTAATGGAGATAGGGTGCAGGTAGTTTTTACCTCAGTATAGCTAGTCAAGATCAACACTATACACCCATCTGGTAATTTACCATCTAGGCCAGGGGTGGCCAACCTGTGGCTCCGGAGACGCATGCGGCTCTTCAGAAGTGAATATGCGGCTCCTTGTATAGGCACAGACTCCATGGTTGGAGCTACAGGTGCCAACTTTCCAATGTGCCCGGGGGGTGCTCACTGCTCAACCCCTGACTCTGCCATAGGCCCTACTGCTCTGGCAGCTGAAGTGGAAAATGTCAAGAGGTCTCTGGAAGTCATGGATTCCGTGACTTCTGTGACTTCCCTGACATAATTTTAGCCTTATTCATTATGCATTGGTGTTAAATAGATGTTAACAAAAGTGAACAAAAACCACAGAGTTTTAAGCAGTCTGACTAAAAAATCCCCTCAGCTCTCCAGTGTTCAGCTTTCAGCCTTTTGTGGTATCAACATTTCACTAATTCTTCAGTCACCAAAGAGTGATCCTGGTTAGACAAGACCTGAGGCCTGGCCTACAGTAGGTAACTAGGACAATTTAACTATATCTGTCAGTGGTCAGAAAAATCCACACAGCAGGATAATTAAACTGACTTATGTCCCTGTGTAGACAGTGCTAGGTCAACAGAATAATTTTTCTGTTCTGCACCTAGCTACCACCTCTTGGGGTGGTTGATTATCTACATGGACGGGAGAATCCCTCCTGTTAGCACAGGTAATGTCTACACTGAAGTGCTACAGTGGTGCTGCTGTTGTGGTGCAGCTGTGCCGCTGTAGCGTTTTAAATGTAGACAAGCCCTGAATGTCTTAAAAAAATAAAACAAAATCCTTTCATGGCTTCTTTATACATCAAAAAGAACCAAAAAAAGGGAGCAAGCCCATATTTTCCCCCTATGGAGGTCACAAAGAAGCCAGGACTAATTGATGGGAGTGGGAATAAAGGGCTCTGAAAATACAACTTGCCTCTACCTCTGAGGAAATAGTACCTACAAACAGCTGAGTATTGCTTCACATTTTGAAATTAACTTACATATGGTCAGCTAGAACCTGGAGGGATCAGGCCCTCTCTCGCCTTTTCCTGACAGTCGGAAACAGAGCTTAGTCTGCAACAGTGTCAATGATTCGGCCTCCAACATATTCTCTACTTGTCTAAGAGAAGAAAAAAAACATACATAAATTTGGTCAGGCGAAAAGTCCACTGAGGGAAGGCACAGCTCTTTTCATCTGATAAAAATAAAATGTTCCAACCAACTACCCTCAAAGAGAGCTGACCTATGTCTGACCATTTAGGGCATGGCTACACTTGCAGATGTAGAGAGCTGTGAGTTAAACTCGCCTTTGTAGAGCGCAGTAGGGAAAGCGCTGCGGTCTGTCCACACCGAGAGCTGACAGCGCACTGGCGTGGCAGCATTTGCGGCACTTGCAGCGGCATTGGGAGCGTTGCATTATGGGCAGCTATCCCACAGAGCACCTCTTCCCATTCTGGCGCTGTGGCTTGTGGGAAGGGGGCAGGGAGGGGCATTCTGGGTCCTGTCCCAATGCCCCGTGATGCATTGGTTCGCATCCCAGCAATTCCTGTGCTTCCGTCCACATTTGGCACCATCTTTCAACGTTTTTTGTACTGCGTGCTCTGTCTTCCCTTTCGGGCTGCAGGAATGGAGCCCGAACTGCTGAGGAATATGCCGACGAGTCTCGCCAGCACGTCACGTTTGGCAGTCGAGTTACTCCTTAAGCTACAAAGTGATAGTGAGGACTCCGACGATGATATTGACGTGAGTAATGCATAGAACACAAGTTTGCCTGTGGCATTCACAGACACGCTCATCACCATGGAACGCCACTTTTCGGCTCAGGAAACAAGCACTGAGTGGCGGGATCACATCGTCATGTAAGTCTGGGATGACGAGCAGTGCCTGCAGAACTTTCGGATGAGAAAAGCCACTTTCATGGGTCTGTGTGAGGCACTCGCCCGTACCCTGCGGCGCAAGGACACGAGATTGAGAGCTGTCCTAATGGTGGAGACGCAGGTGGCTATTGCAATCTGGAAACTTGCAACTCCAGACAGCTACCGATCGGTCGCTAACCAGTTTGGAGTGGGAAAGTCGACCATTGGAATCGTGTTGATGCAAGTTTGCAGGGCCATTAATCGCATCCTGCTCAGAAGAACCGTGCCTCTGGGTAATGTGCAGGACATTGTGGATGGCTTTGCACAAATGGGTTTCCCTAACTGCGGAGGGGCGATAGATGGGATGCATATTCCAATTCTGGCACCAGCCCACCTAGCCTCTGAGTACGTTAATTGAAAGGGCTATTTCTCTATGGTTCTCCAGGCGCTTGTGGATCACCGTGGGTGTTTCACAGACATTAACACAGGCTGGCCTGGAAAGGTGCATGACACACGCATCTTTTGGAACACTGGCCTGTTCAGGAAGCTGCAGGCTGGGACTTTTTTCCCAGACCAGAAGATCACCGTAGGGGAAGTCGAAATGCCCATTGTGAGATCCTTGGAGACCCCACTTACCCTTTAATGCCGTGGCTCATGAAATCTTACACAGGGAGCCTTGACAGCAGCAAGGAGCGGTTCAACATCAGGCTGAGCCGGTGCAGAATGACTGTGGAGTGTGCTTTTGGCTGTTTAAAGGGCCACTGGCACTCTCTGTATGGGAAGCTGGACCTGGCTGATGATAGCATCCCCGTGGTTATATCCACATGCTGTACTCTCCATAACATTTGTGAAGGGAAAGGTGAACGTTTCACTCAGGCATGGAACTCGGAGGTTCAACACCTGGAGGCTGTATTTGAACGGCCAAAGAGCAGGGCTATTAGAGGGGCCCAGCAAGGGGCTGCAAGGATTAGGGATGCCTTGAGGCAGCAATTCGAGGCTGAAGCCACCAGTAATGTCTGGTGCCCTGCACGGGAGTGAACAGTGCAGTGGTTCCAATGTTCGTAGGAATCCATGTTTCCTACGCTGACTTGCAGTGCCTGTTTCTTTCCTGGGCTAAGGTATCTCTTACTTTATGCAATAATAAAGAATGTTTTCAAAGCCAAAAAATTCATTTATTGAAAAGAAACACAACTGCTTGGGAAACAGAAAGGGCCAGGGGGTGGGGTGGGGAACGGTACAATCACAGATTTGTGTATGTCCTGTCTGGAGTGCTGTGCAATGAGTGCTGCACTTTAGGATGGCTATACTGCATGGTGATGGAGGTTGAGTGCAATGGGTAAGGGTCGTAGTTTTCAGAGCTGGGTGGTGAAGCTACTGGTTTTGGAGGCAGCTGGTGGCGGTAAGAACCTGGATGTTGGGGAAAGTGGGTTGGAGGTGACATGGGGGCACAAGGGAAAGAGTTTTGGGACAAGAGCTGCGGGGTGGGGGGTGAGTGCGGTAGTGCTCTGCATGGCTATGAGTGCCTGGATAGAGTCTGCTTGGTGCTCCATGATGCTTATCAGCCGCTCCATGCTTTGGTGCCGGCGATCCGCATTCTGCTGGCGGACCCTCCTTTCACTGTCCCGCCACTCCTGCACTTTTCAATTTTCATTACTTGAATGCTGCATTACTTCATGCAACGTGTCTTCCTTGCTTTTACGTGGCCTCTTTCTGATTCTTTGGAGCCTTTCGGCCGGTGATATCACGGATAGCTGAGATCTCAAGGTTGCATCTGTAAAGGCAAAATGCAACAATTAACAGAGGCAGCATTGTTCACACCAGACAGAGCAATGATTCCCCTGTACTTAAGGGCAAGCACGGTCTACACAATAGCATAATTTGCCCAACCCAAAGCAAGCACACATAACCCACGGGAGCCCCAAAATGGTGAGTAAGCACAGGCTCAAGAGTGACTGTTTCAAGGCTGTACTGTCCTCTGGGTTTCTGTGCCCTGGGGAGAGCCAACAGCGGCAGGGGGCCCCTATACCGAACACTGTCCCCACATTTTCCACAGGATGAGTTCGTCCTGGAAGATATCTCGCTGCTGAGGGTGACCTGGGAAGCAAGGGAGGGTCTTCTACTGCAATGTGGCTTCTGCCCTGGCCCATATGCAGCTTGCCTGTGTTCAGCAATGGTCCCCCTGCCCCTCATGGCACAGTGGCACGGACACGTTAGCCTGACTGGGACAAGGACCACAATGGCTCGCCCAAGTTCTGGCTGAGACCTTTGAAGAGATCACTGAGGCCGGTTACCGTGATGTTAGAGAGCACATCAACGTCCTATTCCACATCTAGGCATCTCTCTCCCTAACCCTCCTCGCCCCAAGAGCCCGTACCGAATAAACTTCCTTCCCAAAATAAAAGCCGCTAACCGGGAACCTCCTCTGGTGTTTGTCCTTCCCCAAGCACTGGCTGCCACGAATGGCTACCTTCCTCCTGGCTTGAGAACAGCTCCTGGCTGCATGCATCTAGGGGTTCTGGGGTGTCTTCCTCCTCCTCAGCACCCTTGCTCCCACTTTGCTCCTCCTCCTCCTCCTCCTGCCTTGTTGGACTGGCCTCTGAGGTGTCCATGGTTGTGCTCGGAGTGGAGGTGGGGTCGCCCTCAAGTATCCCGTCCAGCTCTTTGTAGAAACAGCAGGTGGCGGGGGTTGCGAGGCTAACCAATGGAGTGCTGGTTAGCCTCGCAGGCTTTCTGGTAGGCATTCTGCACTTTAATCCTGCACTGCAGTGCATCCCGCTCATGGCCCCTTTCCATCATGTCCCTTGATATCTGCCCAAAGGTATCGTAATTCCTACAGCTGGAGCGCAGCTGGGACTGGACAGCTTCCTCCCCCCAAACACTGATGAGGTCCAGCACCTCGCCATTGCTCCATACTGGGGCTCGCCTCGTGCGTGGAGGCATAGTCACCTGGAAAGATTCGCTGAGAGTACTCCATGCCTGGCTTAGCAAACAGGAAGGCGATTTTCAAAATTCCCAGAGAATTTAAAGGGTGGGTCTGACGGTTGGTCACCTGTGGGCAGGGCAGTAGCATCCAAAGTGATGACCAGAGAGGCTAGAACAGGCATGTGGGACACCTCTGGAGGCCGATCAGAGTGCAATATAGGGCCAGGGAGTCCACACTGGTAGCGCAGCGCTCCAGCGGGCGTGCAGCAAACATTATTCCACTCGCCAAGGTGGAGTACCAGCAGTGCTGTAGCCACAGAGTCAGAGCGCTCTACGTGCCTTACCAGTGTGGACAGGGAGTGAGGTACAGTGCTCTGGGCGGCTTTATTGCGCTGTAACTCGCAAGTGTAGCCAACGCCTCAGTCATCTCCCTAGTAGTTGTCAAAATAGTTTGTTTCTTTTCAGTGGTTCAGAAAAGCTTCCCCCACCCTTGAATAGATATATATAATTTGAGAAAACTCTCATATGTTCAGTTTAAAGGTACATTTTCCAAGCATAACTCACTAAGAACTTCTGGGGACGTGTACATATTCTGTATGTATGGCACCAGCCAATGCTGAAACAGCCAATGGGCAAACTTGAAGCTTGTGGCAGGGTTTTATTTTCATTCTGAAGGAATTAGAAGCAGCAGCAGCATGGTCAGAAAAGAAGTTGCATCTTGTGATTATATTAACAAACATGTACTCGTGACGTGCTCCTTGCTCCAGCCAGTCTCTGCATAATTGCAATGCAGCATGTGTTACATACTATGTGGTACACTGAGAGAGGCTTAGCAGACAGGAGAGGCTTTGTGTATGTAGTAAAGAACACAATTTCATGTTATAATACACTTTGAAGATATGCATGTGTTAAACTATGGGATAACAGTAAACAGTAACTGTTTTCAGTTCCTATCTATTATTTCCAGTGGACTGTGGAGCAAAGCCATTCCCAACATTGCCTACCTTAAGCATCTTTGTCTAGAAAGTTGTCTTGGCCACTTAGTGATTTATAGTTAGCCATATTTTTCTCTCTCCTAACTTCATCAGAGACTACCAACTTTGATAGTATTGTTTCAATTGTTGTCCTCTTTACAGTAAGTTTAATCAAATTCAATTAATGTCTTCATTTACTTTATTTATGTACAGTTTGAGCCTTCAGGCAGATGTTCTGGTTTTGAATATTTCACAGAGTATCTGCCTACGGTGTTAGGAATGTGCATTCTCTTTGGCTAAACATTTAAGTTATGACCTCAGGTATATCTGAATCCCCACTGACAATTTCTGTGTGTAGTGAAATAGCTAACAGATTTACCACAGAAGCACCAAAAAGAGCATAAAATAGACAAGGTGGAGAGAGCTATTAATAACTAATTATGACAATTAGCACTTATACAGTATTTTTCAATTTCAGAGTGATCTTCACAACACAATACCTAGGCAGATTAGTAAGTGCTGTTATCCCCAGTACAGAGAGTCTTGCAGGAAGACAATATTATGTTCAATGGTTACTTTTTTCATATTCCTTGGAATTCCAAGGGGGGAGGAATATTCTATTGATTGGATTATTAACATTACCATTTATTTTTAGTTGTTTCAGTGACCACTGCTACTCTGAGGCAATACCACGTAGTTGATGGGCACAGCATCTGGGATCACAAATGGTCAACTTTATATGTGCATCACATCCTGAGGTGACATATACCCAGTCAATATGGAGATAGTTGAAATCCTCCATTATTATTGAAATCCTCCATTATTCTTTTTTTAAAGCCTCTCTAATCTCCCTGCACATTTCACAATCATCATCACCATCCTGGTCAGGTGGTCGGCAGTATATTCCTACTGCTATATTCTTAATTATTCAAGCACGGAATTTCTATCCATGGAGATTCTATGGTACAGTTTGATTCATTGACTATTTTTACTATATCTGACTCTATGCTTTCTTTCACATATAGTGCCACACTCACACCAGCATGACCTACACTGTCATTCGTATATATTTTGTATCCTGGTATTACCGGGTCCCCTTGATTGTCATTATTCCACCAAATTTCTGTGATGCCTATTATATCAATATCTTAATTTAATACCAGGCACTGAAGTTCACCCGTCTTAGTATTTAGACTTCTAGCATTTATATACAAGCATTTATAAAAATTGTCACTTGTTAGCTGTCTGCCTTCATGTGATGTAATTGAATGGGATTCTTTTTCATTGCCACAAGGAGTACTTGTGGCACCTTATACAGCTCACGAAAGCTTATGCTCAAATAAATTTGTTAGTCTCTAAGGTGCCACAAGTACTCCTTTTCTTTTTGCGACTACAGACTAACACGGCTGCTACTCTGAAATTTTTCATTGACTGTTTCTCTTCAGTTCCTACCTGTACTTTATCAACTTCTATCCTCTCCTCTTTATTAGGATATAGAGATTCCCTGTTAATAGATCTTCCCCTATGGGATGTCTCTGTTTAACCACATGCTCCTCCTTACCTGTCAACTTTCCCTCAGCCCTTAATTTAAAAACTCTTCTATTACCTTTTTAATTTTACATGACAGTAGTCTGGTTCCATTTTGGTTTAGATGGAGCCCATCCTTCCTGTATCGGCTCCTCCTTTCCCAAATGGTTCTCCAGTTCCTAATAGATCTAAACCCCTCCTCCCTTCATCATTGTCTCATCCATCCATAGAGACCCTGCAATTCTGACTAACTTGGCCTTGCACGTGGAACTGGAAGCATTTCAGAGAATATACCATGGAGGTTCTGGACTTTAATATCTTACCTTGCAGGCTAAATTTGGACTCCAGGATCTCTCTCCTACCTCTCTCTATGTCATTGGTACCTATATGTATCATGACCATCAGCTGCTCCCTGGCAATTGCACATAATTCTTCCTAGATGTCTCGAGAGATTCACAATCTTTGCCACCAACAGGCAGTTCACCATGAGGTTCTGCCGGTTATCACAGACCCAGCTATATTTCTAACGGTTTCTAATGATTCCCCCCATTACTATTACCTATATCTTCCCAATAACTGGGATTCCGTCCCCTGAAGAGATATCCTCAGTGTGAGAGGATACCATGACATCATCTGGAGGGAAGGTCCAACTAGGGTGACCAGACATCTTGATATTACTGGGACCGTCCCAATATTTGGGGGCTTTGTCTTATACAGGCAACTATTACCCCTGCCCCTGTCCCAATTTTTCACACTTGCTACCTGGTACCCTAATCCCAACTATGGGATTGTTTTCCTCCTCTCCAATTTGATGTTCTCCTTCCCTGAGATTTTCATCATCTTCAACAGCACAGAGGCTGTCAGATGAGCTATCCTACCCCCAGTCTGACAGCCTCTGTGCTGTTGAGGATGATGAAAATCTCAGGGAAGGAGAACATCAAATTGGAGAGGAGGAAAACAATGTCCCAGAAAGTCTCATCTATGTATCTGATAGAATCATAGAATATCAGGGTTGGAAGGGACCACAGGAGGTCATCTAGTCCAACCCCCTGCTCAAAGCAGGACCAATCCCCAATTTTTGCCCCAGATCCCTAAATGGCCCCCTCAAGGATTGAACTCAGAACCCTGGGTTTAGCAGGCCAATGCTCAAACCACTGAGCTATCTCTCTGTCTGCCTTAGCTCCTCCAGTTCAGCCACTGCGGTCTCAAGAGCCCGTACTTGGTTTCTGAGGGCTATGAACTCCTTGCACTGAATGCACACATATGCTACCTTCCCACAAGGTAGGTAATCATTCACGCTGCATTTAGTGCAGTAACTCAATGGTCACACTTTCATAAGGGGATTGGGTGGGGCAGGGGAAATTAATGAGCCCCTAGTAAAGATGGCTGACATTTTCTATTGTTTCCAATGGAACTGAAGCCACATTCTGCCCTCAGGGAACATGGCCACTCTAGAGCTATATCCCTAAAGTCTTCACATGTATCATTCTTCAAACTTGCCAAACTTTAAGTAAGTAAAATAGGTGACAAATGACCAAAAAATGGAACTCTTAGCTATTGTGTGTCACACCATAATTGACAGAACATAATTTTTTTAACTATAAAATGTGTTGTTAATGATGTTTTCTTATGTTAATTGCATAAACAAGATTTTTAAGAAGACAGAAAAAAAGGGAGAAACAGAAATTCCAAGGGCCTCCTCCTCCATTGGTTTGAATTCTGGATTGTGTGTACTGCAGCAAAGGCATCTACCATTTAATCTAAAGGAATAACTGTTATTTGTCAACCCTGCATGAGGATGTGACATTCCCTTTACCAGTGATTTATACAACTATTTGCTCAAAAGCAGTGGAATGTTGGAGCTTCACATTCCTGGGTTCTGCTCCTGGCTCTGAGATTGGAATGTGGATTATGATCAGAGGTACAAACAAATAGCTAAGGCCATAGATTTGGGATGTTCAAACCTGAAAGGCGGTGTGACAGAGATTTGGGTTTACCATAGTAGAAACCTGGGTTCTAGTCCCAAATCTGTCAGAAGCCATTTTGTGCAACCTCTCAATCAACTTGTAAAATGAAGGAATGATACTTGCTGCCTCCCAAGTTAGGCTATGAAGCCTTACTCATTAACGATTATGAAATACATAGAAAAATAGACAGCAGAGCATAGAGTGAAATTTTAAGTAATGGTTTCCTGACTCCCCACTCAGGGCATCTTTCCCTAGGCTAAAAGGTATTTAAATGGTGATCTATATCTGCAAGAGTTATGGGAGCAAGAAGTCCTACTCTTCCAGTGAGCCGTGTGAAGTGGCTAGTGGCACACTTGGAACGTGCACTGTTCCCTACCCAAAATGAGCAGGTTGAGATTGTGAGATTTAAGCTTTTGGTTTAAAGTCCTAGGACAGCTTTCTGGCACAAAGATCCCTTGGTGGACTAAACAGGATGTTGCGATAGATCCTTTTCAGAGGAGGACCTCCAAGAAAGGAATGGACATAAATCCCAGGTACTAGGCCTGAGAAGTGCTATCCTCTTTTGGATTCCCCCTAGGGCAGAGGTGGGCAAACTGTGGCACATGGGCCACCTCCAGCCCACGGGACCCTCCTGCCCAGCCCTTGAGCTCCCGGCCAGGGAGGCTAGCCCCTGGCACCTCCGCTGCTGTCCTCCCTTCCTCGCAGTCTCAACTCACCATGCTGCCAGCGCTCTGGGTTGCGGGGCTACAACCGGGTAGCGTGGTTGCAGGAGCCGCTGGCCTGCCCTGGTGCTCTAGACTGTGCGGCAGTGTGGCTGGCTCTGGCCAGGTGGCGTGGCTGCCAGTCCTGGTGCTCTGAGCGGCATAGTAAGGGTGCGGGTGGGGGGTTGGATAAGGGGAAGTCGGTCCTGGGGGGCAGTCAGGGGACACGGAGCAGGGGGCGGTTGGATGGGGCGGAGGTTCTGGGGTGGGGCGGTCAGGGGATGGGGAACAGGGGGGTTGGATAGGCGTGGGAGTCCCGGGGGGCCTGTCAGGGCACAGGGGTTTGGATAGGGATTGGGGCAGTCAGGAGACAGGGAACAGGGGGGGTTGGATAGGGGGTGGAGTCCCAGGGGGCAGTTAGGGGCAGGGTGGAGTCCTGGGAGGGGGCAGTCAGGGGACAAGGAGCAGGTGGGGTGTTGGATGGGTTGGGAGTTCTGAGGGGGGCAGTCAGGGGGCAGGGGCCAGGTTGTTTGGGGAGGCACAGCCTTGCCTACCTGGCCCTCCATACAATTTCGGAACCCCAATGTGGCCCTCAGGCCAAAAAGTTTGCCCACCCCTGTCCTAGGGACTATGCTAGGACCTACTTTGTTGTAACTGTTTAATCAACAAATTTAAGCTATCTGCATTTTTTTTCTGCCTAATTAATTATCCTATTGTTCGAGCCACACATATAAGTGGTTTTTGGAACCCACCAGCTGCTAGGGGCTTAAAGTGCTGTCCCTCCAGCCATGGTGCACTTAGCACTCCACCAACTATCCCAGAGATTCTGAGGCGGAAGGGACCATTGGGATCATCTACAGTACTCTGACCTGCTGTATAACTCAGGCCAGAGCATATATTCAAAGTAATTCCTGACTGACCTAGAGCACAACTTTTAGAAATCTTGATTTAAAAACTGCCAGTGAGGGAGAATCCACCACCAGCTTTGGTAAATTGTTCCAGTGGTTAACTACCGGCACTGTTAAAGGAGGCCCTGTGTTACCATATTTACTGACTCCAGCTCTGCAGTAGGGTATTTACTGTGTTTTAAACACAATGCGCTCTGATTGAGTGTGTCACCAAGTATACCGGTTAAACATTCAGCCTCAGATGAGCATTGCCATATTTAACAGCATGATCCTACTTATTGCGCTAGACACACAGCCCTGCCTTCCTGGTCTAGTCAACAGGCTAAACAGGCCACCATATTTACTCAGAAAGAAAAGGAGGACTTGTGGGACCTTAGAGACTAACAAATTTATCGGAGCATAAGCTTTCGTGGGCTACAGCCCACTTCATCGGATGCTCTCATCAGTGTGTTAGTCCCTAAGGTGCCACAAGGGCTCCTCGTTCCTTTTGCGGATGCCGACTAACAGGGCTGCCACGCTGAAACCTGTCATAGTTACTCAGGAAAACACGCTAGTCTCGTTGGACGTTACCGTATTTATTGAAGTCCAACCTTGACTTGGGTTTAATGGGTTAATCAGGAAGACCTGGCTCACGTTACCCTCCGTTTTAGATTATTTATTGGGTTAAGCATTGAACACGCACTGATCTAGGCTTTACTGATTTCATGTTGGGAAGCGGGAAACAGTGAAATCTGGGATGTGCGCTGCCGTATTTAATGGACTAAACGCACCCGTGACTGGGCGTTAGCATAAACCGAAACATGCAACTCACCCTCAGTTTTACAGCATATATTCCCGCCTAGGGATTACCGTATTTACATGGTTGAACACACAACCTTGATTTAGCTTTACCACAGTTCAGGGTTTGTCGTAATTAACAGGTTAAAAACGCAAAACCTACCGGGCGTTACCGTATTTACCAGTTAAACGCGGAGCCCTCTGCCTGCAGGTCCGAGGCGGTGCGGGCGGACATGCGCCGTGTGGGGCCTGGGTGGGGTGACAGGAGCGACGGGTCCCGCCTCCTCTCGCGGCTCTTGGTGCCGGGCGGGCCTGGGCTCACCTGGCTGGGCCTGTGTCTCGTTGCCGGGTGTCCGGCTCCTGGCAGCGCGGGGCCATGGCGCAGCAGAGAGCGGCGGAGCGGGGCCCCGGCGAGCTGGCGAGCGCCCGGCCCCAGCGGCAGCGCATTGAAGGTGCCGCCCTGATGCCCGCCGGGGGGCGGTGTGAGCAGCGGGGCCGCTGCTGGGGGCAGGATGGGGTCAGTGGCCGGGGAGGGGGCGGTTTGGGGCAATGGGGGGCAGGGAGAAGGGCTCTGGGGGGTCAGTGTCCGGGGAGGGGGCAATGGGGGGCACGGAGAAGGGCTCTGGGGGGTCAGTGTCCGGGGAGGGGGCAATGGGGGGCAGGGAGAAGGGCTCTGGGGGGTCAGTGTCCGGGGAGGGGGCAATGGGGGGCAGGGAGAAGGGCTCTGGGGGGTCAGTGTCCGAGGAGGGGGCAATGGGGGGCAGGGAGAAGGGCTCTGGGGGGTCAGTGTCCGGGGAGGGGGCACTGGGGGGCAGGGAGAAGGGCTCTGGGGGGTCAGTGTCCGGGGAGGGGGCAATGGGGGGCACGGAGAAGGGCTCTGGGGGGTCAGTGTCCGGGGAGGGGGAAATGGGGGGCAGGGAGAAGGGCTCTGGGGGGTCAGTGTCCGAGGAGGGGGCAATGGGGGGCAGGGAGAAGGGCTCTGGGGGGTCAGTGTCCGGGGAGGGGGCAATGGGGGGCAGGGAGAAGGGCTCTGGGGGGTCAGTGTCCGAGGAGGGGGCAATGGGGGGCACGGAGAAGGGCTCTGGGGGGTCAGTGTCCGGGGAGGGGGAAATGGGGGGCACGGAGAAGGGCTCTGGGGGGTCAGTGTCCGGGGAGGGGGCAATGGGGGACAGGGAGAAGGGCTCTGGGGGGTCAGTGTCTGGGGAGGGGGAAATGGGGGGCAGGGAGAAGGGCTCTGGGGGGTCAGTGTCCGGGGAGGGGGCAATGGGGGGCAGGGAGAAGGGCTCTGGGGGGTCAGTGTCCGGGGAGGGGGCAATGGGGGGCAGGGAGAAGGGCTCTGGGGGGTCAGTGTCCGGGGAGGGGGCAATGGGGGGCAGGGAGAAGGGCTCTGGGGGGTCAGTGTCCGGGGAGGGGGCAATGGGGGGCAGGGAGAAGGGCTCTGGGGGGTCAGTATCTGGGGAGGGGGCAATGGGTGTAGGGAGAAGGGCTCTGTAGGGGAAGAGTGGGGGGAAGGTCAAGGGAGGGGCACTGTCTGGTCGATGTGTGGATTGGGAGCACTGATATGGGGTTGGTTTGGGGCAAAGGGAAGGGCACTGCAAAAGAAGGTAGGTTGGAGGCAATAGGGAGAGGGGAGTCTGTGGGGTCAGTGTTCAGGGATGGGGTACTGAGGGGGGTTGATGTGGAGTAGTGTGGGGGGCAGGGGACACTGTAGGGTCAGTCGCTTTGGGGCAGTGGAAGGGACTCTGTGGGGTCAGTGTTGCGGAAAGGGGCACTGAAGTGGGGTGGGGTTGGTTTGGTGAGGTTGGAGCAATGTGGGGAGATGGGGACAGGGAGAGGGGCACTGTGTAGGGTCACTGTTCAGGGACATGCAGGCACTGAGGTGGCATTGATTTGGGGAGGTGGCGGGCAGTGTTGTTGCCATTAAGCAAACAGCTCCAAGGACATGCTAAGCCCTGTGGGGCTGTGATGCTGTGGCTCATTCTGTGCTGATGGGCATCTCTGCCCTTCTTCCAGAAGGGTAAGCAAGGGAGCAAGTCTCTCCCTGCCAGTTACCAATGGTGGCTCCTTCTTTGCACCCCAGTGTTTCCCTTCCAGTTGTGTCACTTCCCCATTGGTCAGGATCTGAGTGTCTTAAAGCAGACATCTCACTTTGGTCATCTGAGCCCTCCCTGTTATGTGCTAGTGAAGGGCACTGTACTGAACCATTCTTGGGTGAATGGCTCATACAGAAGGGTCTGCAGCACCTATGAATTGTGAGTTGTCACTTGTAAGTTTGTCAGGGCTGGGCATTTTCAGGGAAACAATGTTAATGAAGTACAGTACTAAACTACACACAGTTGTACATAAGGCTGTTCATAGGCATTTGGTGACCGAACCTGATAATAGGGTATTCAAAATGAAAATACATCCTTAGTTTTCACTTCTGTAACCTGTCATGTGCAACCCTGTGCTCACACGTAGCCTTACTTGCACAGAGTGGTTTGCGAGATTGGGGTTTTAATTTGTGTGTACTTACTGGATATGTAAAATAGTAGAATAATTTAATATCTGGTTGTAAATTGATAGAGTTGGAAAGGGCAACAACGTAGTTAGAAAATCCCTATCAGTTAGGTGCATTTGGGTAAGGCAGCTGTATATATCTGGTCTGACTAGGTATGGCAAGTATTGTGATTATCTACTCTGGGTTGTGTTAAAAACATTGAACTATATTAGCATGGTTTGGAAATTGGCATGGTTTCACAGTACAATTTAAAATCTTTAGTCACTTATAATAAATTCTCTACCATATATCTTGCAAACTGTTAGAACAAATTTGGGTGGAATGGATGAGAAATGGAGAACATACTAATGTCCCACACATGCTTAATTTTAATACTATTAGTTCCATCCAGTAGATTTCCCTTCCTCATATTGGATTATCATCCTGGAGAAGGTGGTAGTAAAAAAAAACGCAATTAAGTTTGTAGCTGCATGGCTCTAGCACTTCAGACAAAACAGAGGCAGTAAAATCAAGGGACTATGGTAAACATTTTTACTGACTTAAGGCAAAATTGGCAAAGTAAGTAAACTTGAAACTAGTCAGAGCACTTGTTTTGTTTTTATTATGTTTCATCATCCTTTTTCTGGCTTACAACATTGAAATGGTAATGCAATAGATTGCTGTGCATGTTGCATAGTGGCATCATAATCATGCCACCAGGAGCTGCAAATGAAAACAGCATCTTGGGATTTTTGTGTTGTGGAGCTCCAGCAGAGAAATTAAGGCCAGGTATACATGTAAAATTTTTGCTTTTTTATTTTTAATGGAATAGCTATGCTGGCAAAAGCCTTAGTGTAGATGCAGTTATACTGCTAAAAAAGTGCCTTTGCTGGTATAGCTCATTTTGCTTGCTAACCCAGTATCTGCTATACCATCTAAAGCATTTCTGGTTGGTATTACTGCATATGTGGTTGGAGGGTTTTGCTGGTATAGCTCTGTTACACTCAAGGACTGAGCTACAGCAGACTAAAGCAACGTTACTTGTGAAAAAGAGCATCCATAGAGGGAGGGGGGGTTAATGTGCATTAAGGTTGCACCAGTTAATCTTCACTTTCCTGAATGTCTTTATGTAGACAAACCCTCATACTCCAATAAGAGTTGCTCCCGGTGGAATTCTGCACCAAATTTTTTTCTTTAAAATATTGTGCACAGAATTTTTTTAATTCTGCAAAATTCTGCATATTTTATTTGTCAAAATAACACAATATAATCACACCAGTTTCAATTATTTTTGGTAATTTATTTCAAAATACCTGTCAGCAAGTATGTCTGTAACAATACAGACAACAAAAAAGATTCAAGAAATGTTTTTTGACAAATAGATTCCTTGCTAGGCATATTAATACAGAACTTTGAGTAATAATTCATCTAAACTACAATACAAAACCGTATTTCCCACAGCCTTTTTTTTTGAAGCAGAGCAAAGGCTTGGAGGAGTCGGGGTAACTGCGGAGCTGAGGGAGAGGGAAGTAATTGCTGGGAAGGAGCCTGGGTGTGAAGTTGGAGGGCTGTTGGGTATGGGTGGGAAAAGTATGGAACAGGTTGTTTTTTTGTGGGGTAGGGAAGGATTGTTAGGGAGCTTCCCCCATGCACACCTGGCTGACCCCTAGCCTCTCCCATTCAGTCAGGCACATCTGCCCCTGTCCCCACGTGTCCCTGTGCCCTCACCCAGCCACTCCCCTGTCCCTATGTGTCTCTGCACCTCCTTCCCCACCGTGGCTCTGTGCCTCCACTCCCATTCAGCCCCTGTGACAGTCTCTCCTGCCCTTATGAGCCCCTGTCTGACTCCCCCCCCCCCCCCCGCCCCCCACTCCTGTCTACTGACTTGGCCTGACAAGCCCTGCTGCTAAGGCAGTTCTCTCCCTCCCTGAGGGGAGCTGCAACTTTGTTCTATTGCCACAGCACCCTCTGGTGGACAAAAGGTGGAACTGCAGCAACATTTTGGCAGACGCTTTTTTGTGTGTGAAAAATTAGAAATCTCTGGGACTCATTAAATATACATACACACAGTAGCACAGAACTCCCCCAGGAGTAAAGAGTATCTCCATTGGGTAGGGGAGGGGTTTACTTGTATCGTTATATCAGTTTAATGTCACATCTTAGGTTATATTGAAAAAAAACTTTCTTGTGTATACTAAGGCTATCTTTAAAAGTACCTTTTCCTTAGGCCTTGTCTTCATTAAAAAAGGTGTGGTTTTTAACATGTTAGCTACAATATGTTAATAAGTATGTGTTAAAATCCTAGTCTAGAAAAGGGAAGATAATTTTGTAAATGTATCTCCTAGGATTTACTTTGATTAGTTAATGTGTTAAAAATACCTTTTCTTGTAGTGTTGACATGGGTGGCCTGAGTTAGTGCAGCACTAGATCTTCCCTGAGCAGAGTTAGACAGCATGGCCATCAGCATTTTGTTTACTGTAGCTAAACCAGTGGTGGGGAATTTTGGCAAAAAGTTTAGTGTACTGTACTTGCGTGTTCTCATGTTACTTTGCTGTGGTTAATAAGGGTGTAAAGCAGGTTTTCTCCTTTAATGTATTAATTGAGGGCCAGCTCCAGTAGTCCTTATTTGGGTTTATGTCAGTGGGAGCTTTGCTCAAGTAAGGAATGCAAGATTTTGCCTGCAGCTTCTAGGGAATATAAGAGAGATGGCTTTTTGATGGGAAGATTTTATCCACAAAATACTTACTTTTAAAAACTTTTGGAAGCATAACTTTGAATTCTGTCATATTTGTTTTTATGTTAACTATAATTTTGTTAAATTTTAGGAAGGGCCCATACAGAAGGTGGATCAGCACGAATGTCACTCCTCATATTAGTGTCCATCTTTCTGTCTGCTGCTTCGATTATGTTTCTAGTATATAAAAATTTTCCACAGCTTAGTGAGTAAGTATATTAAGGATTAATTTGCTGGCTTTTCTTTGGAGTATCCTCTACAACTAAAGGTTTTAGGAGGTCCCCAAACTGACATACCTCAACGTTTTCATAAGCTGATAAAAATTTGAAAAAACTGTGGGGGGGGGGAGAGGAAATTCATAAGACAACCCAGAAAGTCAAAATATAAAACTTTGAAGTTGGAAATATCCAGAAGCAAGTGCTGGAGACTGCCAGTCAGCTAGTCTAAAAGCAAAAGTTGTACCACTTTAACTATACTGCTATAATTAAATTAGTACAACCTTCTCGTCTTTGGATACAGTTATACTGGTATAAATGTGATTTATACTGGTATTATTTGTTCTCATATGGGTGGGGGAAATAAGCTATATCTGTGTAAGGCACGTATATACTGGTATAATTATGTCCAAAGTGAGGAGGTTGTATTGCTTTTAACTATAGTGGCAAAAAAATAAAATTCTCATGCCTAACTGAAATAAGGTATAACAGTACAAAAATTATACTGCAGACTTCAACTTAAAGGCAAAAAAGAAAGTACGCACCCATAAGGCAAAATACCTGAAAAATGTTTCCTCTTCTGAAGGAGGTAACACGCCATCCCTCTCAAAAAATCTCAATCAATGTTAATTTTTCTTCATCTGTATAAACTGAACAAGGAGAAATAATATTGAAAACACCTAAAATTATCTGAGGGTTTCAGCTGCAGAATCCTATAGATTTGTGTTCTCTGCCTAGGAAAGCTATCACCAGCAGTTATAATGAGAGCAAAGCAATTAGTCTAGCTCTTTGATTTATTATCTTATACTGGGGCAAATGAGTTTTAAAATTGTATTTACTGATTACTTAGCCTAATTCTTGGAAATCTTTTTTTTTCCCCCCCTCCCCCCCTTCAGAGAAGAGAGAGAATGTATAAAGATTCCCAGAGAGATGGATGATGCTAAGGCCTTAGGAAAAGTCCTCTCCAAATACAAAGACACCTTCTACGTCCAAGTATTAGTGGCTTATTTTGCTACATATGTTTTGTATCCTTTTCCTGCTGATATAAAAGTTGTTTAGTTGCAATTAATGATGTTTTTCTCTGAAAAATTTGAAGGAGGGATGTAAACAAGCTTACTGGCTCTTAATCATTCGAGGATGAAGATTAAAAATGTAACTATTGGGTTGTCTTTAGGCTAGGTATTGAAATGCACAAGAATACTGAACTCTAAAGTACTTAGTCATTTTCTTGTGTATTCCAGTGCCTGCCTGCCTGTAAGAATGGACCAGACTGGCAGAAGGAAAGTGCGGTGTACATCTTCACTAGTAAATGCAGCTAGAACGTTGTTTTAAATCTACCAGTTTTGACGGTGTCCTTTTTGGAAATGGTTCTTAATATTTAACTTATAAACTATCTGGCTTTATAGAACATATCGGTTCAATTGTTTCAAATCATTTGTATGGATCTTGTGGAGATCTTAAAGAAAATCAAAATTAAGTACAGCCCCACATTCCTAAGATACTCAAACACTGCATCTATTACAGCTACTATAAAAAGAATGAGAATTTAAACTTGTATCTGGGGCATTTCTTAGAAGTATTTCAAGGCACTCCTTAATTCCTGTAATGCCTATTTTACACAAAGAATTGCTGGATCTCTTTATGTGAAGTTAACAAGTACAAGATATTTGGAGTTAAAGTACAGTCTAATTGTTAGTCCAAGCAGCAGTTTTCTTTTTGTTGGTAGTGATGCAGGATTCAGAATATATTAATTAGTAATGGTAATAAAAAAAATGCTTAGATAAAAGTGAACCTTCAATGGCTGTTCCACTTACAATTTTTAAAAAAGGATGGTGAAGGAGGTCTTCTCTAACTCAATTTGAGAGGTTTTAGTAACTCAAAACAGGGTTATTGAATGTCATTAATTCAGTAATGATTTATTTTACAGCTGATTCTATTCCAAAAAGCAGTTGTTCACAAATAACATTTTAAATGGATTCTGTACAAAAGGGAAATTAGACAACTGATTGGTTTTTTTAAACACTTGTTACCTTACATCTATCTTTGTCATTTCAACTAAACACCATGACGTCTGCTGCTCTAATAGTTAAATGTCATTGTTCTTAGATTAGTGACAGACTTTGGTCAACTAATGTGCATGCTGTGATGTTTATCTCAACCCTTGAAATATGCTTAGAAAGCAATTGTACACTTTGTTCATTTACTCTGAGTTTGATACTATATGTTTGTCTTGTTGTTCTGATCAGTCACACACAGTTAATATCAGGATGGCACTTTAAAATATGATTGATACTATATTTTTTTACAAGTTCCCTTAACAGGGATTTAAGCACTTTGCCCCCAATCATCATACTAGGGAACCATGTGTATGCTGGAGCAGATCTCCCTCCCATGTCTTATGGAAGAGAAGATCTTGCTCCATAGGGGGGTCATTAGTCAGACCTCCCTTGCTTGAGCCAGACATGGGCCTTTATGAAAAGGCAATACCAAAAGAGGTCCAGCAACCTCCCTTGTCACTAGATGGGGCAGTAGCACTTGCACCTGACACCTTCAATGCATTCTAGTACCTGCAGACCTGGCTCTCTGAGGCCCTGTGCATTGAAATCTCAGTGACCCAGGAAAAGGTCATTAAGATCTTTGACATCCTGAACTCCTCAGCCCCAGCCAGGATTGCCCTCCCTATCAGTGAGGGCACACTTGAACTCGAGAAGGGCATAATCTTCACCTTCGGCAGACCCCAACCACTCTTGCTCCCTCATCTTCAAGGAGCAAAAAAGAGGAGCCACAAAAGAGCTTTGAAAATCTATATGCCCACTGTAACTGTGATATCAGTAGTACAGGAAAAATCCAGGTCTGCAAAGGGCACCCCAGAAAAGACCATTTTAAAAATGGACCTTTTTTGGTGTTAGACTGATTCCTCAGCATCGCTACTAAGCTCTGTGTTCTAAAGTAAAATAGGTTTTGTTCAAAATATAATTTTGTGACATGAGAGCAATGCTCGCACAGGATAATAAGAAGGAACTCTGAGAGCTCATGAAGGAGGGTCAAATGGTCTCAAAGATTTGCTTACGAGTAGCCACGGTTGTATCGGACACTGCCATCACCATGAGATGGCCTTTGGTTTCCAGTGTTCGGCATTTCCAAGAAGTGTAATGCATCGTAGAGGACCTGCCCTTCATAGGGATGGAGCTCTTCAGCAGTCAAACAGCTGAAGTGCTCTACTCCTTTAAGGATTTTAGATCCCTGTTGTGATCCCTCGCGGAATGCACCCCAGTCCCCTATTGTAATCGTACATATATCGTCCCCAAAAGAGAGAGCTCCCTTCTACTCCGTACTTAATAATTGGAGTACCTCTGTGAAAGGCCCTGAGATTCAAGGAGAGACACTGGAACCAAGTTAGAGCCTACCCTGACCTTCAGAAGCCACCTTGTTCTTCTCACCAGGTGTGGGTTGTGATTACAGTTGACCAGTGGGTGCTAGGCATCATCAGCCCTGGCTACTCTAACCATTTCCTTGCCTTTCCCCCCATGTAGTCCTCCTTCCCTGTCTTTTCAGAAACCTTTCTTATGAGAACCTACTCCAAACAGGAGTAGCCTCGTTGCTTTGTCTAGAAGTCATAAAAGAGGTACTGCAGGAATACGGGGAGATGTTCTGGTATTTCTTTATTCTGAAGAAAGGGGGAATCTGGTATTTCCTTATTCTTTGTCCTATCCTAGAGCTGAGGAGATTGAATGAAAATGACACAGATTCAGTATGGTAACACTTGCCTCCATCATTCCATCTCTTCAGACTCAATAGAGGCTTGTAACTCTCGACTTACAGTACTCCCACTTCCGCATAGCCATCTACCCGGCCCACAGGAAGTACCTGAAATTCATAGTGGGGCCCAGCCATTACTAGTACAAGCAGTGAGCCTTCACAAAATGCTTAGTTGTGGCTGCAAACCGAAGAAGTATCAATGTCTACCTGACCCCAACAATAGATGTCAACAAGCCTGAAATGTGCCTTCTACCTGTTTTGCCTAAGTGCGCTTCCGTGTGAACTAAGAAGAATCGTCCTTCCCCTATCACTAATATTAGTGTTCATAGGTTCATCATCAGTTCCGGTCAGTGAGGGCTTTCCTTCCAGAGGACAGAGTCCTATCATTGTAGTAATTTTTAAACAGAATAAAATCAAACCTGACTATGATGGTACAGACTTGCCTTGGAATTGTATACCACATTGGCAAGTGCTTGTGACAGCGCTTTCCAGACTTTCACTTGTGGCCCCTTCAACTTTGGCTCCAGTTAGCCTGCTGCTCGATAAGACATCAGATGAACAAGGTTGTAGTCCCACCTCATATCAACACGGAGCTGAATTGGTGGCAAGACCCCCCAAGAACTTTTTTTCCTCTACTTCTAGGCAGCAACTCCCAGTTCCTATGGAACTGAGTTTGAATTGACACTTCAAGCAAATTAATACTGGACAAGGGAGTCCACCACTCTGACTCACTGTTGCTTTCAGATTCATGCCTACATGGCATCAGTTACTCTAAGTTTACATTTGGATGGCTTCCTTAACAACTGAGAGGACTAAAAATACACCTTTTTAGAAAGTGGGGGGGAAGCTGAGTGAGCTTCTGCACAAGTTGAACATGTCTTGATGACCACATAAATAAATACTTTAATTTAATCTGGACTATACGTTTGACATCCCTTATCTAGTTTATGTAGTGAGAAGTATGTAGTCCTTAACATGGACCTCTAGGATGAAGAGGTTTTTAAAAGGGAAGAAATTTAGGGTAGGAAGGCGATCTCATGGCTGTCTGATATTACCCTTGGTTTGTGTGCAAACTTGTCACTCTTTAAAATTAAGTCCATACAATGGATTATTGTATTAGATTTTAACTTTTGAAGACTTGGTTTCAAATTCTGGTGTATGTCCCAAACAAATATGGGTTTGTCTTATCCTAGTACCAACACCCATAAAACCTTCACAATGTTTAGGATGTTTTGGTAACTTCTGGGGGGGAAAAAAAAACACTCTGCAGCTGAAACAGAAGTTAAAGGGTTGGGCAGGAATGACTAGGTGAAAAGTCTATGGCCAGTGTTATGTGAAAGGTCAGACTAGATTATCCTAGTGGTCCCTTCTGCTCTTAAAATCTAAGAAAAGTGGTGTGAGGCTGAAATGGTATGTGTATGCTGCGGGTGAAGAATGAGATTTTGGTACTGGTTATATAGTACTTATTTGTACTTTACCTTATCAAAGTGGTTTCAGTTGTCCCATCTCTCCAATGAACATTAAACCTAAATCTGAAAGAAGAAAACAGTTTGCACTGACTTAACTAAAAGTGTCTTTGCAAAAAAGATTGTTAAATTGGTGCAAGTTTATGTGGGCAAGGCCTTAAAAACTCATACATTAATGCAGTGCTCCCCAAATATCTCTTGTAAACTGATTATGCCAACAGTAGTATTTTGAAGATATACATATTTCTAGTGTTCAGCTTGTAAGTTGGTAAATACCATGATCACTTTTAAAATGAAGAATGTAAAAGTGCTAAGTAATGCGATGTTCTATCCTTAACTGAGAAGCACTCAGCTTGCAAACATTTGCTATACCTGGCTCTATATTTCTCAGTATCCTCTCAGGGTTTCTTTATCCGTTCCCATTAGCCTTATTTCTTGTCTGTCTGGTAAGTATGTATTCCTCCCTCCCCTTCCCCCAATTGGCATTTGGGATGGCTGCGGTTGTGGTCAAGCAGGGTTTAGGAGCATGCTGCCTCTGTATCACTCTTAATCCCTGTAGTTTAACCCCCTGAGGTGTTGGTGAGGCGGTTTTAGCACCGAGGCTGTGTCTACATTGGCAATTAAATGACACAACTTTTTTGTCTTTGAGGTGTTAAATTCCCCCCCCCCCCACAACAACAACAAAAAAGACAAAAGTTTTGCTGCAACAAGTGCCAGTGTGAACATTGTTGGCAGGAGCACTCTCCTGCTGACAACGCAAACACCGCTTGTTGGGGTGGAAGCTTTTTGTCTGCAGGAGAGCTGACAAACAGAGCCTACGCTGCCCGACTTAGCCGCACGGCTGTAGTGGCATGCCAGTAGCGACACAGCTGTGTCACTAAAAGCGGTGTAGTGTAGACAAGCCCTGATTAAGTCCAATGAGGCAATTGGAGTATTATCGCAGACTTCAGTCAGCATTGTTGAGCTGATAGAGCCTCGCTTCTAAAGTGCTCAGCCAGACTTCATTGGTGTTAGCTGTTTGGGCCAGGGACTGAGCAGTTACGAAAATCTGGCCCCAGTTGTTGACTCATGCTGAAAACTGCCTATAAAATACATCATAAAATTCAGACCGCTAATTATTTAGGTCTGTGTATTTATTACATTACATTACAAAATCAGAGGGATACTGTGTACACAACAAAACCACTATGCTTACAAAAAATACTCCCCCCCCCCCAATTTTTTTTTCCAGTTCCTATTGGTAACACAACAGTGTTAGCTGAAACGGTTTTTTAAACCACTGAGTTTTGTGGCTTAAACAGAGGTTCTTGAATGGTCTTGACAGGCTTCAAAAGGTGTCGTGTCTTGTCCTGACCTCTTCTGCCAAAAAGATGATGGTCCTCAAGGGCTTAGGATAGAGTTAGTCAAGTAGATCTAGACTTGAGGTGTCTAGAGCTAGATCTCGTTGAGGTGATGGGTTTTCACAATTGAGGAATCTGAATCTATTTAGAATACAATTAAAAGGCTTTTTTATTGTTACTATTCAAAGCCTTCTTAAACTGAGTGGTGGTAACTGTTCTCATTTAGCATTTTTGGAATAGAAAGTAATCTTGTTACATCTATAATGAATGTCAAGATGGATGTAAACCAATGCATCTTTTTGCCTAAATCAGTGGTTCTCAAACTTTTTTTCGTGGACCACTTGAAAATTGCTGAGGATCTTGGCGGACCACTTAATGATCTTTCCAAATGTTGTTTGTACCGTTAGCTAACTGTGTTCAAGCGCTTTGGATAAAAGCACTATATTAAAAAAAACCCGTAATAATAATTAACTATCCCTCTTGCTTGCATATTATCTCCACACATAGCTCTGCGTTAAGATGCTAAACAAATCTATGAGTCAACTAGAAATAGTCATGCTTGTTGCAAATATTAATACAATATTTTCTGATACTGGAAAGGAGAGTAAAAGGCATTCATCCAGGTTTATGAAATTTCTCTGAGATGTCAACTCTTAATTTGATTAATACTTCACACATAGAACAGTAAAAATCAGTAATAAAGTAACACAGCAAAACAATAAACAAACAAGTGACACTGAAAATATGAAGGGAAGTAAAACATCAAGTGGTTGGTCATGGGTATTTTAAATGAGTGTTTAAGACCCACGCTGTGCAAATGCACCAGAGCCTTGTAGAAACAGGCAGAGATCTCCTGGTTTCACATTGTGTATGTCACCAACTCAGAAACTCACAGTGGACTCATGGAGTTTTTACAAGCCCTGGAGCACATTAACACATGGCTTGGAGTTTGCAGACAGATCCCTGCTTCAAAGAGCTTGCAAATAAGGTCTTTATCCTACAAAACACCTAGCAGCACCCCCACTAAACCTAGTGCTGCTTGCTACTTAAGAGTCAATGGAAGTACTCTGAAGAGCCAGAACTATACCAGTAACAAAGATCTGGCCTTAATGGTTTCCATACCTCTCCCCAAATGTAATGAAAATCACTTGTCTGGACAAGTGATTTCCATTAAGTTTTTTTAGCAGTAGTTTGGGGAGAGCTGTCTCTCTCCTGCTGCGGCATCCCCCAGCTGGGCTGGGAAGGAGGAGGTTGTCTCTCCCCCACCATGGAGCTAAGGCGGGGAAGGAGGGCTGTCTCTCCCCAGCAGCCATAGTACTGGAGCTGGGGAAAGTCGCCTCTTTCTCTGGCCACCACAGCTCTGCACGTCCCAAATTCCCTCCCCCTCATCCCACTGCCCCCCCCCCAACTACCCCATATTCCCCCCAAGGCCACCACCTCACCTTACATGTGCGTCTTCTCCAGGGTCCAGGCAGCTAATTAGTGGAGCTGTGAGCTTGTGCGACTCCACTAATTAGGTGGGTGGCCCTTCATTCTCTCATGTGCAGCTGCCCAGGTGCGCACCTTAGAGGGAACTATCTGCGGACCACCTGAATGGAGCTCGTCCATGGATCACAGTGGCCTAAGCAAAGCAGTTATAGAAAATATTATAACGATAGGTGTTGTATGTGTATATGTAGGAGTGGCTAACACAGACAATTAAAGGAGAACCCTGTAAAGCAGCCGAAATGGATAGCTGTATGGAGCCAGGCCCTTTACTGCTAATGAAATCAGCAGGGATTAGAGATTGTTGTACAAATTGCAAAGAATTTCTTCTCACTTTTTTTTTTCCCACTGGCAGTGTTCTGGACTTGGAGCCTCTTTCTGTTATATGCTTTCATATTTAGTTGGACGGCCAGTTGTGTACAGATATTTAACAGAGAAAGCAGTGAAATGGTCAGAACAGGTAAAGTTGCTTTTGGTAAACATTCATGCTGATTATATAAAATGTGAATTGAAGAAGATGGAATCATAAAGGTTTTGATGTTCACAATAAACCTAATAAGAAATGGCTGATTCTGCTATCATTACTCACACCTAGTACCTCACTCCAAGTGTATTTTCCTTAAAGCAAATGGTGCAACTCCTTGAGTGTACAGTACTACTGTACTTGGTATGAATAAGCATGGCAGAATCTGGCCCAAAGCACATTTATGGAATGAGGTTGAAAGCAAATTTAGCATTAAGGAGGTTCAGCAAATACAATTAAATATGTAGTCTTTCTAACATATTTAAACTCTTTCATATAAGGAATCAGCTTAATATTTAAAAATTAAACTGTTCTCTTAAATTTGAGTTCATAATTAATCTAACTGCAGTAACCCTCTTATTTCAGATTTTTAAAAACATGACTTTTTTAATGTTACAACAGTAAACACCCTCTTGGATGAATTTCACTGGAAGAGATTTTCTTGATGAACAAAACCATACTCTTTACTTTCTGTGCCCAATGTTCTATTCTTAAACAAACTTTAAAGCCAACTTTTCTGGTAATTGTGGATCAGGAATAACTATTTTACAAACCTTTGTTTTGGATGTATAGTTCATTTAACATTTTTTTTTTTTTAAACCTGTTTCTCCGTAGCCAGGCAAACTGTACCTGATCTGTTTTGGCAGGAATCACATTAAGCTGTTATCACTATTTGTGTATATAGGGTCTCTAGTCCCACTTACATGACTATTCAACTATGGGAGTGGGATTTGATTACAATGTAGTTGTCCCATTACTCTTCCAACACAACTGGTTCTGCAGTGTAGATGAAACCGAGACAGTTTTAAGAATTGTGCTAAAGCCTGGGATATATTCCAATTAAGTGAAAACATTAAGCACTTGCTATCTAGAATCTATCTGTGCTAGTAAAGCTACATACATGAACAGCTCAAAACCATGTTATAAGCATGTTGAGAAGCAGTTTCTAAATCAGATAACATATCTTGGTTCTAGGCCCACAGGTAAGATCAAACAGTGTTATAGTTTAAGGCTTCACTCCTCTTGTTTTTCACCAGGATAAAAAGTGTATTTTTAACATGGTGTTGACAAGACAATTCGTAGTTATTAGTTTTAATGTTAGCTAGTCAGAGTAGGCCTTAGGCTTCCCTTGCTAACTCATGTTCAAATGCACCTCATTCCTTATGTAGACACATCTACTATGTCTAACCTTGGTGTATAAACATAGTAAAACCTCAAGTCTGGATAAGGTTTTCAAATATGTGGTGTGAAAGGGCATCTGGATCTAAGTTTATACATTTTGCTGTTCTATCTGATGTAGCTGCACAAACAAAGACCAATAGTTGCTCTTTGGTGAACTACTTTTCCTTGTTTAAAGAGTGAGTTGATTTAGTTCACTGAGTAGATATAATATAATGTCTAACTCCCATCCCAAAAGTCAGAATTTCTAAGCTAACTTCAGCACTATATTTAACAAATGTTTTTCCTGACCCTCCTCACAAGCTCCAATCCAGAACTTGTTTAAATATATTGTCTATTTTTTTGCGTTTGTTTCCACTAAAGAAATCTATATAAACTTGTTAGCTAATAACTAGACTGCAGATGCACTGTATCTCAATAAGAGCAGCCTTATTGAATAATACATGTGTTTTTCCAAGACAGGGATTTTACTGAATTTTTTCTAATTCTGTGGCAGGTTGAACGACACAGAGAACACCTCATTAACTACATAATATTTTTGAGAATAACGCCTTTTCTTCCTAATTGGTTTATCAATATTACATCTCCTGTAATAAATGTACCACTGAAAGTATTTTTCATTGGTACTTTTCTAGGTAAGAATTTTGGTTAATAAATTAAAGTGTTTTAAGGACCCCATTGTTCCCCCCTCCTGCCCCTTCAGAGAATCATTTAGTGTATATCCGCATCTACTGGTCAACTGAATGATTACATGACTACACTATTTCTTTTATTTGTTTCTCTATGGAGCTGATCATCATAATATGTGAGGGCCTCACTTCTTACTCCAGTAGTGTTCCCATTTTACAGTTGGGGAAAATGAGACCGAAGTTCAATTACTTGTCCAAAATTACATGGCATATCTGTGTGCTTCAGCAGTGTCCTTTGTTCCATTTTGTGCTTTTTTTTTCCTTTGAAGTAGAATGACTGGTTTTTTTTTATTGAAAAGGGAAACTCAGATTTACTTCATGTTCTTTATGCAAAATTGTTTTGCCTCAGAATCTCTGTTTTCACATGAAGGGCTTGTTTTTCTCCCATTTGTTTACCATTGTCATTTTTCTTGAACGGATTAACTTCCTAATGATATTCAAAAAATGTTTTGAATAGGCTTCAGTTTGCATTTTGTTACAAATATTTTTCACATGGTCAGTTAATGAGTTATTCATATACTATTAACTGTATTGAAAGCCGTATAGTCTAGCGGATGAGACACTGGATTAGCACTCAGGAGACCTTGGTTCAATTCCTAGCCCTGCCATTGGAGTGCTGGGTGATCTTGGGAAAGTAAGTGCACCATTTCCCCATCTGTAAAATGCAGATGATAATACTGACGTGCTTTGAGATCTATAAAAGAGCTAGGTGGTATTATTATTTATTATGTCTTGACGGAACCTGAAAGAAAGTGGTAACTAAATTAATCTTACAGGATGGGAATTGTCTCTATCTTGGTGAACAAGTGAATTATTTTCCCCTTAAAAAAACCAACCCTATGATGTCAAAATACATCTATTCATTGGTATGCCTATTAGATTAGGTGCTTTGAGAGGTTTCGGAAACTCCATCTTTTCCTTGTCACAAGAAAATTATATTTTTCCAACCTTCTAGTTTTATTGAGCTGCATAGTTAAAAATACAAACAAAGATTATCTACTTAGCACTTATTTTATTTTATTATTAGTCACTAACTATGTAGGGAAAAACAGCATGTAATTTAACAAGACTGTACTATGGTGTTGAGACTTAAATATAAGAATCTGTTTGTAATAAAGCTTACTAAGTAATATGCTTTTTTGAAGGGCATTGTCTTTTAAAATTTAGAATGAATAGAAATAGTATGAATGGGAACTGTAAGGTGTTCTTAGTTTGGGCTTTTAGGATATAGTCTGTTGTGGTAATTTAGGAAGGTCCCACTCTTGTAAAGAAAAGGACTACTCATGGTAATAAAGTTAACCACATGCATAAATTATTAGCTATCCAAACTGAAATCTCAGTTTGGGTAAACTTGCTCAGTTTTTTCCCTGTGCTTCAATGGAACTACATCTTATATTTCCCTCTTTATAAATGGTGACCCTTCAAAAGTTGCTCTCTGACTTCTTGTGTACCAGCATATGTTCTTGTCTTTTTTTATTATGAATGGGTAGTTAAGTGTCTTTGTTTGGAAATAGTATGTAGTATTTGATTTCATAATGGATTACTAAGAAAAATCCATGCAGAAATGTGTCATTAGAAACAAAATTAGACATGTTAAACTGTTGTTTTTGGTCTAATCCCCATGTGCTACTTAGTCTTTGTGTATGCAAACTAAAAAGTCAGTACAATATACATCGCAGAAAAAGAATGTACACTGCCTCTTTAGATTATATTACAAAGGTCTAGGTGCTATAGAAAAATGGTGTGTGTATGTATGTTTTTCTATATGATACTGTACTTGTTATGAACTGTATTTTTATTAAGTTCTGGACTTTGTTGCCTTAAACTGTTTCCAACAAAGTTCTAAGGTGGAGAGCATTTGCTTGCCTTAAAAAAAAAAATTGAAAAGTAACGTGTGCTTTTATTGTTTTAGTTCTCTTTCACTGATTCTTTGTTTTATCTCTGTACACATAGGTGTTGCACCACCATCTTTTGTAGCAATTAAGGCGGGAACAACACTGTACCAGCTTACAACAGCAGGGGAAGCAGTTTCCTGGAACTCTGTATTTGTTCTCATGATTCTAGCTATTCTCTCTATTCTGCCAGCTGTCTTCCAGAAGAAGCTTAAACAAAAGTTTGAATAAAGAGCACATTGGATCTAAATTTCCCATAATTCATCTCAGGATCAGTACTTCTGATGGTCATATGTTTGTTTTTTATCAGATCTTCAGCAATGTAAAAAAAAGGGAGACTTGTAAGGGATAAGAACTTCCTTATTTCTTTAAAGGAGCACATTTTACTGTCTGAAATTCAAGGAACTGTGTTCAGAAATACTCTGTATATACCTTTGTAGCCCAAATCATCAGTGTTTTATTCTTTGAAAGCAAGAGGAGGGAACTCAAAACACAGAAGATGAGTTAACTTTTTGCTCTGCTTCATATATGTGGCAGAAAGGCAAAATTGGATAGCTTAAAATGCAACCTTCAGATATGGGTTTCTAAAAGGTCAAATAACTTTTGATTGGTCAATGTAGTTTGTAGCATTCTACATGACTCTGAAGACTTGCATGTAACTTAATGGTTTGCTCTGAATAATTTTCTCTTCATTCTGATTTTCCCCTTTCATCTACTTTTGTCCTTACTGGTCCCAGAATAATGTAAAGTACAATGGCACTCACTTGCAAAACATAAGGCTTCTCTCTTGGAGTAGTAAGTTAAATTCCAGTGATGTAAAACTGCAGGAGGCTAAACTGCTTTCTTCTTTCTCTTCATTAATGTTGTCTCAGTTTAAATACTTGAACTGCTTTAACTGGATTAACAAATTCAGTCAAATCATTCCCATATTGTAGATTTTATTTTTGGAGAGCAGGTCAGAATTTTATCTTGGCTTGTTGATTAACTCTGAAGTTTTTAATTCTTGTTTAGACTGATTTTTATTTGTCTAGTTTTGCCAGTATTTCAGATGCATAGACTTATCCTGCCAATTTAAGATAATTACCAGATTTTGTTATACAATATTTTTCAGTCCTTAAATGATTAAAGCAAATAGAGTAATTATAAGCGACTTACAATTCTTAGGATATATTACTTGAGAATTTGGGATGGAGGGGAGGGAATCTTGGTCTTGGCAATAGTAACCTGTTACCATTACAACTCATCTGGCTAAAAAGTTTTATCAGGTATGCAAATTATTACAAAATTCTTGTTTATCTGAAATATTGCCATGTAAAGCTCAGTTCATCATGTAATAAAAATCTTACACTTTATACATAACCTAGAAGGCTGCATTCTGTGTTCTGATTGGTGGGTAATTGGTAGTGTTTTATCATCCACTAAGGTATACAATACCTTCTCTTCAATAGTTATCACTACTGCTGTCAGTTTGTTGCATTCTCAGTGGGCCCTTTAAAATATAAGCTCCCAATTCAACATGATACTTAAGCATGTGCCTAAGTATGTGAGTAAGTCCCACAGAAGTCAGCATCTGCATGCTTTAAAGTTAGGCACTGCCTAAGTATCTGTCTGAATCAGGTCCTGACTCATCAGTACCTGCTTTGCAGTGCTCAGATTTCTGAGGAATTACTCAGCTGAAATTTTGTACAGTGTTTTCTCATCCTGAAAACATGGAACATTTTAGATATAAGAGAACAGTACTATAAATGGGATAATATGAAAGGTACTGGTACCTTCTTTTGTAACATAATGGGGATTGAGTCATTCATTTTATCACAGTATTATGTGTAAATACATAGGAAATATATTAATTGCCTACACTATTTTTGTCATCTGTTTTTCTGTTATGTAAACTAACTTTTCAATGCCTATTGAATTTTTCATTCAGATGTGGACTGCACAATAAACTGGTGGTTTTGTGTTGCTAACTAAAACATCAATGTTTTATCACTTGTTTACAAGTTTCTTTGTAAAATACAGCTTTGGGTATTTATGGGTTTAGAATTTTTAGTCTAAAAATGTACTTTAGTTTTAAAGGTTGATAATGTTCTATGACCTTGGATCCACAGTCTGAACAGTGAGACTTCTTCCTACTGTAGTGTTAACCTCAGTCAGAAAAAAAGTCACTCTTTAGAGATGGTTCAGCACCACTGCTAGTCCAGTGGCATCTCTAAACATTTCTTTGTGTCCTGCCTGACATAGGTCAGTATAGATGTTACTTTTAGGTTTCATGTACACTATCAAACTGCAGTTTGAGGGACTCTTGTCATAGAAGCGTCTGAAATATGTTTCAAATCCTTATGAATCATGCTAGAGCCTTGGATTTTACAGGGTAGTCACAATTCACTGTGTAGATAGGACTAAGCTATGTTATGAAGTTAAAACTGCTCCAACCATGTTCTAATTGGCTTCCCAGCACAGTAGCTTTTTATATCAAAGAAAGGACCTTACCTTACAGTTCTCTTCTTTTGCAAAAACATAATTGGCTTCTAGTCAACTGTTCCATATATATCTTCAGTGGATGCCAAGAGAAATTCCTTGAACAGTCCCTCATCCCTGGGAACTACTTCAGGGTATCTGAATACTACAGGCATTAGAATGAAAAGAATGTGGGGTAAGGCCTAGTTATGGAACACTTGCAATGCCGTTTCACTGGAAGGAAATTCAGCAAGTGATTAAGAGGTAGGCACAGCTTTCTAACAGGAAAACAGTGTCTGTCATGAAGCAAGTGGGGAGGTAGAAGAAGATAAAAAAATGTAGCTCCTTTGAAATATCAAGGCATTTTGAACTGTTAGGTAACCTGTTCTCTTTGGAGTTGTAAACAATATTTTCCAGACACCATTACTAAATGTCTTTTTTGCATTTGATAATAAAACAAAACTATACAAACTTGTAATGACTTCTTTCTTTTGTGTGCACTATCTTCACCTTTTTTCTGAACATACAGTAAGTTTTTAGCTGAATCTATTTATAAATAGTTGAAGTGTTCTGAAATAGTTTTTACAGGCACTTAGAATTATTAAGCCAACTTCAATGCACTGGCTATTCTCCTTGCAGAATAGATTTAGTTTGTTTGTTTGTGGTGTCAGAGCAAAGTAAGAAAACATGGCATTTTGCCATGTCTGAGGATTTTAATATTTTGCACAAACAATCCTAATGACTAATTATGGAGTACTGTCATGATGCTGCTCAGACTAAGACAATTGCCATATCTAGGGATTTAGGATGATACAAATCAGACACTGATGACCAGATGATGAGATCATCTGTGCTGATCACTTATTTTATATTTTCAATGGATTATTGATGAAAGACCCAGAAGTATTTTAAGTTTTGAAAGTTAAACATCACTCATAGTCTTCAAAGTTAATGATGGATCCATATGTCCAATCTACAGAATGCTGTCCTGTAGCAGTGGGATTGTTCTTACATATTAAAAGGACCTAATAGGCTTTTTATCATAAAATTACAATAGAAAATAAGGAAAGTGTTTTTCCTTTAAAATACCACTGACTGGACTATCCTATTAAGCAGAGTAAAACACTTCTTTAATTTTTTGAGCTTTTCAAACTCAGTTTGCAATCCTGTTTTGGTTGGTCTGTGCTGGTAAATGGTATATGAAATAGATGGATATTCACTATTGTAAGATAAACTAAAATAGAATTCACCTTAGGACAATTTTGGAAATCCCTCATCCTATGGTTTGCAATGGCACCTATGTGTTCTCAGCCTGTCTGCCTTAATGATACCCAGCCTTTTACTAGGCGATAAGGCTGTATCAAGCTGGCAGGCCTACTGGCAGCTGGGGGTTATACCAACCCCATTCAGTGAATGGAAATACTGAACGAGAGGTTTTCTTGATGCACCTTGGAAAATTATTTTTAACATTAGTAAATCGCTTTTAAACTATGTGGAATATTATGCATTTTGTAAATGGTGCTATGCAAGAGTTAAGTTCTATTTTTAATGTCTTTGCAGCACTGTGATTATGCTGTGGAAATACTAACAAGTACAATTCTAGCACAGCTTCATGGCGGGTGATATCTAAGATATATGGGTACAGTGAGGCTCACTAATATGGCCAAAAACCCATTATGTATAGTTTACTAGGATTTAAAAAGGAAGCAGCTGGATATTTCTAACTCTTCTGGATCCACCAAAACAGAATTGACCTGAAAAGTTGTAATCTGTAGGAGAAAGTTGTTCAGAGTTTGTCTAGTTTTTAAACTCCTCTATGTTGTAGCACCTATCTTTCCCCCCCAAAAAATTCATTGCTATAATTTCTTAGCAGCTACCACCACTGTACTAATGTTAATGTGTTCCCTATGCAGGCTCTAGTATTGCTTTCTACATACACATTTTGTACTTTGGCAAAGTAGTGAAAGTCCACCTTTACCTAGCGAAGTAAAATCTCCACTCTAGGAAGATCAAAATCAGAAAGATTTGCTTTTGAGCTGTATATATACAAGATTAACCTGATTTCATTCCAACAGCTCTCAGGTGTAGTTGGGCCTCAGCACATGTGGCACTTCTGCAAGTGACAGAACGAGCTGAAGTTCACAACTATGGATATGCCTTTACTGCAGTCACCCCTGTCCCCCTTTTCTTCACACATCCATCAACCTCTCAAGTTCAGTAGTGCATAGAAACTTGAGGTATATTTACACTGCAAATTAAGGCAATTTGCAGTGCAGGCAGGCATACCTACAGTAGCTTTAAGCTAGTGACCATGGCTAATAATAGCACTGAAGCCACATGACTCCTGATCATCAACCAGAGTATGTACCTGGAGGGCTAGTACAGGCCAGCTAGCTCTTGCTGCCATATCCTCACTATAACTTGCACCAGCTAGATGAAAGCTAATGTGGGTATGTCTATCAGTGCTGCAATTAAACAATGTTTAGTATAGATGTGCCCTAGGGGTAGCTGGAGGTGTGGATTAGAGCCTGGGCTCCACTTTCACTCAGACTCGTAACTTACCCACTTTGCAGTGATGATGCAAGATAAATTGCATTATATTTCACCTATACCTCAGACACTCACCTGGAAGCCAGTTTTGCTGTGTATTGATCATAGAATCATAGGGTTAGAAGGGACTGTAAAGGTCATCTAGTCTAGCCCCATGCCAATATGCAGGATTTGTTACAGCTAAACCATCCAAGACAGATGGCTCTTCAGCCTCCTTTTGAAAACCTCCAGTGAAGAAGCTTCCACAACCTCCCTAGGCAGTCTGTTCCATTGTCCTACAGTTCTTACAGTTAGGAAGTTTTTCTTGAGATTCAACCTAAATCTGCTATGTTGTAGTTTGAACCCACTGCCTCTTGTCCTGCCCTCTGTGGCAAGAGAGCGCAACTTTTCTCCATCTTTTTTATGGCAGCCCTTCAAGTAATTGAAGACTGCTATCATGTCCCCCCTTACTCTCCTCCCTTACAAACTAAACATACCTAGTTCCTTACTTCATGTTGTATTTCAAGATTTGTGGGAAGGTGTTATATGTGAAATTTCTTTATCTCCTTATATGTACTAGATTTCTGGTTTGTGGGTTTAGAATTTAGTATTTTTAATATAACTATAATTTAGTTACTAAATAGAGTTTCTTTAATATTGTTCATTACTTTCAATTCTACAGTTAAACAATTAGAAAAAGAGAAAGGAGAAAACCTAAATTTCACTAAAATGTCCAGAGAGCCCTGTAGGGAAGAGTGCGCTCTGGATAAGAGTGAGGGAACAGTTTATTAGTAGCTCAGACCAACAACTTCTTTACAGAGCTATCCAGTGTTCAGATGCTGGCAATTCTGAATGCACAAAGCCCAACATAAGCAGCTGGGTTCTGTTTCTGTTAGGGTATGTCTACACTGCAATATAAACCCAGAGCCTAAGCCCCCTTCCGTTTACACACAAATCATGCTAACCCAGGGTGTGGTCCCAGGATCTCATGGGGTGAAGGGCCTGAGTAAAACCAGGATACAGGGTACAAGTTCCATTGCTTTGCAGCATAGATGCAGTCACCCTGGATGTGTCCTCTGAGAGTTTGTCAAAAGTATCCCACAATCCCATGGGCTGACTTCCTTTATCCTCTGGACAGTCAAGTTTTCCCATTCTGCACCATGAACAAAGGGCTAGAGCAGCTACATTTTGGGGCAGTGCTAGGAAGTCTGGGATATGGGTGGTTGGACATGGTTTTGGACAATGCAATGTAGATGCTGGAGCCCCAGGTTGAGACCCAGGGTTCAACAATTCCTAACCTAGGGTTACAAATGGGTTAACAAAATCAAAGCTTGCTAACTCCAGTTCTACTCACCCGGCAGACTCAGATTATTTCCAAGTACTTTTTTAGACACTCTAATAATTAGTCTACTATAGCCTTAATGTATGTAATAAGCCACTGGGCCCATCAGACATAAAGATCATTCACTGAGCCAAGATGAAGATTTATCAAAGACATTGTTCAGTCTTGAAAACCTTTTCTGGGAGCTTGGAGAGGAGGGGGGAATAAATTTTCTTCTGAGCTTGAATTATCAGACATTTTTCTTTCTCAAATCTTGATGACTGAATCCTTAGCACTTGTGTGTGTTTGATTAGTTTAAATTCTAAAATAACTGTCTTTACTATTTTGAGAAAAAATAAATTAGTTTAGCTAATAGTTGCAAGTATGTGGGATGTCTTGAATGCTGAACATTTCACAAACGTTTTGAGCACATTAATGTGTTTCAGGTGTACAGTTCACAATAATTTTTAAAATAACCCTTTCAATTTTCCTTAACTCTCAATATGAATAAAAATGTTTTAATGGAAGGGAAAAATAAGGGGAAATGGATAGTTCCTGGGATACAAATACTTCCCTGCAGGGCTGAAAACCCAAAAGAGTTGTGGTAGAGTATGAGCTATTAAATGGAACTGACTTTAACTTTTTCACACTGAATGAAGTATAAAACAGACAGCCTAAATGGTGAAATTAATAAAGCAGATAGATTATTAAAACTGAATTTTAAAACTAAGGTATAAATAGAATTAAAACATTTTTGAATTACTTATCTCAATAACATCTCTTAAACCAGGGTACCTAAAATCTAATGCAAATATAATACTCTTATCTGCATCCTTGATGATGTGTACCAGATTTGTGTTGGGCTATGGTGAATAACTCTAACATTTTAGGTTTTTCTTTTTAAACAGAGCCTCCCCCACAAAAAAGAAATCACGTTTTTAAAACCACATTGAAAGTGCTGACATGGCATCCTTGACCCAGAACATTGCACCTCTTTTAAATCTCCTGTCTTCACTTATATTATTTAATTGTGGTCCTATACAGTGGTAAACAAATGTATACTATTTAGCAGTACAGGAAGTTTTTCTTTCCTTCTTTTGTCTTAGTACTTACTTCATTCTAATGTATGGTAACAATTTATATAAAATAAAAATAACTATTTTAATAAGGATTGTGAGGGAACTGTGGTGTGGAAAGTGGCTAGGTGAAGGTGGCTACAGCAGTATTTTTAATTGGGAGCATGTAATTACCATGCTCCCTCTCCCCACAAAACCCCTCCACAACTATCTGTAAATGGGGCAAGCCAAAAAGAATGATTTTACTTAGTTGTATTTTTTAATAGGCTGCACACCAGAAATAATAATAGGCTTAAATCTGCAGTTCATTGCACACACCAAATTCCAGTTGACCACAGTGGGAGTTATGTATACAAAAGGGCTATGGTATCTGGCTGCACAGAAGAGCAGCATCAATAAACTAGTGAGTTTATGGAGGTGAGGGGAATCAGTCAGGGATCAGATTTACATTTCAAGCTTCAAAGGGGATAGTATGCTGCAGATAAGTTAAAAAGTGGGGTAATACCTAGGGTAGTGCTAATGTTTTAACGTAAATTTTTGCATGATATTTTATTTTCATGATAGCATTTAAAGAAAATATAAAACCAGTGAATCCACTTTGCTTCATGGCACCTGCATATACAAGGTGGCTTGGATGATGCATTGATATGCCACCCTGGTGCACTTCAGGAAGTACTCAAGCCATTCTGGTGAAATGGAGATGCCTGTAAACATGGAATACTAGACACTGCAGTACTGATGTCATGAAACACCATAATGATTCATTTGGAGACATTAACGTGCATGTTTCAATGCTGTTACTGCCCATTGACAACTTGAGACTGGTTTTGCGTATTATGCTTAACATGCATTGACAGCTTATGCTGAAGCAGCGCTGGAGCGGAGGAATGTGAATACTTCACTATACATAGAGCCATTCAAGGGATAATATAGTCTGATGAAATCAGTGGACTGTTATCATTAGAACCTGACCTAAAGAAGCTTGTCTCTCTCACCAACAGAAGTTGGTCCAAAGATATTACGTCACCCATCTTGTCTCCAACATGGTTAAAATAACACTGCAAACATCAATAGAACTGGAAGAATAACTAGCAAAGATTATACACCAATATTTTTAATTTCATTAAGTTTACAGATGTTCAATTTCTCTTCCAGATCCCTAACCAAAGTAAACATGAAAAAAAAATTTGAAAAGCTGTCTTAAAAATGCAAGAAATAAAACCTGACTATTTGAATGGTTGTAATCAAAAAGGCTCCATCAAATGCAATAGGTAATAGAAAGATATACAATATGAATAGCTGTTTTTCTAACATTAACTCGGCTGTTTGAAAATTACACCATATAAAAAACCTGTTCTCCATGTTGTGAACTGATGATTGTCAACATTTTATTTCAACAAACAAAACTTTATAGAGTTCAAGACAATGACCTTTATGCGACAACTGCTCCTACTCTGGGATGCATGTGGTGAGGGATTGGTGTAATGTATCATTTTCCAGTTTGAGCCACCAGACATGCTACAAAGGTTCAAATCCTAGGCTCTTGAAGCGACAATTTTTACTGAGTCCGTACTCAGGAAACACTCCCAGTGATTCAATGAGAGTTTTTGCCTGAGTAAGGCCTTTATGATCTGGCCTTAAGTGTTTAGTTATTCTGTCAATAATGAGTGAAGTCTTTTCTGTTCTTGCTGGTGCCTCAGTTCTTTGAAAAAACCAGCACAAAGAGTGATTCCAGCAGACACTTTAGGAGTGAAGGAGAGCAGCTTTCAGGTATTGCTTCCCAGTAATCCCACACAAAGAGTGGGGCATGATTTGAAAATGTTTTGTTTGAAGATGCACTCTGAGGTGGTGACCTAAAAGAATAAATTGAAACCAAAAAACCCAAATGACTTTCTAAACTAAAGGACCAAGAAAGTGAAAGATGATTTGGTTTTCCTGATAACCAGCAAAGGGGAAGAACAGTGAACCCATAAAAAAGATGCCAAAGGTCGTTAGGGCCAATGTCCATGCCAGTTCCATTATTTAATAAAAGAAATGCAGCATCACTTGTTGAAGCAGAGATCTGTTATGAACTGTGCTATGGATGGGTAATTATTTATGTTGGATTGCTATGGTACTTCTTGGCATAACCAAAAACCTGTACCTTCCTGAAATGGAAGCTGTTAAGGTGAACTGGGAAGGGCTAGGACAGAAACATTTATAACATTGAAAAAGTTACTTGTATGCAAAATTTCAAGATTTCACAGCGTCCCTCGCCCTTCCCATCAGCTCACAAAGTGCAGGTTAAGAAATTGGATGAGTGTCACAGTGTGTCCAAGTAGCTTTACAGCACTAGAAACGGGAAAAGACTTTGAAAGATGCCTGAATGCACAAGAAAAACGCTTAGAAATTCTCCTAAGACCAGGAAAATACAGCTACAGCCTCCCTCTGCTACACTAATCTTTGCATTAGTGCAGAAGCCTATCTAGCTTCTTATACAAGTTTCTACCATGCAGTGCCACAACATGGATGGCATAATGGAAGTCAATGTGAATTTCTACACTGATTTCAAGGACAGCAGGATCAGAGCCAAAATGGACTGTCATATCCAGCACTTTGAATATTCATCTAACTCTTCTATAGTTATGGAATGCTGTGGATGTGCTGTGTGCTATTTTAAACATCCCTACTAATCCCTTTTATCCCTGTTATTCATAACCACACTTGTTCTTATATGGCAAAAGGCACCATGCCTCATTCTGAAGGCATGGCAAGTCTTAAGTCTTTTTGTTTTAAAACCTGAAAATGACTTTTTAAATTTTGTACAACGCAATTTAACTTATTGAATCAGAATTCAGGATCTGAGTAAAATTTCCTTTGATCTGAAAACTTTCTTAATAGGCAAGAAGCCTTTTTTTGTTCCTGTCTAGATAACTCCAAAATTGCTGAACTAATTTTTAAGAAACTCCATTAACCCCCTTTTACCTTAAAAAAACACAGAACAAAATACTCCTGGGCAGTAATCATGAGAAATTTTGGACCAAAATCTGAAAACTAGAAGTTTATGAATGACTGAGAATAGCGATTTAAAAAGGAAGTATCATACCAATTTGAATTTGCATATAGAACATCACAACTGATGATTATATATGTACATTATGGTTGAAAAAAATTGTCTCTGTGCAGGGGGCCAGCACAAAGGCCGATGCATTTAAGTCCTAGGTGAGCCCAAAAACAGCCTAAATGGAACTTGAATGATGCATAGGCCATTGTGCTGGCCCTCTGCACAAGGGTGAAATTCATCTTATCTCATACATCTCACTGGTATATACCATTCCAACAGAAATGTTTATATATTTAAATTTAATAAACAATATATATATATTTCCATTTGCTTAAAAAGTTAGTTTTTTCTTTTCTCTTTTTTCCCCATGATTAATTACAATGTGTTAGCTTTGGGTTTGGGAACGATACAGTACTGTACCGCATACCTTTCTCTACTCAAAATTAGATTAGACATATCCAACAAATCCTGTGATTGATGTGCCGGACCATTACTTAATACTCCATCATAGTGGCAGATTGCTGAAGTTGAAGTAGAACTGTACAGTAAATGTATAATGACCTACTTTTCATAATGTAGAGCAGGCGCCTCTTTTGCAAGACCAGAAAATGCTTTGATTTCTATTTGCAGGCAGAAGAAAGAGCACTTGTTGAATTACAGATAATTGCTCCTTCTATCAAAGAAACGTTGTAAGGATTGTGAACCATGTGCTCTAATGGAATGGTGTAAGGAGAAAAAAAGAAGTAGTTTTTATATGTGAGTGCAGCTCTGGGTGAGCTTTTTCATCTGTACTTAAAGAGAAATCAGTGTGTTGTGATTATTACTATGATCAAGATATGTGTCTTCTAATATCAACATTTCCCCCTCTAATTCTCAGCTGATGGAGATTGAACTAACCGTGTCCAGGGTTATAGTGGAAGAGGGTAATGGCCTACATGGTAGGGGTAATTAATGTATAAGCATCCTTGGGTGAAACTCTCAGTAGAAATTGTTGAAGATACTGTACAGTAGCCATGTTCAGAGAGTTCTTAAGCAGCGCTGTGTGGGTTATAGCTAAGCTTGGAAGGATTAGATTGTTCTTGATAAATGTTGGTAAGCGGCAATTTTACCATACACACACAAACCAAAGAAATATTTTCATCAATAATAACTGAAATTTACAGAAAGGCAAAGTAAGAAAAATGCTATTTGAAAATTTATCAGTGTTTGAATTAAGGACATTAATTTTGACATGCGATTTTCACAATTTGCGTTTTAACTTTTTGAATCTCAATGTCTACTGTAATTAAATAATTATTGTCTAACCCCCACCCCCATAATTTCCTGCAACTGTGAAAATGTAGAGTTGTATGACACCTTAAAGAAAAACAGAAAGGCAAGATAGCTGCTTTTGTGGATGGGACAGAAATTCTTTTGTGAGACTTCTGCAAGAGGGTGATGCTATGTGTTGTTTATTTCCACCCCCTTGGAGGAAACAAGAATTGTGTACATTTGGTAAATAAACAAATTGCCCTGCATCACTGATTTCTGTTCCAAACAGGAAACTGACCTGAATTCTTCTACCACTCAGCAAAGCCACAACACTACATTATATCTGAGACACAGATGCGGTGTCAAACTTACACTGCTGCTACCCATGTGTACCTGTCCAATGGAGAAACAGGACTTCAGTTTCTGAAGGTGTTTGTTAATTTGGTATTTTTCATGAACACAAGACTCAGACACGAACAAAACTAAAAATTATTAGTAAAGTTATAATTAACTTAGAATTGTGAAAAGTAAAGGATGTGTCTAATAAAGCACTAGTCAAAGCCATGTGTGAATATCATTCAAACTAACCCCTCATCTATTACAGAGATGTCAGTAGTGACTCCATAGGTAAGGTTACAATGAGATTTGCACTTAAGCAGGGCTAAAATCCCTCTTTCACACTTTAATGATTGAAAGTCTCCAAATTTGGCACAATAACTCTCTAGAGCAGTGGTTCCCAAACTTGTTCCGCTGCTTGTGCAGGGAAAGACTGTGGCGGGCTGGGCCGGTTTGTTTATCTACTGCGTCCGCAGGTTTGGCCGATTGCGGCTCCCAGTGGCCACGGTTCGCTGCTCCAGGCCAAGGGGAGCTGCTGGAAGCGGCGGCCAGTATGCCAGCCCTGAGCCTCTCCCACACCCAAACCCCTCATCCCCATCCCAGAGCCTGCACCCCCAGCCCAGAGCCCTCATCCCCTCCTACACCTCAACCACCCGCCCCAGCCCAGAGCCCCCTCCACACCATGAACCCCTCATTCCTGGCTCCACCCCACAGCCCTCACCTCCGCACCCTAAACCTCTGCCCCAGCTCTGAGCCCCCCCCCCCCCAAACCGCTCATCCCCAGCTCTGTTGCGTTGTGGGCATCAACCATTTCATTCAACTGGGTCTCCAGAAAAAGAGCTTGAAAACCACAGTTCTAGATAATACTTAGCCCTGCTATGAGATCAGGGCACTAGGTTAAATGACCTCTCGAGGTCCCTTCCAGTCTTATGATTATTTCCATTTTAAGGATGGGGAAGTGAGGCACAAAGAGACTAGATGACTTACCCAAGGTTATACAAAAAGTCTGCAGCAGAAAAGTGAACTGAACCCGAATCCCAGGCTTGTACTGTCATGAAAGAACCACAGGTGCCTTGTCTCCACTAGGCTTTTACAAGGGGATAGTTAACATGCGTCAGTTACAGCACTGTAAAAAACCACTTTTTTTTGGTAGAGAAATAGCTCTTAGACTAGAGTCTCTGTGAGGAAGGATATTTTTTTACAGCCAGGGAGCTAGTATAGGTCAACACTATACCACTGTCTGTGATTGACCTTGCCTAGTCTACCTCATGAGAAAATTTAGGAAAATTTTACAGGTTTGAAGGGCAGAGAAAGGGTATAATGAGGGGTTTGAAGGAGAATCTCATTAAACTTGGAAGGTGTGTGGGGAGCAGCAGGAGGGTCTAGAGGTGACCTGATGAAATTAATAAGCAGCAGGTTTAAAACAAACAAGAGGAAATACTTCATACCATGCACAGTCCACCTGTGGAACTCATTGCCAGGGGATGTTGTGAAGGCCAACAAATATAACTGGGCTCAAAAAAAGAACTAGGCAAGTTCCTAGCAGATCAGTCCAGCAGCAGCTAATAGCCAGGATGGGCAGGGATGCAACCTCATGCTCCCAGCATCCGTTAGTCCTCTAACCTCCGACTGCTGGAGGCTGGGACTGGAGGACCAGCGATGGCTGAGTGAACAGCAGGGGTTGCCAACCGCCCACGATGCCCGGGAGTCTCCAGGACCGAAAGACTGCCGTGTGATGAAATCTCCAGGATCAGTCCAATCAAAATTGGCAACCGGAGTAACAGCCCTGTTCATTCCCGCTGAAGCACCGGGCAGCGGCCACTGTGGGCAGACCGGACACCAGGCTGGACAGGCCGCTGGCCCGAGCCAGCACCGCCGGGCTCCTGAGGGAACAGGGGTCCAGGGGCAGAGGGAGCGGAGCCCCGTGCACCGGGCTGGGAGCGGGAAGGACGAGCCGTTGGGCGGGAAAGGAAAGCGCCAGAGGACGGCGCGTGAGACAACAAGGGCGGGGCGACGCCGTGAGACCTGCGCCCCCTCCCCCGCCCAGAGCCGGCCCGCCTCCGACAGGCAGCAACATCACGTCATCCCATCCGCTCAGAGCGCACGCGCAGCATTGCGGTTGCTCTCTTCCCCCGCCCGCTCAGGAACAGCTGGGGGCCGTACCCACAATGCCGTGCGGCGCTGCCCGCTCCGCTCCGTCATGGAGGCAGCGGCCGCCGCCGCCGCTGGAACAGCTGGAGCAGCCCGGGCGATGGCCGCCTCCCCCCGGGCGCGCTGAGCCCCCCGCACCCCTCGGGCTCCAGCATGAGCGGAGGCGGCTCCTCGGCACCCGGCCGCTTCGCCGACTACTTCGTGATCTGCGGGCTGGACACCGAGACCGGGCTGGAGCCGGACGAGCTCTCGGGTGAGGGGCGCCGGGGAGGGGGCCTTTGTCCCCAGCGGTGCGCAGCCCCTGCGGGAGGGGCTGGCTCGCAGTTGGCCCCGTTCCCCCGGGAGAGGCGCTTCGCCGGGGGGGGGGGGTTGCTTGCCGTGGTTGTGGAGGGTGTTGCGGGCATTTGCGGTTGCCCTGGAGGATGCCCGGCTCCCGGTGGGGATAAAGCGCGGGGCCGCGGCTTGCTTCGTGCACACGCTGGATCGGGGGCATAGGGCGTCGGTAAAAGGTCCCTGGAAGCTGCTTTGTTGTGGCAGCAACAGGGCGCCCTGGCGCTGTAAGACCCCGAGTTGCGGCTGCTGGTCCTAGTAGGGGCCGCTGGGGGGGCTGAAATGCTCTGTCGCTCTCCCCTGGCGTAGGACGGAGGGTGGAGGAGGGTGCTGGCGGCAGCTCTGAACAGCTGGAGGGGAGGGCCGCACAGAAACGCCTATCGGGGCCCTTCTCCGGATTAACGGCCTTCTGGCCGCGCTCGTGCTTGGGGAGGTGTGTTTTGTTTCAGGCGATGTAAGCAGTTTAGAAACAACCTCTAAAAAGAGCTGGGCAGCGTAGGGGTGTCTTTCCAAGAAGAAACAACAAATAAAGCCAGGAGGAGCTTTCAAACCTAATGGAAATGTTACACGTATCAGTTATCATAACTAGGGTGCTGGTGAGTGTAGGAGTGCAGCAATTAGGCATGTTGGGATGGTACAATATGTCCCAAACACATTCATAATGGTCAGTACCTTACATCTTAAGGTCACTGTACATAGGAGATCACTATTCTGGTTTGAGGCCAGGGAATTAACAGGTTCAGTTAGGCATTGAAAATATTCTAGATAAGTACATCACTTTAAAAATTCTTCTGTACATGGCTACACTTTTTTGGAGCTTTTTATCTGTGCTTAAAACAAGGTTAATGCCCTTTTTAAAAGTAGGGTGTGTATACTTACATGAGTGGTGTTGTTATATCTCTACTGCGGCTGCTTCTGTCAATTGATGTGAGATTCCTGGAGGCTTTTAAAATAACGTTTTAAAATAAATTATTAAAATTATGTTTAGAGTTAAAAAAATCATATGCTGCCTTTTTAGAGAGAGATTAAATTATATTCTGCATGTTTGTATTATCTTGAGTTACAACAAAAGTTAAGAACAATAAAAATGTTAAGAGAACAGTTTTGTTATTTCTAAGATATTAGTTTATTTCCTTTAACTGGATTCAATAGTGTGTCTTAGAAGCTGTGTCATTCTTATCTGACACATGCATTTTTTTTGGCTTCTGGTTAGGAGGTGTGTCTTACAATATCATTACAATCTTCCTATGCTTATATTAAGTTTACAGGGCCAGATTCTGATATGTTTTTCTCTGGTTTAGCAGCACCTTGCTTCACAAGTAGTTCCATTCACTTCAGTTGGACTATTCATGGAGTAAGACCCTTTTCCGTCCAAACACTGTATCAGAATCTGGCATAACATCACTGAAGTCAGTGGAGTTATTCTGTATATACACTAGTATAGCTGAGCTCAGAATCTGGCCCACAATTTGCATTTTCTTGCTTCCTTAAATGTGTTTCATAATGTGTGGTGGGTGTTACTGTCTTAGTAATATTGACTGGAAATTCTTGACTTTTTTTTTTTATGTTCACTGTAGAGTGAAATTTGTATAGAGGAGTACTCATTCTATTGACTAAATTTACATCATTTTGGCTATGACTGAAACTTTTTCATATTAATCACTTTGGGCCAGATTTTTTCACCCTTACTCATGCAGAGTAACAACTTACTGTATAATGAGTCCTTTTCAATTTCAACAGGAATGACTGTAAAGTACATCAGTCTGAATGAGTGAGTAAGGATGGCACAATCTGGTACTTTAAAGTACATTATAAAATTTAGTTTTAAGGATATGAATAGTTAAATGTATTTGGGGTAAAAAGTTTGCTGCTTTAATAAAAGCTAGGAGTGAACAAGACTTGTATGCTGAAAATAGTGGATTCTTCCTAGTGTTATTTTTGTCACTCCTATTATTTTTTGCCTTGTCCTGAATTCCACAAATTGCTGCACAATAGTTCTTCCCTCCTTTGCATGTGAATAGCTCCTCCTCCCATAATAAATGTTACTTTGAGAAACTATCTAATATTTAGGAAACTGAAAGATTGTTGTATGATATTACCTTAATTTTATGTCTGAATTTGAAATAATAAAGACTGGAGTATGCTGTTTTGTACGTCCTTTTCTTGCTAAAGGAAATTTGTGGAAATATAGGCCCCGATCCTCCAGACTGTTCCGTGTGGGTGCCAGGTCTGCCTGCGTATAGTAACTTGCAGAATTGGGATCATATTTTGCTAGTGTGATATGCACTCTGTTCAAAGAGATTCTGTATTCCTTGAGGGGAAAAAAAAATGAGGATTTTGGAGCAAAGTGAACCAATTGAGAGGAAAAAACATTTGATATAACTTCACTGAATATAAATTTAACTGGAGTTTCAGTACAGTTGGATGAGTTTAGTGTAAGAAACTAGTATTAGTTATGCATGAAAATGTGTTGGCAGATGTTGCTTTTTAAGTCTTAAGCAGACTCTCTGAACAAACTAAGCTAAGATCCTGATCCAAAGCCCATTGAAGTAAATGGAAATGGCTCTTAAATGTTTTTTGCTTCCTGGAAGATTCATTTATTTGAATGAAAGGAGCATTATGTAGCTTTTCCTCTTCCTTCTGTATTTAAAAAATCCATTCTGTATTCTTGAACTGTTGAAGCAATTTGCTTAATAAGTGGCCATTGTTGGAACTGAGGCATTGGCACTACCGTTGCTGTGTGCGGTGGAGGGGGAAGCAGGATTCTTAAAATAAAGCAAAGCTAAACACAAACGATCCCTTGATTGGCACACACTGAGATTCCCTTCAGGGCTTTTCTGCATCAGGTCTGCCTTGAGCAAAGCCCCCAAATGATGTCATAGTAACTTTAAACTTGCTTCAGGAAATTGACAATGGCTGCCAGAACCCCTAGGGATGCTGTAAGCATATTTTGTTATAGCCAAGCTAATGAAATCTGATACTTCAGGTGTTTCACAATAATATTGATCATATAGCATTTTGTTGGAGTTTTGTAAATAAACTATAAACTCACAAACAGTTCGATTTTCTTTCTGATTATTTTTGCTTAAAAGGTGGCTTCTGTTTCCACTTTCCTCTATCTACATAAAAAGTTTACTAAATGTCATAACATTTTACAAAACTTTATGATTGGCATTTACGCTCAGAGTGGTTTAAGGATAATATATTCTCTACCTCCAAGTTACTTTTTTTGATCCAGAAATTTATACAGCATGGTTATTTGGACTTCAGTGAAGTAATGAAAACTGTTCTTACTGGATGTCTTGGTGACAAGCAGCTAGAAAGTTTTTATTTGCTAGTAATTGATCGAGTCATACTGTCATACCTTAAAAACTCTCCCTGGGGTGGTTGGAGTGGGGAACAAGTGAGGGAGTGAGATGTGTTTCCATGGGTTCTGTAGAATCCCCGGAAGACTGTGGTAGAATTTTTGTAGTTCAGCAAGTCTGTATTACAAACATTTTTACTTAATAGATGAAATAATGAAGTGCATCTATTACTAAGGGCTAGTTTACACTGGCAGCGCTTTTATGTTGCTTGTAAAGGCACCTCCACGAGGGGTGTGGCTCCCAGCACTGGTGTACTGTCTACATTGGCGCTTCACAGCGCTGAAACTTGCTGCGCTCAGGGGTGTGTTTTTTCACACCCCATGAGCGAGAAAGTTGCAGCGCTGTAACGTGCCAATGTAGACAAGCCCTAAGACAAATCTATATTTATAGTGTAACTTACTGTTGCAGCAGTATGGATAGGATTTCTGAATTTAGGTCTCATGTCTGCATCTTGTAAATGTAATGAGAAATGTGTAGTGCCTCTTATTTTTCAATCAGAGCTATAAATGGGTTTTTCAAAAATAGTCTGAAAACTGGGGCAAAAAACAAACTAGTTTCATCATAAAATTATTAAGTTTGTGGCAGTAGTGTATTTTATATTCTTTTACACTAAAGACGTGTATTTTTGTTCTAATTCTTAACTCAGTTTTATTAACAAAATCCTATGGACAGCATTTGTTTACTATATAGTTAAAAACAAAGAATGAATCAGTTTATTGTGTTGCTTAGGTGCAAGATGAGTTGGGGAAATAAGAAACTCACCACTATAGAATGTGAAATTGCAGTTTCACAAATCTGATCATCAGTTTATAATCCAATATAGTCTATCACTTACAGAATTTGAGTGTACTTGGAAATAACTTCCATCTCATAATGACAAATAGGTAATGAATGTTTTTCCAAAATTACAGTGTACAATGGAGAAATGCTTAATGGAATGCAAATGTCTAAAATTAACTTGTGCTGTGAAGTAAAGATCCTGATGATTTTACAATAAACCAATAAAAAACAATAGTTGCTCTTTACTATGGTTTGGTTAAACATTTAACTGATGGCATATCTTAGGGATTGATCATGATAGTATTTAAATATTGCTCTGACCACATCACCTTCCTCTTTTAATCTTCACCTGGGCTCCCCATTTTCCACTGTGTCAAATTCAAGCTTCTTGTCCTCACCTTCGATGACTTTTAGCAACTCTGCCCCTCTCTACTTTATTTCCCCTTGTGTTATAGGATCTGATCTGCAAATCACTGAAGTCGATGGAAAGACTCCCACTGACTCTGGATGAAGGTCCATATTGTGTTATCCCTTTGCTCTGTCAAACAAGCCAGGCTTGAATGCCCGCTGTCAGCTTTCTCTGTTAACACCTCTGTACTTTCTTCCATGTTGCCGTGTTATATGTCGAACACCATCCCTGAATGGATGTGTAAGACCTCCTTCCAGAGCCTCCTCAAGACCCACTTATGCTTTGACCCCAAGAAATCATCTAACTAAGGATGGCTAGGTTTTGCAGCAGTCGGGGATAGCTGACTGTTGATTTTGGTTTAGGAAAAAACAACCTCAACTTTCAGATGTATTGGAACCATCAAGTTGAGCAATAAATAACCTGTGTAGTTTGACCTTATTTTTGTAACTCTTTTCTTCTCCCTTCTCCACACTTTTTTGTATCTTGTTTGTAATTGGAGTGTAATTTGTGTAGGAGAAGGACTGTGCCAACTCAGGTGTTAATACAACACCTAGCACAATGAGGCCTTGATACTGATTAGGGCTCCTGGACCCCTACCATACATAATAAATGCTTTTATAGTATTGATGCATGAAATCAGAAAGGAAAATAACTAGAATTGGAACAAGTGAAATGACTTACAAATTATGCAGGCTCAATTGCTGTCCTCCCCTGTGTGACACTGTATGTGTTAGCAAGGTAATGGGAAAATAGTGGTCTAAATTAATCCTAATAAAACTCCATTGACTTCAGTGGAGCTACACCTATATGAGTTTGGCCTATTGTTTCTAGAACCAGAAGTGTTTCTCTTGAGCAATAATGTAGCAATATTGTTTCCCCTCTGTCTCTTTACATTTGGAGGCTCTATTCCTGGCTCCTTCAGTCTTCCAATACACCTGTATTTTTTTTGTTTCTTAGCATTAAGTTTAGAATAGAAGATGATCTTCACATAGTCCCTGGTTTTAGGGTTTTTTCCTCACACAGAACTTCCCTTTTCCTTTTAAGAGGTTTTTAAGTATTATTCAAATAAACTGAAGTACTTGAAGGACTTGTCAGATAAGTCAAGTGATAAATTGCTCATTGTATTAGAGCATCAGAAATATAATTTTCCTTCTTTTTGGTGGCTAATAGAATAATACTGTTGCCAGCAATTGTTTGAATGATGTTGGGCATGACTTTTACACACTAGGAAACTGTTGTAGCCTTTATCTTATTAAAAGGGTATGAGGAAGGTATTTTTTTCTTTTTAATTCTTTAACTAGAAAGTTTGAGGAGGAAAACATTGTAATGCTTAACTTTGATTAATGCTTTCCCTCTTAACTACTGACATTTTCCTTTTGTTTTGTATTTTCTTCCTCTGTGGATGAAGGATGAGCTTGTGATTAAGATACAGGATTGGGAGTCAGACCTGAGGCCTCTTCCTGTAATAGACTTCTGCAGCACACTGTTTACATTTACTCATTGAATAAATAAATGTTCCTTTATCTGTAAGGTGGGGCTAATATGTATCCCTTTTGGCAAAGATGAATGTGTTGGTGAGAGGTGCTGGCTTGACTTCCCCAGAGATTGAAGTAGTGTTGCCTTTTTTTGGGAATAACAGCAGTGCTGGCTTCCCACACTGCCCTGACAGTGTGCCTCTATTCTGACACGAGGATTAATTCTAAAGACGAAAGGGTATTTTGATCTCCTTGGCTTTGCTAACAAAGGTGCTGATTCTGTTATGGGGGCCTGTCTAGTAGTAGGACTTGAACTGAGGCCACTCTCTCTGAACAGGCATCAGATGATAACTTTAGGCTGCATTTGAACTGGCTTCTGTGGAAAGCTCTAGGTCTCATTAGCAGTTCCTCTTCCTCCCTCCAATCTTCCTTTCCCCAAGAAGCCTGAGTTGCTTTCTGTGTTTTAGAGTGCCAAAGAGATCTTTTGTGTCATTGGGAACGGAGGCAGACGTGCTGTGGTAGCTGATATACAGAATAAAGAATGGGAGATCTGATGTAAGGAAAAGCAGCTGTACTCCATTAATAGCATTTGGAGCTACAATTTATTAAGCTGTTTCTATAATACCAAACTTTTGATTGTCATGTCTGTGTTGTAGGTTAAATTACAAGTTGTGTCTTCCAAAATCTCCATTATAGAAAATGAATGACTTCTTTTCCCCCAGTACATTTTTAAAAATCCCTGTGTTAGGTGTTCAACTTCTTTGTAAAGGAAGGAGCATGCTCCATAACAAGGTGCTGGGAGTCAGGGTTTCTAGGTTCTCTTCCAAGTGCTGCAGTGGACTCATGATTTATTTATTTTTAAATTAATATTTTAAAAGTCTAGTTTCTGGAGCCTACTTTAAATAGCATGTCATATCATACTCCCCTTCTCTCTACCCTTGCTCCCCTTCCTCCCCCACCAATGTATGAAACATTGTGTAAGTGTGTTTCTGCTCCCTTGTTGATCTTTTTAAGGACCGGCCTTCCTAAAAGCGAGCAACTACAATGCTGTTGTATGCACAAACTAAAACTAAGAGCAAAGGTTATTCTCTTCTAAACTTTCAAACTGTAGCAAACTTGAGGGGAGTTTCTTGTAATGACTGTAGGTACCAAATGTTTGGACAACTATGGCTTTTCAAGTTGGTATTGTCCCTCTTCACTGCTCTTAGGGACTTTTCATATTAGTGCCTTTTAGTTCTCTCTCGCCCACAGGGTTCATGTGGCAGCAATAATGCATATGAAGTGACATTGTCAGAATCAGTTACTTATTTTTTACTGTATACAAAAAGTATTCCTTCTGATATTTGTCACAAGAGCTTCCTGGATTTGTGGCTTGCAGTCAAGTTTACAGCTATCTAAAGCAGTGGTCTCCAAACTGGGGTGTGGGAGATGATCCCAGGGGGTGCACGGCAGTAGTAGCACCGCCGGATGGCACTCCGCCATTTTTCTCTTTGGCGGCAGCTCTGCACGTCCGCAGCAGGTCTTCTGGTCCTCTTCCGTCGGCAGCGTGCCTGTGGCAGATCACCCTGGGGGTGCGCGAGCCAAAAAGTTCGGAGACCACTGATCTAAAGTATGAAATGTTACTAAATACAGAAAAACTGTCTTAACATTGACACAGACGGTCTCAGGTGGGGAATTTGCTTGGAAAGCTGTCACGTCAGGCTTATTTCCTCCTCTTTCCAGGGAAGAGCTTTCCCCAGATGGCTATTTCTCGGGTGACTGTCGTTTTATCGGGGTGTATGGCGGGGTGGCCTCCACAGCACCCTCTTGTCAACCGCTGTGGCACTATTTACCTAGCCTCGTTTTCCCTCCTGGAGAAACTCTTGCAGCCAGTCGTGTCTCTTGGCACCATCCTGTGAGGTGCTGGTAACAAACAAACAATCATCACAAGTAGAATATAAACAAAAAGGGGTCTGAAAGTGCTAGAGTGACTTAAGAGCTAGGTCTCCTGGGAAGTCTGTGGGTCTTAGGTTCATAAGTGCCTCAGTAACTTTAGAAAATAGGACATAGGCTCCTAAGTCACTTTTAAGTGTTTTAGAAAATTTGATCCTTTTGTCTTCACATCTGTCTGTAAGGAGAGCGGTGGTGGAAAGTTAAGAGCTACAGAAAAGCAAATTACTGTCAGTGTTGGCTACCATATGGATTTCTGCCTAGCACTGCAGTGGAGTGTGCCATGTAGGCCTGGTGTGCACTGGTTAAATTTCTCCCAGAACTTGAAATGGGTTTAGAACCAGTTCAGCTCAACCATTTTAAACCCATTTGGAATGATTAGTATAAACCAGCTGCAGATGGCCTGAACTGATTTCAAAGGCAGCGTCAGCAGAGTTTGAACCAGTCCAGTTGAAATGGTTCAGTTTGCCTGGGCCTTGGGTGGCATTATGGCTGCAACAGGTTTTAAAATTGGATAGGATTCTTGATGCAGCTCCCTCAGGGGCATGTCTACATTACAAAATTAAGTCAACCTAAGTTATGTCTGCATGCAGATGCCACAGTAATTATATCGCTTGAGTGTGTCTACACTTTGCTCCTTGTGTTGGCATTGCACATCCTCACTAGGAACTCTTACATCAATTGAACTGTCAGTGTGGGACATTGTAGGATAACTTTTGACAGTCAGCAACAGTTGATGTAAGCAATACAGTGTCCTCACTGACGCTACATTGACGCTGACTCTATGCCTCTTGTGGAGGTAGAGTTATTAAGTTGGTGTTACAGGTGAGTTACATCAGTGGGAGCAAAATTTTAGTGTAAACACATAGGTTGACATAAGAGGTCTTGTGTTAACCTAACTCTGTACTGTAGACCAGGCCTGAGTATCGATCATGCTGTAGAGTGGTGGAGTCTTTTGGGAGGGTTAGAATAAAGAACCAATCTGTGCAGCGTTCACATGGATGGTTTCCCCTGGCTCCTTGCTGTAGAGCTGCTGTTGTCCTAACCTCCATGTGTTGTGAGTTATTTTTGCTGGGATTTTCTCTTACTCCCTTCCAAACTGCATAGGAAAGGGGAACACCTGAGCCATAGTACTTACAACTTCCCCTCCATTTTCAGTTGGAGATGGTATTCTTCACTTTCTTTCCTAGAAACTCAGTGCTGTTGCTGTCTTAGGATGGCTGCCATATTGCAACTCTGTAGGTGGATGGCTACTTTACACACTGGGCCTAATCCTGGCGAAGGTGGAAAAGTAAGGACATCAGCCCTTGGATAAGGGGTGAGTCAGACACTGAATGAGTGATCTTGCTTTTTTGTGAGAGTGTGAGCAGGGCCACCAAAGGGAACTGTTTTTCCCTAATTCAGTTTATGAACCAGCCCCAAACTGAGTGGCTATAGTGTGCCTGCCTCTTGGTTATTGCAGAGGCACAGTGACCCCTGCACTGTTTTGCACCATGGAACTGTCCCTGGCATCTACCATTGTGCCTGATATTATGGTATACCTTGTTCTCTGATACAGCTGAAGGAGGGGTTTAGCTCATAGTCTGTTAGTTCTTTAGGAGGGTAACTGTCATGGCTCTTACCTAGCTAGGTTCTTATGGGAAGTGGCTAGGTTCTTATGGGAAGTGTATTCATACTTTTCTTGTGGTGGTGGGGGAGGAGGAGAAAGAGCAGTGAAGTTTAATTATTAATATTTCTGTGGGTAGTTCTGAGTATTTCATCCCTAAAAGCATTTTCCAAATGCTAATCCTTACAAACATCTCTTTGAGGGGGGAGAGACACGTTAACTTCATTGCACAAGCAAGATAACCAAGCTTGAGATTAAGTGGTTTGTCCAAGGCCACAGGGGAATATCTGTATCAGAGTTAGTAGTGTATTAGAATTTGGCAGTTCCTGGCTCCCAGTCCTATGCTTGGACCAAACCACTTTGAGAAATACAGGACTAGAATGTCCAACTTGCAACTAAGCTCTTACAGGGTCTTCTAAAAATAAACACAGTTTTAAATGTGTGTTTAAAAGAGAAAAAAAAGTCAGGTAATTCAGTGAGTTTCCTGAAAAAATTATTTTGGGGCCTTACATAACCTCATGACTGACTAAGGCAAAAGTACTCTTATCTTGGTCAAGAGCACTTCCACTTCCCTTTTTAAATACTGAAGTGAAATTGACCTGCTTTGGCTATCTGTGCTGCATTGCAGCTGTGCTAGAGGGACTCAATTGCTGAGATAATCTTATCTGTAACTTTTCTATGTGTCGGGGGCTGGAGATGGGATATTGAAACTGCGGCTCTTGATTGTAGAATTTGTTTCTAACACTGCTCCAACTAAACTGGAGTTTGTTGACCTACATGAAATGCTCCAAGGATTTTCTATTCAGGCTTTTCCTAGGTAAGTAGAGTCCTTTGTGTGCACATGTCTGGGATGGGTAGTTGGAGGAAGTCACAGTTTCAGTGTTTACTGCAGCTGTATTCCTCCTCCCGGGTCCCTTAAGGGCACCAGCTTAAGGCTTCCATCTCCCAGAAATCACCTCTCTTGGGTGGAGACATGGGTTCTGTTCTTTCTGGGGTTTTAAAGCTGCACAGCTGCCTGCTTTACACTGATATATCTCCAGTAAGTCTAACCGTCAGCACCTCTGCATTGCTTTCCTTTTGAGGACTATGAACAGTGTATTGCCAGCAGTTACAAGTTACCATGCAGCTTTTTTTAAGCAAAGAGGTAAAAGCATTACAGAGAGAACCTGTTTAGCTCCCCCCCACCCAAAAAAAAACAAAAAACAAAAAAACAATAAGAGTTCCTATATGCCAGCTAAAGAGTTTACCAGCAGTCCTGTGGGGCCTCAGTATATCAAAACCTTTCTAATCCTTGCCCAAGGGTTGGCACCCCCCTTATACAGAAGAGCCTGTCTGTTTGCTGGATCAGAAAGAAGGCCCTGAATCAGTTTAAACCCAGCCGTTTTATAACAAAGGCCCTTTCTTTGTCTGTTGGTCTTTGGAAAACCCAGTTTGAACCAGTATATTAAAGCCTCTGCAGGGGGCGTACCTCTCCGGAGGAGTGGCAATAAACCTCCCCGCTGGAATGTCATAAAATTCCCGGCCTGCAATGATACACAAGCTTAATACAATATGGTCCCCGAAGATATTACATGCTGTTGCAATATCTGTCTGTTGCGGGGCGATGACTCACCAGGGCGGGGCCTCCTGTCTGTCATTCTGGGAATTAGCTCTTCCAGCCAGGAACACCCTCTGCAGGCTGGTGTCCCTCCCAGACCCCGGTGCCCTTCTAGATTAGGGTTCTGCCCCTGGCAGTACCCCCTCAGTCTGAGTCTCCCATCCCAGGGGAACCCCCAACCCCCTATCCTTCCCTTGCCTCAGTGGCTACTGCCAGTCATCATCTAGCCCCTGCTCCCTAGGGCAGACTGCAGTCTATGAACCACTCATCATGGGCTGCCACTGCCTATCTCTGGGTTGCCCCTCTGCAGCCCCAGTATCTTTTATAGGCCTTTAACTAGACCTGCAGTTTTGCTAGGCTGGAGCTCCACAGCTCCCTCTGCCCTTCCCCAGTACTGCTCTAAGCTAGGTACCCTTCTCAGGTCCCTGGCAGCCAGGTCCTTCTCTCCCAAGGAGAGAGAGAGACTGAATCCTTCTGGCCCTCTTATAAGGGTCAGCTGAGCCCTGATTGCACTGGCTACAGCTGTGGCTGCTTTCCCAATTAGCCCAGCTTTCCTTGCTGCTGCTCTCTCTGGGGCTGCTTTATTCCCTTCCAGCAGGAGCAGGGTTACCACCACACTACACTGTCACAGGGGGCATGGGGAAAGTTTTGTACATGCTTAAAAGAATTGTGACACTTACTGTAGATGTGTATAGAAATCATCATTACCTCCAGGAAATGGAAATCAGGTGGTTTCTGTTCTGAAGATATTAACTCTGTTTAACATTGGCTGGCTTTGGGTTAGTTTGTAGAACTGAGCTAAAAGGAAGGTCTCTAATAGCAGTGCTGATATATTCTTGCCCGTAGCTAGGGCTCTACCAAATTCACAGCCATGAAAAATGTGTCACGGACCGTGACACTCTTGTTGGCTGCACACATAAGGACTATGTTTTAACTTTGGGCTGCTTGGTCAGGGTTAAGTGACAGTGGGGCAGGATTACTATTACAGTCATTAGGATGCAAAAAATTCCAGGTATTAAGTTACAAATATGAGACTCATACAGTAGATGAGACCTTAATAGTCAGTAATAAAACCAAGGCTGTTATAATAAAATGAGTACCTGTGGTCCTTAATAAAATATTCAAATATAAATAATATGTTGCTGTTCTTCTGAAGACTGAGGCTGGAGTTTTTCAAAGAGGCCTAAATCCCAGTCTCGGTACTTAACTAATTGATCTGATTTATTGTTACCAGTTCAAAGTTTATTAGACTTAATGATTTCCCAAAAGGAGGAATAACTGCAAGCATAGAATGTGAGTGTTCTAGGGTAAAAATTGAAAGAATTAGTTTTTTAGCATGTCCAGGGTGAATGAGAGAGGAGGAGGAAAAAAGTGTTTGAATGAAAGATAGATGTGGTTCTGTCTGAGGAGAAAGGGTTGAAGGAAGGAAGGAAACGAGTCATAATTTGGACCCAAAGTTGTCCATCACTGTAATGGCTCTTCATTTACAGATCTGGCAGCTGCAACTTTGGTTGAATCTTGGTTTTGTTCCATGAATCCTTGTTTAACAGTTGCATTTCTTACTCCAGCTACTGCCAAGCCTTGGATGCTGTTTCCTGTTTTTATAGCTTTCACAATAACATTGCTAAAGAAATAAGCAAAGGATCTTGCTAGCCTTTCAGAAGCAGGTGTGAGCTTGGCTGTGTATCAGTAAGGGCTTCTTCTAACTATAATGCTAGATTGTGTTAAAACACAACCCTGAGGAGTCATTTTAACTAACATGTTAAACTTGACTTTGCAGCCAGTGACCAGTTATGTTTAACATTGTGCCAGCTGGTCATGGTAAACCTGTGCTACCATTAATGACTCCTCAAGGTAATGTTTTAGCACAACTTAATTTACTAAAGAAGATAGACCTTAAATGACTTAAACCTTGCTACTGATAGTTTATGTCCACCCTTTCACCCCCCCCCGCCCCACAAAAAAAAAAAAGAGTAACTTGCTGAGTGAATCAAACATATTAGTGACCTGATCATCAGGTTTGAAATGATCATAAAGCCTGGAACCACAGGTTCAAATCCCGTCAGGATCTACTCTGACTGTTATTCTTCTGAGGGCTGGGCAATACAGATGAACATGGTTTTGTTGTGTGGGACTTTCTGGTAAGGCCTCTAACAGAGGTACTGTCTGCTTGGGTCTGAGAGAATGTGTCCTGTTCTGGCCAGAATATCCCTTCTCCTTGTGTAGTGGGCTGTGCCCTTGGGCCCCACCAATTATTGGAAACCTTTTAAAACACACCAAAGGGTGTTTGACAATATCCATACTATACATATATGCTAATTCATAATTCTGGACAAGAACCTCTGAGCTTCTATCTTCAGAGACTTTATCATACAAGGAAGTTAAAATAGTAGAAAGGGTTTGGTGAATATAAAATTATTAGACCTATATTTAGAAATTATTTTCTAATGTAGGGACCTGATCCTATAAAGATTTATGTACATACTTAATCCTACATGAGTAAATCTTATTGAAGTCAGTGGGAGTACTTTGTGCTTAACATTGCACTTTTATGTAGTCCTGTTGACTTGATTGCATAAAATTAAGTCTGTGCATAAGTGTTTTGCAGACTTGGGGTTTAAGTTCCTGCGACATGCCAGGGCACAGTCAAGACCAGTGCGGGCGGTGTCACGCCCACCCAGCAACTTCAGATACCTTACAATGCCTTGCTGAAGTAGCTCCCACCTGGGCTGATCACAAACAGCCTTCCAGCATGCAGGCCACACCCTGAGTGTGTGTGTAACTGCAGCCTGCCAGCTACATCCTGGCTCTCAACAGCCTGGGTTATGCTGCAGGGTTACCCCAACACACCCCGAGTGCTGGATCTGTATGTGCTATGCTGCCCAGCTCTCTCCTGGGCAGGACAAATATATTAAGTCTGTTAAGGGAATAATATGCCAGTTTATTACTTAAATGAAGTTATCCAGACAATTAAACACATTGGATTAGATAAAACAAGTTTATTAACTACAAAGAGATTTTAAGTGAATACAAGTAATGAGGCATAAAAATCAGAAACAGGTACAAGAAAAATAAAGATAAAACACTTACTAGTGTCTAACCTAACTATATCAGATTCAAGCAAAATTTCTTACCACATGCTTCTGGTAAGGTTATTGACCAAACTCTTCATGTCAGGGCCCTACCCAAAGTCCAATGGTTGTTTTCCTTTTTCTTAGGTGCAATGCCAGAGATACACAGAGGAGTGAGAGGGGGTGTCTTGGGGTATTTGCCCCTTCTTTTTATAGTTTCAATCCCCCTCTTGAAAAACATTTCCAACTGGGAACTAGGAGACAGAGTCTGTGTGGAAGGATATTCCCTGAGATTTTTTCCCACCTATTTGAGCTTCCTTTGTTTTTCCTTCCTGGTTGATTACTCTGTTTAAATGTTTAAATGCAAATTAAGAGAAACATACATTCCTTTGTTCAAGACAGGCCTGTTTGATCAGTTTGGTGCTGCGTGAGTTTTGAACATGTACTCTTGACATCATATGGGGGAATCTTAAAACTTCACATTACAGTGTTGCCACACACATTTTATCTGGACAATACAGACCAACAAATTATGAATTTTCAGATGATACCTCACATGGCATACCTTGTACAAAGATTTACGGTAGTGTGTAGGGTGTGAATACAGAGATGTATTCAGTCACAGTTCTTACCTATGCAGAAGTAATGAGTTGAACCTATACATGCTGATCAACAAAACTGAGCTAGAAGCAAGGTTAGCTGGGTCTGTATTTAAAGAGGGTAACTAGGTGTGCTTTATGCCCTCTGTTGAATTTATCTTGGATTTACTTTTATCTGAGTGGCTTCTAGTTAGTTTAATGCTCCTTGAAAAATCTTTTCTTATAGGCATTCCGATAGATTCAAACAGGCCTGATGCTTGGTTAGCAAAAGCTTGAAAACGAGATACAGGATTTTAAGTATATCTGAAACCTAACATTGGTTGTTCTTTTCGGGGGATTAGAAGAAAACTTTCTGGGGGCTGTCTTTGAAAACACCTGAAAGAGAGTTTTAAATACACTTAACCAGTTAGCAAAGACAGGACCTATCTTAGACCTGGACTAAACTAGGAAATTAGGTCAGTATAACTACATCACTCCGGGGTGTGAAAATCCCCACCCTGTATGACACAGTTAAACCAACCTTACCTCTGGTGTAGACAGCACTATGTAGATGGGAGAATTCTCCCATTGACTTAGCCATCGCCTCTCGGGGAGGTGGAGTACCTACCTTGACAGGAGAAGCCCTTCTGTTGGCATAGGTATTGTCTTCACTGCAGTGTTTTAGGTGTAAACAAGACTTTAGGGTTTTATACTGCTGCCTATCACCATAGCATCCGAGTGCCTTCTGAGTAAAATCAGTAGCAATTCTGAAGTCCATAGTGGACTTCATGGAGCCTCTGGCAGTCTCCTTTTTGTAGTAAAAACTCAGTTTGGGGATAGGACTTTGTATGTGTTTTAGATTTTATTAAGTTCCTTTAATATGTTGGCGGGGGGGGGGAGAGTGGGATTGGTTGGGATTTTTTTTTTGAGTAGAAGTGGGGAGGTGTCATGGGGGGGCATTCTTATGGTTGGGACAGGCTTCTTTGAAGAGGAACATACTACTAGAAAATCTCACATCTTTACAAATTGCATTTGATCCCAAAATTCTTCAAACATATGCAGCACCTCTGAAATCTAACTGCTTCTGGAAGAAAACCAAATAGTACAGCTTACAATTGATTATTTTTTTTTAAAGACAAAAATGGACCATTAGATCATCTAGTCTGACCAGCTGTATAATACAGGCCATAGAATTTCATCCAGTTACTTCTGTATTGAGCCCAATAACTTGTTTGAGTAAAGCATATCTTCCAGAAAAGATATCCCGTTTTGGTTTGAAGACCTTGAGACAGAAAATGCACCACTTCCCTTGGCAGTTTGTTCCAATGGTTAATCAACCTTAGTGTTAAACATCTGTGCCTTATTTCCAAACTGAACTTGTCTGACTTTAACTTCCAGCCACTGGTTCTTGTTATACCTTTCTCTGCTGGATTAAAGAGCCCTTTAGTACCTGGTATTGTCTCACCATGAAGATTACGTTGTATACTGTAGACACTTCTTGATCTTTTTAATAAACTGTGACTGGATATCTGGAGGGGCCACACTGAAAATGCCATGCTCGGGGCAGACTGCGAGAAATAGGGCAGACAATCCCCCAAAATGGTGGTTTATTCTATAATTAGATTCACCAAGCCAGTAATAAAAGTGCTTCTGCAGTACCACCCTGGTTAACCAGAAGCCAAACAGTCCCCTTTTGGCATTCCAGTCCCTGGCTCCCATCTAGGCAAAGAGATCTAACGTAGTGATAGGTTACCGAAAACCCTGTTCACCAGACTTAAAGTTCTCCCAATTCCAAAGCATCAGACACTTATGTTCAGGTCAATATATTTTTCAGATCTTACCCAAATATTACACTGTCATGCAATCCTTAGGAAACTCACTAGAGATTTATTAAGAAAAGAAAAGAGTTATTGAATGGTTAAGGAATCGTATACGTATAAGTGATTTTCATTGTTCATAAATCAGGGTCATAGCAGTAATGTTATCTGCTGGCTTGTAAAAGTCTTTGGAATTATCCCAACAGTTCAGAATCCAAAGGCAGCTTAGATGTAAAGTCTGTTAGTCTTTCCATATTTTTTCTAGGGTATTCCAAATAATACTTGGAAGATCTCAATCCCACGGCTTGAACTTTCCCAGTTCAAAGTTCAGCAGATGAGAGACGACAGGATCATGCCCCAGATCCAGTATTTATAGCTCTCTAGCAGGCTGACAAGCCTCCTCACAATAATTGTCACAGCAGGGCTTTCCTCCTCAGAAGAATAGGCAATGCAGATAGTTTGTGGACCTTTGCTTTGAAGTTAATCTTCTATTTCCTATTCATACATAGGTAAACTAGTTACACTCATTTACATAGGGCAGTTAGCCGGTCCTCCATTATAACAGATAGTTGAGCTGAAGACAGTCTAGATATGGGTACCCGCATGGCCCCACAATATGCCAACATTTTTATGTCTGACTTAGAACAATGCTTCCTCAGTTCTCTTCCCCTAACATCCCTACTCTACTTACGCTACACTGATGACATCTTCATCATCTGTACCCATGGAAAAGAAGCCTTTGAGGAATTCCACCATGATTTCAACAAATTTCCATCCCACCATCAACCTCAGCTTGGACCAGTCCACAAAAGAGATCCACTTCCTGGACACTAAGGTGCTAATAAGCAATGGCCACATAACCACCACCCTGTACTGGAAACCTACTGACCGCTATACTTACCTACATGCCTTCAGCTTTCATCCAGACCACATCACACGATCCGTTGTCTACAGCCAAGCTCTAAGATACAATAGCATTTGCTCCAATCCCTCAGACAGAGACAAACACCTAAAAGAACTCTATCAAGCGTTCTTAAAACTACCCACCTGCTGAAGAAACAGATTGACAGAGCCAGAAGAATACCCAGAAGTCACCAACTCCAGGACAGGCCCAACAAAGAAAGTAACAGAATGCCACTAGCTGTCACTTTCAGCCCCCAACTAAAACCTCTCCAGTGCATCATCAAGGATCTACAACAGAGGTGGGCAAACTATGGCCCGTGGGCCACATCCGGCCCACGGGATCCTCCTGCCTGGCTCCTGAGCTCCTGGCCCGGGAGGCTCACCCCCAGCCCCTCCCCCGCTGTTCTCCCTCCCCCACAGCCTCAGCACGCCATGCTGCCGGTGTGGCGTATTAACCTGCTCTGCGTAGGAATGTGATACTGGTAGCAGTTACGGAGAGCAATTTACTACACTACACTGGCGCAGTGCTCTGGGCGGCCGGGCAACGCTCTGGGCGGTGCGGCTGTAGTGCTGCCAGCCACCGGTGCTCTGTGCTGTGCAGTAAGGGGACAGGGGGGGTTGGATAGAGGGCAGGGGAGTTCGGGGTGGTGGTCAGGGAGCGGGGGTGTGGATGGGGTCGGGGTGGTCAGAGGGTGGGGAATGGGGGCAGGGACCCCGGGGGGGCAGTCAGGAGGGGGGATTAGATGGGGTGGTGGGGGACAGTCAGGGGACAGGGAGCGTGGGGGTGTGTGTGGATGGGGTAGGAGTCCTGGGGAGGGGGGGCTGTCAGGAGGCGAGAAGCAAGCGGGGGTAGATGGGGGTGGGGGCACAGCCTCCCCTAACCTGTCCTCCATACAATTTCTGAAACCTGATGTGGCCCTCAGGCCAAAAAAAGTTTGCCTGCCCCTGATCTACAACTTATCCTGGAGGACGATCCCTCACTCTCACAGATCTTGGGAGACAGGCCAGTCCTTGCTTATAGACAGCCCTCCAACCTGAAGCAAATACTCACCAGCAACCACACACCGCACAACAGAACCACTATCCCAGGGACCTATCCTTGCAACAAAGCCTGTTGCCAACTGTGTCCACATATCTATTCACTGGACACCATCATAGGGCCTAATCACATCAGCCACACTATCAGAGGCTCGTTCACCTGCACATCTACCAATGTGATATATGCCATCATGTGCCAGCAATGCCCCTCTGCCATGTACATTGGCCAAACTGGACAGTCTCTATGTAAAAGATTAAATGGACACAAATTGGACATCAAGAATTATAACATTCAAAAACCAGTGGGAGAACACTTCAGTCTCTCTGGTCACTCGATTACAGACCTAAAAGTCGCAATTCAACAAAAAAACTTCAAAAACAGACTCCAACGAGAGACTGCTGAATTGGAATTAATTTGCAAACTGGACACCATTAAATTAGGCTTGAATAAAGACTAGGAGTGGATGGGTCATTACACAAAGTAAACACTATTTCCCCATGCTAATTTTTTTCCCCTACTGTTACTCACACCTTCTTGTGAACTGTTTGAAATGGGCCATCCTGATTATCACTACAAAAGTTTTTTTTCTCTCCTGCTGATAATAGCCCACCTTAATTGATTAGTCTTGTTACAGTCTGTATGGCAACACCCATTTTTTCATGTTCTGTGTATATATATCTTCCTACTGTATTTTCCACTGAATGCATCCAATGAAGTGGGTTTTAGCCCATGAAAGCTTATGCCCAAATAGATTTGTTAGTCTCTAAGGTGCCACAAGTACTCCTTTTTTTTTGTTTGTTTGTTTTTTGTTTAGCTAATATTAGTTTTCTGCAGTGTCTCACATCTTTGATTTTCAGGTTAACTGAACACGGTAGCACACAATGTAAGGCAATTAAGACAGTAAAAGGATTTAGTATCTAAAAGCTAATTGGATTACATTGGTAAACTTTTCTAACAAGATATAGGTAAACTCAGACAAATACACTTAGCAACTATTCTTTGATTCTTACCAATACAAAGTGATTGAGTTGGGGATTGCGAGCCTAATGAACATTTCTTTGATGCTCATACATAAGTGGATTGTCTTGATTACAATTGCAGTGCCTCATGTTAAATTTTGATGGAGTCATTCATACATTAGTTTATGTGACACTGACAGATCAGCTAACTGAACAGAGTAAAAGTCCTTAAATCTTTCACTGTAAAGTGTTTTCTTCAGGTCTTGCATCACTTTTGTGGTTCTTCTCTGCACCCCCTCCATTTTTTCAACATCCTTTTAAAAATGTTGACACCAGAAGTGGATGCAATATTCCAGTATCTGTCTTGCAAGCCATCTGTAACTATATTTGGTCTGTGGATTATAGGACCGGAGCAGTTTGTAGGTTTATTACTTATAATAATCTTATGGGGTTGCAATTATTCTCCCTTTATGGGAAGAATTTAAGTCTTTTTGTATGTTCTCTGAATTCTATTGTGTGTTGAATCAAGACTCCCACTATCATTCTTGCCTGAAGCTGAATTTAGAATAAGTACTTCTTTGTTAACTGCCAGTTACCCATACGATACATTATCTGCATTTTGGAAGTAATTTTGATATTCATATTTGATACCTGTGTGTAATCCTGTTTGACTGTGCAGCATGTTATTATAGAATGCAGTTTCCACCCAAGAACAAGAATTAAGAAATCAAAAGGGAGTTATTTTTATGTTTACTTTCATTTAAATATGTCCATGTACACTGCACTGCAGTTTCTTGGAAGCAGGCTAGAATTAAAGTAGAACATATGATAAATTAGTGTATTTGAAATTCTTAACTTTTATGAGTAGTATTTGTTTTTATAGATTGCTTTGAATTAATGTGTGCATTGCTGAGAGGTGTTCTCTCTAGCACTCAGACACTAAGGGCTAGCTTGTGACATAAATTGCATGGTGCCATGGGTGAGGAAGACTAGCATCCCTACATCCTTGCACAGGTTCCCTGGTCTAGACTTTGGGTTTGGAAATGAAGTAGTAAGTGGGTGTGGAGAGTGTGTAAGGGGAGTTGATGGAGCCTCAGCTCTACTCTGCCAGTGTGCTGGCCAGCACAGCTGAGCCAGCATTAGGGGTGTCATTTGCTGCTGCTGCAGACCACCAGCAAATCACTCCATGTTCTTGTTTAATTTGTTGCATTATATTTAGTTAAAGCTTAACAGCCAGGGTGAACAACAATCAATGATTTAAAATAATAAAAAAAGTCTGATTTTTTAAATTTAAATTGGATTTTTTTGATAAAAGGTTTTTTCCTCAAAAAGCATATCTAAAGATAGCTACATTATAAATCAAAGATATCTCGTCATGGAATAGGGATTATAAATTCTAATTCTATAGTATGAGACAATATATTCATGTAATGTTTAAGAAAAGTTTTGTAAATGAGTTTCAATAGTTCATGGATTAGGGACCCAATTTTATGGGGTTCCACGGGCTTCTGTATAGATTATTTAGGTTAATCTTTCTATCTGTCTAGAAGATACTATACAATGCTTAGTTTTGCAGTTCTCAGACTGTGGATTTGTGTCTCCAGAAGTAACATGCTTAACAGCAAAAATGTTTTTAAATAAAATATATAGAAGTGAGAAGTAACAGACCTCAACTCTATTGTCCCTCTGCAAATTTGTGTACACAGAATCAATCCCTTACCTCTCTCTAAAAGTGCAAAGTTTCAAAAAGTTCAATGAATAGAAGATTGTTGGGAGTGGAATAGATCTGGACAAGGAGAAGTCTGGAGATAAATGTGAGAAGCGAGGGACATATGCTTGTTTTGTGAATATATTATATGTTTGCTGTTGAAGAAAAAAAAATTCAGAATACGTAATGTTGTTTACTTAAATAAAACATTTCAGAAATGTCTATCTGGTGATGTTCTCCTCCTAATACAGCATGGCAAGAAAATCCTCCAAATATTAATGATTAACCTGTTGAATTGGAGATATTTATGAAGTCATTGGGAGGTGAACTATCTGCTTCAATTACCTTTGGTAAATGAAATAACCAACCAACCAACCATTCATTTAGCTGTAAAATTAATCTGAAAAGTTTTGCAAATAAATCACTGTTTAAAAATGGTATAGTGTGTACCTTCTAAAAATGAAACCTACATCTATCGCCGAGTTATGAAGAATATGTATTAAGGTTATAACAACCAACAAGAATGTACTTTTATGTAGAAAACCATGATTAAATCAAGTCTTCCCAACTAGTGATTTAAATCACTATTTAAATCAAATCCACCCTGTTAACAGCCTTTAAGATTTTTGCATAGTTAATCTATTTTAATATCTGATGTCTTAATGAGGGGAGCATCGGTCTTTATACCACATAGGATTCATATAAGCATATGTCAAAATATAAACTTGATGTTTCGATAACCTGCTACATTCAGTATGACTTATTAAAAAATGGAGTACATAATGTAAATGTACATCAAGATTGAATGAGGTGGATCAATAATATCCTGTATCATGGCCATTTAAGAAAAGAAATGATGCTTGGCAGATAGCGAAAAGCGACAAATTATTGAATCAAAATCAATATGCTTAGTTTCTGGCTGTCTTTGTAATTGTTTTGAGCAGATCAGACTCTGTACTGGAGCCAATAAACAAATGAAGGTGGCACTGTTAATGATTCTTTAAGGTCAGTGTATCATGATCAGTCAAATTTGCTTGTATTTTTACAGGCTTCTTTTGGTTAATAAAGGTCTCCTCTCCAAGTTTGCTGTTCCTGCAGTCGGGGGTGACAATGGAGCTTTACGATGCTTCCTCTCATATGTTGTTCTGAGTACTCTGTTCCTGTGCAGTTTTCACAGTCTTGCACAATTTAAGTACAAGAATAGTAGCTCTGCAGTAAAAGGCTTTTATAAATTCCTCAAGGTGGAAATTGTTGACTAACAAGTTGGTTTGTGTGGTTTTTTTTAAAGGCAGTTTTCCTGTTTACTTACAAACATTTTAAACATTTCCTTTCATCCTCACCCTGTTTAAAGACAAATGTGCTCTATGAAAATCAACTATTTTATAATATTTAGTGTTGAAAACACGACCCGAAACCTGCCAGGGTAGCATGTGGGCTGCAAAGATTAAGTAATTGTGTTAAAAGCAGGAAAGAGCCCCCTTGCGAACATATTTTCATTTTTTTAAAAAGAAAAACAAATGGTTAGGAAAAAACAGATCCGTAAAACCATAAAGTTTTCCTTGGAAGGGATTGGCACTGGAAAAGGTACAGGTGGTAATTCCTGTCCAGATTATAACTGGACCCATATAAGTTACCTAGATGCATTTAATATAATTAGCATGGTTCAGATCTACTGTATACAATTTAGGCTTTTCTGCATTATAATTAACTAATTTTGTAACCATCTAGTCACAGGGTTGTCACAAATGACTTGTGCCCATATACAAAATATACTGTACAGTTAATAATAATGGCTGCTAACCATGCAACGTCCTAGCCAATGACTTCCTGTAAATAGGTGGTAACTGGAACTGTTGGAAAAATGAATTGGTGAAAATGTTTGAAGTTTTCCGTTTGCAAGGTTTGAAATAGACTCATTGTCCATTAATGTGATTAAAAAAAGATTAAATTTGTCACTTACCAAAAAAAATAAAATCCAGTTTTCAGTAAATATGTGGTTTTCAGTAAGCTATTTGACAACTATGTCAATTAAGATTCATGAAATGCGTCATAGAAAATTTGTCACATTGACCATTTTCCCCACAAACTTTGTGTTTTAGAAAAGTTTTTTTTCTATGATGAAATGTGTGCAAAAGATTTTAATCCATTTTACTTGTAACATTTTTCTTTTGGGGTATAGCTGGGGACCTTTTACTGTGCCTATCTCATTTACTTAGCTGGTATTCGTTCCTCCCAGCTTTTTGTGAAAATAGGACATCTTTTGTGGGTTTGTTGATGTAGCTGCAACCTTATATAATTATGGACTCATACTTGAGACTTGCTGATAAGCAGGCCAGGTGGGAGACAGGAAAAAGCCTTCCCCTACAGTATCCAGAGAAGTCCTGAAGGCTCATCAGGACATGATCAGAGAGAACCAATTACTAAAGACTTGATCTTTTTCTCTAAGTTACAAATCTAAGGGAAGCTTAGTTGACAGGACTTTGCAAAGTACTGAAATGAGGTATCACCTGCAGAACACTTTTTCAAATTGCCTTTGTCATAAATATAAAGGGAAGGGTAAACCCCTTTGAAATCCCTCCTGGCCAGGGGAAAGCTCCTCTCACCTGTAAAGGGTTAAGAAGCTAAAGGTAACCTCGCTGGCACCTGACCAAAATGACCAATGAGGAGACAAGATACTTTCAAAAGCTGGGAGGAGGGAGAGAAACAAAGGGTCTGTGTGTCTGTCTATATGCTGGTTTTCTGCCGGGGATAGACCAGGAATGGAGTCTTAGAACTTTTAGTAAGTAATCTAGCTAGGTATGTGTTAGATTATGATTTCTTTAAATGGCTGAGAAAAGAATTGTGCTGAATAGAATAACTATTTCTGTCTGTATCTTTTTTGTAACTTAAGGTTTTGCCTAGAGGGGTTCTCTATGTTTTTTGAATCTAATTACCCTGTAAGATATCTACCATCCTGATTTTACAGGGGGGATTTCTTTATTTCTATTTACTTCTATTTTTATTAAAAGTCTTCTTGTAAGAAGCTGAATGCTTTTTCATTGTTCTCAGATCCAAGGGTTTGGGTCTGTGGTCACCTATGCAAATTGGTGAGGCTTTTTTATCCAACATTTCCCAGGAAACGGGGGGTGCAAGTGTTGGGAGGATTGTTCATTGTTCTTAAGATCCAAGGGTCTGGGTCTGTGGTCACCTAGGCAAATTGGTGAGGCTTTTTACCAAACCTTGTCCAGGAAGTGGGGTGCAAGGTGTTGGGAAGTATTTTGGGGGGAAAGACGCGTCCAAACAGCTCTTCCCCAGTAACCAGTATTAGTTTGGTGGTGGTAGCGGCCAATCCAAGGACGACGGGTGGAATATTTTGTACCTTGGGGAAGTTTTGACCTAAGCTGGTCAAGATAAGCTTAGGAGGTTTTTCATGCAGGTCCCCACATCTGTACCCTAGAGTTCAGAGTGGGGGAGGAACCTTGACAGCCTTCTTAAGAAGATTACTGTTGTAATTTCATTCCCAAAGAAGACTCAAATCTTGCAATTCTGAGGAGAGTTGCTGAAGGGAAAGGAGTTTATGGGGCCTAAAGCTTATTAATCATCTCAGTCAGACAGGGCTTAGCTGTAGGCGTCCTCTCCCATTAAGGTGTACCACCCAGGATTACTGTGGGCAAACACAGAGGAGAAGCCTAAACACAAGAGAGGAGATGTGGTTTGGCAGGGGTGCAGGTGACACACATCATAACATGGTCTGCTTCCAACTTTCAAAAGAAACCTTGTGGCTTGTTGTTTGTCAGATTAAATGCAGTTGGTTGTTTGAATATGGGATATTCTAAATACAGCAGTTGTACTGAATGTGCCATGAGTAAATTCAAACAAACAGATGCATGGCTAAGCCCTTAATGCTATCTGAATTGAAGTGCAGTCATTTCATAGTAAGTATAAACAAGATCAGGATTGATTGGCTAGTTCCTTACCTTGTCTTGTGAGTCCATGCAACACAGAGTATGTCTTGGTTACTAGAGGTGTGGCATGAAGTCTAATAAGGCTGTGAAAACAAGTTAATTTTATCAGTTATCCTCTAGAAATCATGTTAAATTAAAGGGTTCTTGAAACCTGTTTAACTTTGTCCTAGAATGGACAAGTTCTTAGTTTCCTTTACATTTGTAAGGTCTGGTCTCCACTACAGACCTATATTAGTATGACTGTTGCTCAGGGGGTGAAAAAGCACACCCGAGCAGTGATGAGCTGCCAAAATCTGAAGAACCAGTTCCTTCAGCTGCTCCGGGTCTTCGGCGGCACTTCGGCAGCGGGTCCTTCACTTGCTCTGGGTCTTTGGCGGCACTGAGGGACCTGCCACCGAAGTGCTGCCTAAGACGCGGAGTGACTGAAGGACCCGCCGCCAAAGTGTTGCCAAAGACCGGGAGCAAGTAGAGGACCCACCGCCAGAGTGCTGCTGAAGACCCGGAGCGCCGCCGGGTGAGTAAAAAGGGATTCTCAAGGGGAGCCTTCCCAGCCGGGAGCTCAGGCAGGTCGGACAGGATGGTCCTGCGGGCCAGATGTGGCCTGCAGGCCGGAGTTTGCCCAACCCTTTAACAACCGGTTCTAAACTGGCTTCAAAATTTTTAACAACTGGTTCGCACGAACCGGCTCCAGCTCACCACTGCCCCTGAGTGACATTGTTATATTGACCTACCCCCCTGTGTAGACAGCTCTGTCAGTGGGAGAGCTTTTCCTGCCGACACAGCTACTGCCTCTCAGGGATTAACTACGCCGATGGGAGAGCTCTCCTGTCATCTTAGAGCATCTTAATTAAAGCGTTACAGTGGCGCCGATGCAGCATTTTAAGTGTGGACTTGCCCCAAGACAGCTCATCAGCTGAGCTTATTTAAAGCTCAGGCAGAAGGGAGGTATTGAGCAACATCTCGTGAACTGCATCAGTTAATGAGCTCAATATTGAACTTTGATGCTTCCTGCCAGTGTAAGTTTGTATTTGATACTTTTCTGTGATATGCCTCACGGTCGGCATTACGAATGGGGGTGGGAATTGAAATCTTGGGATTCTATCTGTGTGTGCAAAGGATCCTGGGGAGAGGAGGAGATTATAGTAACTTTCTATGTCAGGCAGGTCTTCCCCAAGAATTTTCAATCTAGTTTAAGAGGAGATGCAAGTACCTTTATCAAACAAATAAAAGTAAAGTGTCAAAGGATGGGAACTATAATAAACAAACTTCACTTGTGTTCCTAACTATTCAAACTTTATATCTTAACCTTATTCCTGCTTACATTATTTTCATTTAAACCCACCAATTTCTGTGGCTTCTTTTCCACTTTGTTGATATTGTGGGGACTGTGGAAAAATGGGGAAAAGATAAGGTAGAATGAAGGAAGCATGAAGCATAGTGAGATAAAACAAGTAAACTTTTCCCTCCCTGGCTGCTGTGAGTCCCCCCATCTGTGCTGGGACTCTCTGTGAAAGGAGGAGCTTTTAAGCTATGTCTTCAGAACCTATGTATGGGCTGAATAATTGATTGACAATACCTACCTTGAGTTAAAACTCCAGTGTAGACAAACCCTTTCTGTGTGATGGTTCAATACCTTGCACAGTGGGAGCCCCAATCTCAGCAGGGATCTCTGCATGCTGCTGTAATACAAATAGTAATGTAATATTATAAAATTGGCTCATTATATTGAGGCATACACCTCTTCCCCCCTGCCCCTCTTATGAGAATTGTATCCCCGGAGGGGGAGCAGGGAAGAGCCTTGCCTGGCTCCTGCAGCAGCAGCAGCGATTGGCTGCTCTACCCTAGTGGGCAGGCCAGTGGAGAAAGCAGCCAATCGGGGAGGCTTCCCCTGTGTTTCCCTGCCCCCTGGCAGGGTGAAATTCACTAGAGGGCTGGAGCATCTGGACTCATCACAAGATGAACACCAGCCCTGGCTGAAATCTGTCCCTTGGAACAAAAACAAAATAAAACCGACAAACAAAAAAATCTCAAGAGTTGGCAACACTGAACTTATTGGACACATCAGATTTTTACAGAACTTTTCTTTTCTCTTCCATCCTCATCTTCTTAAGTTTAGAGAAACTGTTACTGGTGTTTTCCAATATTCAATTTACTGTGTCTGTTACACTTGATCTTCCCTTCTTTATTGAAGCCTTTGAGGTCAGCAGTAAATGAAGAGATGTCAAGATGATTTGCTTTCTCCATAAGCCACATGGTCCTGTAATCTGCCGATTGGCAATGCCAGAAACATAGTTAACACCTTATTTGCTTTTATCTGCACTTTGAGATAAACAATGCCCACAAGCAATATATGATCAAATTTCTCTTTTCCTTGGTAGATGTGTTCAGCAGCACTAAAACCTGCAGTTGTTGAATATCTTCCTTTGGCAGTTACAGGAAAAGTGTGTCTCAGGGGGTGGATTTTTGGACTCAAGAGGCCACATCTTGGTTTTCAGCCTGAACTTTGCATTAAGCCTTTTCTACATAACTTGCCTTTTGAAATGTGCTAATGGAACCCACCCGTTTTCTTTTGAAGGCAAGATTGCTCATTCTGAAGGCCCACTTGCCAAGGCTGGTAAGAGACACCTGTAAGGTGAAAAGACATACTGTGGTGAAAGGAAAGATGAGCACTGTTAACTTGGAAAGATAACAGGACAAATCTGAAATCAGGAAATAGCATCAGTTCTCCCAGATGCTGATGAAGACTGAGCATGATGGCTGTATGTACAGAAGAACAGTATCAAAGCAATGTTGAACATAGCCTACTCATACAACAGTGGCACATGTGCACTAGTTTGATTTCTGCTGACTTTACAGGATGCTATGTGAGTTTTGTTTTGTATTTCCACCTGGGCCGTGGATTGACTTAAAAGGGAAAAAACAAAAACTGTTGACTTCTAGGGGTCAAGTCAGTATTTTTGGCTTAACTTTGACAGTGTCATTTTAAAAGTTTTTAACTTGTAGACACAGCTATAACAACCTCTGATTTCACCTATACTGCAGAGCCACACTTTTTCTTGCTGCAGGTTCTTAAATATATTTCAGACAGCTTCTCTTCAGTGATATCACAATGTTACTCTTAATTGCAGAGTTAAAATGGTCTCAGCAAACATGTACTTTGAAATTGATCATCATAATGAAACATCCTTGTTAAAAGAAGGTTCCTAACCCAGGGAATTTGTGTTTTCTTTTCTTTTAAACATCTGCTGATAATTGTGGTTTTGGGAACCTGGTGATTGAAACCACCTACCACAAAGTATAGGAGAGAAGTTGGCATGCAAGTGTTTACTTCCATCTGAAATACCATGGAAGAAAAACAACAAGCTAACTTAGTGAATGTCTATCTTTTTCTGAATTGATTAAAGCTGACATTACATCATTCTAGACTGACACAGTATAGAAAACAGTATGTGTTTTAAATCTCATTACTTGTTTCTAAAAGCCTGTACTACAGAGGTCTCTGAGGTTTTTCCTTGGAGTCTGTGTGAAAGTTGAGAGATCTGGGGTGGATGTGTGGAATGTCATTTATTTTTCTTTGCCCATTTTTGACAGTGGTAGCTTGCATCTAGGACAGTGGTTTTCAAACTTTTTTTTCTGGCTACCCAGTTGAAGAAAATTGTTGATGCCCGCAACCCAACGGAGCTGGGGATGAGGGGTTTGGAGTGTGGGAGGGGCTCAGAGCTGGGGCAGAGGGTTGGAGTGCAGGAGGGAGTCAGGGCTGGGGGTGCAGGCTCTGGGGTGGGGCTGGGGATGAGGGGTTTGGCGTGCAGGAGGGGGCTCCGGGTTTGAGGGGGGGCTCAGGGCTGGGGCAAGGGATTGGGGCATAGGGCTGGGGTGTGGGCTTACCTCCGGCAACTCCTGGTCAGTGGTGCAGCTGGGGTGCAGAGGCAGGCTTCCTGCCTGTCCTGGCACTGCAGATCACGCTGCTCCCTGGAAGCAGCCAGCAGCAGGTCCGACTCTTAGGCAGAGGTGCGCAAGCGGCTCCACATGGCTTTCATTCACAGGCACCGCTCCTCCAGCTCCCATTGGCTGGTTCCCAGCCAACGGGAGTGCAGAGCTGGTGCTTGGGGTGTGGCCTGTCCCCCCTGCTTAGGAGGTGGGCCTGCTGCTGTCTGCTTCCAGGGCACAGCACAGTGTCAAAACGGGTAGGAACTAGTCTGCCTTAGCCAGGCAGCACTGCCAATGGGACTTTTAATGGCCCAGTCGGCGGTGCTGACCAGAACTGCCACGACCCAGTGCTTTCCATTCCGTGACCCATTACTGGGTCGTGAACCACAGTTTGAAAACCACTGGTCTAGGCTGTTGGGTTCACTTTTTGTTTAATTATTTCATTTTAAACTGTTCCATAAATGTCATTGTTACTAAATAGTCCTTTTTGTTGACTCTGACCCTCCAAATGATCTCGTTAGTTACATTTTAGAGGAGTTATGTGGTCCTTATTTTCTTTTTAATACCCAAATGTTCTATTAATAGATTTCAAATTTTTCCAAATAGGCTCTTGCACAGTAACTAGATATAGCTTATTTATATAGCTTAGGCTCTTGCACAGTAACTAGATATAGCTTATCAGTACCATATAAAGATGTACATAATTACAAAAGCAGCTGAAAAAAGCTGCATGGCGATCAGATACATTTACAGAAAAAAGGTGGATGTGCAAACTAAACTCATGAAAGTGAAAATTGGGGGCTCTTTTTTAAATATGGGGGATTAAATATGTCAGATCCAGCATGGCCTCTGTTAGGTTCTGATTCAGGAAAAAGTCACTGTTCAGTACAGCATTTAAAGATGATTAACTTTGAAGTATGTGCTTAAGTGATTTCCTGAATTGGAGCCCTTGTTAGGGATTTTCACGTTAAGAACCCCATTAAAAGAGTTGGTAGAGTTTGCTGCTGTGTCCCCTCAGAAAGCTATATTTGGGAATGTGGGGACATTTTGCAGAACCTAATGTTGTGCAGCACAAAGATTTTAAGCTGTTTCAGTCAATACAGAAGTGTAATTTTAAATATGACTGTAGAAGAACAGAACAAACCCAACAAATTCCAAATCAACTTCGTTTGCTGCTTAATTATTATGTACAAGATAATAAATGAGGGGTTGAAATGTGGTGGGGTTTTGTTTTGTTTTTTTTTCCTTTTGCAGGTGTTGCTGAAGTCTCTAGATTTATTTAAAGCATGTGATTTCATGTAATTCTGCCCAATTGTTACAGCAGCTGTTACTAACTGCATGCTTGCTACCACATTCTAGTAAGAAGGCAAAGGTTATTTTGGGAGGCAAATTTTGTTTGCCTTTAAAAAAACCAAAAACCAAGTATTAAAAATTGCAGTTGGTGAAGTGAGCTACAGCAGCAAGACCCATGATGGTTGAATTTTATACTCTGGAAATTAAATTCATTCCAGCACAGAGGCTCCAAATGAGGCTTTATGGGCCATATGGGCTTTAGGTCTCCCATTACTCAATGGGGGAAGTCAGCACCATGTCCATGCACCACTTAAATCTCACCTAAACCCTATTTTGAGGGTTTATGTAGGTCTTAACTGGTGCATAGGTCTTGGCCTGGGCCCTTGCATGGGGTGAATTTCATCATCTCCTCTTAAGGGAATTTTAGAATATGGCTTTTAAAGAAGGCATTAGTTTAACATGTAGTTAATTACCACTGCAGTGGTGTCTTGGCCAAGGAGAACTGTTGTGCAAAAATTCCCGTCCTCTGAAGTGTATTTATTGCTGACATTTCTGATGGCTTATTAATGCTCCATTTTTATAGCTATTAATATGATTTAGTAGTATGTGTTAGGAAAATATGGAATCAAATCTATTGTGCCGGCTAATTTTGTATGACATTGTGCATTGGTCACTTCTAGCTGTATAATTACTGAATAGTTCACATTATTAAATTGTAATGCAGTGTTGTTTTTATTTGTTATATAGCACTATGCCAGTATATACAGGCCTCTAAAACCCGAGATGGTGCCGGCTGTTTCATTGCAAGTGCAGTAGAAGGTAAAAGGAAAAAAAAAAGAAAAACAGCACAGACTTTCTAGCTCTTTCAATATCTTTTGTGCCCTTTGACCTCTTAACTTCCTAGATTCTCTCTTCACAGCTGACTTTTTTTTTTTTAAGTAGGGGGTGGATTTCCAGACTGTCAGTCTCCAAGAAGAAAATTTGAGGAGATTTTTAAGTGATGTCACTTGTGTCTGTCTCAAGCTCTGTCTTAAGCTTTTCGCTTCACCTTTGCATCTCGTCTATTTGTGCTTTTCATGGGTAATACAATTCAGATTATGTTCTGCAATGTATTCTATTGCTGTGCTCCAAACAGAATTTGAAATAACCCAAATGCAGCTTCTACAGTTGCTGCTAAAAAATAAAGACAAAACAGTAACTGTAGACTGCCTCTAGCATATTCACGTTTCAAGAAAAGCACAGATAAATAATGGTGTATAAATGTTACCAGTGCTAATACTTTTCAGTCTAATTATATGCTATCTTGCATTTTCTGTTTCTGTTAAAGGGAATGTCTGTACTTAATCCACTTATCTTCACGTTTGCCTACTGACATTTTGCTTTCTGGCCTTACGTGAAAGAGCTTGGAAAGAGAATGAAATGATTAATTTGATTTTTTTTTTCACTTTTTCAGGTGAAAATTTTGAACAGACTCCATTAAGACGCACATTTAAGTCCAAAGTTCTTGCTCGTTATCCTGAGAATGTAGAATGGAATCCTTTTGACCAGGATGCAGTGGGAATGGTCAGTATGACCTAAGGTGCTCTTTGTTTTTGTTGGGTTTTTAAGACTAGTGCTCCCTTTACTATAATTGCCCAACTGGATTCTTTCAAGAAATTATCTTTTGATAATGGCAAAATAAAAAGCTGTAGTACAAAATGTTAAATACTGATTGACAGGTTGCTCTAAATTTTGCAGATTAGTTTAAATGAAACAATTCCCATTTGATTTTATACTTGGAGAATATAAAAAGGCCTTTTCCCCTAAAATAACTGATTTTCATATTATCATGCAATTTTAGGGCCAGAAGTGACCTCAGGAGGTCATCTAGTTCATCCCCCTGTGCTGAGGCAGGACTCATGATGAATAATTTTTTTACCCTTATGCTGCAGTATGCCAAAGAGTAGACTGTTGGAGTAGAAGTGAGGGAAAATTAGTCTTTTGTGGTTAATGATTAGTTGTTCCGTCTACATCTAATTTTTCTTTTTCAGGGAATGGAATTTAACTTCTTACCTCACCTTGTATTTTTACTGTGCTTTAAATAAAACATATGTTCTTCTTTTAAAAGCAAAAATCATGATCAAAACATTTTTTCTTCCACTATTTTTGTAGGGTGTAATTCTGTTCATATGAAGCCAGTGATAAAGTTTCCTGTGAACTTCAGTGAAAAATCAGATGTGGGCCTTATGCTGCATGCCTTTGTTCTGTGTAATAACTCTTAGTTTTAATGTGTTTGTGTTTAAGACACTACCTAATGTAATAATGTCTTACAAAATCTATTTAGAGAGAAATGAAATGTAATGTCAGTCCTCAGCATTCTCAAATGCCGTCTGTTATTGCCAAAAAATTTGAAAGAAGCAAAATAATTTAGTATTTATTTAACTTTTCCCACTTTTTTTGTTTTCTTTTATAGCTGTGTATGCCTAAAGGGCTTGCTTTCAAGACCCAATCAGATTCCAGAGACCCTCAGTTCCATTCGTTTATAATCACCCGTGAAGATGGCTCGCGGACATTTGGGTTTTCTCTCACATTTTATGAGGAAGTTACAAGCAAGCAAATCTGTAGTGCAATGCAGACATTATATCATATGCACAATGCTGAATATGACATTCTGCATATTCCACCCACAAATGACAAAGATAGCTGTAGCAGCATAGAAGACTGTAATGTAACTTCTGTATCAAAGCTACAGCGTTTTAACTCCTATGATATTAGCAGAGACACACTGTATGTCTCTAAGTGCATTTGTCTGATTACCCCAATGTCTTTCATGAAGGCTTGTAAGAAAGTACTTGAGCAACTTCACCAAGCTGTAACTTCTCTTCAACCGCCACCGTTACCTTTGGAAAGTTACATCTACAATATTCTCTATGAGGTTCCTCTTCCTCCGGCAGGGAGATCCTTAAAATTTTCAGGTGTTTATGGACCAATTATCTGCCAGAGACCAAGCACCAGTGAACTGCCATTATTTGACTTTCCAGTTAAAGAAGTTTTTGAATTACTTGGAGTGGAAAATGTGGTTCAGCTCTTTACTTGTGCTCTTCTGGAATTCCAGATACTGCTTTATTCACAGCGTGAGTACTCTTGTTTTGTCCTGTGTAACTAATGGCATGAATTTTTTTAATAGAGATTCAAAAAAATAAATAGCTGTAATAAACTACTATTGGCATGTCACTGCTGTCAGTGTGTTGCTGCTGTCAGAGTGATTTAAATCAGACCTCACTGGAAAGTGAAGGCCCTCAGCAACTCTGAAAATCATAGTACCTAACTTCAGGCACTTGAGTTTGAAAATGTTGGCCTTACTTTAATATTCTGTATGCATGTAATGACATGAGACAGGACAAGAAAGCTGGCCTTCTTCTTTCTTTGCAAAAATCACCATTAATTAGAGGAGTAAATGGATGGTTTCTCCCCAGCTTGCTGAATTCCTGCTCTGCCTTCACTCAACGAGGGGCATCTTAGGTGTGGTCTACACATAAATTAGGTCAACACAGCTATGGCACTTGGTGGTATAAAAAATTCACAGCCCTGAGCACTGTAGTTGTGCTGACCTAATCTCTGGTATAGATGCAGCTAGGTCGATGGAAGAATGCTTCTGTCAGCCTTGCTGCTGCCTTTCCTTGGAGATGTGTAGTTCCTACACTGATGGAAAAAGCTCTTCTGTCATTGTAGGAAGTGTCCACGCTACAGAGCTACAGCAGCACAGCTATGGTGCTATAGCTATGTCACTAGACTGCCTATAATGTAGATATATACAATTGTAAACAGGGTGGATAAAAAAAAATCCATGATTTAAAAAAAAATCAATTTTTTAAATTTAAATCTGTTTTTTTTATAAAGGTATTTTTAATTAAGATCCATGATGAGATATAATGTAATAGGGATTATACATTCTCATTCTATAGTCTGAGACAATATATTCATGTAATGTTTAAGAAAAGTTTTGTAAATGAGTTCCAACAGTTCATGGATTAGGAACCCAATCTCATGGGGTTCCAGGGCTTCTGTATAGATTATTTAGGTTAATCTTTCTATCTACCTAATGGGACTCAGTGCTCAGTCTAGAAGATATCAGAGATGCTTAGTTTTTCAATTCTCAAACTGTGGATTTGTTTCTTCAGAGATAACATGCTTGTTAATAGCAAAAAATGTTTTAAAATAAATTAAGTATATAGAGGTGAGAAATAACAGACCTCAACCCTATTGTCCCTCTGCAAGTTTGTGTTCACAGTCAATCCCTTACCTCTCTAAAGGTGCAAAGTTTCAAAAAGTTCAATGAATAGAAGATTGGTGGGGGCGGAATAGTTCTGGACAAGGAGAAGAAGTCTGGAGATAAATGTGAGAAGGGAGGGACAGGCAGTAGAAACAAATGTGAAACTGTTTGAGCAGCATATTTCAGAAGTCTTGAGGTCTTTCTGAGTGTAGCCTTCATTGGTTTGAGATCTACCATACCATTCTCTCATTAGAAGGGAAAACCTATAACGGCAGCAGGCCGTAACAGAGACCCAGAGGAATATTTTAATGAAGTTTCTCTTCCTGTGGGTAAGACAGACATGCGTGCAAAATGCAAATAGTGCAACAAAGAAATGCAAGGCCTGGTTTCATAGAATCATAGAATATCAGGGTTGGAAGGGACTTCAGGAGGTCATCTAGTCCAACCCCTTGCTCAAAGCAGGAGCTATCCCCAATTTTTGCCCTCAATCCCTAAATGGCCCCTTCCAGGACTGAACTCACAACCCTGGGTTTAGCAGGCCAATGCTCAAACCACTGAGCTATCCCTCCCCCTAAATTGTTGTTTCCTGAATGAAACATCATGAGAAGTGTTCCTTCTTTGGAGGAAGCTGCGTTGAAGATGATGAAAGGAACATGACTGAACATGCAGGATCTTCAGGTTGGTAAACTTTATTTTATACTTCTTTCTTAAGGACTGCCTGTCTTCCTTCTGGACTATTCTTGAATTCTCATGTTTGAGCAAAAAAATACAGTTGTTACTCTATGGTACTATCAATTTAGATGCAGTTGTGATAAAAAAATAGCTGAAATAGGCAGATCTTCCTTTTACAATTTCACCTTTAAAGTAGTACCAAGTGTCAGTGAACGCAATGACTAATACTAAATGAGCAGTATGGTAATAATAAATAAATAACTGCATTGACTTACTTTGTTTAGGAGAATCTGTCCTCAACATACAGGATTCTGAAGACTATCCACCTTCAAGATCACCATCATTTTCTATAGTTTCAGCATTATCTGTCAGTGATAGTGTTTCAGTCACACCATGTATGTCACATAGCCACAGTATATCACCTGTAGCAAAAAGAAAAAAAGTCTCCATCATCCAGAAACCACCATAGATAAGTTTGTGTTAAGAACCAGCAGATTACAAAAAGAGGTAATTGATGAAAAAATTGCCTGGTTTGTTTATACAACAAACTCTCCTTTCCGCATGATTGAGCGCCCACACTTCATTATCATGGTTCAGTCATTAAGACCAGGATACAGTCCACCCAACAGAGCAGATGTCTCAGGCAAATTGCTGGATAAAGTGTATGAAAAATTGAGCAGTGTGCAAAAGGTCTAGAGGGTAAAATTGTTAACCTGAGTCTTGATGGGTAGAACAGTGTCCATAGTGATCCTGTTGTATGTGCTTGTGTGACAACAGAAGAGAATGTCTTCCTTACAGAAACAATTGATGCATCAGGAAATACACACACAGCAGAATACTTACAAGTAGTAGCAGTAAAAGCTATAACAAACTGGGGAAAAAATTCAAATGTCTAGTACGCAGCTTGGTCACAGACAAGGCTGCAAATGTATCCAAGATGAGAAGAAATTATTTAGAAGAGAGTCCCAAGCTAATAACATACGGTTGCAGTGCTCATTTGATGCACCTCCTAGCCAAAGACTTCAGTGTTCCAGAAATAAAGGCTAATGTTGTTGAAATTGCAAAATACTTCCGTAACAACTGCTTTGCAGCAGCTGCTCTGAAAAAAGTGGGAAGAACCAAGCTAACTCTCCCCCAAGAAATGTGATGGAACTTAGTAGTGGACTGTTTTGAGCACTATAGCAAGAACTGGCCTAATCTGATGACAGTTTGTGAACAAAATCGTGAAAAAATAGATGGCACTGTCACAGCCAAAGTTCTCAACATTGGGCTTAAGAGAAATGCTGAACACATGCTGAGTACCCTGAAGCCCATTTCTGAAGCCTTGAACAAAATGCAGGGAAATAGCTGTTTTATTGCTGAGGCTGTTAATTTGGAAGGAACTGAGTGAGATCTTAAAAAGAGATATGCAATGACAGAGTTAAATTACAAGCATTAAAAAAACGAATGGGACAAGCACTATCTCCAGCTCATTTTCTTGCAAATATTCTCCATACTTGGTACCAGGGTCAAACCTTAACTCCTGAAGAAGAGTAGTTGGCTATGACATGGACATCCAGCAATCATCCCTCCATAATGCCATCTACAATAAACTTCAGCGCTAAAGGTGAACCATTCAAGAAATATATGTTTGCTGATGTTTTAAAGAAAGTCACACCTGTGAACTGGTGGAAGTCACTTAAGCTCTTGGATTCAGAGACTGTTGAAGTGATAATCTCACTTTTAACAGCAGTAGCTTCTTCTGCCAGCATAGAAAGAATATTTTCTTCCTTTGGACTAGTTCATTCCAAATTGAGAAATCGTTTGGGACCTGAAAAAGCAGGAAAGCTTGTTTTCCTTTTCCAGATTATGAGCAAACAGGAAAACAAAGGTGAAGACTACTTCTGAGTTAGCTGCAGAAGCCAATATTTTAAGTTTCTCATGTTGACCTGGCTGACATAGTCTATTTAATTTTTGTTTTGTTAATTATTTCATTTAACTATTTTAGTTTAAAAACAATTTTAACAAAAACAAACCTGATTTTAAACAACTTGAACGTTTAACTAAATTCAAAAACTCATATGCTTGTTTTGTTAAAATATTATGTTTGCTGTTGAAGAAAAAAATCCAGAATACATAACGTTGTTGTTTTAGTTACATAAAACAATTTAAATGTCTCTCTGGTGGTCTCCTCCTAATACAGCATGGCAAGAAAATCCTCCAAATATTAATGATTAACCTGTTGAAATGGAGATAGTTCACCTCCCAATGACTTCATAAATATCTGCTTCAATTATCTTTGGTAAATGAAATAACCAAACAATCATTCATGTTCTGATATAGCTGTAAAACTAATCTGAAAAGTTTTCAAAATAAATCACTTTGCAAATGTATAGTGTGTACCTTCTAAAAATGAAACCTACGTCTGAGCTGTGAAGTGTAACGGGTTGTTAACTCACCACCATGGTGCCCCCTGCTGGTTGCTCCGGGAATTAGCTCTATCCAGCTGTGCAGCGCCCTCTGCAGGTGGTGTCCTGCCCATCGCTGTGCTCTGCGGTGCTGTCTGGGACCTGCATTGCTCCCTGGCTTGTGGCGTCCTCTTCTGGACACAGCCCTCCGGCTGTGCCCCACTCAGTTTTCTCCCCTTCCAGGGGTATCTGCAGTCCTCAGTCTCCACCTGCCCTTGTGACCAGCTGCAGCCCAAAGTCCCTTCCCTCAGGGCAAGCCACAGTCTGTATCGGGCCAGGCTCCTCCAGGGCCAGGTGCATGGAAAAGGGGGACCTAGGCCCGCCCACTACTCTGGGTCCCTGCCCAGGGTCCCTCTGGCAGCAGCCATGTCCTGCCCTCCTTCTCTCCCATCTACTGCTCATGCTCCCTGGGCCACTTCCCCTTTGGCCCTTGCACCTTCTCAGCCCTTTCTTTCAGGGGCCTCAGCCTGGCAGGTATCAGGCTGAAGCTTTCCCTCCATTCCCCTGAGGCTGCTCTATCTAAGGTGCTATCCCTGGGAGCCTGTCCTCCTTCCTTGCTTGTCAGGGAGAGATTCCTGTCTCCTCTGCTTTGTAGCCTTTATATGGAGCTCAGCCTGGCCCTGATTGGCTGCTTCTAAGCCTTCTGTGATTGGCCGGGTTCTGCGCAGCCGCTCCAAGGGCTGCTATGAACCCTTTGTCTGCCAAAGTGGGGCAACTGCCCCACTACATGAAGAATATGTATTAAGGTTATTACAACCAACAAGAATGCACTTTTATGTAGAAATACATGATTGAGTTGAGTCTTCCTAAATCAGATCCACCCTGGTTGTAAACATACAATGAACTGTATGCCCCAGGTTGTATTTCAAGAGGCATTGTTCCCTTAATTCCCTTCAAGTTCTTTACCCAGAAGTATCTTATGTCCAACCATTGTTTGGTTTCCTCCTTGCTCTTTGTATCAGACCCTTTTGATTTAATTCCCTTTAGCCAGTCTTAACAGTATCAAGTAGGTAAACTGAGGTACACATAATATTTATAAAAATGACTCTCTCCTGTTCACATATAGGTATATCTGTTCACTAACAAAAGAAGCTTTATATAGAAGCTTGTTAACTTCTTTGATTGTAGTTGTCCTGTAGTATTTTAGTTTGCCTCAAGTGGTCATACTCAATTGCTAACGTAAGTTGCTACTTGACTTTGCTAGAGTTGCCAATGGTCCAGGAGATTGCACTGGTTCCTTTCTGTTCTATTAAAATGCTCCAGACACAACTGAACTTTCTTTGATATTTGTCTTGAAAAGGAACTGGGAAGTACTTTGAAGTAATTTGAAAGTTTGCTTTATTTTATCCTATCTCTTGTGAGTGCTCCTGTATCGTTTGGTGAAATGCTCTTTTCTTAAAATTTACTACAGCAAAACCTCGAGGAAAATTGCAACAGATATCCCTACTCTATTTCTAGCATCAGCATAGTTAATAATGTTTGTTTTTCCTCTTTCAGAAGAGGAAGAACACCGCTGTAATAAAACTGTGGCCACTTATTTTGGTACTTACAATGACACACTCAATCTAAAAATTGTCTGAAGTTTTTTTATATAATCAAAGGTGTTACTGGTAACATTTACCACTGGGACTAGAGAAAGTTTTTTGTTTTTTTTTCCCAGCTTGTTTACTTTATATACTTAACTATACCTTGTATATAATTTTCACTGTTTCCCATATATGATCAGTTTGATTTCCTGTTTTGCTTATGTGGGGTTTTTCAAACAGCAAAAAGGGAAAACACTTTTAAAACAGGGAAGTTTGATTAAAAAACCTCAAAATTTGGCAGGGGAACTCCAAGGCAAATAGAATGTGAAATCATTTTAACTAATTTTTAGCATGGTCTAGATTTTGTTGACAGTTGTGTCTGAGCATGGATCTAGGTGCTGAACTTTAAACACCCAAATTTGAAATTTTTGCTCTAAAAACTTAACTTTTTTTTTAAATCAGTCATGAAACCTGATTTTTCCAATTATGTGACAACGTAATTGGTTAGAACAATTTCTGTTATGCTCTTTGGGTCAGATCAGATCACTGTACTAGTTCAGTAGAGCTTGACTAACAAGCATACAGATCTGAAAATCTAAAAAGTTAGGGTGCTTGTCTACACAGGATGCTGTGTTGCTTTAACTTCAGTTTTCAGAGTAGCAGCCGTGTTAGTCTGTATTCGCAAAAAGAAAAGGAGTACTTGTGGCACCTTAGAGGCTAACCAATTTATTTGAGCATAAGCACCTTAACTTCAGTTTGTTCACCTAGCCTTGTGTCTAGACGTGAACTTTTTAAAAATTAAATTATTTGGCATCTTAAATTGCAGTAAGTCATCCTCCCTGGAACAGGAGTAAGTCCACTTCCCAGTGAGTTTGTTTACTTTAAAGTTTGCATGAACTAATTAAGTACTTCACTTCTGACAGTCCTCCAACTAGTATCCCACACTGCATTTATTCACTCCTGGATTGGCCTGTCTTCGTACCTTTGTGCCCTCTACTGCTCTGGGTCATCTTGATTGGATGTCACTTCTCTGTTTAAATGCTGTATCAGGTAGCGGTAGTGAGTTCCCACGCCGAGAGTAATGTACCCATTATAGCAGCCGGGGTGCTCCAGGCTTCCACATGGATGTCTTTAGAGATCCTGGACTTGTTTGCCCTCTCTGGAGAGCTGTGTGTCTAGCCCCATCTAGAGAAGAGTCACCAGAATGTAGAAACCTGCAAAAGCAAATGAAGGTGAAGGGGTGCTGGCCAAGTCAAAGCTAAGGTGCTATAGCAGAACTCCCTGAAGAAAATGAAGGACATGTTCAAGGAACTTGTGACTGCATCCCAAGAGAGGACTGCTAAGGCAAAAGTGTGGAGGGATGGTTTCCTGGATAACTCTCAAAGGTTTGTAAGTGAGCGCATAGCCCTGGAGAAGGACATAATGCAGACAGTACAAACAGCTGTGATAGAGCAGGTTTTGTTATGAAGATCCTGCATTGCATGCCAACCTTACAATAGCCTGCAAACTATGGAGAACGCACCATACTGGGACCATCATTTCCATCATCCTAATTACAGGCCTTTCCCACAACAGTCAATTATATTGGAGATGGAGAACACTTTTGAGCACATCGCATACAGGAGTTTGAACGCTTCATAGTTTAGTTTGGCCATGCCTTAGTTCCTTTAGTTTTAAGCTTTCACTAAGTTCTTGGTTAACTATGTACTTGGTTAACACGATAAAAATCTTTGTAAAACTTGGCTGCAGAACTTCATTGAGGTATAGTTCCACCTATACATTACATAACATTTCCCCAAGTGGTATCAGTTCCTAATCAAATAAAAATACACAAACACATTTCGGTCATTTCCTTGATTACAGTACATTCATTACTCACAACTATTGGCTTCAGAGTAGGAGTACAATGCATCCCTGATCCTGTCTTGTTGGCTGCTGGGGTCATTTTTCAGAGATGCCACCTCTGGCTGTCCATAAAATTCAGAAAGTTTCTTCACCCCTTCCTCTCACCCACCCGCCATGTGCTCTCATTGCTCTCAGATGTTTTGCAAAATATCATAGTACTTATTACATAGGATACATGTGGATGAGAAACATCCAGCCTTGTCATGTAGCACCCTCCACCTTCATTTCCTTCTTCCAAATGCACACTCCTCTATCATTCTGCAGCTAATCGGGGTATAGTTAAACAGGTCTTTTCTCTTATCCAAGTGTCCAGTAAAAGGCTTCAAAAGCCAGGAAAACAGAGGGTAAGCTGGTCTCCCAGAATAACTCCATTAATGTCCAGGGTGGTATGGGGAGCAAAAACTCTCTTGCTTGCTTCAGAAACAGGCCAGAGTTTCTAAAGATCCTGGCATGATGGACCTTTCCAGATCACACCACACTAGTATTTGTGAACCTTCCGCAGTGATCAACCAGGCCTTGCAGCACCATGGAGAAATACCCTTTCCTGTTTATAAAGTGTCAGACCTGGTGTGGAGGGCAAAGAAAAGGCATGAGAGTCCCATCAGTAGCTCCAAAACAGTTCAGGAACCTTATCCATGGAAAACTGTCAATAACCTCTCCTGTACTGCAACACTTTGTGACCCAGCATAGCTGCACCCCCTGAATAGCATTACAAACTTCCATGAGGTCACCACTGACAACTGATCTACCAATACCAAACTGGTTAGCTGCTGACTAGTAGCAATCAGGGGTGGCAAGCTTCCAGATGGTGATGGCCTCTCACTTCTAGCCTAGATGAACCTACTACCAGGATGCACAACTGGGTGGAAAACTGTACTCAGAGTAGTTATCAGTGGTTCAGAGTCAAACTGGAAGGGCGTATTGAGTAGGGTCCCACAGGAATCTCTCCTGGGTCTGATTCTATTCAGTATCTTCATAAATGATTTGGATAATAGCATAGACAGTACATGTATAAAGTCTGTGGATGATACAAAGCTGGGGGGGTTTGCAAGCGCTTTGAAGAATAGGATTAGAGTTCACAATCATCTTGCCAAACTGGAGAAATGGTTGGAATTAATTAGGATGAAATTTAGTAAGGACAGATGCGAATTACTGCACTTAGGAGGGAATAATCAGTTGCACAAATACAAAATAGGAAATAATTGCCTACGAAGGAGTACTGCAGATAAAGATCTGGCAGTTGTATTGGATCACAAACTAAATGAGTCAACAGTGTAATACTGTTAGGAGCCCCTGGCTGCCCTAGCCAGGGGCTCCAAGCTACTAGTCCCGGCTGGGCTGGGGAGGCACAGGATTTGCTCTTCCCCTGCACGGCTGCGCCTGGGGGGAGATCAGACCCACTTCCACCTCTGGCAACCTCCTGCAGCTGCAGGAAGCTCCAAGGCTGCTGCCGAATTCCAGAGCTGTTTTTTCCCCCAACAGTATTACATTGTTGACTCATTTAGTTTGTGTCAACAATGTAATACATAAGTCAATAATGTAATACTGTTGGGGGGAATGTATTAGCAGGAGTGTTGTAAGCAAGACACAAAACGTAATTCTTTCACTCTACTTAGCACTGATAAGGCCTCAACTGGATTACTGTGTCCAGTTCAGGGACCATGCTTCAGGAAACATGTAGACGAATTGGAGAGAGCCCAGAGGAGAGCAACAAAATTAAAGGGCTAGTAAACATGACCTATGAGGAAAGATTAAAAAAAAAAAAAAAAGTTGTGGGGTGGGGGGGTTGGTTTTGTCTGGAGAAGAGAAGACCGGGGGTGGGAAGGGTGGAGGGGTAGAGGGAGTACAGGGGATACATGATAGTAGTCTTCAAGTATGTAAAAGGTTGTTATAAAAAAGAGGGTGATAAATTGTTCTCCTTATCCACCGACGAGAGGACTAGAAGTAATGGGATTAAGTTACAGCAAGGGAGATTTAAGTTAGGTGCTAGAAAAAACTTCCTAACTATAAGGGCAGTTAAACACTGGCACATATTACCTAGGGAGGTTGTGGAACCTCCATGATTGGAGGTTTGTAAGAGCAGGTTAGACAAACACCTGTCAGGGAAGGTCTAGATGATACTTAGTTCTCCCTGAGTGCAGGAGACTGGACTAGATGACCTAACAGTGTTCCTTCAAGTCCTGCATCTCTGTGATTCTCCATGCTGAGGGGAACTCATGTTGGCGTTCTGCTGTTGCAGGTCCAGGGTGAGTTCTGCGCTGCTTTCTGGGAAAGCAGTCTGTGTCGTCCCTGTTCTAATCACCGCTCTCTCCTGCCACTCATTGCAAGGTGACCGAGCCCAGAGGCAGTACTCTGCTGAGTCAAACTGCTCCAGATAAATGCCCTGCAGAAGTAACTGTTCAACTTCCTCCTCCTCTTGTAGTCATATTCCTACAGCATCCAAATCCGTACAGTTGGAAGACTGCCAATACACGTGCGTTATCCTGTTCCTATTAATGACTGCCATGATGGTGGCGCTCATCAGGCCCTCCTTGGTGCCTCACAGCAGTTCGAAAACAGCGCTGACAAAATACAGATGTATTAAGGGAAGCCAGGAGAGGAATTACATGAGTTTTTAGACTCCACGTCCCAAAATTCCTGTAGGTTCCAGTATGCATCTCTGCCCGATGCACTGCAAGAAAAAGTAGACCACAGAGCTGAGTGGCAGAACATTGCACCATGAGATCTGCCCAGAATGCTGTGTACTTGATTTGAAAAAGCACAGAGCCATGTGGATGCTATGAGTAACAAGGAAACTACCTGCTAGCTGGCATTACAAAACAGTGCGGATGCACTTCTGTTTGATATAGTTAAATGGCTGCACATAGGGCAAACAAACTAATCTGATTGATCATCGTCATGTAGACAAACCTTTAAAGTATAAAAACATTCAAGTGATCAAAAAATATAACAAGTTAGTTTTTTAAGTCCGAATGCTTGCTTTTTCTGTTTGCCAGAAGCTGGGAATGAGTGACGGGATGAATCACTTGATGATTACCTGTTCTGTTCATTCCTTCTGAGGCACCTGGCATTGGCCACCATCAGAAGACAGGATACTGGGCTAGAGGGACCTTTGGTCTGAATGGCCATTCTTATGTTCTTAAATACAAAATAACAACACCCTTGTATTTGTTGATAATTGTTGCCTCAATTCATGTTTGTTAGAAGATATATTTTTATTCAATGACTGGAGCAGTTATTTTTTCTTCAGATATTGTCAGTAAATTCTTAGCTTGAGTCAAAAATAATCAGTAACTATTGAAAAAGGTTTGTCCAACACTACTGTTCAGATGAGGCCTAGAAATGACTTTTTAAAAAAATGACAAGGTGGGTGAGTTAGTATCTTTTATTGGACCATCTTCTGTGAATGCGAGATAAGCTTTTGAGGTATGCAGAGCTTTTCTTCAGGTCTGGGAAAGGTATTCAGTATGTCACAGCTAAATGCAAGGTGGAACAGATTGTTTAGCATAGGTAGTTAACACTTTCTAGGAGACCATTCTAGGTGAAGTGGCTTTTTAACGTGTCTGCAGTCATAGGACAAAAAAGGGGGATTAGTGGGTTACAGATTATTGTAATAAGCCATAAATACCATGTCTTTGAGACCAGGATTTTTAGTGTCCAGCGAAGTTAGGAATTTAAGCTCACAGGCTCATCTTTTGAAGGTGTTGTGCAGGTTTTCTTTGAAGATGAGGACTAAGAGGTCAGGTATGGAGTGCTTGTTCTGTGAAGCGTTCCCCTGCAGGTGACATGAGGTTTTCGTGTCTCATCATTTTTCTGGGAGAGAGACTGGAGTGATTGTCTGACTTCACCTGGGGTCGGTTTGTGGGAGATGAGGTTGTAAAGTTTCTCTTGGAGTTGCTTGGGGAAAGATTTGATGATATCCTTAAATTCCTGAGTGAATTGTGGCGTGGGATGCTCTGAGTTCTTTGAGTTCTAGGTGTAAGTTGGCTGGCCTTGTTGATGTAGTCATCATGGTTGAGAACTATGATGGCATCCCCTTTGTCTGCTGGTTTGATGGTTATCGGGTGATTGGATATCAGAGATCATATAGGTGGCCTCTCAGCAGTGGAAAGATTGTGGTGGATGTGATGTTTAGGGATTTCAAGTCCAAAACAACTTACTCAAGTTTTTAAGTAAGGATAAGCTACATCCGTGCCAGTCACTTCTTTTTTTACCCAGTGCAGTGCATCTATGCTAGGATGTGCTACACTGGTGAAATAAAAATCTCTGTGTAGCAAGGCCTTTCCACAACTTTTTGTTTAGTACTGTGAGTATGCTTGGTATTCCGGATTTTTCTTCGTTTGGTGTGTGCTCTTTGGAAACTTTTCACCAGAAAATGGAGGAAGGTGATGGGAAGTGATGCAAATGTCAAATACTTCCCTCTTCCACAAATGTATTTTTTATGTATCTGGTTGAGTGAATTAATAAGCTACATGCCACTTATGCAGAAAGCGTACCAAATACATATTTATGAATCACTGCATGTATGATGTGGAATATGGCAGAGATTTTTCCCCCCCCCCACTCAATTTTTTTAGACCAACTTTAGTCTATCTAAACCTCTTCTTTTTCATCTTTCTTCTGGCATAATTGATAAACAGAAATAATTAATAAAGGTAAATGGGTTTTTGGTTACATGCAAGTCCTGTAAATAGTTTAGTCCACTAAACAGTAAATAAAGTAAAAACAATACAAAAGTAATACCTTCGGGTTAGGGCTTTTCCACAATGCGTCTGTCAGTCAGGCTATGGGAAAGCAGAGCCAAGTGTGGAAGATATACTAGCAGGGTTGATTTAAACATCCTCTTAATTAAATTTAGAGATCAAAGGGGAAAGATGTAAAAATAATATGAAACAGATGTAGATTGGAGTTTCTGTTCTGTGGCAGCTCATTGTGGATTACTATTTATAGGAATAATATCAGTTTCCAGATAAAAATATTGAAGACATGTAAAAAAGGTCAGTTATTTATGGGATGAAAAGAGATGCACAAAATATTGCATTTGTTAAACAAATACGATAGGCCAAATTCAGCCTTGCATAAGTGTGTGCAACTCTACTGAAGTCACTGAAGACTGAATTTCACCCTGGAAAGTCAGGAAATAACAATCTTTTAAAAAGCCAGACATTTTGGAAAATGTACAGTTAGGGTTACAGAACAATTTTAATTATGCAGTCAGAACACCTGCAAGATATATCAGTTGTGATCCTCACAACTTGGTCTCTGGTTGCAGGCTTCTTAAATCCAATATTTTTTGGAGGTAGCTCTAACTTAATGAAGCCTGGAGCATGTGGCTGCAGTTACTTGAAGATCTGAACAGTACCACAGTTTAAGTAGCTAGGAATAGCTTGACTATCCAGGATGAAAGGTGACTGCATCCCTAGGAATCTAGGCAGCTGTGGCTGCTAAAGAAATAAAAATATTAACTATGGAGTTACTGGTGTGTCTCCATAGTTAGACTAATTGGGAAGGTGAATGCTAAGCGTTATGTAATAGAGAGAAAACCCACTTAATTAAGCAGCAAAATTTTTTTATAGACTCATTATTTTGTATATTAGGAAATCAATGTTTTTAATTTGAGACTTGTTCTTTCAGATTAACATTCCCTCTCTGCAACTGCTGGACTCTTCAGTATATATGTGCCTGGCTGCTTTTAAAAATTCCCTTTAAAATGCAAAACATTAAATGATAGAATGAAGTGGGGGTTTTTGGGTTTTTTTTTCCCAAACCCTCTCCCCGCCCATCTCTTGGTCACTACCTATTTGTCACTCTCCCTTGCAGTGAAGGTTTGATTAAGGTAAAGATCTGCAAGTAACTTTGTGCAGGCAGACAGACCCCAGTACCCAGACAGAAGTTGCAGAATCAGTATCTAAGATAGTAAAAAATGCATTACATTTCCCTTGTAATCATGGAATGCACAATTAAGTCAGCAGCTTTGTCCTTAACATACATCACCAGTTTTGCTTAGGAATCACATTGGTCTTTAAGCAGCTTTATATTCTGCAGTTTGAACATTGAGTAGGGCTGATAAGGATGGAATTGCAGCCATAACTTTGAATGCATCTGATGAAGTGAGCTGTAGCTCATGAAAGCTTATGCTCAAATAAATTTGTTAGTCTCTAAGGTGCCACTAGTCCTCCTTTTCTTTTTGCGAATACAGACTAACACAGCTGCTACTCTGAAACCTTGAATTTATGGACACTCAGTGTCTTAAAAAAAAAAAATTCTTACTCTCTCCCTTTTGCCAGCTCCTTCCTCAACATAATGAGACTTGACACAGTGTGTAGCAATTTTTGAAACCATAATGATGGGCTGTGTATTCAGATGCATTTCAAAATTTATATTTACTAGGTTTTGTAAACAGGTTGAGAAGAAGAAAAACCTCTTCTCTGAGGTTGGGGGGAAGAGAGAACTATTTTTTCCTCTTTCCTCATTATTCATTTTTTAAAATGCAGCTTCTGGCTAGAATCAGACATTGCTGAGGTGCCTTGAGAAGACTATTCTTGTGTTTCCAGCTTGACTGGAAGTGAGGATTATCTTAAGTCTTGAAAGCTTGTTGGTGCAGTCTTCGCCAACCCAGTTTACAGAGCAAGAAGTTTAGACAGATCAGCTAAACCATCTGAACTTTCCGATGCTTATCTGCGTTGAACCACTGGACCTTCTGAGATTCTTCCATTGCTAATACCTGATCAGTTGTGTAAGGGTTTCAGAGCTATTAGGAATGATTAAAATCTCTTCCGTAAAAAGTATTTGCTTTGTATTTGGATTTGTGCTGGAAATGGCCCACCTGATGATCACTTTAGATAAGCTATTACCAGCAGGACAGTGGGGTGGGAGGAGGTATTGTTTCATATTCTCTGTGTATATATAAAGTCTGCTGCAGTTTCCACGGTATGCATCCGATGAAGTGAGCTGTAGCTCACGAAAGCTTATGCTCAAATAAATTGGTTAGTCTCTAAGGTGCCACAAGTACTCCTCTTCTTTTTGCTTTGGCACAGTTTTGTAGTATGAATGCTTGTTGGATCATATTAAAGAAGTTCTGTATTAAAATCACAAATGAGTTTGATTCCCCATAGTTCAAATTCCAGGGTATTACTAATTAAGAGGTCTCTTGGTTTTTGGTACTGTTTCTCTCCCTCTATGTGTGAAACTTGCAAGCTGCTAACTGTGTTAGTACATTCTAAGACAGTCTGTTCTCAAAGCAATTCACAGAGAGAGAGACTCAAAACAATACTCTAACAACAGAAACAGCACCCAGAGACTCCCCGCCCTTTTGTTGTATTAACCATTGTGATTAAAATAGAGATAGAGGATGTATGTGGATGGATGCTTGGTGTGGATAATAACTGAATGATCAGGGAGGTGTCAGCCTAAGAATCCAGTGTCCATCGGCTGAAGAAGGCATCAAGTGGAAATAACCAGAGGACCCCCCGGAGGGCAGACTGGAATCCACCCAACAGCCTCAAGAATGGGAGAACCAAAGAACAAGATAACATCTTGGAGCCGTCAGGAATGTGCTATCTGCTGATTGATTCAGCAACAGCATGATGAAGCAATTCCCATAGACTGGCATAGGAAGAAATTCCTATAAAAATAGACTCTAAAAAGTGAGAACTTTGGGGTCTGATTCTGCAAACCAACTTCCAGGAGCATCAGATGAGCATCTGACAAGGTCCTGCTCCCTCCTCATGTCCAGGCCACCTGGCCAGTGGCTTGGCATGAGCAACTCTAAGGCTGGTAACTATGACAATAACCTTGCAGAACCTGTGTGTGTGTGTGTGTGTGTGTTTGTATGAATGAATGTGTGAATAAATATGAGATTGAATGGAATGTTATAACTATAACTAACTGCTTACTATGATTCTTTCTGTATTCACAATAAATGTGGTATTTTGCCTTTTTCCCTTTAATAAGATCCTGCTGGTTTTTATTTTATTGGTATAACATGCTTTATAACTGTCTCGTAAAAAATCTTTTAGAAATAGCTGTCAACAGCAGCATACTGGACATGTGTGGTTAATCACCTTTTAAAATCTCTCAGCCTTGAATGTTTAACTTAAACTTCTGGCAAGAACTAGTGCTATATAATAATCAGTTGCAAATTCAAATGAAGCTGTTCCTGATCTCTGACCCAATTATTTGTTCACCATCAATGTTGTGCTTCTTGCTGTGCAAAATGGATTGCAGCAGTTTTTAATGAACACATTTAAAAAAAGAAAGTTGTTGCAGAGATACCAAGTATGTTGGGTTTCAGCCTGGTGCTAGCTTTTATAGTGAAGTTATAGACCCACAGCAGGTGGGAATTCGACTGGAAATACTGGAAATATTCGACTGGACTGGAAATATCTTATCCTGCAGTAAAACTACTTCCATGCTCAAAGTGGTGTCCTGGTATCTGCCATTTTGGTTTCAATAGCAGAGAGTGACGAGATGAATGCCAGGACCAGCTTTTCTCATTGCTGTATGACTTTTAGCAGGACCAACATTTTTGTGTTAAGCCCTTTCTTAATCAACCATGTTGAACTCGTATCTGCAGAATGCACTGAGGTACAGAAGAATCTGTGCATTAGCATAAGAACTTGTGTAGATCAGTGATACTCACTGAGACTCAGGAGCTGCAAGTGGCTCTTTAATGTGCCTCCTGCGTCTCACGTGATATACAATCACCATGTGATTTATTTATTAACCAATCTTAAGTTATTAACCAAACAGGATGCTTTTACTCTGTTATTAACCAATTGCAGACTACTTGGTCAGTTATTTTGCTGTGAGAATTATATATATAGAATACACACAAAGGCGCACACACACACATTTATACATAGAGAAGGAAATAATGAATTTAACCCCTGAACCACTGAGGGCCGAGTATCACTGGTGTAGATAATACACTGTGGGCTCTCTGTGTCACCTTTTAGACAAACTGTTACACTTGGACTTTCTAATTCAAACTATATAGCATCCCATCAATTTGTTGCCTTGAGTTTAAGTGTATTTCTTTCACAAACATCTTTCTTTATTGTTTGACTTTTAGATTACCAGAGATTGATGACTGTGGCAGAGACCATCACAGCTCTAATGTTTCCATTCCAATGGCAGCACGTATATGTTCCCATCCTGCCAGCCTCTCTCCTTCATTTCCTAGATGCCCCTGTCCCTTATTTGATGGGCTTGCACTCCAATGGACTGGATGACAGGTCTAAGCTGGAACTGCCTCAAGAGGTGAGAGAAGCATGACTGGATTGATAGATATTTTACAGGGCTACTAGGTTATTTTGGTAGAAGTGAGAGAGAAACTGAGTGAACAATGAAATCTGTAATAGGGAGTGTAAAGTGGAAACACACATTATGGGCATTCCTATTTGCACTGACCTGGTGGATTTCATTGGGGATATCAGATAAAATCCATTCCAATGAAAGAGAGAAGTAAAACTCACTGTTTTGGGAACTTTCTTCTGTAGTAAAGTTAAACCTTGTAGTCTACCAGCTATAGTGTATTAATGCAGTAAAGGTACTTGAAGAAAAAATACAATTTGACCTACAGAAAAGTCCATGTTTATTTGTTGCTAGTTGATAGTAATTGTGTGGTAGACACTATACAGTCACAGAACAAAAAAGATGATCCCTACCCAAAGGAGATGACAGTCCAAATATGGATTTGGGGCCGCACAAATGGCTGCATTACATTTATTTTGTCCCCTTTACCCGCCTACCACCAGTTTACAAGCTCAACAGGAAAGGGTGGCATGGCTGGCTGTAGAAATCAGGGTGTGTTGTGACAGGATGGCCTTAAAAACTGTCCGAGACAGCACAGGGGAATGGCTGCAGGAGCAGGTAGCTGTCATCCTGAGGCTCCTAAACCAAATAGGAGCAGAGCTCCACTCCTGGTAGACTTGAACTTAACATACAACAGGTACCTTCCCATGCTGTTCAATTCCAAAATCCTCAAGGGGATCTCCACCTCTGAGGTGTGGGAGAGCACCAGCCTGGCCGATGTCTGCTCCAGCTTGGGAGCCGTGTTGCATATTGGATCATATTTTAATCAATTAGTGCCATATAATGCATTCTCAAAAGTACTGGGAGTTTTGAACCCTAAAACTACATGCAAGGAGGTGTCCAGAAAGTGTTTGGCCATCCATCCTGCTCTCATATGACTAATATATGGAAGCAATATGGAAGTCTGAACATATTGGCACGCGAGAGCACGTTACAGTAAAATAGAGACTTTCCAGCATTAATGAAAGTGTCTAAATGTCTTCTTAAATCATCTTGGTTTGGATGAACTGATTTTGGAAAAAGGCCTTGTGGCAGGGCAGGGGTAAAACCCCTTGAATGCCCTGCCAAAATGCTGGCTATGCCCTGCTTTCTGGTAGGGAAGCCAGGTGCAGGAGCCCAGGCAGTCAGCAGAGAGCCCAGCTGCAAGCCCTAACCAGGGCCTGCTCACAGCAATGACCTGAGCTAAGTAGCGGCAGCTGGGCTGAGGAAGGGAAGGGCTATAAAAGCCCTGGAGAAAGCTCAGTCAGGAGGCTAGCCTAGGAGGAGGTAGAAGGTTTACAGCTCTGTCTCCTCACCAAAGGCAAGGAGCCGTATGGGCCAGGAGACCCTGGGAAGGGTCTGAATTGGGATAGCTGTTGGGGGAATAAAAGGGACTACATGGTTGTAAATAGAGACACAAGGGTGAAGCACCAAAGAAGGCGTTGGGACTCTTTATTTGGCCGGCCAACGCAGGGCACAGGCACGAGGAGGTGGAAGCCTGTGCAGACCCTGTGACAAGGCCTATTGATGTAAGAACATTTCGGTGTTTTATTCGTACGATTTCTTTACCCTTTTGCTAACAATGACCATCAATATTTTCTTTAGTGATAGAGGCATCTAGCCTTTTTCAGTAGACTGTTGCTTTCAGAATTAATACCTGTGAAGTGCAACTTGGACACTATGATCCAACTGGTGTTTAAATGCTAGTGTAGGCAGGACAAATCCATCCTCAACACTAGCTGAGTAGGGAATAGAAAAACACTGGTTATGGAATATTAATGATGAACAAAGAAAAGGGCCAAGAGTTTATGGACATCTAGCTGCCTCTTTTTGTTTTCATTTTAACTTACGTTTTTTCAACATGATAAAAGAGAAATCAGCAAGAATTTGGCAGAAAAATACATGCTTTTCATTATCCATCAGTGCAGAAACACAGCTTGACATAGAAAACTTCCTAAAAAGGCCTCTTGATATTCGAGGGGCGATTCTTCTGTAAATCTCCACTTCAGTCACCATGCCAACACTTTGTTATTTTTATTCAAATCCATATGTCAACTAGTGTTTATAATAGTTTATTTTCAGTTGTTTATCTTAGGAACTGAAAAGTTAAATCTTTCCCTTCAGATACTGTCACATTCTTTTTAATAAACATTGAGTGATTTGTGGTTTTTTTCTAGTACAGCTAAGCCTATATTGATCTGTCTATTTTTGTTTACTCCTTGTTTATGCATCAGTATCATTAATGACACCAGCAGGAACATGCAGAACTTTGAGAATGGTCAATTACTTCAGCTTACTTCTGCTAGCAAATGTTGCTCTTGGTTTTGTTGGGCCCAATGAATATAGCTAATACTGATTTTTTTTTCTTTTAGTTTTTTTAGCTGCCAGCTGGAGTGAAATGAATGTGTGAGTCTGCATATGTGTATTAGTAATATATATTATTTATTAGTACATGGACTTTTTATTTATACAGTAACCTAAAAGTCAATGGTCCATAACAGGTGAAAAAAATATAGTCCCTTCACAATGGAGGAGGAGAGCTTGTCTTTAGAATCTGGAGAAAATTTCCCAACAACTTAACGTTAATAATTTTTAATTTCACATTTTGAATCTAAACTGTTCGACAAGTAAATGGCTTTCTGAAGGGCTTTCTCAATATTCCTAAAAGACCTAAATAGGAATATATCCACTCCCTATATGCTCAAAGTAATCCTTCTAGCACCTACATTTGGGAAGTTTTGTTACAAATAACTTTTTTGCAGAATTAAAAGTTGGTTTTCTATAGCAGCTCATAGATAAAACAGAATCTTCTGAGGAAAATGTGTTGAAAGGGGTGTTCCAATGTAATTAAACCAGAGTTTGGAATAGCCTGGACTAAAACCTGGCTCCTCTGAAGCTTAAATGGTTCAAATTCTTGTTCACTCTTACACCCAATGAATGGACAGTACTTCATTCTGAGAAGTCCCACTGTGGAAGTACAGATAGACTAAATCTGAACTGAGTTTTATCACTTTTCCTCTACTGCTTCACTAGTTAGCTAATATTTTCTTAACAGAAAGGAAGTTATGCCTCATCGGATGACTGGAACAAGTAAGTGTGGTCTCCACATTCCAAAAATATTTTTTCCAAATTAAGAAAAGCTGCAGTCAGTCCCAAAGTATGGCAGGTTTCCTCACCTCTTCTCCTGTTTAGCTGTGAGGCAGTACCATGTGGATATTTATAGGATTTTTGATATTCAGGTTCCATCTGAGTGTTTGGCTGCCTTTACAATTGTATTTTTAACTGCTCTGTCTGCAATCAAAATGTTCTCAGGTTTAAAAGAGGAAATAGATTTTTCTTGAAGGTAAACTGCTGGCAGATAGGAGGGAAGCTGAGGTGCCAAAACACTTTAGCCTTAAATATTTTTGCAACTTCCTTCCTCCACGTTCTCCATTTCCCTCTCCCCCCAGCGAACCATAAATTGGAGCTTCTTATTTTGTTCTCTGACTGTTTCCTCTTATTTTGGAAAAGCTTTGTTTCCAGCTGTCCTGCCCTGTGGCTTTATGTTTAAGGTTTGTAACATGAGTGGCCACTCCAAGTAATTGACTGGAAATATTTTCTGCGTTACTTTCAATACTATCGTGAGTTTTTTACATCACATGTTTTTCTAATGTACTAGATCTAGTGCTCACCTCTGGTGATTTCGCACTTTAGGTCTTATAGGGTTGCTCCCCATCCAGGGTTGGCTGTGCTGCTCCATGTATGGAATCTAACTTCTGTAGTTTGCAAGAAGGCTTTTTATTTTGAGACTTGTTTTGGAGCTTGTTTGGGTTTTTCCTGAATTACCAGGAGTATTCTAACGGTACTGCAAACTTCTGTGGTACAAATATACAACAGATAATGAGTTGGGGGAAAGTAAACCAAGTTATACTCAGGTGGGCCTGCAGAGCTCAATAACATGCATCTGTGTCCTCTCCCACTTGTTATGAATGAACGCTACATATAAAAGCAAACCTTGGTCTTTGGGTACAATGTACTTTTGATGTGCCCCAAACTGGGGAAAGAGCTACCCATGTATGTGAGTGAATTTGGAGATCTGCCAAGGTAAATCTACAGAGTAACCTTATTCTGTATGAATACATGTGCCTGCCCAAGAGGTGAAATTGAGAAGAAAAAGAGATCCATACTAAGGGTATGTCTACATTACGAAATTAGGTCGAATTTATAGAAGTCGGTTTTTTAGAAATCGGTTTTATATATTTGAGTGTGTGTGTCCCCACAGAAAATGCTCTAAGTGCATTAAGTGCATTAACTCGGCGGAGCGCTTCCACAGTACCGAGGCAAGCGTCGACTTCCGGAGCGTTGCACTGTGGGTAGCTATCCCACAGTTCCCGCAGTCTCCGCTGCCCATTGGAATTCTGGGTTGAGATCCCAATGCCTGATGGGGCTAAAACATTGTCGCGGGTGGTTCTGGGTACATATCGTCAGGCCCCCGTTCCCTCCCTCCCTCCGTGAAAGCAAGGGCAGACAATCATTTCGCGCCTTTTTTCCTGAGTTACCTGTGCAGACGCCATACCACGGCAAGCATGGAGCCCGCTCAGGTAACCGTCACCCTATGTCTCCTGGGTGCTGGCAGACGCGGTACGGCATTGCTACACAGTAGCAGCAACCCCTTGCCTTGTGGCAGCAGACGGTACAGTACGACTGGTAGCCGTCATCGTCATGTCTGAGGTGCTCCTGGTCGCCTCTGTGAGGTCGATCAGGAGCGCCTGGGCAGACATGGGCGCAGGGACTAAATTTGGAGTGACTTGAGCAGGTCATTCTCTTTAGTCCTGCAGTCAGTCCTATTGAACCGTCTTATGATGAGCGGGCAGGCGATACGGACTGCTAGCAGTCGTACTGTACCATCTTCTGCCAGGCAGGCAAGAGATGAGGATTGCTAGCAGTCGTATTGTACCATCTTATGCCAGGCAGGCAAGAGATGAAGATGGCTAGCAGTCGTACTGTACCATCTTCTGCCGAGCAGCCATGAGATGTGGATGGCATGCAGTCCTTCTGCACCGTCTGCTGCCAGCCAAAGATGTAAAAGATAGATGGAGTGGGTCAGAACAAGAAATAGACCAGATTTGTTTTGTACTCATTTGCCTCCTCCCCTGTCTAGATCACACTGCAGTCACTCACAGAGAAGGTGCAGCGAGGTAAATCTAGCCATGTATCAATCAGAGGCCAGGCTAACCTCCTTGTTCCAATAACAACGATAACTTAGGTGCACCATTTCTTATTGGAACCCTCCGTGCAGTCCTGCCTGAAATACTCCTTGATGTACAGGCACACCCTTTGTTGATTTTAGCTCCCTGAAGCCAACCCTGTAAGCCGTGTCGTCAGTCGCCCCTCTCTCCGTCAGAGCAACGGCAGACAATCGTTCCGCGCCTTTTTTCTGTGCGGACGCCATACCAAGGCAAGCATGGAGGCCGCTGAGCTCATTTTGGCAATTAGGAGCACATTAACCACCACACGCATTATCCAGCAGTATATGCAGCACCAGAACATGGCAACGCGATACCGGGCGAGGAGGCGACGTCAGCGCGGTCCCGTGAGTGATCAGGACATGGACACAGATTTCTCTGAAAGCATGGGCCCTGACAATGCATGCATCATGGTGCTAATGGGGCAGGTTCATGCTGTGGAACGCCGATTCTGGGCTCAGGAAACAAGCACAGACTGGTGGGACCGCATAGTGTTGCAGGTCTGGGACGATTCCCAGTGGCTGTGAAACTTTCGCATGCGTAGGGGCACTTTCATGGAACTTTGTGACTTGCTTTCCCCTGCCCTGAAGCGCATGAATACCAAGATGAGAGCAGCCCTCACAGTTGAGAAGCGAGTGGCGATAGCCCTGTGGAAGCTTGCAACGCCAGACAGCTACCGGTCAGTTGGGAATCAATTTAGAGTGGGCAAATCTACTGTGGGGGCTGCTGTGATGCAAGTAGCTCACGCAATCAAAGATCTGCTGATATCAAGGGTAGTGACCCTGGGAAATGTGCAGGTCATAGTGGATGGCTTTGCTGCAATGGGATTCCCTAACTGTGGTGGGGCTATAGACGGAACCCATATCCCTATCTTGGCACCGGAGCACCAAGCTGCCAAGTACATAAACCGCAAGGGGTACTTTTCGATAGTGGTGCAAGCTCTGGTGGATCACAAGGAACGTTTCACCAACATCAACGTGGGATGGCCGGGAAAGGTGCATGATGCTCGCATCTTCAGGAACTCTGGTCTGTTTCAAAAGCTGCAGGAAGGGACTTTATTCCCAGACCAGAAAATAACTGTTGGGGATGTTGAAATGCCTATAGTTATCCTTGGGGACCCAGCCGACCCCTTAATGCCATGGCTCATGAAGCCGTACACAGGCAGCCTGGACAGTAGTCAGGAGCTGTTCAACTACAGGCTGAGCAAGTGCGGAATGGTGGTAGAATGTGCATTTGGACGTTTAAAGGCGCGCTGGCGCAGTTTACTGACTCGCTTAGACCTCAGCGAAACCAATATTCCCATTATTATTGCTGTTTGCTCCACAATATCTGTGAGAGTAAGGGGAGACGTTTATGGCGGGGTGGGAGGCTGAGGCAAATCGCCTAGCTGCTGGTTACGCGCAGCCAGACACCAGGGCGGTTAGAAGAGCACAGGAGGGCGCGGTACGCATCAGAGAAGCTTTGAAAACCAGTTTCATGACTGGCCAGGCTACGGTGTGAAAGTTCTGTTTGTTTCTCCTTGATGAAACCCCCCGCCCCTTGGTTCACTCTACTTCCCTGTAAGCTAACCACCCTCCCCTCCTCCCTTTAATCATTGCTTGCAGAGGCAATAAAGTCATTGTTGCTTCACATTCATGCATTCTTTAGTCATTCATCACACAAATAGGGAGATGACTACCAAGGTATCCCAGGATGGGTGGTGGAGGAGGGAAGGAAAATGCCACACAGCACTTTAAGCACAGCACTTTAAAAGTTTACAACTTTAAAATTTATTGAATGACAGCCTTCTTTTTTTTTGGCAATCCTCTGTGGTGGAGTGGCTGGTTGGCCGGAGGCCCACCCACCGCGTTCTTGGGCGTCTGGGTGTGGAGGCTATGGAACTTGGGGAGGAGGGCGGTTGGTTACAGAGGGGCAGCAGTGGCAGTCTGTGCTCCAGCTGCCTTTGCTGCAGCTCAACCATACACTGAAGCATACTGGTTTGGTCCTGCAGCAGCCTCAGCATTGAATCCTGCCTCCTCTCATCACGCTGCCGCCACATTTGAGCTTCAGCCCTGTCTTCAGCCCGCCACTTACTCTCTTCAGCCCTCCGCCTCTCCTCCCGGTCATTTTGTGCTTTCCTGCACTCTGACATTATTTGCCTCCACGCATTCGTCTGTGCTCTGTCAGTGTGGGAGGACAGCATGAGCTCGGAGAACATTTCATCGCGAGTGCGTTTTTTTTTCTTTCTAAGCTTCACTAGCCTCTGGGAAGGAGAAGATCCTGTGATCATTGAAACACATGCAGCTGGTGGAGAAAAAAAAAGGGACAGCGGTATTTAAAAAGACACATTTTATAAAACAGTTGCTACACTCTTTCAGGGTAAACCTTGCTGTTAACATTACATACATAGCACATGTGCTTTCGTTACAAGGTCGCATTTTCCCTCCTCCCACCGCGTGACTACCCCCTCAACCTTCCCCCCTCCCTGTGGCAAACAGCGGGGAACATTTCTGTTTAGCCACAGGCAAACAGCCCAGCAGGAATGGGCTCCTCTGAGTGTCCCCTGAAGAAAAGCACTCTATTTCAACCAGGTGACCATGAATTATATCTCACTCTCCTGAGGATAACATAGAGAGAGAAAGAACGGATTTTGGTTGAATGCCAGCAAACATACACTGCAATGCTTTGTTCTACAGTGATTCCCGAGTACGTGTTACTGGCCTGGAGTGGTAAAGTGTCCTACCATGAAGGACGAAATAAGGCTGCCCTCCCCAGAAACCTTTTGCAAAGGCTTTAGGACTACATCTAGGAGAACCGCAAATGCCAGGGCAAAGTAATCCTTTCACATGCTTGCTTTTAAACCATGTATAGCATTTTAAAAGGTACACTCACCAGAGGTCCCTTCTCCGCCTGCTGGGTCCAGGAGGCAGCCTTGGGTGGGTTCGGGGGGTACTGGCTCCAGGTCTAGGGTGAGAAACAGTTCCTGGCTGTCGGGAAAACCGGTTTCTCCGCTTGCTTGCTGTGAGCTATCTACAACCTCCTCCTCCTCATCATCATCTTCTTCGTCCCCAAAACCTACTTCCGTATTGCCTCCATCTCCATTGAAGGAGTCAAACAACACGGCTGGGGTAGTGGTGGCTGAACCCCCTAAAATGGCATGCAGCTCATCATAGAAGCGGCATGTTTGGGGCTCTGACCCAGAGCGGCTGTTTGCCTCTCTGGTTTTCTGGTAGGCTTGCCTCAGCTCCTTCAGTTTCACGCGGCACTGCTTCGGGTCCCTGTTATGGCCTCTGTCCTTCATGCCCTGGGAGATTTTGACAAAGGTTTTGGCATTTCGAAAACTGGAACGGAGTTCTGATAGCACGGATTCCTCTCCCCAGACAGCGATCAGATCCCGTACCTCCCGTTCGGTCCATGCTGGAGCTCTTTTGCGATTCTGGGACTCCATCATGGTCACCTGTGCTGATGAGCTCTGCATGGTCACCTGCAGCTTGCCACGCTGGCCAAACAGGAAATGAGATTCAAAAGTTCGCGGTTCTTTTCCTGTCTACCTGGTCAGTGCATCTGAGTTGAGAGTGCTGTCCAGAGCGGTCAGAATGGAGCACTCTGGGATAGCTCCCGGAGGCCAATACCATCGAATTGTGTCCACAGTACCCCAAATTTGAGCCGGCAACGTCGATTTAAGCGCTATTCCACTTGTCAGGGGTGGAGTAAGGAAATCGATTTTTAAGAGCCCTTTAAGTCGAAATAAAGGGCTTCATTGTGTGGACGGGTGCAGGTTTAAATCGATTTAACGCTGCTAAATTCGACCTAAAGTCCTAGTGTAGACCAGGGCTAAGGGTATGTCTACGCTATGAAATTAGGTCGATTTTATAGAAGTCGATTTTTCAGAAGCGATTTTATACAGTCGATTGCGTGCGTACCCACTAAGTGCATTAAGTCGGCGGAGTGCGTCCACAGTACCATGGCTAGCGTAGACTTTCGGAGCAGTGCACTGTGGGTAGCTATCCCACAGTTTCCGCAGTCTCCATTGCCCATTGGAATTCTGGGTTGAACTCCCAATGCCTGATGGGCCAAAAACATTGTTGCGGGTGGTTTTGGGTACATGTTGTCAGTCGCCCCTCCCCCTCTCCCTTCCTCCATGAAAGCAATGGCAGACAATCGTTTCACAGCTTTTTTCCTGGGTTAACCACCCAGACGCCATAGCACTGCAAGTGGGAGCCCACTCAGCTCACCGTCACCACTGCTGTTGTGGGCAAGTCTACTGTGAGGGCTGCTGTGATCCAAGTAGCCAATGCAATCATTGACATTCTGTTACCAAGGGTAGTGACTCTGAGAAATGTGCAGGCCTTTTTAGATTTTAGGTGCATCATATTCCTGTCCTTTGTCACTGAAGAAGTCTTGCAGGCGCACATTCCACAGGAAACAGCTCCAGGGCTCTTGCTCTTTTGCCTTGGCCAAACAGCAGCAGCTCCTGGGTGCCTTCACATCAATGGTGAACAGCTCCACTGCTTCCGCTGCAACTCTGCAGCAGATAGTGAAGTAGGGCTGCTAGCCGTCCTCATCAATGGTCTTTTGCTCGCGCCACCGCTTCCGCTGCAACTCTGCTATCCTGATCTCCTGCGAGCTGGAGGCTTCTGCCTCAGGCTGCTCTCCCAACCGGCAGCACCATGCAGTTTCACCTACCCCAGCCTACTCCTTGCTCCCATGGCTCATGAAGCCTGGACAGTAGTAAGGAGCAGTTCAACTATAGGCTGAGCAAGTGCAGAATGGTGGTAGAATGTGCCTTTGGACGTTTAAAAGCTCGCTGGTGTTGTTGGTCAGACCCCAGCGCAACCAACATTCCCATTGTTATTGCTGCTTGCTGTGTGCTTCATAATATCTGTGAGAGTAAGGGGGGGACATTTATGGCAGGGTGGGAGGTTGAGGCAAATTGCCTGGCGTCCGATTTTGAGCAGCCAGACACTGATTAGAAGAGCACAGCAAGGCACACTGCATATCACAAGAGACTTTGAAAACTAGTTTCGTGACTGGCCAGGCTACGGTGTGACAGTTGTGCGTTTCTCCTTGATGCAAACCCGCCCCCTTTGTTGATTTTAATTCCCTGTAAGCCAACCACCCTTCCCCCTTCAAAATCAAGTAATTATTGTTTTGAAACCATGCATTCTTTATTAATTAAAAAAAATTGAGATAACAGACAAGGAAACCACCAGTGGTTTTGGGTACATGTCATCAATGACCATTCCCTTGCTCCCTCCCTCCGTGAAAGCAATGGCAGACAATAATTTCTCACCCTTTTTCCTGGATTGCCTGCGCATATGCCATAGCACGGCAAGCGGGAGCCCACTCCATTCACCACTGCAATTGTGAGCATTGTAAACACCTCACATTTGCCCTTGGAGATTTTGGCATATATATTGGCATTACGTCTTTTGGAACGGAGTTCTGATAGCACGGATTCGTCTCCCCATACAGCGATCAGATCCAGTTCCCCCTGCTTTCGGGGACTGCCTGGTCACCTGTGCTGATGAGCTCGCCATGCTGGCCAAACAGGAAATGAAATTCAAAAGCTCCCGGGGCTTTTCCTGTGTACCTGACGAGTGCATCTGAGTTGAAAGTGCTGTCCAGAGTGGTCACAATGGAGCACTCTGGGATAGCTCCCAGAGGCCAATACCATTGCATTGCGTCCACACTACCCCAAATTCGACCCAGTGATGTCGATTTTAGCGCTAATCCCCTTGTTGGGGAGGAGTACCAAAATCGATTTTGAGCCCTTTAAGTCGACAAAAATTGCTTCATCATGTGGACGGGTGCAGGGTTAAATCGACCTAATGCTGCTAAATTTGACCTAAACTCGTAGTGTAGACCAGGGCTAAGAAAATGTTCATGCAGCTTAATGTGATCATTTATTTTGGAGTTTCTCGCCTATTTTTAAAATGTGTTGTCATTTTCTGTTTGGCACAGCAGGTGAGAGTTTTTTGCCATGGATTCTATTAGTACAATCACAAAGATCAGTATCTGTTATCAGTATTTTTGGTACCAGTAATACCAGCAGTCAGCTTTAATATATTTGGAAATGCAGCTGCAGGCTGATATCAAAACTATGCTTTACTGTGAACATATACTGTCCAATATGCTCAGTTTTAAAACAAATAAAATAAAAAATACTTCTGCTTTTCAGTTCATACAACAGTGGAAACGTAAAGCAACTAAAAAATGGCACCATGCAGCAATACAAAAAGCCTTGTAGGTCCCAATTGTTGTATTGCGGCAAAAGCAAACTATTAATATCAGTAACAAAAGCAGTGGTGTAGCATCATCTGTTAGCTCAAAGTTTGGAACACTTTTCATATTGTACAGATATCAGAATGATTACATCTAGGAGCTTATTTCCAAATCCTGCCTTTCCTTGACTTTTGAGAGTAGAAATCAAAATTTGTCTTACACCATGTGTGAGTCAAGAGGTGTCTTACCCAGTCATCAATTCATTGTTTTTTGAGTTGGTCACAAAAAACAGATTGACACACAGTTTGTGGAATTACAAGAATGAGCCTTTTATCTCTAACTCTTTTACCCATAGAAAGAGAGAGTTCAGGTAAGAAATATGAAGTACCTAATTTAGACAATGGAAGAGAACTGAGTTTTAAGAACTAGCTAGTCAGTGGTTTTCAAATGGAGGACATTTAAGAATAGAATCTTGCTATTGTAAACACAGTAGGAATGTCTACACTGGAGTTTTGAACTCTAGATTTCAGTTGTTTTCAACACTTCTGTGTCCAGGCTGGAACAAATGTTTGTGGAGTGTCCAGACTAGTGTTTACAAACATATTGGCTAACTCAAGTTAATTGGCAGTTAGCTTGAGTTAAGTCTAAAGGAGACAGACCTTGAGGATTATATTGGTATAGTTAAAGCAGTATAGCCCCCAGCTTTGTTCCAATATAGCTATTCTCGTACAGAGGTGCCAGTATAAATGTGCCCACTCTAGAACTTGTACTGGTTTAACTATTTTAGTTATTAAATCACAGTCCTAACTGCAGTAGTTTCAGTAGTACACAACTGGTGTGTAGACAAGGCCTTGGGTACATTGGAAAGTCAGCTGCAGAGGGTGAAATTCATTCAAGTTCCATAGGGTCTTGAAAGAGCCTGAATTCAGCAAAATCAAATAAAAGGAATTAAGGCTTTGAAGCTGTGTATATGGGGCTTAGACCAGCAATGTGCCAATAGTGCTATGCAGTTGCATAAAGCTGAGCATATGTGCTTAAATATTTTGCTTTATTGGAGACAGAGTGCTCAGCATTTTTGCAGGATTGTGCCCATGGTGGGGGCATGGGGCTAGTGGTTGCATCACAGGCCTCTAAGGAAACCAGAGAAGGAAAGGGGAGGGGCTGTACAGGAAGACGCTTCTAAAAATTGAAGTGGAGGGAAGGACAATCCAGTTTACTGTAAATATTTTTACTGTTAGTGCTAAGAGTGTGGTTTGTTTATCAGTAATGTAGATCAGAGTGCTGGCTACACAAGCAAATCATAAAAACCTAGCATGCAAAAGCAACTGAATGTTTTCTGTGTTTCCTTTAATTTATCTTTTAAAGTAATTTGCTTGCTCAGCTAAATTGTGAGAATATTGCAAGAGTTTATCTGGGGCATTTCATAGTACAGGCTTAATTTGTATATTTCATTTCTTTCTGTGAAAAGAAATGCAGGGTGGAAAAGCACAGTGGCCATTCAAATAGTAATCATTTTGAAATTTCTGATGAGGTTGAGCAGGGCTGTTCAGTAAGTGCTGGGAGAGTCAAACACAAGTAGTGTTTGCTAACACGCTTGTTTGGAACGATGTGGTGGTCCCTGTGATCTTGGGCAGATGTCGTTTCCTTTTCTGGTCATGTCAGAATGCGGAAAAGAAGATGACATTTTCACATTTGAAGGTGAAGTTGTGCCTTAGGCCAAAGCTTCTCTCTCCGCCGCCGGTGTAATGCTTGTGTCCATCGGCATTTAATCCCAACCATTGCAAAAATCTTACTTCTCAAACTGGATTTTAACAAGGGCCTTGTTTTGTTTTTTGTTTTTGTTTTACCATTCCAAAACAAAGCTCTTTGTTTCTCTGAATTCCAACACATTAGATCATCTTGACCAAGAGCGTTACTTTGAATGCTAATGGCTGCTTTGTGTGTTTTTCCTATTCATTGATCGGATGATTTCTTGAGGATGTTGCACATTCATTTAGGACCCTGATTAGGTTGTGATGATGACCAATTTAAAGTCATTCCTTCCTCTCAGCTTTAAGACAGCCATTTGCAGAGTTAATTTCTTCAAGCTGCTGCCACCAGTAATTTTCCCCTGCAGATTCTGATTTGGCATAAAGAGCAGCAGCACTGTGAATCAGTGTAAATGGTCATCATGGATACTTGCAGGAATGGAAGAGAAACTTTCCTTGAAGCATAGAACCCATAAAAATGTTCTCTAGGCAAGACAACCTTTATGGGGCCAAGTTCTGCCCTCAGTCATACCATTGCAGTTAGCCTTTTAAATGGCTTCCCTTGTGTTGTAAGCATATTCAGTCTCTCTCATGTCTATGCAGACACACCTGGGTGTAAGTGGCCTGATCTTGCATCTGCTATGCATGTGCTTAGTTCCATTGACTTGGGTGCATAAGGCTAAGCACATGAGTTTTTGCAGGATAGAGACCTTGGATACCAAGGTGAGAGGTGCCTTAAAAATGCTTCAGGCTACTCCTTCTGAACTTTCTTCATACTGTAACCCCATGTTGCCACAGAAGCATTTTTTTTGGACCTTCTTCCTATCTAGCCACAATAGGAGGGGGCAAAGCAAATCTCTGAAGCCTGCTTGTGACCTCCCCTCCACTCTTCCCTTGAGAGCCTGTGCTAGACAGATCCCCTGCTGTACACAGGCTTTGACTCTGTTTTATGTAGATACAGGAGAGGAGTCTGAGTAACATATGCACATTGTATGAAATGTTCAAAATAGAAGTATTTTTTTCTACTTTCAGCATAATGACAGGGTGGGAAGTTACTAATTGTTAAGTGAATGAGCTATTTTCTCTGCCTTTTAAGTGTCTTTTTAGGAAACATTGATGCATTTTCCTCCTCTGTTTTTAAATGGAACTGAAGGAAAGATATAGGCTTGATGCAGGAATTACTGAGTGAGATTTTTGGCTTGTATTCTATAGAAGAACAGTGGTCCCTCCTGGTTTTAAAATGAGTTTTGCCATTTACTTAATGAGGCTAGGATTTCACCATATGAATCTATGAAAATTGATTTACCCATCACACTCATAAGATTAATAGACTTGAAGCCCTATTTATTTTGGTCCATAAAAGTTTGATTACACTGTAGGCTGGACATTAAACTATAACATTCAAACCATATAACATTTTAGTGCTTCAGAGCATAGTATGATTGATTACTGCAGGAGGCTGGGAAGAACCTTTTTATTGGACAGTTGGGTGCAACGTTGGGTATGATGAAAAAAACCATGGCACTGAATCTCAGAGCCTGGGTTAGCTGACTCAGGCTCATAGGGCTTGGGCTTCAGGGCTAAAAATTGCAGTGTAGACTTTTGGGTTCAGGCTGGAGCCTGGGCTCTGAGACGCTCCTCCTAGTGAGACTAGAATCTGGGCTCTGGGAACTGAGGCCAAATTACGCTGCCATGTTGTATCCTTTGGAGCCAGCTGTGGCCATGCCAGGGGTCTTTTTATTGTAATGTAGACGTACCCTAAGTGAGCTTTTTTTTTTTTTTAAGTTGTCTTTTGAAGCATGAGGTAGTGGCTGAAGCTAGAGGCAAGATACTTGACAAAATAAACCAATAGTATGGCAAAGTAAATATGTTTGTGTGCTTAGTCTCTGAAAGCAGAGACTAACTTTGTGATGCCCTGTCAACAATTTTGCTAAGACAGATAATATCTTTCCATTATTTAAACTGAACTTTTAAAAGTTAGTTTTGACTTTTAGAAGTACGTGTGTGTGCGTGTGTGTATGTGTGCATAGCAAAGCAAGAGATGGCCCATGCATTAATTTCTGGAGGCTGGCATTGTTCACAACCCAGTCAGGCTATGCTCCCATGAGTAGGTCATCAGAGCTCTTTGAATGAATGGTGAAAACCTCTGTACACTTTTTAATTTTTCATTCTATAGAACATATCCAACTCTTAATGCACGTATAATTAAAAAAAGGGGGAAATCAAGTAACTACAAATGGATACAATGTCAGTTAATGGACTCACTGCCTCTTCTCTCCCACACCCTTACAAATTGAAAAATCAGCACTTTGCTAAAGATCCTACAAATGCATCAGTTTTGCAACACAGGGTGGATTGATTTAAATAAAGACAATTGAAGTCAGGAAGTGAAAAGCCTTGATTTTAATCATCGATTTTTAATCAACTTTTCCATTTGTATTTCTGTTACTTTCTAAAGGTGCATTCTCATTGGGTGATGAAATAAGAAGCGATGGAATGGATAAGACAGAGTCTCTCTGGGCAAAAATTACATTGGGCAAGAAAGCTATTAGAGCCTCCCCTGGGATAGTGCTTGGGGTGTGCTATAGACCGCCGGGATCTAATTTGGATATGGATAGAGCCCTTTTTAATGTTTTTAATAAAGTAAATACTAATGGAAACTGTGTGATCATGGGAGAGTTTAACTTCCCAGATATAGACTGGAGGACGAGTGCAAGTAATAATAATAATAGGGCTCAGATTTTCCTAGATGTGATAGCTGATGGATTCCTTCATCAAGTAGCTGCTGAACCGACTAGAGGGGATGCCATTTTAGATTTTGTTTTGGTGAGTAGTGAGGACTTCATAGAAGAAATGATTGTAGGGGATAATCTTGGCTCAAGTGATTATGAGCTAATTCAATTCAAACTGAAAGGAAGGATTAACAAAAATAAATCTACAACTAGGGTTTTTGATTTCAAAAGGGCTGACTTTCAAAAATTAAGGAAATTAGTTAGGGAAGAGGATTGGACTGAAGAATTTATGGATCTAAAGGTAGAGGAGGCCTGGGATTATTTTAAATCAAAGCTGCAGAAGCTATTGGAAGCCTGCATCCCAAGATTCGGGAAAAAATGTATAGGCAGGAGTTGTAGACCAAGCTGGATGAGCAAGCATCTCAGAGGGGTGATTAAGAAAAAGCAGAAAGCATACAGGGAGTGGAAGAAGGGAGGGATCAGCAAGGAAAGCTACTTTATTGAGGTCAGAACATGTAGGGATAAAGTGAGACAGGCTAAAAGTCAAGTAGAGTTGGACCTTGCAAAGGGAATTAAAACCAATAGTAAACGGTTCTATAACCATATAAATAAGAAGAAAACAAAGAAAGAAGAAGTGGGACCGCTAAACACTGAGGGTGGAGTGGAGGTCAAGGATAATCTAGGCATGACCCAATATCTAAACAAATACTTTGCCTCAGTCTTTAATAAGACTAAAGAGGATTTTAGGGATAATGGTAGCATGACAAATGGCAATGGGGATATGGAGGTAGATATTACCATATCTGAGGTAGAAGTGAAACTCAAACAGCTTAATGGGACTAAATCGGGGGGCCCAGATAATCTTCATCCAAGAATATTAAAGGAATTGGCACATGAAATTGCAAGCCCATTAGCAAGAATTTGTAATGAATCTGTAAACTCAGGGGTTGTACTGTATGATTGGAGAATTGCTAACATAGTTCCTATTTTTAAGAAAGGGAAAAAAAGTGATCTGGGTAACTATAGGCCTGTTAGTTTGACATCTGTAGTATGCAAGGTCTTGGAAAAAATTTTAAAGGAGAAGGTAATTAAGGACATTGAAGTCAATGGTAAATGGGACAAAATACAACGTGGTTTTACTAAAGGTAGATCGTGCCAAACCAACCTGATCTCCTTTTTTGAGAAAGTAACAGATTTTTTAGACAAAGGAAACGCAGTGGATCTAATTTAACTAGATTTCAGTAAGGCATTTGATACCATGCCACATGGGGAATTATTAGTTACATTGGATAAGATGTGGATCAATAGGAAAATTGAAAGGTGGATAAGGAATTGGTTAAAGGGGAGACTACAGTGGGTCCTACTGAAAGGTGAACTGTCAGGCTGGAGGGAGGTTACCAGTGGAGTTCCTCAAGGATCGGTTTTGGGACCAATCTTATTTAATCTTTTTACTACTGACCTCGGCACAAAAAGTGGGAGTGTGCTAATAAAGGTTGCAGATGATACAAAGCTGGGAGGTATTGCCAATTTAGAGAAGGACTGGGATATCCTACAGGAGGATCTGGATGACCTTGTAAACTGGAGTAATAGTAAGGGATGAAATTTAATAGTGAGAAGTGTAAAGTCATGCATTTAGGGGTTAATAACAAGAATTTTAGTTATAAGCTGAGGATGCATCGATTAGAAGTAATGGAGGAGGAGAAGAACCTTGGAGTATTGGTTGATCATAGGATGACTGTGAGCCGCCAATGTGATATGGCCGTGAAAAAAGCTAATGCGGTCTTGGGATGCATCAGGAGAGGTATTTCCAGTAGGGATAAGGAGGTTTTTGTACCGTTATACAAGGCACTGGTGTGACCTCACCTGGAATACTGTGTGCAGTTCTGGTCTCCCATGTTTAAGAAGGATGAATTCAAACTGGAACAGGTACAGAGAAGGGCTACTAGGATGATCCGAGGAATGGAAAACTTGTCTTATGAAAGGAGACTCAAGGAGCTTGGCTTGTTTAGCCTAACTAAAAGAAGGTTGAGGGGAGATATGATTGCCCTCTATAAATATATCAGAGGGATAAAAACCGGAGAGGGAGAGGAATTATTTAAGCTCAGTACCAATGTGGACACAAGAACAAAAGGATGTAAACTGGCCACCAGAAAGTTTAGACTTGAAATTAGATGAAGGTTTCTAACCATCAGAGGAGTGAAGTTTTGGAATAGTCTTCCAAGGGAAGCAGTGGGGGCAAAAGATCTATCTGGCTTTAAGATTAAACTCGATAAGTTTATGGAGGAGATGGTATGATGGGATAACATGGTTTTGGTAATTAAATATTCATGGTAAATAGGCCCAATGGCCTGTGATGGGATATTAGATGGGATGGGATCTGAGTTACCCAGGAAAGAATTTTCTGTAGTATCTGGCTGGTGAATCTTGCCCATATGCTCAGGGTTTAGCTGATGGCCATATTTGAGGTCGGGAAGGAATTTTCCTCCAGGGCAGATAGGAAGAGGCCCTGGAGGTTTTTCGCCTTCCTCTGTAGCATGGGGCTTGGGTCACTTGCTGGAGGATTCTCTGCTCCTTGAAGTCTTTAAACAATGATTTGAGGACTTCAATAGCTCAGACATAGGTGAGAGGTTTTTTGCAGGAGTGGGTGGGTGAAATTCTGTGGCCTGCGTTGTGCAGGAGGTCAGACTAGATGATCATAATGGTCCCTTCTGACCTTAGTATCTATGAATATGTTTTAATGGTTATAACTAAATTTGCACTAGATTTGGTACATCTTTTTGCTACTACATTATATCTATATAATTACTGAAGCCATTTTATAGTTTAATATTTTCAGACTCTAACTGTACATTTTTAGTGTAAAGCGTAAAGCTTGACCTAAAAGATTAGATGTTTTTCCCTGATTGTTTCTTTATATGGAAAAGCAGCCTTTAACTGAAAAGGTTTAAAAGAAGCTCGGATTCAGCATATCTATTTTTTGTTTTTATGGTTAAGAGATTATAAGTCTAGGCCTTAGTGTATTTTTAAAAATAACCTAAAAAAGTATTGTTAAAATATCCATAAAAATCAGATTTAAATAAAAATTCAAATTTTTAACTTTGATTTTTACCCATCCTATTGCAACATGATCTGAAGACTGCTTGAGGCTATTATACCTACCTTGATTCTGGCATATGACAGTTTTTTTCAATTTCTAGCTATTTTCTTTCTGCAGTGAAATTTGAATCTAGTATCTTTAAAAGGCTTTTAAAATAGGGAAAACTGCCTTTCCTGTTTACTTTGAGGAATATGGCTCTGATTCCGGAAGGCATCCCTGTATAAGAAGGGCTCTTAACCAGTTGTTTAACTTGAAGCCTGTGTTCAAGTCTCCTTGATTTCAATGACACGTAAGTGCTATCCTGAATGAGGACCTAAATTACTACTACTTATTACTTGCATTGCTGTAGCACCTGGGAGCATTGTTCATTAATCAGGACCCCATTGTGCTAGAAGCTGGAGAGAAACAGAACAAAAATCGGGAGAAATATTTGAATATAGTAATGCAAATATTATACAACGCATGTTTAAGCATGAGCAAGCAGAAGTACTAGTGGGGTAAATATTAAATGGCATAGTAACAACTGGTTGTGTGATAACCAGCCACCTCTGTGGCTTGCATGTAGGCTGTGTGTATAGTAATCTGAAAAGAGCCTAATTTCTATACAGCAATTTGACTAGAAGAAGAAAATGTTTGCGAGATGAGCCAAACACTGGGCTTCCCTTGTGAAGAAAACTTCACATCTGGTTTGGCTTTTCCTTTATTGGCAAGAGGTTTTATTTTCTGGATTATGCAGGCACTCTGGTCTCTCTGTAATTAGGATGAAGCTGGCAGTCCATTATAAACCAAATATTTGTCCAATTCTCCTCCAAATACCCCAAATAAATCTTTCCCATACTAAACCAAGCCAATGTAAATGTCACATAGAGAATCTTTTGCTAGGGTGAAATATTGCTGAGAAGCGTAAGGAAAATTGGATGAGGCTTTTGTGAAATGAGGGGTAAAAGAAAAAAGTATTATTATTTTTTGTAAAAGTTTCTTAATGTGTAAGTGGCTTCTCACTGATTAAACAACTTGACAGAAATTAAATATTTTTTGTTCTGTTGTCCTGAGCAATTACAGGTAAAGTGGACTGGTTCTGAGGTTTAATTATTTGTTCAGTACCCTGTGTTGCAAATACTTGTACTCTGCTTGGTAGGTATTTGCAGGACCGGGCCTTTAGTTGTTAAAACCTCTGATGCATATATGAGGATCACTGGGAAATTCCTAAATTCAGTCTTCTACTTAAAATACAAGAGCTTCCTAAATAATGCATCTGGGCCATGCTACATGGTTTCAAAGAAGCACATGGGAGCTGCTCTGCTGTCTACCCCTTCGGATGTAAACAGCTGCAGTTTGCATGTGTCTTAAGGCTAGCACTGGAGGCACTGTAGTGTGCACACCTAACGTTTATTGTGTTAAAACTACATTGGTACTGAACATAAGTCCAAACCAACACATGTGCCATTAAAAATTGCTTTTAAGGGCTGGAGGATGAACCCACACTAAACTTCATGGTACTCAGTTTATTTACTGCAGAATAACTATTTTGAGTCCATTGAAACACAAAAATCTTTATTGTGGAATCAAAGTGAGGGATCCTGACCATTACCCTGTGCACCTCTCACTGAAGATGGGATCTTAATTCCTTAACAACTCAAGTGTTAGAAAACCAGAAAATGTGGAGTTAGGGGTTCTCCACATACCCATTCTTTGTTTTATTATTTGTTAGGTAGGACTTAGGGGCCAAATGAGAATGGGAACCAATTATGCTAAGCTCTGTTCAAACCTAGGATAATACAGTCCTAGCCTCAAAGAGCTTACCTCTTAGAAGAAGGTTAGTGTTACAATATAAAAAACCCTACAAATGTTTTTAAAAAAAATCCAGGAAGTAAGAAACATTTCCTTCATAACATAACCACACAAACTTAACTCTGTCCCATGGATGTCGAGAGGAACTGGGACTATCATAGTACGGAAGGGACAACATTAATTCACGTGATTGGGATCAGTGCGTGAGCAGCCACTATGCAAAGCCACACATGAGTTAGTGTCCTCACTGGTGTGTCGCCAGGACTTCTCAGGGCACATACTATGGCCATCTCGTCAAAAGCTTGGGAAACCATGCCTTGCAGTATGCTCTTAAGGCCAACAGATTCAGGCTGTGTTAACCCAAGGAGTGTATGTGGAGTAGAGGTACATTTAAGAGTCCATATACAATATGTAAAATGTATCTTTATAAAACATTTAAATTCCATGTTTGAAGCTTAATGTTATGCTATCCTGACTTAATTTTGCAGGCTAACCTGTGTTTTGTGGACGTAGACAACCATTTCATTGAGCTTCCAGAGGATTTGCCCCAATTCCCGAATAAACTCGAATTCATTCAGGAAATCTCTGAGATCCTAATGGCATTTGGAATTCCACCTGAGGGAAACCTGCACTGTAGTGAAAGTGCCTCAAAGATGAAAAACCTCCGAGCATGTGACATAGTTTCTGATAAAAGAAATGGGAACATAGCAGGATCACCTTTAAATTCATATGAACTGCTAAAGGAAAATGAGACCATAGCAAGGCTTCAAGCACTTGTTAAAAGAACGGGTGTGAGCCTAGAAAAGGTAAGTTATGGAATTGCATATAATCTCTTTGGGAGTTGTATTACAGAATTGCAGTATCTGCTGAGTGAGTGAAAGATTTACGGAGTGGTGGTCTGAATGCTTGGGCCTTACCCTCACTAGAAAAAAGTGTATTTTTAATACGTGTTTGCTAACCCATATTAACATCGTAGTATAGACAAAGGCAAGTTGTTGTGGTTTGGTCGAGGTTAATCCCTTGGCTCCACCTAGTGTTTATTTTTCTCTGTTGACATGTTAAAAATACTTGCTTTGCCTACACTAGGGTCTTAACTTATGTTAGATAATCAGTGTTTTAAAAACATGCTTTTATTTTTCTTATGTAGACATGGCAAGAACTGGCATACAGTTATTTGTGGAGACTAATCTTAGCTTTCACATAAATTGGTGTGTTGGCATCTTTCTGTCTCAGTTTCTCCACCTGTTGAATGTGGAAAATAATGTGCCCGCCTCAGCGATGCTGTGAGGCTTTATTCATTAATGTGTGTAAAGTGTTTAGGGCCTGGTTTTCAGAGATACTGAGCACATATGGCTTTCTTTGTTCTCAACTGTGGGTTCTCAGCACCTTTGAAAATTGGGCCCTACCTGCATAAGTGGGGTTATTGAAAGTTCTCCAAGGTTTGTTTTACATTTCTAATATGGAGGGAAGATTTTCTCAAAAAGGTTTGCTTGTTTGCCTTGCATGTTTAAATTGCTCCCCACAGACCTCCCCTTTTGTAAGGCTGATTCTTGCTTGTTTTGCTGAAGTTAGTGCTACAAGAGGGGAGATTAAATGAAGGAACTGACTTACTGCTGTAGGACTGCTCTAGGGAGTAGAGCTGCTTTAAGGAAAGAAAACTGTGTGAGGATAGTAAGGGTGAGCATTCAGTTACTAGATATGAGACTCTCTCAAATCAACTGTGTTTCTTTTAGGCTTTTCTTTTGCATTGTTTTCTTTCTCTTCAGAGGGAAATTGGGAAGAAGCTTTTGTTTTGCTTATTGCATTGGAAAATAGTGGGGAGAAATACAGGTGTCTATCTCCTGTGAGTTTCTATGCACTCTGGCCTCTCTGCACTCTCCTCCATTTTAGATTAGAAAACAGTTTCCAAACTCCCCTTTATTAACTTTCTGTAGAAATGTCTGTGATTGTGGATGTGGACAGGGCATAACTTTGTTAGGTTTTTGTTTTTTTTTAAACTGTTTGAGAAAAGAAAACTGCTCCTGAAGTAGCTATCCTTTAGTGCTTGGCTCTGAAGCTAGAAGTAATTTCAAAATTTGAAACACTACCTGTCTAGGATAGAGTTGGAAAGAACTGTTGAATGTTGCAGCTGTCTGCACTGGAGAGAAGTCATTGTAGAATCCATGGGTACAGCTGGTTCTTGACTAAGGCCTTTGTACCAGGCACTGCAGCCAGCTAGTATAACCAATGTGGCTTAAAATGCATTGGTTAGCTGTTGTGTGTGGGTGCAAGTCATGAAGCATATGTGGAAAGCTCAAGATATTCCATCCAATTACTTTTTTTAGTGGCATGTCCCATAATTGAGGCAGGAGATATGAATATGCACCATTTTGGATATTTTACATAGTTAATTATGGCTGAGATTTTCATAGCTACCTAATGAACTGGACACCCAATTCCTGTTAAAATTAATAGGAACCGAACATCCAGATCCTCTGTGTAGCTTTGAAAACCTCAGTCCACGTCCTTTTTAAAATTACGTTTTAAAGCATTGTTTTGGCTGTTTAGAGAAGTGTGTGGTTTTTAAATAAAGCTTGCCACTGAGGACTTCTGATCTTGGAAGAATGCCTACTCTACTTGGATAGCAACTTTCTTTTGATTATGCACATGGATATTAATATGAAGGTCAATACATAATGACTTGGAACAGTAATAAATATGGATTTATGATACACCTGAGAGAAAAGCATATTCACCTAGTGTGCCTGAATAGTAAAGTCTCTTGTGACCTCATAAACGTGTTGTTTTTTTGTTTGTTTAAGGACCAAAGAAAGTAAATGGTGTCTCTGTGTATTCTATATATTCTCTATCTTTTAAAAAATGCCTATTTTTAGTGTCCTGAATATCCAGTTTATTATTGGAGCTATAATCTCTTATAGGAACAGTCTTTTCAGCTGAGTTATTAAATGCTGCTCTCCGTGATAGTGCTGTGGAACCTTGTGGGTTATAAGTTAGAATGTTGATTAGAGAAATGACAATTGGATAACAAACAGGGCCTGAATGTGGGCCTACATTCCCTGTGTACTTAAACCTCCCATAAAGGAAGGGACACATTTGGTTCTAGTATGTTCCCTTACTCTCTCAGCTGGAAGTGCGAGAGGAGACCAGTAGCAACAAGGATCTCAAAGTTCAGTGCGACGAAGAAGAGTTCCGGGTTTATCAGCTGAACATTCAAATCCGAGAAGCTTTTGCCAACCGTTTTACGCAGATGTTCGCAGACTATGAAGTATTTGTCATTCAGCCAAGTCAGGACAAGGAGTCTTGGTTTACCAACAGGGAGCAGATGCAGAACTTTGATAAAGTAAGTTTGAAAAGAAGTGCAAAACTGAGTCATGTTTGTTTAAATAATTACTAATCAAACCTGAAAGTACAAGTTATCAGAGGTGGTCAGAAAATGGAGGTGGGGTGGAGAAGGAATGTTGTGAACATTTTAATTTCTTCTTTGAAACCTTCCAATCAATTGTAAAAGAGATGCATATTATTGTACATATAGTGATATTTATATTTGAAGACATTCTAGTGCTTGTGGTAGAGAACAAAATTGTGTAGATGACAATAGGCTCTCCCCCAACGTCCCTTCAGGCTCAGATCCCGAGAACCAGCCCATGCTAGTGTGTCTGCACAGCTGTTTTTAGAGCCGTAGCATGAGACTATGTCTGTCGACTTGGGCTCAAAGGCTCGCTGCTGTGGGCTGTGAAGACAGACCTTCTGGGACTGATCCAACACCCACTGAAGTCAGTGAAAAGACTCCTGTTGACTTCAGTGCGCTTTGGATCTGACCATAAGTACATAATGTGTATATCGAGTGTTGTTTTTGCCACTGGGGGAGCTTAGCTGAGCTAAAATTTCAAAATGTTGGGTTTTTCTAAAGTCCTTTATATTTTTTTGTTTATAAACAAAGTGCTAAAAATAGTTGATTGCCAGGCAAACTAAAAAGTTTGCATAGTATATTTTTCAAGATGGAGTTGGCATCCACAGTAAAATGAAACGTCTGCAAAAAAACCAACCTCCCCCAAAACCAGAAGGCTTTGGATCTCTCTAAAACTCTTCAATATGTCCGTGGTTAGAAATACTTCCACTTTAACTATATACAGAACTATAGCAAGGCATTATATAGACTTTATATAAAGTCACTTGTCTATTTGTTCACTAGGCATCTTTCTTGTCGGACCAGCCTGAACCTTACTTGCCTTTTCTCTCAAGATTTCTGGAGACACAGATGTTTGCGTCTTTTATCGACAATAAGATTATGTGCCATGACGAAGATGACAAAGACCCAATTTTGAGAGTGTTTGATTCTAGAGTAGATAAAATTAGACTGTTAAATGTTAGGACACCAACTCTGCGCACATCTATGTATCAAAAGTGCACTACCATTGATGAGGCAGGTAAGAGTAACAAGAACATTTCTTTCAGATGTAATGAGTTATAGCCGTTGTCACCAGCACCTTCAAAGTTAGACTACTTGTTCAAATAAGATATTTTACCAGCCATAACATGAATCTAAATGTCTTAGTGTTTCAAAAACAAATTAGAGAGCTGGAAATTGAGGCTCTGGTGGAGAAATAAATTCTATACTGGAAAGGGCAGTGCAAGAATCTGAGACAGTGAGCTAACTCTGTGAGATATCTGTAAAAGGGAATTCCGCTCAGCTCTCCTCTTCACCTGCCTGAGGGTGGGACGTTCCAGATAAGATGAGCATCTTGCTGCCATTGGTAGCAGTCCTTGGATACAGTACAGACTTGTACATAAGCCTCCCTGTTCAGATATTGGTCAATATGGGGATTCCCCATCCCCTTAAATTACAGATTTGGTGGGTTTGGTGGGTTTTTGGTTTTTTTTAGTATATATGGTAACTTGAAAAAGGAAGGTTATCTGCAGTGCTTAAAGTGGTTTGAAAAGTGTGTGTGTGTGTGTAGAGATGTCTGTCATAATCTGGGAGAAGCAGCTTTGGTAAGGCAGTGCTTATAGTGCACCTCTCAGTGACCCAACTTGATTAAAACTTCTCCCCCACCCCTACACTTACCGCACTGGTTATCTGTAAAGTTACATGCTTAAGAGATTTTTTTTTTTTTTTAAACATTCAGAGAAAGCTATTGAATTAAGGCTTGTAAAAATAGATCACACTGCAATCCACCCACACTTATTAGATATGAAGATTGGACAAGGGAAGTATGAACTTGGGTTTTTCCCCAAGCTTCAGTCTGACGTACTCTCCATAGGACCAGCAAGCAACAAGTGAGTACACAAACTTTATTGTGCATTATGGAGTGGCACTGGATCTTGGTGAGATCTAAAGCATAAGACCAAATTTGTGATGTCAAAATGCAAATTTAAACACTTCTAAATGACACTTTAGAATGTGGTGGACTCTTAAGGATTCTTTTAGTAACAAAGTGAAACAAGGAGGCCAGTATTGCAATGGGGACAGAGTTAAGGTTTTTGAGTGACTTTATTTGATACTGGTTAAAAGAGAGAGCCCTGTGCCAGAGGTCAGTTAAGAGGTAATGGCTTAAAATAAGGGACCACCTTGTAAAAAGTGGGAGGAAAGAGGAAGAAGAGGATAGTAGCTGCAAAGGTGACTAAGAAGCCGAAAAGATGTGGAAACTAGAAACCAAGTGCACGAGATTGTGTTTTTGCTTTTTTTCCTAAGAACTATGGACAGATTTTCCAGACAGATTTTATTTTCAAACAGTACAGGCTCTCTGCTTACAAAGAGATGCTAAACAAGTCAAGTGTTACACAAGTGTGCTTGCAGCTAACCCGTGTTTGGCACTGGTTTTGGCTCATCTGTTGTCAGTGGGTGTTTTTTGTAATGTGGACAGGCCCTGTGACCAATCCAAGATGGACACCTTTGCTCCTGCTTTTCGCTCCTCTTCGGCTGACTCTTGGTATCTAATGAATAATCTTGTTTGATCTATAGATGGACAAAGAGAAATGCACCTGCGCAGTGGAGGCGGAAAGACAGACAAAAACAACACACAGAGCACCTGCGTCTTGACAATGATCAGAGAGAGGTGAAAGCTGTTCAGTAACTGTAGAATATGATTTTCATTACAGAAATCACACTGTCTTCCCTACAAAATGTCAAATCAGTTATTCCATAGTAAACCTCAGCTGTTCCTTACTCTGGCCTTTCAAAAATAAAGAGCAGATCCTCAGCTAGTGTAAAATGTCATAGATCCATTGACATTAAAGGAGCTATGCCAGTCAGGATCTGTCTCAGGAGTGTGAAACCAATGGTAAAAAAAGGTAACTAAGTTGCAGTGTTTAAATGTGCCAAAAGTCAGATACCAGTATGCAGGTAGACATGCGCTGTCTGATCTGAGTACTGGGCTGCGCTTGAAGGCTGAATTGTTCAAAGTGCTGATTTTCAGCTCTAAATCTACTATGGATCCTATATGCTTTGGGAGGATTCAAAATAGTTCCTTTTGTAAAAAGTGATGTTCCTTTGATAAGTATAAGTCTGTGTTTTGAGGAGGGGACCTGGCTAGAAAGAAAGAAAAACTCCAAGAATCCCCATGTGAACCTTTTAAAGTGACATTAGTTGGGTCATATGATGCCAGCTACTTTGCAGTTACTTAAGCAAGAACAAAATGGTTGGTTAGTTCTCTGAACATCCATTGCACAAAAAATATAGTGGTTAAATGTAATGTGAGAATCATTTTTCCAGTGTTCTGATTTCTTTTTAAAATATTTGAATGGATATGTGCTTATATATAAACAAAAAATAAAGCTTTGGGATACATTATTTTATGTTTGGGTGAAGAATCTTTTAACCTTGTTCTCTTTAAAGTTTATACCAAGATGCTTGCAGGAAATTTTTTTAAAATATATTTTCTTGTTCATTCATTCCATCATTATATGTGAACAATGATGTAAAAGGTTGAACTGCACTTTCCATTGTAAACCCTATTTTCCAGGATTTTGTGACTTGGTTGTAAAAATGGTAGTTGGAGATAAAATTAGATGTCATCTCTTTTGTAACTATATTAAAAAAAGAAAAAGGGGTTTGTGCACTTTGATTGGACAAATAAGGAACATTTACTTCTTTCACATGCTCTTTATGGTGCTGTGTCTCAGTAACATCTTCCATTTAGGAGAAGAAAGAGAAAGTGAGTAGTAGTTAGTCAATAATCTGACATTGTTTTTGACAAATATGGTGCTAGCAGGTGTGAACCATTGAGGTATCAAACTGTAATTATACATGTAAATAGTCACTTTCCATTTTTCAGAAAGATTTTTTTTAACGAAAGCTGAATATACTTAGCAAATGGTTAATTATTGGAGAGCAGCTACCTTAGTATGTGAGGTAAATAATATATCTTATGAACCATATTGCAAAAATGTGTTCAGCAGATGGAGCTATTCTTGTCCGTAGGGTTAACTCATTTTAGATATTTATTTAGAGTGGTACCAAAATCTGTTGGGTACTTTATCCAGGGGGAACCCCACCCACATAATTCCAGATTTTCCCCATTAGTCTGTAACAGCTGTAAGGGAGTAATTTCGAGAGTTTTTGAGTGGAGAAGTGAAAATCCTTGTGGCTGGTAGGCAGGGATTGGTAAAAATAAAAATTAAATTGATGGTCTGAGGCAATTGTCTAGAACAGTGGTTCGCAAACTTGTTCCGCTGCTTGTGCAGGGAAAGTCCCTGGCGGGCTGGGCCAGTTTGTTTACCTGCCGTGTCTGTAGATTCAGCCGATCGCGGCTTTTACTGGCCGCGGTTCACTGATCCAGGCCAATGGGAGCTGCTGGAAGCAGCCCGGGCCGAGGGATGTACTGGCCACTGCTTCCAGCAGCTCCCATTGGTCAGGCACAGCGAACCGTGGCCACTGGGAGCCACGATCAGCCGAACCTGCAGACATGGCAGGTAAACAAACTGGCTCGGCCCGCCAGGGGCTTTCCCTGCACAAGGGGCAGAACAAGTCTGGGAACCACTGGTCTAGAAAGAAACTTTGAAGTTGAGATTTGACAACTGTTAAGACTCTTGTGAAATTTTATCACAAGTATGCAGTAAAGGACATAGTTCATTTTAATTCTTTGTTTAATCTCATCATAATTATAGTGTTTAAATGCTTTATTTGCTCTTTCCTTTATATAAGCTTTCATTATTTACGGGTTTTATGTTGCATATTTATTTATTAGTCTGAGCTTTAAATGGCATTGAGTTCTGTCTTAATTGTTTTCTTTTCTGTTTTTGCATGCACGCTTTTATCATATCTGCTTACCGTACTTTTGCTTAACATGGGCTGTCTGATTGTTTGCTACAAACCTCTCCTGCCAGCATCTGGATTTTTCCTTGCCAGAGCTTCATTTGCAATTATATTTAGACTGGGACCAGCATGACTGGCTTTTCAGACCCTCTATAAAATCTGTGTCAGAGCTTTACTTGGTATGTCATATGTATAACATGACCTGTAGTCATGACATCAAAGATGCATAGTTAAATATATGTACTTCATAGTTCTTTAGACTGTTTCAGAAGGCAGATAAAGCGTGGATTTTTTGTTTTGTTTTTTCTGGCAAAAGGTGAACACTTTATTCATTATGATGTAGCAAGAGTAGGATTTCAGTCAATCACAATCCAGAACAATCAAATGCTGCCCTCTCACAAGTGTCACTGAAATACATATTGATCCATCCATCAGAATGCAGCAACATTAGCAGCACAGATCTTTTATGAGTCAAGGAAATCATTTTTCCTCTAAAATGTTGATGGTTCTTTTTTAGATTTGTAATATTGGAGCCTATTCATAATAAACTGCTGCTTCAGTTATCACACTCCTTCGCTTAGCTTCTGTCTTTAATCACCTGACAAAGCCATTTAGGGTATGTATGCATTGCAGTTAGATGCCCGCAGCTGGTCTGTGCCAGCTGGCTTGGACTCGGGCTAATGGGCTAATTAGGTGCCATGTAGATGTTCAGGCTCAGGCAGACTGTACTCTGGGACCCTCTTTCGGTGCAGCCCGAGCCAAAATGTCTACATTGCGGGTAAACAGCCCCTTAGCCCAAGCCAGCTGGCACGGGCCAGCTGCAGGTGTCTGATTGCAGTAGAGACATACCTTTACTGTCACACTTGCTCCTCCACCAAAAGCGTCATTACTTACCTGCAAAATAATCACATTTGGAAGGACTGTTTCACTGTGACAGTAATATCAAGTATGTATAGCTATAATTACACGCCTTTTTTAGAGGAGAAAAAGGAAAGACTTTGTAGTAGTGGAGGGAGAAATGAAAACTCTATGCATCCAAACGGGTTTGTGTTTGTGTTAATCAAAGACTCAACTGCATGCTGATGCTAGCTGGACAGTTTATATGGGATCTTAACTCAGTTAAATAATACAGTAAATCTCTTTATCCTTTTTAAAGGAGCATTCTTTTGAAAGATGGTGTGATCTTTTTCCCTTCTGGGCATGGGGGCAGCAAAGACAGATTGTTTGACACTGTGATTCGTAGCTACTGTATACCATTTTGTCACTCTTGTTTTTGGGTACATTTGTTTTTTCTATCTTTGTACAGAAGTATATCCAAGAAGCCAGGAATCTGGGCAGCACCATTCGTCAGCCTAAGCTGTCTAACCTCTCTCCATCGGTAATTGCACAAACAAACTGGAAATTTGTTGAAGGCTTACTGAAGGAATGCCGAAATAAGGTAACGTAGAGAACATGACTTCTCATCCCCACACCTTGCTGGGCTATAGTTAGTAAAACTAAACTCACCTTTTATACACACATGCGCACACCCTCAGATGTATGCATAATCTGAAACTGGTCTACACTGTCTCTTTTGGGGATTGTATGTCCCTTCAATAAATAAATGGAAGTAGTTTAGATATCCTGGAAAGATTGGAGACTTTTCCTGTTTGGAGATGTACTATAAAAACAAAATTATAGAAATAAGAAAGATCAGATGCTCTGGTAGGTCTCTGTTTTCCTGCCAGTCTAGGATTGTTCCCAGCCATACATTTTCTGGTGTATTGTCCAGTCTAGTTTTGAATGCTTCATTCTGAGAATATTTTTAAAATGTCCTACAAGAGAGAGAATACAGTGAAAATCTAGACACTGTATTTAATTGTTAAAATGAAGTGAGTTAACGAACTGCAGAAAACACCTTTTTCCTAAGAAATCTGGTCCCAATTTGTAAAATTATTTTGACTGATATATTTGAGTAAACATCATCAAAGTTGCTTTGCTGTTTCATATAACATTAAAGAGAATAACTCTTCCATAAACTCTTACTTAAATTCTTCCCTGAAGTCAACAGAGTTAATTTGGACTATCATGTATAATGCCTGGTAAAATCTATACATTTTTGTTATTCTTACTTACAAAAACTGAAATTGTGAATATGTAGGCACTCCAGATAATCTGTCTCTGTGCTTTGTTCTTTGTAGACCTTCACTTGGTATAAACTGGCATATCTCCATTGAAATAAATGGAAATACATTGATTTACACCAGCTGAGGATATGGCCCTTTGATTTTAACTCTTCCATTATGGGAGTAAGGCGCCATTGGATGTGAAAAGTTTGCAAGTAATAGAGATGTTGTTAGAATGTCCGGGAAAGAGGGGGGAAATGTATGAGATGCTTATGACTGTTGGCATGAGATACTTGCAACATTTCAGATGAGCCCATTAATTAGCTCTCCTTAGACATGGATGAATTAGAAAGATGTTTAAGAATAGCAGCAAAAATTATGAAAAATGATCTACGGTGAGAGATTAGGAGAAATGGATACATCCATAGAGAAAAGATGACATAGGAAGCATATGGTAAATGTCAGTGCTTGGGAGGTCATAACATAAAAAGGGTGAGGACTTTTCTGAAGGTGGTTAAGGACAGTGTATAAAGAAGTGATAGTTTGAAACTAAAAATAGAAAATGTAATTTGGTTTATTAGGAATGGTTTTTAGCTGCTGTTGCATTGTTTGTATGTGCCCTGTGAATAATAGCAGTGAGGTCAATTAGACAATGAAATAACTTGCACTGGGCATACTGAGAGGATAACCTGGCAATACCAGGTCACTGACGAACCATTTTCAGAGAGGTTCAAAAACAGACTATGGTAGATAAAACAGATTAATGTAATGTACTGTTACATCAAATGGATTAGATACCTAGAGCTGAAAAGTGATGCCTAGCTTCTAGGATGTGACAGGATTACGGTAGTTCCCAAGGTCAGTTTGAAGCAGATAATGAAAATTAAAGCATGGCTTTACTCTGCAAAGTGACTGTGTAAAAATGGCACTTCTCTTTTATTCAATAGATCTGTTCCTTTCGAATATTTGGTTATCCGATTTTTTTTAACTGCACTGGATTCTATTTTATCTTTTGCATCATCAACATACTTGTTAAGAGCCAGATTGTGGACTCTCAGTCATGAATAAAAATTTAGTTAATTACTGTGCTCATTTAGTCTAATACACAGTCTGTTGAAATCCATCGAAAAGCTCTCACTGATTTCAGTAGGTTTTGGATCAGGCCTGTTCTTCCACTGACTGCAATGGGACTATATGCAGCTTATGGTACTGCTCTTCATGATAGACTGCCCCTAAATTCCATTCATTTACACCTGTGTAAACCCTTGGAAGGAAAGAGTTGCCTAAATAACGCTGAGGACATAAGTCAAAGACCATGGCATTGCCCAGGTGTAAATGAGGGCCTAATTTGGTCTGCAGAACTTGATTACTTGAAAAGGTGCATGAGCTAGAAAAGAGACAACTAGAGTCTCAGATCTCTGGACAAGTTCTTCGTAGGAGGTATTTTCAAAAGCACTTATTAAAACTCACTGACTTTCAAAGTGGATTTTCAGGGGTGCTTGTGTAACTAAGAGTCTTATGTACTTTTGAAAATCCCACTCTCAATATTTTTATGATTGAACGGAGAACATTTGATACATGAATCACTGAGAGGCAATAAATATGGATGCTTATGTTTTATAAATGCATATAAAATACTTCGCTTTTATCATCTCTAGCTCTCACTCAAAGCACTGTCAAACCTGGCTAAATTATTATCTCTGCTTTATAGATAGGGCAGATTGAGGAAGTGAGAAATATAAGTGTCTTTCCCACAGTCTCACTAAATCTGACAGATCTAGAAATAGAAACCAGAAGAGCTGGGTTCTAATGTTCTATCCACAAAGCTACACAATGTTTGGCATATACATATTCTAAAGTACAGCCTCTCATATAACTCTGTTCTAGCCTATTGCAGTGAATAAATTATCCATTGCAAGGACTGTCTCATTATTTATGACTGTCATAGAACCCAGCACAGGGGCCCTGATCCTGACTGGCGACTTCGGAAGCTACCATAGTTCAAATGTTTAATAATAAACCTGTTTAAAAACCTGTTCATGAGGACAACTTCATATAGATATTGTTAGAATGGTAAAGTAAACCCGCTACAAGAATACATCTTTTTTGTGATGTGGCTGCCACCTGGCTGGATGAATGTGAGTTGTCTTCATCTGCTCGTGCCTCTATCCCTGCATTCACAGACAGCAGGTTCATTCTGACCTCTCCCCACCACTGCCGTCTCAGACGGAACTGCCGTTATCAGTCCATAGCAAGGGCAGGAGTGGCTGTGAACCTGGTCACTACAGGGGAGACAGCAGCATGCATGACACCCACAGACCGCTACAGCAGCCACCTGCAGACTCCAGGGACAAGTAGGACAGATTATATGTCCTCCTGGATACCCAGGAAAGGATTCCTCTTGGAAAAACAACATTCAGATGGGGGCTCACAGGAACAGCATGCTGACAGTAGGGTGTTCCCAAGTCTTTCTCAGCTTCACCCAGAGGAGACATAGCCTGGATAAATAGGACCATTCCTGTCTATCACAGAGAGTCCTTACAGCAGGGGTGGCCAACCTGAGCCTGAGAAGGAGCCAGAATTTACCAATGTACATTGCCAAAGAGCCACAGTAATATGTCAGCAGCCCCACGTTAGCTCCCCGCTCCCAGCGCCTCCCACCCACCGATCAGCACCTCCCCGCACCTCCCAATCAGCTGTTTTGTGGGGTGCAGGAGGCTCTGGCAGGGATGGGGGAGGAACGAGGGCACAGCAGGCTCAGGGGAGGGGGCGGGAAGGGATGGAGTGGGGACAGGGCCTGTGGCAGAGCCAGGGGTGGAGCAGTGAGCATCCCCCAGCACATTGGAAAGTTGGAGCCTGTTGCTCTAGCCCCAGAGTCGGTGCTTATACAAGGAGCCACATATTAACCTCTGAAGAGCCGCATGTGGCTCCGGAGCCAGAGGTTGGCCACCCCTGCCTTACACCTTCCTTTCTCAGTGAGAGGGCTCCCTGGCTACCTTCTCTGTTTTAGGGGACTGTGCCACAGCTAGAGGGTAGCAAGAGCCTCATTCTTTTCACTGTCTCCATTTCAGATAGGGAGCTTTCTGAAGAGAACAAGCTAATTTTGAATCTGGTTTGCTCGTCCCTGTCCACCTTGCTACTGCTCAGGAACCCCCAAGAGGGTCACTCTAGAGGAATAGGGTTACTTAAAGGCTGTCAGGTGATCAATACTGGTGATGCCACGTAATGGAGGACTATTGGTGAAATAAGAGAAACGTGTTTTGGCACTAGCTTGTCAAGGGTACAGTATAAGCCCAATTGTATTATCACTCTGTTACTATTGTAAAGGAATTTAAAGACTGTGAAGGATCGTAGCAGTTCCTGGTGTGTAAGAATAACTTTTTTTTTTGCCATCTTCTTTTCAAGACCAAGAGGATGCTGGTTGAAAAAATGGGTCGAGAAGCTGTGGAACTAGGTCATGGTGAGGTGAACATCACAGGTGTAGAAGAGAATACGTTAATAGCCAGTCTTTGTGATCTCTTAGAAAGGATATGGAGTCATGGTCTACAGGTCAAACAGGTAAATAATGGTATTTCACAGAATTTACAACTTTACAGCCATTTTTTCACTGTTTCTTTTTTAATTTAATTTTTTTCAATTCTATTCTATACTCTTAAAATTCAACAATTCTGGTACCGAGCTAATCCCCCCCCTGCTCAAAGTATAGTATACAATTGTACTCTCAGGGATGACTTTCTGAATGCCTGCTTACTATTTTATTTGTCTGTTTACAGAATAATAGTTTTTATCTATTTATCTATCCATTTTTAATGTTCTCTCTTACTGTAGCTGTGCGGACTTAAGAGCTTGCAGTTTGTCATGCTATTAACTGGTTATGGGATGTGGGGATTTGTCCTCAAGCACGGTAGCTTAATTTACAAAACTATAAACCCCCTTTTTTCCCCTTTCTTTTGTTTGTTCTCACTAAGCATGGTACATATTTAGAGGTGGTCAATTGACGTTTACAAGGCCTCTAGCTAGCCACTTTTCTTTTATTATAGAGCTCCAGCTGTTTGGGCTCTCCTGTGAGAGTAGACAGCATGGGAGATGTTGTTTCTTCCTCCTTTCCCCTGTGTGTGTGGGGAGGGGGAAAGGGACTTGAATGCTGATTTGTTTAAAGGAAGTATTTCGCAGAGTAAATACGTTTAATCCAGGCAGCCTTAATCCAATTGCTCTGTCCTCTGCATCCGTGCCGCCATTGCCTAAATCTGCTCTCATTCAGACTATAACAGTAGTTTCTCTATGTGAAGGTATATCGTCTGACTCTCCCCTTCCCTCTTGTATACTACTTAGGATAGAAGCTGTACTACTTTCATCCTAGAAGACAGAGCATCAGTATACTCTGCTTCAACTCAGATTTGGGCCTTTCAGACAACCAGGCGGCCAACCCCACATAAGGTTAATGCTTTGGATTGATTGCAGATGTTGGCAAACAGTGCTGAACGGTCTGTTGTGGTAGAATAATTAGAGGTCTGATGCAGGAAGTGCAGTGCATCTAACGCTGTGATCCAAAGTAAAAGCACTACTAATCCGACATGTACTCTGGCCTCTATTAAAATTGTGAAAGTCTATTTATAAATTGATTTGTCCAATAATGAGCCAATTCCTTCTCAGCAGACCATAGTAATGAAGATGGCTTCCCTCCCCCACCCCATGCTTTTGCCTGTTTCCCTGCTGATCGATCTGTTTCGTTCCACATAGCTACCAACTGGTTCTTTCATGTGTTGTTAAACTCTACACCCATCAACTGACCAAATCCCACCTCCTGCCTCAACTGATCCAGTATGATCATGCAATGTAGGATCTAGTGACCTTGTCAGTCTGGTCCAGCCTAAACGTATATGAAGACCTTGTTTTTTTCCCCTCCTTCCTTTGTGCTGTCTCCTTCTCCTCTTTATACTTGTAACTTGCATCATCATTACTCTCCTCTAACTGTCCAAATAGTAACGTGATGGTGAAAGAAACAGGCAGATGCATACAGTATGATTTCTTCTCAGTACTCACTGGTATTGCTGTTTCCATATTCTGTATTCATATTGCTTATTTGCCTTCTTCAGAGGTGTTCCAGCACTGGGAGCATATGCTATCCTCGGCAGTTGCTGTACTGAGTTGCCAGAACGTATCTGAGTGTGCATTTGTTTCCCCCCAGAAATAGTATTTTGGCTGTGACCATCTCCCTGAATGATTTTCATACCTGTCCTTTTGCAAGGCCCATTGTACATTTCGGTTTCCACAATGGACCTTCCAGATACACTAATGAGAAAACAGACTTCTTGGGGGTGGGGGGGGACGGGATGACTTTTTGTTATGTTCTCAGGAAACACATTTTTGAAAGCAGATTTCCTTACACTGTCATAACTGAGACATATTTACTGCTTTATATTTTAGAAACCTACCACCATAATTTGTGTGGGAATAATACCTTGGAATAAATCCCTTCTAGGTCTGTATATCAGAGACACTAATTCTCCCTGTCCACATCACTTGCAGAACTGAACAAGTTGGGCTAGATTTTTAAAGTCGACTTTTCTTTTTGCACCTGCAGAATTCACCCCTCAATTATTTGCACCCTGACAATCAGCTGTTTAGATGTTTTAAATGACATCAGTGGTGCCTACTGACTGCAGGTGCAAATAGGTAACCCCCCCAATAAAGCCAAGATTTGACAGCCCTTTTGCTGTACAAACAGCTTCTCTTTTTGAACAACAATAATATCCTTATAAATATGCAAAAAACTTTCTAATCTACTCATTTAGCAGAAACATATGATTCCCAATCCTTTCCTGGAATTCCCAATTAACTGTTAGCTTCCTAAAGGAATCTGTTACTTACAAATCATTTACTGAGGAAGTGCATCCAATCAATGTACTGGATAGTCCCTATTTGGTTATTGGTGCCTTCTGTGACTTCAGTAGCACTTGATTTGTCATTCACAAATAGCTTTAGGGTGAACTTGAGAATCTCTTTGTTTGTGATGAGTCTGTGATAAATCTCACCACCTCACCTTTTAGCGTTTCCTGACCCTTTTTAGGAAGCCAGCATATTGACTAAAAGTATATATTTTACCTTTGGCTTACAGTGTCCTAAATACTGCATTCTGAATGTTGTCCTTTAAAATTTCTTTACTATCTATAAAAACAGCATCAAACTTTATTTGAAATTCTTTATTTTCCTGCATGTGGGGTTTTGTTTTGTTTTGTTTGTTTTTACATTTGTAATGAGGCCCTTCGCTCTCTTTGCTAGAGGAACTTGGAAAAATCTTTGGAGGACCTGAAAAAGTAGCTTTCAAACTCCACCATCAGCTTGGATAGACTGTTGTAGACTCAGGGCTGGGGTAGACTGAAAAGTTCCACTGGTATAGCTACATCTCTCAGGGATGTGAAAAATTTACACCCCTGCGAGACGTATCTATGCCCACCTAGCTCCTGGTGTAGACAGCACTAGGTTGATGGAAAAAATCTTCCTTTGACCTAGCTATTGTTTCTTGGGGTGGTTGGTTAACTACAGTGACGGAAGGGGTTCTCCCGTTGCGGTAGTGAGTGTCTACATTGAATAGCTATGGCAGTGCAACTGCAGCTGTGCTGCTGTAGTGTTTTAAGTGTAGACATAGCCAAAGAGTCTGCCCTGTCCGATTGTGCATCTCTTTCCCATTCGGTGGGTGAGATAGCTACAAACTCAGGTTACAGGGTCATGAGACATCACTCTGTAGTACACATCACTTTATAGTATGTATTTAAATAAATGTTTTGGTCACATCTTGATAAACAATGAGAAGTGACGCTCAGCTGATTTGTTCAGTTACTGGAATCTGTAGGTCCAGCTAGTTTCTTTCTTTAAAAAAACACCAAGAGCGGATATGCAGGACAGTTCCTTTTACAAATCATTTACACTTCTCCTTTTGTTCTACTGTCCTTTTTCCAGCTTTTTACCTCCTCCTACCTCTTTAGTTTCTTGGTTTTTTTTCTTTTTTATCAATGATATCGATAGGGAAAACAAAACATCTTTAGAGCAAACTGTTGTTGTAAATGTTACTTTTAGTGTTTTTTAATTTTCAGTTTTTATTAAACTCAACAGACATTCATTTATTTGCATTGTTAAATACAATGTTACCAATCAATTTTTTTTTAATTTTAGGGAAAATCTGCTTTGTGGTCTCACTTATTACATTACCAAGAAAATAGGCAGAGAAAGCCCACTTCAGGAAGCTTCAGTACCTCAGGTAACGTTGGCTTATATTACAGAAGGGTTTTCAGAAGTACTAGTTGAACTCCTCTAAAAATGGTCAAAATGTCCAAATTACTAGGTTTTAGTCTCTTCAAACCAATTCCAAATTATGCACATCAAGCAGAATACTATAATTCTCCACTGCTCCAGGTTTTAGAGGATGAGATTTACTATGATGATGATGTCATTTTCACATAACTGTTGAGACTGATTTGTTGACTGTAGTATTTACATGGGGTAGACTTGTTTTCCAATTGTTTTGTGTAGGATTTCTTGTTCAAGACTGGTATCCTGTTAACTGGTGCTTGGTGTCCTACCAATACATGATGTTTCAGAGACAGGCCAAAAATAAATCTGTTTGATACACCTAGCCAATCATGCAGTGATGTACATAAGGTGAAAGATCCCTTTCTAACCCATGAAATAGTCATCCTTTGCTGTGAAGCATGATTTTTCTTTACCCCTTCTTAAACATGCGTAGATGCATTACTGAGTGTGAAATTATCCATCCTGTTTTAAAATCCAAACACAACATAAATAGGGTTTCAGTAATATGCTGTATGTATAACTTTTACTGGTGGTACCTAATATGTAGTTAAATATAATTAACTATACTTATAGGTAGGAACACATGGGAAGCTTATAATTTCTTTCATATTAATAGAGTGGGGAACTAAGTATTTCTTCCTCTACAACGGGGGTTCTCAACTGGGGGTCAGGACCCCTCAGGGGGTCACAAGGGTATTACATGGGGGGGCGCGAGCTGTCAGCCTCCACCCTAAACCCTGCTTTGGCTCCAGCATTTATAATGGTGTTAAGTTTATAAACCAGTGTTTTTAATTTATAAGGGGGGGGTGCACTCAGAGGCTTGCTATGTGAAAGGGGTCACCAGTACAATAGTTTGAGGACCACTGCTCTACAATATAAGTTCCCTTATGCAGTGTAAATACCCTCCATTTAGTGTAAAATTTGCTTTCAGCAAACAGGTATCTTTTGAAAAAAAAAGAGAAAGTACAATAATACACTTAAGTCAGTGCATTACAAATGTGGGTGAAGCTCTTTAGTTACCATTTTACCGAAGGAGAAACTGAGGCACAGACAGCTGTTAGCGCCAAATTCTTTGCCCAAATTCAGTCAGTATGCCAGCAGAGAATTTGACCCTTAGTAACCCGTCCGTGCATGGTCATTCAGGTAGTCAAAGGCAGAGCAGTGAATAGAACCTAGGTCTCCTGATTCCCATTCTGGTGCCCTGGGTTCGAAAGTAACTGCTGATCCTGTGCTCTCCAGCTTGAGACTGAGAGCAGGTGATTGCTCACAGTATAGTGTTTGAAGTATGATATAGAGGTGGCATTGTTTGTTTAGCATTTAAATTGCAGATTTTGGGTTCTTGTATTACCCATTTCTGTGTTTTAAGACTGATGCATTGGATATATTGTATGCATATCATTTAACCCCGAATTCTCCAAAGTCAATAATGCCAACTTGTTTTAGCTCATTTGGGAAGGAAGTGAAGAACTCGTTTTAGAAAATAATACTTCAGTGATAAATAGTCTGTTTAGATCCCACTCTTTGGTCTCACGCCAATCCTGGATATGTCAAAGCTTATTAATATGTCCTAGTGCTGAGCATATTATGAGTTGCCTGAACATCTCAGTATACCGACAGTCAATGTTTTTCCATGGATTTAATATACTGCCATAGTCAGCACTGATTTGTGCCATAATGTTTTCACAAAACCATGTGTCACTGACAACAGAAAAGTATGCGGCCAGGTACCATTTCTGGATTCGAGGGAAAACCATTTCTCTCAAGATGTTATTAAATACTTCCGTTGTGTTACTGGCACAAAGTGTTGTTTAAATATTACTTTTAAATCTTTGAATTATTTTTCCATTGATTAAAAAAATATTCTGCTTGCTTTAGGAGTACTTCTCGATTCAGAAAGGAGGAAGTCGGATGCCAGCCCAGCCATGTCGCCCCTGAGGATCTCTCTCATTCAGGATATGAGGTTAGTGTGGGGCAGTAAAAGAAATCCTAAAGATCTGTGTGTTCATTCCTATGTAAGTAACTAGTGTAAAAGGTTTACTTCAATAACATTGGAAGAAAGTATAATTCTGAATGGCTCATGTGAGTTTTGTATGGTCACTATCTTCATTCTGAGTGAACCTGAGCTCTGCCACAAAATAGGCTCAATTAATGTAAATAATGAAAATCACCCTCTCTTATTGTCCTCCATAAAGTCTGTTATGAAGGAAAAGGGGATGAAAGGACTTTCATCAATAATCCTTGGAAAGACTAAGATAATTTCATGATATGAAGAACTGTGGATTATAAAGGCCAACTTTGGTATATCAAGGCTCAAACTTGCTTGGTTGTAGTTCCTGGTTGTGCAGTTGATGTGTTTTAACTGGAAGAGATGCTTGCTCAACTGGAAAAGCAATGCGCTTCAGCTGGAAGAAATTGCTAAGTTATTTACCAAAGATTATAGTGAAACCCTTTCAATGGCCTGAGTGAAAACTTGCTTCACACTGAGGGAACCATACGCCTACAGTATCTCCACTGTAATACTCATTGGCTTATAACTATAGCTGGACACTTTTTAAAAAATCTCCTTCCTTGTCTGTCTTCTGAGCTGTCTCCGTGGTATCTTATCTCTGAGATCGGGGGACAGGGTCATATCTACCCAATCACTATGGAACTGGTTGGGCAGTTCTGAACTCCTCCCTATTTCCCGATGAACCTCAGAGTGTTTTGGCTGGGCATTGGCCATTGCATGTACTTAGAGTGTGAAAGCCAGTGCCAGAAAAATATGAAACTCAAAACTGAAAATACATCTTTTTTGTACTTGCCATTTTCTAGTAACAAACACCTTTTCAGACTTGAAGATGGATTAATTCTGAGGCCTGGTAGCTCTGCTATCGATTTCCTCTGTGGTGTTGGCAGATAACTTAGCTTGTCTGTGTATCCCTCTCTGTAAAATTGGTATGATCCCTACCACAGAGTTCTAGGAGTTAGTTGTTTGATCTCTTCAGTTGAAAAGCATGATGTAATGCAGATTCCCATAATTTCTTCTCTTAATCATGATTAGTTCAAAGTCTCCACTGCACTTGCACCTGATTCATACTTGAATATTTTCAGTTTAAATTTATCAGCGTGCAATGCTAATGCATAAGGCTTATTGAACAACTGAAATGGACTAAATACTTTGGAACAGGGTCTATAAAATATGGGAGATAATTTTGCAATTAATAAATCTAGTGACAGGAGTTGTGTATTTTAAGCAAATAATAAGGTTTTACATTTTTAATATAGATAGTTATAGTTTCCTCTGGACTGTTTAAAGAAAAAAAAAAGTTTGAAACCTGGATTGACCAGCAATCAGAAGATGCTCTTTAATAAAGCTGCATGGATTGGATGTTTCTGTGAAATGCTATTTGTCTGACTGCAGGTCATACTGTTTTTTTTTTTCTTTTTAAACAAAACAAAACTTTAATTTATTCATTTTTTTTAAAGGTTTTCCTTTCCTTGGAGTTTTTCCAGGTTAACCGTAACATTTTGGAGAGGGGGAAGTAAACTGAATTTATTCAAAGAACGTGATCTTACCTGTAATATGTATGTAAAATATGGGCACAAAGCATTGTGACTGCAGTTTTAGAGGACAAGCTGAAACTCTCTTTAGAGTTTGCCCTAAAGTTATTTATTTTTTTGTGTTGTGGTAGCACCTAGAGTCTCCAGTCAGGATCAAGACTGCATTGTGCCAGGCTCTGTAGGTGAGGCATGGGTCACTTGCAGGTTTAAACTAGTATAAATGGTGAATTCTTTCTGAAGTCTTTAAACCATGATTTGAGAATGGCAGTAACTCAGCCAGAGGTTATGAGTCTATTACAGGAGTGGTGTGCAGGAGGTCAGACTAGATGATCAAGAGGGGGGAGGGATAGCTCAGTGGTTTGAGCATTGGCCTGCTAAACCCAGGGTTGTGAGTTCAATCCCTGAGGGGGCCATTTAGGGATCTGGGCCAAAAATTGGGGATTGGTCTTGCTTTGAGCAGGGGGTTGGACTAGATGACCTCCTGAGGTCCATTCCAACCCTGATATTCTATGGTTCTTCTGACCTTAAAGTCTGAGTCTGTAAGGACAAGAGTGAGCCTTAAATCATTGTGAGGTAATGGGATGGTCTAGAATCCTGAAAATAGGCCACTGCAGTACAGATACTTCCCTTTCTGTCTTGCATTCCTCTTTAACCAGAGGACTTAGATAATGAATTATATTAATTTATGGCCCTCTCTTTTTTCCAGCAGTTGTCAAGATATGAAATATTGTAAGGCAAAATTCCTTCCCCAGCCCTGCTTGATGTGAAAAATCTGAAAGGATGATGTGGAGATACTATTAATCAACATCTGATTATCTTTGTTTTCCTTTTTAGGCATATCCAGAATATTGGTGAGATCAAAACAGACGTTGGCAAGGCGAGGGCCTGGGTTCGACTGTCCATGGAAAAGAAGTTACTCTCCAGACATTTAAAACAGCTTCTTTCAGATCTTGAACTTACAAAGTAAGTCTACTTATCCTAAATAGAACTTTTAAAAATCAAACCTGTTTTATAATTGTTCAGCTTTAAAAACGCAAACTTGCCCAGACTCGTATCTGTTTAACAGTGCAATCAGGAGTTACAGTGATGGAGCTAACAAGCCATTCATAGCACCAGACATGTTTGAGAGGAAGGAAGGTCTGTGGCTAAGGCCCTGGACTGGGACTCAGGAGAGCTGCGTGCAGTTCTCAGCTCTGCTATAGACTTCCTGTGACCTTAGGCAGTCACTTAGGCCACGGTCTCCAAATGTAACTAGTGATTTTGGGTGCCCAACCTGAGACATCCTGAGTGGTTAAATCAATTGGGACTCAAGTGTGTGCTTCAGTTTGTTAAGGTGCTTTGAATCAGGGCCTTTGTGCGTTGGGTCTTTGTACATCAGCCCTCACATGTGTAAAACTGGAATATTTCCTTTTTCCCCAAGGATTCTCGCTCTGTGTCTATACAGAGCCTGGCACAATGCAGCCTTGATCTTGACTAGGGACTCTAGGTGCTACCACAATACAAAAAAATAAATAACTTCAGGGCAAACTCTGAAGAGAGTTTCAGCTTGTCCTCTAAAACTGCAGTCACAACGCTGTGTGCCCATGTTTTTCACATCCTAGTTATGCAGTTATTCAGTATTAGCATGGGATTGAATAAACTGTTTGGACTCTGAAGGAAGATAGAAGTGGTGGGTGGAAATTGGTACTGTGGGTTACAGTACCGGTTTGTGCCTTGACACTACCTCTTTTCATAGAGAGCCAACGTGGCTGCCATAGTTAAGGGATGAGGGGGAAATAAAACACACAAACACACACACATTAAAGGAGAAACTAAGTATAGTATTTAAGTATAACAAGCACCAGGATTTCATTAATCAGTATCACTTATTTAGAGAAAATGTGTGTAGGTAAGCCCTTGCAGTTGGGAGTCATGGTGCAATGCTAAGGACCAGAGCTGAATACATTAGTGCTTGATGTGTAGGCATGGCCTGATTCCCTGACATCAAAGTAATTTGTTAAAACTGGCAACATTTATCCATGTGGAACAAGTAACAGGATTTAAAAGAAGATGCTCAAAAGCACTTGCCTATGTGTTGCTTCTTAGTGAAACAGATACTAATTTTCTAGATGTAGCTCAAAATGAGAGAAACAAAAATACAAATATGTACTCAAAATGGAGAGTGACGTGCAGATGAACTGCTTACATATAGACAGGTTTCAGAGTAACAGCCGTGTTAGTCTGTATTCGCAAAAAGAAAAGGAGTACTTGTGGCACCTTAGAGACTAACCAATTTATTTGAGCATAAGCTTTCGTGAGCTACAGCTCACTTCATCGGATGCATACTGTGGAAACTGCAGAAGACATTATATACACACAGAGACCATGAAACAATACCTCCTCCTACCCCATTCTCCTGCTGGTAATAGCTTATCTAAAGTGATCACTCTCCCTACAATGTGCATGATAATCAAGGTGGGCCATTTCCAGCACAAATCCAGGTTTTCTCACCCCCCCCCACACACACACACAAACACAAACTCACTCTCCTGCTGGTAATAGCTCATCCAAACTGACCACTCTCCTTACAATGTGTATGATAATCAAGGTGGGCCATTTCCAGCATAAATCCAAGTTTAACCAGAACGTCACGGGGAGGGGGGGGGGAGGAAAAAACAAGGGGAAATAGGCTACCTTGCATAATGACTTAGCCACTCCCAGTCTCTCTTTAAGCCTAAATTAATAGTATCCAATTTGCAAATGAATTCCAATTCAGCAGTTTCTCGCTGGAGTCTGGATTTGAAGTTTTTTTGTTTTAAGATAGCGACCTTCATGTCTGTAATTGCGTGACCAGAGAGATTGAAACCTGGAAATCCTGGGCGCCCCATCATCTCAGGCATTGGCACCCTGACAGCAGGATTGTCTGGCTATGTAGACTCCCTCCTCAGGCCATACACTACCAGCACTCTCAGCTATCTTCGAGACACCACTGACTTCCTGAGGAAACTGCAATCCATCGGTGATCTTCCTGATAACACCATCCTGGCCACTATGGATGTAGAAGCCCTCTACACCAACGTTCCACACAAAGATGGACTACAAGCCGTCAAGAACACTATCCCCAATAATGTCACGGCTAACCTGGTGGCTGAACTGTGTGACTTTGTCCTTACCCATAACTATTTTACATTTGGGGACAATGTATACCTTCAGATCAGCGGCACTGCTATGGGTACCCGCATGGCCCCACAGTATGCCAACATTTTTATGGCTGATTTAGAACAACGCTTCCTCAGCTCTCGTCCCCTAACGCCCCTACTCTACTTGCGCTATATTGATGACATCTTCATCATCTGGACCCATGGAAAAGAAGCCCTTGAGGAATTCCACCATGATTTCAACAATTTCCATCCCACCATCAACCTCAGCCTGGTCCAGTCCACACAAGAGATCCACTTCCTGGACACTACAGTGCTAATAAACAATGGTCACATAAACACCACCTATACCGGAAACCTACTGACTGCTATTCCTACCTACATGCCTCCAGCTTTCATCCAGACCACACCACACGATCCATTGTCTACAGCCAAGCTCTGCGATACAACCGCATTTGCTCCAACCCCTCAGATAGAGACAAACACCTACAAGATCTCTATCAAGCATTCTTAGAACTACAATACCCACCTGCGGAAGTGAAGAAACAGATTGATAGAGCCAGAAGAGTTCCCAGAAGTCACCTGCTACAGGACAGGCCTAACAAGGAAAATAACAGAACCCCACTAGCCGTCACCTTCAGCCCCCAACTAAAACCCTTCCAGCACAGTATTAAGGATCTACAACCTATCCTGAAGGATGACCCAACACTCTCACAAATCTTGGGAGACAGGCCAGTCCTTGCCTACAGACAGCCCCCCCAACCTGAAGCAAATACTCACCAACAACCACATACCACACAACAGAACCACTAACCTAGGAACCTATCCTTGCAACAAAGCTCGTTGCCAACTGTGCCCACATCTCTATTCAGGGGACACCATCACAGGGCCTAATAACATCAGCCACACTATCAGAGGCTCGTTCACCTGCACATCCACCAATGTGATATATGCCATAATGTGCCAGCAATGCCCCTCTGCCATGTACATTGGTCAAACTGAACAGTCTCTACGTAAAAGAATAAATGGACACAAATCAGATGTCAAGAATTATAACATTCATAAACCAGTCGGAGAACACTTCAGTCTCTCTGGTCACGCAATTACAGACATGAAGGTCGCTATCTTAAAACAAAAAAACTTCAAATCCAGACTCCAGCGAGAAACTGCTGAATTGGTATTCATTTGCAAATTGGATAATATTAATTTAGGCTTAAAGAGAGACTGGGAGTGGCTAAGTCATTATGCAAGGTAGCCTATTTCCCCTTGTTTTTTCCTACCCCCCCCCCCCAGACGTTCTGGTTAAACTTGGATTTATGCTGGAAATGGCCCACCTTGATTATCATACACATTGTAAAGAGAGTGGTCACTTTGGATAAGCTATTACCAGCAGGAGAGTGGGGTGGGAGGAGGTATTGTTTCATGGTCTCTGTGTATATTATTTCTTCTGCAGTTTCCACAGTATGCATCCGATGAAGTGAGCTGTAGCTCACGAAAGCTTATGCTCAAATAAATTGGTTAGTCTCTAAGGTGCCACAAGTACTCCTTTTCTTTTTGCTTACATATAAGCAGGCATCAGTAGTAAGTAATCTTGAGTGCCTGTTTGTACATTTTTAGATGCTCTAGTTAGAGAAGGATTAGAGCATTCCAGTCAGCACAGATGAGCAGTGTGTTAAACAAGGCCATTTCAGCTCTTTAGAGGGGGGACTTCCATGTGAATTGCTGCACTGAACATAACCATGCAATGTGACAGGTTTCAGAGTAGCAGCCATGTTAGTCTGTATTCGCAAAAAGAAAAGGAGTACTTGTGGCACCTTAGAGACTAACAAATTTATTTGAGCATAAGCTTTTGTGAGCTACGGCTCACTACATCAGATGCATGCAGTGGAAAATACAGTGTGGAGATTTATATACATAGAGAACATGAAACAATGGGTGTTACCATACACACTGTAACAAAAGTGATCACTTAAGGTGAGCTATTACCAGCAGGAGAGCAGGGGGGACGGGGACGACCTTTTGTAGTGATAATCAAGGTGGGCCATTTCCAGCAGTTGACAAGAACGTCTGAGGAACAGTGGGGGGTGGGGCGGGGAATAAACATGGGGAAATAGTTTTACTTTGTGTAATGACCCATCCACTCCCAGTCTCTATTCAAGCCTAAGTTAATTGTATCCAGTTTGCAAATTAATTCCAATTTAGCAGTCTCTCGTTGGAGTCTGTTTTTGAAGTTTTTTTGTTGAAGAATTGCCACTTTTAGGTCTGTAATTAAGTGACCAAAGAGATTGAAGTGTTCTTCGACAGGTTTTTGAATGTTATAATTCTTGACGTCTAATTTGTGTCCATTTATTCTTTTACGTAGAGTCTGTCCAGTTTGACCAATGTACATGGCAGAGGGGCATTGCTGGCACTTGATGGCATATAACACATTGGTAGATGTGCAGGTGAACGAGCCTCTGATAGTGTGACTGATGTGATTAGGCCCTATGATGGTGTCCGGTGAATAGATATGTGGACACAGTTGGCAACGGGCTTTGTTGCAAGGATAGGTTCCTGGGTTAGTGGTTCTGTTGTGTGGTGTGTGGTTGCTGGTGAGTATTTGCTTCAGGTTGGAGGGCTGTCTGTAAACAAGGACTGGCCTGTCTCCTAAGATCTGTGAGAGTGATGGGTCATCCTTCAGGATAGGTTGTAGATCCTTAATACTGTGTTGGAAGGGTTTTAGTTGGGGGCTGAAGGTGACGGCTAGGGGGGTTCTGTTATTTTCTTTGTTGGGCCTGTCCTGTAGTAGGTGACTTCTGGGTACTCTTCTGGCTCTGTCAATCTGTTTCTTCACTTCAGCAGGTGGGTACTGTAGTTGTAAGAATGCTTGATAGAGATCTTGTAGGTGTTTGTCTCTGTCTGAGGGGTTGGAGCAAATGCAGTTGTATCATAGAGCTTGGCTGTAGACAGTGGATCATGTGGTGTGGTCTGGATGAAAGCTGGAGGCATGTAGGTAGGAATAGCAGTCAGTAGGTTTCCGATATAAGGTGATGTTTATGTGACCATCGCTTATTAGCACCGTAGTGTCCAGGAAGTAGATCTCTTGTGTGGACTGGTCCAGGCTGAGGTTGATGATGGGATGGAAATTGTTGAAATCATGGTGGAATTCCTCAAGGGCTTCTTTTCCGTGGGTCCAGATGATGAAGATGTCATGAGTGTAGCGCAAGTAGAGTAGGGGCATTAGGGGACGAGAGCTGAGGAAGCGTTGTTCTAAGTCAGCCATAAAAATGTTGGCATAATGTGGGACCATGCGGGTACCCATAACAGTGCCGCTGATCTGAAGGTATACATTGTCCCCAAATGTGAAATAGTTATGGGTGAGGACAAAGTCACAAAATTCAGCCAACAGGTTAGCCGTGACATTATCGGGGATAGTGTTCCTGACGGCTTGTAGTCCATCTTTGTGTGGAATGTTGGTGTAGAGGGCTTCTACATCCATAGTGGCCAGGGTGGTGTTTTCAGGAAGATCCCCAATGGATTGTAGTTTCCTCAGGAAGTTAGTGGTGTCTCGAAGATAGCTGGGAGTGCTGGTAGCGTAGGGCCTGAGGAGGGAGTCTACATAGCCAGACAATCCTGCTGTCAGGGTGCCAATGCCTGAGATGATGAGGCGTCCAGGATTTCCAGATTTATGGAACTTGGGTAGCAGATAGAATACCCCAGGTCAGGGATCCAGGGGTGTATCTGTGCGGATTTATTCTTGTGCTTTTTCAGGGAGTTTCTTGAGCAAATGGTGTAGTTTCTTTTGGTAACCCTCAGTGGGATCAGAGGGTAATGGCTTGTAGAAAGTGGTGTTGGAGAGCTGCCTAGCAGCCTCTTGTTCTTATTCCGACCTATTCATGATGACGACAGCACCTCCTTTGTCAGCCTTTTTGATTATGATGTCAGAGTTGTTTCTGAGGCTGTGGATGACATTGTGTTCTGCACGGCTGAGGTTAGGGGGAAGTGATGCTGCTTTTCCACAATTATAACCATGCAATGTGTCTCATTCTCCAATGCATTTTCCAAGCAACTACTGTAGTTAGCAATATTAAGGGGATGGGTTTTGCCCTGTGTGACAGACATACTGAGACATATATTCAGTCTGGAAAAGGAACATAATGAGGACTGGGGGGAAAGCCCCTGGCTACATTTCCTTACTGTCCTTGTAATAATGACTGCACACTTCTGGCAATTTTTATCTGCTGCTTCTTAAGAAAAAGTGAGGCCTAGAAAATGGAAAAAGTCCTGGATCAGGAATTGGCCAGTTAGTTTTGTATCCGCCTAGTCACTATTCTTTAGTGCAGTGGAAGGTTATGCAGAATGATTTAGATCTCTAAGGCCATTTTTTAAAATATGGAAGAAGCTTTATGTCCACATTAATCCAGAATGAAAAATCAGTCTAGATCATTGTAGTAATTTCTGCCAGTTTCAGGAAATTCTGTGGGATCAGTCTCTTCACAAACCAGAATTGTGGACAATGAAAGTAAGAGAATTCCAAAGACACTGGTGAGCCTAAATTTCAAATGTGCTTCTGGATGCTGATACCAGTATGTTCCATGACTAAAGGCTGAATTGTATATTCACATGCAGGAGCAGAACTATTGAAGCACCTTACTTTTGAAAAAAGGGCTCGGAGTTGTAAATCTTGCGTGTTGAGATAACGTAGTGATTGGAATAATACAATACAGTGAAAGTGGCTAATGTAATAGCATATGAAAACTAAGAGGGAGTGAGAGCTGTGTTATACCAATACTTTTAAAGTGTCCGTTCTGAGTAAATGAAGAATAAAAATGTTCAGAAGTTGGTTGAAACACCATCAGAAATTTTCAAAAGGTGAAATACAAACAGGCGAAGGTCCCCAACGACATTTAGCCTCTTGGATAGGCTGTCTAAACACACAATTCAAGTTATACAAGTGAAACATGGACTCATTGACCCATTAGGTGCTCAGAGGTCTACTGCTCGTGTGGCTCAGGGCTAGTTCAGTTGATTTAAAACTGTGGAGCTTTATTTCCAGTGAAACATTTTTCTGTGTGACATGTATTATTGGTTTGGTGGTTATATAAATGAGGATGTTGTATATGTTAATTATTGATTTGTTTTGTAAATTTTTGGCCTGTGATCCACTTGACAGCTTTTCCTATGTACTCTCTGAGATTGATGCAGGTTGTCAGGAGGTCTGCCTAGAAGGAACAATCTGTCCATAATACACTTGGTTGCGATAGAAATTTTATACTGCTCTTACGTCTTTTCTGTTTAAATATTCTTATGTCCTTAATAAGAATGGGTTGAGCTGGTTTGATTTATCTTTGCATGCTTGTCTTTTGTGGATATTCATTAATGCTGATTTCTTTAGTTGTGATACTGCAGAAGAGAGAAGTTTTTTTGCTTAGTTGCTCTTCATTTCTGGATGTCTCTTGTAATTCTGTATTGTGTAGTCATCCATAAAAATAATATTGTAATCAATAAATAGAAAGTGACCACGTCTGTTCTGTGGCTTTTTGGCTGCAGCTGCATCAACCTAACAAAAATAATGATTACTGCTATGTACTAGTGAATAATATCAGGCCAGGGTTTGTTCCAACTCGGATTTTGATTTGTAAAGATAGAGATTGAAAGTTCTCCTTTTGGGTCCTGTACAGTGTCCAAGCACAAGGTGGTGTTTAGCAAATAAATAATGCTGATCACTATACACAGTTGCTTCCCTTTGTCTACATTTGATTCCTCTGTAGAGGGAATGGCTTCTCTAAACTACCAATCCTGGGATGCTCCAGGGACTACTTAAACAGTCCTGGGGACCTGTGTAAGGGTATATCTAAACTGGAGCTGGAAGGTATAATTTTCAGCTTGCAGAGACATTCCTGCGCTTGCTCTGATTGAGCTAGCACGTTAAAAATAGAAGTGTAGCTGCAGTGGCATGAATGGTGGGAGGGGCTAGCTGTCCCAAAAACATACCTAGGGTCTTGAACAGGATTGTACTTGGGCAGCGAGCTCCTGGTGCCTCAGAAGCTACGCTTCTCTTTTTAGCTTGTCCGCTCGATCAAACCTAGCGCACGCGTGTCTCCATGAGCTGGAAACTACACCTCTAGGTCACAGTACAGATGTAGCCTCAATTACAGCAGCCTCTCTGGGCCGCACCATAGCTGTCCAGAATCTCTGCAGTGCTGTGGCCCCATTGACAATGCTGCCTACTCAGGGAACAATCTTACAGCTGTTATCTACTGGGCTTGCCCCAGCAGGATCCTCACCTAGCTGGGTATGGGGCTTTTAAGGCTACTTTACCTCACTCCAGTATTTTTACACAGCATAAATGGGCCAGAGCAAGCGTGAGGATCTTACCCCAAAAGGTAAAATCCCCTTCTGCATATACACAGTGAGATCTTTTATTCTAACGAACTGTATCCTAAATTAAGTTCAGAGGGTGTGGTGCTCTCTGAACTTTCTGCAGCTCTCTAAGCTGGCAAAAGGGGTTGAGAATAGCACAACAAACTGAATTGACACATTCCAGAACGAACAGACTTGCAGGATGCCTACGTGTCTTGGCTGATTTAAATGCTCTCAGCACCCATACTACTTGTCATTTGTAATTGCTTGCATATTCTTCACAGTTCTACCTAATATAATAGAAAACATACAACTGAAAAGATCTTGTTACTGTCATAGCTTATTTTTGTTTTGTCAGAAAACTGTACAAGCGTTATGCCTTTCTCCGCTGTGATGATGAGAAAGAACAGTTCCTCTATCATCTCCTGTCATTTAATGCTGTCGATTACTTTTGCTTTACCAATGTTTTCACAACAATCTGTAAGTACCCGTTTTCCCTGCCATGCTGCTCTTCCCAGCTTTCAGTTGCTTCTCCTTATGCAAGTTTCTAAGCTGTTTTGATTATGTTCTTTCACAGAGCTGCATTAATTTCCTGTTCACATTCAGATATGTACAACTATGTCACTGTCATTTTTAATATAATTCCTGAGAGGTGGTAATACCTATCCTTCTATTGCTAGGGAGTTTGTGTTACTCTCAGTGTGTGAGCACTATGATCAATAGGAGTTGCCTGTGTGAAACATGAAACTAATAAAGCTATCAATAATGTTGCTTAATTCCCACTTTATAGTGTGAACTGAATATCGCTATCCTATAAATGAAGAATTTCAGAGCAACCTCATTTAGCCAAATCATTGACTGAGGGACATAATTTGTTTGGTTTTAAATGAAAAATGTGTCAGTACAACAGATCTTACTAAGGAGAAATACTGTCCAACACTAAGTTCTTGTTTTGGATACTGCTAAGCTATCACTAATGCTGCAATTAACAATACATCGGGGGGTGGCGGGGGAATGAAAAGGAGAAGAGTTTTAACAGTTTTAAAGGTCATGGGCACCAAGCGTTTAAGAAAATCCAGTACCAAATGCTTTCTTGAGGCCACTGTCAGATGAGGTGATGTTGAGAGAGAAATATATTAATTGCTTCAGCTGAACAGCCTTCACAATAAGCCATTTATACATTACAAAACCACGTAAATTGCCAAAGAACACAGTGACCATTCACATAATTGAATTCTCTATAAAAGCAGTTTGGTAAATAGAGGCCATGCACTAGAGTTCTACACCATAATGTTAGGCAGTTGAGTAATACTTATATTTTTTCAGTGTTCTCGAGTCAGAGGAGCCATAACCCAGCTTCTCTGCTCATACGTGAAATGCTAAGAAAATAAGTGCTTGATGCCCAAACTCAATTTTTTTAAAAAACACTTTTATTAATAGTTTATTACTTGGTCCTTGAATTTTTTTTTTTTTTACTTTTTACATTCAGATTAATGCAATATGTGGTACAGCCAGGTGCACAGTGCTATAGTACGTACTATCTAGAATTGGACAGCTACAGCGTTTATCATCTTAAAATGTAATAGCTTTGTTGCAGTAAATATTGGCAACAAACAAGCCTAACAAGTTGAAGTTTCAGTGTGTGATTGAGTATGTCGGTCCGAATTAAGGCACATGGCAAAGCCTGTTCTGAGTGCATGTGTGTTTATATAACAAAAATATAGGCACAGAGCTAGATAAAATAACTGGCTTTTAATCCCAGTTCTCCTACAGACTCCCTGCATAACCATCGGCAAGCCATTTAACCTGGGTGCCTTCGTTTTCCTAAATGTAAAATGGGGACGGTAACCATCTTAGTGATGTGATTTTTTAAGATCTCCAGATGAAAAAGGACTAAATTAATGCAAACAAATTATTTAAAGTACATTTTTATTCTTTTTTATGGTGTTTGTCATCAACTCTACTTTTAATATACTGCAGCATTTATTTTAGCATCAGTTGCATATTCCTGATCACTCACTATGTACATATATTTTTGTGTGCTTCTAAATTTGCCATTCAATTCTTTGGCATTTGATAACAGATTAAATTATTATTAAACATAAAGAGGAAAAGATAGTGTAACAGAAAAGGCGTAACTTACTATTTTACATGATTATTCTTTTTGGAGGGTATTCTTTAAGTGAGTTACTTCTTGTATTTGCAGTGATCCCATACCATATATTGATTGTTCCTAGCAAGAAACTTGGTGGCTCAATGTTCACTGCCAACCCTTGGATCTGTATCTCAGGAGAGTTGGGTGAAACAGGAGTCCTACAGATTCCCAGGAATATATTGGAGATGACATTTGAGGTTCGTATTATTGACACAAGGAAATATTTTGTTGGTAAAACATTCTTTGTTCAATTTAAATTCATATTTTTTGTAATGTTTCATCAGTGTTGTAGTCACAAATGTTATCTATGCCTGTACCCATCAAACTACACCTGTATTTAAGCAGTATGCAGAGAAGAATGATTGGTAAAATAAGCTTAAGTGAGGAGGGTGAGACTTCTGGCTTAATATTAATTTTGTCTAAGACTTTTACATCATCACCTCACCCTACATTGTGGCTTCTTTTTCATCTGTAGGGTAAGTTTTTTGGTGACTTGTCAGTTCTTTTTTTAGATTAGTTCTCTTTGTGTTTAGTGAGCAAACCTTATTTCCTCTAAATATCAAGGTACCTAATATCCTGTCTAATTTTTGTACCAAACATTTCTAAAATGTTGTGGAGGTTGCAGGTTCCCACGGTATTGTAAACGGGGGAGGAAAGCTTACCTTTTCCAGATCCTGCCACTAAGCAAAAGGAAAGAGCTTTAAGACAGACATATGAGTTTCTTGTTCTTTTTTTTCATGGTAGTCTCCACAGTGTATAGGTGTTAATAGTGCATTATTCTTTGATATTGTTATTTTTAGTGCAGTAGTACCTAGGCATCCCAACAGAGATTGCTGTACACTTGTAGTAAATGCTATACAAACACATATTAATTGACAGTCCCTGCCCAAAGATCTTATGGTCCAAATAGACAAGACAGAGGAGAACCAGAGGCATGGAGAGTTAAAGAGATTTGCCCAGGGTCACATAGCAGGTCAGTGGCAGAGCAGGGATTAGAACTCAGGTTTCCCAACTCCTCTCCCAGCACCCTCTCCCCCTGGACTACACTGCTTCAGCCAATGTCAATTTCTCTTTGTTTCAACATAACAGATAACTTGTTTAATTTGCAGTGCCAGAACCTGGGAAAACTCACCACAGTACAAATAGGACACGATAATTCAGGGCTGTACGCCAAGTGGCTAGTGGAATATGTTATGGTCAGAAACGAAATAACAGGGCATACTTACAAGTAAGTATCATCCTGGCATTTTAAATTGGGTAAGTAGAATTTTTGCAGGGAGTTAGCATAACAGACCTGTCTGTTCATCAGTGCTCCTCTTCTCAGACTGCATCTTCAGGTGCTGATGCCCAAGGGGTTGGAGGGTCACTGGATTTCTGGTATTGAGCAGGATTAAGATTTTTTGGAAAATAAACTGAGTTTCATTTACAGATGGTTCATATTTAGCCACCCAAACAAATAAACCAGGTGCAGACATAGAGGGAGGGGGGGTAAGCATCTCAAAAGGAAACTGCCTTGAGACCAAACAAATAGCCAGTTAGAACTTGCTGCTTATCAAGTACAGATAATGTGCACCAATACATGCACAGATCTGAAAAGCTCTATGAAATTATCAGAGGAACTCTGATTTTTGGGGACATGTCAGAATGAAAGTGGGTGAGGGCTGCGTGAGAAGGGTAAGAGGAGTTTGATAATTCTTACTGCAGATATGATGTATGTTGTTTGCAGTGTGATTTGGTGCCTATCTCTTGCTTGTATAAGCTATGACAGCCTTCTGTCAGTGAGAAGACAGCTGTAAATCCTTTCAGTTCACAATATCAGCTTGTTTGTCATGAAGCAAAGGGATAGGATTCTATTTTTGGATACTGGTTTGCTTTCCTAATTGAGCTTGTTCGATTTGAGCCAACTTGGCTTCCTGGTGTCTGGGCTACCAAATATCTGTATTTCAGTGGATTGGTCAGTGATTTGGAAACTGTGGCATACAGAGTTGTTTGTAGGTGTGAAAGTATTCATAGATGCTTCAAAGAAGCCATGTGACCATATAAGAGCTTAAATGTTTAACATGTCAGGTTAAATAAGCAATTGAGCAGCGAACCAATGTGCTAACTTCTTTTTGACTATCGCATACAAATTTAACAGAGGTGCTTCCAATGTTGGAAGTTAAAAGTATCACCTGATTGCTACCATGCTGATATGGGGGGAGCGGGAGAAGGGAGAAATCCTCCCAAACCAAATATCCTGTGTATGGAGCAGAAGACAGGAAGGCTGCTACTTGTTTTACTTTGTGTATCTGCATCATCTATTACCCTGTACAGCACAAATCTGGAATAAGACTATTTAACTTATGTTCCCTCTGCTGGCTAAAAGAGCCAAAAATAAATAGAATTGATTTGTTTGCCACTGTGTCAGTAAGAAAGTAAAATAATTTTTGAAGTCAGTCAGGATATCCAGAAGCCAGAATATTTGCAGTCCCCAATTCTAAGCCTTTATGTCTTTAGGTTTCCATGTGGGAGGTGGCTTGGAAAGGGGATGGATGACGGCAGTTTAGAGAGGATCCTGGTGGGAGAGTTACTAACTTCACATACCGAGGCAGATGAAAGGCAGTGCAGGACCCCACCACTGCAGCAGTCACCAAGTATGATCAGAAGATTTGTCACGATATCGCCAAATAACAAACCAAGTAAGTCATGAGGGACATGCTCCATTGTTTGAAATTATCTGTTGCCAGTAAAGGCCCCTCCCAAAAATATATCTATTGCATTATTTTTGTGCCTTCCGTGTCCTCTTCTGTTTGACTGTGCAGTGGAGGCGATGAGTGAGACACAATGTCTACACTTTAATTAGACACCTGTGGCTGACCCGTGACAGCTGACTCAGGGCTCGGGCTAAGTGGCTGTGTCCGTGTGGTGTAGACGCTTGGCTCTGGGACCTTCCCACCTCGCAGAGCCCTAGAGCCTGGGCTGCCGCTTGAGCTGGAACATCTACACTGCAGTTAAACAGCCCCTTAGCCAGAGTCAGCTGACACAGGCCAGCCATGGGTTTTTTATTGCAGTGTATACGTGCCCACAGAGATTTACCTTCAGCTCTCTCCTGGGTCTCCCATGGGTATAGACTGCAAATTATATCTGGTTACATGCAAAGGTTTTCTGTTAAAGGTGCTCTGGCTTGTCTTGTCATGTCATTCCTGGCAAACCTTTCTCTTCTCAAGCTCACCCCGAGTTGTAGCAATACTACCCCTGTAATACAACTTCGACAACTCCTATATTTGGTGCACGCACCCACCCATACAGCCCAAAATACATTTTTTTCTTTTGTTTCAAACCCTAATCTGAAAATCTGCATAACTAAGTGTAAAACTGTGTCCATACTATTTTTGGATTGAAACATCACAGTCAGTTTAGGTCTACACCTTCAACTTTAAAAGAAAAAAGAAATTTAAACTTTATATGAGTGTGAAAAAGTACTGGCAATCCAGCACCACCAATCCAAGATACACCACAGATAATGACTGTGCTGGTTTCTCTCACCCTGCCCTAGAAGCCCTGGTCTGCAGGTACCACCTCAAACCTTTATGAAGTAAATGAAAACGGTTTCTTATTTTTCACAGAGTTAAACACAGGTCAGATACAGGAAGCTATTGGTGAAGCAGTGAATGGCATTGTCAAACATTTCCACAAACCGGAAAAGGAGGTGAGAATTTCTTTTGCTAGCTACTCCTTTGTTATTTTTCTGATGCTTCTGAGTCTACAACCTGGAGTCTACAACACCTCCAAGTATATCACTTTTGCTGCTAACTGTACTACTGTATGTTCTTGGTCCATGGCCATCATCCTGGTAGCTGAACCCACAGTAAGGGCCAGATTCTGTCTAGGATTCATCTGTTTGGCTCTCAAGTGTCCTATATGTTTTTTTTAATGTGGTTGCATAAATCTTTTCATGTTTTAGTTATTCACTGTGAGACAAAAGCCAAGCATTTGATGAAGAGCCCCTATAAATGAGCCGTCAGTTGATTTATATTTTCCAAAACTGGGGGTGGCTTAATAGTTCTCACTTGTACAGTTTGGAGCATGCAGATAGGCATGTCAGCAGCACAGAATACTACACTGGTCTGACTCGTGCTTTAGCTGTTATGTCTTCCCATCCCCTTCCGTCTCCTAGAGATAAGAAATGTATGAGTATGTTCCCCCTTTCTTTGCATCCCCACTTACTATGGGAATTATTAGAAGGTAGCTGAGTATCTTAACATCCCTTTTGACCTCACTCTTCTCATAGAAAGCTGCATGTTGGGATATACTCAAGTGTGTTTTTCAGCTGTCTCTTTCATTTATCCTGTGATGGCCTTACAAGAGCAGCATGTGCTTTTGTGTCCATGAGACTTTTATTGTGATACTGAGAGCAGGGCATCTACTTCCTATATAGCTTGCTCTGAAGGAAGCAGCATGTTTGCTTACTGGTTGCACTATCGGTTATTCTATTATGCCGACCCCGGCATTCCTTGCTTTGACTGCCTACAGAACGGGAAGTGTTGGGCAACTGAGCTGCTTTGTCATGGTAAGACCCACAGCTCTGTTGCAGCGGTATCTCAGCCTGCCTGCAGCTTTGGGGCAGGACCACACCTGCCCATCACTGGCAGCAGGGGCATGCCCCAACCTGCTGAAGTTCCTCCATTTTTTTTCTCCACAAGGGTCAGTGACTCAGCCAGCCCATCCTGCCTGCAGAGCTTTTCTGAGGGGAAATTCCAGTTTTTATTCCAAAACCTGTAGGCTATATTTCAGCTTAATAATGTGTCTAACTCCCAGCTGTGCCCCGGGGCTGTGTTTGATTTTTAAGGAGATTGTCCCTTTAGCTCTGCTTTCCGTTCTGAGGCATTTGCAGTGACAGGTGCCGCCAGGGAGTGAGCAAAGCCAGAGACAAAAGGAAGGGTCTGTGTCTCCTGCTCCCGCCTTAGCAAGTGTCTCACTGGGGAGCTCAACCAGCTCCATCTCACTGCCCCATCTGGGTGGGGTCACCTCATAATTTCCCCTCCCCTGCTGCTGCCCCTCCCCGTAGCAGGAGAGAAGACAAGAAGGATTGAAGAGGCTGGCTGTGCTGGACCAGATGCAGCCCAGGCCGGGCAGGGTTATCTCAGCACCCCCCTTCCCCTGGCAGGAAAGGAGCCAAGCAGGACCAGAAAACAACTGGTTCTGAGGCAGGCACCCTTCCTCCCCCATCTCCACGAGGGAAGTGAAGTCAAGGACAGCGTGCCAGGTGGAAGATCACATCTAAATTCCTGTAGCCTGCAGAGCTAAGCAGCCGCTGCTTCCCCACGGGTCAGAGGTGCAAGGCACTGGATGCAGCTTGGATGCAGCCAGTGCCAAAGAGTGCTGTGAGAGACTTTTAGGCCCAGCCTTGTCCTGCTGCTGCCACCTCTATAACAGTCCTTCTTTGCACCCACCCAGGATCCCTACTCACAATCCAGGCCGAGACCTCCCGGGGAAGTACAGGCCAAAATGCCCCATGTGAATCCCATGCAGTAGAGAGAGGGGCTTCCTCACTATACAGGTCCTTCACAGGCAGTCAAGTCCAGGCCAGCTTGGTCACAGCCCCCTCCTTTGGGTATGAAAACTCCGCTGGCATCAAACCAACAAAAAATAAACAAATCTGAACTGTCATCTGACACCCTAATAGCCCGTGCACACATTCACAAGCAATACTAACGTGGGTGGACAGTATTGCAGGTATAATCCCTTTCAACTAGAAATCACATGGCCTAAGAGCTTTTTCCTGAAAAGCATGGGATTCACACGTGTTTCATGCATAAATATATCGGGCTTTGATCTTTGGGATCATATACTCAGACAGTTCAGTCCCAAGCTAGTTTAGTGATAAAATGGGAAACTTTATGGAAAACTGGAGCTATTCAGAGGCATTGGAGAAGTGAATCCTGATTCATTCCAGGCACTATAGAGAGGAATAGAAGTCCTATGGAAAGATGAACTTCTTCAAGAAATACAAAAGGAGAAAATACTTCTTTGCAAGTGGTAGCTAGAGCAAGTGCAAGATCATTATCTGTCATCTGTTGCCTCAGGGCTATCTGCATGTCTCCCAGACAGCTCTATCTGGAGTTGAACCCTTGGTTGGTGTCAAGATCTCAGTTCGGAAGCAAAAAGGCTTCTAACAGCTTTGAGCAAATGAGATCACTGAACATTGTCCAGAGAAGGTATCTTCTGGAGCTGTGCAAGAATTTCAAGAACAGCTTTGTCCCAATCCCAGTGTCGGCAACCCATGGAAAGGCCCCTGTGTGAATGAAATCACCCAGGATCTACTTCAGCTCAGAGCATTGCAGCCTGCTCCCCATGCTATTTCTAGCCTGAGACAAGCAGAGCATGGCTTTAATCATTACCGTTGGTCTTACATGTGCTCTCAGGGTTTCTGTCCAGGACCAAGGCAGCAATAATTTTGGCTTTAGATAAGAAAATTCACTTATTTTCCCAGACAATTTTTCTGACCAAGGTCCTGTACGGAGAGAAAGCTGAAGCAAAAAGACCAAGTGGTACAGGTACCAGAAAGAGCGAGCGCAGCATTCACCAACTGGAATACTGTGATTCAATTGACATCTCAGAGCACTGCTCCTCCATGCTTAACAGACTTGTTCTGGTCACGACAGTCAATCTGTCTGATAAGGCTTTTATAACAACTGGGAAGAATGTGATCAGCCCCATCCCAGACTGAAATTCTCCTGTCCTGGATGAAACAAAGTTTCCAATCTCTATGTGCATTGCCCACCAACGGGGGAGGTGAATATCTAAAGTTATGTGGCAGAAGTTGGATTAGAAAAGTGTTTACTGCACCCAGAAATATGTCATCCTAAATCAGTTTGGTGGACTTGTGATTGACTTCTTTGTATCTTGAAACAGTAAATAAAGTGCCTCATGGCCTCCCTGGGTCAAGACCCATGATACGAGGTGGTGAATGACGTCTTGTAAAGCTGGGCAAGATCCCATCTGTGTCTTTGCTCCGTTTCCACTGCTTCCCAGGCCAATACAAAAGATAGCAATGAAAGAGTGGCAGTGATACTGTATTTTCTTCCTGGCTGAAGAGACCATGACTCTTAGGCTTGATTTAATCTAGCACTGGATCTTCAGGTGTCTCTGTCTCACTGAAGAATTCTGCTATTGCAAAGCCAATCCTACATCTGGGTCTAGACCAATTTAAAGTCAATACTTGGATGAAATGATTATTGCTCTCATAGACCCCAAAAGTGAAATCAACAAATAGAATTTATTTTTCTGGCTGGTTTAAAGTCTGTAGTTCAACTACAAAGTTAAACCAGTAAAGCATAGCCTTGAATTCCCCCAGGGAGGCTTTTGTTAGGTGTGGTAATTTCCAAGCAAAAGGTCAAATGTCTGTAGTACAACATTTTCGGCAGGTTCAAGAAAAAGAAAGTTTTGTACAAATCCCTACATTAAATGCTTTCTTAGTGCATCAATCTTACTTCAACCCTGCAGGGTCAGAGAGAGTGACCTCGGAACCTCATTCTGCTCCTTGCAGCACTATCTAGATTGAATCCCTGCTGGAGGTGGTGTACTTCCTGGTCATTAGAATAGTCTATTGATGGCTGCTGTCCCCAATCAGATTAGATTTTTTTTTTAATTTGAAATTGTGAGCTTTTCTGAGACCAGTATTGCACTTACAATTCAGACAGTCCTCACCACTGTGATAGCATTAATTCCCTAAGTAAATTCAAGAAATATTCTGCCTTTGGTTAAGCATCTAAGTCTATTCCTTAGGAGCACTGACAATCTAAGAGCAGTAGCTATGTCTCCTGTATTAAGATTTGCTAGCTGGCCATTTGTCCACCAAATTCTTCATATTGATCATCCAATCTTGGCCAATTTAATTTCCTTTCTTTTTGCAGAAGTCGTCTCAACACCTTAGTGCCCAAGGGCAGATGCAGGAGATAATTTATGTATAACCTACCTCGTTTTGGGTGTCCATATTTAAACAGTATCCTGCTTCCCACACTGCAAGCATGCTGCTATGCAAATCCCATTGTAATGGGTCTGTGGACCATTTCACACAGAAGAATAGGAAAATTTATTTGTGCTTGCCTGGAAATTTCCTTCCTTTGAAAAGTAAGATCCACAGATCCACCCACCCTGGAGACAAATGGTTCATCCAGAATAGAGATGGAAAATTGGTATCCAAAGATTTGAGTTTGTTGTCATTAGATAGACCTTGATCTGCAGTTGGAGGAGAAATTGTGCTTTTTACTCAAACTATATTTAACACAATCTGTAATGTAGGAAAGTAGATTTGAATTATCCTGGCTGTGGAAGTTATCTCAACTAGTGAGCTTCAGGAGACAAGGCATACCACTGCTGCCAGTGACTGACCACTCTGGTTTGGCTTCCAGTGTGCAAGCAAGCTGGGCTACTCATTGAAATGAAGAAAGAAAATTCTCATATTAGCACAGATAGCTTTTGTTATATAGGGGTCACTAACAGCTCCCACTATAATAAAGAATTGGATTTTCACAGCCTAAACGTTATAGGCCCTGGCCACCCTGAAGACTTCCTTCTTGAGCCTCATTTTGATGGGTGTCAATGTGACGGTGTTAGAAGTCAGCAGGAGCTACTGGATTCTCATGACGTTTGGAAATCAAACTACATTTTTTGGTGCCTATGTATGGGTCTAGGAGCCTAGCTTTAGGCACCCATTTTCAAAAATGTTGGCCATAATAACACACATCATTTACTTTTCTATATAGAAACTGGAAAACTAAAAAGAGAATGTTTTTGTTTGTTTCCATATGTCCTTGGCAGAGAGGTAGTCTCACTCTGTTGCTGTGTGGAGAAAGTGGACTCGTTTCAGCTCTTGAACAGGTGTTTCAGCATGGATTTAAATCACCCAGGCTCTTCAAAAATGTCTTTATTTGGGACTTTCTAGGTAAGTGTGAGGAAACCATACAGCCAGTGTGTTGCTGTAAAGTACATATATCTGCCTTCTGTAGTGTCATCACCACTTTTGTATGCCAGATTCTCAGCTGGTGTGAATTGCGTACTTCCATTAAATTCACTGGCGCTCTGCCGATTTATACCAGCTAAGGAGCTGATGCAATGCAGTAAGTGTTACATTCTCTTTTCACTTTCAGGGAAGAAGAATCTGTGTTCTATGGATATTAACACTGGCATTCTCATATATCAAATGTATTGCACTTCAATATTCTGGGGGGTAGGGCGGAGGTGGCAGCATTAAGCATTTTGAATATTTCTTAACAAAATGGTGTTAGAATGAGTAGGTAATGAGGAGGAGGAGTTTAATGTAGTTGGAAGCTTGGGTCTGGTAGCCGTATGTTATTTTTAATAGAGCAGTGTGAAAGATATAATGCAAAGCAAAGTTCTGCTGAGCCTTCTTAATACAAACACTAGAAACTACACACGATATCTGTACTCTCAAATTCGTAGTCTTTTAAAAAGTGAGTCACTTAAATAGCACTTCATAGTTCTGTTGAGGTATTTACATAGCCCTCATCACCAAACTATCTGATTGCCTCACAGTCTTTAATAGATGTTAATCTTCTCTCCACTCCTATGAGGTAGGAAAGTATTATCCCCATTTTACAGATGGGGAACTGAGGCCTAGGGTAGAATAAATAATTTATCCAAAATCACACAGGAGGCCTGTGGCTGAAATGGAAATTGAACCCAGGTATCTTGAGTCCTAATCCAGTGCCCCATCTACGAGACCATTCTTATACCTACTTACATAGAGGCTGTCAGCTGAGGATCTTAAATTGCTTTACAAATGTTCATGTAATTTCAGCACACACATTTGTTGTAGCTGTTATACTGAAGTATATTGAAGTTAAATTTACTGTCTCTGAGCAATAGAACCCAGTAGGGCTGCCTCCCTGATCTCCATTCTCACCACTATTGCATAGCATATTTATGGCTATTGGCATTTTCATTGATCAAACTCCACCATCACCTATCTTTCCCTTTCTTTCAAGAAAAAGCACAAACCTATTATGAGACCCTTGATCAGAACGAGATAGTCCCAGAGGAGAACTGGCAGACTAGAGCCAGGAGTTTTTGTCGCTTTGTCACTGCTATCAACAACACTCCTAGAAACATTGGGAAGGATGGCAAGTTTCAGATGCTGGTGTGCCTTGGAGCCAGGTATAGGGGAACATTTTGAATCATATACATAAGGTTTGAAGGGGATGAGATGAGGTCACAAGGCTGCTTGTGCTGTGAAGATGGACTAATGTTTTGCAAAGTTCTTTGAGATTTTCAGATAGAAGGTGGTGTTTAATAAAACTGGACACTCACATACAACAGAATCTCAATTAGCCTCAAATCTCAGGAGCACCCAAAATTGGAAAGATCTGAGATTTTGGAAAATTGGTACAATGTGAAAAACCAAAACAATGAGCAGCAAGCCAGGAGAACAGGGTTGGAGCTCGGTTGGCTCTGCCTAAGCGTAGTGGACTGCCTAGCAGAGGACTGCTCCCCTTTCCTACACAGCCAACCAGGAGAGTGGGCATGCGGGGGTGTGTTGGGGGAAGCTGAGATTGAACAGCCAGTTAGGGCTCCTTGATCATCTGCCTCAGCTCAGGTGAGAACAGCAACTCCCTCTCCTCTTCCCACTGGAACCATTGTGGGGAGGGAGGTGTAGGATCCAGCCCTATGCCAACTTGGGAATCCCCAGCAGCTGACTTGTGAGTGGGTTCTGCTTCCTTGCACTGTCTGTGTGGTGCAAAGGAGGAGCTGCTGAGAGAATCTATCCATAAGTATTGTGGCTTCTTACCCTTGAAATAATGTGCTTGACCTTCGGGCTGAGAAGGTTGGACACTTCTGCCCTAGATTATAGTTCTCTCTACTTATAAAGTTGTCATGTATCACTACAGTATTATTCCTCCTTCCCCAGTTTATCTGGAGAAAGTGGTACATTTCTTTAAAAGATTGAAAATATAATTTCATTAAAAGTGAGTTGTTAACTTGGTTTTTGTTTTTGTTTTCAAATTCTGAAATGTGACTTTCTCAGAGACCACCTCTTACACCATTGGATCGCCTTGCTTGCAGACTGTCCAATCACAGCACAGATGTACGAGGATATAGCATTGATTAAGGATCATACCCTTGTTAATTCCTTGATTCGAGTGTTGCAGACCTTGCAGGAGTTCAACATTACACTGGAGGCTTCCCTCGTCAAAGGAATAGACATCTGATGTGTCTCACCGCAGACACTAAAAAAAAGCAACAAGGAACAAATCTTAGTATGCAAAGGTTCTTTCTGCTAATACGTTGTATTGTGAACTTGTTCATGGCCACAAAACACAACTTTGACTTTTCTTGAAGGAATCTCAAAAAATAGTGCAGAAAAATGGACAGAAGCTGTAAACTCAATGTTAAAAGGGAAAAAAAGGAGGATTTTTGGTATAAATCTATTTTAGAGTTTATTTGCTGATTTGCTTTTTACACACTTTCATGTGAAAGAGAGAGAGATGACTATTTGTGCAGCTTATTTTAAAGCTGCAGTATTTCCTTGCCATAGATAACGTGCAGTGAGCCTTTCAGCATTCTCTGAATTTGTCTTCAGATTTGCTGTATGTTGTAAGCCCTAATGTACACCCTCCATTTCTGCTAAGAAGGTCATTCTAGAGTTTTTAAACTAATATTTTGTATATTAACATTATTACCAATGTTTGATTTTTCTTTAAACTAAATTGGGTCACTGCTGTGCTGCAAGGGAAACGACAAATTCTGGTGTGAGCTTTTTTTAATAGCCTCAGAGCACTGATTTGTCAGCAAATCACTTTTCTTTATTTTTGTTGTCAGTATTACTTTTAGTGGGTTCCAGGAGACAGAACCATGCAAATGGACAGAGATGAAAGTAATATTTTTCATATTGGTACATAATTGCACAGAAGAAATTGTAAGTGTGTTGTATTTTTAACTGATATTTTTATTTATTTAACCTATCGTGTTTTTGTAAGATTTTGTTTTTTAAAAAACCGTATACAGTATAACTGGCTATATTATGTTTGCAATTCAAAATTCACAGTTCAGTCCACTTAAATAAAAAGCCTGGATAAGAGTGTATCTGCTAGCAAAAATGGTTGTGTGCACCAGCCTTTCAAATTAGAATTTATCTTGGTGTGGAACACCCTTAAATTGTTAACAGCTAAAGAAATAATTCCTAACCCCATGTGCTTTGATTTATATTCTAATGCAAAGGGGACAGTAGCTAAGTAGAGGTCAGTGCCACGGTGAAGTAATGATGCCACTCATAAACCTAATTCCATGTTTCTATTTCAAATAACTTTCTGTGGTGATCTCACCTGACAAGCATAGACTGCACATAGGATTTACTGTTGCAATACCAAGCTCTCTTATGTGCTAACTTTGCAAGCTGCTGGATTCTGGGATGCTTGTGTATTTTAAGTAAAAAGGCTTTAGCCCACATTCATAAATTATAACTTTCAGACTGCTTGGATTTTGTTGAAATACAGATCTTGGGATTTGGTGAGTGCATAGAGGCAGCTCTGTTCTTTTTAATTCTCTGATAAAATCCCTTTGAAATGCAGACCTGATTTGAGAGAGAAACCTGGTCAGCATAATGAATTGCTGTTCAGTACTTCTGGGCTCTGTAATTAAGTGGTCTCCACTGTATGAACTTCCCGGCAATATCTCCCTTACTATAAAGAACAGAAGGTTGTTCTTGGTTGTCAATCCGTTGAATATTGTGGCACCTTTTCGTTATTCTCTTCATTTTAGTGACATCTTGTGATAGCTTTATTTGCGTAATTTAAAGGTATAGCACATGTATTAAATTTTTGACTATTTTTACTTTTGTCCTATTTATTTCATTATTAAATGGAGAAGTTTCTTTGTCACTCTTATATTTTCTTTTATCCGCACGAGGTCCTGCCTTCAATGCCTATTAGCGTTGGAAAAATGAGTGGGCAGTGTCCAGACCACATGCACATTCTCTTCACACTGGATCGATGAATGTACTTTCACAGTTTGGAGTTCACATCATTGTTCATGGAACGATTTTTCCCTGTTAATTTTGGAAGGTAAAGGGTTAGAATGCAGTGTATATGTGCTTAAAGAATAACTTATTCAACCTGAACGATGTAACAGAGAGAAGCCTTCTAGACTCACCACTAAACCCCAGATTTAATCAAACATCTTACTATTTTTCATTCAACACTCCAGACTGCAGTAGGCTTGTATATTTTACAATACAGTGGGTACGTGTATATTAGGAAAAGAGATTGGGGTTAATTAACGTGTTTTAGCTGACCCTGACCTAACTTCAAACTCTTCTCTCATATAGATGAAGGGTAATGCTGTTTACCTTGATTTAGTTGGCCAAAGTAGACCCCAGGCAGAAAAGTATTAGGTCAGAGTTAGCCAAAATGTGTTAGCTAACCTCAACTTCTTTTCCTGACATAGAGTTAGACATTATGGCAAACGAGTGTGGTTTGGTGGCTTGTTTGTTTTTTACTTCATTGTTCATGGTAAATGGTTTGAGATGCTCACTTGCAGGATGCAAGGACACAAGTGAAGTATCTCTGACCCCTGAGTGGCGGTTGCTTTGGATAACACATCAGGCAGATAAAATTGTTTTTCTTTAGATCATGTTACTTCCTAGTGAGCTAGTCACTGTTCAAACATGGAGAGAAATGGCAGAGCATAATCTAAATCATGTTTTTTCACCTACAGTACTATGTCATGATGGGCCATTCCTGTCCCCTTTCACAGTCAATGAGCTCCATCTGGGTCCTATTGAAATCCAAGGCAGTTTTTCCGTGGACTTCAGTGGAATAAATCCTTACAGGCCTGGAAGGGCTGTAAGAGGTTTCAAGTGCAGCTGAACCAGTGTGGGCACAGAGGGAATGGTGGAGGACTGTGTTATGCATCTTAGCTCTGTGGCAGTCTTTGTAAGCAAGCCAACATACGAGGGATTAAGGAGTAGAGTTTGGCTACGAGGCTACAACGGCAGTTCCCTTGGTCAAAGCCTACTGGTAAGGGCCACAATACTGAACCCTAAGGCTGCAGGAGCAACCATGCTCATTTCAACTCTTCTTGTAGTTTGTCTTGTAGTTCCTGTTTCACACAATCTGCTTGCTTGAACTATATAGATCAGGAGTCAGCACAAAGGAAGCAGGTTTGGGCCCAAAGTTAGCCGCTTCCATAGCAGTCACTTCTGATTGGCAGAATCAAATGAAACAGTTCCATGCAACTTCCTTCCATGAGTCACCTCTGCTAACGTTGTAGGGAAAGAATCATGGTCACTGAATCAGAGTATTCCATATGACAATAGCAGGTGTGACCTGTTATGCCACTAGATAGAATTTGGTAAAATAATTCTGCCTTTTCAAAGATGCTGTTCCAGAATGAGAGATGTACTGATTTACTACAGCTACTGGGACGAATGCTGGTTGCCAATCTGAGCACTGATTGGGTAATGCTGTTACTATACACATTTACTGTAGGCTTTGAAAAATTTATGGCCAAAAATGTGCCAGTTATATTAAACTGAAGTTAAAAATGCTGTTTTCATGTTAGCACCTTCTTTGAGATGTGAGAGAAAACAATGGACAAAAATATCACCTCTTAAATTTCCTTTATGTATTAATCCTAGCATATTCAATACTATGAGACTGGTACACACTCACAGCAAATAGCCACGGCTGTTTTTGTTGTTTCACATTTAATGTAATACTTTGAAGGTAATGGTTTGTTTTAAATTGTTGGATTTAAAATTAATATATACAGGGAAATTAATCTTTCTATTATGTTCTGTAGCTGAAAGCATATTGTTCATGAACTGAAAACCATTCTTCTACCATTTCCATTGTGAAGAGTATTTTTAAATTTTAAGAATTGTATATCTGGGACCTAATAGTTAAAAGCTCCATATATTTTGGTGTGGTATTTGAATTTATGCCTATATAAAGGCTTTGCTTCTGCAGTGAAGCTTTCTGCAAGAGTTAACTGTCATTCTGTATAGTGACAAAATTTTTGTCACAATAGTGCAAGATACTGTAGGAGACTTGAAAATACTTGAAGTTATTGTACATGTACTTCTCATCTTTGTAGATCTTTTCCTTTTATATCTAGAGAATGGCTGTCACTCCAATTAAGATGCAGCATCAATTACAGTAAATTATATATTTTAATATGCGGAGAATTTACTGGCATTTTTTTAAGAGTGTGCATTGAAGTTTACATTATGATGTCTGAGAGCAGGTAACCCAGGTACTGTACTCCTTTTTTGTAACCCTTAGGTCAGTCAAGCATTACTGTAACTTGGAAATATGAAATAGTTTTGCAGATGTAGCTTATTTGCTGAATTGCAATAAAACTACCTTCTAACATGAGGAACAGCATTAATTTAGTGTGCCATTTTTGGCAGCTTCTTTATTCCAATCAGGCTAATTATCGTCCCCTTTGTGTCCCAAAAACAGGTACGTATCACTCCATTTTTCATGTCTCAAAGATAGAAGGCCACTGTTTCAACTTCGGATGGAATTGGTTAGAAGCATTAATTTCATTATGTTACGTGTACACTGTAAGGACTTAAACTATTGAAAATACCAAAATTAACGTGTGTAAATGATGACATGTTTCCACACTTGCTTTCTTAGTGTTTTGAAAAAAAGTTGTTTCCCTTTTAAGCTTTTCGCTGTAGCAATCAAGCCTGAAAAGTATGTTGTAATGTGCTATCATGTTTGTCACTCACTAGCAAAATATTTACTAGAGATGGGCCTGAAGTTCAGAGTTCTGATCCAGTTCTGATCTTCCTCTGTGTTTGAGGATATTTTGAGTCTGGAGGTTTGATTTGGCCCTGTCTCTAATATTCACCTAGTTTCCCTTCCCTTTCCTTCCCCCATATGACCCCTTGTTCTTCTTTCCTGCGTCGGGCCTTCAGTTCAAGCCCTTCAGGAGCTTCGGTTGCTTACTGTTGGAATTATAGCATTACATGCAATGAGTTAACCACTGATCGAGGGATGCTACCCCGCATTTGTGTTTCTTCTCCATATGATGAAACCACTAAACACTAGTTCTCTTCTGGGGGACCGAAGACTGTCTAAGGGGTCTGTGAAAGGTTGTCATTACCATAGAACAGTAGTTTTCAACCTTTCATCAGTGGACCCTTGGGGGTCCGCAGACTAAGATTTCCAAAGGGATCTGCACGTCCATTTGAAATTTTTTAGGGGTTCGCAAATGAAAAAGGGTTGAAAACCACTGCCTTGGTGATACTCAGAAGAGTATATGAGAGAATATGGCCAAGTATACATACACATTAGTACATCCCATGTAGGTGAAATCAGAATTGGGCCCTTAACTTATAAAAGTCATGAGTGGTGTGGAGAAAGTGAATAAGGAAAAGTTATTTACGTGTTCCCATAATATAAGAACGAGGGGCCACCAAATGAAATTAATGGGCAGCAGGTTTAAAACAAATAAAAGGAAGTTCTTCACACAGCGCACAGTCAACCTGTGGAACTCTTTGCCTGAGGAGGTTGTGAAGGCTAGGACTGTAACAGGGTTTAAAAGAGAACTGGATAAATTCATGGAGGTTAAGTCCATTAATGGCTATTAGCCAGGATGGGTAAGGAATGGTGTCCCTAGCCTCTGTTTGTCAGAGGGTGGAGATGGATGGCAGGAGAGAGATCACTAGATCATTACCTGTTAGGTTCACTCCCTCTGGGGCACCTGGCATTGGCCACTGTCGGTAGACAGGATACTGGACTGTATGGACCTTTGATCTGACCCAGTGTAGCCATTCTTTTATGTTCTTATGTAAGGAATAACCATATTCATAAACAGAGCATAGACTTGGAAAAATGCAGTCGCAGCTGGGAGCAGTACCACAGCAAAGGAGACAGGACAGTCAACTGGATGACAAATTTAATGAGTCGTCAAAGTAATGGTACCAAAAAAAAAAAAAAAAAAGGCAAATGCGAACCTGTCTATTACTAGGGGCATTCTGTTTACTGTGAGCAAGGTTCTTCTCTGATCTGCTCAGAACAGGCCACCATTTAGACTAGTGACATCTCGGGGCAGCACATTTTAAAGTGGTCTTGATTCTTTTTAAAGAATTCAGAGATGAGCATGAAAGATGCCGAAGGTTTAGAAAACAAAATCTCTGGAGGAAAAGCAAAGAGAACTGGGCATGTCTATGCTGGAGAACAGACAAGGGAGGGCAGGGAGCTATTACCAGGAAAAGGGATGCTGTGAGGAAATCATGGATCAGTTCTGCTTGCTCTCTTCCAGTGGCCCATCCACAAGGACGTCCTTTGCTTCATGTCCCAAGGCAGGACCTGATCAGAGTGCTGAGACATCACCCCCAGGTTTTCTTGCCTTTTCCATCTTATGGCAGCCCAATCTTGTACAAAATTGGGTTGCATGGCTGCCTTGCTGATGCATCTTTCTCTGTTCACTGATAAAAAATGATTCAGCTTTACGCTGCTCCTCTCCTGCCTCTCGCCCCTAATCCTACAAGTGTAGGTGGGGAGATTCACTCACCCTCCTAACCAACACTGTTCTGCAAGGGGTGATCCCCAGCTCTGATCAAAAATTGTGGTGCCCAAGCAAATACAAGAGGCCTTTTCATTCTGATCTTGCTCATGCTGGTGTAAATTAGGAGTAACTCCACTGAAATCAATGGAGTTATATCAGTGTGGACCTAGTGTGAGATCAAAACCTGTTTATTAAGCCATAAAAACACAGGAAAGATGAAAATGATCAGAAGCATCTACCCAGTACGTGGAAATGTCCCAGGAACGCTGTGGCTGGGGTATGTGCTATAGCATAATAAGCAATCAGTGGTGGAAGAAAAGAGGACGATACAATGAAGATGAACTTAGTGCAACCCCTCCCCTCAAGCACACAGAAACTGGGGGAAGATGCGTGGCTGCTTGTGCAGTAAAAGTAGGCCCTGTTTACCTCTTCAGTCAGGCCTTTATGGATTGACCCATTTGTAGCCGGTGACTTATTACTTGTTTAGTGTGGCCAACCTGCTTAGCACTGTACAATATACAAAATGGTCCCTGTCTCAGATATATCAGAGATGGGGGGACACTAAAAACCTGGAGGGTAACTTAGAGAACCTCTCTCCATAAGTAATACTAAATTTTGTTTCTTATGAGCACCACAGAAGTGGGCTTTCAGACAGTATTTGAATGAGCAGGTCGTGAATGGGCAAACTGGGGTAGAGACACAATTCCGTGCAGTGAGGGAAGACTGGAGAAATAGAGGGGAGAAGGAAGAGACAACATTGGGGGTGTCAAGACTGGCATCGTTGGTGGGACAGTGGGGGGAATACAAGAAACAAGGGCTGAGATGGAGGCCAGGTCAGAGCTCCGCAGGGCTTTGAAGGACAAGAAGTTCAAATTTTATGTAATGTGCAAGTGGAGAGGGTGCCATAGTTGGGTCAACAGGTGAGGAAGATCTCTGCCCTGAGAGTCCTTGTTGCTGTAGGATCAATCAGATCCAATGCTGCAGGAGAGTCCCTGTAGGACCAATCAGGACCTACAACCAAGCCCCATTCAACAATATGGGAGTGGGAGGAGGACTGGGCCTTAGGCAGTTCCTCCATCTGTATAAAACAATGGCTCCCAAACTTGATTGGTTCATGTGCTGTCTTCTAGACAATTGTCAAGTGAAAGGTTTGGGAGCCTCTGGTATAAATTCCTTCAATCACACAGCACCTGATTGCCTAGTTCACAAATACGTGTATGCAAGGCCATCATTCAGATCAACAGGTGCCTGATATAGTCTCTGTATCTGTCACATCTTTGCCTACTTGTGGTCTGTATGAAGAATTTCAGTGATCTCCAAACACCAAAAAGATGTAACACAACAAACTCTTACCAAACCAGCTCTTGGGTAAAGGCAATTCAGTTACCTGCACCACTTGCATGAATTATTCACCTGTCTCACTGAGTTATCCCTCTACCCCTCGGGACGCCATAAAGCCAGATCCAAAGACTTCTGAAGTCCATGGAAGTCTTTCTGATGACTTCAGTGGGCTTTGGAACAGGCTGTGCAATACCCATTTTACTATGCCTGACCTCCTTTCATTGTGTTCCTCTCTGCTTTGGGGTTGGGCATATGTGGGCATGAAATGTGAAGATACCAGTACCAGTTATTTTGAAGGTAAAATACATAGTCACAGATCCACCATCCCTGACTCCAAATTTCCCTCCACATACAGAGACTGGAGAGCTGTGCTCTGCAATACAGAGGTCTTATGGAAACCCCCTGCAAGCTCCATGGATCCTGCCCTGCCCTCCCCTGAAGAGCAAAACTGCACCAGTTCTGCCACATGTAGAGCTGCCCTCCCTCATGGGGGCGAGGGCAGGAGTGGCTCCAATATGAGTATAGTGATCAACTCATTTAAATATATGCAACTGTTAATCTGTCAATATACCTGTTTACAAATGTTGAAATAGATGAGCCTGGGTCCACTTTCATTACTAGCTCTACATTTTTTCTAAGATATTAATTGGACGGCTTGGTTTAACATTTGTGATATTTGCATTAATAAACTAATAGCAACAGGCTTGTATATGACCGATGCAATACCTGATTCCTAGTGAGTGATGTGCATCATAAACAGATGAGTGGGCTTGTCCACGTTCGGATGGTTTTGTCCCCACCTTAGACTACTGGGTGGAGGAAATAGGAGAGAGGTCACACATTGTAATGTTTATGTCATGGATTCACAGGTCGTGCCCACTCTTGGCCCCATACGGTCCCTGAGGGGAACCCCCTTCAGTGTGACAGCCCTTCTCAGGGGTCCACTCTCTGTCCGGGGTTAAGCCCCTCTGCCTCCTGGAACTGCACCTCTCTGAGCCGTAGCATGCCTGTTTCTCACCATGGGCCTCCTCAGGGAGTTCACTTGCTCTGGACCCCCGGGCCCTCCACTTCCAGAGGGAATAATTCAAGCCTGTTTTCCAGACTGGAGTGACTCTCCGCCAGCGCAAATCAGGAGGGTTTATTGAATGTCTGAACACAGCATAGGAAACTCTCAGGGCCCTCAGGCCTGGCCTCCCTCAGCACAGTACATCTAAGTCTCTCCTGCATCCAGGTGGGCTCTGCCTGCTCTCTCTCTCCAGTCCCGAGCCCCCGTGCTTTCCAGCTGGGGATCTGATCCCCAAGCCCCACCTCTGTCCATTGTCTTCTATCCAGGTAAACATGGTTGCCTGGGCCTTCTTTCCTCTCAGCCATCATTTGCACCCCTCTGGCTGGAACTGGCTGGTCAGGTCACCGGGGTCCTCTCTTCACAGCCCATTGTCCTTCCACTGGCCAGAACTATGACTCCCAAGCTGGGCCTCCCGGTCACCAGTTGCTGGGTATCCATTCTCCGGACTTTTGGCTGCCGTCCTCTGTAACAACAAACTCCCTCCCACATCACCTCGTTAAAGCAGTAACACCCAGGGAAACTGCGTCCCACGCCCTCTGCATGCAAACCATTGAAAAAACCAAGAAAACCCCCTATGATAAAACTAAGAAAAAACCAAGAAAACCCCTATGATAAAACAAAACCAACACTTGTCATGAGTTACCTGTCAGAACAAACCTCTGGGCAGGGAGTGGAATTTAGTTTCAAGATTCCATAGTTACTATAAATGGTGTTTTGGAAGGGGGAATATTTACAAATTATGAAAAATATATTGACCAAAAGATGAAGATAAATGAGTTTATTGATTGTTATATAGGAATTCAATATTCATTATTTGGAATGATTTCTGAGGGTTTCTTCATGGATGAGGATTTTTAACAGCAGCAAAATAAAAACCTACTCTTCATTCTCCCTGGGCAATGTTCTCCCCATTCCAGAGAGGCTGCACCAAATTTAGCCTAGGGCAGGGGTTCTCAAACTGGGGGTCGGGACCCATCAGGGGGTCACAAGGTTACTACATGGGGGGTGGGGGTCATGAGCTGTCAGCCTCCATCCCAAACCCTGCTTTCCCTCAAACATTTATAATGGTGTTAAATATATAAAAAAGTGGTTTTAATTTATAAGGGGAGGGGGGTTGCACTCAGAGGCTTGCTATGTGAAAGGGGTCACCAGTACAAAAGTTTGAGAATCACTGGCCTAGGGTATCTCATGTCTGTTCTCTGTGGTGGGGTGAGTTTCACCCACAGTGTACAGGGAAATAATCCTAGTTTGTGAAATGCTTTAACTAGATGGCGCTGTTGACCTGAGTCTTAGTGAGATCTTGGGGCTCCGAAGAACTGAAATATTGTACGTTTCACCATTTGTGCTATGGTTTATATATTGGAGACCAAAAATACCAAACCCTTTATGAACTGGGCCTCTAGTCTTCACCCTCTGAGTCTTCAAATGTTAAAACTGATCATCCCAGATTCCTTGTGGGTTCCTACTTCTTAGGATTCCCAACTGGTCAGGTCAGCGGGGACTGGTTAGGTAGAAGGATGTCAGAAAAGCTTTCTTTCTTGAATCTCTTTACAATGAGTCTAAATGCTATCTGCTGCTTCTGCACGCAGATGGCGCAAAAAGAGCAGTAAGGACGGGGTGGAGAGATGTGGATGGAGGGACTGTTGGCTCCACAGCACTTCTCCTTTTACCGCACTGACGCTATTTATGTAGGGGACAATGTCATTAACAAACTTGTAGATCCTGTGTTGCTGCAGAGGTCCAGCACTTCAGTCAGATGAGTAATTCACTATAGAACTGCTTGGTACAGGCATTGTGTGCCTTAAAATCTCATTAAATGCTCTGTGTATATTATTGCATTATACTTTGTTATTGGAGTTGGTGGTTTTAAATGCCACTAAAATGTTAGATGGTTAAAAATGTCAAAGTGAAAGCTGCACCGAGCAGATCATTGCCTCTTTAGGCAATATGAAATAATATGAAAATAGCGTCTGTATCCCTGTTGAACGATACTCTCTGCCCTGGGAACCAACTCATGAAGGTAGATGAAATTGAAGTAAATGAAATAGGTGTCCCAGATTCGGCCCTGATGTGAGCAGGTGTAATGCCCATTGACATCAGTGGCAGTGGAATTTATTCCAGAGCTGAATTTATTTCAGGGATCTGCCAATTTTTAAGAATAGCTAAGGGTCCTGATTCTCAGTTACAGTAAAGCCCCTTTATACCACTCTAGCAGTGTAAAGGGACTCGTAGGCAGTGCAAATTACACTTGTACTCACGTAAGGCCTTTGACACTGCCAGCATGCACAAGAATTCTCTAAGAATTCAATCCTGCTCAAGATGTGCCAGTGACTTCAGTGGGAGCAGGATCAATCTCCTTTAAATTACAAACTCAACTCTTACTACTGAAGTTCTACCTTCTGGAAGTCCACTTTGTGATCTCACTATGTCAATCTTAATAATCTGGGAGGTGATGAATACTATGATGAATCTCGATACCGATGAAAAATCCTTCAATAGATCAACTCAGATGATCACGCTAATCAAAGCCTGATAATCACACAGGTGAAAAGGTCTAAGATGGTATGGGGATGCGGGCCATGTAAGTACCTATATAGCCTAGTGATGCTTTGGGAAAACGACATGTTGAAGAGATTCCCTTCAGTTATCTTTTTTTCTCCCTTGCCCCTCTGTCCTTCTACCTACAGGTATCTTTCTTTTGGTTGTGGTAACCTCAGTTTGTCTCATACGCAGTGTGTGTCTTCAGGTATATCTACACTACGAAATTAGGTCGAATTTATAGAAGTCGGTTTTGTAGAAAGCGTTTTTATACAATCAATTGAGTGTGTCCCCACACAAATGCTCTAAGTGCATGTAGTCGGCAGAGTGTCCACAGTACCGAGGCAACTGTCGACTTCCGGAGCGTTGCACTGTGGGTAGCTATCCCACAGTTCCCGCAGTCTCTGCCACCCATTTGAATTCTGGGTAGAAATCCCAGTGCCTGATGGGGCTAAAACATTGTCACGGGTGGTTCTGGGTACATATCGTCAGGACCTCCCTCCATGAAAGCAACAGCAGACAACCATTTTGTGCCTTTTTTCCTGAGTTACCTGTGCAGACGCCATACCATGGCAAGCATGGAGCCCGCTCAGCTAACCGTCACCGTATGTCTCCTGGGTGCTGGCAGATGCGGTATTGCATTGCTACACAGCAGCAGTTTATTGCCTTTTGGCAGCAGACAGTGCAGTATGACTGGTAGCCGTCGTCGACGTAGTCCTGGGTGCTCTTTTACTGACCTCGATGAGGTCGGGGTGCCTGGGCAAACATGGGAGTGACTCAGCCAGGTCATTTCCCTTTTAAGTTTCGTCTCATGGCGATTGAGTCCTACTGGCAGTGCACTGTCTTTTAATCAGCAGCCAGCAGAAGATGATGGCCAGCAGTCATACTGCACCGTCTTCTGCCAAGCACCCTGGAGAGGATGATGGCTAGTGGTCGTACTGCACAGTCTGCTGCCAGCAAGATCTATAAAGATAGATGAAGTGGCTCAAAACAAGAAATAGACCACATTTGTTTTGTATTCACTTTCTCCTCCCTCCCTCTGTGAAATCAACTGCCTGCTAAACCCAGTTTTGAGTTCTATCCTTGAGGGGGCCATTCAGTTTCTCACAAAGCCATCTCCTTTGTTGATTTTAATTCCCTGTAAGCCAACCCTGTAAGCCATGTTGTCAGTTGCCCCTCCCTCCGTCAGGGCAATGGCAGACAATCATTCCACGCCTTTTTTCTGTGCAGACGCCATACCACGGCAAGCATGGAGCCCGCTCAGATCACTTCGGCAATTAGGAACACGTTAAACACCAGACGCATTGTCCAGCAGTATTTGCAGCACCAGAACCTGGCAAAGCAAAACCGGACGAATAGGTGACGTCAGCGCGGTGATGAGAGTGATGAGGACATGGACACAGACTTCTCTCAAAGCACAGGCCCTGGCAATGTGGGCATCATGGTGCTAATGGGGCAGGTTCATGCTGTGGAAAGCCAATTCTGGGCTCGGGAAACAAGCACAGACTGGTGGGACCGCATAGTGTTGCAGGTCTGGGACAATTCTCAGTGGCTGCGAAACTTTCACATGTGTAAGGGCACTTTCATGGAACTTTGTGACTTGCTTTCCCCTGCCCTAAGGCGCAAGAATACAAGATGAGAGCAGCCTTCACAGTTGAGAAGTGAGTGGCAATAGTCCTGTGGAAGCTTGCAATGCCAGACAGCTACCGGTCAGTCGGGAATCAATTTGGAATGGGCAAATCTACTGTGGGGGCTGCTGTGATGCAAGTAGCCAACGCAATCAAAGATCTGCTGATATCAAGGGTAGTGACCCTGGGAAATGTGCAGGTCATAGTGGATGGCTTTGCTGCAATGGGATTCCCTAACTGTGGTGGGGCCATAAACGGAACCCATATCCCTATCTTGGCACCGGAGCACCAAGCCGGCAAGTACATAAACCGCAAGGGGTACTTTTCAATAGTGCTGCAAGCACTGGTGGATCACAAGGGATGTTTCACCAACATCAACGTGGGATGGCTGGGAAAGGTACATGATGCTCGCATCTTCAGGAACTCTGGTCTGTTTCAAAAGCTGCAGGAAGGGACTTTCTTCCCAGACCAGAAAATAACCATTGGGGATGTTGAAATGCAGATAGTTATCCTTGTGGACCCAGCCTACCCCTTAATGCCATGGCTCATGAAGCCATACACAGGCAGCCTGGACAGTAGTCAGGAGCTGTTCAACTACAGGCTGAGCAAGTGCGGAATGGTGGTAGAATGTGCATTTGGATGTTTAAAAGCGCGCTGGCGCAGTTTACTGACTCTGTTAGACCTCAGCGAAACCAACATTTCCACTGTTATTACTGCTTGCTGTGCGCTCCACAATATCGGTGAGAGTAAGGGGGAGATGTTTATGGTGGGGTGGGAGGTTGAGACAAATCGCCTGGCTGCTGTTACGCACAGCCAGACACCAGGGCGGTTAGAAGAGCACAGGAGGGCGCGGTGTGCATCAGAGAAGCTTTGAAAACCAGTTTCATGACTGGCCAGGCTACGGTGTGAAAGTTCTGTTTGTTTCTCCTTGATGAAACCCCCCGCCCCTTGGTTCACTCTACTTCCCTGTAAGCTAACCACTCTCCCCTCCTCCCTTCGATCACCGCTTGCAGAGGCAATAAAGTCATTGTTGCTTCACATTCGTGCATTCTTTATCAATTCATCACACAAATAGGGGGATAACTACCAAGGTAGCCCAGGAGGGGTGATGGAGGAGAGAAGCATGGGGAGGGGTGGTGGAGGAGGGAAGGACAAGGCCACACATCACTTTAAAAGTTTAAAACTTTAAAATTTATTGAATACCAGCCTTCTGTTGCTTGGGAATCCTCTGGGGTGGAGTGGCTGGGTGGCCGAAGGTCCCCCCACCGCGTCCTTGGGCTTCTGGGTGAGGAGGCTATGGAACTTGGGGAGGAGGGTGGTTGGTTACACAGGGGCTGTAGCAGCAGTCTGTGCTCCTGCTGCCTTTCCTCCAGCTCAACCATATGCTGGAGCATATTAGTTTGATCCTCCAGCAGCCTCAGCATTGAATCCTGCCTCCTCTCATCATGCTGCCACCACCTTTCAGCTTCAGCCCTCTCTTCAGCCCGCCACCTCTCCTCCCGGTCATTTTGTGCTTTCCTGTACTCTGACATTGTCTGCCTCCACGCATTCATCTGTGCTCTGTCAGTGTGGGAGGACAGCATGAGCTCAGAGAACATTTCATCACGAGTGTGTTTTTTTTCACCTTCTAATCTTCGCTAGCCTCTGGGAAGAAGATCCTGTGATCTTTGAAACACATGCAGCTGGTGGAGAAAAAAAAAGGGACAGTGGTATTTAAAAAGACACATTTTATAGAACAATGGGTACACTCTTTCACGGTAACCCTTGCTGTTAACATTACATACATAGCACATGAGCTTTCATTCCAAGGTCACATTTTGCCTCCCCCCAGCACGTGGCTAGCCCCTCCCCATGGCTAACAGTGGGGAACATTTCTGTTCAGCCACAGGCAAACAGCCCAGCAGGAATGGGCACCTCTGAATGTCCCCTTAAGAAAAGCACCCTATTTCAACCAGGTGACCATGAATCATATTACTCTCCTGAGGATAACACAGAGAGATAAAGAATGGATGTTGTTTGAACGCCAGCAAACATACACTGCAATTCTTTGTTCTACAATGATTCCTGAGTATGTGCTACTGGCCTGGAGTGGTAAAGTGTCCTACCATGGTGGATGGAATAAGGCTGCCCTCCCCAGAAACCTCTTGCAAAGGTTTTGGGAGTACATCCAGGAGAGCCGCGAATGCCAGGGCAAATTAATCATTAAACATGCTTGCTTTTAAACCATGTATAGTATTTTAAAAGGTACACTCACCAGAGGTCCCTTCTCCACCTGGCAGGTCCGGGAGGCAGCCTTGGGTGGGTTCGGGGGGTACTGGAAACAGTTCCTGGCTATCGGGAAAACCGGTTTCTCCGCTTGCTTGCTGTGAGCTATCTACAACCTCATCATCATCATCTTCCTCGTCCCCAAAACCTGCTTCCTTGTTGCCTCCATCTCCATTGAAGGAGTCAAACAACACAGCTGGGGTAGTGGTGGCTGAACCCCCTAAAATAGCATGCAGCTCATCATAGAAGCGGCATGTTTTGGACTCTCACCCGGACCAGCCATTCGCCTTTCTGGTTTTCTGGTAGGCTTGCCTCAGCTCCTTAAATTTCATGCGGCACTGCTTCGGGTCCCTGTTATGGCCTCTGTCTTTCATGCTCTGGGAGATTTTGACAAATGTTTTGGCATTTCGAAAACTGGAACGTAGTTCTGATAGCACAGATTCCTCTCCCCGTACAGCGATCAGATCCCATACCTCTCGTTCGGTCCATGCTGGAGCTCTTTTGCGATTCTGGGACTCCATCATGGTCACCTCTGCTGATAAGCTCTGCATAGTCACCTGCAGCTTGCCACGCTGGCCAAACAAGAAATTGAAATTCAAAAGTTCGTGGGCCTTTTCCTGTCTACCTGGCCAGTGCATGTGAGTTGAGAGTGCTGTCCAGAGCGGTCACAATGGAACACTCTGGGATAGCTCACGGAGGCCAATACCGTCTAATTGTGTCCACAGTACCCCAAATTCGACCCAGCAAGGCCGATTTCAGCACTAATCCCCTTGGCGGGGGTGGAGTAAGGAAATTGATTTTAAGAGCCCTTTAAATCGAAAAAAGGGCTTCATCGTGTGGACGGGTGCAGGGTTAAATAGATTTAATGCTGCTAAATTTGACCTCAACTCCTAGTGTAGACCAGGGCTAAGAGTCCAATTAAGCTCCAAGTACTAATTAACAAAATGACCCACTATCTCTTTCCCACAGCAGATTCAGTTCTCACTGTTCACTTCTCTGCAATTTACATTTATCCAGATTTCCTTAAAACACTTGGCTGTTATTAAACAAAGAAGACTACAAGAAACGTAGCGTGCAGAGTAGTTTCTAGTCTAAGCTTCCAGACAACTCAGTTCAGCTCAGCCTAGAAGACTGCGTGATGAGTTCCAGGAGTAAAGTTTACCTTTTCATGCTCTAGTGTTGTCATTTTTATGATTGCTTAGCCCACGCTGGAGTTTAAGGAGACCCACAGTGGTGATACTAGGCAGCACAAAGTGTATGTAGTCTGGGAACTGGAGTCAGAGAGAACTTACATGGTCTCGTCTGTGTACATCAACCTCCTGAAAGAATCCCCTTTACCTTAATTACAAAGGAACCCTACAGACACAAGGCACTTCTATCCATATCAGCATGGTAGTCACATGGGACTGTAGCTTACAGGTATACACTGAGAAAATTAACCATTCAGCTTCAGGATTAAAATACTCTATATACTGTTAGTATATATCTAACAAAAAAAATCAGCAATTGATTTTAGGATCAATATTAAAAAATTCAAGAAAGCAGTCTGGTCATATAGATCTGTCATGCTGGTGTATCAACCACTGGTTTGTAGAACTTTTTTTTTTTTAAAGTCTCTTCACAACTTCTTGATTTCAGAGCAACTTTTAAAAATATAACTTATTACTTTATGCCTCATTTTTGGAGTAGTTCAATTTCCTCTCACTCCTCGCTCGTATAGTCCACATTCATAAGGCTCTGAACTTCATCAGCTTTTGCCTAACCTTTCTTCCAATAGGAGTTCACCATGCCCAGTGCATGTTCTTTATGGCTCTGGGTCTTAGTCTCCCACTATGATGCTGTATCATACTTTAATAGAATCAGTTATGTCAAAGGAGATTATATAAACTAGTCTGAGTTGAGCTCCTTACTTCAAATTCTATTCAATTTGTGTCCATAAATAAGGATGAGTCAAAGAGGACATGTGTAAAGGGAAACACTCTGGCATTGCTTCTTGATTATCATAATAATATTATATATTTCTATTGCATTATACTTACTCTTCTTTGCAAAACACTGTGAGATCTATGGACAAAAAGTGCTATATACCACCAAAGTTGTTTTAGTATTGGTCTATCTTATTTTGTTTCATAAAGACAAGACCCTTTGTCTTTATTATGCCTTAAAATTTGGCTTGCTTAAGCTTAACATATATGGCTTACACCTGTGTTACCTGTGACTTTATTCTGTCAGTTTCTACCTACCTCTCTACCTCACTGGAGTGATGTGAGACTCAATTCATTAATGTATGTAAAGCACTTTGAAAACCTTGGAAAGATGATGCTGCAGAAGTGCAAAGCAGTATTTTCTTTTTAAAATTAGATGGTCTATAGTGACGTGTTCCAATAGAAAAGGCCGGTTCTCTGACTTTTAAATTAATGGATGTAAAGCTCTTTGAGATGTTTGGATGGACAACGCTATGGAAACATAAAGCTGTATTATAAATATTGTTTACTCACAAGATCATGGAAACCAGCAGCCACAATGTCCTTTAATTTAATTTCCCACTACTTTCTATTTGGTAAAATAAGCTGGAGGCATCCCTCAAGTATTTAATGGGCAGCTTTATGCATTTATAGATGGGTTTGACTGCAGCTAAAAATGTCCACGACATACAATAGGTTGTTTCTAGCTGGATTTAAAAAGAAAATAACTTTGATCATTTCAAAAGCAATGAAGCCTGATGCTCCAGGGAGAAAGGAAGGCAGTAATTTATGGCTACCATTAAGGAAACAAAGACAAAGACCGAGGGAAAGTTTCACTAAGTGAAGATTTACAAATGTGTATAAAACACCCTTACAACTAGAAACAGCCTGGTATTTCTCCCAGAACAAAACAAAAGGGAAGAGGAGGGGGAAGAAGGGGATACAGCCTGCCCACCTGCCTTCACTGGGCACAAAAAGGTCAAAGGAAGAACAATTTTTTTTAAAGTTATTTTACCAGCTAACATGGCCACTTTGCCTACAGAGGAAACGAGCTGTGGGAAAAACTGTCACCGTAATAAGAAAAGGAGTACTTGTGGCACCTTAGAGACTAACCAATTTATTTGAGCATGAGCTTTCGTGAGCTACAGCTCACTTCATCGGATGCATGCCGTGGAAACTGCAGCAGACTTTATATACACAGAGAATATGAAAAAATACCTCCTCCCACCCCACTGTCCTGCTGGTAATAGCTTATCTAAAGCATCCGATGAAGTGAGCTGTAGCTCACGAAAGCTCATGCTCAAATAAATTGGTTAGTCTCTAAGGTGCCACAAGTACTCCTTTTCTTTTTGCGAATACAGACTAACACGGCCGTTACTCTGTAACTTGTCACAGTAATATCTGGCTTAGGAAAAAGGGCTATGGATGGGTGGTGGCCTTGGTAGTCTCTGTGCATGACAGGGACTCTGCCTCTATTTTGCACAGGGTTGAGCATAGTCAGCACTTAAATAAGAACAATTAACAAAATAGTTGTGAGGGTATCTATGCAGGGGGTGTGTGTTCATGTGTAGTGCTTCTGTATACACATGTAAGTTGAATGTAAATTAATGGATACAGAGTGTGTGTGCACTGCATGTGTGGGATGTTTGCATGGGTTTGACTACATTAGAAATCACCTTTTGGGCCTTACAGCAAATGAAGGTCACACAGTTTCTCTCTGTCTACATGTGCAGTTGAAACATTTTCAGCACCAGTTTAGCTGCACCTATTGCTTGGACACCCCTTGCCAAGCCCTTTATGGGTGTGAGTGGTGGCTGTGTATGTCTGCAAGGAATGCCTGTCTGCATATGGGGTATTGTGCGGATGTTTGAATACAGGTGGTGTGGGTGTGCGTATAAGTGTCGGGCCTGTGTAGGATGCTGAGGTGTGGTGGCTGACTGTGCATGGGCGGGTGTTTCTAGAGGTGGTGGTGCTTGTATGTGTATGTGGGAACATTTGTAGAGGCGCAGAGGTGTTTCTGAGGCAGAATATTTGTGTGTGGTTGGGGGGGGGGACTTTTATCTATAGCTGTAGGGTGTGTGTTGCTGTGAGAGAATATTTGGCCTTGCCTGTGGCTGCTTGCAGGTGTTGCTGGGGTGGGTGGGTGGGGGGGTATCTGCAGGTGGGGGACAGTTGTGTCTATGTGTGCCCACAGGGTGTGTGTGAGAGAGACACACACACACACACACCCCCGTAGGCAGAGCGCTGGGAGGGAGGCAGTGCAGGCTCCTCTCTCAGGGTGACTGGCTGCGGAGTGGCCCATGAGAGGAATGAGGGGGAGACCCCGCGGCCAGCCCCTCTGCGCCCCCTCCCCGCCGCCCCCTCCCCACGGCGCGCGGCAGCAGGAGCGGGGCGCGAGGCGGGCGTCAGTGTCAGTGCCAGGCAGGCTGGGCGCCCGCCGCCACCTCCCCCCCGCTCCTCCTCCTCCTCCTGCGGGACGCGCCAGGCCCCGGCGGCCGCGCGATCGATGGGGTCCGGCCGCCGCTGCTCCGCCCGGGCGGCGCTGCTGCCCCCGCTGCTGCTGCTGCTGCCGCTGCTGCTGCTGCGGGGACAGGTCCGCGCCGCCGGGCTGCTCCTGCCCGGTGAGTGACCCAGCCCAGTGCCCGGGTTCGTTCCGTGCGCGGCCGGGCCCCGCTAACGCAGCCCGGCTGCCCTGCGCCGCCCGGGGCGTCTGATGCTGACAGCAGACGGGTCCTGCTGCCTCCAGACCTGGACAGCGGCGCTCGCTCTTTGCCTCGCCCCCCGAAACCGGCTGCTGGCCCGGCCTGAGTCCGCAAACACTTGCGCGCCTGCTCAACTTTACCCCCCGGTGGGACATGGGGCGGGGGTGGAATGAGTGGGACTTAACAGGGGTGAGGGAAGTTAAGGCTCAGGCCCCTCGCTGCCAGTGCTCAGCACCTGCGAAGATCAGGGCACTGCTGGAGGGGTTTGTTTCTTAATATTGGCTTTGATCCACTACTTTAAGCCTGTGTGGAGTAGTCCCAGTGACTGCTCACATGTCGAAAGTGACACTTGGGTGCAGTGCGGTTGTAGTCCCGTGAGTCCCTGGATGCTGGAGAGACAAGGTGGGTGAAATACTCCCTTTCGTAGGACCAACTTCTGTTATTGTCCCTGGGCATTTAGTGCACTGGATTAGGTATACCAAATTGTGATGGCCGGGTGTAGGATCCATAGATCCTGAAAGGTGTGCTGGGGTGGGGGTGTTGGTTCAATAAAAGATATTATCTCCTCACCCACCTTGTCTCTCTAAAGTTACACTTGCTCTTTCAGTCCTTTGCTGCTATTATTTTTAGAAATGGGCTTGAATCGACCTCCAGCTCTAAAGCATCCTTGGAAGATGGGGAGAGTTCAGAAATGGGACTGAACTTCACAGTTATTATTTTTATCTGTAGTGGTTTCAATTGGGAAAAACATAGTTTTATTTTATTTTTAAAAAATCTCTCATTTCTGAACAGGGTGCTGGACAAATCCTAGATGAATACAGTATTTACATAGCACCACAGAGGTGGCTGGCACTTTTCAAACATATGAGATTATTAAATGAAAAATAATTTATCTGAATTAAAATGTGCAAACTTTGTGGACTGTTAGGTTGCTTTAGTTGGTTTATAAGATGGACAGTGGTAAATATTTCTGTGACTGAACTTTTATTATGATGGTGGTGATTATTTTAAAGTTTTGTTTCCCCACTAGGAATCCTTCAAATAGCAAAATTAATATCAAAGAAATAAAACAGATGTTTAGTGTTTTTGAAAAAATCTAGAAGTACAAGGTTGATGTATCACAGTCTAAACAATGTTATATTAAATGTGGAATAAACCTAATAATTCTTCATGCATCTTCCTCCTCCGCAGCAGTTTCACTGCCAAGTTTAAGACTGCAGCGTTTGCTCTTAGTTTTCTTCCCCAGAGCCTCTCTTTCCAGCTCAGACTACATTCAGTAGGAGCAGAAATCTCACCAATGTGTACAGTAACTTTAAATCAACTTTCATTCTGCAATATACACTAATACTGCTTTTACACTCCCATTCTTCATGTGCATTCTGGAGATCAAAGGAATTAATAATAATAATAATGTTAAAAAACCATAAAAACCTGAACCAACCACTATGGACAAGGCACAGTATCTGTTTGACATTTATGCATTTTAGTTTTAAGAGAAAAACACTCTTGAATGTGTTCTCTCTGTGACAGTGCTCTCCATAGACAGGTAAATCTACGAACATCCCAGTGTGTAGACAGATACATGGACAAGGAGAGTGGGAGTAGTTACTTTGAGATAATGCATGAACTTAATTTATACACATTTAAGGTTTGTTGACAACTGATCTCCTCCATCCCATACCATTTTTCTGTCTCAGTGCTGTACATCCATATCTAATTGAAGGTCTTCTGGTAATTCCTCTCACCTCCAGAACCTTCTTTGCTGACCACTCCCAAGACTTGAAAGCTTCCCTTATAATGGTTTTCCTTATCCTGTCCCAAGATCCCACCTTCTGCTAATCTCGCCACCCCAGCATTGGTCTTCCCCTCATTTCCTGATGATCTTGATCAGAGGTATTTGTAGGGCATCCATCACTATTATCTAGACCAAAGATTTGCAATCTCTGTTCAATGGGTCATTGAGGTTCAGCAGCGTATTTGATCATGGCGTGTTGAGCCGGTTGGTCATATGATGCTGGCCTGTTGTCTTGTTCCCTGCTGCTAAACTGCTTTAAAAGAAGCTAAAACCATATTAATATTCTTCCTCATAAGCAATTGCTCTAGTTATTACGGGATGTGAGGTGATATGTGGAAGGAGAAGGAGATCAGTGCGATTGACTCCTGGGACACCTTCTCTTCCATTCATAATCTCTCTGTTACAATGTGATCCACATTGGGGAGGAAGGAGAAGAAGGGGGAAAGCTTGGGTACTTATAATATAGCCACCAAATACTGTATTAAGACTCAAGGAGGACCTCCGCTTCTGCTGATTTGTCTGCAGTCTCAGATCCTTCCCGTCTATGACTTCCTTTCCTACAGAACTGCCTTTTCCACTGATCTCCTTCCCCTTGACCATCCATGGGAACTCATTCTGTTTGTGCTGATTTGCATCTTTTTCTGCTGCCCTAGAAACTCGTGTTCTGATGATGTCTTCCCCTCCCTGTCACTCTTCTTTGATGGCCATCTACAACTCCTCCTTCATATCCAGGAATTCCTCTTTTGCTGATCTTTCTTATTCCTCGCTCCCCCTGCACTGAAGTTTCCAGCTGGATGTTTTAGCTGTGTACACTTTGTGCTTCTTGAAAGGTGACTGCCTGCTGTGTGTTTCAGCAACATTGCTCACCAGATGTGACTTTCACTTTTTATTTAAAAAAGCTAATTTGGGAGCAATAAAAACACTTGAATAACCATCTGTTTAATGGTAAGTAAAAGTTTGGCGTGTCTGGGGTTGTGATTTTGAAACTCTTGACTGAGTGAGTGTTCATTTTTTGTGAGACCTTTTTGTTAGTTTAAAGAATGTCATGCTTCCTAAGAGTGAGGTCACAGGCTTGAAATGTGATTTTTTTCAATAACTCGTGGTTTGGGGGTCTATAGATTAATGCTGTCTGCATGTGTGTCTGATTCTTAGCTCCATACAGAGACACAGGGTCGCATTTTCTGCTGCTGTTAATACAGTACAGTATAACTCCATGGAGTTACACCGATTTACAGCACCTGAAGATCTTGCCCATAATGTTTAAATGCAGATACTGGTGCAAATGTATGCATATACACAATCACGCAAGCTTGTGCTAATACACACACATCCACACATACAACCATCATGCAAGCATGTCTCGTGTGGGTCTCTTTCTCGCACATGCATGTGCGTGTGCACATACATTCACATGACCATTCAGCAACCAACCAAACATTCTCATGTTGCACCTTCTGACATCTCTCATGAATCTGTTTGTTTGTTTTTTTTTAAACAGATGTGGATGAGTGTGCCCAAGGGACTGATGACTGTCATCCAGATGCTATTTGTCAAAACATCCCGAAGCTGTACAAGTGCACATGCAGACTGGGTTACAGTGGTGAAGGGAAAACGTGTGAAGGTAAATTGACTGCAGTAATACACACTGCTTCGGCCGTAGTGTGTGTGTGCCAGACACAATCCTATTGCCATTTGCTGGTTAACTCATAGGATTGCAAAAGGGATTCATGGGAACATTTGTGACAAGCTGTTGACTCCTCATGTCATATATGTTGCCCAGGAATCTGATATATTCCAAACTTAATTATATATTTGTGTGAGATTTTAAAAAACCACCATCTTAAAAAGACAACAAATGCAGCCACTACTTCTGTCCAGCTCCTTAGATTTACTTTAGCTATAGAGTTATGGGCAGTATCCTTTTGAAAAGCCCTGGCTTGGAAGAGGCGAGATCGTGCCTTATTTCTACTGTGAATTTGTCTAGCTTCAACTTCTAGCCGATGAATCTTGTTGTACCTTTGTCTGCTAGTGTGAAGAGCCCCCAATTTCAAAATTGCTGTTCTGCACATAGATACCTATGTACTGTGACCAAGTCACCCCTTAACCTTTTCTCCATTAAACTGAATAGACTGAGCTCCTTGAGTCTATCACTATAGACTCATATGGCATATTTTCCAATCCTTCAGTCCTTCTTGTGGCTCTTTTCTGAACCTTTTCTAATTTATTAACATCCTTCTGGACTTGTGGACACAAGAACTGGACACAGTATTCCAGTAGCAGTTCCAAACACAGAGGTAAGATAACCTTCCTACTTAGGGTGACCAGGTGTTCGGTTTTAAACTGGAACACCCGGTTGAAAAGGGATCCTGGTGGCTCCAGTCAGCACAGCTGACCAGGCTGTTGACTGTCCGATTGGGGCTGTCTCGCCACGGGGCTGGCAGGCTCCCTGCTAGCCTCCGCGCCGTGCGGCTCCTGGGAAGCAGCCGGCATGTTCCCCCTCTAGCTCCCACGTGTAGGGGCAGCCAGGGGGTTTCGCATGCTGTCTCCGCCCCAGGCACCGCCCCCGCAGCCCCCATTGGCTGGGAATCATGGCCAATGGAAGCTGCCGGTCAGCACCTGCGGATGGGGCAGTGCACAGAGCCGCCTGGCCATGTCTCTGTGTAGGAGCCAGAGGGGGGATATACTGGCTGCTTCTGGGAGTTGCTTGAGGTAAGCTCTCCCTGGAGCTCACACCCCTGATCCCCTCCCGGGCCGCAGCCCCCTGCCCCAGCCTTGATCTGCCTCCCACCCTCTGAACCCCTCAATCCCAGCCCGGAGCCCCCTCCCATACTCCAAACCCCTCATCCCTGGCCCCACCACAGAGCCCGCACCCCCAGCCCTCACACCCCCCCTGCACCCCAACCCCCTACCCCAGTCCAGAGCCCCCTCCCACATTCTGAATCTCTCAGACCCAGCCCAGAGCCCCCTCCTGCACCCCTCATCCCTGGCCCCACATCAGAGCCCACACCCCCAGACAGAGCCCTCACCTCCTCTGCATTCCAACCCCCTGCCCCAGCCTGGATTCCCCTCCCATACCCCAAACCCCTCATTTCTGGCCCCACTCCAGAACCCGCACCCTCAGCCCAGAGCCAGTACCTCCTCCCACACCCCAACCCTCTGCCTCAGCCCGGAGCCCCCTCTCATACTCCAAACCCGTCATCCCTGGCCCCACCCCAGAGCCTGCAGGCACACCCCCAGCTGGAGCTCTCCCTCCTTCCCACACCCCAACTTCATGAGCGAGTGAGTGATGGTGGGGTGAGCAAGCGACGGGGGGTGGGGGGAAATGGAGTGAGTGGGGGTGGGCCTCAGTGAACGGGCAGGGCATGGGAGGGGCCTCGGAGGAGGGGTGGGGCAGGGGATGCGGCAGGGGTGTTCAGTTTTGTGCGAGTTGAAAGTTGGCAACCCTATTCCTACTAGAGATTTTCCTGGTCATACATCCAAGGATTGAATTAACCCTTTTGACCATGGCATCACACTGGGAGTTTGTGTTCAGCTGATTAGCCACCATGACCCCTAAAATCCTTTTTTGGAGTTGCTGCTTCCCAAGATAGAGTCTCCCATTGTGTAAGCATGGTCTGCATTCTTTGTTCCTAGATGTATAAGTTCCACCCTGTAAGTTTCAAGGTGTTTACCATAAAAGCAGGCTGGCCATTGACAATACATGGGAACAAATATAGCATTGATTCATTTAAAAGAAGTATTAGTTTCTTGCAGTTAGGGCTAAAGGTTTGTGCCTCAGGCTGAGTTGAAGCTGGTTTCAGCAATGCATGTGTAAGTTTGAAACTGGGGCAAAATCATGCTTGTCTGAACAATATCACAGAGTTATTAAAGTTCTAGTGAGAAAACGGTTTTGGCCAAGTCTAGGCACAGTAGGGGCCTGATCCAGCTCTGCTTATGTCAGTATGACTCTTTCCATTTTCTTCTATGGTAGCTGGATTGGGTCCATAAAAAGCAGAAACTTTAGCACCTGCTGTATTTCTTTGCTTCTTCTGTTCTATTTATCATATTTCTAAAAAGGGAAACAGTAATAAGAAGCCTAGCTTCAAAGCAGGGAGTCACTTACATTACAGTCATGTGTATGAGGGCCTTAGAAACATAAGAACTGCCAAACTGGATGAAACCAGTGGTCCATCTAATCCAGTATCCTACTTCTGACAGTCGCCCCACCAACTGCTCCAGGGGAAGGGGAAAGAAACCTTGCAATAGACAGAGTTATTTTTTGAATCCTGCTTGGTCTTACTTATGTATTGTGGAAGGAGTTCCACAGGCCAATTGCATGTTATATGAAAATATATTTCTTTGTATTCATTTTGAATTTCATTGAGTATCCCCTTGGTCATTTGTTCTGAGACAGGGTGAATAGAAGTTCCCAGACTATCTTTTCTATCCTAATTGTTATTTTATATACCTTTTATCATGTCACCTTGTATTCATCTCCTCTTTAAGGCAAACACAACCCAACTTTTCAATTTCTCTTTATGTGTGGGTTTTTCTATATCCCTACTTATTCTTGTCATCTGGCTAGGAGCTCACTCTATTTCTTTTATAGCCTTTTTCAGATGGCATGTCCAGAACTGACCATAGTATTCCAGTATGCCATTAATTTAGAGAATGTCATTATAATAGTTTCTCTGTTATTATCGATCCTATTATCAGCCAGCAATATATTGGCAGCATAGCAATGATAACTAGGATGGATCACAAAATCTAAAAAAATTACAAGAAAAATTTCAACGTCATTTTCTGTTTCACACGTTTTCACCCTTTTTTTGTTTTCTGTTTTTGAAAAATTTAATCACTTTTTAATTAAAATATTTATCAAAATGTTATCAGAATGGTTAGTGTAATTTTGCATGTACCAAGAAACCTGGATTTTGATAAACAAAAAAAATCTCTGACCAAACTGATGGTTTTGCTTAAAATTTTAATTAAAAATGGTGCAAAAAATATTAACTTTTTCTCACTGTTTTGGGCTTCGCAGTGGGTGAAATCCTGTCTTCCTTGAAGGCAACTGCAAAACTCCCATTAACATCTGTGGAGCCAGGATTTTACATGGCAGTTTTTGGTTTTGGGAAGGAGGGGGGAGAAGAACACACCCACCCACCCTGTGTCCATGACAAATTCATCCCAAGGGGGCACATGTACCTACTGAGTTATTAAGGTATTTTTATAATGAGCAGCTTCTTTAAAACATAGTTAGGCAGTGAAACATTGGGGGCTAAGTCTTAATTCCTGTTGAAGTTCTTAGTGCCTCTCAGAAAGTACAGAATGTGTTTTAAGATTGGGCTTTTGGACCCTAAAATGAGAAAAGCCAACCTGGGCCCCTCAGATGACACAAGGGTGGCAGAGTGCACTTGCTATAGCTAAGGCCAAATTTTTCACCTACAATTAGTCACCTATATCTATATTTGAGCATGTACTAATAAGTGTCCTGATTCCCAAAGGCTTCAGTGAGCACTGTAGATGGTGAGTGCCTTGGAAAACCTGGCTACAGTAGATTTAGGTATGTAAATGTGAATTTAGGGAGCCTTTGTTAGGGACCCATGTTTGAAAAATTTCACCTTAATGTTTTGGGGTAACTGCTACCATAGATGAAGCTCTAGTGGCTAGAGCTCAGGAGACCTGGGTTCTGTTCTTGGATTTGCCACTAACTTACTGTATGACCTTGGGCCGTTATAGTTATAGTGGTACAACCCCTCAGTGTAAATACAATTATATCAGCATAAAGGTGCTTTATACTGTTATGGCTATTGCCTTACAGGGGTTGTACAGGTATAACTGTTATGGTAAAAAACCCAAAACAGACTAACACAAAAAAAAAGAACTCAAATCCCAGCCCTCACTGTAATAGGTGCACTGGTAAAAAAAACTGTATAAAGACCAGACCTAAATCATTTAGGTGCATGAGTGTTGTGGTCCAAAGTCACTACATTGTTTTTGAAAATCTCACCCTTAGAAATCCCTAGGTGAAAATAACTGTGTAAGCTCTCATAGTATTATTAATAGTGTAACAAGCATCATAGGATGTCTGGGAAAAGCAGAGATTGGTCCAAACCAAAAACCTGGATCCACCCCCCCAAACTTTCATAATGGCAGAGGATTTAGGAATTGAAGCCTGGATCTGAATTTAGCACCAACTCTTTCTCTCTATTTTGGGTCAAACCAGAACCCTAGGATTAAACATACTGAACATTAAGGGATTCAAAATCTGTATCTGGATGTTGTGGCTTTGACCCATCTTTAGTCTAAAAGCTGTATTTGAAACTTTTGTCTGACTGTAAAAGGCTTTGGGTATTGTCCCTATCTCTTTCCCTCAGTGCCCTAACCATGCAGGTGAAATTCTGCTCTGTGCAAACAGATGGGCAGCAGAAGATGTAGGTACCACCTCAGAGTATCAGTGGGATTTTGAAGATGTGCACAGGCAAATTTCATCGTATGAGCTGAGTCCCAGATGCACCAATGGTGTTAGGAGTTTTGCTGTTGATTGAAATGGGGAAAAGATCATTCGTTGGTTTGTTTGTGTCTTTTAAATCAAAGCTTCTAGTGTGTGATTAGTTTATTTTGCTTAAGGAGTATTATGCTATAGATTGTTTTCTAGTACAAACATGAGCAAGATGAAGTCCTACATATTCAGTTTCTTTATTAGGAAACAAACAAAGTGTTGGTCATTTATCATTTCATTTGAAGTATCAAAAAAAAAAAAGGTGATTTAGGGCCAATGTTTAGATTGGGTGTTGACAGTTTTTAGAAAATATGTCAGATAGAATCGTATGAAAATGTTTTTTAAATTAAAGCTGTTTATTTGGTTTAAACATTCCCTTGCAGTATTTGCAACCTAAGCATTGCAGCTTTATGCTAGTGCTTGAGAATCAGAAGCTAAATTGACTCGTGCGTTTTAATAATCAAAACCGAGTCAAATGCAAAGTGAACAGACAACTTGAAATGGTAAATTAGATAGTTAAAATTCTTTCCATTTTAATAATGAGAGTATTGTGATGAATGCAGGTAAGGAAATTTATCATTTTTTAAAAATATGCAGTTTGATTCTCCCTCAAATTGATTCTATGTCAGTGTGACTTCAATGGATTTAATCCTGATTTACATCAGCATAAAATAGAGGAGAATCAGATCCATGATTTTTAATCTAACATCTTTTTTAATAAGCAGCTTTAGAAAGCTTAAAACTATACTGTAACACTGGTTGGGAATCCTAATGCATCTTGTCATTTTTCAGAAACATTGAACAAATAATGTGTTAAGTATAGTTCATTTGCAAAACAATGATGATTTAAGAGAGCAATTACTGTTCATATTTATACAATCATGTCAGGACCTGTCTATGCCAAACCAAGAAGCATTAATCAGATTGACTTTTGCTTTATCCCTCAGACATTGATGAATGTGATAATGACTTCAATGGAGGCTGTGTACATGAATGTTTCAACATTCCAGGCAATTATCGCTGCACTTGTTATGATGGCTTCATGTTGGCTCACGATGGCCATAATTGTCTCGGTAAGGAACATGCTTGCTAACATTGCAAATATTGATGCTAATATATCCCTTTTTAATTTTGTGAAAGTAAAAAACCTGTGATTCCTGGATGCTGTGTTAGATAAGATGTCTTAAACAAGAATGATACATATTAGACACAGGAATTCCAGGATTTGACATTTCAGTCTCTGTGTGACTGCTCTGTTGCTCAGTTTCCCCATCTGTAAAATGGGGGATAATACTGACACACTTTTTGTAACCGCTTTGAGTTCTTTGGATTAAAAATTGAAAAGTATCCTTCATTATTCTTTTAACATGTTTCTTTAGGGAAACTTTAATAAATTGATCTGTTTAATACTAAGAACATTTTCTATTTTTTGGAAGTGTTAATTTAGGGTCCATGCCCAGCCCTGTGTTGGGGTTGGGAGAAAGGAATCCTTTCTCCAGGTAATGGAGGAGCTATGCCTCACCCTCCCATTTATGTATCTTATATGGGCCCCATTTCTGTACTATCTGAGCACCTCACAATCTCTAATGTATTTGTCCTCACAATACCCATATGAGGTAGGGGAGTCCGATTGGCTCCATCTTACCGTTGGGGAACCAAAGTACAGGAAAGGTAAGTGACTTGTTCAAGGTTATCTGGGAAGTCTGTGGTGAAGCAGGGAATTAAACCCAATTTTTCCTGAATCCCAACCATTGCATCACCCTTCTGCTCTGTGGGTTTGGCGGTAACTGTGGCTCCTGCTTGCTGCTACGTGGTGGGCCATGATTGGTGGAACCGTGTAGTGGGTCTCCCTTCACACAAATGTGTGGACCTCTGTGCACCCCCTACAAATACTGCTCATCACTGCCTGAGCAGTGGGGCCATCACTGGGTAAGTTACCTCAGGAGATTTCCACTCCTGTTGGGGAAGGGACTTGCCCCCATTGCAGAATTTGAAGACTGTTGTGAGCCTTGCAAGGGTGATGAGATATTTCAGATTACCACGCAGTGTTTTAGTAATGGGACTAGGCCTCTATTAAATATTTAGGGCAAGATCCTCACCTGGTGTAATTTGGCATAGCTGCTTTGTCTTCGTTGGAACTACATCAGTTTACATCAGCTAAGGGTCTGGCCCGTAGACAAAGTCATGTCTGTTGGTGTGTAAATGGGAGAGGATGGGGAAGGCACTAAGTCCCAAGGGCTGCACTACCAAACCCTTGCATATGCCAAAGCTGGGTAGCCATATAGTCTGGGCAGAAGCATCTGAACGATTTATTGATGCTTTTTAATTTTAGGAAGAGTGTCTTATCCTCTCTCACACTTATTTAAACACTCAAGTAGAGTTCCATGAGGTTCACATTAAGGATACTCAACTGTGTGAGCACCTGACCTCTTTAATAAGGCAATAAAGGGGCATATTCTCTCTCCATACAAAGAACTCCTCTAGCACATGAATACATCTGGTCATATTCTGATCTTAGTAATTTCACTGGAGATACCTTGAATGTACACAGCTATAACTGAGGACAGAAACTGGCCCACTGTTGTGTTAATATAGGGTTTCTCATTATTGCTTGGCTGGTTGTTTTGAAAAGAACAACATTATTGATGCAATGGTTCGGAGGGCGGGGAGCATATAAAGGATAATATGGACTTTAAAACAATGAAGTTCAAATCACAGACCTCCTAATTTTGAGTGTTCCTTTGAAGATCTGATTTAAAATTAAAATAGATATTTTGACATGCAGCAAATTTGGCTTCATTTTCTGTTAAACTGTTTACTTACTTAGTTCATGCCACTTTTTTGTTAACTAAGCCGCATCTGTATTCCTGAAGACATGATATGTGTGGCTGGATTTTAGCTGAACAGACAATTACTTTTTGGAGAGAGAAGACAATATTCCATTATTTTGTCATGATCCACAAAGCAGAAACATTTTCTGGAGTTTCAAATCCACAGTACTGGAGAGTCTTGGTGGTTGTTTCAATACTGATTCCTTAGATTCAGATCACTGTCGAACTACTAAAATTAACTGTTTCTATTAAGACTGAGACATCTAGACCTCTTGGAACATAATTTTTATCTTCATTCTTTTCTATGATCATGTTGCGGTGCTAAATCCATCTCGGTTTAGGTACTCAGGTTGGCCCAGTGGTTTCAAGGGAACTTAAATCTATCACAGTGTTTGATTTCACTTGTTGGTAAGAACACAATGGCTTCTTCCTGTTTTTAGGAACTATTTTATGCAAAAAATGTTAAATACTCATTTAAAAAATCTTAGCCCTAGTACTGTAGCAGTGAGCAGAGTGGGGAGAACATGATGCACCAAATGCGGTTACATAGGAGCAAATGAGAGCAGAATTTTGCCATGACACTTTTATGGCCTGTTTTCCTGGGTGTCGAGCATCCATAACTCCCACTGAAATCAATGAGAGCTGTTGGTGCCCAGTCCTTCTGAAAATCAGACCTGTAAGGTTTATACTATAGCAAGAGGCTACAGAAAGCTTAAATCAGTGATGAGTAAAATTCAAAAGGCTTGGAGGTTGAGATGAACACTTCAATGTTCAGGGACTTAGCTGGAGCTTTTCTACTCTTTGTATCTCTTGGTTCTGCCAAATTAGATGTATATCTGCAAGAACAGACTTTCTCCTGAGGTTCCCCATACTTCCTGCCTCTGGTGAGGCCATAAATGTTACAAGATCAGCATTCCTTAAACTATTTCGGTAACTTTTGCTTCTGTCCCTGGCTACAACCCGGAAATACAGAAGCAGCCACAAAATAAGAGACAATGAGGTGAAATGAGGAGGTGGAGGATAATTAATCAGACATTCTTAAACTTCAGAAAAGACCTAGCATTGGCTTGTAGTTTGGGTGAAGGTTCCGTGTGATGATGCAAATTGTGTCCAAATTGGGTTACCTGTCTCTCGCTTGAACCTGAGCCTGAGGTTTTTAATAATTTTCTCTTCCTCTATCTCTGTCTCAGAATGAAAATCTTCTTTAAATGCCCTGATCTATAGACCCACTGAGGCTTTGGTCAAACATCTATTTTTAATCTATACTAGTTGCACACTTTGAGATCAACCTCCGGGCACTGATTTATAGCAGTGACAGTAAATGCAGCTGTGCAGATACAAATCCAGTCTCTTTATTTTTCAGATACGGATGAATGCATGTTCAACAACGGTGGTTGCCAGCACCTTTGTGTCAATACCGTGGGGAGCTATGAGTGTCGTTGTAAGGCAGGGTTCTTCCTGAGTGACAACCAGCACACATGCATTCACCATTCCGAAGGTACTGGTTCTTTCCTTCCAAACAGTGAGCAGAAACTTCTTATGGGAGCACATAGCAGACTCTTAAGCATTTTCACAAACATTTAGAGTTCTCTTCAACAAGAGAAGAGGTTCATTGTTTGCCTGCCCCAGAGGGTATGTCTGCACTGCAACAAGACACCTGTGGCTGGCCCTGGTCAGATGATGGGCTCATGGTGGTTGGACTGTGGGGCTATAAAATTGCAGTGTACATGTTGGGCTGGAGACTGGGTTCTGGTCCCTCCCACCTTGCGGGAATTCTTCAGTCAACGTAGTTATTGCCTCTTGGAGAGGTGGATTACCTACACCAATGGGAGAACTGCTCCTGTCAGCATAAGTAGTGTCTACACTGAAGTGCTACAGTGACACGGCTGTGCTGCTGTAGCATTTTAAGTGTAGACTTACCCAGAATACTCTTGACTTCAGGGGGGCTCTGCAGACAGCCCTCATGCTATCCATTGTAGAATCAGAGCCTGGAACGCTGTCAAATGAGATGACTTTGCCATGGGAGAGAGAGAGTCCCTTTTCCTTTGTATTTCCTCACCAAGATGAATGGTTCCTTCCCCCCTCTGAACTCTAGGGTACAGATGTGGGACCTGCATGAAAACCCCCCTAAGCTTATTTTACCCGCTTAGGTTAAAACTTCCCCAAGGAAGTTATTTTATCTTTTGCCCCTGGACTTTATAGCTGCCACCACCAAGCGGCTAATAAATATATAAAAGGGAAAGAGCCCGCTTGGAAACGTCTTTCCCCCCAAAATCCTCCCAAACCCTACACCCCCTTTCCTGGGGAAGGCTTGATAAAAATCCTCACCAATTTGCATAGGTGAATACAGACCCAAACCCTTGGATCTTAAGAACAATGAAAAAGCAATCAGGTTCTTAAAAGAAGAATTTTAATTGAAGAAAAAGTAAAAGAATCACCTCTGTAAAATCAGGATGGTAAATACCTTACAGGGTAATCACATTCAAATTTGGATACTGTCTGACGGATCGAAAGGCAAAATCAGTTGTTTTAACGCATGTCTGTACCTGATTCCTGGTGGAGAGCTCTTCCCTCTTTCTCTGTCTCTTCTTTAGTAAGTCTTGAGAAGAATTCTGCCTTCCCCATTTGTCCTGTTCCAGCAGGAGTAACAACTTCTTTCCCCTCATTCTTCATTGTATCTTTTCCATTTCCTCCCCAAATTCTCTTCCAGGATCCATTGTCTTGCTGCTCTTGTTCTCCTCCGTTTTGCTGTCTCTTTCCCCTTCACCTGCTTCCTCATTTTTGGTTGACTGATTCCCCATATTCCATGACACTAAAGCTGGTCAAACATTTGTTGTCAAAACATTTATGTTTGCCAAAAAAGGGTGGTTTTGACCAAAAAGTAATTTTTTTCTGAAAATTTTAATTTTGGTCGACAATTTCTGCTTTTTCATCGAAAAACTGGAAGTGAAAAACCAATACCTTTTCAGTAGAAATTTTCTTTTCAAGTCAAATTTTTCACTTTTGTGAAAACCAATAATTTTTTTTTGCCAAAAACCTCATATTTTTACCTAAAATGCTTTGAGAATACCAACATTTTTTCAGATTTCAGTTTTTCATTGAAAACCCCAAAAATTTTAAACTGCCTCTCCATGGTTACCTATTTTCCATCTCCCCCTTCTTCTCTTTTTCTTCTACCCCATGATGGAGCCTCACCTCTCTCTTCTTCTGTACATGTAATCTCTTCTGTGCCCATACTTCACTTTATCCCTGTCCCGTATTTCTCTGACCCTCCTCCCATTTCTCTTTCTCTTTCTTCCTCCCCTGACATTTGTACCCACCTCCCTTAGCCTACTTCTATAATAGGGAAAAACAGTCATGTATTTAGGGCACAGGATTCAGATACAGGAGATCTGAGTTCATTTTCCTGCTTTGCCACAGATTTCCTGTGTAGTTTTGAGGAAGCACTCAATCTCCCTGTACTTCAGTTTGCCATCTGTAAGAGCACTTCCCTACCTCCTAGGGGTGTTCTGAGGATAAATCTGTTGATGTTTGTGGACTCTCTGATTCTGCGGTGATGTGGTTCGTATAAGCAGCTTAACAGAGTAAGGAGGTTGTGGAGGTGGGCAGGAGTCCTGGCCTGTGGATAGAATGAGAAGGCAACTGAGTGGCTATTCTGTTGCTCCAGCTGATTTGCATGTTGAGGTTGACTTGGATTATTAGCTTCCTGGAATCCATCCTTCCTCATCTGCTGTGCTCCACATTGTCTGGCTCAGGTCTGTGAGCTGGAACACTGCAGGAGTTTTTAGAGGCAATAGTCAGGTGTGATAGTTATCTACTGTAGTGGGGTGGATCAAGATCAGTGTGGTGCTCCAGATGGTTCTCTGGCTCTGTTTAAGCCTTGCGTAGGTCAGCTGGGCTCATAACCTCCCATTGAGTTGTGCACAATCATAAGTTTTCCTTGACTACATGCCCTGGATTTATTCCTCTTCAGCTGTAAGCGACAGAACAAATGCTTTGTGAGGACATTGCATCAGTAATAGCGATAAATCACTTGCCTACCTATGGCTTTTCTCTTTGTTGTTTAATTTGCTTCATAATACCTGTTAGGGGGCTTATTCCTTCACCCACTTCCTTCCCTGGTCCTTCTCGCATGAACAGAGAGCAACAATACCCAAAGTCCAAAGGTGCAAACAATTCGATGTTTATTGGGGTGAACTTCCAGCAAGCATGATTCCAGTTTCCTTCCTTAGTGTCCCCCTGCCCAACTCTGACACCACAGAGCCTTACACCTGTGTCCCTGTTCCCATTCCTGCCCTTAGCCAAACATGATTCCAATTTCCCTACTCCCATTCTCTGTTCCCATTTCCCCCTTTAGCAAAACATGATTCCAATTTCCCCACCCCCATTCCCTGTTCCCATTTCCCCCACACCCACACACCCACCCACTCACTTCCTGATTGACTGCAGACTATATAGTAAAACTTGAGTTCTGCTTAGCTATGCCTTAACCAATCATTTTCCTGAACTTTAACTTACCAATCCTAACATATTGTAACATGATTATGTAACCAATTATATCCCACCACCTTAATTAGTTTACACCCAGCAAAATTAATTATACAGCAGATAGAAACAATCACAGAACCAGACAGAGATTATACAGACAAACAATAGCAAAGTGGGAACTATAATGACAAAACAATACAGAAGTGAGGATTTCACATCCCAGCTATTGATAAGCGAGTTCTTGCCAGACAGGATGCTATCAAACTAAGTTTCCTTTTACGTTTTCTAGGCACTTCCCTTTCTCTGGAGGTGATAGGCACTATCAGGACAGAATTGTATTCCTAACAGCCCAATAGCACCTTATTTCAATGTGACTAGTTTTGGAATGTGAGGATGTGACCGATCGCTTCCCAGCTTATGGCTGCCTCTGTTGCTGAGCCAAAGGCCTTAGCCTAAGAACAGGGCCTCAGACTGTCACAGTAAGAGAAGGACCTTACACTGGCAGACAGTGATTTTGATTCTTTCTTTTATACCTCTAACTAGCCAAGTGATAAGAATACACCTAAATTCTTAAAGTACAGGCCTTTGCAGACAGGCCTGAATATCTATATCCTAACATTAGCGAGTTAGCAGATTCCAGGGGATGCCATGCACATGCAGTTTTTACCATAGAAATAAGTGTTGTGACCATGATGTATCCTCTTATTATCATTTCTAGTGATAATCCGTCTCCACTTAGGAATCCATCACAGTCCATCGCAGTATGTCACACAAGCCACAGTTATTTACTTCTTTTGGGCCAGAATCAGTGGGCATGAATACGAGCAGCAGGATTTGGCACATTAGGGTTAGATTTAAAGCCATGCCACCTGAAGGCTAGTGCACAGAGGCACCGCATCAGCAGCAACTCCTGGAGACATTTTACCTGTGGAGACCTAGGTAGCCAGAATGTCTCTGGGAGTGGGAAATGCTGCTCCCTTTAACAGGGTAAAGCATGCACTCTACACAGGACCAGTCCCTTTCTCCAGTTTGTTGGAAGGGATGCAGCACTCCAGGGATGTCTAGCTCTGCTAATGGTGCTAGCATTCCCCTGGCTTGTGCTCAAGCAGGGCAGCACCGAGATTCTGGTCGCTCTTTGTAAAGGGACATCCTTTCCCCATACCTCCTTGTAAGCCTGCACAAGACTGTCCAGAATCTGAGCCTGAGTGTTGACAACAGAATGGCAATTATGGTGATGAGTATGACCCAGCCTTGATACAGCACCTTCCCGCAGCACTTAGCAGGGCTTGCTAACTGGGTGTACATCTGGCTGGACAAATACCATTCTGACTTATTCCCTATACAGTTCCACTGATATGACTGCATAAGAATTGAATCACTTTGCTCATTCTCATATCAGGTACAGATACATTGACATTTTTATATATATATATATATTATGTAATATAAAATGTTCATTGGAGCTGATTTTTAAACAGGCCTGTGAAATAATGTGACTGATTTATAGTAAATAAAATGTTAAAACATTTGTATGCACTTCTCCATAAAATATCCTCTTTTTGGTCAACTAGATTTTGTTTTTATGGTCGTGGAAAGCACATTTAACTAGTCAGATCCTGGGTATTTTATTATTAAAATGTAGTTCATTTTGTAAGGTCCATTTTAACTTTTGGTGGAGAAGTGACTGAATTCCACATGCACAGAACTGAGCAATTACCAATTCAGCATTTAAACTATTTGTTCGAGTTCAGTGAACTTTACCAAAGTACCTGGTTTAACAGTTTCTTCTTCAGGAGATGAATGCACACAAAGAAATTACTTTGCTAACAGAAACTAATCCGTTAATTCTCTTAATGCTTTCTTAACACCTCTTAGCTTACAGACAGATCATATTGCATGTTTAAACTTAAAAATATCACAAAAACACTAGAGTTAATAAGGCTAATTTGTGATCTTATGTGCTGCACAGATCCTTGATTGACACCATAATAGTGGATGTTGGCTTTCATGTGGGGATCTTTGGGCTCTTTTGTATATTCTGTCAGATTTGAGGCATCATTGTCTTGTTAGGCTTCTACAGAGTGGGAAAGGAAAGGAAAGGGAAAAGGGGAAAGGCATCCCACTGTGGGAAAGGAATCAAAAAGCCAATAGAGCAGAATAATCTAAGCAATGTAGCATCCATTCCTTTGTTACTTAAAGCTTTCTTAATAGAGGAAGAATATTGTAGCCTAAAATTGGGATGTCAAAAATATAATATGCAAAGTAACTGCCTGATTAAAATGTAACTGAATGTTTATGAAAGGTTGACCCCAGCTCCCACTACAAAATTTTTTTCCTCATTTAATAATATTCCTTCAAAGAGAGGATATTTTGAAAATGCATAGGTTAAGGAAACCTTTACCTATATTTTTTACACAATGAGTCTTGTCTCCGATTTTTTTTTTTTTTATTCAGGGCCGGATCCTGCTTCCACTGAAGTTAATGGGAGTTATTTCAGTTGGCGCAGGATTGGGCCCTCAATAAGATTAGCCAGCAAGCCTAAATAAACTGACCAGAGTCCTCTTGAAGTGGTTATATTATCTAAAAAGAAAAAGCAGTCAGTCTTTCTCTGCTGCTTCCTGAATTTTAGCAATACAAGAGGATTCAGTAAGGATCTAGAGTATTCTGCTCTGTACTACTAAGCCATATGGGAGAGTTAATAGTTTAAACCCCAACATTTCTGTAATATGGAAATTTGTGTTTTCTTTTGCAGTCACATTCCAGCCAAAAGTTGTGCTGTTGCAAGGGTTGTGTGTGTGTGTGTGTTTTGTATATATTGTAACATGCTAGAACTTTTTGCAGTGTTACGCTATTTCTGTGCAGTGTGACACTCTGATGGATTAGGCTGGAGGCCCATAGTGATGTGTGGACATTTTGCAAGTCATGCCTAAAGCTCTGTCAATGAGCTTCAGCACTGATATCTAGGATTGCTATTACAACAGGCAGCAGCTGCTTGAGAACTACTTCACCATAACAGGTTTCAGAGCAGCAGCCGTGTTAGTCTGTATCCGCAAAAAGAACAGCAAAAAGGACTTGTGACACCTTAGAGACCAACAAATTTATTTGAGCATAAGCTTTCGTGAGCTACAGCTCACTTCATCGGATGCATTCAGTGGAAAATACAGTGGGGAGATTTATACAGGGGACAGGTTTTATACAGGAGATTTATACAGGTTTTTATGAGGTACACTGAAGAGAAGAAAAAGTCAACTAATGTCACATTACTCTATTCATTTGGATCCAGACTGCACTTGCTTGTATTACATTCTATTCAGCAAGTGAGAGACATAGCACAGAGGTGCAGTTGTATATAAAACATCATGATGACTCTCCAGAGGTGTTGTTAAAATGTACGGGTTGGAATTAGAAAGAATCCAGTAGATATCAGAAAAGGTTAAGATGCTCCCAAAACAGCAAATTCTTTGCTGCCCATGGGTACGGTATGTGTGACTGCTGGGTCCGCTGATAACCACCAAAGAAAATGTGGCTCTGTGACTCTATGGATCAAGGCCAGTAATTTGAAAAGATGTGAGAAGAAGCATTTGAATTTTGTATGTCTCTGAATAAATGAGGACATTCCCTTGCCTCACAACAGCTCATTTTGCTATTTTATGGGGTGACTAAAGGGGAAATGACAGCCTTAGTGCCTGGTCCTGCAAGGTACTGATTATCTCTCAATTCCTATTAAAATATGTGGGAGGAAGAGGAGGAGTTATTATTACTAATAAATATTTATATTATGGTAGCACCCAAAGGCCTCAATGAAGGTTGGGGGTCTCATTGTACTGGGTGCTGTACAAACACAGAGATGGAAGATCCCTGCCCCGGAGACCTTAAGACACAAACAGACAATGGATTAGGAGCAGGGAAATCACCTTGCAGGCCATTTGCTTAGCCTTTAGCAGTATCAGGTTCTTTTTATTTCTTGTATATCAGCTGATACTTTTTTCCTTTTGTTCAGTTACAGGAAATTATTTCAAGAGGTACAAGTTGTCTGCTGTTTACTTACAGTTGGGCTAATGTTTGTATTTGAACTGTTACCTGCATCTGAAGACACTGAGGATACTGATGATCTGTGATATTTGTACTGTTTTGCAGATGGCATGAGCTGCATGAATAAAGACCATGGCTGTGCCCATATCTGCAGAGAAGCACCGAAAGGAGGAGTGGCATGTGAATGCAGACCTGGATTTGAACTGGCCAGGAACCAGAGGGACTGCATTTGTATGCAACAAATTCATACTGATCCTTAAAGGGAACAAATAGAATTCTATTATTTCCGCAGTTGATCACTAATTTTGGCAGTTGTATCTATGGATGTGCTAGGATGATACAATATTTAGACTGTATGTTTTTGATGAAGTGAAATATCATATTAAAACAGTGGGTTTTCAGAATGTCATTGTACAAATCCATCAATTAGTACTGAAAGCTCTAGTTTGGGAGTCATGTTAACATTCACACTTGAGAAGGGTAAATTCAGCCCTGTGCAGTGATCTGAAATTTGAGGCTCCACTGTATGTTTTCTTTCCAGTGACATGCAATCATGGGAATGGTGGGTGTCAGCATACATGTGAGGATGCCGATGATGGGCCCATTTGTGGATGTCACCCAAAGTACGCAGTGCACTCAGATGGGAAAACCTGCCTTGGTCAGTAAGCAGTGGATGAATTCTTTTCTGTTGATGACTCACATGTAAATGAGTATCAAAATGTTACCATTTCTGCAGAGTAATATGTTCCAGTTGTATTGCTGAAAAATTGCATAGAGGCCAAAACGACAAGATCTTTGAAAGCATAGGCCAGATCTATGGGTCTGGCCAACCCGTGCTTGACACAAGACTTGGGTGTGAAGGAAAAGTGGTTCTAGGTCACATTTCTGCTCCCCCCGACTCTGAATTTGGATCCAGTTTGGCCCCTGGCATAACTTAGAGAAACTTTAGGGCTGCTCTAAGTGATGCCTGCAGGAAATCCCTTGTGGAGCATTCTGCTATCTGGGGAGCACTTGAGCATAGGAAAGGCCAGAAGAAGGTGGTGTAGAGCTGATTGTGCTGGCTTTACATCCCATGGAGGTTACCCTATGTTAATGGACTCTCCACCTTACAGGCTGCTTTCTGATTGCATGAGAAGCACAGAAGAACTGGCCCAGAATGTTAAAGAAAAAAAGAACTTCTGTTTTTAAGTATATTTTGTTCTGGTACTTGTGAAGCATCACACATGCTATTAATCAGGGGACAATTCCTTTCCATTTTCTTAAGTTTTCATAGATTCGTAGAGTCCAAAAGGGACCTCTAGGATCATCTAATTGGACTTCCTGTATAACCCAAGAACTTCACCAAGCAATTCCTGCATCAAACCTATAACATCCGATTGAACTAAAGCATATCTGTTAGAAAGGCATCCATTCTTATGTAAAGAAATGCTTTGGTGGATGAACACAAATGCTTTGATGACCGGTCTCTGACCATTGATTAAAAACAAAAACCCAGCCACAGTTAGTCATCTCTTTCATTAGCCAGTGGGTGATCAGGATGGCAGGACACTGGTATGTAGCATCTGATCTCTGATTAACCCTTTTGTTGTTCTGTTCACGACAGCTACTATGTTTTAAGATTTCTGAGGTGAACACATGGGTCTTTGAAAAGCAAATGAAAACAAAACAAGAAAAAGAGCTATGAGGTTTTTAATTAGGGAGTTTTAATAGGTTTTTTTTGTTTTTAAGTGTTTATTTCTGACTGTTTCTGCTTATGATATATGATTCAACTAATTGTAGAGCTTAGCTTTGTTTTAGAATTGGATTTCAAAAGGAATGTCGTACCAAGATACGGCCAAGATAGTTGGCCACTGCATTAGGTACCAACCGTCGCACTACCACTCACTGATTTTTTACCCACCATGTACTTGCATTACAGAAAGAGAGGAGGCTGTAGCTGAGATCTCTGAGAGCAATGCCACAGCAGGAGCAGATGTGGATAAGCGAGTAAAGCGGCGGCTGATCATGGGTAAAAGTGCCCATCTTGTTTTGCTGTAGGGTTTCTTAACTAGTCTTACATGGTGAACCCTTACTGTATTGGGTAGCTGTCATTGAACATAGCTATTGTGACTATGGGCTGAAGTCTGCCCTTGGAGAGACATGCACTACCCATTGAACTCAATGGATGCTCGCTCACCTGTAAGGAAAGGCTATGTCCCTATAGTATATAAGTAACCCTGTATAGTATTTGAGATGTATAGCAGTATGAGCTGAACCAGAGCCAAGAAACCTGCTCTCTACCTATGCTGTCACTACTGAGTTCCCCAGTCTATGACTATTCTGCTATTCAGAGCTTGAATATAAAACTCACCAAACTCCTAGTCAGATGATTTCTTTTAGAGTCAGATTAAATGCAAAACCTTTAAACTCTTTGGTACTGGCCACTTTGATTGGCACAGCGGGATTTAAGGGACTGGCCCAAAGTCCCACTGAAACTTTGGAAACTGACCCTGAGTTTCGTGAGTCCTAGTCCAGTGCTTCAACGAGACTATCCTTCCTACCTCTGAGACATGCACTGTGAACACCCAACTCCTGGTGGAAAGCAGGGTTCTAGTCTCTTTAGATGTTTCCCAGAATGTTAACCACTTTCATATAATTCTTCTTCTTCTCTACTCGGGGTTCCTGACCTTACAGCTCTAGCTAAGTTAGGGGACCCAGTCACCATAGAGATAAATTGTAGTGTGGACGGGACCTAGCTCTATCTTTGTATATGGGCTAAAGTTTGCGACTGTCCAAGGTTTTAATTCAGCAATGGGAGCATAGTTAGATTCCATCTATATTACAGTCTTTAACCATGTTGTAAGTAGGTCAATGGACCTCCAGTATTTTAACTGGTTCCCGGAGGTAGATAGTTACAACAGTATAAATCTGGTGTATGGAAGACGAGAATCAGGCGCAGTATCCTCTAAACTTGTTTTGTCCCTTTAACAATAAGATGCACTATTTTTCCCCGTGTGTGTCTCTTTGTACTGAAGGGTTAAATGGACTGTAAGGACAGGTTTGTTTGGAGTTGGAGTTCACCCCGATTTTGTAGCTGATAGGGAGTTGGGGGGGGGCAGCAAATTCCCACAGTACAACAAGAAATTTCCAATGCTTCACTTTTTTTCCTCTCCTAGGGAAGTGCCACACATCGTCCCTGTCCTGAAATGTTTCAGTACGAACTAAATTTAGTTGTAGTCTGTTTAATGCAGAGGTGTATCCAGGGGACTATGGAACAAGTCCCTGTGATCTCAGTGCGGTTCCGAGTGAACAGATATCTGGGTCACAAAAGCATCTCCACAGCTGGCACTGATCATTTACTATTCCTGCTGGCAGTCTCCTCAAAGTAGTAGAGGCAGAGGTGAAAGCTTTCAAAAATCGGAGACTAAAGTTAGGCTCCGAAATCCATATTTAGGCACCTAAATAAGCAGCCTGATTTTTAAAAGTATTGCGCTCCCAACAGTCCGGTTAAGATCAGTGGGAGATGAGAGAAGTTCATTCCCCACACCCATGCTGTGGAGCTGGCTAGCAGTGGAGAAGGGCGGTCTCCTCTGTTCTGTGCTAAGGAGCTTATTATTATTATTTATATTACCGGAACACCTAGGAGCGAACCCCATTGTGATGTGTGTGTTACAAATCCAGAACAAAAAGATGTTCCCTGCCCCAAAGAAATTACAATGTAAGTGTCAGACAAGAGGCAACAGATAGCTAGAGACAAATCAATGGTGGAATACAAGGAAACAATGAGATAAGATGGTAAGTATGATTAGCAATGGTCTGAGCACAACTGTTGTCATGTGGGGTATTTTTTGTTTTTGTCTGTCGGCATCACGGCAAAGGAGAGTTTTGAGGAGGGTTTTGAAGGTTGATGATGAGGTAGCTTTGTAGATGTTTATGGGGAGTTCCTCCCAACTGTCCAGGGCAGAATGAGAGAAAGCACAAAGGTGCTTGTCTGAAAATTCAAGTGGGCGATGGAGATAGGAGTCAACTTTTCGATGCCGAATGAGAGATGAGGGGTAGGGTGGGGACAGGCTGTGACGGGCCTTGGAAGTGAAGACAAACAGTTTATGTTTGATAGAATAGAGATGGGGGAGCCAATGGAAGAATGCAGACAAGGGGGATGACATGGGAAAAGCAATGAGCTAGGAAGATTCTTTGCAGCAGCATTTTGAATGGATGCAAGCAGGGCAAGATTGCATTTGTCAGGGTCAGAGGGAAGGATGTTGCAGTAATTGAGACATGAGATAATGAGAGCTTGGATGAGAATTTTAGCTATGTGAATGGATAGGAAAGACCATATCTTAGAGATGTTCTGCAGGAAGAAATGGCAGGATTAGACATAGCCTGATGTCTTTGACCGGGAGTAGGTGGTTGTGCCTAGTGGTCGGAGTAGATCTAATGATCAGAGCACAAGTCACTCCTAGTGGTTATAACAGGAGTCAGTAGCCAGAAATTGGAGCCCAGGGTGAGAGCTGGACCCAGGAGTCGGAGCCCAGATGCCAGAACCAGGTGCCAGAGCAAAAAGGCAAATCCAAAGTCAGAGGTTAGGAATCAGAGCCAAGGATCAGAACTGAGTTACCTGGAAGGAGGCAAGGCTGCCCAGGAACTGGATCTGCTGCAGGCCCTGCTTCCAGACCGACTGTGCTGCAAACTTTGATTCCTGACAATACTCCCTCCTTGAAGGTGCCTCACAGGGGACTTGGGGCCTGGTTTCTCAGGGTACTTCCAATGGAACTCTCATAATAGGTCCAGGGCATAGATGTTCTTTGTTGCTTCCCAAGACTGCTTGTCCGGAGCGTACCCTTCCCAGTCCACCAAGTACTGGAGCTTTCCCCTCACTCACTGAGAGTTGAGGATCCAGTGGACCAAGTACTTTCCTGTCTGTGGACTTTTGTGGGTGGTGGATTGAAGTGGTTTGGGTATGGGTTCTTGATATAGGGCTTTAAAAGTGAGATCTGAAAGACAGGACGGATCTTTAAGGACTTGGGCATCTATAATCCGAAGGCCACTGGCTTCACCCATTTTATAATCTTGAAGGGGCTCAGGTATTGGTAGTCTAGTTTGGTGGATGGGTGGCTTGATTTAAGTTTCTGGTCAAGAGCCACACTTTGTCCCCTGTAGCCAGATTGGGGTCAGCCTGATAGTCTTCGTCTGCATGGTGTTTATGGGGTTTATGGGGTTCTTTGGCAGACTGCAGGTGTTCTTCAGCTCCCAGATGCCAGAGCCAACAGTCAGAGCTGAACTCAGGGGTCAGGGTCTAGCTAAGACCAAGAGTCATAACTTGGTTACCTGGATGAGGTGAGGCAGGAACAGGGCTGGGAACCAGCAGGCACAGGAGCTATTGCAGCCACTGATCTGCTGCTGGTCTTAAAAGTCAATCGATTGATTCTTCCAATCAGTCGGGCCAGCTGTGATCATTTTGTTGGGAGACTGGCTCTGCTGCAGGCCCTGATTGCTGACACCTAGATTTGTGGAAGTAAAGCAGGGTCAAAGATGATGCCCAGGTTACTGGCCAGACTGACAGGTAGGATGGTGATGTTCTCTACAGGGATTGAGAAAGAAGGCGGCGGAGAGAGTTTTAGGGAGCAGGATTAGGAATTCTTTATCAGCCGTGTTGATTTGAGCTGATGGCATCCATGAGGAGATATTGGAGAAACAGGCCAAGATTTTAATTTGGGCAGAAGGAGACTGGTCTGGAGCAGAGAGAGAGCATAGAGATGGTAGCTTAATTTGTGTTTATGGATGTAATTTCCCAAAGATAAGGTATACAGGGAGAAGAGAAGGACAGACCCTTGAGGAAGCCTCACAGCAAGTTGGAGGTGGCTTGGGGAGGGATGGTGGTTGCCTATCTCCAGCCAGACATCTTGCTAAAACTGGTACATGCATAAATTAGGCAGACAGGCAAAGATACAAGGAATGTAGATATTTTCTTCCTTCTCTAAATATACAATATAGCTGAATAGAAATGGAGTGGGCCACTGCTAGCACCACATGCTACTTTATTTCCCTTACAACATTTCTGTACAAATGTTAGCTTTATTTTTTCTGTGTTAGAAACATGCGCTGTAAATAATGGTGGATGCGACCGCACTTGTAAAGACACCTCGACTGGAGTTCACTGCAGCTGTCCCATCGGATTTACACTCCAGTTTGATGGGAAGACATGTAAAGGTAGATTTTGCAGTTTTGGAAACATACCTGTATAAACACCTAGCAGCAAGTGCACTAATCTCAAAGGGAAACTAGTTGAAACATTCCTGAGAAAAAGCCAATGTGTATCTACCTGGGCATTGGAGAGCACGAGGGAAACACGGAAGGCAGGGAGAGTTGCACAGTCCCCTTGCACATGGTCCCTGTTGCACCAGACCTAGATATGGAGCATGTGAGTGCAAAGTATCTCTGCTTTGCCTTTGACACCCTTCCGATCTCCAGTATGGCCTCTTTTTCTAATCAGGAGGTAGCAATGCACTGATGGTACAATGGAGGTAAATGTAGCCTCTAGTCCACCAGCCAAGGCATGCATCCAGGCTATTGCAGGCGTATATCTCCATGGAGGATCAGACTGTCAGCCTGATATTATAACAAGCATTTGAAAGGTTTAAATATGAAGATAGGTGTGGAATTATTTATGTTGGGGCAAGCAGATATAACAAGAAATAAAGTGTTGAAAACGAGGAAAGGAGAATGTAAGTCACATGTTAGAATAAAATTCCCAAGAGTGAGGTCTTTTAGACTCATGCCAAGCAAAGTGATGGAGTCCCTTTTGCTTGACTCATTTAGAATTAGACAAAGAACTCAACAATCTGACACGGGAGTGGGCAGGGTAAGGTGACCCAATAGGTCTCTTCTGTCTGTAACTGAAGCACTTTGGGGAGGAGGAAGAGAGAGAATTTTTAAAAAGTTAAGACCTTTAAAGAGAAAAGCTTAGTTTAAGGCTCTAAGGGCTTTCCAGAAGGATGAATGACTTTATCTTCTCTAATCATATGAGATAAGAAAGAGCCCTTCTGTATGTGTGTGCTCAAGTGAATGTGAATTTGATAGCAATATATTAGATTAAAGGAAATAATACAGAAATGGGCCTGAACTGCAAAGATCATTTCTGAATCTGAATTTTCCTGAAGTTCAAGGTGATTTAGTTATTGAATCTTGTTCAGGACTCTCCCTTCAGACAACATGAACTTTCCAGTCACGTCCAGCTTTTTCATGCATAGAACATGTATATGTCTTTGGGATCTACCAACGAAAGGACACCAAAGATGTTCCTTTTCTTTGCTAATCACTTTTCTATTACAGATATTGATGAATGCCAGGCCAGCAATGGAGGCTGTGATCATTTTTGTAAAAACACTGTTGGCAGTTTTGATTGCAGCTGCAAAAAAGGATTTAAATTATTGACTGATGAGAAGTCTTGTCAAGGTATGTGCATGGGGAGGCAAAAAAAAGTAAAATAAATAAGACTGGCTTGGATACCTACTGAAGTAATGAGGTGCTGGTAGACTCCCGAGTGATTGTCATGCTTTGGATTTCTTCTTTCTAAAGTTGCTGTTAAAAATCAAAGCCTTTGCCATGATATCAGAGTGGGAGATTTGTTTGAAAGGTTGTTCACTGTATGCTGAATGGTTATCTGAAAATAATAGAGATTGGCAGAAAATGGAACTATCAAGAAAGAAACTTCACTCCAGTGTGGGTATTTCTAATCTTTTTTTAGGTCAGACTTAACAGGACAAATATTTATGCAAAGCAAACTTGCCGGAGAAATGTAGGATTTCCAAGATTTCTGATGGAAGTTGTTTATGAATGTATATTTTAAGGATTTATATCTCCTTTTGTCTATGTTTTTTCTGTCACTTCTAGAACATTGTAAACTTGATGTAGCTTGATTTGGGCCTGATCCCTTAAAGAGCAAATTTGGGGTAAGACTCCAATTTTGTTTCCATCTATGTCAATGGGAGTTTTGCCACGGACTTCTATGGGAACAGAATAAGCCTCATCATGTTTAATATTTTTTTATAGCAACATAGAGTATTTTTGATGATAATATAATAAACATTTAGGGCCTCTGATCCTGCTGCCCATGGAATCCATGGGAACTTTGCCATTGACTTCAGTGAGAGCAGAACTGGGCCTTTACACTGAATTTGCTTTTTTAGGTAAGATGTACAATATACAAAATGATTAAAATGCCCAGGAAAAATTCAGCTGGATGAAGCAGACATTCTAGCCAGCATTAAAGACAAAGGCTTAAGGCATACAAAGCTTAAGCCCAAGATGTGCAGTGTAATGCATCTATTGCCTACTGATAAATGTATCCGGTGGTGTTCCACAAAGAGAAGAATAGATCCACGTGATGGTCCCTTCAGAGCTGCACTGAGGCACACTGCTTGGGCTGGGTGGAGGAAGCTTCTGCAGAAGCCCATGCTCTGTATAGCAAAGGAGAGCATTTGGGTTTCTAGGGGTACCAGTCTGATGCCTTTCACCTGCACGAATTCCCAACACTTCCTGTCCTTTATTGCCTTTGGGAGAGGTATTTCAGTTGCTAGGTGAGGGGCCGAACACAGATCTAAAACAAGCACTGCGCATGCACAGTTGAGGTAAATATTTGGCCTCCCAGTTTTGTCAAAGGCAGAAGGAAACAGAAAGTTACTTTAAAAATATTTTTCCTGCTGACTCTTGCGTTGCCTTTCCTTGCAGAAGCATTTTTTTTTCCGCCGACAGTCTTCTGCAGTGAAGAGAACTTTGCAGATATTTATTTTAAACATTACTATTAAAAATATAACCTCGTTTACTCACTTGCCAAGAAATGTCTTACTTGGCAAACTAACTGCTCGCTTAAAAGTTGTTACTTCAATATGTTACAGACTAATGGCTTTAAAAGAATTCGCTTATGTCATATAAAGCTGTGTGTCTCTACATCCAACTTTGCTAGCTTATAAATGCTTCCTTGACAAGCCAAGAGACACTAACGTATCCTTTTAAAAATTACAGACATTGATGAATGTTCTTTTGAAAGGACATGTGACCATACGTGCATCAATCATCCAGGCTCTTTTGAGTGTAGTTGTAACAAAGGATACACTCTCTATGGCTTCACGCATTGTGGAGGTGAGTATACAAAGATACTCTTGTATATGTTTGTCAGAGTGCAGGAGCAACGCGGAGGTGAGTATAAAAAGATACTAGTGTATATGTTTGTCAGAGTGAAGGAGCAACGCTCATTAACATCAATGGGATCCATATGTCTAAAACCCTGTACAGCAAATTTATCCTTTGTCTTTTCCAGGCAGTTTTTCAAAAGGGGAGCCCATCCAAAAATGAAACACAATCCTTGACTATGTCTTTTTGCTTAAATGATTTCCCTCCCACCCCCACCATCTATGTATTGGAAAGCAACAGGGACCATTAGAACAAACAGATGCATTCCACACGTAGATTCTAGGCCATGATCCAACAGTGTTTCCACATGAAAAATTCCCATTGATTTCATGTGGAGTTCTGTATGCTAATTGAAAACTTGTAAGAAAAGGCTTCAAATGAATTATGATGTTAAGTATTTTGCAGGCTTCCTTTAGAATAAATACACATTACCAACAAGCCTAGCGGCCAGATCCTCATCTGGTCTAAGATGGCGTAGCTCCACTATAGTCATGGAGTTACACTGGTTTATACCAGCTAAGAATTTGGCCCTAAATTGTTTACTTCTGATTCCAAAGAAACCCTAAGTGAAAGAGACCAATATGTTGACATGGACCTTGATCTGACATCTGAAGCAAGGAAACTTGCAGAACATTCATATGAAGCAGCCTGAGTTATTTGACACTAAATGAAAACAAAGCTATTTTCATGTGAAACATGGGCAAGATCTTATATGACTACATATATGAATTCAGTTCAATGATAGGCATATGTGAATATGAGGCAGAAGGTGCAAGATTGACCTTGGGGACCATGATGCAAATACGTTGTCATGTTCACAATTCTTCTTTGCATCATATTGGGTGTTTCTAACCATGGGGATGAATTTAGGCTGAGATTCTCAGGGGAGCCTAAGGGAATTAGATACCCAGCACCCATTTCAATGAGATTTGGGCATCTAACTCCCGAGGTCTCCTTTGAAAATCCCAACCTCATTGCTTATTAATATGAGGGACTAATCACAGTTGGCTTGAGTCTTGTCTAATGAAGGCAGTTGCTGTGCAGACTTCCCCACGCAGTATTGCCATTTTCCCCTCCTGACCTGCAACATCTCTGCCATTCCAGTCCTAGACCTTGTTTGGGCAGAGACAGATAATCAGTTTTGTGGTAGTTTTGCAATGTGGACAAAAGGACCAAATTAATTTCCCCTTTGTATTTAATGCAGTCTTATATGAACATCCTTCTATTAACATGGGACCTGATTCTGTTACCCCTGTTCATACTGACTGGTAGTAAGGTACCATGCACCTAGGGTGACCAGATAGCAAGTGTGAAAAATCGGGACAAAGAGGGTGGGGGGGTCATAGGTGCCTATATAAGAAAAAGTCCCAAATATCAGGCCTGTCCCTATAAAATCAGGACATCTGGTCACCCTACATGCACCCCTGACTCAGGGTAGGCAGTCACATCATTACCCTGTGGAGTGGGAACAGGGAACACAGGAGAATGGATGAACACTGCTGTTATGGAAACTCACAAAGATGCTGCTCCAGTGAGAGTGGAATCACTTCCAGGAAATAGCTTCACTTGACCATTCACATAGAAACTCCTGTTTATGGGTTTGATCCTGTGCCACTCAAGTCAATGGGAGAAGAATGAAGGCCTAAGAGAAATGTGTTTCATAGGTATGGCATGTGATTCTGCAGTGCGTGTTAGAGATCAGGTGGGAAGACCTGTGTTTGCATCAGGCAGAGAAAAAATATATATAGCATTGGGAATAATGACCGTGAGAGTAGCCAGCACAAGGTGAGACTGCCCACCTGGCTTCCTAGGAGCTGCATGCCGCAAACATGCCAATTAAGACTTTTTGGTTTAACATCTTTGAGTATGGTTGTTCCAACCTCTACCTCTACTGAGCCCAGCTAGAGAGAGACAAAAATATGACAACATTGCTATCAAAGTTCAGAGCAGTTTCACTTGTATTTCCCCTCTGTGGTCCAGCCAGGGCACTCGCTCTCAGGCTTCCAACTCTGCAGCCATTGCCTCTCTTGAGTGGAGACCTGCATCTCTCTCCCTTCTGATGGGGTACTTCTAGGCCCAACAGTTCCCTGACTATACTGTGACCTCCCCAGCAAAAGACAGGCTGCCTAAGCAGGCCTGCTTCACTTCTCTCCTCAGAGATGGGACACGGTGTAATCGACACAGTTAAGTTACCACACAGCTCTTTCTAAGCAAGCCCGTTTATTTTTAAGGTAAAAGCATCACAGAGAAAACCTATTTAAACAATAGAAGAATTTACATGGATGCCAATAAGCTCATCAGAGATCATCCCACACTCCAATAAGAGCTCTGGCTGGTAATGAGTCCTTCCAGTGCCAGATAGGGTTTTTTCCCTGTGGGCACAGGTTCATCACAGCTTTAGCTGAAAACCATCACCCAAGTCTTATGGGGCCTCACTGGGCTCAAATCCTTCCAACCCTTCCCTAAGGATTGGAGATCCTCGTTGGACCGAGGTCCTGTCCATTTGCTGGATCAGAAAGAAGGGCCTGAGTTAGTTTTAATTCAGGCTATTTATCCAAAAATCCTTTTGTCTGCTGCTCTCTGGAGAATCCAGTTTGAACCATGTGAGTCTCTTGCCAAGTGGTGGTAGCCCTCTGACATGATTCAACCTTTGTGAATTTGCCTGACCATCTCCCACTGCTTTTACTTCATGGAGTGCTGTGGTTCCTTCCCCCCATGGAAATGCATACAGTCCCTCAATAGTATGTAATCATTGGCACTTTTAATAGAATAAACTCCTAAAATCAGTGAGTTTTGACTTAATTCAATAAGTTTTGTTCAGGATATTGCAGGATACTGTGTTGTGTCATATGCAGTGAAACCCATTTATGGCCAGCAGAATATCAGTCCTCACAAAAGTTCCTCCATATTAACTGTACATCATTATGTGACCACCCATTATAACAGAGAAAAATAGCAGTCCCTTTGGTGTCTGTTACTAAAAGGCTTCCCTGTATATTATTCAGAGTGGTAGCCATGTTAGTCTGTATCAGCGCAAACAATGAGGAGTCCTTGTGGCACCTTAGAGACTAACAAATTTATTTGGGCATAAGGTTTCATGGCCTAAACCCATTTCACTGGATGCATGGAGTGGAACATACAGTAGGGAGATATAAATACACATCTTTTTCAATATGAAAAGATGGGAGTTGCCTTACCAAGTGGGGGGTTAGTTCAATTCAATTAAGGTGAAAGTGGGCTGTTCTCAATAGTTGACAAGAAGGAGTGGAAATCACTTTTGTAGTGCTAATGAGGCCAATGTAAACAAGGGGGCCCATTTCAAACAGTTGACAAGAAGGTGTGAGTATCAGCAGGGGGAAATTAGTTTTTGTAGTGACCCATCCACTCCCAGTCTTTATTCAGGCCTAATTTGATGGTGTCCAGTTTGCAAATTAATTCCAGTTCTGCACTTTCTTGTTGGAGTCTGTTTTTGAAGTTTTTTTGTTGAAGAATTGCCACTTTTAAGTCTATTATTGAGTGTACAGGGAGACTGAAGTGTTCTACTGGTTTTTGAATGTTATAATTCCTGATGTCAGATTTGTGTCCATTTATTCTTTTGCGTAGAAACTGTCCGGTTTGGCCAATGTACATGGCAGAGGGACATTGCTGGCACATATCACATTGGTACATGTGCAGGTGAACAAGCCCCTGATGGTGTGGCTGAGTCCTATGATGGTGTCCCTTGAATAGATATGTGGACAGACTTGGCACTGGGGTTTGTTGCAGGGTTTGGTTCCTGGGTTAGTGTTTTTATTGTGTGGTGTGGTTGCTGGTGAGTATTTGCTTCAGGTTGGGGGCTGTCTGTAAGCGAGGATGGGGCTGTCTCCCAAGGTCTGTGAGAGTGAGGGATTGTCCTTCAGGATAGGTTGTAGATCTTTGATGATGCACTGGAGAGGTTTTAGTTGGGGGCTGTAGGTGACGGTTAGTGGCGTTCTGTTACTTTCTTTTCTGGGCCTGTCCTGTAGTAGGTGACTTCTGGGTACTCTTCTGGCTCTGTCAATCTGTTTCTTCACTTCACCGGTGGGTATTGTAGTTTTAAGAAAGCTTGATAGAGATCCTGTAGGTGTTTGTCTCTGTCTGAGGGGTTGGAGCAAATGCGGTTGTATCTTACAGCTTGGCTGTAGACAATGGATCATGTGGTGTGGTCTGGGTGAAAACTGGAGGCATGTAGGTAAGTATAGCAGTTAGTAGATTTCCGGTATAGGGTGGTGGTTATGTGACCATCGCTTATTAGCACTGTAGTGTCTAGGAAGTGGACCTCTTGTGTGGACTGGTCCAGGCTGAGGTTGATGGTGGGATGGAAATTGTTGAAATCCTGGTGGCAGAAAGCTACAGCGAGCCCACAGAAAGGGAGTGGGAGAGAAGAAATTGTGAGCATGACCCTGAGAGAGAGCAGAGAGACAGCTCCTGAGACATGACCCTGAGAGAGAGCAGCTCCTTGGGACCTGGGTCACACGACTGTCTGGGAATCACGAGTCAGGAAACTGCTTGGTGTTGCACCCAGTGTCTTAGGAACCAGCGTGTAGGCGATCAGACCTTGTGGTCAGAGTGGAGCTGGAGTTGGGAGTTTAGCCAAGGATCAGAGCCAGACTCAGAATCAGGAATCGAGTCGGAGTTGGTAGCCAGAAGATGAGCCAGGGTTGGAACTGGGAACTGGTAGCCAACGTTCAGGAGTGAAACATGAGGGCAGGAGCCGAGACAAGGCAAGGATTAGGCATGGAGCAGGAGCAAGGCAGGAACCGAGGACAGGGGCAGGTACAGGAGCAGAGCAGGAGCTGGGAGCGGGAGTTGGATATGGATCACAGGAGACAGGCAACAGCAGAGTCTGAGGCAGCAGCAACAGAGAGAGACTGTGCACAGTGCTCGGACAGCCCATAAAGGTCACTTCCTGGCTTCAGTAGTGGGCGTTAACCAATCAGGCAACCACACACCTTGGGCATTCTGGTAGGTCTTCCTGTGGAGCCTGACCTTTCAGGATCGGTGAGGTATCTTCATCTATCTCCTTTGGTGGTGACAAGGGAGTATCAGAGACCCAGGGCTCCTACAGCTCCAGGTTCTAAACCCACTGAAACTGAGGTCCAACATCCTCCTATCCTTACCCCCTATGTTCAGGAAAACAAGGCTTTGTGTATGTTCTTTATAATTAAACAGGATTGCATGGACACACAAAAAACTACCTGTCTTGTACAACTGATTTCTCACCCTAATGGAAGCAACCTGTCAAGGCCCTGAATATTGGCTAAGAACTCAGCCTAAAGGGGTAACGATATGCGGCAGAGTATTGCCCTCGTGTACTCATTAACAGTGAGATAAAATGTATTGCAACATATTTATGCATTTGAACGTTTAAGAAAAATGGTCAGTGTGAATCTTGTATGTTACTGTCTGATTTTGTTCCAAACTTAATAAATAACCATAAACAATACACTGTTAACTTTTGAAACACATTGCTGAGGCTGGAACATTTGTAACAGTCAATTTGCAGCATATTCAACACACAACTAAACCATTTTGACCAGCCAAAGGGTGGTAGGGAATGCAGACGCATATAGGGTCCGATTTTCAAAAGTTGCCCATAGAATCAGATCCAAATGATACAGAGCAGCGTTTGTATGATTTCAGCACTGTGTGAAAATGATACTAGATTAATTTTTTTAAAAGGCCTTTTTCTCCCTCCTCTTTAGATATTAACGAATGTAGCATCAACAATGGAGGCTGCCAGCAGACCTGTGTGAACACACTGGGGGATTATGACTGTCAGTGTCATTCCAGCCACAAATTACACTGGAATAAAAAGGACTGTGTCGGTAAGGTGCATAGAAGACGTATTTATACTTTGGGTGTGCTTGAAAGCTATGCAGCTCAAGGCAATGCTGAAAATCTTGATCCATCCAACAAATCAGCATGGATCGTTATTTCCTTCATTAGATTTCTGCTTTACTTTTTAGTCAGACATGATGGCCATGGTTGAAACAGGTGAAAAACAGGAGATACTTTGAGGGGTTTTGGTGCTTTCTTTTCTGTGCTTTTATCTAGGCTTATTCGTTCGTTCTCTTTTGTGCTTTCCTGCATGAAAAAATATGCTGGGATAGTTTTACGTGAAAGGAAATTACACACGGTGTTTGATCCATGTGTGATTTTTTTTTTTTTAGTTCCCTCCCCCTACTCTCTGTACAGAATGTTAATTGCATGGATGCAGTTTGGTACCAGTTATGTGGCAGATGTAGCTGCAAGTCTGTCTCTCTGTATGGTGAATGCCGATGTTTTACTTCTCCCATGAGTGTTTGTGTTTTATCCTGTTTAGAGATAGAGGGGTCCTTGCCTGATAATATATCACCCAAAGTATTGCTGTCCTGTACAAAGAGCGATAGGAGCGATAAATGCATCTTAAACTGTCCCTCCGAGGTCCATTTGATTTCTGGTAAGTCCAAACAGAACAAAACATGAGGCTGTTCAATATGTGCTGCTATGTAGAGAATTTAAGAATAACAATACTTACTCTTGTAAAAGCCTGTAATAAGTAATGAAAAAAGATAAACCTTTTCTGTTTATATAGGTATTTTCAGGTCCCTGCCAGAGCCCTAGGAATCCCCCTTTTTCTGACTTGTATAACTACTCTACCCTCAGATCCCCTAGATCATAACCATTGCTTTCTTCGGTGAAGAGGATTTGATAGAAATTCCAGTGCTGTCCGTGGCATTCCACGACTGGCCAACATAGTTCAGGAATGTGAGGCACTCCATCCTCTGCATCTGAGCATGCTTCCTGCACGGCACTCCCAGTCCCTGTGTCTAGGGGAACAGGAAACTAGGATCGGCCTTTGGTTAAGGACCACGTACAAACAAGAGGGCAAAGCCACATTTATACCTGACCTCTTTTAAAACATTGATTATTTAAAAAGATGCAGGTAGTTACCCCAAGCTCTGACTTTGGAAATTACCTAAGTGTTCCTTTTTAAAAAGGGAATAAAGATCAGCACACTACTAATGTCTTAAAACCTGTGTGGATATCCCCAGTCTGTGTGTATAGCCTGCATCCTGCCTTTAACGTCTGCCTGTATAATCTGTCTGTTAGGAATGCAAGACGCCTACACTCTTACCTGTGGCAGCTCTTCTCAGCTTAAGAAAAAACAGCAAAATACAAATGAATCTACTTGCCTGGGTAATTACTAGACTTACATGCTGCATGACTTGGCTCATCTCTTTTGGTAGGGCAGTGTAAAACAGGGGTATATTATTCCGTTTTTGTGGTGTTCTCTCCATCAGTTTATTACCTTCTTTTTTGCTTCCTCTGCTTTACCCGAGTGTGCACAACACACACACAGTGACCCTGCTCAAAGTCTGCACACTGCTTCACCAGCATCTCCTGCATTCCTGAGCCCTGCAAATGAGAATACAGAAAAGGGTCCGTAGCTAAGGTGAACAGTAGGGCTGAGGATTTAGGACTGAGAGGATTTAGACCTCTCTTGAGGCACCCCGGTGGAAATATTTTGGCTATATATAACATATATAGCTTTTTTAGTTGAATAGTAAAAATTTATAAAGCATACTACTATAGATAAGCGTAGAGAGACAGATCTTCAGCTAGTGTTAATTGACGTATCTCCTTTGAGTTCAGTGAAGCTGAGGACCTTGCCCTATGATTGTTATTGTTCCTGGTTTGTTAAATAAAATATATCACAGCTTGTTAACTCCAGTTCTAGTTATGAACTAACTTACCAGCCAAAGAAAACTGGTATCCAGTGATGCCAGCTCTGCACACACAAAAAGCAGCATTTTAGTGATGGATAGTTTTACAGGTTATAATGTCATTTTAGTGACCTGCTTGACATTGCCTTAGTATTTTCAGTCTTTTTCTCTTTGAAAGTCACACTTTCTTGTTTCTCTCAGAAGATACCTCAACCATCAAGACAAGTGTAACCTTTAAGTTTAATGAAGGAAAATGTAGTTTGAAAAAGACTGAGATGTTTCAAGAAGGTCTGCAACAGAAAATACCAGGTAAGGATGTATACCTGAAGGTAAGCAGGCTAATGCTCTAATTCAGGGATTCTTAAACATTTTCATGGCATGGACTACATTTTAATAGTCCAAGAACTTTGCAGACTACCTCTCCTTGCCTTGTTGATCCTATGGCCCATGCCTCTTCCCAGTCACATCTCCTGCTTCTTCTGTCTCCATGGGCCCTGACGTGTATGATCATACTGTGTCCCTGATGCCACATTGAAGAAGCTCCTGGCTTTTCTCCTTCTGGTGACTGTGGTCCCCAAGGTTGGCTCCTGGTTTTCTTCTCTTCCACTTATGTACCAGTAGGTCCTAATGGTCTGTACACAGCGAGACTGGCTCCTCCCACTTGTTTCCAGCTTCTTTCTGGTGGAAGGATGAGCTGGAAACCTGTAAAGGCAGCTGGAAACAAGAGGGACGATGCAATCTGCCCACAGGGCACTGTTTGAGATGACTCTGAATATTCTTTATAATGCAAACAAGATGCAGAATGAGGTACTTTTACTTTATTGAATATGAAGAATCAAATCAGCATGCCAATTTGTTTGGCTTTGAAAGAATAGGAGTGATCATCTGTACTACACACTTAGCAAGAACATATATTTATCCCAGAGCCAAAATGTGCTCCGAATGTTTCCTTAAATTGAACTTGTTTCCTTAGGGAAACTTTAAACAATAGTCTTTGTAAGGCCTGTGCATACTGGGACTAGGCCCAGTTGTGTGGAAAAACTGTGGTAAGCTAGTATAGTTTTCACACACTCTCAGACCAGAGCAGGCAAGAGTTTTTCCAATGAAAAATGTACTAATGACTAACACATTCTGTGCAGGGAATACCATGTTTCTAATATGTTTACACAGGCCAAAAAAGATGCACGAGGACCCTGCTAATGGCAGCTACATTTAAGCCATCTGGTAGCGTTAGCAAGGTTCTAACCTCAGTGTGGATAGTACCTTATGCACAGTGAGGCCAGATCCTCAGCTGGTGTAAATTGTTATTGGTCCATTAAAGTCACTGAAGCTACAGCAAAGTACACTAGCCAAGGATCCAGCCCAGTTGCTTGTAGTTTATTAGCATGTGGAGTTAATCATTTAGTCCCCTAGCCGTCTTCATAACAAAATATTTACTGAGCTGTAGTGAATGTCCAGTAACATAATTGGCCAAGCTTTCGCTTCCTTTAATTTTGTTAATACAGATTATCGTAACTCATTAATGGAGAGCTTCTACTATGTAAACCTAAAATGCAGCTCTGGAATGAAAGTTCTCAGCGCCGTCAGCAGACCCACGACAGCTAAAGAAATGTTTATCACAGTGGACTTTGAGCTTGAGACAAACCAACAGGAGGTGACAGGTTGGTTGGAGAACAATCCAAGATGCAACGGAGGGCTTCTTGCAGTTTGATCCTTAATTTCTTTCTTTCACTTTCATCTTTATGCAAAAAATAATAATACAAAAAGTATCTCCTGTTTTGAAGCTTCATTTTACTGGTTTGGAAAGTATGATATATATGCCTAGTTTCTAAGATCATTAAAAATTGTCCGTTTGATCATTTTCTTCTGGCCTGCTGGTGTTCTCCTTAAAGATTTGACCCCTGCTTCACAGTTTTCATTCTCAGTTGTTTGCATTGACCAGTGTTTTAAACCAAAGATTCTTGCAACTGTCATTTATACTGAAGTTCTCTGCTCCTAATTTTCATCCTTGTTACCTTGTAGACACATGTGATTTGAGCTGTGCTCGAAAAAGGACTGAGAAGAGACTCCGCAAAACAATTAGAACCTTGCGGAAGGCAATCAACAGGGAGCAATTCCATGTTCGTCTCTCTGGCATGGACCATGAAGTGGCCGAAAAGTCTCCCAGACCCTCGAATCCACAGGAGTTCTGTGGCATGGGACAAATGCGTGTGGATAATAGATGTGGTAAGCCCAGTGTGGAACAAACCTAACTTTGGGACAAACCACTTTGCATCCATTTCAGCATCTTGCTCAGGATTGGTGAGCACTGAGGAATGGGGAGAGAGTGAGGGAGCTTCACCAGAATGAAAAAAGAAAACAGTATAAGGAGGTGTAAGATATTGTGCACAGTGGGAATTTATGTTGGGCTCAGAGCATGTGTGATTGGGGTAACAAAGTAGAGCAAGTACTCTATTCTGCACTCCCTGGTAGATGACATATTGCCTATAAGGAGTTAGGAAGTGGGGATAGTATTGATCTTTAATTGTCCTTGTAGTTTACCAAGTATGTTTTTTAATTATGATGTTAATGGGTTTTGCTGTGAGTCTCACTTAGTGTCTGAATATGCAAACATATCATCTTTGTCTAGTCCCCAACCCAAAGCAGATTTTAATGAAATCACATTCTCTTTGCTAGTTGAGGCCTTGTGTGACTCACAGAAAGCAGGGTTTTTATAGGGGAACACCGAGCAAATCTTAATGATCTTGGTACTAGCGGGTGCCACCATAACGCAGCCAGTGATAAATGCTTCCAAAGGACAAAGGTTTAGGGAGAAGGTTCAGATGTTATCTTAATAGGGGCCTAATGACCATGACGGCTAATTCAAGTCGCACGGTGTATGCAGTATGTAACTGCTATTGCAAACCAATAAGCCTTTAAAATGCTTGTCAAACTAAATTTGACTTTTTGTTAGTGTGTCTTCCAGCAGCAACCCTTTTTTGCTCTGGATGTGCAAACTCTGGAAAACTTGGAAGCATCTCTGAATTTCATATAATTAAGAAAATTTAATTAATGGTTAAACACCTTTATGCAAGGAGGCCGGGTCCAAGGGAGCTGAACATACACAGCACCCAAACTGCTCAGGAATGTCAGAAATGAGCTGGAAGTTTCATTTCATTCTTAGTAGCTTTGTAATAAGGCAGGGCAAAGCTTTGGATACTTCACTGAGTGTGGATATTGAAAAGTTTTCAAGTCTTTCTAGTGGAGAAAGGAGGGAAAGTCCCTTCAAGCCTTCTGGAGTTTGTGGTGCAGCAGAGAGTTGGGGAGGGCATGGGACCTGGAGATGGTTGTTCCCTTCTTCATGTTCCATGCTTGGAGTGAGCGGTTTATGGACATATCTCATATGGACAAATGATTTAAGGGAAGGCAAAAACTGGCTAAAGATTCTCAATCTGTGAGGTGTTACCAGATAATTACCCTCATCATACCATTTACCAGCCAATCATATGTTTTCTCTCCTCATACCCATTTCACAGATCTCTATCGATATCATATATGATATTTATATGCAACATCCTTCATTCTGCTATATGAACTCCTTTCATACACCAACTCTGAAATGCAGCCACTTTTGCCCGTTGACTGCGGTTAAAGGCAGAAAAAGCAAAAATCATGGTGTTATAAACTATGGCGTTTTGGGTAATAGAGACAAAACATACTTAACTTGGGACAGTATGTCAGCTTCCAAGCTGCCTGAATTAATCTGACTGGAAAAAGATAATGGTGCTTAGCTAATATGTCGATGAACAAACTAGAAATATCATAGGACAGATTGATTGCACACAAAAAATCAGAACTCATATGGCTAAACTATGTCCTGATTTTCTTGGCAACCATTTTCTGTCATCCAGATCTGTAGTGGCTTAGTTATAAATAGGAACTGGGACATGCAGAGCCATGTGAGAGGATGTGTGTAATTATTTTCCTGTAATTTGCAGAGACATTTCTTACTCATTAAAACTCAGGAAGCTTTCCTTCCATTTCTGTGCTAAAAAAGGAGGCTTCTGCAGAGTGGTAAGAAAGATTGTTCTGGCCATGGCTAGCCTCTGTCACATTAACTAAAACAGAGGATGGCCCTGTGAGCACAAACATCAAGAGGAGGAACTCAGATAAGCTGTTCAGTGGTACTGGGAACTGAATTGGTGCTCCATTTTCTCCAGTTACATCGCAAACAAAATACTCAGAGATCTTTGGGCTCCATTCTTTCTGTGCCTCTGCCCTGGGAATCTTTTCAGGGTACTGCATTGTGATCTATTTTCAAATTCATCTATTTTGTCTCTTTAAAACACAGTTTTCTGAATCTTTCATAAGTTTAGCAGTGGATGAGTTTAGTTCATTAGTTCTGTCCTCCATAGTGCTGATCCTCTGCCCATCTGCAGTCAGTCCGCCCTTAGTCTCTGCCTGTTATGTCAGAGAGGAACCTAAATGATCAATCTTTGCATTTACTTCATCTTCCATGTACAAGCTGGCTTGCAAAATGTCTGCATTGAGGGCCTGATCCTGCCTCACTGAAGTCAATGGAAGCTTCTGTGTGGGAAGGATAGGCCCTAAAGGGACAGGGCTAGAATCCTAAGGACTATGGCACCATTTTTGGCTGCGCACTCTAAAAATGGCACTGGGACTACTGCTACCTCTCACCACCAGCCAGAAGGAACAAAGCTAAGGAGCGGCTGAAAAAAACAGTAAGAAGAAAGAATTTGGAGTACTGTAGAGAGCAAGAAGGGAGTATTAGGGGAAAAAAATAGTTCAGGGATGTAGGTAGGTATGAGATTAAGTAGTGTGTTGTTTGTTTTGCGGTAGTTCCCGAAGGTCCCAAGCTACTGTGCTAGGCACCATAAAGACACATGGAAAAGGAGGCACTTTGAACGCGAGGATGACTATGTAGCAAGAGATAGCAAGTCAGTGAATGGATTCAAGGACATAACAGGAGTAGGAGATAACTTTGGCAACAGGATTTTGAATAGACTGGTTCGAAGAGAAGGGAGCGGCAGAGGGACAGGAGCAGGTAGACTCTTGGCACGGATGGGGCTTTGTGGTGCGGATATTGAGTGAAGGGCAGATTGCGGTTCAGAAATTTCAAATATCCTAGTTAGAACAAAATAAATGTCTGGAATCTTAGGAGACTGCCTCTGAATAAAATTCACCTCAGTGCACACAGCCTGCTTTACAGAGTCACAGGGCCTTGTGCTGGCCCTCAATACTTGGATGTATTTATCACCTCTGAGTAGTGTCCAGACTATAAAAGGTGTCCGTTAAGTGGAAGGTAAAGGTGCAGCCTGTGCTGTAACAACTATTGGATTGGGTGCTCCAGTTAAAACTCTGGATTCTCTCATGTAGCTTAACCAGGAGTTGGTTTTGTAGACAGGAGAACTTTATTTAACTTAGTCTCTAAGGTGCCAGAAGTACTCCTGTTCTTTTTGCGAATACAGACTAACATGGCTGCTACTCTGAAAGCTGCTACAGTGTAGACTGGCCCTTACCTTCCATTTAGCAGCAATTCCTGCAATCTGGACATTATTCACATTCCCAGCCTTTTCCTTTCAGTTTTTTCCCTTCTGTTATAGCCTCTTCTGACTTATTTTTCTTTCTCCCTCAGTCTCAATTTTTCCTTTTCATTATTTTCCTCTTTTATATGCACTAATTTCTTTAGAATTAGTTTTTATTCCTTTATTCTGATTTCCCCCTCCAAATTCAATATTTGTTCTCTTTTTCCATAAATGACTCAATCCCTTCTTCACACAGTTGCTATTTTATCTCTTTTCCACTCTTATTTTCCTTGGTTTTCTTCCCTAACGTCTCATCTTCCTCAGGATTTTATTGTTTTTATTTATTTGATTACTTCCTTTTCCACGGTGCCTTGTTATTCTTAATTTTTTATCTCCTTTCTCCAGGCGTTGCCCTTATTTCTGTTTTAAATGTCTCCCCATCATTCTTTCCCTAAGCTTTTCTTCCCCCTTCACACTTTTTTGCTGGTGTTTAGAGTGGGGGTTAGAGAGTGGGTTGCTTTCTCCTCTGCAATCCCAGATGATTTCCCCCCCCCCTTCTCTTTGATTGTTAGGCAGAAGCTGAAACCTTGCAATGAGCAGGGAGGGATTCTGGAAGCTAATGCTTTAGCTTTATTTCAGATAGACAGATTGGTTGGACAAATATTATGTACAACAAGATAATAAGAGCAGCAATGAAAAAGACATGGCAGAGATTCTACCTACTCCCACACAATTGAATTCAGTTACATAGGCCCTGATTCAGCAAAGTACTTAAATATATGCTGATCTTCTACCATGAGCAGTCCCACAGAAGTTAAAGGCTGAATTAGGGCTATAATCTCTACATACCTGTAACAATCTCTTATTTAGTTGGTCTCCTTTTCAGTGATGGTTTTATTATATAATATATATTGTTGAAGGGGGTTCCAGTGAAAACTCTTCTGTTATGTTCAGCATTTGATGTCAGGAACCATTTTTTGAAGAAAACATTTTTTTCCTCACCCTTCCTCTTTTAAGCTCCCAAGGTCCAAATTGGAGCACAATATGACATAAAATTCCTAGACTCGGGACACGACAGGCTATAGTAGAAAATCTGTTACTAGTGCAGTCTACCTTTCCTAAAGCTGGATGTTTGCATGTACATTCATGGTACATAGTTGTTGATGCTAAAAGCAAGGCCATCACTAGTTCAGGAGCATGGAATCTTCCATCTAAAGGCTGTTCGTTCAAATCCAGTTCAGGTTGACTGAAAGTTGATCTTTCTGTTCAACAGCTGATGGCTGTTTTGAGGTCTCGGTGCAGTTGAATTTCGTGGTCTTAGCCTGATGGTTCCATTTGTAGATATTGTTAAAGTGTGCTCTGTTAAAGAGATATCTAGACAGTTGTTAGAAAGAATTCAGTCTACTGGCACATAAGAATATGCAGCATTGAGTTAGTAGATTCAATAAAACTGTTGCCTTGCACTGCACATGGCTCCCAGTTTGCAGCTCTGAGAATGTAGCTCCTAAAACTTACCACAAAAACAAAATCCCCATAATTTCCCCTTTATTAGCAATCTTAGGACTTGAACAGGCATGGAGACTGAACTGCTTTCTTGCTCCTAGAGATGATCCTCCCCCACATCAGGCTTACGTCATTGTGCTGAAAGGGATGCGGGTTTGAAAGCTGTAACTTCAAGATGGGGTCATTCAGGGAAACTGGAAATGCCAAATGATCCTTGAGGAGATGGCGATTCATCATCCTGGAAGGTTTTTTGATGGCTTTATCTGCATGTTGAATATACGTCAGGGTGCCTGGTTACAGCAAGACTCTCCACTAATGTGGTTACAAACATTGGTTCTGTAGTGCAGACTGGACTTTCACCATGTTTCACTAAAGCCTTACTCTGACCAAGATCAAATGTCTAAACATTGACAGTTTCTTATCAGTGCCTAATTTACTTGGAATATTTGTATCGGAGAAGAGGGGGAGCAGTGGCTGACAACATCCATCAAGGGCCTCCTCTCCTACTGGGACATTTCCCAATGAGAGAGGGGAAGCCAACTCTTAACACTTTTTCCATTGCTTTGACAACTGTGCTGCTGATGTATTTTGGCTACATCATTCCAGTAGAGCTGCCTCCTTTGCGTACAGTGAACATTCTGTGTTGGATGTATGGTAGGTGCGGCACCCTGAACAGCCCAAGTGATGTGCGCAAGGCAAAGGTGACACAGCAGCTGGCACTGTTCCTTGAATTTCCCATAATGCATCAAGAGTGTCAGCATGCTCTGCTGCCTTGTAGTAACACAATGAAAGAGCATTCCATCTGGGGGTATGTGTGTGTCAAAATTAACAGCAGTCTCTTTAGTGGTCAGTAGGTGTGAATAGCTCTGGTATATTAGGGCCTGATTTGGGGAGGTGCTGAGCACCTCATCTTCTATGGAAGTTCATAACGTTGGTTGCTCAACACCATGCAGGTTTGTCTACATTACGGGGTTAAGTCGAACTAAGTTATGCAACTCCAGCTACGTGAATAATGTAGCTGGAGTCGACGTAGCTTAGGTCAACTTATTGCAGTGTCTACACTGCACTGGGTCAACGGGAAAAACTCTCCTGTCAACTTACCTTACGCTTCTCGTTCCGGTGGAGTACCGGAGTCGATGGGAGAGCGATTGCGGTCCACCTAAGACCCGCTAAATTGAACCCCCCGTTGGATTGATCACTGCAGCGTCGATCCACAGTAAGTGTAGACATGCCCTTAGTTTTGAGAGCGAATCCAAAGCAATAAGAAATCACCATTGAAAACACAGCGGATTCCCATTGTTTGCATGTTCTATGACACTGGGATTCTAAAAGACAAAGTATGAAAAATATGTTTAAAGAGAAACACAAAAGGCCTGTCTGCCTTTTCACTTGTTGCAATTAGTAAATGTATTTTCACACAGCTAAAATCCAACACATTACATTTTTTTTCACTTTTAGAGAGCTAACAGGCAATAAATTCTCAAAGGAGAGAGGAAAGTGCAGTTCATACTGCTAACCTGCTTGCTTTCATGATAATAGACATAAATCCCTAAGACACATCATCTCTCCATGTGACCGAAGTCTGTGAACTGTTAAAAACAATAACTTCAAGGATGCTGCTTAGGCATCAATTTGCATCAGTTATTTGTGATTTTCCTTATAAGTCAAGGCATGAATCTTAGGAAAATGGTTAGATGCTAGATCATGACCTCTTTTATGAAGTTCACTTTAGTCACTGAAATACCAAAGTATTTGTCAATAGAGTCAAATGCTCAAAGAATAAAATGCTGAAAAGAGTGGAAGAGTCTTTAAATGTCTTTGTAGCTAGTAATCCTGGCTCCCTGTGGGGGCTCCCCCCTTTTTTTCCATCCGAAAAGCTTTCACATATATTTTTTTAAAAACAGCTGCTTGAGATTCAAGAATGGGATTTTAATGGGCATTGAAGACAAACAAAGACAGCAGCTACAAAAATGAAGTCTACTAGAGGCAATTGCTCCTTTTGTTCATTTGAAGAAAAACAAGCAGGTTGCTGGGGGGAGGGGAGGAAGCAAAGAAAGCCAGTGGAATTCTTGATTTTGCCTTGTTTGCAAATCTTTAGACCTTGTTTTAAACCGGGTATTTCCCATATGTCATGGGACACCTTCTATTTTGTGGTTTTGTGAGATGAGAATCAAATTTTTAGCTTTATTTAAACAAACATTGGCACAAAAGAATTTGCGTTTAACATTTTTCTTAGGTTTCCTGCTTAGAGGATTAGTTGTGTCATTCTTACTACACAAATAGTGCCACTGATTTCTCTGGGTGATTTCTGTAGTCAGGTACAACTTGCCATGAGAAAGGAATGTATAATTGAGCCTAAAGAAAGATCTGTGTCCCTTGGATAACAAATCTTTTTGTTTAGCTACATACTCAGTTTGTTAGGCAGCAGATAAGTGACCCACATTTAGATCATCTGTAAATAGGAGATGGGGATGAATATGGGCTATGTCCTCTTACTGATCCATCGTGAATATCTGTGAGATTAAATAGTCTGATACATTGCACCATTTATCCACATAGAGTTATCTGGAATAAATACCCTATGTGTACTCGAGAGGGCTGGGGAACTCTTGCCTTCTAAGCAAGGAGGCATAAATCTTTGGAACCTGTTGGTGCTTCTTTAATTCTAATATTTAGATTTAATAATTAGCAGCTGTCAGATTAATGAATAGCTAAAGATGCATGAAAATGTAATTTTCTGATCATTGCTGTCATAGACAAGCAGGAGCTGTTTCAATCTTGCATCGTACGGCATGTCTCAGAGGAGACAGTGGATAGAAATACAGAGATGAATTTTTCTACAGACATTGTGAAAAGGTTTTTTAATACTTGATTTTCCCAAGCTGCACTTTTTGGGTACGTTTTTACCATTATTGAAACTAACTCCAAGAGGTGCTGAGCACTTTCAGTTCCTAGAGTGTAGTGGATCCTCAGCACCCCTCAGCATCAAGCGCTTTGTTAGCACAAAGGGGTTTGTTAGGTAACCAGCTGTTTCTAGTAACATCAGATATGAATAAGTGTGGAATGCTTGTCCCCTGAGTAAATGGACTTTGCACAGGGCCCGGTTCAGGAGTTGTTGGAGGCAAGATGTGGGTGGCTGTGTAGTTGGGCTTGTCTGTTATTACATTGATAGGTGCCAATATAAAAACATAACCAGCTAAACAGCCACTACCACAGACTACAGGTTGTGAGCCCCCCAAAATGAGGTTTATAAGCAGATTTAGGCAGCTTGCAGTTGCAGTGGCAATGCCCCGGCACTCCTAGATGTGTCTACAACCTCCCTTCACGTGGCACTCGGCTCCCTGGTGGGCAGGGGTTGTGGAATCCCCTGGTACAACCCTATACTTCCTGGGCCTGTGCGTAGCAGATCTACAGTGATACTGCTGAGCTTCAGGCCTATGTGGCCCCTCTGTGGCTGGAAGGGTTTCACCTCCACGCCGTTTAATTGATGAAAAACTAAGGGCTGATGGAGAGTTGAATGATGAGGTTTGTGGCTTGTTTTGTGAAATCTTTATCTCCCCTCCAAAAAGGGCTGAACATTTAATGTTTTCTCTCCATCATACTTAGCAAAACAACCCCCAGAATGATAAAATTATGGAGTGGGCAAGGGTTATGCACATAGGTGCAAGGCTGATTTGGGGATGCCATTTTGAAATTAATGCCCCCAACAGCAATGAGTGCCCAGGAAATTACTTCACAGCCTAGATGGTGGGGGGCTAAACTTTGCTCTTGGTTACACACCTGCAGTGAGACTGCAGGGATGTGACCAAAGTAGATTTTGGCTCTTGGTGAGCTACTGCCTGTCCTGTTGTTATTTTAGGGGGAAGGAGTTGATGTTTACAATGTTCCCCTTCTCTTTATGACATATACAATTTAAAAAGCATGTTTGTTAGAGCTGATCATGAATTTTCTCTCAAAATGTTTATTGATGGAAAATGTAGTTTTAGCAAAATTGAAGTTTTTTCCCTGGGAAAAATGCTGACATTTTTTGATTTGCAGTTGGGATATTCAGAGCTAAATATTTTGTTTTGGGTTGGGTCAAGCTGAAATGAAAGAATTTGATTTGTTGAACTGAATCAAAACATTTCATTTTGGGTCAGTTTGACATTAATCTGAGTCTCGCGCGCTTCTGTGGTTCTAGTTTGGGTGCCTTGTTCCCCCATTTTTTCTGTGGGGCAGATTCCCTGCCTGGACTACATCTCTTCTGACTCACCACAGTCTCCCCTCTGGTTGAGTCAACATGGTGCCTCATGGAAGTTACATGGTGATGCTGCACCATGGGAGATGTAGTCTGGTGAGCCTAGCCCATAGAGGACAATAGCGACCTCATGAGGCACTTGAATTACACCTCCCATAAGGCACGGCAGCTTTGGGGGGGGGCACAGTTTAACATAGAACTGAGTTGAAATTAAGCTTTCTGATTCAGTTCAACAAACAGAAATAAACTATTTAAATTTGTACTTCCTCCATTGTCAGCCCTTTGAAGCCTCTCCCCTGGTTTTAAACTGGCTCATGACCTTCTTCCTGATCCAGCACCATTTCTGACAATGGTATCCTTTGGGAGTTTTTTTGCTGGCTTTGTAAGAGGAGATTTAGTGCACTTTGAGGGCCAGATGTACCCTTTCGCTAATGGTGGTTGCAGATAGCTACCCTCACTAGCTTTAGTATGCCAGCTGAGGTAAGATCTCAGGGTGTGTCACAGTGGTACACACACAGCTCCGTGCAGCCACCAATGAGAATTGAGTGAGTTGCCAGGGCCAACTGCGTGCAAACCACCCGCCATGGTTGTGGCCGTCGGCTGTGCAGAGGTACTTCCTGTTGAACTCACCTTGTGCACCCCAGTGGGCACCATCAGACATGGCATATTGGACTAGATGGACCATGAGTCTGACCCAGTAGGGCAATTCCTATGTTTCAATGTCCCATATCTGTTCTGAAAATCAAAATAGTCTATACAGTCTGATGTGGTCTCTGTCGGTATGCACTATAGTAGAACCATTGGTTTTCTCTTTGTAGGGAATATTTCACTCTGCAAAATTCTAGAACATCCCCGCCCCTTGCATTTTCGTGGTTCTATTCTAGTGGGTTTGCCTTAGAGGTACAAGGCATCAATCTGCAAGTCATTCAGCAACCTGGTACCTGCCAATTTAACTTACTGGCTTTGAAGAACATAAATTGAATTTTGGTCACCAGATGTTTTTTCATGTTGTTAGCTAACTGCAGTGTCGGAACATACTATGATGGGGAACAAGAACTCTGTGTTTTATGCCCTAATGGAACATACCAAGATGAGGAAGGACAAATAACTTGTGAACCTTGCCCAAGTCCTCAGAACCTGGGAAACCAAAAATTAACTGGAGCTCGGGATATATCCAAATGTGGAGGTAAGGTTCTTACACCCTACAGAGCTAGAAAAGGCACAGAAATGATGCCGTCACTCCTTACTTCACTCACCTTGAAAGTATCATGTGTGCTATATAAGATCACCCAGCACTCAAAGGCCCCGGCAGTACCTGAGAACAATGGGGAAAGTTAAAAATGGAGTGGCAGCTGTGACTCAGAATTTCACTGCTTTTTGTATGTGATTCCAAAATATTGAATTCAAATCAGTTTCCTCCACAGTGGGTTTTACAGCACGTAACTACAGATGAAAGTGATTTGTGAAGACAAGTAATGTGCAAATGGCAAAGCTGCTGAGAAAAAGAGATCCAGTGGAGTAGATTTCATTCAGATATATTGTGTGTTCACATAGCTTCTGCCCTTGGATGAGTGCATAAGGCTTCCACTGAGCTCCTTGTGCATATCTAAAGACTGTGTTGGGCTGTTACTTTGTTCAGGGGGTGTATAATGTGAAGCTAGAGATCTAAGAAAAGTCTGGGGGGAAAAGTCGCACCTGATTTAAAAAATAAAATCTAAACCAGTAAAATAACTTCAGCAAAAAAGAAACAGTAAAGGAGAAGCACTTAGGAGGAAAGATGTTCTCACAGTTAGGTCATAGAACTGAGATACAGGAGATCAGGTTCTGTTCCAGATGTCTCTGCCACAGACTTCCTGTGTGATCTTGGCAAGTGACTTAGTCTGACTTTCAAAAGTGGTCATTGATTCTGGGTGCCTAAGTTGGCTACCTGCTTTTCAAAATTAACCTTACTATCCTTAACCTCTTCTGTACCTCATTTTTCTTGTCACTAAAATGAAAGTAGTTTGTGGGGGGTTTTTTAACCTCTTAGGGATGTTCTGAGGCTTAGTTCATTAATATTTGTGGGGCTCACAGACACTACAGAGATGTGTGTGCCATAGAAATACCTATAAAATAAAGAGGGACTTGAAAAGAGCCACGAGCAAATGAATGAGTATCCACAAAGTGCAGAAGGTTGGATAAAAGTGTTTTGTGTTGGAGAAATTAGAGTCAAGAATTAGGATGATATTTTTCTTCATTCAGTTTCAGTATAATGAGCCAGATAACATCACTTTATCTGCTGCCTATAATACACGAAGGAGAAGCTCATTATTAAACTGAATTTGTTAGCCATAAACAAAATTCTTCATCATTGATCATGACCAGTAGTTAATGTCCTTTTTGTTTTTTAGTCAAATATTTTGAAACGAAGCCAAGGCCAATTTAACTCCTTAACAAAACAGCCATTCACGGAATGATTTATTGGAGCTATAAACTAAAACTAACAACCGGTTTATTATCGCAACAACTCTTTAAAAGGGCAAAATTTCTCAGCATGGCTGAACAACTGCAGCACGATTCTGTGTCATCCAGAGCAGTGTAATTACTTACCACTGTCATTGAAATCAGTTGCTCGCTACAAGTTTTGAAGACAGATTTTATTTCAGAGATTTCCATAAAGGATCCACAGGGTCGATAGAGAATCAGTTCCGTGAGGTAAATCCTACCTTCATACCGTAGCAGAGCAAAGCAATTCAGAGTGGAGACAATATCAAAGACCCAGAGTCTGAGGGCAAGAGTATTTTGAGTCACGGACTGTGGTGCAGTATGTGTTTGTATGGAGTTTAGCACAACCCCTGATCTGGATTGGGGTTTCAGGGTGATACAGTAATAAAGTGTTTGTTTAATTACTGATTATTAATAATAATCATTGTATAGAATAAAAATAAATTGTTAATTCTACAAAATCTGGGTTTCTGCTACTTATAGTTTCAGTGCTAGGTTAGTTCAGCTGCCTGTTTTATAGACTCTGAGCTCATTAACAAAATGGCAGGAGAGTCTACATAATCTGCAGCTATATGACTTAAAAATGCTATTAGTGGGCTAGCCCCATTGAGACTCTTCTATAATGAAATGTGAAACTCCTCACACCAGGTTCACTGAAGAGTTCACCAATGTTTGTGAACCAGTCAGTGTTCATTTTGATGTTACAATAGGCAACTTCTATGGGGCAGGTGCTGGCTCTTGCTTCCATTTAAATGAGAAAAGCCACAGGCAGCAGGGGAGCAGTGCTGTACTTTAATTGCAGCTACTGGGCCCTAATTCTCGCTCCCTAAAATCTGTGGAGTTCCAGCTCAGCAAGCCTCTCCCCCGTATAGCAGTGGATCAGAGTGGGACTTTGTTTTGGAGTACCTCCTGTGAGTTGTACCGGCAGCCTCCCTTGCTTGATTACTTGTGTCACATGCCCAGAGAGTTGTGTGTAGTTGTGTGCAGGCAATCAGGGCTGAAAGAAAATGGGTGCAAAATAACACTGCATTTTTCATGCTTTCATTTGTGTCCATTTTGGAGACAAAAGGAAAAAGGGCTGGAATGTTGTCCTACAATTTTGAAGCAACATGTAGCAAAAATAGAACCAATTTTATTCCAAACATCATTGTATTAAAGCCTGTAAATGATTCCAGCCACGTACTTATTAAGATCTTATTTCAACCCATGTTTTGTTGCATAAAATTGGTTTCAGACTTTCATACTCCATACTTATGACCAAATGATTTGCACCAGCTGAGGAGCAGGTGCGTAATATTCGTTCAGCCATGATACAGCTTCCATAAAGTTCAGGTTTATGCTAATGTGTATTTATGTTCTCTAGGTCAGTGCTCACGGGGTGAATATTCCTCTGATGGCTTCAAGCCCTGTCTGCCTTGTCCCTTTGGAACATACCAACCTGAAGCTGGCCGGACAGCCTGCTTTCCATGTGGAGGAGGCCTGACAACAAAATACAGTGGTGCATCAATGTTTCAGGACTGCGAGACGAAAGGTAAGATCAAGAAGAGATACAATGAACTGCAGTGCTTTGAGAGACCAACACTGTCCCTGTTGTTATGAATGCTAAAGTTTAAAAGGGCAAAATATGTCCCCTTTTTAAAGCTATCGTTTCCCAGCATTCTCACACTTGAGTGTCATGCCCCTGGCTCAAGTCATGTGGGAGCTCTCTTACATCTCAAGTTTTTGGCATTTTGGGACTACCAGATGGTCTGGCAGATATCTTGAACCTGGTCAATGATTTGTCATGACGATCTGTGAAGACAGATAGAAAAGAACATAGGAAAAACCAGGTATTAATCTCAAGGACAAAGGAGAGCTGACTGTCTCTGAGTGATGGCTGGCAGCAAGATGGTCCCCTTAGTACCAGAATGGATGGATGCACAAGGGAGCCACACAATCATAACACCACCAACCCTTTGGGATCACAGAGGCCAAAGTACCCAAACTGGCTATAATGTTAATTATGTGCTGACTGGAAACCACAGAAGCAGCTAAAGGAATCCAGGGTCTGACTAAAGAGCAGTAGGTTCTGAGAGATGGATCCACAACAGTCAGAACCATTGACTAGCTCCTGCAGGAAGGGAGTCCTTTATGACCAGGCTGAAAATGGAATTAGCCAGGATGCTCTGGAGCATGATTAATGGGCATCATGTGGGTCAGAAGCCCCCCTGAAAACTTGAGTTAAGGGAGGTCCCACATAATTGGCACTTGAGCCCCAATGCCTGTGACCTACGATGAGAATCCTGTGGTGATGATATTTTAACCACAAAGGAGTTTCTTGTTAACATTTGCATTAAAAATCATAGGTTTAATGTAAGCAGCATTGTATTTTTTTTTTTTGCAAACAGTAATCAAAATTGGTTCTAATGGAGATGTATGGGATGTAAGTCCTGTGCAGGATTTTGCCCCACATCCTTACAAGTTCAGGAGTCATATGTAACCAGGGGGCAGGGGTTATAATGCATGATTCTAATATAGATTATTCTATATTATTCTAAGAGTGTTGTTATGGGAGTATAGCGTAATATGTGCATTAGTCATTGCATAAGACCTGCAAAAACAAGTGTACAAATCATGAAGGGCCAAATCCTCCTCCCCTTAATCATGGTGCGTAGTGCCCTACTAGACAATGAATTTCAGCAAGTCTGTTCAGGTAGTACTGTACTTCTCAGTATAAATAAGTGTGGCAGAATTGTTCCGTTGATATATGAATATACAGTTGATTTGCCATGTGTAAAACTATCAGGGTTGGACCATTTAATGAAATGTTCTTTTTTTCACTATCTGTTATTTACTTCCCCCCCACCCCCTTGCTCCTCACAGACAGACAGATACACGTTCTTTCTCTTTCTTTCTGCTGTTTCTCACTTCTAGACAGGAACTAGCATGTGGCACTGTGAGCTATATTTGTGGTCTCACAAAAAGAGCTATGATATTGGAAATGCAGTAAGGAGCCTAGTACGCCTTCATTTTATTGCTGTAGCTCCACACAAGTATAACATTAGTTATTTACTTAGCTTATAATAAGTCCTATAAAAACATACATAAAGCTACTTTCTAGTGTCATAATCGCTTTTGGTAACTGTACTACATGTTTACAAACCCCTACAGTTCAATGTTCACCTGGTCATTTTTATAATACTACAACTCACCGATGTATTCGCTGCACAGTTGGGACCTACCAACCTGAGTTTGGTCAAAATTATTGTATTTCATGCCCTGGAAACACCACGACTGATTTTGATGGATCAACAAACATAACCCAGTGTAAAAGTAAGTATCACAAATGGATTTCTCAGCCAGTTAGAAATGAAACAGGTCAGAGTCATTAGCATCCAAAATGAGAGTTGTAGGGATTGAATTCAGATTTGGTGCAAGTGGGCATAACCACAGGGAAGTCACAGGAGTTGCACCTGTTTACACCACAAGTGAGTTACGTCCCTAGATGACTTATTGAGGCATCTAGCTCTGTGAATGAGGCTTGTAGTATTATTGTGCTAACAATCATTAATTTTGCCAGTCTGCACATAAGATCAACCCTGGGAGTGTTGGGCCACACTTGGGTACTGCTGGTAGATCTTGGCTTTGCCATGTAATGCAAGAGATTTGGTTGGGTTCTTAGTCTCCTTTTCTCTCTCCCTGGGCTAGCAGGGGGAAGGAATGCGGCTCAGGCAACTCACTCCGCTCTCTGGGCTTCTTAACAGTAACCTTTCCAGCTTATTACAGAACAGGCCCAAAGGGAGTCCCTGTTGGTTTCTGAATAATGGTGGCTGCAATGTAGGAAGATGAGGGCATAAAGCAAGGAGAATGAGGGGAAGAGAAAATCCTCTGATGAAACCCTGACTATATATATCTGCTTCTGGTAGCTGCATCTCTTCGTAAACGAAGGGCTGCAGTTGTAGGGCATGCCACAGCCTTAACAATATTATAAGGCAGCAAGTGCCCAGACCCGCCCAGGTGCACAAGAAGAGTGTTCAAAACATCCTGCATGGGGGCTAGTCACAATCCCAGTTTTTCTGCATTCGTTTCTGCAAAAGAGGTAGGGAGGGGACTCAAGGTCATGGCCTTGCATCTCCCCGACAGCAGCCAATGGAGCAGGTCTGGTATAGGAGGCATGCACACTGCACCCTCTGAATGGATGGGGCAGAATTCACTCTGTCCTGAGCTGTTGCAGACATTGTGCATCATATATTTGAATTTCCAATACCTTACACCCTGTGTAGTTACTTACCCCTGTGTAAAGCTGAGTATAAAAATGTTACCCTGGATGGGAGTGAGTGGAGAACTCTGACACGGTCGTGTCTTACATCCCCTTTGCAAGCGGCTGTAGCCTCACAGCCACCATATGCCTCTGTGCTAATAGTTAGTTCTGCTCCTAATTTTATTTTTCAGCCTGGATCTCACTATTTAAAGAAACAAAGGCAAAAGCAGGGACCAGTTTGATGTGCAGCTGACAGAGGGGTTCACCTGTTTCATATGCAAACAGAAATGGGTTCATATGTCTATTGCTTTTGCTGACAATGACTGTAGAGAAGGCTCTAGATATCCCTCTCCTCATTCCCCGGCCCTGGGTGACGTGTTCCTTTTTCAGATAGACACTGTGGAGGTGAACTTGGAGATTTCACTGGATATGTTGAATCCCCAAACTATCCTGGGAATTACCCTGCGAACATTGAATGTACGTGGACTATAAATCCACCTCCTAAGCGCCGCATTCTGATTGTGGTTCCAGAAATATTTCTGCCAATAGAAGATGAATGTGGAGACTACCTGGTGATGCGAAAAAGTTGTAAGTCTGAAATATCTTCCAAACCATATAATGTCTGTCTTTCCAATGGACCTCAGGGTGAAGAACAGAATTCTCCTGCTTATTCCACGCCTGGTGCATAAACTAAAAACCAGTCACCTAAAGCCTAGTTCTAAAGAGTAGAGAAATAGGTTTCATTTGACAATGAATTTGGAAATCCTTTCCATCATCATGTGGAATTGGGTCCAGATGAATCGAGGGCCTAAAGCTGAAATGTGCCATTGTGAGAAACCTTCATATAGCATTTGTAAGGGTTGATGAACGGTAAAGAGTTATGGGTACTTTTACCTCTAGGTGAGCCCTGCCCAGGTTGGACTGGATCGAATACTAATACCATCCGGATTGAGACCCATTCCACTTTGACCAATCAACAAGATGGAATTCAATAAAGACAAGTGCAAAATACTACACTTAGGAAGGAAAAATTAAATGCACAATTACAAAATGAGGAATAACTGGTGAGGTGGAGGTACCGCTGAAAAGCATGTGGGGGTTGTAGTGGATTAGAAACTGAACATGAGTCAACACTGTGATGCAGATGAGGAAAGGACTAATATTCTGGGTGTGTTAACAGGATTATCGTATGTAAGACACAGGAGATAATTGTCCCGCTCACCTCTGCACTGGTGAGGCTTCAGTTGGATTGCTGACCAGTTCTGAGCGCCACACTTTCAGAAAGATGTGAATAAACTGGAGAGAGTCCAAAGGAGAGCAACAAAAATGATAAAAGGTTTAGAAAACCTGACCTGTGAGGAAAGGTTTAAAAAAAGCTGGGCCTGTATACTCTTGAGTTAAAAAAGACCCGGGGAACCTGATAACAGTTTTCAAATATGTTAAAGGTTGTTATAAAGAGAGCGGTGATCAGTTGTTTTCCATGTCCACGAAAGGTGGGACAAGTAGTAATGGGCTTTATCAGCAGCAAGGGAGATTTAGATTAGATATTAGGAAAAGCTTTTTCACTACAAGGGTAGTTATGCTCTTGAATAGGCTTCCAAGGGAGGTTGTGTAATTCCCATCATTGGAGATTTTTAAGAACAGGTTGGACAAACACCTGTCAGGGATGCTTGAGGCTTACTTGGTCCTGCCTCCGGGCAGGGGGCTGGACTTGATAACCTCTCAAGGTCCCTTCCACCCCTGCATTTCTGAGTCTATGATTCTACATGTGCTGTGGAGAAACCATTTCAGTTTCTGGCACTGGCACATTTCACAAGCAATATGTTTTAAGAAGCTAAAAGAAAATAAGAAAAAAAATGTTTTATGAAAATAATTATGGAGCCAAGTTACATGGTCAGGGTATGAGCAAGCCTCCCATTTGCTTCACAGGGATCAAGGTGGCAGAGGCCCTCTTACCAACTGCAGGTCACCTGGCAAAGAAAAAACAGAGCATGCACTGACCAGTCACTCCCTGGATGCCCCCCCCTCCACAAAGCATTCATTGGACTACTGTAGGGCTGTAGTAACACCTCTCACGCTGCACAGCGCCAGTGGGATAAAGAAGCTTGAACTGAGCACTGATGTGATTCTGTTAAGGGATTGTGGAGATCGGACACGAGCACTCTGTCCACAAACAAAAACTCAATTCCTGCAGCTCTGATTCCCTGGTGCCTGCACTCAGGATATGTCTACGCAGCAGAAGCTGGCTTACCTGAGCTTGGTTGAATCCAGCTAGCACAGGTAACAAGCAGTGAACACAGCACAGTGCAGGCTTCTGAGAGAGGAAGTGACCAGAACACCTACCCAGGGTCTGTGCTGCGCTTGTACTACCCATTGCTTGTTACCTGCGCTAGCTGGATTCAAACTAGCTCAGGTAGGCTAGTCCATGCACAGCTTTTTGCTGTGTAGACATACCCTTAGGCACTGGTCTGGGCTGTCTCCTGATTCAGTCAGCCTGCTGCATTGCCAGATAACATGTGGTCTGGGAGATTGCACCTTCCAGAGGCCAGATGAATTTTCTGTGCAAAGAACCCTAAAGTATTCAACTAATAACTGCAGTTGTCCTTTCAATTAGACTCTTGGGGTGGAAGTTGGCCTCCTGTAGCTGAGAGCAGAATTTGGCTCTGGCTATTGCCCAAAACAGTTCAGACTAACAGCAAAATCTTGGCACATTAATGCTTGCAAAATGAGGTGTAAACTGCACTTATTTAACTTGTATTCCTGTTATTCTCCTACCATAAAAGCATTTTTGTCACTATAGGTTAGTGTGTTTTTTAATCACTAAGTAACTGAAGAGTTAAGAACATAAGAACGGTTCTACTGGGTCAGACCAAAGGTCCATCTAGCCCAGTATTCTGTCTTCTGACAGTGGCAAGTGCCAAGTGCCCCAGAGGGAATGAACAGAACAGGTAATCATCAAGTGATCCATCCCCTGTCACTCATTCCCAACTTCTGGCAAACAGAGGCTAGTGACACCATTCCTGCCCATCCTGGCTAATAGCCATTGATGGACCTATCTTCCATGAATTTATCTAGTTCTTTTTTGAACCCTGTTATGGTCTTGGCCTTCACAACATCCTCTGGCAAAGAGTTCCACAGGTTGACTGTGCATTGTGTGAAGAAATACTTCCATTTATTTGTTTTAAACCTGCTGCCTATTAAGAGTTGCCTGACAGCTGCGTATTGTACATTTTCTTTGGAAGCTTCCTCCAATTCTGTGACCACATATGAAACCTGCCAAACCTACGAACGCCCTATAGCTTTCACATCTAGGTCTAAAAAACTGTGGATCCACTTCAAGTCAAATGAAGGGAATAGTGCCAAAGGATTCCAGGTGCCTTATGTAACATACGATGGTAAGTGGCTATTAACAGGTGATAAGTAATGTAGAATATTACAGTGGGAGCATGAACCTTTCAATCCCTGGAGGGTAGGAGGAGCACATTGTAAAACTGATAGAACTCTCAAAAAATGGAACCCTTGCAGTTTGGGGCATTGATACTTAGTCTATGTTTATTGCTGGTCTAACATGAGGGCCATGAGAATGTTAGCATAGACTGGCTGTTGGCATTTTTACCACTGTATTGTCAAACTCTGCTCAGAGACAGTCTAGACTTGACTAGGTGGCTAAAACGCTTCTGGCTGGTGTATGCTAGTGCTTCCATTCGTGCTATGCTAGCACTGATGGCTCTGCAAAAATGTCAGTGTATACAAAGCCCTAGGCTTGCTTTGCCCTGTTGTTTCACAAACATTTTGGGAGGAGTTTTAGAGCCCCCCCCTTTTTTTTTTGCATTGAGTTTGACTGACTTTACTTCTGTTAGAGTTTGCTTTTATTTATTTTTAGTGCACTTTTCTTGCATCTAAACATAGAAATTTTTTTGCATACTTATATATTGTAATATTAACGTATTTCCAGTGACAAAAAATATGATTCTGTGCTTATCTGGCATTAAATTGACTTAGCTGAATGGTTGGATGAGCAGAGGACTTGTTTATGTGCAATTACATCAACTCCCACCCTGTACTGCAGATTATGACAGTCTGATTGTCAGCTTGTAAAATTTTCCAACAAGAACCTTCATACTTTCTCTTTCACTTCTGTGCATAAAGACTTACGCACTGAAATCTTCATCCCTGACATGGCCAAATTTGGTCTTGCTGCACTCAGTGGTATTCATTTCAATGGGTTCTGATCAGCTCTCACTGAAGACAATGGAAGCTGTATCAGGGCCTTTATAATAAGTAGCAGTTTCTATAGCAATAGGCATCCTAGCAATACCATAGTTATAAATTTAGATAGCTTGATAGCTTGAAAATGGACCAGGGGACTTAAGCCTGTTTCCAATAACAGCCCCCAGCGCCGGTAGCTACACCGCTCGTGGAGGTGGGGTTTTTTTAGAGCGCTGGCTCTGCCATGACTAGCGTTGCCAGTGTAGACTAGCCCTGAGTAACTTTACACAGTGACAAGTATCAAAGGGGCAGCCGTGTTAGTCTGAATCTGTGAAAGCGGCAAAGAGTCCCGTGGCACCTTACATACGTATTGGAGCATGAGCTTTCATGGGTGAATACCCACTTCGTCTGATGCATGTAGTGAAAATTTCCAGAGGCAGGTATAAATATGCCAATGAAGCGAGCTGTCGCTCACAAAAGCTCATGCTCAAATAAATTGGTTAGTCTCTAAGGTGCCACAAGTCTTCCTTTTCCTTTTGCAAATACAGACTAACAGGGCTGCTACTCTGAAACTTTTCAAAAGGAGAGATTAGGCTTCAGTTTGGCGCAGGTAGCCTGGCTTTTCCTCTCTCTCTATACAGCATACACCAAACTCCCTGCCCCGCAGAGGGGAATCCATCTGGCAATTGGTCTGTAGCTGTTCCCTTCCCCGAGGGGAATGTTATTAGTGTTTTAAGGTGAAAAGGAGGGAGGGTGTCGCGGGGGGGGGGGGAGCGGGGAGAAGCAGCAGCAGGATGAGGAGGGGAGCGGCGACAGCTGCATGGCAGGTGTGGGGGGGCAGGTGGCGGGGAGGGGTCTGTCAGGGGGGTGAGGAGGCGAGCAGCAGCTGGGCGAGCGGCCGGGGGGGGCCGGGGGGAGGAAGTGAGCGGAGGGGGGACCTCAGCAGGGGAGCGGCGAGTCAGCAGTGGGCAGAGGTGGGACCTGGGGCAGAGCAGGGGGGTGGAGTGTGGGCGGGGTTGCGGCGGAAAAGGCGGGACGAGGAGCCAGCCTCCCCCGGGGAAAGTTTCCCCCAGCGCCCATGGTGCTGCACGTTCACGCCAGTGCCCTATTAACGCCAAAGCGGGGCTTGACTGGGGACTGAAGGGAATTACCTGGCGGGAACCCGGCCGAGCTCCGGCTGCGGCGCTGTAGAAAGGCAGCCGACGGTGATTCACGGAGCGTGCAGGGAGCCGGGGACACCTCAGCGGAGGGGAAGGAGGGAGCCGTAGCAGAGGGCAGCGCAGCTAAGAGATCCCCTTTGGTGCCGTCTCTCCTGAAGCTCACAGGCTTTGGTGGAGGCTGGCGGGCTGAGGCAGTGGAGTGCTGCAGGTAGCAACACCTCCCCGCCGGCATTTCTGAGGAGGAGGAGGAGAGGTGCTCCCCGTGCCCTTCTCTCCTACCCTGCAATGGAAGATGCACCAGGACTCAGCCCCCTCCCAGGGGCTGCCTGCTGTCTCCGTTCCTGTGGCTGTGAGAGGAGGTGGGGGGCACCCTCTTCCTCCCAACAACCTCTCCTGTCAGCAGCCCCTTTCCTTTGGCGGCAGGGATGCACATCCGATGAGCCTCAGGAAGCTGGTCAGGCTGTCCTGCTCACAGGGCTGGATTTACACTTTCCGTGCCCCTAGGCACAGCATCTTCAGCCCTCCTCCCCCACCCCCGCCTACAGCTGACCTTCGTGTTTTCCCTAAAAAATGAAACCTTTAACCCACTTGTAACTTTTAGGTGCCCCTAGAATGCCGGCGACCCTAGGCACATGCCTACTGTGCCCAATTGGAAATCCGACCCTGACTGCACGCATTCATCTCCTTCACCCTTAACCCCAGCCTCATGCTTACCCTCGAAACTTCCCAAAGCTCAGCCCTTAACCTGGACCCCAGGGGAGAAATCCCGGCTCCTTTGAAGTCAATGGCAAAAACACACATTGACTTCAGTGGGGCCAGAGCTTCACCCCCCCGCCCCCCGGGTGTCTCCTCTGCACCTGTGTCACTCTTGGTGAGGTTGGACTTAAGGCTTTGTCAGACAGTGTGAGCTAGGTGTAACATTTCCCTTTACCCACTGGTGGGCTGCAGTGTCTCACTTACAGTGAGTAATTCATTGGTTGGGGGAAGACCTCACCCTTAGCTTGGAGTTTCCTTCCTTTTAAGGCTTTTGTTGCCTGGGAGGGTTTTGCCCAGGCTCAACTGTAACTGCCCTTTAAGAAAGTTTTTGATTATAATATGAAAAATCCAGCAAAAGATTCAGAATATTTAAAGATGGATTTTGTGTGGATTTCTTTAGCAACATAATAAGTTTGAAGCATGCCACATGGTTACAATTCATAGAGCTGTCCCCAGGTTGCTGCTTCTTTCTCTTGCCTTTGACAGATTGATGATGAATAGCTCAGCTTGTGACCTCATAATAAATAGTACAGTGTATTTATAGGTCATTTGAAAAACCAAAGATTGCTAATTTGAGAGCCAGATGTTTGGTGTTACATGTGAACCTACACGCTCACATCCTCCCTGTTGCATCCAGTGGCCAGCAGCTCCCTCATGTGTTAAGGGAAGAATGTGGCCCTCATTGATTATGCAGCTGAGTCTAACAGGCAAATGATTATATCATAAAAAGAAAAGGAGTACTTGTGGCACCTTAGAGACTAGCCAATTTATTTGAGCATGAGCTTTCGTGAGCTACAGCTCACTTCATCGGATGCATGCCGTGGAAACTGCAGCAGACTTTATTTATACACAGAGAATATGAAAAAATACCTCCTCCCACCCCACTGTCCTGCTGGTAATAGCTTATCTAAAGTGATCATCAGGTGGGCCATTTCCAGCACAAATCCAGGTTTTCTCACCCTCCACCCCCCCACACAAATTCACTCTCCTGCTGGTGATAGCCCATCCAAAGTGACAACTCTTTACACTTTGGATGGGCTATCACCAGCAGGAGAGTGAATTTGTGTGGGGGGGTGGAGGGTGAGAAAACCTGGATTTGTGCTGGAAATGGCCCACCTGATGATCACTTTAGATAAGCTATTACCAGCAGGACAGTGGGGTGGGAGGAGGTATTTTTTCATATTCTCTGTGTATAAATAAAGTCTGCTGCAGTTTCCACGGCATGCATCCGATGAAGTGAGCTGTAGCTCACGAAAGCTCATGCTCAAATAAATTGGCTAGTCTCTAAGGTGCCACAAGTACTCCTTTTCTTTTTGCGAATACAGACTAACACGGCTGTTACTCTGAAACCTGTGATTATATCATGTGTCCCCAACAGAGGATTACCAGGAGCTAATAGAAGACATAGTTCGGGATGGTAGACTCTATGCATCTGAAAATCATCAAGAAATACTTAAGGTACATTTCCTCTATTAAAGCTTTGGTATGAGAATTAATGGAGAGATTAATACAGAATTGTAAATTACACTTTCTTGTGCTATTGAAGTTACTTCCCCACATGGGATTCACTCCACTGAGGCCCTCTCTTGGACTGTCTGCATGAGCAACATTAATGTCTTCCAAGACCCCTATGCTAGCCCTATAGGTCCAAGCCACTTCAGGGAAGTGCTAAATCGGTGCACACCCCTTCCCAGGCCTCAGCATCAATAAAGCCCCCTGCCTAGATGTGGACAGAGCAGCTGCACAAGGGTGCCTATGCATCTCTTAAGCGCCAGGAAAAGGATCTCCAGGCTGGCTTCACATAGGCCATCTTGGAAGGCTGCAGTGGGAGCAAGCTTGGGAAGGGGGACATAGGCCTACATCTACTTGGATCCAATGCCCTGCACAACTGGCACGGAGAGACAATGGTTGCTATTTCAGCTCACAGAATAGGAGCCTTGAAGGAGGGAGTGAGGGCCCTGCAGTTATTAGCCCTGGATTGGAGAGACTGATCTCACTTCTCTGACACACATCACACTCCACCTTTTACAGAGCCCAGTACTCAGGTAGGTGGAGTAGATTTCACCCAAAAAGCACGTTTCTCCTGTCAGAACTGAACTCAGTATTCTGCTTTCTGTACATGCTTGGATCTGCCAGTATTGAAATAAAGGCTGGGGTGAAAGCCTGGCTCCACTGAAGTCAGTGGCAAGATTTCACCAGGATTTCACTCCAGCTGTGTAGATCTGAGAGCCCACATTAGTGACTGGAAAGAAAAAAATTCAAGGCCATTGCCTATATTAAAACAATCTGCTATGGAATCATTGGGGATTAAGTGTTGGTGATTCTGAATGTAACTAGTCTGTTCATTGACAGTAAAAAAATCTGCCTTACCTTTTTCAGGATAAGAAGCTGATAAAGGCATTGTTTGATGTCTTGGCACATCCACAGAACTACTTCAAGTACACAGCACAAGAGTCTAGAGAGATGTTCCCACGATCCTTTATTCGACTGCTGCGCTCTAAAGTTTCCAGATTTTTGAGGCCTTACAAATAACCGGTCCTACATTTTGAACACTAAACAGCCCCTAATGATGCAGCAGAGCATTGGGATGGATGAGGCTGTGTCTGAGTGTTTTGCACACTGGCAGAGAGACTGCAGGGAAGATCTCCAATTAGTTCTTTTGCAGAGTATGGCTTTCATAGCTAATATAAATGTTTTTGGTAAACAGAATTTTGATTCCTTTCCAGATGATCCCTTTCAGGTCACAAGATGCTCTCCGGGTTAAATGTCTGTTGGATTAGAGACTGGCAATGTTTTCTGTAATTAAATGATGCCAGGCATGATCTCTTCAGAGCTCTGTCCTGTTGCTGCATCAGTAACACAAAAGCTAATAAATGTGGACGTGCTAAGTACTGCCGTGTGGCTCTGGGCTGTAATTAAGGCTTGTCACCTCCAGAAAGCTGGACTCACATTCAGTCTGGTTGAAAGTGAAAACAAGTTTGATGTCCCTCTCAAACCTTCACTGCCAGGAAATTCAGAGCAGAGGTTGAAATGGTCTTAACCCAAACCAGTGAATCCAAGTTTTGCACAAGATTTTCTCTCTGTGTGTCATACTAGATATAGTACCTATGCATGGCAAAGTAAACTAAGGATGAAATTTCAGCCTGAACTCTATGGAACAGATTTACCACTGCATTGCTCCAGTTTCTGCTGATGTCTGTCTTTTGATTTCAGAGGGGTTATATTAGAGTAAAACAGGAGTACCACAATGATGAATCAGACCTTGATCAAACTGATCCACCAGCCAATTTCCCTTTTGTATATGGATGCAACAGCTCCTGGAGCCCTGAGTTTGAAGAAGTGGCAGAATGGCTATGTAACTTCTCTCTGCTAGATCCCAGTATATTTTCCCTTCCACACAACCCCTGTTCTTAGGTTATGTCCAGGAAAGAGGCTTTGGCCCTTTGAAAATGGAGTGTTATGAATGTTCTTATATGGGCAACTGCAGATTAACTCCCAAGTCCCATTTTAAATATTCACCTCAACATTAACCTCTCACACATCCCTGTTACATCTTTCCATGTTCCCCCATTACCATAGTAACGGGCACCTCACAACACCCCTGTGATGTAGGGAAGTGCTATTATTCCCATTATACAGATGGGGAGCTGAGGCACAGAGAGACTAAGTGGCTTGCCCAGGGTCACACAAGAAATTTGGCAGAGTAGGGAATTGAACCTAGGTTTTCTGACTCCCAGGCTAATGCCCTAACCACTGCACCATCTTTCCTACAGGCTAGAAAGTTATCCTGAAAGGATTCCCACGGAGAGTTACTCTTGTTTGAACTGTTTGTGCTGTCTGAACGCAGTTCTGGTCAGAGTTTAAATTACTTCATTATCTTGTGGATGTGCACAATCTTCTCAGCAGAAGATGCTCTTGCTGCTCTGTGTAGGAGTCTGTGCACAAATCCCTCCAGTCCAGAGATGGTCCCAGTATCTGTCTCTCTAGGGATTAGGCACTGGAAGTGCTGTGAGATGGAAACAGCAAACATTTTTGATCCAAATGATTTACTGTGCCTTTCTTTTTGAAAGGTACAGGACCCTGCAAGCTGAGGTCCTGAAGTGTGATCGTAATGAATGCTATATGTACTTGAGCAGGGGTCAGTAACCTTCGGCACACGGCCCATAAGGGTAATCCGCTGGCAGGCCGCGAGACATTTTGTTTACCTTGACTGTCCACAGGCACGCCCCCCCCCCCACCCCTCGCATCTCCCAGTGGCCGCGGTTCGCTGTTCCCGGCCACTGGGAGCTGTGGGAAGAGGTGGCCATCACGTCCCTGCAGCCTGCGCCGGGACTGGGAATGGCAAACCGCAGCCACTGGGAGCTGCGGGGGGCCGTGCCTGCGGACGGTCAACATAAACAAAATGTCTCGTGCCCGCCAGCGGATTACCCTGATGGGCCGCATGCCAAATGTTGCCAACCCCTGTACTAGAGTTTGGAACCAAGGAATTGCCTGCAAAGACAGTAACACTCTTTTGGCTTCATTGTACTAGCATGGGGTATATAACTATTGTATGAGAATAATACCATGTTCACAGTGGAATGGATGAAACTAATGTACAAAGAGAAGACATTTAAAATCTCTTACTTGCCTCATAAGAGTAAATGAATGTCACTGAAGGGCTGTCTACCCGATTCACAATGCAATAAGAGCTCAGTGCTGTAGTTCTGCAGCATGCAAAACTTCCACTGGTTTCTGTGCACAAAATACCTGTAGTATTAGGTTTCAGTACTCCCTTTGGCTAGCATTCAAGGCCATGCCTGTGCCTCCAGGCCACACTACTCATGCCCATCCAAAGTGACTTTTTTGTGGTTTGGATGTGCTGCTGGGGATATAAACCCAGTTCATACAACTGCTATAGACCTAAGCCGCTGAAACAATTCAACTTTATTTCCCAGAGAGACATCAACCAAAATGATTGATTTAAAAGAGAAACCAAGAATAGAAAGTTCTGAAATGTCCACATGTTGTATTTGTATGTTGGTGAATTTGGTGGGCCGATTCCAGTGTACGCTGGGACAATGGAAAGGCTCCTATTGACTTCAGTGGGCTTTGGAACAGTCCCACTGCTGCTCATGCTGTGTCCAAATTCATTTCTACTTTCACATTGTTTCCATATGACAAATTTCTCCCCTAAAACCCACATGGTGGATATCAAGTCTGATATTCCATTCTCCCAGGTTGTTGTGGTGATTTCCATTGTTGTCAATGGATATTCCCAGTTTGTAGGGAGAGAATAGTATTAGAGGCAAAATCTATGTTGCTGAACTGCGTCGAGAATTCTGCCCTTTGTAAAGAAGAATAATTTTTCTCCATGGCAATGTTTGGTTTTGGCAAATGCTCAATAGCAATGTTTGGTTTTACCTTTAGCGTGACCTTTGTACTAAACAGTATGAGCAAAATTCCTCTCTGATCCACACTGTAGATTTCACTATTGATTTGCAGTGTAAAATGACTAGGGGACTCTTACCCTAAGAAATCACTTTTGCCACCTAAAGAGAATGAGAACTGATCACTATTTCAGAGTGGAATAGTGCTTGGAATTTTAACTCCAAAGTGAGGCCAGTAGTTATAGATATAGTTCTGTAGACATTTAATTTGAGTTCTACATCATGTTTGTAGACTGTGACTTTTTTTTTTCAGCAAGAAAGAATTCAGAAAATTTGTAACCTTATAAAACAGGGATTTAACTTTAAAAAGATATTAGCACTAACTGGATGATTTACCATCTCTTGTATGAAGTGGATTCATGAGGATTGTTCTCATGACTGTAAATTATCTAAAACATTTCAGATTGTTACATGATACTCTTAATAAGAGAAATAAATCAGTGACTTTTTAGTTGCATGAGAAAAACACTGGATAATGTTTTCAGTTTTCTTTTATTATCAAAACAGTATTTTGCTCAGACTAATGGCTGTATAGCAAGCTATCCCACAAGAGATAAACTTCATGTCCTGGGAACATATGTTACCTTTTATTATATATTCTCTGTAATTAGTGAGTTTTCCCAGTCATACAAAAGTGTACATATTTTTGAAGAACATAAGAACTGTGTTATCTTGGCATTTAGTATTATAATCCAATGAGGAAAATACAGAAGGGTTTATAATCTTGCAATTGACTAATATGTGGATATAAAAAGGAATTGGGTAAACTACTGGTTGCCTATGTCAAAGAATGAACTATATGTAACAGCTACAAAGCATTTTGTCAGTTTATGATATAAAATTACAATCACAATAATTACTATAATAATAAAGAACTAACCAGTTTGCACAATTAATTTAAGGCTAAACCCTAGCTTCATTGAAGTGTCTGGAAATTTTAAAAGTGATGTAAATGGATCTAAAGAATCATTTAGATTTAAAAAAAAAATCTAAACCAGGATTAGGCCAGAAGAAATTATAAATAATGTGGTTGTCTATTACAGTGGTTCTCAAAGCCGGTCCGCCGCTTGTTCAGGGAAAGCCCATGGTACGGCGGACTGGTTTGTTTACCTGTCGCGTCCGCAGCTTTGGCCGATCGTGGCTCCCACTGGCCGCGGTTCACCGCTCCAGGCCAATGGGGCCTGCGGGAAGCAGCGCAGGCCAAGGGACGCGCTGCCTGCCCTTCCCGCAGCCCCCATTGGCCTGGAGTGGCAAATTGCGGCCAATGGGAGCCGCGATCGGCCGAACCTGCGGACATGGCAGGTAAACAAACCGGTCCGGCGCGCCAGGGGCTTTCCCTGAACAAGCAGTGGACCTGCTTTGAGAACCACTGGTCTATCACACAATTTAAAACTACTGTTTCTTCCTATTGGTTTCTGTGATGCTGAACTATGAGTATACTTTCTTTACTTGGTTTGTGAAATCCTCTTATAAAAATAATTCCTATACAGTGCCTTCCACTTAATTCATCCACTGGTAAGTTTGATCCTTAATTTAATTTGATTACAACCACAGGAACTGATTTGTATTAAAATTAGTGTAGACATTTGGACTTTGTTCGTTTTTGGTAAGTGTGACTGGCCACTTCAATCACTATTTGTAGAAAGCTGACCTTTTAATGAAAAGCAGTGTTGTAAAAGAAAGAGAAGAGCATAAAGTCCAGGGAAGGTCTATGATAATAACAGGCCAATTAGAGTGAAAAGTTGAGCTATTCAGATGTGCTTTCTGACATTGTAAGCACTATTATGTGCTAGGTAAACTATATACACTGTGATACAGCACAGCCAGAGGGCAGCAGGAGAGTGTTAGAAGGGAGCCTTATTCCCTGTAAAGAGAAGAAAGTTTGCTATAAATTAATTAAAGCACCTGAAGCCAGTCGCATGATAAACCCCCCCTGCTTCTGAGACAAGGAGAGGAGTTGAAGCAGAGTGGATTGATGTTGGAGCAGAGAGCAGTTTGGAGGGAAGCAGAGGAGAGTTTGGAGAAGTGCTGCGGTGGGCTAAGAAGACCCTAGGTAAAGAGACACCTGGTTTGTGCAGAGGGAGGGCAGGAAGCCCCACAAGCTGAAGGGCAGGAGAGGGAAGTAGCCCAGGGGAAGGAACCACTAGTTCTAGTGGTTTACCGCTATCTTAGGGCCCCTGGGCTGGGACCCGGAGTAGAGGGCGGGCCCGGGTCCTCCCTCTCCACTCCCCTCCCCTAGGACACTAATGGGGCAGTTACTACCCTAGTTCAGGGGCAAGAAACGGTACCCTGAACCCCCACCCAAGAAGAGAAAGTGCGAGACCCATCATAGTAGTGCCTGCAATTTTCCACAGCACATTGGAGATCAAAAACCCTGTAGGACAGGGATTGTCTCTTTTCAGTATCAGTACATTGCCCAGAACAATGGGGGCCTTTGGGTGCTACCATAATATAAATATTTAGTACTACTAATAATAGTGTAAGATTTGCAGCTTATTTAAATCCAAGTGATAGGAATGGATTTGATCAAAATAAGAGGGAAGGAATGGTACTATAATCTCTGAAAACATAACCCAAGGGTAACAGTTTGCAAATATAAGTAAATTAAATAAACTGTCTGGATTCTTTCAAATGCAGATAAATGGTTTACTGTCTGTGTTAATTACATTCTGTAAATGAAGTAACAAAGAAAATGTAAGGTTTCAGAGTAACAGCCGTGTTAGTCTGTATTCGCAAAAAGAAAAGGAGTACTTGTGGCACCTTAGAGACTAACCAATTTATTTGAGCATGAGCTTTCGTGAGCTACAGCTCACTTCACTGATGAAGTGAGCTGTAGCTCACGAAAGCTCATGCTCAAATAAATTGGTTAGTCTCTAAGGTGCCACAAGTACTCCTTTTCTTTTTGCAAAGAAAATGTAAGTTTCCCTAGGTACTCTCCATTTTTTTATACAGTTCCATTCGTACATCACTCTTCATTCTGACTACAGCTTTGCCCACACAAGTATTGCTTTTTAATAATTCTGGGCCAAATTCAGACTTGGTGGAAGGAGGTAGAACTCTGTTGATATCAATGAAGCTGCATTCTCTTACACCAGGTCTCAGTATGGCCCATTACTGTTGTATGATTCTTTTGTTTGTAGGCAAACTATTGCTCTTAGATCTGTATGGTGGCGATCAGCACTGGTATTCTGCTCTCCCGTGTAAAGCTCCAGTGGACATTGATGAAAAACCCACATGTGCAGGGAGAACAGAATTATCTGTTCATGAGCTGATGGTATGCATGAATTAAATTCTGCCCTTAGAAGATGAGTACACATGGTTTATCTCAAAATCAGTGTTAGCTCTGCATGGCCTTTGACGGTAGAATTTGGAATTATTTTATTAAATGGCCTTTTCAGTCTTAAAGGAAACAAACATTTGCTGTCTAACTGCATCTTTGTGTTCCTGCAGCCATTGCCAAGAGGGTGTTCTGATGAAAGAAATCCAGAATAACAAAAGAATCTGTCAGGTGGTAAGCAAAGTTCTCTGGGCTTCTATGTAGTGAAACCCATTTAGTATGCAATGAAAAATGTGAACCAGTAAAAAAGAAAGTTTCAGCCTTTTTGTGGCCCATGTTTGTGAGCTGAAGTTTCATTTCCTAGTAGAACAACATCCATAGCATGTTTAGGGCAATCCACTATGCAGCATAGACACCAAATTTGATCTAACTTAGGGCTGGTCTACACTACAGCTATAGATCAACCTAAGTTACACTACTTCAGTTACGTAACTGAAATCAATGTAACTTAGGTCGTTTTACTGTCAGGGCCGTCCCTACCCATACGCAAAGAACGCAGCTGCGTAGGGTACCAGGAAATTTGGGACACCACATTTCCTGGTGCCCCATGCAGCAGCGTGCTGCTCCGGCCCCTGCTCTGCCTCTTCCCCATGGCCCCTGCCCCGACTCTTCCCGCCCCTGCTCTGCCCAGCCCCGCCCCTGCTCCCCTGAGGACTGCAGCAGGGCTGGGCCTGCGCTCACCAGCAGCGGTGGACGTGCAACGGCCTGGCCCCAGCTGTGGGTTTGCAGGGGGGCTGCGTAGGGCCCCAGAATAGCTAGGGATGGCCCTGCTTACTGTGGTGTCCACACTGCACTGTGTTGATGGGAGACACTCTCCTGCCGACTTCCCTTTACTCTTCTCAAGGAGCTGGAGTACAGAAGTCGACAGGGGAGCGCTCTGCCATCGACCTAGGGGTCTTCACCAGACCCACTAAATCGACACCACTGCATCGATTGCAGCAGTGCCATCAAGCCCTTACAACTGTTATTATCCGAGGCCCAGTCTCTTTAATGGAAAGTTTGCCTGATTAATGACTGTAGACTTAGGATCCTCGCAGGTAATATTGTCTAGTTTTTAAAAATTTACAATGAAATTTCATTTAAATGACTACCCATGGGGCCAGGATAAATGGTTCATGGTCTAATTGAACTAAAGTAAGGCTAGACTTGTACTGGAAATGATTGTGATATTTTAAAGTGGTCACTTAAGACAGAAGTTGGATTGTTGAAGGTGGTCTGCAGCGTAAGTGTATTTTGTACACAAATACATTTATATGATAGTCATTGGGGATTTTGTGTGCAGAAAAATCGCATGACGGGGTCCACACAAAGTGATTTTGCCTTGTACCCTGTGCATGGCTCTAAAATGGCAAAGGTGGCTGGAATACTGTCCTGACTGTGCTCTCTTCTATGCACTATGGTGGGAGGAAATATGCTGTGAACATAAAGCCTAGGACTAATCGATCAGAGTCTTGACTTTATCCGGGAATCTGCATATGGGATTGAATAAAAAAGATGGAGAATATTGTGGGGCATAGGTTAGAGAGTGTATATTTCATGATGCTAAGATGGTGATGTGAGACTACAGAAGCAACCTGTAGAGATATAACTGTCATTCAGCTCAAGAGGGAAGAGTCTGAAAACTCATTCAGGACTAATAACCTGGGGATATTTAGAATATCTGAAAAGTCATGAAGTGGGTGCAGGGGGGAAAGAGCTTTATTGTGAAACAACTTGTTTGTGCAAATTCACTCAGGACACACCACCTCCATTGCCATAGCTCACATAGTACCACACAGAAGCTCCTCAGATCCTGTCCTGCCAAGGATGGGTGACATTAGCAGTATATAAATCCCCCTAAAGGCAAAACATGTGATTTGGAAAAAAAATTCCGAGTTTTCAGGAGGGGTTCTCAATGGGGTGTAGAATCAGGAAAAGCTGTACTGATACTCAAATCAGCTTAGAGTTCGTACAGGACTTTGAAGATGTAACATGCCACATAAGTGTTAAGTAAAAAAATTTATTAGGAACCTTTAAATACATGCCAGTATTGTCGCCAAAAGTAAACTAGCAGTGTGTCGAATGCTAATAGTGTAATTTCTGTCGTTTAATATCATGCATACTCAGGAGACACAGATCATGAGACAGCATCAGCTACAGCAACACAGTTGGATGTCAAACGTAGAGGCTTTATCTAACATATGACTATTGGCCCCACCCAGTGGTAGTAAAGACAAATATGTACAGTACATGCATTGATGCAGATCACACTTCACTTACACAAAGTGTTTGCCATGTCTACAGCAAGTTGAGAGTATAAGAAGATGGAGAACAAGATCTGACAGATTTAACTTCATGGCATATGGTTTGAGTGATTTTTTTTTTGTATGTGATGTTATTAGCGTGATTAAGCTGCACAAAAATACATAGGGCCAAATTCTACCTCCACTTACGCCCAAGCAGCCCTCCCCAAAGCCAAGGGGAGCTGTGTACGGAAAGAACATAATTTGGCTGCAAAGGATTAAAGTTTCAGTGCTTGCTTATTATCAAGGCAATATCCCAGATTCCCAGTGATGTTTGTTCCTGTGTAATCGACGTAGCAACAGCTGTGTCCTTTCTCTAACTTGCCTCAAGTCAATGGTATATGTCTTATCGTGGCCAGTTGTGAGAATAGAGAGCTTTGCCTGAGAGGGGCATTGTAGGATGTTAAACTGCATGAGAGCCAGGGAAGTATTGCAGTGGCGGGGCCTGAGGTTGGATGGGAGACCTTCGAGGTGCTGTAGGGCATGGTAGTGATGGAGCAGGAAGCACTCAGTCAGTGCTGGAGCAGCGTGCCAGGGATGCTATGCTGCTGGAAATGTTGTATTTTGGATTAGAAGTAAAACTGCAGTCCTGACCCCACTGATCATTAAGAAACGTCTGAACGTCATCATGGAACGTCTGACTTGGGTCTGGCTGTGTTACCCTGATGTACTGGCCAAATTCTATATACTGTAACTCCACCCGGCCTCCCCCTGCACTGTCAATCACATACATTCTCCCTCTTCATTTCCTGTCCTAAAGCAGCTGCTGCCTTCTGGCCCAGAGGGGAGTGCACTGCAGTGCTGGGCCAAGCCTGTGAGGCCTGTGTAGGAAGGGAAACACGATCCTGCCACTCCCCTCTGAGTCCCTATGTTGGGAGGCAAGGCAACCAGTATTGCTGTCTGCACTCCCCACGCTGCCCAGCCGGCCCCTGTAGCTCTGCCCCCAGCTGCTCAGGCAGTGCCCCTCCTGGAATGGAAACCTGAGCAGAGGGCAAACAATGTGGGCGAATTGGCTGCTGAGTTAAAGGCTCCCCTGTTACACACGCCTGGCAGGAGGTGAGGCGTCACCCTGGGACAACTCACCGTGTCCCTTCAGTGGAAGAGGGAGGGATGGGGTTATTTTAGGATAGGGGCAGGAGATGGGGTATAGTGAGAGGCACGTTGAGGGCAGGCTATGGGGGTGGCATGGTTGGGGGTTTCTAGGCTAGGAAGGAGGGTGGGGGTTTAAGGGCAAGGGATGGGGGATGAGATAGGAGATTGGGGGTGCTAAAGCAGGGAGGAGGGCATGTTAGTGGAGCAGGGGAAGCTGCAGGGCAGGAAGAGTATGGGGGTGTGATAGGTAGAATGGGGTCTTGGTGGAGGGGTCTGAGGATAGGAGTCTCCAGGAGGACATAAGTAGGGGTTACTGCCTTTAAAATACAAAACCCTCAGCACTCCTCCTCTCCCACATCACACAAGGCAGTTATGTACATATAACATGGTCACGACTCCCACTGCACGCTTCTTGCCTCATTAACTTGTGTTGGTCTGGTGTTAATGTTTTTTGATGTTCTGGTACTGCTTTGGGGGGGAAGTGATGGAAAAGCTGGGATGTTGCAAATCAATCCAAACATGATGGCATGGATGTGGTTGGGTAGCCTGCCTGGCTCGAGCAGTGTCATTATTACACTTTCACTCACATAGGTGCTAATTCTGTCAGCCAACTTACAAAAATAAAGTTGTGAAAAGGCTTTTATCCGCACTGAGAACAGTGGTTTCATTGAGCTTAATAACTAACCTGAATACTAGTAACTGGGCTATTTCTGTGTAGTATTTATTTAATAGAGATCGTAAGTCTGTGCACCTGTGTCTGTAGCATTAGGATGACAGAAGGATGCCACGATATGGAAAACAAAAATACTTATTGATCTCATATTTAGTATCCTTTTATAAATCTGTCTGTCTTTGCCATTTGCAGCTGGGACAGATAATCAAGGCATAGTTTCTCACCTACTTTCCAACACAGCCCAGCATCCAACATAAATCATCCATAGAACATATGATCTGTGAGACTGTGGCCTTCCCCTGCCCCTAATGTATTATTACATGCAATACTATGGAAGTAAAACTTGGTGTTGACAACAGCATTAGTTAGGAATGGCTATGGCCTGTGCTCAGTCATCTAAACACCTTTATGTAACAGCTTAGACCCTTGTGTGCACCATTAGGAGCTCACAGAGACCATTCTCCCCCGCAGTGCGATTGGGTGTGTGTATAGCTTCATGGGCTGTATAGGGATCAGACACACATGCTGTACAGACGTGTGTACTCTGTCGTTCCCTTATAGCAGGCACACACAGTGGTGCCCTCTCTTATGTAACTACCCCTGCAGGATATTCACAGGTTGTGGCTCTCTGTGGTGGCCATGTTTGCCATGCCATTGAGTGATGCTTTGCATATGGATCATGGGCCATACTATTGTGCTCCTTAACACACAGTTGTTTCCTGGTGTTTGGCACAGATGTAGCGCTTACCACATGGTTTTCCACAAGAGGGCAGCATATGGCCCCTAGTGAAACAACTATTCAAACAACACATGATGCCAAGCAACAAGAGGTTTTGTTCTATGTCCACTGTAGCATTCGGCTTCAATCTAAAGGGGACATTGAAACAGTGAGCTTCATTATGGAGGGCCCATTTGTTTCCTGCTGCACAGGTACATTACATGGTACTGATGAAAAATATCTTGTTACGCAGCCATAATTTCTATTTTATATGGTGAAATCTGAATGAAGAAGCTGCTTCCCTCTGATCCAGGCAAGAAAGACTCTAGATCTAAGCAGAGAAAGCATTCAGATAAATAACTCTAACAAAATGGTTCATCCAGTTTTACCGAGGGCACACTTAATAAAATAGCAGGATGATGAAAATGTAAAATCCTGTTATACCATGGATAGTATTTGTAGCAGCAACCATTACAATCACTGTAACTTTGCTGAATAAACATAATGACTTTAAACAAACTCATATCTTGCATTATTTCATATCCACAAACTGATTTCAAATGACAGAAACAAAATCTGGAAACTGCTGTGAAGCTATGGAAAATGCATTTTTCCACCTCTTCAGTCAGCAGTGGAAAGAGACCTTTTTTCTGAACAAAACTCCACACTGCCTCCTATCAGGACTGTTGTCTCCACTTTTGAATTCCCCGTGCAGAAGAATCCAGGCTGCAAGCTGTGGTTTGCACAGAGAAAACATCCAGCGCATGATGGGAAAAGGTATCCTGGATGGGTAAGACTATGCACAGTTACTATTGTTTGTGCATGAACACCTTAAGTATTTTTGGCAATCTGTTTCAACATGAAAAGTCCCATCCTTAACGTTATCCAGTTCTTATACTTGTCATTAGTGACATCTGAAAGTTTAACCCTGTCAGTAGAACTATACCTTTCCCCCCCCTCCCCATTTTCTTTCTTTTTTCAGAAAAGCACGCTCAAGCTGGATGACAGCTTGACCAATATCCAATGGGCAGGCTCTCTTGGAAGAGTTGAGTTTCTAAGGTAGAGCAGAAGCCTTTTGAAGGAAAGGTATTCAATAGCTCAGTATTTCTGATAATTCTCATCAGTGCTGAGCAGACCTAAGCCTGTAGACAGGCTAGCATCCAGGCTTAGCGTAAGCTAAAATACTCAGCAGTTCACTAGACAGGAAGGTGAAGGTATTTAACTAAAACCACAACATGGCAAACACACCCACTCAGTAAAATTACATTCCAGGCCATTTGTGTACTTGACACACAGTTGGCAAATGTGTGCATTTGCAAATATTAGCACTAAATATGCAGTAATGTCTCACTCAATCTTATTGGTTATGAGTTGCAACATTTTTGAATATGTTGTGTGGAGAGAGGGTGTGATATTAATTTGCTTGTACGGTACCACTCGGGAGTTCTGGATGTTTGGCCTCATAAAGTAAACATCACAGCGCCATGTAGGTGAGAGATCCTGTGTTTGATTAGCACTGTGGTGTCTGCTTCTTTTCTATTGCTAGGTAAAGTATTTTTGTCCTAAATGGATACTGTCAAATAGCTCAGGCTCAAATTTTGATTTACCATAAAAATTATTCCAGGCAAATTTCAGGATTCAGAACTTGGGGTTGTTTTTTTCTGCTGGGAAATTGACTCCCCCCCAACCCCCCCCCAAAAGTTTGCAAACGACCTACACAAAAATGCTCTCTTTCCCCATCCCCTTTCTGCCCTCTCTGAAGGAGGGATGCTGCTGTAGTAGTTTTGGAGTCCATAAGAAGGAGAAAATATTTGTCAAATAATGTCCTCTCCACAACTGGTCTTAAGAGGCAGAATATTTTCAAGTTTTGTTTATAAAAGATATAAATGTTAGTGTTATAGTTTGGAGAACCCACCATCCTTATTTGGTGAGATAAACATCTGGCTGCAGAGTTTTAGCAAAGGACCTGGGAAGTTCCTAGGTTCTAATCCCATTATGTAAACTCGGGCAACTGGACCAATGCACGAGAATGGCAAGCAAATCCACCCAAAAAACTGGCATTAACAAGTAGGATCTCAGTAAAAATCATGAGCTGTATCAGAGCTGAGTTTTCCTAGCTATGTTTCGGAACTGAATGATTATTTTTCTGTAGTTTTTAACTTTGTCACAATATTTCTGTTATGCAGACTGTTAAACATTCTAAATCAGACCTGACAAAACAGCCCTTTCATTCCTCTTCAGAAATCATGTAACAAGCACTCAACAATGTTTGGAAAATGAAAATGACCTTGCAGCTGATTTATACATGGGTAGAAGAAAATTTTTCATATTACAAATACCATACCAACCCCAGCTGGAAGGCAACAAATGTTAAATGGAGTACACATTCATCGTGTGTGTAGAGCTCCTTAAAGGAGGGTCTTTCATATTGGGAGGCACTTTCAAACATATTGGACGTCAGAATTAGAGCTGAGTGAATGAACGATTTTATGAGTTTGTTGGGCAAACTGAAAAATCTGGGGGAAAAATTTGTTTTGGGTCGAACTAAATGCTCTGTTGGACCCGAAACAATGTTTTTCATCTTTTTTGTTTTGTTTTTTGGGTGTGTTACTTTTTTTCTTTAAAAAAAAAAATCTAGCTAAATTTCAAAATGAAACATTATTTGGAAATTAAAAGACAAAGCATTTCAACTCCTCAAAAATATGTTTTCATTATTCTTTTTTGGCCGAAACTCTTGGCTGATTTGGACCCAAATTTATGAATCATTTCAGTGGAGCTGAAACTGCATTTTTCAGCAAATAAACTATTTGTCTGAAAAATTTCACCTAGCTCTATTTAAAGTAGTAGACCAAATTTAGGCCAGCTGTGAGCTGGTACAATGTTACTGAAGTCAATGGAGTTACAACTACTTGTACAGCAGGCCTAAATTCGGCCACCTAACTCTACTTTGTCTTCACACGTATTTTCCCTCTAATGCTTCTGACTGTGTGTTCTTGTTTGCTAATGACCCATTCATGATTAAACAGGGACTTCTCTAGTCTCAGCTGACCTTCTTCTTTCATATGATTCTGCAGTAAAGTCGTCATGCGGTATATGTGACATCAGTCACTTCCATTCTTATGTCACAGACACAGAATTGACTTTACCTCAGAGTCAAGCCAATAAAGAAGCAGGGCTCTGAGGAATTTGCCCTTGTGCTGAGACAAATATCTGTAATAATGGAGATAGAAAATGGAGTACAAACAAAAGGAAGTATTTCTTCACACAACACACAGTCAACCTGTGGAACTCCTTGCCAGAGGATGTTGTGAAGGCCAAGACTATAACAGGGTTAAAAAAAGAACTAGATAAATTCATGGAGGATAGGCCCATCAATGGCTATTAGCCAGGATGGGCAGGGATGGTGTCCCTAGCCTCTGTTTGCCAGAAGCTGGTAATGGGTGACAAGATGGATCACTTGATGATTATCTGTTCTGTTCATTCCCTCTGGGGCACCTGGCATTGGCCACTGTTGGAAGACAGAATACTGGGATAGATGGACCTTTGGTCTGACCCAGTATGGCCGTTCTTATGTTCACGCTTTGAGTTACAAGGGGAAAAGCATTTGGTCAACTTATCCTAGTCTATCGCAGGCATCTGCCTAGCAGCAAAACTATTCTGAATGGAAGTCTTTGTTGGCCTGTTGCAAGTCACAGTTGAAGTGCATTAGCGGAGCTGTGTGGAGGAAGTGTGTACTGTATCTGCCCACAGTGCTAATGTGGCATTGCTATACCATATAAGACCACTTGTCCAGTTGCTTTGGCATTCTCCTTCTGGCAGTGTGCCATACGTAATAGCTGATGCTTTAGAGAGAGGCTAGAAACCCCTATAATATCAGTTGTGCAATGCTGTACTGGTGAGAGGGGGATTTCCTCCCTTACGCACACAGAGAAGACGCTTCTGTCCTGAAGCTTGTTATTGGATTATTCTTATTTTACAGAGCTACAGTTATAGAGCCAAAGCCTTCCTGTCTAGGCCTAGTTAGGGCTTCATCTGGTGAACAGGATATGGCTAAATACAACTTATACATCTTATTTTATTTAATGCTGTGTAGTTGTAACTGTATCGGTCCCAGGACATTAGAGAGACAAGGTTGGGGAGGTAATATCATTTATTGGAGCAACTTCTATTGGTGAGAGAGACAAGCTTTTGAGCCCAACAGAGCTCTTGCTGCAAAATGCAAGGTGGAGCAGATTGTTTAGCATAAGTAATTAGCACATATTGTAAAGGACCATTCAAGGTAGACTGGCCAGTTAACACCTCTGCAGTCATAGGACCAAAAGACAGGGTTAGTGAGTTACAGATTGTTGTAATCAGCCATAAATCCAGTGTGTCTGTTCAGTCCGTGATTATTAGTGTCTAGCAAAGTTATGAATTTAAGCTCCCAGGCTCATCTTTTGAAAATGTTGTGCAGGTTTCCTTTGAGGATAGGTCAGATACAGAGTGATCGCTTTGTGGAGAATGTGTTTAGCCACAGGTGATATGGTGTGTTTTGCTCAGCTACCCTAGAGAGTTTACAGCGGTGGAGCTGCAGCGATGCAGCTTCTAATTTAACCGCTCTCCCGTTGGCTTAACTATTCCATCCGTCCCCCTTCCCAGCCCCCACAGCATAGCATTGTCCTCCCCAATGCTTAGGTCAATGTAACTTACGTCACTTAAGGGGGTGGCTTTTTCACACTCCTGAGTTATACTGAGTTATACTGCATATATACAGTATACTGAGTTATACTGCAATAAGTGCTTGTGTAGACATAGTCTTTGTCTTTTCTCATTTTCCTGTGTGAATTCATTCTAGGGTGTAGTACTAGATTGTCTAATTTCACCCACATAGTTGTTATTGGGGTGTTTAGTGCACTGGATGAGATACACCACATGTGGTGACAGGCATGTATAGGATCTTGAAAGGTGTGTTATGGGGGAGTGTTGATCATCGTAGCGGTGGAGATATGTCTACAAGTTTCACATCTGTTATTCTGGCAGGGTCTGGTGCTGCTTTGAGTTGTGTCCTGGTCTGTGGGGAGCTTGCTTCTGATGATGAGCTTGGAGAGGTTGGGAGGTTGTTTGAAGGCCAGAAGTGGGGGTTCAAGAAAGATTTATTTCAGGATGGAGTTCCCATTGAGTATGGGTTGTATTTGTTTGATGATACCCTGTATGGGTTCCAATGTAGGGTGGTAGGTAACAACTAAGGGTGTGTAGTTGGAGGGGGGTTTATTTCTGTACTGAAGCAGGTTCTCTTGGTGTATTTTGGTGGACCACTCCACGATGCGATCTACTTCTCTGGTAGAGTGTCCTTGTTTGGTGAAGGTGGTTTTAAGTGTGTTAAAGTGTGTATCCCAGACTTTCTCCTCAGAGCATATTATGTGGTATCTGAGTGTCTGGCTGTAAATAACAGATTTCTTGGTGTGTTTGGAGTGGTTACGGGATCTGTGAAGATAGGTGTGGTGATGCGTGGGTTTCTTGTACATGGTTGTCTGTAGTTTTCCATTGTTGAAGCTGATTGTGGTGTCCAGAAAGCTTATGCTAGTGTGGGAGTGTTCTAGAGAAAGTTGGATGGATGGATGGTGGTTGTCGAAGGTGTGGTGGAAATCTATGAGGGAGTTTAAGCTGGCTGTCCAGGGGATGAAAATATAGCTGAGATATATCAATGGTATCATTGGTTTTGTGGTCTATTTATCCAGAAATTCTTCTTCCAGATGGCCCTTGAAGAGATTGGCATATTTGGGAGCCATCCTAGTACCCATGGCTATTCTTGTGGTTTGGACAACGTGTTTGTTGTTGAATGTAAAAATTGAATGTAAAAAAATTGAATGTAAAATTGTTATGGGTGATGATGAAATGGATGAGTTTGGCAATGTGTTTGGGGTGGATAACTGAGGGTTATCGCATCATGGAATGGACCACCCAAACACCCTGAGTGGTATGTCTATTTTATTTGTCATAGTGTTTCTTTTCTAGTAGTGATTTTTCCACATGTTGATTAGCCTATGTAGATAAAGTAGCATTTTCTCTTATTCAAAATGTACTGTTCTTTAACTTCTTTGAGTGTCTACTTGTAATGAGACAAGTAAAGTGACACTAGATCAGCTCCATATGCCATTCTCTCACAGTTTCATATACCTTCATTGTATCCCCTCTAAGGCCCAGAGCCTGCCTGTGGTTAACTTTCCCATGATGAGAGTTAAGTATGTGCATGTTTACAGGATTAGGGCCTAATTTTTCTTCTTCCCAGTCTGCAAGAATCAGGATTATTTAATCTCATAAGTAAATTCCACATTGCCTTTAACCCTTCTTCTAATTCTGTTCGATCTCCACCTTATTGTAAAATGAGAACAAATTGGACCAAGTACTGCAGTTTGTGCCCTGTTTGTTTATCATTATTACACTGGGTAACTAACAGATGGACAAAGTGTTCAGTAAAAGCTACATAATTGATTCAGTTTGTGGGGCAAATAGAAATGGTTTTCAGTCTTTAAAATATCAGTTTAGAATATTTTATTGTTTAAAATAATAATGTTATTGACATGAAAAGACAGTAAGAAGGAAGCTATAACCTGTGGTTATATGTTTATGGTAACCTAGAGCTAAATATTTATAGCAATTTACTGCCAAGTTAGATTGTTTAATCAATTACATCAGCTACAAAAAGGACCATCAGAAATTGACATTCTGAGCCAAACACATCCCTAGTGTAACACCAATGATGTTGCATGAAAGATAAATTTGGCTCTCTGGCTTATGACATGAATTAGGTCTGGTCTACACTGGCCGGGGGGGCGGTGTCGATCTAAATTAAGTAACTTCAGCTGGGTGAATAACGTACCTGAAATCAACGTACTTAGATCTACGTACGGAGGTGTCTTCACTGCGGTAAGTCGACAGCTGATGCTCTCCCATCGACGCTGCTTGCGCCTCTCGCCCTGGTGGAGTACTGGAGTTGACGGGAGAGCACTCAGCGGTCGATTTATTGTGTCTAGACTAGATGCAATGAATCGATTGCTGCCCATCAATCCAGCGGGTAATGTAGACAAACCCTCAGTCATATAGGTCTAAAACCAAACACAATCTCTTCAATTTCCCTAGATTATGTATGCAGTGAGCAATTAATATAAATACCTTTGCTCCAGCATCACATACGCTGCAAGTTTTGGTGTAAGCATGTTGCTTCAGACATAGGAACATATACTTGCCAAAATGGGAGGAGACTTTTGCACACAGCTCTTGTAGTCTATAATCCCAACTCAGCAAGACATTTAAGTATGTGCTTAAGTTCACCACTATTCAGCAAAGCTCTTAAGTATATGCTTAATCTTTAGCTGGTGCTTCAGTGCTTTGCTGGATAGACATGGACAGATTGGGGCCTTTAATAGAAGAATACCCCCTGCAATGTTTAGAAACTGTTGAGATTTCTAGCTTGTAGACTAGCATACAGCTCTCTAATTATATGTTTCCTAGAGCTTCATCCAACACAGTCTTTGCACTCATGACAACTCATGTCAGATATGGGAAAATTGCTATTGGATGATTTAAGAAAAAAAGCAGAGAAATGGGGATCCATCATTATAGGAACAGACTGTAAGTGTCCATTTTTATTTGTGAATGGCTGCATATTGCTATCAATGGTCCTTGGTAGTTGGATTTATTTCACCACCGTCATGTTAAATGGTTTCTTTTTTGTGGATGATGACACCTGAAGTGTCAGAGATCACCCCTCTTGGGTGACCTTTTCAGTGAAGAATGCTTCTGGAATATTGCAAGAAATCAAATAAACTCTACATGATAGGAATGGTTTAAAAGTACTCAGCTGCTGTGTAAGAAGATGGCTGCTCAATCCAGTTAAAATCCTATGAGGCGCAGTCTAACAGCACTGTGATATGCCTTAAGTTGTGCAGGGATCCGGCCGTTTCTTTTCTCGATGCACCGAGCTGGCTCTGTAAAGTGACTTCCTGTTCTAGCCATTGCATGACATTTTTCCTCTGACTCTGGAATCAGCCCAGCTGCGTCACTGACAACTACAAACAAGCTGCAGCACGTGGCAGCTTTGGAAATGAGAGCCCAGTTCTGGGCTTCCTACTGTGGATGCTGAGAGGTGGCCCTTGCTGCTTTCCCCTCCCAGCTCTGCTGTGGTCCCCAAGGAACAAAGAGGAGCCTCTGGGCAGCCAGCAAAGGGAATAGGTCTCAGCAGGCATGGAAGCCTCCAGAGAGGCTGCTGCCATTCCTGTTTTCATTGGTGTCCCAGCTCAATCACGATGAGAACGAGTAAAGATGTTGCTTCAATGCTGAAGGAAGTGACTGTCCCCTCCCTTCCCCCTCTTTTTTTCCAGCAAAGACTGAGAGGCAGCGTAGGCTGGCAGCAGGTTCCCATGACTCTGCTGTGGTTACCAGAGAGCAGAAACAGTTGCAGAGCTTTAGCTTTAACATTTAACTGGGCCCCTCCAATATTTTTAACGCACTGAATGTCAATTTAAGGTGCAGAATATCCCAAATATCAAGGCTGGAGGAAACATTCAGCACGCAAGCATATCTAAAGTTTCTGTTAGGGTGAGGATACATATGGTTAAGATATGGAGCTATGGTGGGCACTTGGCACATACATTTAATTTACCTAAAATAAATATTTGCAGCTCAGTTCTAGCATGTGTGTGAAGGGGGGGATTAATGTTTCTCAGTGTGCTTTCAGAATTCACACATTTTTAGTTTATGTATAGGAATAATCTATTGAAAATAGAATAGAATTTTGTGTAATAAATAAGAGGAGGAAAAGCTAGCCGCACCTCTGAGTCCTACTGTTAGTGTTTTGGACTGATACAGTGTGCGGAGAAATCTGTCACATCAACAGTAAAAGAGAGAGTATGCACAAATCAAGGACCTGCCTTTGCATGGAGACTGGAACAGCAGGCTGTGATCTCAATGCGAATGAACTAGAGAAGTTCTGAGCAATATTTTTTAACAAATCAAGAAGGCTTTGAAATAAGAGGCATGTGTGTAGCCAGTTGTGTTCAGTGTGTGTAACCAGTTGCAGGACAGGAACAATGTTAAGATTTTTGTGGATAGCATCCTTTGAGTTTCCTACAAATATTGTCTTGAAGGAAGCCAGCCAGGGAAAGGACCGTTAAGGTCAACCTTGCTATTGGCTTGTCTGCAAACAAAGTACAAGTTAATTCCTACAATGGTAACTTTAAAAGTCTACGAGAAATGCTTTGGCTAGAAAATGTGCCCTTTCAAGAAAAGACGAAGACTTCTCTTACCACCTCTACCCCCACTTCCTCTTCCTCTTCCTCATTGTTGTCGTCATCTCCTTTTTTCCAGTGCCAAGGTTGGGTTGGGCTAATTGGTTTCTTGGGTTAAGTAAGTACCTAGACTGCTAGCCACATAAAGTCTAGGGTTCCTTAACCTGCCTGTGTGGTATGATTATTATTAAGGCTACATTTATGTCATGGAGGTCACGGAAGTCACAGAATCCTTGACATTCTCTGCTTCAGCCCCAGGGGCTGTGGGACTTTGGAGCTGGCAGCCAGCGGGGCCCTGGCAGGGTTCCAGCGACAGGCGAAAGCAGCAACGGGGCCCCCTGCAAGGTTCCAGCGATAAGTGACAGACTCCTGAGGGGGACATCCTCAGGGTTCCAGCGATGAGCGGCAGCCTTGGAAGGGGGGAAGTGGGATGCCTCAGGGAAATATGAACTTAAATTTAAATATGAAATAAAATTTCTCTTTTTGGGAAATATGGTCACCATGCAGCTTCAAGCGGTCGTGGATGGAGGGGGAACCCCACAGCTCCTGGCCACTATGGTGGCGGGGGAAACCATGGAGCTGCAGCAACAAAAGTCACAGACAGGTTACAGCTTCTGTGAATTCTTGTTTATTGGCCACAACCTGTCTGTGACTTCTACTAAAAATAACCATGACAAAATCTTAGCCTTAATTATTATGAATAATAGTAATTAGGAGAAGTGCTTTTCAGTCTGCATCAATCAAGAAAATAAAGGTAAGGAAGCTTTGGTGATACTAGTCATTTTAAGCCATATTTGAATCGTAGAACTGGAAGGGACCTCGAGAGGTCATCTAGTCCAGTCCCCTGCACTCAGAGCAGAACAAAGTATTATCAGACCATTCCTGACAGGCATTTGTCTAACCTGCTCTTAAAAATCTCCAGTGATGAAGATTCTTCAACCTCCCTAGGCAATTTATTCCAGTGCTTAACCAACCTGACAGTTAGGATGTTTTTCCTAATGTTCAACCTAAATCTCCCTTGCTGCAATTTAAGCCCATTGCTTCTTGTCCTATCCTCAGAGGTTAAGAAGAACAATTTTTCTTCCTCTTCCTTGTAACAATCTTTTACATACTTGAAAACTGTTATGTCCCCTCTCAGTCTTCTCTTTTCCAAACTAAAGAGAGCCAATTTTTTCAATCTTCCCTCATAGGTCATGTTTTCTAGACCTTTAATCATTTTTGTCGCTCTTCTCTGGACTATCTCCAATTTTTCCACATCTTTCCTGAAACGTGGCACCCAGAACTGGACACAATACTCCAGTTGAGGCCTAATCAGTGCAGAGTAGAGCGGAAGAATTACTTCTCGTGTCTTGTTTACAGCACTCCTGCTAATACATCCCAGAACGATCTTCGCTTTTTTTGAAACAGCGTTACACTGTTGACTCATATTTAGTTTGTGGTCCACAGTGACCCCCAGATCGCTTTCTGCAGTACTCCTTCCTAGGCAGTCATTTACCATTTTATATGTGTGCAACTGATTGTTCCTTCCTAAATGGAGTACTTTGCATTTGTCCTTATTGAATTTCATCCTATTTGCTTCAGACCATTTCTTCAGTTTGTCCAGAAATCATTTTGAATTTTAATCCTATCTTCCAAAGCACTTGCAACCCCTCCCAGCTTGGTATTGTCCACAAACTTTATAAGTGTACTCTCTATGCCATTATCTAAATCATTGATGAAGATATTGAACAGAATCAGACCCAGAACCGATCTCTGTGGGACCCCACTTGTTATGCCCTTCCAGCATGACTGTGAACCACTGATAACTACTCTCTGGGAACGGTTTTCCAACCTGTTTTGTGCCCCCTTATAGTAGCTCAATCTAGGTTGCATTTCCCTAGTTTGTTTATGAGAAGGTCATGCGAGACCGTAACAAAAGCTTTACTGAAGTCAAGATACATCACATCTACCGCTTCCCCCTTATCCTGAAGGCTTGCTACCCTTTCAAAGAAAGTTATCAGGCTAGTTTGACACAATTTGTTTTTGACAAATCCATGCTGACTGTTACTTATCACCTTATTATCTTCTAGATGTTTGTAAATTGATTGCTTAATTATTTGCTCCATTATCTTTCCAGGTACAGAAGTTAAGCTGACTAGTCTGTAATTCCTAGGGTTATCCTTATTTTCCTTTTTATATATTGGCACTATATTTGCCCTTTTCCAGTCTTCTGGAATCTCTCCCATCTTCCATGACTTTTCAAAGATAATCGCTAATGGCTCAGATATCTCCCCAGTGAGCTCCTTGAGTATTCTAGGATGCATTTCATCAGGCCCTGGTGACTTGAAGACATCTAATTTTGGCCAAGTAATTTTTAACTTGTTCTTTCACTATTTTAACTTCTTCTGATCCTATCTTATTTTCACTGACATTCACTATGTTAGACGTCCAATCACCACCAGCCTTCTTGGTGAAAACTGAAACAAAGAAGTTATTAAGCACCTTTGCCATTTCCACATTTTCTGTTATTTCTCTCCCCTCATTGAGTAATGGGCCTACCCTGTCCTTGGTTTTCCTTTTGCTTCTAAAGTATTTGTAGAATATTTTCTTGTTACCCTTTATGTCTCTAGCAGTTTGATCTTGTTTTGTGCTTTGGCCTTTCTTATTTTGTCCCTACATACTTGTGTTGTTTGTTTATATTCATCCTTAGTAATTTGACCTAGTTTCCATTTTTTGTAGGACTCTCTTTTGATTTTTAGATCATTGAAGATCTTCTGGTTAAGCCAGGGTGGTCTCTTGCTACACTTCCTATCTTTCCTACAAAGTGGGATAGTTTGCTCTTGTGCCCTTAATAATGTCTCTTTGAAAAACTGCCAACTGTCTTCTATTGTTTTTCCCCTGAGACTTGCTTCTCATGCGACCTTACCTACCAACTCCCTGAGTTTGCTAAAGTCTACCTTCTTGAAATCCATTGTCTTTATTGGGCTGTTCTCCCTCCTACCATTCCTTAAAATCATGCACTCTATGCTTCTGCTTTCATGATTGGCTTTTTAAAACTGAAAATATCAACTATCTTTCTGTGTTATATGTCAAATGAACTAGGAAGATGAGCAAAGCCTATACTTGTGCAAGGATCTGCACTGTATCTGGTTCCTGTGCCAGTTTTCATTAATTGCTCAGTGGCTTACCAAACTCCAGTCATATCCTCTAATGTTCCATATAAAAGACATGGAGAGAAGGCTCCAATAGTGTCAAAGATAAATGGGCAAATCTGCCATTAGGAACAGTTATCTTGACAGGGATGTTCATATTTGTGAATGAGCTCTTTAGCCCGGTTCTGGAAGCTTCTTTATCTGTTTATCCACTGAAACTTCAGGTAGTGACACATGGCTACTGGCTGGAACCACCTAAACAGGAATTCTTAATCTTGAGAGCCACAAGCCTAATGCTGCTTATACCTTGCTATGGTATAGCATTTTCCATCTCCATAGATTTTTTAGTTCTTGACATAAATAATCAACTCTATTACTACTTGATTAAAAAAACAACTAAAATTTTAAGAACATTTGTAACAAATCCACATAGAAAATACATCCTTTCTAATCTTTGAATTACCTCAGTTGTTGGAGTGATTACACTGCATCTGACCCTTTTCTGTCTCAGACAGAATAATTTATTTCTCCAGTTCATCTGATTACACTTTGTGGAGTTCCATAGTCTTTACTCTGAGCTCTATCGCCTTCTATGAAATTTGTCTTCATTTCAGGAGTAAATTGCTCTTTCTGGGACTCCAATCTACCTTCACTTCAATTTCCAGTAGCATAAACTACTCTGTCCCTTTCTTGTTTACAGTGCCTGGATTCTTCTGTTTCCTGCAGCATTTTATCTTGACAAGAGTCACTTTAAGATATAGCTGTTACTAACACTCTGTTTCTTAAAGGAGAGATGAAAAATCATACGAAGACCAAGCACCCTTTCTGTCCATTTTTACTTGCCACTGGGAGGGGAGATGAAAGTGTCTGTGTGAAGCTCCCCAGCCTTTCTTCCCCAATGTGAGCTATAAATCACAGGTGCAAATTAAACCAATATAAGACAGTTTTAAACTGATGCATAGCATTGCACTGGTTTAACAAAATCGGTTTAACATCTCACATGGTGAAACATCTGTGTTTAGACAAGCCCTGAGTGAAACATACTCAGTCTGGTTTAAATTCCCTTTTCAGCAAGGAATGCAAACAACATGCAACTTGATTATTCTCATACCCATCTAACCTCCTAATCTGGAAGAATTGGGACAAACAATCTCAGGACATCAGAAGCATGACAGTGAAGTTGACACTGAAAAGAAGAGAGCAAGGGTCTCTCATGCTTTTCCCCAAGGGACTGGCTTGGGAACTGGGGGCAGAGGTGTTGCACTTTGATTTTGCACATCTGGCCAATGTGTTGGGTGCGGGAGAGAGCACAGGTGCTTCTCCCCATATCAGATGTTTGAAGCATCACTAGCAGCCTGTCTTTGCTCTTCAGCACATGCTGTCTCCAGCATATGAAGCCTGTCTACGTCTGCAGCTATGACTCTCCCAGATTTCGAGCTGAGATTTAGATATAGGCTGTGATGTGAAATTACTTTTTCTTTGTTTTCTGACAGCTGCCATTGCTTGAGGAAAATCAAAGTTTCGGCCTCCAATCTTCTCTTACTGCGCCCTTAGCAGCTCCTTTCAAAAACCCCCAACAGAGAAAATGAGTCAGAAGAAAGACTGTTGTCAAACACTGGGAAAACTACACACGTCAACAATCCATGCTCAAATGGAAGTACCTGCTGCTGCAAGTGCTGGAGCTGGATTCACAGAGCTGTGGGGGCACTTACATTCACATTTGCAAATGGAGAAAAATATTTCATTAGGAAGGAGGTAGCCTAGTTGCAAGGATCCTTCCCTCCCCCTCTAAAAACAGCCCATAATCAATGTTAGGGGGCTTGTCAACCTCCACACCATACAAAGGCACACGTTGTTTTGGCCAGATTTTCTTGCACCTTCATGGAAGATGGGATGAACTTCTCCAAAATTAGAAGAGAACGTGTTTGATAGCAGCCTGGTTCAAGTCTCCTGATGATGGCAGCCTTGGTTTCATGCCACTTTGGAGTCAGGAAACATGGAGAAAGATCTTGATGAACTTTGGGTATGTCTACACTGCAAAAAACAAAAACAAAAAACCAACCACCCAAAACAAAAACCAATCCCACTTCAGCAAGTCACAGAGCCCAGGTCTACAGATGCGCTAAAAATAGTAGATGTTCTGGCTTGGGCTCTGAAGCCTGAGGAGGGACATCCAGCCTGAGCCAGAACATCTTTTTTTTAGCACCATAGCACAAGCCCGAGATTGTAGATCCGGGCTCTGAGAGATGCTGCTGCAGGATTTTGTTTTTGTTTGCAGTGGAGACGTACCCTTTGAGGCCTTACTTCCATAAAAGCTTCCATGGAAACACCTTTGTCCAGCAGAAGGAGACTTTTGCTAAAGTCTTTTCTGATTTAAACATTCCAAACTTGGAAGAAGGAATACATTTGGCTAATCTGAGTTGATCGTTTGTTTGTTACAAAAGTTAAGTGGTGTGTTAAAAACACAGAGAAGAACTGATGTACTGCTCTGGATACAGCATATTTTGATTGCATAGATTTGTTGCTTTTTTCCTCCTCTTTAACACCTAGGATAGGGGGTCAATCTGAAGACCTTTTGTATCTTATAAATTGCCTTTAAGCACAAAGATTTAATCCTATTGGGCACATTTTCTGCTTATCTGTTGGCGTAAGGTATATTTATAACGTGTGGATGGTGTAAGTGAATTTGCGGGACTTGTTTCTTTGCCAGATTAATACATAAACTGTACCTTGGAGCTGTAGTAGAAGCTTTTAGTTTAGTACTCCACCTGATATCTCTGCTTTGATGCAGATGCTCTTCTTGCTGTGAGTCAGAGCTAACAGGGCATTTGCTAATACAGCTAGACACAGAATGCTTCTGCAGTGTGGCTCCTGTAATATAGAATTGATACACTGCTTTTAATATGAGTCTTTGTTTTATTGTACCTTCTCTTGCCTTAGGGATGCCATAGAGCTAATTAAAACATCTTTATTTAATCAGCTGGCTGAGTGCCAAATATTTCTTAAGGTGAAAAATAAGGTGCTTTTATCCTCATCCATGTTCAAGCTGTTTTGGTGATGTTTTGGTCGTTATCTTTCAGCACAGACACAGAATTGCTGAATGCTCAGGTCTGTTCCCACTTCAATGGCCTTTTCAGTCAAGACCGGGAAAGAACCGCCTTGCACGTCAGAGCATTCTGCATTCTATTTCCCCTTCTTCAGGAGCATGGGGCCATGGTATAAAATGGCTTAGGTAGGATGACTGTGCAGCTGCACGCTGTACTAGATTGGTTACAAAGCTCAGAGGCCTGAACTTATCTAAGGGGCTCCTCCTCTCGAGCATCAGCACAGAGCAGTGGTGTACGCTGACGTCGGCAGCATGCCTCCAGGAGACTCTCAACGTCAGTGTAACTCTTTGTCTTGGAAGAGAGGTGATGTCTTTGGAACCAGCGGATCTGTGTACTGTCTGAATCATATGGCTTATGGAATGTCAGTGGGGCCGGGGGGGGGGTGGGTGGGTTGATGTAAATGTTTGAATAATTTCTCACTCTATCGTAAGTCACAGTCAGTCTTCCTGTCATCATCGGCTGGGAGCTATTCTGAATGAATGGTCTCCTGTTAGCCTTCAGCACCTTCCTAGCAGTGAAACTGTATTAAGGTTTAAATGTGCTAATATAAATTAATATGAGATTAATGCTGCATTGCTGCAAACGGACGGATTATATGAGGGGATGGGTCTAAGTGAGGAGGGATGGGTGACTGCTGCTCCCGCTCTGGCTCACCGTGAGCCACATTCTGATCCCCTTCCTCTCATTATGTAGCACCTTCCTGCATTTACTGTAATAAGACTACTTGTGGAGTGAGGTACTATTCAGCGGGAACACTGGGACGAGAATCTGGCCCTATGTAATTTACAGCCAGTTTGCCTACCTGCCTTTTTGTTTTTTTCTTTAAAAAAATAATCAGCTCAGTTTCTTCAAGAGGAGATAAATTTGTCTTTCCTTGTTGGTCAGTTTTTTTTACTTCTTAACCCCATCTCCACTTATTTTTGGTCACTTTCTGGGGCATTTTTCCCTGTCTGCCCCATTCCTTTTTGCGGCTAAACAGTGACAGACAGAAACTTGTGAAACCCCTATGAAGCCTACATAAAAATCTGAGTTATGAGCTGTGTCCCTGGTGAGAGACTGAAGCCCTGTGTGTGACCCAAGGGAGCTAAGGCTCTGTTTAGGGGGAAGATCCTGGCCTACAATGTGTGGAACCCATGCAGACTGTTCTAAATATTCAGACATGCGTGTCATAAGCATCAGCCCTGCCTTGTGCTTTCTGTGCGTGTGCAGGCATTATTTTTATTACTGAGTAAAAAATGACCTTTGGTCAAAACCATGCAAATATCTCTCTTTCCTCCTTATGTACAATCCAACCAGAAAACCTACTCATGTTTTCAAACATAAAATATTATTTTAATTAAAAAATAATTCTTGTCTTCATCCTCTGTTCTGTGCAATGTAAACTGCATGGCTGGCTAAGCTGTAGTATTCAAATGTTCAGGCTCTTTTGATAATAAACACATTGTCTTTCTTCAGCAAGCAAAATCTCATGTGAAACCCCTTGGGTATACTGAAACAAATCTACATATAGTGATGGTCCTTAAAATCTTCCCAGTTTCACATAAAATGAATGGATACAGATAAGCTGGCCTCAGTATCTGTGGTATTACCATGACACACTATCAGTGCTGCAGATATTTACCATATCAGATTACAGATAGTTAAGAACCAGGGTCTAATGGCTGCACAGGGAGTAAGGCCAGGCCACAAACCCCAGCATGGCCACGTGAGACCTACCCAGATCACGACGCCAGGTACAGGTGGGAAAGCAGGGGACTGTGTGCCCATATTTTCCCTCAAACCCCCCACTACCTGGGCAGGGGTGGGAGGGCTCTTCCCCACATGGTGTCAATCAGCAGTCACCTGTAAAGGGCTGTAGCAGATTCCTCCCCTCACTCAGTACAGGAAGGGAGTGGTTATGCCTCAGGGGGTGTCATTGAATCAGTGTCTCCTAGGGCTACTTCTGGGTAGTGCAGTTGTCACATCACCCCTTGCACAGGGCAGTGCCTAAAGCCATAATGTGACCCTTAGTTATCGAAGGCACCTGGCAAGCTTTTAAGAGCCACCCCTATATTGCTTATTGCACACATCTCTGCTTTATTTTTGTTTGAAGACCCACATCTGTTTTATTAGAAAACAAACTGGTTCCACTTGCAAACTCTTGTAGCTCACGAAAGCTTACGCTCAAATAAATTTCTTAGTTTCTAAGGTGCCACAAGTACTCCTTTTCTTTTTGTCTCATTTTGTGAAACTTTTTTTTTTTTTAAAACAACCCACCCAGAGTCACCCAGCAGTGTGAAGTGTGAAAGGCAGGTAGCCTATGGCTAATGTTCCTTTGTCATTCCAGTTCTCCCTTGCAGAGGAGCCAATGAGGAGTAAGTGTGCGGATTATTCCTCTAGACCGAGTCTGAACTAACCCATGTTGTTTGTGCAGCATATTGCAATGTGCCTAACCCCGCCTTTACTACATTGCACTGGCTGGAGTACCTGCTGGTCTCAAACGTCATGAGGCTTCAGTTATAAGTGCAGACAATAGATAATTTCATTGCTCATTTTTATATAGGGGTGTAACGTCTTCAGAGAGAAAGAGAGTGAGAGGCACACAGACTGAAAGATGTTCTATTCAGGTATCCTCACCGAGCCTAGTCGGAAGGAAGTGGAGATGAGGGAAGCTGCATCTCTCCGACAACAGAGGAGAATGAAGCAGGCAGTGCAGTTTATTCACAAGGATTCAGCTGATCTGTTACCTCTGGATGGACTGAAGAAACTGGGGACTTCCAAAGACACTGTAAGATTTTTTTTAATTCATGAGGAAAAAATTATATTTAGGAGGCTAGCATGCATTGCTCTTCCCTCCCCCCCGCCTTCTTGTTGCTGTTTAGATATGTTTTTATGTTAAGAGGATAATGAACTTGGTTGCCTGTGGAAGCAGAGGTAAATCAGCATGACCATGAGGCTCTTGTATATCGAAAAAGGAAGTGGAAATATGATTTTAGTTGCTCCTGATGAGGTTGTTAGCCTTTTCACTACTAACCTCATTTACAGGTCTGTATCTCAGACCTCAAAACAATTTTAACAAAATAGATGCAATTTTACCAGTACAGAATGCTTTCTTTGTATTGGAGTACATCAAAATGGCTTCACATATAATATATATATAAATTTGGTAAAACATAGAATTCCTTTGGTATTTAAAAAATGTAAAATTGTTGACATTAAACTTTGCTCAATGTTTTCTGTCTATGCAGTTTAATTTCCTTTCATTGAGATTTCATATTCAGGCTATAAATACATATTTGTGATCCGTGTTATCTGGTAAATGGTGTACAGTATACAGTATAGTATCACCTCCCATTTCCAGAAGAACTGGCTTCCTTCTAAAAGCTAATAAATAAAAACTTCCTTGCTTTCTTTGAATAGGAATAAAGATAAAATAGAACATTTAAGGTTCTGATGTAAATGAACAAAATTCCCAACATGTAATGTAAAAGTTGAATATCACTTCCCCATTGAGTCTAGATCTTGGAGTATATAACATACAGTATGTCTGACTGCTGTAATATCTCACACTAGGTTAACTGAAGGAGCTGAACTTTCTTACTATTTTGGCAAATTAATTTCGTTCTAACCTGGTCTTTTTGCTTGGAAACTTTGCCTTAGATCTATACATAAGTAACCAGTGGAATGAGTTTGGTGTTCTCTGCATTGTGCATAACAGAGATTTGTCTGACATCATAGAATTCACACTTGGGCACAACTCAGGGTGACTAGAAATTCTTGCCTAAGGGGTACACTTGGGTCCAGACTTGGAAAGTACTTTTCAAGTCAACGTTGAATTGTGTTATTATTTATAAAGAGCCTAACACTGTGTGGTATTATTATTAGTATTAAAAATAGAGTCTAGAAACCCCAGCTGAGATTAGACCCCTGTAATGGTAGGCACTGAGAGACAGTCCCTGCCCTGAAGAGTTTACAGTCTAAACTGACTACAGAGACAAAGGGGGGGATGGGAGATAAAGGCACTGAGAAACTGACTGTGGCTCTTAATGAGCAGGTTAGCAGCAGAGCCAAGGATCAAACCCAGGTGTGCTGACTCCTGTGTCTAGTGCCATGTCTATCAGTGCCTGTCAGTGTTTGAAATGTGTAACCGGTGAAAGATTCAGGCCTTTTAGAGGCATTTGAGGTATTCTGGTCTGGAAATCTTTTTGATACATACAGTAGCAATTGTAATAACTTGATATATAAAAGAAGGAAAAATATTGCTCTTTGGAAGTATTCTTGTCTAGTCATGACAAGTCATTGTTGTCAGGGCTGGATTAGCAGCATCCAGAGTGTGGGAATGAACTCCCTTTGACATAGGGAAATTTCCTCCCTTCATTCCAAACCATCGCTGTATCTGTCATGCTGGCTTCAACAGGGGCTTTCATTCCTTCTCTTCAGCAAGCACTAACAATTCACCCACAGCCATCTACCTCTTACTACTGTAAATGGTGACTGAATGGCAAGCAATAAATACATGGGTTGATGACCTAATATATCATAACAATACAGATTGTATGTTTGTGATGTCACCAGAGCCTCAAGTTACACGAGCAGGACTAACAAGTGGAGTTGTCCTCATCAGATGAGAGAGTGGGAGCAACTATCTATGCTAGTTTCTCGTTCATCAGCAATGGAAGCATCTAAGAGTCCAAAATCTTTTCAGAGGCTGAAAAAGAGGTACAGTGCTACTGTCATCTGTCCCCCTCCCCTGCTGCCCTTGAGAACAGCTGAGCTCCAACCTGGGATGGAAAATGAGAGAGTTGGAGTAGTGAGGGACACCATGCTCCAGAACCACCTCATCCTCAAGCCAGAGCTGGGAAAGACTCGCCCAAGGTGCACCCGGCTGCCTGGATCTGATTTTGTGTATGGACTAACCCTTCGTGGGACCGATGGGGGAGTTCCTGAAGCAATAGGCCACTGGAACTCAGTGAAACACATTAGCAAGGCCACAAAGGAACTGCCGCGTGATTTTGTTGCCATGAACCGTGGAGCAGTCATAGCTGGTCTTGTCACAACAAAGGAACACTACCGGTACCGCCAAACCCATGACATCCACCGTGCGGAAGATGAAGAGCGTCACTTTAAAAGGGACCCGCCGCGCCTCCCTGATGCCATGATCTATGGAATGCCAGCTCGCCCATCCACCCCCATCATAGATGTTTTTCAGCACAAGTACAAGGAGCTTTGGATGGAGGGACAACGAGTAGCAGCCCAGGCTCATCATAAGGCAAAACAGAAAATAATGCAGCGAGGGAAAGTATATGAAACATATTCCACTACACTAAAGAAATACAAACAGCCCATGAAGCCAGACCCACTTTGGCATTTGCCCCACTTTCAGAAAGTGGGTCGTCATCTCGATACCTTCCCAAGCCAAGGAGATCGGGAGAAGGCTTTCAAAGTCCATCAGTCAGAAGCTGGAGTACGATGTGGAATATTTGCCCAGGGCATTTATACAAGCAGCTGAAAACTCAATAGGTTAAATTATTATAAATTGTGTAATAAAATAGAATATTCTCATTTCAGGTCTGAAAGAGAACAGTGGCAGTAACCAAACATATCAATCATAGACTTTAAGGTCAGAAGGGACCATCGTGATCGTCTAGTCTGACCTCTTGCACAACGCAGGCCACAGAATCTCACCCACGCACTCCTGTAACAAACCCCTGACCTATGTCTGAGCTATTGAAGTCCTCAAATTGTGGTTTAAAGACTTCAAAGTGCACAGAATCCTCCAGCAAGTGACCGCTGCCCCACGTGGCAGAGGAAGGTGAAAAACCCCCAGGGCCTCTGCCAATCTGCTCTGGAGGAAAATTCCTTCCCGACCCAAAATATGGCGATCAGCTAAACCCTGAGCATGTGGGCAAGACTCACCAGCCAGACACCCAGGAAAGAATTCTCTGTAGTAACTCAGATCCCACCCTATCTAGTGTCCCATCACAGGCCATTGGGCACATCTACTGCTAATAGTCAGAGGTCAATTAATTGCCAAATTTAGGCTATCCCATTGTACCATCCCCTCCATAAACTTATCAAGCTTCGTCTTGAAGCCAGATATGTCTTTTGCCTCCACTGCTCCCCTTGGAAGGCTATTGGAAGGTCTTGGAAGCTTCACTCCTCTGATGGTTAGAAACCTTTGTCTAATTTCAAGTCTAAACTTCCTGATAGCCAGTTTATATCCATTTGTTCTTGTGTCCACATTGGTACTGAGCTTAAATAATTCCTCTCCCTCCCTGGTATTTATCCCTCTGATATATTTATAGAGAGCAATCATATCTCCTCTCAGCCTTCTTTTGGTCAGGCTAAACAAGCCAAGCTCTTTGAGTCTCCTTTCATAGAGCCTGATTTTCAGAGGTGCTGAGCACATGTGAAAGTCAGGTCAGTAGTGTCTTGCCATCCTAATTTTGACTGCTGTCAGAAAGCTTTTCCGGCCATGTTTATTACATAACACTGTTTTGTAATACTTACACTGACGATGCCAGGTTTCAAAGCAGCAGCCGTGTTAGTCTGTATTCGCAAAAAGAAAAGGAGGACTTGTGGCACCTTAGAGACTAACACATTTATTTGAGCGTAAGCTTTTGTGAGATTTCCACTGTATTTTCCACTGACTGCATCCGATGAAGTGAGCTGTCGCTCACGAAAGCTTATGCTCAAATAAATGTGTTAGTCTCTAAGGTGCCACAAGTCCTCCTTTTCTTTCTACTGACGATGCAGCAGCGTCTTTCTTCCTTTATAGAGGAGTTTGATATGCACAAATAATAACTGTTTTAATTCTTGATATTCTTCCTCAAATATTTTTCAGTGTATTCTTTTGTTTGAATTAACTCCTTTTAGCCCAAATTACTTCTTGTAGGACTGTGAAACCGCCCCCTGGGCAATGTTTATTAGTATCTTTAATAAATTACTAGCACCCTGAAGTATTGCCAACCTGTAAATCTTTCAAACTGCTTTTGCCTTCTTAAGGTGCCTTAAGAATCCCAACACCTGTAACATGCATGAACTCAGAATGGGCCTGCTTCTAACAGATGATAGTGTTACCTACAGGAAATCACTGAATAGGCTTGAATAAAGACTGGGAGTGGATGGGTCATTACACAAAGTAAAACTATGTCCCCATATTTATCCCCCCCCCCCCCCGGCTGTTCCTCAGATGTTCTTGTCAACTACTAGAAATGGCCCACCTTGATTATCACTACAAAAGGTTCTGCCCTCCCCGCCCCTGCTGGCAATAGCTCACGTTACCTGATAACTCTCCTTACAGTGTGTATGGTAACACCTATTGTTTCATGTTCTCTGTGTATATAAATCTCCCCACTGTATTTTCCACTGAATGCATCCGATGAAGTGAGCTGTCGCTCACGAAAGCTTATGCTCAAATAAATGTGTTAGTCTCTAAGGTGCCACAAGTCCTCCTTTTCTTTTTGCGGATACAGACTAACACGGCTGCTACTCTGAAAACTGAATAATAGGTGGAAGTGATTTTAATCTGATATCTGCAAGTGCGTTGGAAGAATATGGATTTCTTCTCTGTGTTTTTCCCTTCACATACAGTCAAAGCTCATTTATCTGGACCTTCATTATTCAATAGCAAGTATCAAATACAGTGAAAAATGTCCATTTACTGGCAGCTGCTAGCAAGTGAATCCAAATTATTTTTGTATCCTCCTTTTCATTTGTATAACAGAAAGTTAACTGTATCTTAGCACACATTGGATTTTGGCAGATATATTTAAATGTAATGTTATAAGTATTAGTTTATTTGCCAGTAATACATTGTCATCATCTCTCTGATCGAAAGCCTGAAGATTGACAGGAAACCTTCATGAATTGGGTGGTTTTCTTCCCAAACAGCTGAATTATGACTCATAATCCAAAAGTTATTGTGCACCGCCTCTTCAGTTTTACCCTCTGACTTCTCTCCTTCTCTTAACAACCGTACAGCAAGAATCCTTGCTCGCACCAAAAGTCCATCTGTGAAAGCTGACCAACAGACTGGTATCTTGACCACACACACACCTGACCATAAAGTCCTGAGAACAGCATGAGGAGCAGAGCAGTGGTTCCCAGACTTTTCACTAAGCTGACCCAGCAGCTGCATTTTGTCTTTTTTTGTGATCCACCATTACCTATATGGCCCCTCCACCACCTCACTCCTAATCCTGCCTGGTGCAGACGGGAGGCTGCAGTAGCTGGAGAACGAGCCCATCCTGCACCCACCTTGCAGCAGTGGCTCCCTGCTCTGGGCATCGTGACCTCGTGAGGGGGTCGCAGCGCCACTCAGGTTTGGCCCAGTTGCCCCTCTGCTGCCGGGCCAAACCTGAGTGGCGCTGCGACCAGTGTTCCCTGTAATTTTGTATGTCCACGTGCGGAATGAATTTTGTTATGTGCACCAATATGGAGGTGATATGTGGTGGGGGTGGGGCTGAGGGGTTCGGAGTGTGGGAGGGGGCTCAGGGCTGGGGCAGAGGGTTGGGGTGAGGGCTCTGGCTGGGGGTGTGGGAGGAGGCTTAGGGCTAGGGAAGAGGATTGGGGTGTGGGAAGATGAGCGCTCTGGCTAGGGGTGCGGGCTCTGGAGTGGGGCTGGGAATGAAGGGTTTAGGGTGCAGGAGGGGGTTCAGGGCTGGGGCAGAGGGTTGGATGAGGGCTCTGGTTAGAGGTGAAGGCTCTGGGGTGAGGCCGGGGATGAGGGGTTCAGGGTGAGGGAGGGGGCTCAGGCCTTGGGCAGAGGGTTGGGGTGCGGGGGGGTGAGGGCTCTGGATTAGGGCTGGAGTTGAGGGGTTTAGGGTGGGGGAGGGGGCTCAGGGCTGGGGCAGAGGGTTTGGGTGAGGGCTGAGGGGTGTCGATGGGGATGAAAGGTTCATGGTGCAGGAGGGGGCTTAGGGCTGGGGCATAGGGTTGGGGTGCAGGGGCATGAGGGCTCGGGCTGGGGGTATGGGCTCTAGGGTTGGGTCAGGGATGAAGGGTTTGGGGAGCAGGCTTCCCCGGGGCTGCGGCAGGGAGAGAGGACTCCCCTCAGCCCTCTCTCGATGGAGAAGCTTGGGACTGGGTGAGAGATGCCTCTCCCTAGCTGCAGCAGTTCTGGCTGGGCTGGGCCGGGGAGAGGCACCTGTTGGGTAATTTGGACCCTGTTGAGTAAATAAGATGCTAGGCAAGGGTGGAAATTTCTATAATTAACTTCCCTAGCTTTTTCCTACTCTAGCCTCGGGGATAGAACAGCACTAAAAATATTTCCCTGATCCTTATTATTATTTGTCATGTGCTTCAGTATGCTAAATCCTGTGAAAGGATACAAAGTGACACAGGCCTTGTCTCCAGGAGAGTGCAATCTAGTTCAATCACGGGCAAAACAGTTCAGATCGAGATGATACACTAGCTGATGGTACAGGCTTGCGGTGATGAAGAAAGGATGGAGTCTTGCAGATGCTGTCCATGAAAGGCTGTGAGGGAGAAGAGCATTTGGAGGAGAGGGGACAGGGTTTGATGCAGAGAAAAGGTAGTTGAGTCCAAGCGGAAGGGGGGAAGGTGTGAAGATGACCGTGCCAGAAGAGCACAAAGGGGCTGTCTAAGGGGAGGCACGGGTGGAGCAGGAGGAGGAGTTGGAGGCAAAGAGAGCACAAATGTACATTTTGGAGGGGCCTCGTTTAGTTCCAAATAAATATACCAGCAGCATTCAACAACAGTGGGCTTCCGTGTATGGAAAGGGATTGGTGAAGGGAGACCTACATTATGGCATCAAAAGGGAATAGAATCAGTAGCTATTCCCAAGGGGATTGATTCCATGAGGGGCCACATATAGAAGTGAGAGGGCTATAAAGGGCAGTTAGAAGCCAAATACAGTTGGGGAAATTGGGAAGCGAAAAGTGAAGAAATAAAAACGTACATTCATTCCTCTGGTACCTCATCAGAGCTTAGCCCTGGGCCATATTCCTTCCAGCAGGCCTTTCTCTGCCCTGCATAGGGGACAGTGCACTCTGGAGATTTTTGTTTTTGCAGTTACCTCTCAATTGTTTCATCTGGGATAGGGTTTCCATCCCCAGAAATAGTCAGGGTGTTCAGACTTATGCATCAGTAGCCAAGGCTATCCGCTTACAGATCCAGGGCTTCACACAGCATCCTGTCCCCCATGGGAGCATGATTCCCTCCAGAACTGTACTCTGAGACTTCTGATCTGTTGCCCCCAAGCACAGCACTTGTGTGTGTGTGTGTGTGTGTGGTTTGATTTTCCTGTAGTATAGCTATTCCACCTGCCCTCCCTGGCTGGTCCCTTTGCAATCCACAGAGCCTATTCTTTGCTGTGCTCCCCACCCCAGGATTACAGTAAATGGAGATTGTGCTGTTGAACTAGCATGCTGGATGTCCCCCAAACCCAGTGTGAATTGAGGGGACAACTGGGCCTTTTGTTTGGTAGAACTGCTTGCTTGATTGGATGCTCTCTAGAGATCGAGATGTGACAGGCAGGCCAGAAATGTGAGCGGGGATGTTTGTGCTGCATAAATTGGTTAGTCTCTAAGGTGCCACAAGTACTCCTTTTCTTTTTGCAAATACAGACTAAAACAGCTGCTACTCTGAAACCTCTCATAAAATACTATAGAGGCTGAAGCGTCACATTTAGAGCTTTGTTTGTAATTTTCCTGCTATTTGCTTTATATGAATGTTTGGATCCAAAGGTTCCTTTGGTTTCTTTGTTTATTTCTCAGTTCTATTCTGTTGCAGCCTCACCTACCTGATGAAAGATGACATTTAGCAAATTCATTTTATAGTTATTTGGTCATATTTTTATTTTCTTCTTCTTTAATAAACTTTCCTTCCTTCAGCTACCTAGACACTCAATCGCTCTTTGACTGCTTGGCTGATACTTTGAACAAGCAGAAACAATGGTTCTCAGGCTTGTACACTGTCAGAACTATGAATGACAGAACTTTATCTGTTCTGCTTAGTGGTTAATAGTTAGGCAATGTATGTACACTGGAGGCAGTCTGTGACTTGTTAGCAAATCCTCAGGAGGGAGGAGAAAAGTGACCTACTTTGTGATATTTCCAAGAAAGGCTGGCTTATGAAGTACCTCCGTCTGATCACATATTTTACAGTAGTGTTTAGGCCCCAGCTAGGTGTCCTTGTGCTAGACACTGTCTCTGCCCTAAGAGGTTTACATTCTAAAGGGACAAGACAGACAGAGGAAGTGCTATCATCTCCATTTGACAGAAGCAGAACTGAGACATTAAATGCCTTGGTCACACAGGCAGCCTGTGGCAAAGCCAGGAATTAAACCCAGATGTCCTGCCATCCCTGTCTTGGGCTGTAACCACAAGACCATCCTTCCTCTCTGTTGAGGGCCTAATTCTGAGAGATATTGAGCACTTGCTGGTACGTTTCTCTTTGGCTTGGCTGGAGGGTTGTAGTGGCCAGTGTAGTATAGAGCAGTGCTTCTCAAGCTGTCTGATGTGGGGGACTCAGTAGGTCACGTAGTCCTCTGCATATTAAACAAGGCACTTAGTCAAAGGCCAAATTATTATCAGTTAAACTTCCAGATAGTTGAAGAATCAAATATATTTTATCAAGTCTTTCTGAAGTCTGTTCTGATTCCAATGTTAATATCATGCCCTCAACTTGGCTATCCTCTTGGAAGGGGAAATAATGCTCTCCAAATACTATTTTGATGTCATGGAGTTTTCCCTTGGCTAATACATTTATACTTCTTTTGGTCTAGGAATTCCTATTGAATGTAGCTGAAGTCAGGTAGGTTATTTAGCCTTTGCTGTCTATATAAAAGACTTGTTGAGACTCAAATCACCGACCAACGGAGCCCAACAGTAGTATTATAATTTTATAATTGTATTATTATTTTTTGTTTTGTTTTAAAGCAGCCACATAACATTCTGCAAAGACGCTTAATGGAGACAAATTTATCAAAATTACGAAACAACCGAGGGTCATGGACTCCAAAGAATGACATCTCAGCACAGACCAATAAGCTGAATCAAACCAAGCCAGACAACCCAAAGAAAAAGGAGGAAGAAGACTTAATATTAGTGTGCTGTCAGGTAATGCTTCCTCCATGTCTTCGCTAGCTTTTCCTAAATCCTTTTATCAGCAGTGCAGGAGGAATTGAACCCACCCATATAATAAAGGTACAACTAGGCTCCTTGTATTCCAGGGTTAGTGTTATGACACCCAATGTTTTTGCTGATGGGATATTATTTTTGACAGCTGTCTGTTTTCCTTCATACAAGGAAATGGACAATGTTGACAGCCCTGAAAAAAATGCATTGTTACTTTCCAGCTAACTGTTCTCTCTCATATGATGGATATAATAGCAGTTCTGCAAAGCAAAGGCTCCAGTAACTTAAAAACGCAGCTGTTATGCTGGGTGAGCCAAACATAAGTCTCCTGGGGCTTTGGAGTTCCTGTGCTCCTGAGATTCCCAGTACATTAATCTTTCCATCATCATCATCATCATCACCACTAACTTCCCTTCAGTGAAGGCAGCCTGAGTGTGGTAGAACTGTGTGTGTCAAACTCTAAAGCCTTCCTCTCTAGGCAGGCAAGGGTCTGTCTGTGTGGAAATGCTCCAGGGAATGTCCTGACTGCCATTCCCTTTGACATTGGAGCATATAGGATAGCAGATCTGGGGTATATTTATTTTAAAAGTTGGGATAATTTTGTTTTGTGATTAAACCCCCCTACCCTCAGTGTCCCCTGTATCTTAGTCCCCTCAGGTCCCATCTCTCTTTCCATAAAGCTCCCACTTCCTGCCATCTCCTAATATTGGATCTAGCAGAAGATGCTTATTTATAGAGCCAACAGGATGCTCAGTGCTGTATATATGTCCAGATCCTCAGATGCTGTAACGTAGCTCCACTGAAGTCCGTATAGTGACATTGGTTAGGATCAGCTGAGGAACCAGGCCTGTAACTTTTGAAGGGGATAGGGAAGTTTTGATTGCCAGCATGTGGCCTCCAGTCAGCACAATGACTTTATCACTCTATCGAGAAGCTATGCCAGCCAAGGAATGGGATCTGAGACCTTTGGGGAAAGGGCAATCCCAGGACACCACAATAGGGACTATTTTTTTAGATATCTGATTGGCCCAATAGCTACAGATAAAGGTTCAATGGAAGTTGCAGGTGCTCAGCACCTCACAGGATCCAACCCTACATTTTCATTATTCTGTAGAGGAGTTTCATTTAAACATTAGTCTGAAATCCTCACGTGCGCTAAGCCACAGTTGAGAGCCTGAGGGAAATAGAAAAGAAAGTGCTGGAACACTGAAACCTCAGTGGTGACATAGCAGGTGCTGTAGGAGTGCTGTGTTCCATGTACGTGGACCTTAGCACAGATGCAACTAACATTGGATTTCTTTCTTACATTCTGTTGTTCCTTTCCAACGCTCTTGTTTTCTCCTTGCAGTGTGCTGGAAAGGACTTGAAAGCTGTGATTGACACCAGTTGTCAGTATAATCTCATATCGTCTGCATGTGTGGATAGGCTGGGGTAAGTGGCCTGTTTAAACCTAACGCACGGTACAAGGCAGCATGTTGAGTACTCATACATGGTATCATTGCTTCTGTACAAACAAGGAAAGCTTTCAGAATTTCCACATTATTTCTGAAATGGTATTTAGGGGCCTGTTCTTGTGCCCACTGACATCAGTAGCAAAATTTCTCCCCATCAAAAAGAAAGGAAATAGGTTTAACAATATTAGAAGACTGACTTACAATAATGTATGGCAAAACTCCCATTGACTTGAATGAAGCAGGGTAAAGCCATTGGTGTTGATATTTCCCCCCCAGCAACATTGAGGTTTCAAGATCAGTTTACCATGATTATGCAAACAATTGTAATTGTTCCCTACGCACACACCACTAGGTAAATAATGACCCTTTTCCGTAAAGTCTGTTATTTATTTGCACAAGTCTTTAATGGCTGCAAAGCAGCTGCACCTGCTATGAACAAGGAAGTAAATCACAAGCATCCGACACTGACAAGTGATGATTATGCATTTAGGGCTCAGTCCTGGAAGGTGCTGAGCACTCCTGAGAGGAGAGAAGAATTCTCAACTCCCAGTGAAGCCAATGGAAGTTGACAATGCTCAGTATCTCTCCACAGTGAGCCTTTACACACCAGACCAGAATGGCGCCCGATGTGTCTGTTCTTGTCCATTTACATGTCAGACTTGATTCTTGTACTATTTTCAATCCCCTTAGAAAAAACAGTCCCAGCCATCAAAGAGAAAGTCTAACGAGCTGACTTAGGTCAATATATGGGCCAATTTCTGCTCCTACTGAAGTCAATGGGAAACTTCCCGTTGGCTTCAGTGTCAAAATCCCTCTCCGTCAAAGAGAGAGGAAATGCGTTTAAATATTAGAGTACAGACTTACAGCCATGTGTAGTATTGGGCCCTATATCAGGAAATTCAAAATTAAAGCAGTCACTGCCTCCCTATATTTATTTGTACTACAGTAGCACCTCAAGGCACCAATTGAGATCCGGACCCCACTGTGCCAGGTGTTATACTGACACACACAGTAAGAAATGATCCCTCCCCTGAAGGAGTTAGTCTAAAAATAAATAAATAAATTAAATAAATAGTATTATTAACCCCATTTTACAGATGAGGAACTGAGGCACAGAGGTCTTCAGGTCACTCAGGAAACCTAAGGCAGAGCTGAAAGCTTGAACCTGGACCTGAGTTTCTTGCTAGTGCTTTGACCAAAAGACCATTCTTTCTCTCAGCCAGCCTTTTGGGCCATTTCAGTTTATGTTTGCAGTGACCTGAGATATTGGGAGGTTGTGCTGCAGTGTGATTAATACAATAGCTTTGGTTAGTTTAAATCAGACATCGCACCCATTCAGTTCTGGCATCCACAGAGGCTCTTGTGCTGCAGCAGAATGCAGCAGCAGAGTTTACTTCAAAATGACTTAGATGATACATGGATCGACACTGAAAAAATTAGGGTTATTGAATATAGGCTTTTGTATTTCATGCGGCCATTGAAATCAGAGATTGAAAATACCTATGAAGAGACCTCATCCATTTCTCTGCCAGTACAAGAAGGTGCTTATAGTACATTGTCTAGTGTTACTTTGAGCAGTCTGGTTTTAAAGGTCCCAGGAAAGGACTCCACCCACTGGACTCCTGACTCCTTCACTGCCTAAGAGATATCACCATCAGAATGTTCTTGATATTCAAACTGAATTCTCCCTTTCTTTTCTTCATCTTTTTACACTTACGCCTTGTGCCACCCTAAATACTTTCCTTACATGTTAGGTAAGAGATCAATTTAATTAGCCTGAAGTGATCTTCTAACAAATCCTCCATGCCTGGCAGTGAGGGGTATTAATGGGCTCGCTCTGCAGAGATGAGAAGGAGGATCCCACTTTATCATCATTTAAGTACCTCCTTTTGCTGGTTATGGCTTTTCAAGCTTGCTTTCAGGCCGATTTTCTGTCTGACTGAACATACATGAACACATTCATTACACGCCCTCAAGGAGCTGTCACCATGCATCCATCTTGTCCTGAGGTTCTGTCCGTGTGGCGTGCTCTATCCACAGCTCTGCTTTTCTTAACTGAGTCTGGTTCTGACTTGCAACCAAAAGCAATTTAGAAAAGGCAAAAATCCATGTGCCTGCCCCCAAGTAATTGTTCTCTCCTTTGCTGCAGGCCACATTCAGCCCTTGGTTACAAATGTGCAACCCCACTGACGTTAATCTGGCCCTGACTAAGGGACAAAAGGGGCCAGATCTTGCCTTCTTCTCAGCTTCCTGTGTACTGCTATAGTGGCACAAAGGGGGCAGAAACCAGCTGCATCTCACCTGTGGATGTAGATCCAGCATAGCTGGCTCCTACCGACTTCCTTCTTTGCAGCCCTCAAAATAGGTGGTATTTAAGGAACAGGAAGGGTAATGGAGGGAGTGTGGCCAGAGTACTGCACTCCTGTCCTCTACTGGCAGACAGCTCCTCCGGCATTCATTCCAGCTCAGGGAGTTTACAGCAGCACCCAGTCTGCTCTAAACATTTCCAGGGTCAGCATAAAGCCAGTCTGAAGATCAAGGAGCGACAAGTGTCTCCCTGATGCCTTTCCCCACCTGCGTTGCTGTTCCCAGTAGAGACTGGGTGCAGCAGAGGATCTAGGCCAGTGATTTTACCTAACATCACAGAGAGACATGGAATTCCTGGCAAATAAATTGAGCTACTTTTTTCTATATAACGAACCCTTAACATTGAATATTAAACAGCAAATTTCAATGTCCCCCTCTGGCCGTGACCTTCTTAGAGGGACAATAAAACAGCTCCGGGAGCCTTCTGCATCCCATGGGCCAGATTTTCAGAACTGCTGGTTCCCCAGAACTCCAGCTGAAGTCCATGGGAGCTGTATGTGCTCAGCTTCTCTGAAAATCAGGCTCTTTGGTCCTGACACTGCAAGATACCAATCCCCCTTCCGCCCCAATGAAGTCAGTGGGAGTTTAGGGTGCCTGGCACCTCTTGGGAGGCTCAGGCTGTATGATCTTTTTGTGTATCATGGGACTGTGAGCCTGAATTCCTGTTCTTTTAGCTACATTATTCACCATCTGATGATGAATCATTTGGTCATAACTCAGCCAGGCAATGATGTCTACACACTGAGGTAGCAGAGAAGCCACACACTTGCCAGCTCCATAAAAAAGCTTTGCATCCCCAGCTGAGATATCTGTTGGCATCAGGGGCAAGACCCAAGGCATCTCTTTACCCTACATTTTACTATAAGCTCTGTCTGTCTAGGCTTTTACACTGCACTCAGTATACCTGAACACCCACACCTCCTATAAGACAGCCCAGACAGAAATAAATTGATAAATACATATCTAAATACAATCCATCATCTCATAATTAATTATGGAAATTAGACAATAGCCTTCTTTGAAGAGAGTCCCTTTGGGGCTGAATTTGCCCCATTGTCTAATAATTCCTGGTGCAGCCAGGCAGAGTGCTGCTTAATATCATGTGAGTGCTGGTGGAAAACAGGATTTCCTAATATTGTGTTTATACTTCTCCTGAGTGGATTATCAATTTAGATGGTGAGGTCATCACTTTGTGATGCTCAGTCATGTGCATTTGGTAGAAATATTATTGGTAATCACCTGCTTCACTCTGAGCAATCACAATAATTAATCAGAATGTTAAATGGTAATGAAATCAGCTAAAGGAGTTTTGCCATTCTATTCCGTTCAGATGTAAAAGGAAACTCGGGGGAAAGTATTCCACTTCACTGTCTTTAATGTGCCTGGTAAACCAGAACACATGGAAAGATTTACAAAAAAATGGAAATCAACAGAATTAAGAAATTGAAACTTGTTGGTCCTTCGCTCGGCAAGACAGTTCTCTGGGACAGGAAAATGGTGCTTTTAATGGACCCAGCCTCAAAGTGCCTTGTTCAGGGTTGGTTCCTCTAGGGATGACTGCTCTTGCAAAGCAGATTTGAAGGGGGGAAAACCACCTTACAACAATCAAAAATGAATCTGGATTATCCCAGGCAGGAATTATTGCTTTGTGTTTGAATTTCTACTTAATTTCAGTTCAATATAAAATGTGAAAAAATGCACCTAAATAATCCATACATGTTATCAGAATAGTCTCTGGAATGTAGTGAGCTAGGGAAAATACCTTCTTGAAATATAATACATCATTGACAAGCCTTTCCTCTTCTGCTGGATATTTTATTTATATGTTACCACTTCCAGGGAAGTAATTTGTCATCATCTCCTAATGAACAAAAATCACATATACTCTCCTAGCTGTAAGACAGTCTGGAGAAATTTTTGGCCAAATGATGATGTGGTGGTAGTAGTTCAACTGCCTTGAATTCAAAGCAGCGAACACCGGCGCTGACTTTGGAACATTGTTACTAGAAGACAGCTTCGGATTAACAGATTCTTCTGTCCTGGGGAAATGAGAGAGAACTCTAAAGAACAGGCTCCTTCAGAAAAATAAGCTGTGAAATACAACCCAAAACAATTTCTTCGTTTTGGGCTTGATCCCGCCCCATTGAAACCAATGGGACTTTTGTCATTGACTTAAACAGGAGTAGGATTAGGTCAGGATACTGTATCATCACAGACAGGTTACTAATAAAGAAGCTTCAGATGATAATCACTTAATAGGAATGAACTGAGAGCTCAAAGAATAGAGTTTTACTGCCATCTCAGCTGAGCAGCCACTGTTAAATACAGTTACTGATTTCAATGTACAGGTTAAAGGAGCATATCAAAACATGCAAGACTGAAGGAGAGAAGATTTCATTACCACGCAATATGAAAGTGATTGGCCAGATAGAGCATTTAGCTGTTACAGTGGGAACTATCCGCGTGGACTGTTCTGCAGTTGTCACAGGTAAGTGGTTGGGCAGTATCTTTCCAGTGCTGTAGATATGATATAAGCTGATCCCATATCTATTTCAGTGTGCTATGAAGTAGGTAGTGGGTTCATTTGTGCTCATCAACAACAAATGTGAAGCTGTTTGACCATTTTAAAATAGAGATCTTTACTATAAGAATGAAAGTATTTTTTCTCTTATTGTTTTAAAGTGAATTTATTGCTGGATCAACAGCGCAAGTCTGTCTGTTGATCCACAGAGCAGGTATCATAAAGGCATCAGCATGTAAGATTCCCTGTACTTCCCTGCCAATAACATATCTTGTCCCTGACCTGGAAACAGTTTAGTCTCCACGGCGTATTCTATCCTTGGCGCCTCTGTTGGGACTGCCAAAAAAGATGATTATTTTGTGTTGTGAAAATCTGATCACTAGGAATTGGATGGAAGTCACCAAACTCATTTCACACCAGGACCTGATCAGGCAGTAATGACTTTCAGTCACTACCCTCTTTGGGTCAGAGGTGAAAAGCTCTGTAGTCTACTTCTGATCCCTCTGGGCTCATTCAGTCCCTTTAGTAACTGATCTGTATTTAGCTGAATGTTTTTCCATAAAAAGTGAAGATATTTGCAAAGAATACAATAGACCATTGTTAATTCAGAACCTGATTTTATTTATTTATTTATTTTAGCAGAAGACAATGAGAAAAACTTTTCCCTTGGGCTCCAGACCTTGAAATCTCTGAAGGTAGGATTTCTCTTGTGTGTACCCTCTTGTTCTTTTACTATTGTGGAGAGGATCATTATGGGTTTTTTATTTCCCCTCTTACATTTGTATTTATTATTATTTTAGTGTGTCATAAATATGGAAAAGCATCACCTTGTACTGGGGAAGACAGAGAGAGAAGAAATTCCATTTGTTGATAATAACATCTCCACAAATGGAGAGGAGTAAGTATGTAATTCTAAAGCTGTGCTGGAATCTCATGGTGTGTGTTTTCCTTTTAGCCTGGAATGCAGATCTAGCTAAAGCAGTCATCAAACTGGACCTGATCCAAAGCCCATTGATAGAAAAGGAAATCTTTTCATCAATGTCAGAGGGCTTTGAATCGGGCCACTGGATTGTTTTCGGGTGATTCTTGTCATGTTTTTGTAAGCTACCCTCAAACAGTAGAGGGTCATTTTCAAAGAGATACACAGAGGGGATTGACTTAGCTACTTGGCTCTTTTTGAGGTTAATGGGGGTCATCTGCCTGACTCCTGACACTCTGCTTTGAGAATGTTCCCTGAGAAATATTTTTTCTGGAAAGGACTTTAAATACAAGGGAAATGAATACACACAAAACTCTTAATAGCCCACAGTGCAGAAATGTTGTGAAGCACTTCAAGGTAGTGTTGGTACCCCTTCCCCTCATGCTATCCTGTCACCAATGGTGCCTCTCTGCTGAGTTAGCTGATGGTCCGAGGCCATCCCCAGTGGAGGAGAAATCAGTGACTTGGAGTCTGGGTATATTCTAAGTGTCACTTGCTTTATTTACACACACCAGTCCTGAATAGAGGCAGTCAAGGAGCATGCAGGGCAATTCCTTCTTCTAGGAATAATAACAACACCTAGTTCTTGCATAGCTCTTCCCATCAAAGATCTCAAAGCACTTTACAAAGGAGTATCATAATCCCTCTTTTCAGATGGGAAAATGAGACGTAGAAGGATGAAGTTTCCTAAGGTAACCAGAGCTACAGCCAGAACCCAGATTTCTTGAGTCCTAGTCTGGTGTCCTGTCCATTAGGCCACATTATATCTCTCTTTGAGTGTTACATCAATGTCTGGTTACTAGAAAGCTACTCTACCTCAAATATGGACTCTAATCAGAGACCAAAGCAGAGACCAAACTCGCCTGCAGCTCACAGAGCTCCTTCTCTCAAGATCACCACTCTTTACAACAAAAATTTATAGCAACACAGCATGTCTTCCCAAAGCGGAACATTTGCTTATTGCTAAGGAAAAGAACTGGGAAGAACTATGTGTGAGAGGACCACCTGCTGACCCGTGACATAACAGTATTGTAAGTTTTCATAGTGTTGTTCAGGTGTCTTTTAGCAGCCTGTTGTTATCAATAATTATGTGTATTCTAGTAATACCTACGGACTTCAACTAGTTCAAGGCCCTGTTATGTTAAAGATGACCCCAATAAATATAGCCTAGTGAGGGGTCTCAAACATGCAGCCCGTGGAGTTATTTCCTGCGGTCCACCATAGGCACCAACTCCACTGGCAGCCAAGCTCCCCTCACCACCCCCACCACCCCGCCCTAGTGGCAATGAGAAATAAATAGGACTTCAGCTACTTCTGTTTGCTTTCATACGGCAACATGCCCAAAAAGTAGGCCCATGTACTAACAACGAGATTAGGGAGTCTGGGCACATGTATATACAGTGGTTGCCATTAAAAGTCAATGTTTACCAACAGGTGACACACAACTGTCTGTGAGATACTGCTGTTATTTTCCATTCTAAGCAAAGAGAAGTACTGACTGGGGGGTGATTGTGGTCCAATGTTGACTTTTTAATGGCAACATCTGTATGCAAGTCTCTGGCATTTCTGAGACTCCCTCCACTACCATCCTTTCCAAATCTTATGTTTTATCATGATGATACCAGACAGTGCCGCACCCCTGGCATACTCAAAAACTCCTGTTCACTCCCAACAAATTTACTACCGTAGCTCGGCTGAGTGCAGAATGCTGCCCTTTGGCTACCTGGGTTAGAATGGAAATTTGGGATACTTGGTCCTTGGGAAATTTGGGATTAGGAATATCATTCATCTGACCCTTTCAATCTACAAGGTAAAAACAGCGTGCTTTTCCCTTTTCCTTCAAGACATATGTGAATATGGCAGAAGCTAAGGTTGTAGTCTGTTAGAACTGGCAACAGTAAGAGGTGCTAATATTGCTAAACAATACTATCTCTTAGTACTGACTGGGGTCCAGTCTTGCCATTTTTACTCAGCCAAAATGTAATGTGCAGACTCCAGTGCACCCATCGTTTCCCAGTTCCTAGGACTCCGAGCGAAAGGCACCTACCCTTACCCAGTTCCTAGGACTCAGGGCCACCCATACCCACTTCCTAGGGCTTGGCATAATCTGGTCCATTTAAGTACCAACCCTTACCCTTCCTTTGGACTCAAGGCATACTCTTCTACAGGTTTGCAGGATCTTTTTACCAGTGAAAGAACCTTACACAGAAATATCCTTATTCTCTATTTATTAATTACCAAGCAAAACACACATGCTAGGCACTGACTCCGTGGCTGCTCCAGGGCTGGAGCACCCATAGGGAAAAAATGGTCACTAGCAGCCCCCCCCCAGGAGTCCCCACCATCCCCCAGTGCCTCCCTCCCGCCGAAATCAGCAATTTCACGGTGTGCCAGAGACTCTGGGGGGAAAGCGGGAGGACCGAGGATGTGGTGTGCTCAGAGGTGTTCCAGGGGTGGGAAGAGGCGAGGTGGGGACTTGGGGGAAGGGGTGGAGTGGGCACAGGGTCTGATGCAGAGCTGGGGGTCGAGCACCCCCCCGGCACATTGGAAATTCAGCGCCTGTGCTAAGCATACAATGCTATGCTCACCAGTCCTGATCACACAGGCAGACTTTCCCTATTGGCCACGCAAGGTCAGTTACATCTGGGTTCTGGCTGCTTGCCGCATGTTACGGTCATGCAGAGGATTCTTAGCAGCTCTGATTTTAAGGTGTGTCTTGTGGGGTGTGTAGTTCTTTCTTCTTTCAGCTCTTTCCTCCTCCTCCTCCTTCTTCTTCTTCTTTCCCCACTGCTGGTCTCCTTCTTTGACCCTAGTTTATATAGTGAAATTTGAGTCCTGCTTAGCTATACCTTAACCAATCATTTTACTAAAATATTACATAATAATTCTTTGACCAATCCTAACATATTGCAAAATAATTCTTTAACCAATCATATCCTACCACCTTGGTTGATTTAAATTTTTCAAAATTAGTTATGGAACAGACAGAAACAATCAAAGAACCAGACAGAGACCATACAGCTGAACAATAGAGAAGTAGGGACCATAAAGACAAAACAATAGAAGTATAGCTTTTACAATCACAACTGTTGATAAGTGATTCCTTGCCAGACAACATTTTCCTTAAACAGCTTAAGAGATTCCTCACTTATCTGTGACGGTGGGTACTACTAGGGGGGGCGGCTTCTTAACAGTCCAATATTAATTAGGTTGTTCTGATGTAATTTAGAAGAAATGTGAGGAGTTGACTTTTTGCTTCTTGGCTCTTGGCTGCTGCTCTCCTAATGACAGGTTTCAGAGTAACAGCTGTGTTAGTCTGTATTCGCAAAAAGAAAAGGAGTACTTGTGGCACCTTAGAGGCTAAGATGGGCCACCAAGGTGGGCCATTGGAAATCAAGGTGGAAACGGCCCACCTTGATTATCATACACATTGTAAGGAGAGTGGTCAGTTTGGATGAGCTATTACCAGCAGGAGGGTGAGTTTGTGTGTGGGGGGGTGAGAAAACCTGGATTTGTGCTGGAAATGGCCCACCTTGATTATCATGCACATTGTAGGGAGAGTGGTGACTTTGGATGAGCTATTACCAGCAGGAGAGTGAGTGTGTGTGTGTATGGGGGTGGGGGGTGAGAAAACCTGGATTTGTGCTGGAAATGGCCCACCTTGATTTTCATACACATTGTAAGGAGAGTGGTCACTTTGGATAAGCTATTACCAGCAGGAGAGTGGGGTGGGAGGAGGTATTGTTTCATGGTCTCTGTGTATATAATGTCTTCTGCAGTTTCCACAGTATGCATCCGATGAAGTGAGCTGTAGCTCACGAAAGCTTATGCTCAAATAAATTGGTTAGTCTCTAAGGTGCCACAAGTACTCCTGCTCTCCTAATGTGGCTGCAGAAAATAGCCCCAGACCTTACAGAAACTCCAGTTGTATTACATTCTTTTTTTCTTCCCATTTCAGCTCTTCTGAGGAATAAAGATTGAAACACCCACAAATGAGAAACCCTGACATCGAAGAAAAACTGCACAGCTGCTCCACATGAAATAGCAACGTGTATCATGGATAACACCTATGCTAGGCTACAGCTGTAAAGCTAAATTCAATCATATTCCGTGGCCAGTAACTTAGCAATGTTGTCTTGTTTTTGAGATAGAAACATATGCTTATTTTCTAGACTCGAATATAGTGCACCACTGATTATGAATGGTTTGACAAACCTGATGAGTTTACTCTAACGATGAGAATAGTACTTTTTATAGCAAACACAATTATTTCATTTGAGGGTATCTGTGATTAGAAGCTACCAGAATTAGATTTTTACTAATGATTTTTTCAATAGCTACTATTTATATTCACTAAATTGACACCACCAGGTTTAAATAGCCATAAAAGGAAGCCACTCATATTAAAATATCAACATGAATACCACATATTGGTAAAAAAAAATGACCCTAATAGCCATAACATTATTGCCATGTTATTAAGGATGTGACTGTGGAGTCTATGAGAAGAACAATCATATGATTATTCACTGATCAGATTTGTCTTCAGGACTTCTATTTACCAGAAGACTATGACCAGAACTATTCATAGTTCAATAACAGCAATTATCAAAAATTCTCCATCCTGCTAGATTTGTATGTTGAGTCACAAGCACAAAGTTTTACAGTTTAAAAAGCAGCCGTGATGCTGATAGACAATTTGGCCTACTAGATTCAGTCGTGAACCAAGCCTTAGTGGTGTAGGATATTGTGATCCAAATTCACTCTGAGCGCCTTTACTTGTCTCCCCACCCAAGTGCTACTCCCTGAGCCTATGCCAGCATAACAGCTCTAGCTTGAGCTTGAAACTACCCTTGGAGCACCAGCAGTTAGATGGCTGGGTGGACTTTAAACTCCTATACTTCAGCATCATTATCTTTAATGCACTACTTTTATATCTATCTGCAAATTCCCCAGGAAGTCTTAAAGTGCAAGACCAAACCTGATCCCCCTGAAGGAAACTGGGAGTTTTCATTGGGACCAGCATTTGGCCTTTTTTGCTATCTTATTTTAATGATGATGCCACTACTTCACAGAGAGCCTACCTGTATAACAAAAGAAATCCACTGCACCACTTGAAAGAATCTGACCTTTTACAAAAAGAAAGGGAGGACTTGTGGCACCTTAGAGACTAACAAATTTATTTGAGCATAAGCTTTCGTGAGCTACAGCTCACTTCATCGGATGCATTTTACAATGATCCTCTATATGTTTTTAAAGGCTAATGGGAATTATTTACTATCAACAGCTGAGGGGCTTCTTTCAAAGCTAAGAACTTTGCTAGCCAATCAAGTCAGCTAATATCCTTCCTTATGTTATTGAGTCAGAGTATTTGGCATAACAGGTGTCAACACAGCTAGATTTTCAAAGAGGCTCTTTGTACTGCTTCTTATGCTGTGTAACCATGGGGCTGAATCCTGCAGCCATTACTAAGCCTAACTCAGGTACCAAAAGCACTTAGGTACCAATTCAGCAAGGTACTTAAGCATGTACTTAATTTAAACATGCGTTAGTCCTACTGAAATCAATTAGACTACTCATGTACTTAAAAATACATGTGCTTATTAAGTTCTTTGCCTGATCAGGGTTTCAGCTGGTAAAATCCTGCTAGACTTAGTTTCTGCAGCACCCACTGAACTCAAATGGGACTCAGCACCAGTTAGGAATTGGCCTAGTGGGAATTTTGTTGGAATAAGGACTAAGGGCTCTCCTTGACTTCATTGGGAATTAGATCAGGCTCAGAGCATGACCTGCAGAGTTTGACCCATGGTATAGGTTTGTCCTGAGTTTAGGGGATCTGTTCACAATAACATTGATCGCTGTATACTGCTGTCCTATGACTACAATAGCAGGTCTAACTTTACCACATGGGTGCCTGTATTTTACCAACTTGGAGCTTGGTCTCTTGCAGTGGATTTGAAACTATCCATTTTTAGTCTTGGGTATTTATACTGCTATCAAATTTGGATTATTAGTGTTTTGGGCTATTTTCTATTTCAGTGATATGGTGCAGTACTCTCAGGGCCGTCCTTAGGCATACGCAGCTGTGTAGAGCACCTGAAAATTTGGGGCACCACTGGGTCTTAATGTCCACCCTTCTTGCTTTTCTATCCCTGTTCTGACCCTTCAGGCAGGCTCCCACAGCTGGCTGCTGCAGCCTGGTGAGTCTTCCTCAGGAGGAGATCTAGCAGTTAAAAGTGAAAAAGCCTTCCAGCCTGCCAGACCTATTAGCACAACACTGAAACTGTTAAAGAGCCATTCAAGGGGTAATGAAGCCTTTTATCAGGCACTTGACAACCCCCAGTTTCTGAATTTACTGACAAAAACAGTTGTGCTTTACTGTAATATTTACTCAGAACATGTTAGTCTACAGGACCTTAGTTTAAAATGTGCTTTAAAAATATTTCATTAGTGAGTTGGTGAAGATTATAAAATCACATCTCTAAAAGAAAAGGAGTACTTGTGGCACCTTAGAGACTAACCAATTTATTTGAGCATGAGCTTTCGTGAGCTACAGCTCACTTCATCGGATGCATGCCGTGGAAACTGCAGCAGACTTTATATATACACAGAGAATATGAAACAATACCTCCTCCCACCCCACTGTCCTGCTGGTAATAGCTTATCTAAAGTGATCATCAGGTGGGCCATTTCCAGCACAAATCACTTTAGATAAGCTATTACCAGCAGGACAGTGGGGTGGGAGGAGGTATTGTTTCATATTCTCTGTGTATATATAAAGTCTGCTGCAGTTTCCACGGCATGCATCCGATGAAGTGAGCTGTAGCTCACGAAAGCTTATGCTCAAATAAATTGGTTAGTCGCTAAGGTGCCACAAGTACTCCTTTTCTTTTTGCGAATACAGACTAACACGGCTGTTACTCTGAAACACATCTCTAAAAAAATCCTTGCACAGATTTTTTAGATGCACAATCATCTTTAGCCTTAAATGCTTGGATCTTCAGACATACCGTTTTTTAAATAAATCCTTCAAAAGACCACCCTTATCTAAAATACACATTTTAATTACTATAGTAAAAAAAACTTGCTTCCAAAGTTTTCCTGTCCTTTCTGTCCATCCCTTTCTCCCTTCATCCCCTCTCCCCAACCCCCCATTGAAGAAAGCCCTTAAAGGGACAACACCCCTTTCCTTCCAGATAGCTGGACAAAGAGTTTTCCTTTCTTTAGTTCTGGCTATCTGATGAACTAGTTTTAGGGTGACCAGACAGCAAGTGTGAAAAATCGGGACAGGGGGTGGGGGGTAATAGGAGCCTACATAAGAAAAAGACCCCAAAATCGGGACTGTCCCTATAAAATCAGGACATCTGGTCACCCTAACTAGTTTTAAGAAAACCCTCCAGCAAAATCAGTACCTTAGTAAGATATAAAATCATTTGTTATGCCTAAAATCTTTAGAAACATATTTTTTAAAATTGGTGAAATTTCATAAACATGTCTATTGTTATGGAGATCACACAAAGTAAATTAGTGTTCCCTTTTTCTAAAAGCAATGAACATTGTAATGAACAGACTAAACTTCTGTGACTGATTGATTAATTTAAAATAATGTCTTTATTTCAGTGAGTTAAATATATAGTAATCTGGAATGATTACTTTATGAAGGCTTCAGAGTACATTTAAAATATAAAATCAGCTTAGAAATACTGATTAAGAAAATGTAAAACAGAGAAGAGTTGCATCATGTATTCCATAATATTTAATGTTGTATTCAGCAAAGCAGCTGGCTCACCCTCACTACAAAGATTTTGCAAATAAATGTCTGACAAACTTCAGGGCATATCAAAAAACCTGTGACTGACATTTTTTATTCCCAAGTTTAGTGCTTTTAATTAGGTATCTTCTGCATATCCATTCTGTGTGAGGGAGAAGGTACAGGGGTCTCTGCAGGGAACTCCGACTGTCCGCCACTGAGGTGGGCCAGGCGTCTTTGCTGCCTCGTCCTTCCTCCCCCTTTTCCCCCCAGGGCTGCGAGCTCAGGCTGCTGTCGGGCATACGGGCACCAGTTTAATAATACTGCGTAGGGCCCCATAAATCCTAAAGACGGCCCTGAGTACTCTCCTGTACATACAGTATTTTATATAAGACCGCTCAATATATAGGAGAGTTGGACTGCACTGTATCATTCTGCCAATGTGTTGTACAAATGTCTTTCACTAAATAGGGAATATATTTGATGAAACGTATATGCCATGAGTTTTGTATTTTGGTACTTTATTCTTTCTGTGTTTGTTACTGTGCCAAATGTCGAATTAAAGTCTAAATAAAGTTTAAGCTGCTATTACAGTTTATTTGGTTGTGCCCTGAATACTCCAGTGATCTGTTTTAACATTGAAAATGTGTAATAGGTCTCTGGCCTGAATAATCTAAAAAGTAGTTTTGTAAATCTTCCTGGAATTTATTCTCTGCAGTAGTGACATGAGTCATTTACCCTGTTAGCAGGACATGAGTCCCTTTGTGATTGCTTGCTTCCAAATGTGCTAAATAGCATGTAGCATATTGTTGTAAAGTAACAATGTTGGAACTTTATCTTATTTCGCTGTATATCAGATTGCAATAAGATCTTTGAAATGAATTTTGTTTGTTTCAATTTTACTTTTTTTAAAAAGAGCTGTTTACACTCACAATAAGTTTCCCCACCTCGTTGAGACAAATATAGGTAGGTTTAGAATAATATCAAGGAGACTTTGTGAATTTCAGACACTCCAATAAACATACTCCTAGAAACCTGGAAAGCAAAATAATTAGATGAAAAAGATAGAAAGGTCATTAGTGGGTGGTTTAGTGGATATATTGCCTGCAACATATCAACAATAAAATAGCAGAAACCTAGGAGTTAAGCCTTCCCCAAGCTTTTAATTTTTATTTGAACAGTTTGTAGCACTGAGGCCTAAGAGTGTACTATGCAAACCTCTTTGTTTCAGAAGATGCTTAGTAGAAGATTTCAGAGTAGCAGCCGTGTTAGTCTGTATTCGCAAAAAGAAAAGGAGTACTTGTGGCACCTTAGAGACTAACCAATGTATGCATCCTCACGAAAGCTTATGCTCAAATAAATTGGTTAGTCTCTAAGGTGCCACTAGTACTCCTTTTCTTTTTAGTAGAAGATGTTGCTGGCCTCCTCATAATTTAAAGGGTTTACTGTCACATTATCCTACATGCATATAATTATTGCTTCTCTAATCTAATGTCCTGCTCAGCTGATATTCCTCACTTGGATTAGAAATTCCTTTTGATCCCTCGCTTAGCCCTTCAGATATAACTTCTCCTTTTTGTCACATCACCAAATCTTTCTTTCTTTCTTTCTTTCTCATGTATTTCTGCTATCTGGGTGAACTAAACAATACAATTTGCTGACAAAAACAGTTGTGCATTACTGTAATATTTACTCAGAACATGTTAGTCTACAGGACCTTAGTTTAAAATGTGCTTTAAAAATATTTCATCAGTGTGTTGGTGAAGATTATAAAATCACATCTCTAAAAAAATCCTTGCACAGATTTTTAGATGCACAATCATCTTTAGCCTTTTCCTGTCCTTTCTCTCCATCCCTTTCTCCCTTCATCCCCTCTCCCCCCGCCCCCCATTGAAGAAAGCCCTTAAAGGGACAACATCCCTTTCCTTCAAATCCTTCAAAAGACCACCCTTATCTAAATTACACATTTTAATTACTATAGTAAAATAATGTTCTTTTAGGGTCCAATCCTGCATCACTAGAGTCAATGGGAACTTTGCAATTGACTTCAATGGGCTAGGATCAGACCTTTAGTTTATATGTGTATATACAAGACTAGCTCATCCCAAGATATGGGCCCTCACTCCAAAAACTTAAAAATCACTAATATTTTTTAAAAAATCGTATTAGATCATGTAGATTGCTAGGGTCTGCATTATCATAATCTAGATCTGGCATTTCTTCCATGCTACTAAACAACTCTGTCCAACCCTCTTCCCATTTCGTCTTCAAACGCCTGTGGGCGGTTGGGGGCATGATTTTTCAGCATGTCTGGAAAGGAAATAAATCTAGGCCCTGATCCAGCAAGGCACTTAAGCATGTGCTTAACTTTAGTGGAACTACTCAGATACTTAAATGCTTTGCTCAGTTGGGATCCTGTGCTCTAATGACCCATGTCTGAGAGTTGAGGGGTATGTGTGGAGAATACCCTGCCAGCAGTTCCCTCTTCCAGAATCAAAGCAGCTCCATGTCAAGCCCCTCTGAGACGGCATTTGTGGCAATACAGCACAGCGGAAGGAGGAGTTTCCTGGTAACCCTGGCCCAAACCACTTTAGTCTTTAAAAGTCAAAAGTGACAACTTGAATTCCAGCTGGAAGATACAGACGGCCAGTGCAGCTCAGAGTGCTGGTGTCACGTGCTTCCTATGAAAAGTGCTATTTAATAAGTAGCTTGTGCATTCCAGGCTCGCTACAGCTTCTGAATGGGCTCAAGGTGTAGCCTTACAGCAACCTATTCCTGGCAGGATAGTCACAACCAAGCACATCTAGGTCTATGTCTGAGACAAAGAGTTGCATTCACCTTACCAGGACATATGGAAAAACCCAGCCTGTAAGAAAAATTGACACAAGCGTCTCAGGAAGGCAGCTGGGAAACAGACAAAATCAGTTTTATTTCTCTCTAAATAAAATTTTTCTTTAAATCGCCTCCCACAAAATTTTTCACATTTGCCATGTTTTGTCCTAGTTTGGACAAAATTGTTTTCAAAAACACCCCCCACCCACCTCCAGGAAAGGATTCCCATTTTCCAGCCAGTTCTAAATAAGGGCTCTCAGTTTGTAAAGGTGATTCGCAAATAACATCCTTGACTAGAGGGGCTGATATAATTCTTGCCAATTCTTTCAGTTACTTCCCTCTACCTACTAGCAATATCTTTGCCTTGTCTGGATTGAGCCTGCATCAACTAGATCTCCTGTAGATCCTGGGTCATCCATTCTATTACACCTCCAGCACCAGGTATCATCCACATGCTGCAGACAACATAGCCCATATCTCCTTATCACTCTTTCTAGTGTTGATGCCAGTTCTGTGCTTAATCCACTAGCCCGTTGTCTCATCTTATTTCTCACTCATTCTGATATGACGCCCTCACATGCTGACCCTATTAAACTTATATTACTCTGTCCTTGGACCACTGCTTTTCTTCTCTAGCCCACATGGCTTGCGGGGGAGGAAGGGTGATTTGGGACCTGAGTAATCTCAAATGGGAAGTCTCTGTTCTTTGGGCTGAGGGAGCCAGGAAGGAAGGGGCAGTGAAGCCCTGCTTAGAAACAGCTTATACACCCTCAAAATACATTCTTTAATACTGATCCCTTTTAAACAGTTGTGTGGCACAAGGATTTTATTCAGTACGTAACATTTAGGAGCCTGTGTGAAGATGGAGGGCCAGACCCAGAAGCTAGGCCTGCCAATTTGCACCAGCTGCAGATGTGCTCACAACAGTCTAGTGGTGTGCGGTGCTTACTGTGCTCAGATTGCTCTCTCAAGAGCTACTTCTCTATTGTTCCTGGCAAAATGTTTATTTTCCTCCAGTTTCTGGTGCCACAATTACAAACAAATTGAATTTTTTCATGGCTCAATAAGCCTACAATCTGCAGCTTTCAGCTTGTAGATTTGTTTGTCAACAGGGTGGATGTTATGATGTTCTCTCTCTGATTACAAAAAGTCCACAGGAATCAGAGTTCAGCAAAGACACGGCACAAGAGGAAGAGAAGTTAGTTGTCATCCTTCCAAGAGTTGTTACAATTTTCAAGATGCTCAGAGCTCTTGAAAGGAAGAAAGCAAGAAAGGAAAGCAAAATCTACATACAGCCACTCCCAGCCAGTGGAAAACACAAAGCCCCATGCTAGACTCTCCCAATGGGAGCCTCTCCATTGACTTCAATGGGCTTTGGATCAGGCCCAAAGCCCATTTCACAGTAGGACTAGGAAATCTACCACAACAACAAAACATTGGCTTTCCCAAGCTCAAATGGAAATTCCATAGCCAAACCTCAGAACAACTATTACCAAGAGACCGGAAAGTCTTTTAGCAACTATAGCAGCATGTTCTGCATACTCATTAAGAGCAGACCCCTCTAGCCCAGCCTATAAGGAATATATTTCTGAGGAAGGCCAAATAGGTTATATGTTACAGAGATCATGCAGTAGCAAACCACTGTATCTATCACAGGTATTAAGAAGGCCCTTATTGCCATAATATCTGATTGCCTCATAATCCTTAATGTATTTATAGTCCTGTCAGGTAGGGAAGTGCTATTATCCCCATTTTGCAGATGGGGAACTGAGGTATGGAGAGAGTGAGGTGCAGATTCTGAAAGGTATTTAGGCTTCTAACTGGAGATCGTTACCATTCCACTATCATAACACTGAAATCCATGGAAGTTAGGAGCCTAAACACCTTTGAGGAGCTGGGTTAAGCGATTTGCCCAAGGTCACACAGGACGCATGTGAAGAAAGGAATTGAACACAGCTCTTTTGAATTCTAAACTAGCACCTTAACCAACCTTCCGCTCTTTATAAGAAAAGCTTCAACTGAGGCACAGCAGCTGAGATCTGGAAAGATCGGGGGAGAAGAAGCACTCAGCATGAGAAAGGGAGGCGGAGGAAAAGGCTAGAAAGGGGGCATTGAACTGGTGTTAGAGAAAACCCTTGAGGAGAGGGTTCGGAACCAGAAAAAGTCTTTATCGGAAGAGGTCCTGTGACTAGAGAGTCAGGGCAGTGTTGAGTCTAAGAGTGAACAGCGGGTCCTAATGCCAGCATCCAGTAGTAGAGGGAGGGCCTGGGTCCTCCCTATGGTGATAACTATATCAACAAGCTGAAGGCTGGGTGGACAAGAAGAGAAAGCCATAGCCCAATGAAGGTGAAGGTACTGGTCAGTCTAGGCAGGGAAGCCTGCATTAATGGGTGAAGGGCTACTGAGTCTCACGAGGACAGTAAGAAGGTGTTGTTTTGAATGTCATACCCTCTAAGGTGGCATTTTGAACCTTAGCCAGAGGGCTAAGTCACCTCAGCACAACAAAACCAACATGGGAGACCATCAGTCAGGAAGGAAGCAAACTGAGGCAGACTGGTGAGTGGAGCGGACAGAACCTACTTACACCAACTATTAAGACTGTCTTAGAAAAGTCTCAAGGCCTGATTCTGGGCTCTGCTGTGGCCCCCCTTTTGAATGGCTTAGTCATTATAATAGGGTTTCCCAACCAGCTTAACTGTCTCTCAGAGACTACCCCAAGTGCAGAGGTAGTGCAGGGCCAGTGTAGGTGACCCTATGCTTCACCCCCCACCATGAACTCTTTAGCTTAGGAGCATGCCTGGAGTGAGTCGGGGTGGGGGGAAGGGAGGGAATGCTATGCTGCAGTTAAGTTTGCACTGTGGATCAGCCGCCATAAGTCAGAGTAGCCCTCTGGAGAGGGCTGGCCTCCCAAAAAGCAAGACCAGTATTGTGATTCCTTGGCTTTCCAAAAAGGAACTGAAGAGGCAATCTCTGCAGACCAGAAATGACCATTCACATCACTACACTAACCAGCATTAGTGGTAGTGTCAGGACTCATCAGATGTTATGACCTTTTGCGATAGCTCCCTTTGCATCTTTTACACAATGTCTCGCTAAGTGTGTTGCCAAGAAATTCATTCCCTCAAGCAGGGAGGATTTCACAGTGGAAGGAAATCTAAAGGAGTTTAAATCCTCTTAATTCCAGAGAGATCTGGGTATTAAACTGAGTCAAAAATTCCATTTCTGGGAAATCAGTTTCAAAAGAAGATACCAAACTATTTCAGATTATTGCCAGCAAATATCATACTTCAAACAAAGAACATAACCAATGTTTTAAAGTCTAAAAGAGGAAGAGATCATTGTTTCCGCTCTCAAAACTGTCATCGGTGCTAAATCTGAAACATTTTTATACAGAGCTAAATCTCCCAAGACAAACAGCCTAAAAGCTGTAGCTGTTGTTGGGCTACAGGGAGAGCTCCCAATAATGGAACATTGTGAAATATTTTCTATATGTGGTTGAGCTAGTTAGTAAGAGGGAAGGATTTTCTGTTTATCTACAGCTCCCAGAACATGCAAAGTATAAACATTTTGTTTTTCATATTTTAGATGTAAGGCTTCTTATACACTAGTATGGTATCTTGCCAGTTCACACGAATATCTCACCCACCATTTCAACAGCACACATCACCTAGATCATGCTGTTAATTTTTAAGCAGAATGTTACTTTGACTTCAATGCAGAGTTCAGTTTAAAAGCTGATGGCATGATATGGCCTGTCCATTTACAGACCTGAACCGACAAAGACTTAAGCGCATGCTTAGCTATAACTACATAGTGGTTCCATTGAGTACTTTAAGTTAAGCACATGCATAAGTCTTTGCAGGATCAGATGCTGGGGCCTAAAGCAAAGCCCTTCTGAAGAAACAGGACTCTTTCCACTGACTTCAGTAGGTTTTGGATCAAGTCCTTACATTATTTATTGCTTGATCATAGCGAAAGTCAAATGACAAATTACACTGACTTTGATTGACCTGCATATTCAAATCTCCGTATACATCCAAAATTACCAATAGTGACATCTACTAGAAAGTAGGAATTTTTTTATGGTAGGCCAAATTCTGTCCTCTTGTCCACTAATGCAACCTCACAGACTTTAGGGGGCTGCCCAGTGTAACCAAATGTCAGAATTTGGCCTAGTCTATTTTTTGATGGACTCAATAATTGTACTGTTATTTTAGCAGCTTCCAGCACTGTCTGCAAGAAGATAGTACAAGCATGTGCAAATGATTTTGTTAATCTATATGTTTACCGTGGAATCAGGATCATGCTTGGGCCTAGGTAAACTAATGCAGCTATTTCAGGGATCCGGTTATAACCTGATCATGGTTAAAATCTGGTTCTGTTTCATAGTGTAGACAGGATGCACACTATATTTTAAACATGTCCCCAAAACATACTGTCCCTTTGGACTGTCAGGTATATGGTTAAGGTCCAGTCTACACTACAAAATGCTACAATGGTAGAGGATAATAGGATTGTAACAGCATTCCTAAATATGGTTGTATATGGTACAGATGGGCTCCGGTATTTAAACACAGTGATATTCTAACACAGGTTCCCTGACCAGTTGAGATTGGAATCTTTACTGAGAACTGTGCTAGTCAAATCATGCTATAAACTAATCTCCTATCTTAGAGACACCTGACCGTACCCCTTTCCTCCCAGAAGTGCGCTGTATGTTGGGGGCTGGGAGAGGTGTACTGTAGGAGCTGCTACAGGGCTCAATACTGCCCAAGGATCCTCCATATCAGGGAAGATTTAGATTTCTGACTCTGCCAGCTTTATGCTGATGGACTGGCACGAAGCAGCCAAAACAGAGACCAGGATCTGATCCTGTATGTTTGCTTACCAGTATAAACACCACAGCTTGTTTTTCCTCTCATGTTCATGCTGAAGTATAATATGTTTAGTGCTCGTTGGTTTTGTTTTTTTGGAGAGCCTCATACACATGCTTCTGCTCTCAGAAGTGATTGTACGGCTAATGGGGCAGAAAACATACAAGGGGTTACTGTTTCATCTTGATTTTAGAAGAATTGGATTCACAACATTCACTAGCCATAACTAATGAGATTTAGAACTGATTCCCTGCACACTTCACACCATAGTTTGTCCCAGAGACTCATGCTTTGGAGATTCAAACCTAATGGGCCATCAAGACCTTCATTCCAACCTCAGAGTCATCTTCTAACAGACCCCTTAGTGGCAATGGGAAAAATGAAAAGCCTAGTCACATTAGTGCAAAAATGCTAAAATCACTTTCAGAGCTGATCACCCCTTCTCTTGGGGGCTTGTTAAGCAAAGCACCTTGAACTACCAAAGGACAATTCTCTAAAGCAGAGGTTCTCAAACTTCATTGCACCACGACCCCCTTCTGACAACAAATATTACTACACAACTACAGAAGGGGGGACTGAAGTCTGAGCCTACCCTAGTCCTGCCACCCTGGGTGGTGGGGGCCAAGCCGAAGCCCAAGGGCTTCAGCCCCAGGCTAGGGCCTGTAACCTGAGTTCCACTGCCCAGGGCTGAAGTTCTCAGGCTTCGGCCCCAGACCCAAGCAAGTCCAAGTCAGCCCTGTAACCCTATTAAAACGGGGTCACCACCCACTTTGGGATCCTGATCTGTAGTTTGAGAACCGCTGCTCTAAAGATATACTGTAAGGGACTAGCTGGGTAATGGGCTACAGTCTAGAGCCTTTCACATCTAAGTGCAGGGCAATGTATTGGCTGAGTCTCTTTCCACAACTGCTTCATGGAATGTCAGACCTGCTCAGATGTGTCTGACAATGTTGCTTTTTAGTGACTTCAGCCTAATGATGACATATACCCTAATGCTATTGCAGCCAGTAGGGTTTCTTCTTTAGCTCAGGTGGAGTAGGCCTGTGTTTCTGGAGCAGAAGGACCTGAGTAGCACACCGGATATCACAATTTATACAGCTTAGCTAGCTGATATCTGTTGTTTGCAGCAATGTATTTATATCTGATAAATGGTTGCCAATTGATAAATTCTTGTGAGCCTGAGATATTCAGCGATCAGCTTTCTGTAACTGGGGAGAATAAATAATGTAGTGGCGCAATGTGCCTTGTACCGCTGCCCTCTACAAGATGCAGTCTCAAAAATATGAGTCTGCTGCCTTTCACTGGCTGCACCAAGGACATAAATTCTTCACCTCCAACAGCAAATGGATTAGTTAAGTCTTTGCATGGGATTTATCTGCCAACCAGGGTTTTTTGGCCAAGGATTAATTACAACTGCTTCAAACCTAGCTCAGGGCAGAAGAAGAGACCAAGTTACCACATCTGATGGCTCTTTGGTGGCTTATATGAGCTGGATTGCTGGTCTCAGTCCAGTTTCTAATGGAGAAGAGCCCACATTACAAAAACCACCAGCACAGTTGATGCTATTCATCACACTGTCTGGCGGTCTCAGCAGAGAAGCAAGGACTGAATGGGCATGGCAACTGGATTACTCACGGGTCTGTCCGTGTTTTGTGCAGCAAGAAGAAAGGCCTGTCCCTGGATGGGAGAGAGAGACATCAAGAGGTCATTTTATTGAGTGCTGCAGGTCCTCAAGCTTAAGAACATAAGAATGGCCATACTGGGTCAGACCAAAGGTCCATCTCGCCCAGTATCGTGTCTTCCGGCAGTGGCCAATGCCAGGTGCCCTAGAGGGAATGAACAAAACAGGTAATCATCAAGTGATCCATCTTGTCACCCAGTCCCAGCTTCTGGCAAACAGAGGCTAGGGACACCATCCCTGCCCATCCTGGCTAATAGTCATTGATGGACCTATCCTCCATGAATTTACCTAGTTCTTTTTGGAACCCTGTTATAGTCTTGGCCTTCACAACATCCTCTGCCAAGGAGTTCGACAGGTTGACTGTGCATTGTGTGAAAAAATACTTCCTTTTGTTTGTTTTAAACTTGCTGCCTATTAATTTCATTTGGTGGCCCCTAGTTCTTGTGTTATGAGAAGGAGTAAATAACACTTCCTTATTTACTTTCTCCAAGCCAGTCATGATTTTATAGACCTCTATCTTATCCCCCCCTTAGTCATCTCTTTTCCAAGCTGAAAAGTCCCAGCCTTATTAATCTCTCCTCATACAGAAGCTGTTCCATACCCCTAATCATTTTTGTTGCTCTTTTCTGAACCTTTTCCAATTCCAATATATCTGTTTTGAGATGAGGCGGCCACATCCACACGCAGTGTTCAAGATGTGGGCGTACCATGGATTTATATAGAGGCAACATGATATTTTCTGTCTTATTAGTTGGACAGCTTGGACCACCTTTGGGTAATGCTGGGTATGTCTCTCCCTGTTTGGACAGGGACAGTATAAGAACAGACCCTTAGTCTGCCAGCACAGGGGAAAGGGAAGAAAGTTGTGATGACATATACATTTCTGTGTACTAGAAGAATAAGAATGTTTCTAATGTGGGAGTATAAGGTTTACAATGTCCTTAAATGTTCATTTCCTTGGGTCAAGTGCTTTCCTTTTTGTGATAGGGTGCTCACCCCCACACTAGCCCCAGAGGGGATAATGTAGGAAAGAGAAGCCAATTAGTCATAAACTGCACCTGGAGGGGAACTAGGCCACAGGGAGGCTTAATTGGGGATGAAGTTCACATGAGCAGAAACAAGCAGGACTTCCATGAAGCTAGGGCACTGGCAAGAGAGAAGGAGGATCTGCAGTCACATTCCCTGCTATGTTTCAGAGTAACAGCCGTGTTAGTCTGTATTCGCAAAAAGAAAAGGAGTACTTGTGGCACCTTAGAGACTAACCAATTTATTTGAGCATGAGCTTTCGTGAGCTACAGCTCACTTCATCGGATGCATGCCGTGGAAACTGCAGCAGACTTTATATATACACAGAGAATATGAAAAAATACCTCCTCCCACCCCACTGTCCAGCTGGTAATAGCTTATCTAAAGTGATCATCAGGTGGGCCATTTCCAGCACAAATCCAGGTTTTCTCACCCTCCACCCCCTCATACAAATTCACTCTCCTGCTGGTGATAGCCCATCCAAAGTGACAACTCTTTACATTATTATCATGCACATTGTGTAAAGAGTTGTCACTTTGGATGGGCTATCACCAGCAGGAGAGTGAATTTGTGTGGGGGGGTGGAGAGTGAGAAAACCTGGATTTGTGCTGGAAATGGCCCACCTGATGATCACTTTAGATAAGCTATTACCAGCAGGACAGTGGGGTGGGAGGAGGTATTTTTTCATATTCTCTGTGTATAAATAAAGTCTGCTGCAGTTTCCACGGCATGCATCCGATGAAGTGAGCTGTAGCTCACGAAAGCTCATGCTCAAATAAATTGGTTAGTCTGTAAGGTGCCACAAGTACTCCTTTTCTTTTTGCGAACTCTTTACACAATGTGCATGATAATAAAGTTGGGCCATTTCCTGCACAAATCCAGGAGAGTGAATTTGTGTGGGGGGGTGGAGGGTGAGAAAACCTGGATTTGTGCTGGAAATGGCCCACCTGATGATCACTTTAGATAAGCTATTACCAGCTGGACAGTGGGGTGGGAGGAGGTATTTTTTCATATTCTCTGTGTATATATAAAGTCTGCTGCAGTTTCCACGGCATGCATCTGATGAAGTGAGCTGTAGCTCACGAAAGCTCATGCTCAAATAAATTGGTTAGTCTCTAAGGTGCCACAAGTACTTCATTCCCTGCTATGGAGTTATAGCCTATAATAGGCAGTGTAGAAAGTGGTCTGGGGAAGGAGCAGTAAGGGCTGGTAAGGGAGAGTAAAGACCTGAGCTGCTGGGTTGAGGGTCCCTGGATTGGAACCCAGTGTAGCGAGCAGGGCTGGGTTCCCCTAAAAGCCACTGCAGGCGTGGTACACAAGGAGCAGCCTATGTGAGGGCTGCTGGGGATAATTTTGAAGGGGACGTTGCTAATATCCTGGAAGGAGGGAAGTGGAACTTCAATGTGACTTGGCCAAATGGCTAAGCCACAGAAGCGAGGCGCTGCAGCTCCTGACTAGCGAGAGAGAGAGGCCACAGAAGCGAGTGACTGAGGCAATGGGCCGAGTGATTGCAGGATGGGGTGCAGACAGAAGTGAGGTAGTTCCCCAGCTGTGTCATGAGGAGGTGCCACTGAGCAATGAGTAGCTGACCCCATTATCTGTCACCTCCTTTACAAAAGGGTAAGTACATTGTCACCTAGCAACCTTAACGGTTTCTTTTTTAAATGATTTTTTTTTGCATTCATATGCTATCTCTTTAAGGTACTTCTCTGGCCCCCACTTCTGTAATATCTGAGTTCCTCAGTTTGTACTGTAGTAATTATCCCCATTTTACGGATGGGGAACTGAGGCATAGAGAGACTAAGGATAAAATTACCAAAAGTGATTTAGGAATCTGAGTCCCATTTTCACATGTGCATTAGGTACTTGCTTAGGAATAGTGAGATGCAGGCTCCTACATGCCCAAATCACTGTTGAAAATGGAATGTAAGCTCTCAAATCACTTAAACACTCTTTTGAAATTTTCCCCCCTACGTCACTTGCCCAAGGTCACCCAGGAAGTCTGTTGCAGAACAAGGACCTGAATCTTGATTTTTCTGAGTTCCAGTCTAGCCCCATAACTGCTAGACCATCCTATGCCCCATAGTACTAAAATAGCATTGTCTGGATTTTGCACTGAGCTCTTACCTGCAGATTTGTTTTCCTTTTAAATTAACTTTGAACTCTTTACTAGATCCAAAACTATGGAGAATGATAACTGGCAAAACATATACCCTAGCCCATGAAGTGTCAAATACCTTCCTCTGATTTCAGTGGGAGTAGAGTGGGCTCAGACCTTTGCAGGATTAGCCCCACATCAGGATTGTTACTGAGTGTTTTCCATATGATTTAATTTTATGCCCCAAGTTTCTATATCTTTTGTCAGCGGAGCATCTAATTAGACTGAGACCCTCTATGGCAGGGGTGGGCAAACTTTTTGGCCTGAGGGCCAAATCTGGGTGGGGAAACTGTATGCAGGGCCATGAATGCAGGGCTCGGGCGGGGGGTTGGGGTGCGGGAGGGAGTGTGGGGTGTGGTATGCAGGAGGGGGCTCAGGGCAAGGGGTTGGGGTGCAAGGTGTGGTAGGGGGCTCAGGGTAGGGGGTTTGGAGCTCAGAGCAGGGGGTTGGGGTGCAGGAAGGGGTTCAGGGCAAGGGGTTGGGTTGTGGGGTGCAGGAGGTGTTCGGGGTGCGGGCTCTGGCCTGGTGTAGCTTACCTCGAGGGCGTTGGGGTGGCAGCAGCACGCAGCGGGGCTAAGGCAGAGTCGCTTCCTGCCCTGGCCCCATGCCGCTCACAGAAGTGGCCAGCATGTCCAGCAGTGGTTCCCGGGGGTAGGGCAGGCGGCTCCACTGCGTGCTGCCCTTACCTGCGGGTACCACTCCCGCAGCTCCCATTGGCCAGGAACTGGGAACCATGGCCAATGGGAGCTGCGGGGGGTGGTGCCTGCAGGCGAGGGCAGCGCATGGCACCCTCTGTGCCCCCTTCCCCTAGGGGCCGCAGGGATGTAGTACCAGTCACTTCTGGGAGCAGTGCGGGGCCAGGGCAGGCAGGGAGTCTGCCTTAGCCCTGCTGTGCCATGGGGCTGGCAATCCCACAGGCCAGATTGAAAGCCCTGATGGGCTGGATCCAGCCCGCAGGCTGTAGTTTGCCCTCCCCTGCTCTAGGGCCTTCACTAGGGCTCTGTCTTGGGTACTCTGTTATCTAATCTGCTCCATGACACTCAGAAGTGAATAACTGGATGCCTTATTTTAAACTATAATATGATAAAAGCAAAGTGTCTTTGGGAAAGTGTCTTTGGGATTTTTATTTCATTTTAATACATTCATTTCAATACCTATCTGAGGTGTCATTTTGTAACCAATCAAGGACACTGACAGACACGCACAATGGGCATCAAATCCTGATTTTCAGCAAGGAAACATTTCTATCACTTGAGCAGGAGGTCAACCCCCTTCACTGCAAGTAAGCAACAGGCTGCTGAGGATAGCCATTACAGGAAGATATGGTTGTGTGAAGTTAGCTGCATCATTATATAAACATCCTCGGGTTGAGTATGTTCTTTAAAGGGCTTTTTCATGAACTCAGCTAAAAAGAATATTAAAAATACACCATTTATCTTATCAAAGGGGGAATATATATTATACTTTTAATCCCCTGCTTCCTTCCCCCCCACCAAAATGATTATAAGAAATGGAGAATATTTTCAGGCTCTCAAACCTGAATCACTGAGAACAAATGAAAGCTCAGTGGCAGTTTAATCCATTTGACAAACCTCATTACAACCAGCTGGTCTGGCTATCCATTTAAAAAGAGAGGAAATATTTTAGGATAGATCATTAGTCTTTCCCAAACTCTATGACCACACTGTAGCTTAGCAACCAGATTTTCTCCTGACAACCTTAGAGATTTAGACCTTTTGAAAAATGATCAGAATCACTTGAGCATTACTTAAGTGGTCTTGATGCTGAGAAGGAGTAGGCCTTAAAGGAGGTAAAATCCGATTCGGTGTTGGTCTACTGAAAAGTAGGTGCTTAAAGGATCAGAATTACAGATCATTCTGTATGATGATAGTGGAGTTAGGTGACTGAAACCTTCCATAAAGCATTACTTTCTGACTTGGCAGACTTACAGTGAAAACCTGTGGATTCTAAGAACTCTCTACTCACTACCAGCTTCTTTACTGAAGCCAACATGTCCTTTATCAATTTCAGCTTAAATGCAATATTTTAGGGTTGGGTTTTTTTTTTTTTTTTTTTAAGTAAAAAGGAGTGGGGGAAAGCTACTTTGCTCCTCAGGATGGAGACTTTTTATTTTTAAAACCAGACTCTACCTGAGGACTAATTAATTTGAAATTTACAGCATCTGACTAACTTTGTAGGTGAATTTGCTCATACAGAGATCATATTTTTGTTGCCAAGGAAGCCCCTTCATAGTCTCTGCCTGCCTGCTGCTCTGTATGCTGTGATGTGAAGGTCATGAGCCACTTTCCAGTGTCCTTCCAATTAAGTTAAATAACAAACTGAAGACCGCTTGTGTCATTTAGCTATGAGACCCGATGATGAAAGCCTTGCATCTGTCAGCATGACTTCATGTGGCACAGGTTAACATTTTAAGAGCTAGAAAGAGCCTGCGGAGAGATACAGGAGTCAATGCTCCCAGGAGAGTCAGCCACAGAGATGCGATTTGCAGAGGAGGATGCTTGTGCCTCTGCTTCAGTTTAGTGGAAAAGTTCTGAAAATGAATGAAGGAAGTTCTGAAAATGAATGAAGGAAAGCGTGATGAGGTATCTAACAACTCAGGTGGGGAAAGGGTTAATGTGGGCCTGAGAGGCCAATTAACCCACCTGGTTGCTAACAAGCTGTCAAATTATGTGACATCCTGATGGCTGAACTAATGGGGCTAATGTTGGCACTAATCTGGATAAGAAAGGGATGGTCATAGCCTTTTATAATGAGGGTGCTGCACCTAACGGCAAAGAAGAGGGCTATAGGGAAGAAATTCTGCAGCATTGCTCTTGGTACTAGAGAGTAGAGAGACTGGTAGGGTCAAGGAGTAAATTGAAGGAAAGAGTGAGACTTGGGATCCTCTACTGAGTTTTCAAAAGTCACCTATGATTTTTGGGTGCTGAAGCTGGGCACCCAAAAACGGTTGCAACCAAAATCAGAAACTACTTTTGAAAATTTGACCCTTAAATTCTCACCTGCAAAAATTACCAGCATAAAGCACTGATGTAATGAATCTTATTAATCTCTCCTTCCTAGAGATTAACAGGCTGTTCTCATTTAAGAACCATAGGAGAACGTGAGAGGTTTCAGAGTAACAGCCATGTTAGTCTGTATTCGCAAAAAGAAAAGGAGTACTTGTGGCACCTTAGAGACTAACAAATTTATTTGAGCAGAAGCTTTCATGAGCTACAGTTCACTCCATCGGATGCATTCAATGGAAAATACAGTGGGAAGATTTATATACATAGAGAACATGAAACAATGGGTGTTACCATACACACTGCAATGAGAGTGATCACTTAACGTGAGCTATTACCAGCAGGAGAGTGGGGGCGGGGGCGGGAACCTTTTGTAGTGATAATCAAGGTGGGCCATTTTCAGCAGTTGACAAGAACGCCTGAGGAACAGTGGGGGGTGGGAATAAACATGGGGAAATAGTTTTACTTTGTGTAATGACCTATCCACTCCCAGTCTCTATTCAAGCCTAAGTTAATTGTATCCAGTTGGCAAATTAATTCCAGTTCAGCAGTCTCTCTTTGGAGAATGTGGTGATTTCAACCAAAAGTGAGTCTCTGTCAGTTGCTCTCCTTTGACTATTATGTTTGCAAACTTAACTTGATACAAACAGTTCTTCCAAGTGTTTTAGAGGAGCAGACGCCTTCACAGAAATGAATAACTAACGAAAGACAGGCAAGATAGAGAAAGTATACAAACATACGGACAGATCCTTGTCTGATGTAAATCGGAGTCAATGGAACTATGCCCATGGACAACATTGGAGCATCTGGCCCACAGTGTGTGTAGAGAGAGAAGACTCTCAGTGCTCTGTTTGCTAGAAGACAGGACTGATCTGTACTAACAATAAGATTGATGAAGTATGAAAGTCTTCAGTTGCTTTGATTAAATGTGCAAGCTGAAATCCTGAATTTCTCTAATCCCCCTTTGATTTTAACTGATTTTTTAAACCCTGATTTACACCTTTCAAACTGTATATATGCTGTTCACTTGCTTCCCACAAGTCAGATTTGTACATCATTTGTATGAGTCAGATGATAAATATAATGTGAAAAAAGTATATACAATTGAATAATGATATAGATCTATTGTAGTAAACCCCCTAGTATTAGACACTGTACAAACATATAACAGACAGTTCCTGCCCCACAGAGCTCACAAGCTAAGATTCAGACAATATGACAGGTGAAAAAAGGACAAACAGGAGGTGGGGTGGGGAAGAAGCAGGGGGTAAACAGGGTTTATAGCAGAGACAGATGTGTGCAGAAATTAATGGTAACAGTGGTCTTAGTGGCTAGCAGCCAATGACACTCCATTGGGCAGGACATGCTGCACATTTGAGAAACCAACACAACTATATTAAAGGGAAGATCTAAAAAAAAAAATCACATACGTGCTACTGCCCAAAGTGAACTGCATCCACTCTCCCATTTTAAAGAAGCAAAGCAACTGAACGCATTTGGCTGTGTACTTATTAGAGCTGACCATATGCACCCATTACCTAAAATTGTAGGTGCTCAGGACCTCTGAAAATCGGGCCCAAAATTGACACCCAAAATAAGAAGCCACAGCCTTCAAATACAGTACAGTGCCTTTCTTTCAATTCAAACAGGTTCCTTTCTACCTCCTGAATTTAAAGTAGCTGCTCTTATTAGTTATAGGTAAGGCTGCGAGTCTTTGACTTTCTGGGACCTCTGTGACTTCTGCAGTGGCCAGTGTGGCTGAGCCCATGGCCACCCAAGCTGCTTGAGTGGCCCCAGGCAGCTGGTCCCGGACGTTGCCCCAGAGCAGCGGTCAGGAGTGGTGGTGGGGCCATGAGTGCCTCCCGCCTGGAGTGGCAATGGTGGCGGGGCCTTGGGCCGCTCCCTGCCTGGAGCCCCCCGCTGCCCAGCAGCAGCATCCACTGGAGCACCCCCCCAGATCAGCAGCAGCGTCCACCTGAGCGCTCCCCCCACCTGCAGCACCTAAGATTTAGTTAGGGGTATTTTTAGTAAAAGTCATGGACAGGTCACGGGCAATAAACAAAAAGTCACGTGACTGAATTGTAGCCTTAGTTATAGGATCACCAGAAGCCTATTGCCGCTGGCACAGAATGTGGTATGGGGAGTACTTGTCATGCCTCTAATAATGTTTAACACATTTAGTTGCTGTTTTCTTTCATTAACCACCTGTGGGTTGTCTTTGCGCTCTTCCCACTTTTATCTCATTTAGAATGGTCCCTCTCTCCTTATTAATTTAAAGTGGGCTTACTATAGATAGTGATCAAATTGTCCAATAGTACCTGCTTGAAGCGATCAAAATAAGAGATGGAAACTGTGTAATTTGCAATATGCATGATTCAGTTCTAGAGGCTCATCTCAAATAAAATGGAGAAGCAAATGATCAGTGATTGAATTAAGTGCAAGGCAGCATACTGGCTAACCTTGAGATTGCAGCGTCATTTGGGATGGGACATGCAGACTAATCTAACATATCAAAATACATGTGTTGCAGACAGGGAGCAGCAGAACTAATAATTTACAAATTCATTCCTTGTATAAATACACTGGAGCTAATGGACTTACACCATTTTATAAAATAGATAGATTTGTACTAGCTAAACATTGCCCAGATGTGACATGAAATCAGTAGTAACATCAAGTGCAGTTACATTTTTTTTAATAATAGCGTGTGTGTGAAGCACACAACAGCTTTAACAAGCATACTGTGCTCAGCAACAATAAAACAAATAGAGTCCTGTGAGCAAAAAAAGTCAGACCTAATTTCGTACACTACCAAGTCAATTACATTTGATGGCCATGGAGAACAGAAACTGAAACTGTCTGCCCTAACAATATTTGGATTGGGGTGTGTTTGATATCTATGTTCCGCAAACTAAAAACATAATTATTTCAATTGTTTCTTTTCATAAAACATTTTTTGTTAATTGGAAGAAGATGATGGGGATGAGTCTCATTCAGAGTACAGCTGTCAGATGTAATGAAGCAGTCAGAAGGAAATTCACAGGGAACTGTTTTGCAGATTGTTGTCATGGAAACACAGAGCAACTAGGGCATGGGTGGTATTATCACCTGCTTCTGCATGAACTCTGGCAGTGTGATGACATAAAATCAATACTGTATAGCAATATTAGGACAGTCAGCTATTAAAGATCTTTTATCAGAGATTTAGTTTGGACTAAAATCCAAGAACCAGAACCTCAGCAGGAGTTAAATTGATTTGATTTCAATGCTTCTAAACTGACTTTACACCAGCTGAGGATCTGGCCTCATGTTTTAGAGGCAATGGCTTCAGTACAAAATACCTAGTAAAACAAGAACTTCATTTAAACTTTCTTAAAGAAAAAAATTCCAAAAGCAACTATTTAGTTTGCTTGTTTAAAACAGACAACAATCTATCACCAATTAAGTAATCCTCTATCTCCATTTACTACTTGTTTTTTTTAATGTTATTTTGTATAGATGCATATTACTTTAGAAACACACACTGGGCAACCTCAATAGGAGCAGGATTTAGCACACCATAATATTAATATCTCACTGAGGTACACAAGCTAAGAATAGGAAATACTGCAGTAAAGGCAATAGAATCATAGAATATCAGGGTTGGAAGGGACCTCAGGAGGTCATCTAGTCCAACCCCCTGCTCAAAGCAGGACCAATCCCCAATTTTTTCCCCAGATTCCTAAATGGCCCCCTCAAGGATTGAACTCACAACCCTGGGTTTAGCAGGCCAATGCTCAAACCACAATACTGCGGTCACACAGTACTTTAGTTCACCTTGCATTATACAGAATTTGGTGTCCTATATACGTAGTCTACATTCTCCCTGCAGATACATGAGCAGCTTTTTTTTTTTTTTTTACTTCTTTGTGACATCCCTGTGTGCTTTTCAGGATAGAATTTGACTCTTATAGTAAAAATTACTTGGTAGTGTAATTGCTGGGGCAAATATGAGTAGTGAGAAGAATTGCTACCCAGATAAAGACAAATGTAAAGAGGTCCTATTGTGGCAGTTATAAAATAGAGAATAGTGTAGCGTGAAAAAAAATCTATTTCCACAAAAGAACTTTATCATTTTACCACAAATGATACCCAAAGAAATCAAATGTAGTTGAGGAGTCACAAGTTGGGAAAGGTTGGAAAATGATGGGTCTTGGATTGGTTAAGGGCAAAACTCAATGAACAGTCTGTAAGTGTTCATCTTCGATTGCCATCTGTCAATGGAAGTAAATTCTTCCTCATTTAGGCTGCCATATGGAATGCAATCATGTTTTTGCTGAAGACTCAATCCTGCTAGGCCAGAGGTGGGCAAACTGTGGCCCGCAGGACCATCCTGCCCTGCCCCTGAGTTCCTGGCCCAGGAGGCTAGCCTCCGGCCCCTCCCCCGCTGTTCCCCCTCCCATGCAGCCACACCGCCACGTGGGCAGTGGGGCTGTGAGCTCCTGCCGCTCTGAGCAGCATGGTAAGGGGGCAGCGGCGCACGCGGTAGTGGGGGGGTTGGGTAGGAGGTCCCGGGGGGCAGTCAGGCGACAGGGAGCAGGGGGTGGTTGGATGGGGCAGAGGTTCTGGGACGGTCAGGGGTCGGGGAACAGGGTGGGTTGGATAAGATGTGGGAGTCCCGGGGGCTCTGTCAGGGGGCAGGGGTGTAGATAGGTTGGGGCAGTCAGGGGACAGACAGCCGGGGGGTTAGGGTCCTGGGGAGGGGGGTCCCAGGAGGGGGCGGTCAGGGGACAAGGAGCCAGGGGGAGGGGTTGGATGGGTCAGAGTTTCTGAGGGGGGCAGTCAGGGGGCGGGAAGTGGGAGGGGGCGGAGGCCAGGCTGTTTGGGGGGCACAGCCTTCCCTACCTGGCCCTCCATACAGTTTCACACTCCAATGTGGCCCTCGGGCCAAAAAGTTTGCCCATCCCTTTGCTAGGCGCTGAGCATGTTTTCATCTCAGTGAAGTTGCCTGGGACATGAGGGTGCTCAGATCCTTGCAACAGGCACTTAACATGCACCTTGGAAGAACAGGTCTCTAGCCGGCAATATAAGAAAATGGAGTTTACGCAGAGAGGAGTTCAAGCAAGGTGAGATAATTGATTAAAGCTACTCCCCTTAGGAAAGGCAACAAGCTTGAAAATATTGATGCTGAAATTTACTGCAAAAACAAATGTCTTTTGCAATTTCTGCTTTGTTGCTTTTACTATAACGTTTTATTGTTTTTATGAATGTTATGGCAGAGAGCTGAATAAGATAAATATTATTGACCAAGGCTAACGCTGGTTAGAACAGATTCATAGTGCTTTCAGCCTAAGCTCTGACTGAAATATCCAACAGAAGTAATGAATTCCCAGGAAGGATGTGGAGATAGCAGGGGGAGAAAAGATTCACTAGAATAATTCTGGTGGCCCTGTGAAATGAAGCATGAGATGATGAGAAAACTATTGTTAGAAGATGCAGTTCATTATGCTGCAGGGAGTGAGATTAGAATCTTAGATTTATGGGCTAGGAGGTGCTAGCTGAAGACCTCCTTTCACCTACATCTATAGTTCCGTGTACTTACAGCACAGTTGGTTACTTATTGAAGGAAAGGGCATACACTAGTAGTTGTGCTGTTAAGTGAATCGCGTAGGTCACTAATCCAGATCGTACCTTGTCCACTGTATCCCTCAATAGCTTGTTGAAATTTTGGGCTAGTTGGTGGTAATGCTATGCTTTATCATGAGAGAATACAAAATTACCTTGGAATAATGGAGATAGACCATGGACATCATCCGATAAGATAGGGAAGAGCTGATACATACAGCTCTGCACGGATACAAAAGCTGTATCCGCATCCAATCTGCAAATGTGGTCTATGGATATATAACAGATAGCCGCAGATTTGCAGGGCTCTATTGATACTTTTGAACTGAAGAGTATGCTAGATGTAAAGCTCCCTCGGCACCTCATGCCATCTGATTCAGGTAATAAATAAAATAATACACACAAATGCATACGCACAGTCTGCTTGTCTAGTTCCATGCCCTTTCCATATACATATGTTCATCGGGATGAAAGGCACATCATATATAGAATTTCCTTTATCATAGACATCACTGAACTCATCCTTCCTACTTCATTTGCTATATATTTCAAAAAGATGAGGTGGATATGTTAGAGCAGAATAACAGCTCACCGTGTCCTGAACCAGTCAGATCTATGGCAGTGACCAGAGTTCAAGGGGTGAAACTGCACCACCAATCTCTAATAAGGTATCAACAACAGAATGTATTCAAATGAATGCTGCTAACCAATTTGCTGAAATGCATTTCTTGTAATCCTAGAACAATTCAGATGTGTAGCTAATTGCTACCCCCATATCTTTCCTAATTAAAGCCTGCTGTACTGAGAAGGATGTATAATTCTGTTGACTTTACTTTTTAACTGCAAAGATGGGGCTTTCCACAATGTATTTTTTTCCCCTCTGAAAATGCCAGTTGTCCTTGTACTGGCAAGCACAACAAATGTGTTTATGTTTCATTCTATTTGCTTGCTTATTCCTAGCTGACTCTTTTATTATGAATACGTATACAAAAGAGAGCTTCTCAGCATAGAAAAGGGATGGAGGCTGGCAACATTTGAAAGCAGGTAGGCGAAATTGATATAAAAAGGTGACAGTGTGCAGCAACAGGAAAGCATCATAATGTAACTGATTAAAATCAGGGTAGAAACTATCTACCCTGCCTGTCCTGAGGTGTACCCACTGAGACAGATTGCCTATTCAATGGTGGAATGTGAGTCCTATACCATAACAATGCCTGATAAAGACTAACAGACACGATATTATTACTGCAGGTATTTTTAAACTTCTGTACCTGTAAAGTACTGTTGATCATATCTGGTCCAATCCAGCACAACAAGAGGGAGTAGAGACACTGCCCAGTGCATTGTTTGCTACAGGAATCATGTGTGCCTGGGAAGGATTATCTTGTTCAGGGGCTTGATCCAAAGCCTAGTGAAGTCAGTAAGAATCATTTCATTGCTGACAATGGGATTTGGATCAGGTCCCTGAACAGAAGCAGTATGCACTTCTGACTAGTTCTTCAGTCAACTGCAAGTATGTACAGTGCTCTGAAAATGTTAAGCTCTATATAAATGTAAAGTATCATATTATTTATTTCTTGGCTGAGAGGTTAGAAATATTCCCCTAAACCATAGATCCTTTTGGGATGTGGTATGTGGGCCACGTTAACCTGCCTTTTTCCTTGTGCTCTCTTGAATGCTATGATGAGATCCTGCCATCTATTGCACAGGGAGGAGAGGCTCACTACACCCTCCTCCACTTCCTCTTGTGTGCCAGTGAAGTAAAGGGTAGGATTTAGCCCTGTATCAGAGTTCTGAGATGGAACCTATGAATTTTTACAAAATTATTTGGAAGATTTAAAGAGAGTCATTGTTCAATCCATAATGAAATTGCTCAGAGTGATCATATGTCTAAGGGAATCCAATATGACAGGAGCGATGAAAATATAAAATGACTATATAAAATTCACCATATACATTGATTACCAAAACTGATTTCAAAGTTAGAGACTGACAAGTAACTCTAACCTTATTATGCTCAAATAAATTTGTTAGTCTCTAAGGTGCCACAAGTACTCCTTTTCTTTTTGCGAATACAGACTAACACGGCTGCGACTCTGAAACCTTAATAACATGCAGACTTGAATAATAAAAATATTTGTGCTGTCCAGTAAAGCAAATGAAGATAGAATTCTCTATCCCATTGACTTAAAAGAGGAGTTTACCGGGGTAAAGACTGAATATGATTTGGCCCTAGATTTGCACTGCTGTGTAAACTCCTGAAATACACATGCAGCAGACTAAGGTTATGCTCTACAGTTACATCCTTTAGGGCTCTATACAGAAAATATCTTCAACCTTTCTGGAACACTATGTACATGAATGTTAGCAGCAAATGGGGCTGTAATGGCCAGGGTAATATTTTCTTTGTCTTAGTTTAGTGCAATATTGCTACTTCGTTCCCTGTATATGCACAGGTTTTTTTATACTGGTTTAGGATTCACTATAGTAGAGCTGGTCTATAATATATTTTTGTACCAGTCTCAGGTACAAAATATTTTTGGGGAAAAAACATTATTTTTAAAGTACAGGAACTAACTTCTGTGCTTCCTGTTGTTTTTCTGCTTATTAAATAACTTCCTTTTGTGGATAGCATAACCAAAAAAAACCCACAAAGTATAAATAGCTAACAAATTGTATAATATTTTCAGAAAAGAATTAACTATTCTAAGTGTGAAAAACTCCATTTCATGGAGCAGTAGCTTGTTGCTAACAACCTCAACTTTCCTCAATAGATGTCACTAGATTGCAAGGTATTTCCAAGATGAGGTAAGAGGGCACAGAAGAATGTTGACTAGAGCTGGGCAAAATTTTTTGGACACTTGTTTTTTTTGTTGTTTTTTTGCTGAAAAATGAAGTTTTGGGTCGAGTTAAACATTTCATTAATCTGCACCCCTTCCCAGAGCTGTCAACCCCATGCCCCAGCCCGGAGCCGCCTCCTGCACTCTGAACCACTCATTTCTGGCCCCACCCTGGAGCCCGCAGGCCCAGCTGCAGCCCTCACCTCTTCCTGTGCTCCAATCCCCTGCCCCAGTCTGGTGAAAGTGAGTGTGTGTGTTGGGGGAGAGCGAGCAACAGAGGGAGGGGGATGAAGCTAGCGGGGGCAGGGCAAGGGTGTTCGGGTTTTGTGAGATTAGAAAGTTGTCAATCTTATAGACTGTAGAGCAGGGGTGGGCAAACTTTTTGGCCCAAGGGCCACATCTGGGTATGGAAATTGTATGGCAGGCCATGAATGCTCATGAAATTGGGGGTTGGGGTGCAGGAGGGGCTGAGGGTTCTGTCTGGGGTTGCGGGCTCTGGGGTGGGACCAGAAATGAGGAGTTCAGGGTGTGGCAGGGGGCTCCAGGCTGGGGCAGGGATGTGAGGGAGGGGGTGATGGCTTCGGCTTGGGGTACAGGCTCTGGGGTGGGGCTGGGGATGAGGGGTTGGGGGTGCAAGAGGGTCCTCCAGGCTGGGACCAAGGGGTTTAGAAGGTGGGAGGGGAATAGGGGTTGGGGTGTGAGAGGGAATCTGGGGTGCAGGCTCCAGGTGGTGCTTGCTTCAAGCAGCTCCCAGAAGCAGTGGCATATCCTCCCTCCGGCTCCTATGCGAAGGACTGGCCAGACAGCTCTGCGCGCTGCTCCATCTGCAGGCACCGCCCCTGCAGCTCCCATTCACCATGGCTCCCGGTCAATGGCAGCTGCGGAGCCCCATGGCTGATCCTATGCATAGGAGCTTGAGGGCGGACATGCCGCTGCTTCCAGGAGCTGTGCAGAGCTACAGCGCGGGGCAAGCCCCCAGCTGGAGCGGCAAAGCAGAGCAAGCCCCGGACCCCACTCTCCCGCAGGAGCTCAAGGGCTGGATTAAAACATCTGGACGGCCGGCTGTGGCCGCCGGGCCATAGCTTGCCGACCCCTGCTGCAGAGCAACTTTACAAAGGGAGCCCCTGCAATGCCTGGCACGCTGGCAGTGTAGAAGTACTGCTTTAAAAGGAAGTGTCTGATACATTGCTTTAAAACAAAAACCACTCTCTGGATAAGGGATCACTTTAGTCACCATGTCGTTGGAATCAACTCTAGGGAAGAAGGTGGCACCTATTTGACAGTCTATGCCAGTACCCTACGATGTTTAGGACAGGAAGTGAAGAAGGAAATAGCTAGTGGAAGCTGTGCGCTCACGGGGGGGGGCCTCTGGCGGGGTGTTGGGGGGGCGGCCTAGGGCCAGGCCCCTCAGGGGGCTTCTGAAAGGCAGGATCTGTCGCTGCCCTGCCAGGGTCCCACCCCTGTGGCGGGTGACCCGGGAAGGCCGCAGGGCGGCTCGCCAACCCCGCCCCACTTGTTCCGCCCGGAACGTTGTGGTGAGTGCACCGAGCCCCCCCCCGGAACCCGCGAACGGAGCCGCAGCTCCCCGGGGGCGCATTAGCCAGAGGACTGGCTGTCACGAGACGCCAGCCCGTAGCGGAAGTAGGAAGCGATGGTAGCGCAGCTCCGAGCTGGGCCTCGGGGGTTGCTCTAGCGGCCGTAAGGAGCCGGGCCCGGAGCCCGACATGGCGGCGTGCGCGCGGCTCTGCTCGCTGCTGGCCCTGGCCGCGCTCGTGGGGCAGGTGACGGGGGTCAAGGTGAGCGGAGCGGAGCGGAGCGGGGGTCTCCCGCCCGCAGACGGTCCGTGGTTTCCGGCGGATTCCCCCGCGGAGCCGGGGCCAGACTCCCTCCCCCCCACTGCTGGCCCCAGAGCGGCCCCCGCCCCCCTTGCCCTGCCGACCCTCCTCAATAGACTCCCCCGCCCGCCTGGGGCCCTCAGAGCTGCTGCCGCCCGGCAGGTCCCTGCCCCGGGAGCCGGGGCGGGAGGGGGGCGCGGGCGGTGCGGTGAGAGGCGAGCGCGTGAAACGCTCAGCCCGGTGCCAGCGCGAGCCCGGGGAATACACGCGGGGGCTGTTGCCTAGTTCAGGCTCTTGCTGCCTCAGCGGGCTGGAGCTGGGCGTGGGGCTTAGGGCGAAGAGGCGAGACCTGCCCTGAAGAACTGGGCTCGGGCTTTCGAAAGCAGGGGCCGAAATACCTGGTTTGGTTTTCAGGAGTCAATGGGCCCTCCTCAGCCTTGTTGAAGATCGGGCCATTTAGAATCATAGAATACCAAGGTTGGAAGGGACCTCAGGAGGTCATCTAGTCCAAGCCCCTGCGCAAAGCAGGGCCAATCCCCAACTTTTGCCCCAGATCCCAAATGGCCCCCTCAGGGATTGAACTCACAACCCTGGGTTTAGTACGCCAATGCTCAAACCACTGAGCTATCCCTCCCCTCTCTATTTGTCTATATAGCTATATCTATATATAAAAAATCACTAGGACTACACACATGTTAGGCAGATGCTTAAGTACCTTGCCAAACCAGGGCTTGGGAACCTGATCTTGCATAATTGAAGTCAATAGGTCTTTGCCATTAGTTTCAATGTGTTCGGGATTAGGCCCTTAATGAGGAGAATGAAGAAAGAGAGGAGCTCTCCAGCTTCAATATATGTCTATATGACTATTGTAGAGCGGAGGGGAAGTGATTTTCAAAAAGCACAAAGGGGAATTATGTGCCTAATTCCCATTGACAACCAGTGGAACCTGGGCACCTAGAGGAGCTTTCTGCCTTCAAAAAATCTCCCCGAGAGTTCTGAGCAAGTAATTCATAGCCAGAAAAAATACTCATTCACATTCTTCTTTTTTTGTGTCATCCCCTGTACACTTAATTCAGCCCTGTAAAAACAAGTTGCCAGTAAATATTCTGTTGGGTTCACCTCCAGACCCCCATCCTCACTACATACAGGATATTTTATTTATGGCAAAGTGAAGACTGTAGAGCCAAAAAAAAAAACAAAAAACCCTCTCTTTGTTTCAGCAGCAAGTCTTCACTAAAAGACACATTTTTTTTCTCATTAACACTTGTGGGAGTTGCCAGCTAGACAGCACTAGAACCTGAAATCCTCTATTGGTCTACCAAACCAACACAGTGCAAGCAGTAGTGACACAAGTTTCATCACACAATTCCATACAGTTCTTGCTCCTACCCTATCCCTGTACGGCCTTATTTTCTTCTTTGTTCTCACCTTATCAGAAATAATAAATACTACTTGAACTTTGATCTGGAAGTTCTGCCTCTGGGGTAGCAGAATTGTTATATGCCCATTCAGTCCTAAGTATCTCCTATAAGATATCTATTAGTGCACTTACTTAGCAACCTCACTTTAGGCTCCTGTTTTTGGAAATCAAGGCCTTGGATTGTCATACGAAGTAATTGTGGGGGGGAACCAAAATCTTGAGTTAGGATGTTATTTTGAAAGGTGGCTTCTTACTTCAAGCATGTAAAAATATCTGCCTGGGGGTGAGTTTATGGACAGTTGGGGTTTATTGGATTGAATGTTTTAGGGCATCCATGAATATGCATGATTCACTCCATCTTTAATAAATTTTGATATAAGAAACCACATGAACCCTCTTTTCCCACTACCCCTCTCAAAATTCTTGATTATTGCATTTTATGTGGCTTTTCCTCAGTCACCCTTAAGGTCCAGCTCTTTATTTGTGCTCTCTTATTATTGAATTACTCAACTTCTCATTGAAGTTTTTGGCACCCATCTCCTTCACTATTTCTCAGAAGTTTGCCTTAGTTTACTTAATCTGTCAGTATCCTTCAAGTCACATATCATCTGAACTGTGTTTTTGTATGGTTACGTAGGTAATGCACTCATAAACCAGGGTAAATTTGAATCTTAATTTTTATTAAACCAACATAGCTTGCTCTAGGGACAGAAGGCTGGGTCAGTGTGAAGAGAAGTTTTCTTTGGCAGAGGACCACCGCCTGCTAATTGACGTAAGCGAGGGATTAAGAACATAAGAATGGCCATACTGGGTCAGACCAAAGGTCCATCAAGCCCAGTATCCTGTCCTCTGACAGTGGCCAATGGCAGGTGCCCCAAAGGGAATGAACAGACAGGTTATCATCAACTGATCCATCCCCTGTCGCTCATTCCCAACTTCTGGCAAACAGAGGAAGTGACACCATTCCTGCCCATCCTGGCTAATAGCCATTGATGGACCTATCCTCCATGAATCTGTCTTTTGAACCCCATTATAGTATTGACCTTCACAACACTCTCTGGCAATTTGTTCCACAGGTTAACAGTGCATTGCGTGAAAAAATACTTTCTGGTGTTTGTTTTAAACCTACCTATTAATTTCATTTGGTGACACTTGTTCTTGTGTTATGAGAAGGAGTAAATAACACTTCCTTATTTACTTTCTCTATACCACTCATGATTTTATAGACCACTATCATATCCCCCCTTAGTCGCCTCTTTTCAAAGCTGAAAAGTCCCAGTCTTATTAATCTCTCCTTATACAGAAGACGTTCTATACCCTTAATAATTTTTGTTGCCTTTTTCTGAACCTTTTCCAATTCCAATATATCTTTTTTGAGATGGGGCGACCACATCTGCATGCAGTATTTAAGGTGTGGGTGTACCATGGATTTATATGGAGGCAATATGATATCTTCTGTCTTATCTATCCCTTTTTTGATGATTCCCAATCTTCTTTTCACTTTTTTGACTGCCGCTGCACATTGAGTGGATGATTTCAGAGAACTATATACAATGACACAATGAATCTCTTTCTTGAGTGGTAACAACTAACTTAGACCCCATCATTGTATATGTATAGTTAGTAATCCATGTTCTCTGGTCTGTAGCTGAACATGTACATGCTCAGACAAACAGATACATGGGTCTCATTACCAGAGTAAGAGCCTATATTTGTTTTCCTGGTTGAAGGGTCTTGGGAAAACCTGAACTAAGATATGAGGAATTTGTTGTGCACACCGTATCAGATTTAGGAGGTGACTTTAGCTTATTCAGCCAAGAAACTAAACTTGTGGGCTTTCAGCTGGTAGACAAGCTGATTCTTCTTTACTGTCTGTATACTGCTAATATTTCTTACATTTAAGAAAAATTGGTGATTAAGACAGGTTGCAATGGACATATGTTTGTAGTATAGTATATAATATGTGTTGCATCAACTATATGCTTTTGTAGAAGACTTTTTGATAGTTGATAGCAATTTGTTCTAAACATGTGTTTTCTTTACAGAATTCTGAGGATGTCCGATGTAAATGTATATGTCCTCCTTACAAAGATCATCCTGGCAATATTTACAACAAAAATGTTTCACAGAAAGACTGGTGAGTTTATGGAGTTCAGAAATTAGAAGGTGTATTCTCATTAGGGTTATATTGTACTTCAGTGGGTCACCCTTCATTAATGATTACGTAAGGGATAGTTATTTCTTTTGTTGTGGTGTGGGGAGAAATGTTATCCCAAATATTAGTAGTTGATGCTCTCACTCTTCAGAGTGTTCGCCTATAGTAAGGGACAAGGCCTCAAACCCTTTCTTCCTTCTCTGGTTTTTTTTTTGGAGGGGGGAAGGGGAGGTCATAATTTAGTTTGGCTTCTTGGAATTGTTTTTAGAATGTGAAGAAAAAGCATAGTCATAAGTCTGGGAGTTGGGAGATCTGATTTCTGTTCTATTCTGAATTTGTTGTGTTACATGGGTTCTGCATGCCTGAACCTTCTCGTGTGTGCAGTGGAGGAAAAGTAAAAAGCCTTTTGAGGCCTAATTCATTTCTGTAAAGTGCTTTGTAATCCGTGGATGGACTATCCTGTAGAAGTGCAAAGTATTCATTAGTGACATATTGGCCTTACCTTTTATCTATGTTTAAGAGACCTAGAGACCTCTGAGCATGATGGGAAGCCACAAATTAATAGTTCAATCCTGCAAATGCTTTCATATCTGAGAATTTCCATTGAAATCAGTGGAACCTATCATAGGAGTAGAATTATTCATGTACGTGTCTGCAGGATTGGAGTTTAATTTATTAAATCACTCACTCTCACCGGGGACACACACACACACACACACAAGGTTTGGTAGAACCTACATATTGTATATTTGAAGCTAAATTAATGTCATGAACATTATTTGAGTATAAAATGTTTGGTCTAGTTAAGGCCATTATTTTATTCCAAATTATTAAGTTTGTCACAGTAGAAATAATGTCATGGTGCAGTGATGAAACAGATTGAGACTATCTCAATTGCAGCACGCTTACATGCTTAATCTAGGTTCTAGCAGAAGGCCTGCTGCTCCTATTTTGTTAGGTAGACATTTTCCCTGAATTCAACTGGAGCAGAGTTGAACCTAAGGTTCCTTACTATTGTCATTAACTGAAGGAAAAATCAGCTTTGAAGACTTGAACAATAAATTGTATGTGGAGAAAAACTGGTATATAAAGGATCTTGGATAACCTGCTCTCCAGCTTTTAAATGTCATCTTGTAATCATGCTTGAGATGGACCATTTGAGAACAGTTTATGGTTTTGTGGGCTTCTTTTGAAATGTCTTGATGCTATTTCAAATTCCTGATTTACTTTTTCAGAGGAGTATGATGGCTGCAGAGTGCATTCATGTGTAATAAAGCGGGGATCTTAGTGCTGTACAGCTGGCCTCTTCTGCATCTGCATGAGTTAGTTTTATTGCTGAATAGGACAGTGATAGACTGCATTCACTTGATATTTAGCTCAGTTAGTTACATTGTACTGAAGAACCAGATCAATTTTTAATGTGCCTGTATAAGTTATTCACCATATAGTGGCCGCTTACAATTGGATTATCCAGTTATTAAATTAGATTTTATATCCAGCGTGGTGTCTGTAATGTGAAGATAATGAACTTCCCATTAGGGAGACTTGTCAGGGTTTTTATTCACACTGTTTTTCCTGGTTCAGACTTTGGACATGGTCCTGCAAAGTGCTGATGTCAGTATGAGTTGAGGGTATTTTGACCTCACCAAAAGTGCTTACTGCTTTGTGGGGTCAGGCCCATAACTATCGTAGACCGTTCAGCCCTGATGACTAATGCAGTAGGCTGGCATAAGGGATGTTTGAATTTAATAGTTGAATACACTGTGCTCTCAGATATCAGTAAAATGTTAACCCTTTTGAAGGAAGTGTGTTTGAATGGGTTATAGTGCCTAAGAGACTGATCAAAGTGGTATAGCCATAGGTTGGCATTTAGTGGGGAGACGGAGGTGAGACACCTAACACTCTTCTGGCATAATGAGTAAGGCTATGATTTTTTCACGGAGGCCACGTATGACTTCCAGCAACCTCCATGACTTTAGCCAGGAGCTGCACATTCTCCCTGCTGCCTACAGAGCTGTGGGGTACCTCTGCTGCCTTGTGAGGGACCCCAGAGTTCCTGGGTGCTGGGGGGACCCCAGAGCTGAGCTCCCCATTTTGTCATGGATATTTTTTAGTAAAAGTCACGAACAGGTCACGGGGTTCCGTTAATTTTTCTTTATTGCCTGTGACCTGCCCGTGACTTTTATTAAAAATATCTGTGACAAAATTTTAGCCTTACTAATGAGTATACATTTTATGTATAGAAATCTCCCTCCTGTCTAGTCTGTCTTGCACGCAAGGAAACTCCCTTAACAATTCAATTCTATTGATTCTTGTGACTTCAAGCCATAAAAATACTGTTCACAGCAGTCATAGTTTGGAATGTTTAACTAATCAATTAGCCCTGGTCTACACTAGGACTTTAGGTCGAATTTAGCAACGTTAAATCGATTTAAACCTGCACCCGTCCACACAGTGAAGCCCTTTATTTCGACTTAAAGGGCTCTTAAAATCGATTTCCTTACTCCACCCCTGACAAGTGGATTAGTGCTTAAATCGACGTTCCCAGCTCGAATTTGGGGTACTGTGGACACAATTCGATGGTATTGGCCTCCGGGAGCTATCCCAGAGTGCTCCATTCTGACCGCTCTGGACAGCACTCTCAACTCAGATGCACTGGCCAGGTAGACAGGAAAAGAACCGCGAACTTTTGAATCTCATTTCCTGTTTGGCCAGCGTGGCAAGCTGCAGGTGACCATGCAGAGCTCATCAGCACAGGTGACCATGATGGAGTCCCAGAATCGCAAAAGAGCTCCAGCATGGACCGAACGGGAGGTACGGGATCTGATCGCTGTTTGGGGAGAGGAATCCGTGCTATCAGAACTCCGTTCCAGTTTTCGAAATGCCAAAACCTTTGTGAAAATCTCCCAGGGCATGAAGGACAGAGGCCATAACAGGGACCCGAAGCAGTGCCGCGTGAAACTGAAGGAGCTGAGGCAAGCCTACCAGAAAACCAGAGAGGCGAACAGCCGCTCTGGGTCAGAGCCCCAAACATGCCGCTTCTATGATGAGCTGCATGCCATTTTAGGGGGTTCAGCCACCACTACCCCAGCCGTGTTGTTTGACTCCTTCAATGGAGATGGAGGCAATACGGAAGCAGGTTTTGGGGACGAAGAAGATGATGATGATGATGAGGTTGTAGATAGCTCACAGCAAGCAAGCGGAGAAACCGGTTTTCCCGACAGCCAGGAACTGTTTCTCACCCTAGACCTGGAGCCAGTACCCCCCGAACCCACCCAAGGCTGCCTCCTGGACCCAGCAGGCGGAGAAGGGACCTCTGGTGAGTGTACCTTTTAAAATGCTATACATGGTTTAAAAGCAAGCATGTGAAAGGATTACTTTGCCCTGGCATTTGCGGTTCTCCTAGATGTAGTCCTAAAGCCTTTGCAAAAGGTTTCTGGGGAGGGCAGCCTTATTTCGTCCTTCATGGTAGGACACTTTATCACTCCAGGCCAGTAACACATACTCGGGAATCACTGTAGAACAAAGCATTGCAGTGTATGTTTGCTGGCATTCAACCAAAATCCGTTCTTTCTCTCTCTGTGTTATCCTCAGGAGAGTGAGATATAATTCATGGTCACCTGGTTGAAATAGGGTGCTTTTCTTCAGGGACACATTCCTGCTGTGCTGTTTGCCTGTGGCTGAACAGAAATGTTCCCCGCTGTTAGCCACGGGGAGGGTTGAGGGGGTAGTCACGCGGTGGGAGGAGGCAAAATGCGACCTTGTAACGAAAGCACATGTGCTATGTATGTAATGTTAACAGCAAGGTTTACCCTGAAAGAGTGTAGCGACTGTTTTATAAAATGTGTCTTTTTAAATACCGCTGTCCCTTTTTTTTCTCCACCAGCTGGATGTGTTTCAATGATCACAGGATCTTCTCCTTCCCAGAGGCTAGTGAAGCTTAGAAAGAAAAAAAAACGCACTCGAGATGAAATGTTCTCCGAGCTAATGCTGTCCTCCCACACTGACCAGAGCACAGACGAATGCGTGGAGGCAAATAATGTCAGAGTGCAGGAAAGCACAAAATGACCGGGAGGAGAGGTGGAGGGCTGAAGAGAGTAAGTGGCGGGCTGAAGACAGGGCTGAAGCTCAAATGTGGCGGCAGCGTGATGAGAGGAGGCAGGATTCAATGCTGAGGCTGCTGCAGGACCAAACCAGAATGCTCCAGTGTATGGTTGAGCTGCAGCAAAGGCAGCTGGAGCACAGACTGCCACTGCTGCCCCTCTGTAACCAACCGCCCTCCTCCCCAAGTTCCATAGCCTCCACACCCAGACGCCCAAGAACGCGGTGGGGGGGCCTCCGGCCAACCAGCCACTCCACAACAGAGGATTGCCCAAAAAAAAGAAGGCTGTCATTCAATAAATTTTAAAGTTGTAAACTTTTAAAGTGCTGTGCTTAAAGTGCTGTGTGGCATTTTCCTTCCCTCCTCCACCACCCCTCCTGGGATACCTTGGTAGTCATCTCCCTATTTGTGTGATGAATGAATAACGAATGCATGACTGTGAAGCAGCAATGACTTTATTGCCTCTGCAAGCGGTGATTAAAGGGAGGAGGGGAGGGTGGTTAGCTTACAGGGAAGTAGAGTGAACCAAGGGGCGGGGGGTTTCATCAAGGAGAAACAAACAGAACTTTCACACTGTAGCCTGGCCAGTCATGAAACTGGTTTTCAAAGCTTCTCGGATGCGTACCGCTCCCTCCTGAGCTCTTCTAACCGCCCTGGTGTCTGGCTGCGCGTAACCAGCAGCCAGGCGATTTGCCTCAATCTCCCACCCCGCCATAAACGTCTCCCCCTTACTCTCACAGATATTGTGGAGCACACAGCAAGCAGTAATAACAGTGGGAATATTGGTTTCGCTGAGGTCTAAGCGAGTCAGTAAACTGCGCCAGCGCGCCTTTAAACGTCCAAATGCACATTCTACCACCATTCTGCACTTGCTCAGCCTGTAGTTGAACAGCTCCTGACCACTGTCCAGGCTGCCTGTGTACGGCTTCATGAGCCATGGCATTAAGGGGTAGGCTGGGTCCCCAAGGATACATATAGGCATTTCAACATCCCCAACAGTTATTTTCTGGTCTGGGAAGAAAGTCCCTTCCTGCAGCTTTTGAAACAGACCAGAGTTCCTGAAGATGCGAGCGTCATGCACCTTTCCCGGCCATCCCACGTTGATGTTGGTGAAACGTCCCTTGTGATCCACCAGAGCTTGCAGCACTATCGAAAAGTACCCCTTGCGGTTTATGTACTCGCCGGCTTGGTGCTCTGGTGCCAAGATAGGGATATGGGTTCCGTCTATAGCCCCACCACAGTTAGGGAATCCCATTGCAGCAAAGCCATCCACTATGACCTGCACATTTCCCAGGGTCACTACCCTTGATACCAGCAGATCTTTGATTGCGTGAGCTACTTGCATCACAGCAGCCCCCACAGTAGATTTGCCCACTCCAAATTGATTCCCGACTGACCGGTAGCTGTCTGGCATTGCAAGCTTCCACAGGACTATTGCCACTCGCTTCTCAACTGTGAGGGCTGCTCTCATCCTGGTATTCATGCGCTTCAGGGCAGGGGAAAGCAAGTCACAAAGTTCCATGAAAGTGCCCTTACGCATGCGAAAGTTTCGCAGCCACTGGGAATCGTCCCAGACCTGCAACACTATGTGGTCCCACCAGTCTGTGCTTGTTTCCTGAGCCCAGAATCGGCGTTCCACAGCATGAACCTGCCCCATTAGCACCATGATGCATGCATTGGCAGGGCCCATGCTTTCAGAGAAATCTGTGTCCATGTCCTGATCACTCACGGGACCGCGCTGACGTCGCCTCCTCGCCCGGTATCGCGTTGCCATGTTCTGGTGCTGCATATACTGCTGGATAATGCGTGTGGTGGTTGATGTGCTCCTAATTGCCAAAATGAGCTCAGCGGCCTCCATGCTTGCCTTGGTATGGCGTCCGCACAGAAAGAAGGCGCGGAACGATTGTCTGCCGTTGCTCTGACGGAGGGAGGGGCGACTGACGACACGGCTTACAGGGTTGGCTTCAGGGAGCTAAAATCAACAAAGAGTGTGCCTGTACATCAAGGAGTATTTCAGGCAGGACTGCACGGAGGGTTCCAATAAGAAATGGTGCACCAAAGTTATCGTTGTTATTGGAACAAGGAGGTTAGCCTGGCCTCTGATTGATACATGGCTAGATTAACCTCGCTGCGCCTTCTCTGTGACTGACTGCAGTGTGATCTAGACAGGGGAGGAGGAAAATGAGTCCAAAACAAATCTGGTCTATTTCTTGTTCTGACCCACTCCATCTATCCTTTACATCTTTGGCTGGCAGCAGACAAAAAAGGCGCGAAATGATTGTCTGCCCTTGCTTTCACGGGGGGAGGGAGGGTGGGAACGGGGTCCTGACGATATGTACCCAGAACCACCCGCGACAATGTTTTAGCCCCATCAGGCATTGGGATATCAACCCAGAATTCCAATGGGCAGCGGAGACTGCGGGAACTGTGGGATAGCTACCCACAGTGCAACGCTCCAGAAGTCGACGCTTGCCTCGGTACTGTGGAAGCGCTCCGCCGAGTTAATGCACTTAGAGCATTTTCTGTGGGGACACACACACTCGAATATATAAAACCGATTTCAAAAAAACCGACTTCTATAAATTCGACCTAATTTCGTAGTGTAGACATACCCTTAGATTTGCTTCTGAATGATACTTCTGTAACATTGATATCTTTCCTTCATATTTTTGTGACTGTGTTCAACACACAACGATATTCTCTTTTCAATGTCCTTGTTAGCTGTCAATGAGGATGAAAGGTGGACCTGAGGAATTAAACAAAAATGTGTTGTACTTTGGCTACAATTCTATCAAAATCCTCATGTGCTAAAGTTAGTGCATAGCTTTTACAGGAATCTGTAAACAACACTTAGGCGTGCTTTTGACAGCACATTAAGTCTAAGATTTGCTGATATTGATATTTGAAACATTTATAATCTAATAGAATGGAAGCAACTTCATATTTCTGCCCATATAAGTATACTTTGTGGGTAACACGTTTTAATTTGATTTTGGATTTTAATATTGCAAGTAGCTGGTAGTTACTCCTGCCTTGCCATGATATCTGTCAACGTACACCTTGTCCATCCCTTAAATTCTGAGTTTGCTTTCATCATTAAAAAAAAAAAAAGTAAATTCAACCCTTCTAATTTCTTTCCTTGATTCTATTGAGTGTTGAATACCCTGCTCTTGAACTTTCCTTGTGTATTGTTTAAGGCCAAAAATCAGTGAAGCAAATGTCCTGTGTTCCATTCTTGTTTTTGAGATGTGGAGAAAACTAATGGAAACGCTAACCTGTGGGGAAAGTGAGGTCTGTTGCACTATTAACTGTGGCATCTTAATGTCTATTTCTCAATGTTTGAATAGACCAGTGCCCAGCCTTATTACACAGGAGGGCCACATAAACCTAAGCACAACTTTGTATGGGTTAGATAGATTCTACATATTTTAATAAGATTGAAAGTCACCTGTATTGAATTATATTTTAAGTTCATATGTATTTAGATAGGTTGTTTCTGTGCACAGTCTTGTCTATTTACACACTTGCGTAAACTAAAATAATGCAAACAGGACGATAAAATGCTAATGAATCGGACAGGAATATATTGTGTTCAAGCAGGCTCTGGGCCTTATGAAATGCTCTAGTGGGCAGTAGATTGGGCACCCCTGGAATAGACAATCTATATTAGTTTTAATAAGAACTTTCTAGCTGGCTAACTAAGTTGGAGCAGCTGAGTCGCTGTGTAATTCATCTCATTTAAGTAAATTCGTTGTTGAAAAGTTAAAATCTGAAAAAGTTAAATCTTGACCTTTTCTAGGTATTAGATATTTCTAACTCTTAATCAAGGATCAATTCCTCTTGCCCCTTGCTGTGGAATTGGCATGTGTTCAGAGCAGAGGGAACTGTCTAAGTAGTGGAGTAAAATCAACCAAACTGACTCTAAGCTGTTTTTCTTTCTCCAGTGATTGTCTTCATGTGGTTGAGCCTATGCCCATCCCTGGACCTGATGTGGAGGCATACTGCTTACGTTGTGAATGCAAGTATGAAGAGAGAAGCTCTGTCACAATTAAAGTAAATACGTCATTCCACTGCTGTATAGTAAACATTTCAGCCAGTTAATAAATGAACCACCTTTTATAACTGTATTCTTAAAAACAAAGCATTCTGAGTGCTCTAGAGGCATTATAATAATTAAATCACATAATCTCACCTAAACTCAGAATAGCAATAGTACTAATAGTTAAAGCTGAATCATCAGGCTTAAAGGGACTCTATTAAATAGCTTAGTCTCAAAATTTGCCATCCCTGACAGTTGCTAACGGGGATTCATGTTTTTCTAAGCATTCTGGGTATTTTTATCAATTTATGTGCTTAGTATCTTTCTCCCCTTTCCCCCTCCTTTGCTCGGTCCCTTGTTACTAAGATGCATATTTTGCTAGCTTGGCAGACACAGTTGGCTAACTATTCTCAGTTATGCTCAAAGTGATGCTATGCCCACAAAAACCATATCAGCCATGTTAGCTTTAATGGGTGAATTTCATAAAAATGAGCTCAAGTTCGGGCAGGCAACCAGGTCTCTGTCTGCCTTTTTCATCCCTTTGCTGCTCTCCCTCTCCTGTGCCTGTTTTTGGCCATCTTGGAAGATCAGCTTATGGAGAAAGTTTTTAAAGTGGATTTTGAAGCATAGATTTTACATTTTGTTATGCATTGAAACTGACCCCCACCCCCATTGACATTATCCAGTTAATAATCACTGTGGGTTTCTTGTCCAAACCCAAGATAACTGAATGGAGACAAACAAGCTTGACTGCAAAGAGAACCCCCTGAATCACTAGCCCACAGCTGAAACTGAATGTTCGTCTTATTTTGAGATGGGATTTTTCTCACCACTCTTTTGCAGAGAAGGAGCTTGAGCTCTCAAGAAAGACTAGTTAAGAGGAAATTTTGTCTTAAACTGTGGACTTCCTTTCTCTTTGTTATTCACTCTAAACACAATATTATTTGAATCTGTGTCTGTGGCTTAATTTCTTGAGGTTGTTTGTTTAATTTAGAGACATTGTCAAGGTTAATAAGGTGTAAAGCAGACCTACTGACTGATTTACAGGCATTTTGTGTGTCTTCTTGTTCCTTTGCTCGACTGTCTGCCCTGTTCTTGAGAGTATTATGTGGAGTAAGTACTCAGCAACAGTGAAAACTGTGCTTATGTTTTACTGCATGCAGGTTACAATCATAATCTATTTATCCATCTTGGGCCTGCTGCTGCTGTACATGGTGTACCTTACATTGGTAGAACCTATACTGAAGAGACGTCTCTTTGGACATTCACAGCTAATTCAAAGTGATGAAGACATTGGGGTAAGTGCACTTGAATGAATGCAGTTGAACGCTTCCTTATGAAGGTTTTTCAATGGCAAAATAGCCCTCTTTTTCGAGGGGAGTGGTGGTAATCTTCACTGTTGCAGAAAGTTGTGTGGTCTCTCCAAGACCATTTCTTCACTTCCAATATGTCCACCCCATAAACAGGTGGATAGCGAGTTCAGGAGCCAGGGATTACCATTTTCTCCCCCGAACCTAGATTACGGAGTAGTCCCCCTTTCTCAGCGTGGTCAAAGGATGGAAAGAATAAGAAATAAAATTTTCCTTACAGGGCTAAATGCTGCATTCCACCTCATAAGGGTTGCTGTATTTTAGGTGGATCAGTGCAATTGTAAGGGGAAAATCTAAATAATAAATATATGAAGAGGTGTAGTCCTCCCTTGCTACTTCAACTTAAGTTGGTTGACATTATTTAAAAAAAAAAAAAAGTTCTAGCAGTGAAATATTGTCATGAGGGGACATTTTATTTCAGTTAAGTCTTATTCTTGTAATTAGTTTCCTGCATGTGATGAGAATAGGTTCCATAAGATCCAGACCAAACTGTTTCAAGAGGTTTACTTGCACTATGGAAATGGACCATTGGTAAGATGTATGAGTAGACATTTCCCATGTTTGGACCAGTTTGTTTGTTAATGTAGACAAGACAAAATTGTCTTCAGCATCATAATGAGAAGGGTGTTTAAGACTGGAAACATGGTGCTGAAAATAATGGGGGATTTTGTCCTAGCTAAATTAGCGAATAAACAGTTCATACCAGTTGAGTGGGGTAAGGGAGGATTATGTTACAGACAGCCGTTGCTGGCTTGGGTCATTTTTTATGTTGTAGAGAGACTTACAGAATATTTATTAAAATAGAGAGATGACAATGCATTATAACTAATCAGTTTTACAAAGCTGATGGTCTGTTGTTTGCTATGTAGAGATGTCTGAACAAAGTAATGTAGATATGCTAGTCTAGGGTGACATGGCTGTGAAGCCATTATAGTCACCTGTTACCTTGACTGAACTGACTTATTACATTGATAGTGAAGCACTTCACAAAAATATAAGCCAAACTCTTCAGGGGAAGTTTGCTGAAACAATGTGAAAAATCAAGAACTTACGTTTGCAGTCTAAGAATTTATTAAGTATGTAAGGTTCCTAATCCATGCTTACAAGTAACTGCTAAATATACAAAACAATTTATCAAGTCTAGAAAATACACTCGTGTATTTACCATATTGTATAACCAAGCAACATTAGCAGTAGAGTTAAAGCACATTTTGAGCATAGTGTAACTTTAGCAGACCTTAAAGAAAAAAAAAGCAAACCCATAAAGAGGTGAATTTCAGTTTTCTTTATCTAAGTCTGCCAGCAGCTGTGACCACTTACTGTCCAGTTTAGTGTGGTGGTGGTGTTTTTTTAAATAAACTAGGAAACAGAATAAAGAGATTAAAAGTGCTTGTTATGCCATTAAAACATGACCCTTAAGAATATTGTCATTATTGCTTCAAAGTAAATAGTAAGTTAACAATGCAGCAACACTAAAAGGTGTCACACAATCTTAGGGAACTCATAGCCATTTTGTTTACAGTGAAACAAAATGATGATATCTTTATTTACAAAGTCTATTTAAAAACCCAGTAGTATTGTGTGGCTGTCACTTTAATAGCTTTAAATCCATAGCAACTTTGGGCAGTAGTCAAACCCTAATGGATCAGACTTGGTTTACACTCATGCTCTGCATTTTTATTTGCAAGGTGCATGAGAAACTCGCTTCCATCATATTTAGTATGGTGATTTGTACACTTTTTAATATGGAAAGACTTATCGTCATCCTGTGTAAACCGAAAATTAGATCACTTAGAATTCTGTCATCTTAGTCTACTATCTTCATCAGCCATCTGGATGAAAAGTAATCTCATTCTTAAAAGATGTAAACAATTATAAGTATTTCCATTCTGGAAACATAACTACAATCTCAACATTAAACACTTACATTCACCTGATACTTAATCATGAAAACAATCAAATACTTCACAAGTATTATTAAAATCTTTAAACTATTTTATCTAAATCATAAGAGGATCAGCACCAGCCCTCTTACAGATTTCAAGGCCAGAAGGGACCATTGTGATCATCTAGTTTGACATCCCGTGCACAAGAATTTCTTGCTGTGAGTTTGGGATGATCATTACTTATATGTGGTCCAGCAGTGTAAATTTTAACTCAAGGCAGTAAAAACACGCTTCAGACCAACACATTTATACATCATCTGTTCCTGTATTTTCCCTCTTCCTTTTTGAAGCAACATTTAATATGAAAAAAATACTTCGTATGAGCGTTGTGGCATACCTAATTGTAGTATAAAACTGTCTGGTAACTTATGCCATGATTTATGACAGTATGAAACTTTCACAGCTGTGTATGTGGGGTTTGAAATATGCCTGACTACCTAGGTTAGATACTAAAGCTGTTTAGTATTTGTTTACTGCAGTTTGACTGTTATAACGTAATGCAGAGCTAGAATCTAAGGCCCTGATTCTGCATGGCCCTCTATGTGGTCAGACTCCATTGAAGTCAGCAGAGTTTTGGACGGACCAAGGAGTCCATCTATGCAGATGTCACAGCAAGTCTGGGGCAGAAAATAATATTTTCTTTCAGGGAGGGATTTTCAGAAGTGCTCAGCATAAATCTACCTCTGCTCCCGTTAAAGTCAGTGGTAAGAGTTAAGGCACCACTGAGTGCCTTTGCAACTAGCACTCTTAAGCAGAATCGTATTTCAGGAGTTTTAAAAATGCAAAATGGGCCACAGACAATAAGAAGTTTTCTGCACCATAATTACTGTAGGCAACACCTCCATCTTTGCTCTCCCTGAGACTTGTAACCTGGGTGTCATCTTCAGCTAGGTCCCAATCTAGATTTATGTCAGAATCTTGCAGCTTCTTCCTGATTAACATTTCTAAAATCTGGCCTTACTTCTCCATCCACATAGCTAAAACCCTTGTCCAAGCTTTCATCTCCTGTCTTAACTACTGCAATGTCGTCTTCTTTGGCCTTGACAAATGGTCCTGCTTATATCCTTCAGAACGCTGCAAAGATAATTTTCCTCATTCCTGGCTTTGACTATGTTGCCACTCTCTTTTCATCCCTCCACTGGCTCCCCCTTCTCTGTCACATCAAACATAAACTACTTGTCTTAACTTTCAAGGCCCTTTGCAGCTTATCCTGCACTATACCTATGATCTCATCTCTATCAACTGTCAGCTCTTGCCTTCAGTCGGCCAGTCTTCATCTCCATCTTGCTAAACTTTTGAACGAGCACTTTTGTGCTTTCTCCTGTGCTGGGAGTGGATGGGAAGTGCTTCCAGGGAACGTCTACAAAGCCACCTCCTCTGTCCTCCTTTGAATTCCTCCATAAAACTCTCCTTTGCTATGTTTACAAAAAAGTGAAGTTAACAAGCTGCTGTGCTGAGACCCTCTATCATGCTAACTAGTATTTTCTAATCTTCCTTGTGCTCCCCAACTGGCCCATCTGTGTCTACCTACTGTCTCTTGTCTAATACTTAGATTGTAACTCTTTGGGGCAGGGAATGTCTTTTTGTTCTGTGTTTTGTACAGTGCCTAGCACAGTGTGGTCTTGGTCTACGACTGGGGCTCTGAGGTACTACCTTAATACAAATAATTAATAATCCATTTAAGGGAGAGGTGTATTGCTGATCACGGAGTTGCTGTACTCGACATCATGTCACAAATAAAATAACCACTTCTGAAAACTTTTTTGCAGTAAAACAAGGCAAGGTATAGAAATACACAAGCTTCAACATTGAATCTCCTTTGCTGTGTTAGCACAGTGCATAGTTTATAATGGTGGTTTTTCATCTGAAACACATCATATACGTGACCTTTTCCAATGTAGTTTTTAAAACATAATTTTCTTTGTCCAAAACATTTTGGGAGCCAAATAAAAGGTTCTGTTCCAAATGTCTTTGTTTATAACTTGGGACTTTTTTCCAGTAAATAAATCCAGCTTTGCAGATACTGTTAGAAAAGGGACAGCGTAAATGCTAAACAAACACTCAGTTGTTCAGCTCTTCGTCACTTAAACAGCTGTATTTACATGTAGCAGTGGGTTTGGTTTAGTGACAGTAAACATCAGTGTTTTGGTATTATAGGGCATCTTTGTGTAACTATCCAAAATTGCTTTACGGTAACAGGTTAAAATCTGGTAGTGTGCTGGCTAAGCAAAGACGCGGGCTCCTCAGTTCAATTTTAAATTGAAGTACCAGCATGAAAACAAATCGGAGCGTCCAAGTGTCTTGGTCAACAATTTCAGGCTTCATGTTCAAACAGGTGCTAATGTATGTAAAGCTGTGTGCATGTTACTTTTGAATACGTAGTGGTGCTCTTACCTACAAAGTCAGCATGGGCCTACTCCCATTGAACTCAGTGGCTAAATTCCCATTGACTTCACTGGTGTAGGATCAGCTTCCATATGATCATTACTTATTACCTTGAGACACTGATCATATGAAAGCTACTGCAGAACATAACACTAAATTGTTTTATATAAGAAATCCACAGAAATTATTTTCTATAAAATGTTGAAGTGTACAGTCTCTATTCAGCTAAAGCTTGTTTTGCACACAAAGCTGCCTGGCAAGTTTGAACAACTTCTTTTATCCAGAAGAATATTGTAATTAACAGTAGTTACGCAGTGAAATTGCTGAAATATAAATACTACTTTCTGCAATTGCAGGATCACCAACCTTTTGCAAATGCTCACGATGTGCTGGCTCGATCCCGGAGTCGTGCTAATGTGTTGAACAAAGTGGAGTACGCCCAGCAACGTTGGAAGCTACAGGTCCAAGAGCAGCGCAAATCTGTCTTTGACCGTCACGTTGTGCTCAGTTAATTGATGTCTAATTCAATGTTGACCAGAAGAAAGTAAAAGGGACTAAAGGAAAGAGCTGACTTATGTCTTCCTGATTCTACCACTTTTGAATGGTTTGTTACGGGCAGCAAAAAAATGTTAACTTAGTAAGAATGTTCTGGAGTGGAAGCTATCAAAAATAAACAGCAAAGTTAATTAGCCAAAAGATAATTCTTTACATTTTTTAAAATGGCATTTACTAATAAAACTAAAAAAAACAACTTACTCTAAGGTATCTTTGGATGTAACTGGTACCTTATTTATTATGACTAAGATTTTTTAAATGTAACTCATACGGTTTAAAAAGCACCAGAGAGCATAGTCTGTAACAAAAGATCAGTTACAACACACTAATCACTTTACTCAGTGAACTTTTTTGTAAATATTCTTGGTTTTTCTCCTTGTTTAATGCGATGTTCTGGAAATCTAAATCTTGCCGTGTAGTTTTCCTATCTGACATTGGCCAGTTGTGTTCATCGTTTGGTTTCTTGCACTGTTACTTTGAAGATGTTAGTATAGCAGCTGACTGTTGCAAACTTAAGGCAAAACTTAAATGGACAATGACTTTTGGTGAGAAGCTGCACACTTAAGGTGCTGTGATGTAGATAAACTAATGCAGTGCATATTAAGACAGCGCTTTACTCTTTTGCTTTGATCACTTAGTATATTGTATGTGCTACCTACAGATCTCTTCCCTGTCTCTTCATGGATAAAGTCTCAGGACTTAGTGTATGATAAAGTATATATTTAAAAAATAAACTCTGTATTTGTCTGGGTTGATGGTATAATGCATATACTCTCCAGCATCTTCTGTCATCTTGGGAGTTAGGTGTATTTTTTAACTGTGATGCTGTACTCATCCCTCTAAGATATACAGCTACTGAATAACTATCTTTCATATATCCTCTTTGGAATGGAACAATTAAAGATTATCATGATTTTTGAAAAATCCTATTTGCAGTATCTGTATTTCATCATTTCTCTCCCTCATCACACTGCATGTAAATTTCATATTTTAAATAATTTTGCCAAATGTGCCTAAGATTACAAATGATGTGCATTGTTTGTAAATGTTCAATGCTTGGGTGATGGAAAGGACAGCTCAGAAAACTGCTAATATACAGAGTGCCTCAAACCTCTGATTCAAATCCAGACCCAGGCAGTAGTGGCTGCAAGTTATCACCCATCCGAGGGCTCTGTTCTGTGTAAAATGAGCTGGCCTCAGTCCAATTTCTAGTGAGAGTTCACATAAAATCCCCATTTATTATTGCCTGGCACTTTTCTTGGCATTTTAAACAGCAAGGTGGAGGACTGAATGGGCATAGAAGCTTAAACTGGCTGTTGCACCTAGAGCTAGTCCATCCATGTTAGCATTTGAGACACTAGCAGGGCCATATAAGGACGCTTGCACTGCCCTTACCCTTCACAGATAAGTAGAGCATGGCAGTCTTTTGTTGTTTCAGCACGAGTACTAACTTCACAAAAGCAGAAACTCTTCAATACTAGCAGAATCATAAGCGGTATTTTAAAAAAACCCAAATCCCAGCAACATGGTGTAGCCACTAACCAATTGAAGGTTAACACCAGTGGGCTGACAGTACAAGTAATCAAAGTTCAGGAACTAACATCTCCCCACCCCCCCCATGCAACACACACACACAGTATCCAGACTGGTGACAATGATGCACTTGACATCCACAGAGGAGAAAGAGTTGCAGTTCCTTGTTGCAAGGTGCCTATTGCCTACCACTTCAGACAGCATCAGTGGCAGAAGCACTGCTCCTTGCCTGCCTTCCCTCACAAGCCATCAGCAGGTGAAGTGAATTTTTAGGGAGATAAACGGAGGTCCCTACTGCAAAGGCATGCGGATATTTTGAAACTAATCTTTATTCAGATGCAAAGACTGCTTCAAGCAGAATCGATTCTCTTAAGGCCTGAACGGGCCTTAGCAAGAAAGAAGAGTGCGTATGCATTTGTCTCTGAGTAGTGGATTAGCTTTCACTAATTTTACTTTCAGAGTAGCAGCCGTGTGAGTCTGTATCGGCAAAAAGAACAGGAGGACTTGTGGCACCTTAGAGACTAGCAAATTTATTTGAGCATAAGCTTTCGTGGGCTAAAACCCACTTCATCGGATGCATGCAGTAGAAAATATAGTAGGAAGATTTTATATACACAGAGAACATGAAACAATGGGTGTTACCATACACACCGCAACGAGAGTCATCAGTTAAGGTGAGCTATTGCCAGCAGAATGGTTGACAACTGCTGGAAATGGCCTATCTTGATTATCACTACAAAAGGTTTTTTTTCTCTCCTCCTGGTAATAGCTCACCTTAACTGATCACTCTCGTTATAGTGTGTATGGTAACACCCATTGTTTCATGTTCTCTGTGTATATAAAATCTTCCTACTGTATTTTCCACTGCATGCATCCGATGAAGTGGGTTTTAGCCCACGAAAGCTTATGCTCAAATAAATTTGTTCATCTCTAAGGTGCCACAAGTACTCCTGTTAATTTTACTTTGTATTTCAAGTGTTCAAAATAAAGACTCTGCAGTATTATGATCTACAGAAGGTCTGATTAGTAAATGAGTCCCAAATTTTAAAAAAGGCTAGCTTCCTAATACTAGACTATAGAATTGAGGCTTTCAAAATGAGTTAATTTATACACACTCAATTCTAGTTAGAACTTGTCTATAATACTTAGTAAAAGTTTTATAAACTAATTTGGCACAATTAATAGGTAGTAGTTGCCCACTTAAAGATGCACTTGCTGGTAAAGATGCTAAAAATCTGTGTTCAGGTTCCCTAGTTCTCGCCTCAGCTCCACCCTGACCCTAATCTAGGAACTGTTCACAAATTAGGGAAATTAGCCAGTGAGTGTGCAACTCACACACCATCTGTATGGCTACTGGGAATTCTCCATAGAGGATATCCAGGCAGTTTCTATTCCTCAAGTAATGGAAAGGAGTGGAGAAGGGTTGAGAATCTGGCCCAGTGTTGAGATTTTGGAATTAGCACACCAAAGCAGCAGTTTAAAGATTACTCAAAGCAAGACCTATCTTGTGACATTACCATAAAATCAATTTCATATATCCTCTTGTTCAAATATATTGAGATTTCTGTATTTAACAATAAAAATCTAACTGAAGTGCTAACTAGTTTTTATTCTTTTAAATATTTGGGTGTAAAATTCAATTAAATGAAAAGGACATTCATTACAGCAAATTGCTATAGCATATGGATCCAAGGGCTGTAAATAAAATTTGTCACTGATTACTGTCTAAGTTAGTTCAATTGTATCTAATACATTTAAACTTTCTATCCCATAATTCTAATATTTGTTGCCATTATAGCTACAGTGTGGGTGGAAAAAGCTAAACCAGAAAAGAGCAGATCTAAGTGTAAGCTACTTTGCATATTGTCAATTGACTATAAATTACACCAGTCTTTGACACAACAAAACAGCTTTGGAACAACAATAGTTCAGGTAAGAGATGTAAAAGAAAGCAATATGTCTTTGAAAATATATAGCATTATGGCTTGAATAATTATAAATCAAAATTGTTGTAAATAACTTGTCAGCTATTTAATGAGTACTTCAAATAGTCTATTTTAATGTGTATTTAGAATGACACATTGTTTGATAAAATAAGTTACACTGGCAGGTCAGAATTGAAAATATTAACTTTAAAACTTTTAATTTTCCATACAAAATTCTGATATTTTACAGACATTTTGAGCAGCCTGAAAATTCTGTTTCCTTGGATTACTTGAGAATTTTCTCCATCTCAGAACAGGTGAGTCTCTATAGCAATGAAACAATCTTTGGTTTTGTATTTGTCTTGGACATTAGGATGCCAGAGAGTGTTTTGTGTAATTCTGGTGTGTAGCAAAAGTGTTAGTGCCATCCAGTCAACGCTATGAATTTCTGATTTTTTCAGTTTTTTGCTATACAGTGCTCGTGTAGATTTTATCTTATGGTAATGTTTCACATTCACACGTCAGTAGAATATAATCAAAGAAAATAATTCATTTTCTTCTCATATTAACAAAAGGAACAATCACCATTTGCTGTTTTGAATTTATCTATAATAGCTATATGTTCACCTCAGATTTCCCCTCATGTATAGCAAGTTAAGTTGTCTTCGGTAACTGAACATGAATTTGTGTGTTCAGTGCATGTTTATGCTAGCAGCTAGCCTATGAAAGCATCTGTTCTAGAACATATTTGATTTTCTCTTTTGGAGAATTTTTGGTGAATATGGATTCTCAATTCAGTGAAAGTTTTTAGTAAAATCAAAACTGAATTAAAACAGAATTTGAGATTGGATACACAAATATTTTGACTGAACATGACTTTACACACGGGAATAATGTGCACTTGGGATCTGAAGATAGGCTCAAACTTTGGTCACACAATTCCCTCCCTTTTGAGTATAGAGGGTATGAAAGTATTGGAAAATCTGCTAAAATAGCCCCAAATCTTTGTGAAGGAGTTGAATCAATGGTGGCATTCCCTCTGTCAGGTAGCAGACATCCTTCTGTGTACACACTGAACACCTAGTGCTTGGCAATTTTATTTTTAATGAGCGATGGAAGTAGGGCATTTCCAGTAATGCTTTTTAGTTCTCCTCCCTCTTCTCCCTTAGAGGGCATGAAGGAACCTGACTACTTTAGATGGTGCCACCTTGATGACATGGGGGTGGATGGTAGCAAAAGGAAATCAGGCTGGTCTCTATACAGGCAAGGATTGCACACAGTCACTGAAAACCAATAGTGGTCTTATGAAGTTGCAGCTACGTTATTTTTAAAGGGTAGCTTTGTTACAAAAACCTTACTGGAGGGCTGAGGTTAAACTACTCTTATAGTGTCTTGACAATCCCATAGAAGTACAATATAACTTTGTATTAGAGAGACGATTTTACTGTCTCTCTCAAACTTCCAAGTGTGATTTTAATGGTTAAATACAAATCCTGGACAATTGGTTCTGTCATATCAGCTGTCAGGCAGGTGTAGCGAGAGTATGTGGTCCTCTAATGGGCCATCATGAATTAAAGCGAGTGCGGCTCTATGCAATACTCCAAAGGGAAGTTCATTCACTTACCATGTAGACAAGTATCAGAGGGCTAGCCGTGTTAGTCTGGATCTGTAAAAGCGGCATCCGATGAAGTGGGTATTCACCCATGAAAGCTTATGCTCCAATACGTCTGTTAGTCTATAAGGTGCCACAGGACTCTTTGCCACTTTTACCATGTAGAAACCCCTCTCCCTAATAAAACTAACAAGCAAACAAAGTGTTTGTACAGCTGGAATGTAATCTGAACAACTTTCATTAGCATTGTTTAATACTGGCTATTAAAATGATCCTCAAATAATCCCGTCTCAATGGGAGGTGGAAGGATGGGGGACGGGCTCGGCAAAACAATCCTGGGTACAAGAATCCATAAGGAATCCCCTTCAGAGGAGACCTGTGGAACCAGTGTGTCACTTTACAGACATAAAGATAAGATTGAGGTCCCTGCACAAAGGAGTTTTCAATCTAATTGCAACATAATACAGTGAGTGAAAACTTTAAACATGTCGGTGAAAAGACAAAATAAGGGGAGAGTTTAAAACTCTTAATGAATGTGTTGTTTGGCTCAGTGAAGGTTACAGGCACTTGAGTTGTAATGGTTTTTGGAGGGAATGATGGGATGGAGAGGCTGTTTACTTTGCCAATGCGTGATGGGTATATGGCAGTGCCTGTGTCTCTCTGAGTGGCAGAATGCTAACTGAAAGTGGTGAGGGTTGAAGAGGGAATTGAAGGAGATTGAGGTCACTAGAGGCACAGGAGGAAGGAACAAAAATTCAGCCAGTTTTATTTTATATAATGCCAGCAATAAGTATTTTTTGTCAATTTCAGACTGAGCTGGAAATATGTTTGGAAATGAAGAGGATCTGGTATTACAAATGCCAAGTAAATTTGAGCTCTCAGTGTAGCTTAACTGTGGTTTCCTTTAGGAGGCAGAAGGGATTACTTTATCTTTAGTCAATGCTTAGTAAATTTCTATAGCGTATGCTGGTGATTATGCACTTTTGTGTGTATGTGAAGGATGCTATTCAGTTAGGACATCATTACATACCATGTGACAACCTCACACATCATTTGATAATATCAGAAATGCATTAAAATCCCTCCTTCTGGAAAATTATTATTTATAATTTGTATTATTGTAGCACCCATGAGCCCTAGTCATGGATCAAGACCCCATTGTGTGAGGCGCTGTACAAACACAGAACAAAAAGACAATCCCTGCCCCTAATAGTTTACTGTCTATGTCAGTAATAGAACTTAACTCATTTAAGTAGTTGTAGTGTATGAATCATTCAGTTAATGTGCAAATATACATTTTCAGGTTAAACACAAAACCCAATGGATAGTAAAAGCTACTGTAACTTCATGGACACGTTGTCCATCTACGACTCACAACATGTACAAGTGACTAGGCCTTTCAGTGGGGACCCTTTTGTCACGTTTCATGTGTACCCTGAAACACCGACCCAGTTCACTTGCTCTGAGGATTTGCCACTACTTCCTTTTACATCCGAGCAGTTGATCACAGAGAACTTCTACATGGATCCTTGCAACTTTCCTTACCAAGTGGCCCAGGCTAATTATGGCAGAGGTGACTGTTCTTACGGACCAGCTTTCATCAGAAAAAGGAATGAAAGGGAAAGGCAGAGGGTTAAGTGTGTCAACGAAGGATACGCCAAACTCCGACGTCATCTGCCTGAGGAATACTTAGAGAAACGGCTCAGCAAAGTAGAAACACTTCGAGCTGCAATAAAATACATTCACCATCTACAATCCGTTCTGTGCAGTGATTCTGCAGTGACAGAGAAGAATAACCTGGAACTGGGCCATACTTCCAAGGCAATGGCCAGAGAGATCCAGTTTTGAGGACTATCTGAACTGCTCCAGGGAAGAAAAATAATCACAGCTGAGGCTAATAACAATCACATTATTGGTGACACAAATAATTCTGTGAAACTGACACATTTTATGAACTGTACAAAGCACACATCCCTACCAGTCTACTGGGAAAAGAGTTTAAATTAACCTACAGGGAATTACATTGAGATGAGAAATACTAATCTACAAGAAAATGAAATGTAAACTATTTTAGTTAATTCATGGAAATTAGAAAAAAATCCTTTAACTTTGTTAGTTGGAAACCGAAAGTAGGACTACGTTTCATTTTTCAGAAAGGAGCAAATGTATATGCCATTTCAGTCTGCATATTTTAAATAAAGTGTAACCTTCTCATTGATGGGGCTCAGCTTCTGTTTGTTTTCAGGGATGTTTCATTTCCTGCTCATTTTCACACCTCCCCAATTTTTCTTTTAAAGTTGCTTGTGTATTGGTCTAGTGGCTATAGCCTGGGACTCCAGTTTTGCCACAGGCCCGCTGGGTGAACTTCAGCAAGTCAGTGCCCCCCATGTGCCTCAGTTTCCCCAACTGTAAAATGAGGATAGTGACCTTTTGAAATACTTTGAGATCTACTCATATAAAGCACTATAAAAGTGAATTATTATTATTTATTAAAAAGGGGTAAAAACACTTTTCAAAATAGTTACCTGAATGTGGAAAAATGCAGCATTTTTGGAAATGCAGCTCTATCCTTTTGTTAACCAATTCTTTTTTGTACTTGAAACCTGGAAGTCTTACTGTGGTTTTAAACCCCTTTTTTCCTGGCCAAACTCCAATCTGTGAGCTGGATTCCATCACCCATGCTGTCAGTGAGCTTAGTTCATGAGTCGTCTTGTTGAAAATCACTGAATATGGATTTACTTACTGACATAGTAAGATACTACTCAGAGGAGGGGTGGCAGAATCTGGCGCTGGGGAATGACATCATGTAAGCCTGTATGTCGCTGCACTTTCACTGGGATAATGTTGTCTTCACTTCATGTCCTAAATTGTTGCTCTGCACTCTTAAATAGCTGACCGTTTCACCCCACAGCTCGCTGCATTTCAGCAAAGTTTTCTAGTTAGGGCCTACTCACATGAGAGTGATGAGGAAGATTTAGCCCATAGTTTGCAAAGAGCTTTGACATCCCTTGGGTTGAATGGTGCTATATTATTTACAGTCCTATTTTATTGATATTCAATAAAAAGGCTCTCCACATACCATAATGAGAGCCACTGCAACATGGGTGCAGCAAAGTACTGAGGAAAAAGTCATTAGCAGCTGATAATCTAAACCAGATGTGGCTTTTCCTTGAGGCCCAGCAGTCATCTGTACGCTACTGGGTTTATGGAAGCAAAAAGCGAGTTTTACCATGGCACAGAAAAGGAACATTAGTCTACTAGTCACTGTTTGCAGTACTATCCCTTTACGCGCGAGGCAGGTCTCTAGTGCACACGTAGCTCTCTCCATTCTACTTGAAATCTTGAAATCTCCACTGTTGTTTTTGAAGGCTTAAAAGCTTTGTTGCTGCTACAGCCCACACTGGACCTGGTCATGACCAAGCTTATCTTTGCTCTTTTCTGAGTGAAAACAAAGCTTTAAGCCCAAGAGTTTCAAAAATAGGATCTTCAAGTCCACATTCAGGTTCCTGAGTAAGTGGCCTGATTTTCAAAACATGGGAGCCCCCATGACTTCATGCCTGAGTTCCTCTCAGGAGGAGGAAGACAGCATGACTATTTTCCAAGCTTTTGGACACTATATTTCCAAGCTATTTTCCAAGACAATAGGGATCAGAAGTAATTCTGCTCGTCATCCACTTGTTTTAAATTCATTTCCTTAGGACAATCATCTGGTTAAAAGACTATGAAATACAATTCTGATGAAACAGCTCGAAAGTAGATCTTGTTTCACTAGCTGGCAATGAGATTTCAGCCGTGCTTAATTTGTAGTGAAAGAGGTGCCGGGGCTCGAGCAATTTTTTTACATTCATAATTCATGCAGCAAACCCAGAGGTGCCAGGGCTATGAACTGCCAAGCCTAGAGGTGCCGGGGCTCAGCCCTGGCACAAATTAAGTACTGGATTTCATATGTGTAGCGGATGAATGTAAAAAAACCCAGCAGAGGAGCAATGAAATGCCCTTGCAACAATTCATTAATGTTATGGAAGAGGAGACAGATCTAGAGGTCAGAGCAGGGATCAACAATCAGGAAGACTCCTAGATCTTATTCCAGGTTAAGAAATCTCTGTTTACTCACCTGAAAATGGGAGGGAGGCAGTATTGTCCAGTGGGTGGCCCCTTGACTGGAACTCAGGAAATCAGGGTTATGTTCCAGGCTCTGACATTGACCTGCTGAGTGACCTTAGGAAAGTCAGACTGGAAGCTCTGTGGGGCAGTGGCTGTCTCTAAGTTTTTGTACACTGCCTAGCACAATGAGGCGGGTGCTACTGCAATACAAATAAAAATAAATCACTTCACCTATCTGTGTCTCCTCTGACCCCTTATCTGTCTAGTCTAGACTGTGAGCTCTTAGGGGTTGGAACTCCCTCTTACTGTTTATACAGTGCCTACCATGATGGGGCTCTGATCTTCTTTGGGGCATTGAGGTGTTACTGTAATACACAGCATACTGTATTATTATCTACCTAGTAGATGGATGTGAGGCTTAATGACTTAATGTTTGTAAAGTGATGTGACACCAGCTCAACCACTTCCCTTTTGCCCTAACTGCACTGCAGCACTTTTGTTACCTCATATAGGCATTTTTATTTTAATCCCACAGGTTCATATGACCCTGTCTTGGTCAATAAAATTGTGTTTGGTCATTCAAGGGTGCAAAATAGACTGTATATGCACAATGCATTCCTACACTATGACCCCACCACGGTAACTGATACTTTGATCGAATGGATTATGTCTGTCACATTTAAAATAGAATGGATATGTGTTAGATGATCATCTATGGGACTACTGTTCCTTTGGCTGTTGGCTGAAACACTCATGTACGTGCATGCGTGGCTTTCTTCAACACAGTCACTTCCTGTTGGTAATGAATCTATGGCAACCAGCTTAGTAACTGGAAAACACTAGCAACAAATGACTTTTCACACTGAACAGGCAAAAGGGCAGGATTTCTGAAGTCAGGCCAGGTGTGGGAGGACAAGATTGGGCACTCTCAATATCTGGTAAGTTCAATATATTCAGTTTCCAGAACCACTGTATCTAAGTAATTGAAGCTGCTCAGTAAACATAATATAATTTTATACAAGTCACCTGTGTCTTTGCTCTCCTCTGCCCATGCTGTATCTGTTCTGTGGATAAGAAGGGACTTTGCTCCTCAGGGCTGTCTGGCCAATATCTTTCCCCAGCACTAAATTCACTGCAAAATTTTTTTTTAATGTTAAGTTAAAAATAAAATTAATTTGAACATCAACACAAAGTCTAACTTTACATTACATTAATTTTTTCATTAATATTTATGTGTAAGAATCAGTATGCTTGTAAAGTAATCAATATCCTTGACATTATTTGCTTATTTGCAGACACAAGTTTTGCAGAGATTATTACAATAATTGTTGCAATATGTGATCCTGTTGCAATTTATGATCTAGTTGGGAGTTTATATAAAATACTGGTTTGTTAAATAAGAATTTGCTGAAATCTGACCATATTTATCAAAAGAGCAGCCAGATGATAGTCTTTTATACCAGAGAAAATGAGAGAGTAAAATCCACAGGTAACATTTTTCAAATGCAGCTAAATAACATAGGAGCCTAAATTCCATTTGCAAATGTAATTTAGGAGCATAGTCCAATTGTCTTTCAGTTAGAAAATTTTACCCCATGTATAAATATTTTAAAGTAATATAAAAAATCTAGTTAGAATAGAAATGTCCTGCTAAATCTTGCCCAGGTTACAAGGTAGCTATAGCATTGTAAATCTTAACTTGACAGCCACAGAATAGTTATCTGTTCACTTGTCAAATGTGAGCCATGATTTCCTTCTCTTGCTAAAAGCATAACCTTTCATCATAAAACATGACAGAACAGCTGCAAGATCAAATGATTGCCCCTTAAATACATCACTATAACACAAGTAACAGGCAACGTTAATCTAGTGCTACATTCAAAAGCTGTCTTCGAGCTCATTCAGCTATATCAGCTCCAGCTGTGATTTTGGTCATAGCTCATAAAATATGTAGGATTGGGTTGGGACAGGACACAGATGGGAATCATTTTAGGAAGAATGCAGGTGCAGCAGGTGATGGTGTTGATTCCTGAGGTGGCATAACTATGAGTCTCTCAGTGGTGTTCGAGGGCACTAATCTATGGAGGACTTGATTTAAAACAGGAAATTCCCGAAGACTTTTCTAGTTTATTTAATGTTGCTAAGGTGCCAATCACCTTTTGTAAAAGTCTGATTCAAAGTCCTTTGAAGTCAATGGAAAGGCTCTTATTGACATCAGTGGGTTTTGGATAGTATAGGGGTGTTAACCACACTGACTTCTCCTGGCCAAATTCAAGTCTGGTGAATTACATTCCAGCTACCTAAATCCCCCCTGTAATTTCAACTGAGTACCTTAATCTTCAGTTCCTGTTGCTCTGCACTGTTAAACAGTTGTTATATTTCACACCAGAAGTGGCTGCATTTTCAGTGGTAGGCAAACTTTTGATTCCTGTTCTTATGTAAAACTCCTTTGGGAGCCACTAGAAAATGTAAGTCATTGTGATCATCATCTAACTACTGTGTATATTTGCTTAAAACCTGGTACGTCATGTTTATTCACATCAAATATAAAATTATCACAGTTCCATTTTGTAGGTAACTGCTTATGGGGGAATGGAGAATCCAGGAAGATCCTTGTTTACAGAGCACAAGTACTGCAGAGCAATGACAGCACTAGATAAACTCTCATGCAGCAACTTCCTAACTAATATCGATCCCTTCTCTAGTGGGTCTTCCATGGTGCATCCTGCTTGGGTTACCAGACTTCTCATCCCACAAAGGTAATAAAAAGTTCTTGCTTGTGTCTGTCATTTGCTTTCTCACTTCCAGTCTCTACCCATCTTGACAAATTAGCAAACTGAAGATAGTTTGAGAATTGCCACAATGTTTTTCATTGTCAGCTTTATAGACCATTACTGATTAAAATTTTCTGCAACACTGTTGACGACTGAAAACAAGCTATGAAGTAAGTCCACAAACTAAAGAGACAGGCCCATTGGCGCCAGCTGTTCTTTACAAGCAACTCCTTTCTCAGATCTGACAAACTCACTACACTTAATACATCCCTTTCGTGGTATTTTTCCATGAAAGGTAGCATGTAAGGTCTCTACTGAAAGCTTGTAACTTAATAATACTCATAATCATTGTGAGATGTGTGTACGGGTAATATTTAAGGCATAATTTAACTATATTGAAAACTATGTTGTATCATCTTAAAGTTGGTCAGAAAACATCGTATGATTGGGTGATAGCCCACTCGAGTGGGAGGGAGTTGTCATCCCTCCCTGCTCAGTTGGTGATATAATGCCCTGTCCCAGAACAGTCATTGGAAAACCATCAAAGACAACTGCAAACAATCAAAACCACTTGGAGGTAAAAAGGACCATAACAACAGACAATGCCCTGTGTGTGAATAAAGACGAAAGACTGATTCAGTGTAACACATGATGGAAAAAGACTCCTTGTATCCATTCATTGAGGAGACATGTTGTTGAATGGGGGGCAGGTTTTATGAAAAATTGGATCCTGGTTCCTGTGATGCCAGCCAACTCTGCAACAGACTGAACTAGGGGTGGGGTGCTTTGTTAGCTAGGAAAAGTAACTATTAATAAACTGTAGGCCCTAGTTTGCATTTTATGATTTGTTTTCTATTGTAACTGGATGTTTCCATTACTGTGGAACATCTTTAAACATCTTTTTTCTAGTGGAGTCTCTCTTCTTTCTTATGATAAAACAAAAGAAGGTTTATTTAAATGCAGTACTTTATACAAAAGTGATTTAGGGTAAAAGTGGTAAACTGGGGCACACTGCTCCTTTGAGGGCAAAGGAGCTGGGATTTCTGAGAGTAGCCAGTACAGGGTCTGGATATCACAGGGGAATGCTTCAAGGGAACTTGGGACACCTCTTGTTAACCTGATGTTAAGGGCAGTTAGAGGCTAGTTTGTTAGAGCATAAGTTAGAGCAACTACTGCTGTAGGTTATACCAAACTAGGATCACAGTGTGATCCTTCCACAACCAGCAAACACCCTCCCGCACAGTGGTGTGAGGCTGAGAGGAGCTGCTTGAGTTATGCGAGCAAGGGATTCTCCTGCACAGGCAAATCCTCAGCCAGCTCCTTCTGCCTGCTTTACACCATAGGGGTGGAACAAAACAGGTCCACCAGGGCCCGGGATCTGGCCCTTGAAGGTTAATAGATTGTCTTCGTTTGACTTATGGAAGCCGTTTGCTCTCACCACTAACCCTTTTCTTTTTATTCAAGGTGCTCATGGATCGGCCACTGTCCACATTTCCCTGACACAGCATGTAAGGGGCTGAAGGTGTGGGAAAAATCAGTGGACATTGCTCATGTTCCTGTTTTAGCAAGAAGGGAATCTGATGGGTTTTATTATCTTGGTACGATAAAACAGGAGATAGAGGCAAGTGATTATTAGCTCACCTATCTTGTATAGCTATTCTTAATTTACTGTGTGCCCCCATTACAGTGAGATCTGTTCATTGTAGGAAGTCACATGGATCAGACCCTGGACTCTCCCAGAAGAGATTCACAAAGGGTCAAATTCATGGATTGCAGAATGACCCCCAGTAGCATCTCTCCACCACTTGAACCCCTGCTATGGGTGGAACTGGGTTGGGGGGGGGTGCAAAGGCAGATCAGCTGTGCAGTGGGGTCTGTGCATCATTTCTGTCGGTTCTGATGTAGGCTGTTGCATGAAGTCAGGAGGCAAGTCACAACCAGAGCATCTGCATTTGTGATTATATAGCTCCAGTGGATTAAAGACCATGTATATGGGCAGTAGTGTCCAGTGGTCCAGCCCATCCTACTGTACCTATTGATTAAGAGCATGCTGTATGAGTCTGCTCCGGATAACAAAGGTATGGGCTGAGATGACACCTGTATGCAGCCTCTATGCCTCCTTTGCTGGGCCTTCTCTTCCTGATGTCGGACTTTCTGGCAGCTATTCTAGTCTGCAAAAGGGACTGTTGGCTTGTGGAAAGTCGGGGTATGCCCATTATTCAGAAAACAAGGCAGCTGCTTGTCCGATAGGGACTACCAGACTGATCTCTTTAGGGAAGCTCCTGCTGTGACGCTATGCTACTGTAACGCTTTGGCGTCCCATTCTTCCACCAGCGCTGATGTTTTTTTGGAAGGTCGTTTTGCCCCAGTTGGGCCCATCCTGCAAGGTTGCAAGAAGCCTTGGCTCCTGCTGCGACTCAGGGCTCTCAGCACCTTGCAGGGACAGGCTCTTTGTTTCTGAGCCAGTCGTGCTGGGCATTGAGCCACGTTTAGATTAATTTTGTGGTGTTATGGCCTGTGCCACACCTACTGTTGTGAATAGACAGATAAACATCAATACTGTTGGAAAACTGTTAGTGTGTTATGGATACACTTAGGGCTTTATTCCCCTGCAAACCAAGGCACAGCATGTCTTTTCAGAGACACTAGTGAATGCTTTAATTCATTAAGTTGTTAGCACTTAAAACTTTAAAGAAAAAAGGGCCTATTCTTTCTGAAGAGCAGGGGAGTGGCTTGCTTCACTTGCTGATGCAAAGCTCCTTAACTGTTTTCTAAAAGATAAAATGCCTGGTTACCCAGTATGTAACAGAAAAGGATTCATGAGTGAATAGAGAACAGTTCTGAACTGCCTTTGGGTACTTTGTCACCATCTACGTACAGGGTAGTTTGTGAAATTGGCAGCATCCCATGAATTACAGCTGGGCATGGAATCTCAGGCCTGTAGTGTCTTTTGCAGGGGAGAAAATACAGGTCTTAGTTGTCGTATATGCACAGGGGTATTTTACCAAGGCTGCTGAACACAAACATCCCCCTGTAGTTCTTTCCAGCTCTCTAGATGAGAGACTAACACAGCACGTGCTGCTTACTGTCACCATTCCTACTGTCCTAGAGTTCAGGCCTAGTCTAAGCTGCCATGGAAGGGACTGCTGACTGCAGTACAAGGCCTTATATTATGTATACAGGGTGGGCTTCCTCATAATTGTTTTGTTCCTGGTAACAGGGCGAAAGAGGAACTTTCCTGGTAGAGTTTGACAAACCACCTGCATCGGGTGACAAGTATTCAGTATGTGTGCAAAAAACAGCCAGGGATGACATCCTTGAATATGTCAACAGAATGAGGCACTCCATACTCCCTGGAGACAAAGTGCTGGCACCCTGGGAACCAGACCTTGTCAGATATGGCCCTGGAACCATCCTCCTGGGCATTGAGACACGGGATCCCCTGAGAGGTAAGAAGGGATCCCCTGAAGTGGTAAGAATGAACACTGTTTTTGATATTGCTATTGCAGCAGAAGCATCAGTGCAACTTGCAATGTTTATTTTAAAAATTTATACCAAGGGATGCAGTGGGAACTAGTAACGGATCCCTAGAAAGTGCTCCTTAGTAATACCTTGAGTGTGAGAGTTAACTTCTAGATTGCTCTACCTTTTATTAAGAAAACAGTGACTTTTTAAATTTGCACCTTTGCTATCCACTACATTTAGTCTTTTAGCAGTTATTCAATTTAACTTCTTACTGAAACAAGGGCACCAGCCATTGGGGAAAGGATAATGTGTTCCATTATCTGTTTCATAGGGAAACCCCATTTTCAAATGGGGGTAGTGTTAAGAAGATGGCGCCCGTTAGAATGCTCAGATCGGCACTGGGTTATTTATATATCCAAGTGCTGATCTGAGCACCCACATGTGGAATTTAGATAAACTAATTATCTACCCATGTTTGACAGTTTGGCCCTGTTTGCTTATCAAAATACTGGTAAAATGTCATTGGATTATCACGGCCCAATTTGGCTGCAATACCAAAATTACCAGACAATTACCATTTGTGTCTCTTTCACATGGGGACAGATTTGCAGGAAAACTTCTGCCAGGTCTGTGATAACAATGGCAAATTCAATAGCAGCCTTCATATCGTACAGTATATGATGAGGAGGTGTTAGAACAGGAGGGTGTTCCTGCTCTTGGACAAAGGTAGAAAACGTGTATTAAAGTGCTAAGACCAGTCAAGAAACTAGTATTTTCCCAACCAGAGCAGTACTGTCTAATGGTATCTTACCTTTTTCTTTTCAATAGCCTCAGAGGATGAAGAAATCATGGTCTATTTTTGGAATGACAAGAAAGTGAAAGTACCACTAGGTGTGGCCTTATGGATTCCACCAGACATGTGGGAAAGGATAGTTGAGATGATTCACATGCCCTTCAGCAGCAGATTAAAGTTTATGAACCCCCACAACACTACTAGCTCTTACACTTCTACTTGCAGATTTCTAAGAGCCCCCATCCATTCATGTGCTTTAGATGATGAGCTAAGTAAGTACAGGTGGCCACGGCCATGCCCATTAATCTGCCCCCCCTTTCATGGTCACTGTCACAGTGTATGCTGTTCACCAGTCCATGTGGGATGTATCAGCTGCTCCCATCCCAAATTCAATGCCTGGTGGCCTCTACTATCCACATCTTTGGTCTCTCAAAGAGGCACTAAACTGCAAGAGTCCAATAACAAACCCACGGCACAACTTCTAGAATTGGAAAGTCCAAAGGAAAATGAACCAGCAGCTGCTGCTGCTGCTTCCTCCTCCTCCTCTTCTGATTTAGAAAGTGAGGAGGAGATGTGCTTAACTAAGAGCACGATGGTGGATAGTGCTATTAATACAGATTCCAGTCTTTTTGAAAAGCCCAAACTGAAAGATGCTGCAAGACCTGAGTGGAAGTATTGGAAGAGAAGCCACCCCAAGTCACATCCTAGGAATCCAGGTATATTTCATCTCTTTCCTTAGTTATTTGTCAACAGGTGCTTCTTCACTGAAAGCGTTCTATGACCCTCTTCAGTCTGGCACTGTATCTCATTCAGTGTTAGACTCGAATGTGGGTCTATATCTCTGCTAGCAGTGACACAGATGTACTTGTAAATGTCTAAACTTACCTTATTTCAACATTGGTAGACAAATCGTATGTATGATGCATAGAAAGCAGAAAAAAAATCTGACCATCAATGTCATTTATCCTTTAACTACTACCTAGAATTTAAAATAGGTTAAATAAATTCATAAATCTGAAATTCATAAAAATGTTATTTTGTAGCCCCACTCCCCTTTTTGAAAAGCAAAACAAAACTTTGTACTGGGGCCTAAACCAGGCATCAGTTAAAAATCCTTTTAATTAATTTCTATAAATGCAAGATCTGCACCAGGTTTTGCCTTCTTCATCACATGTAAGGGCTCCTCTTTCAGTACTTTATCCAGTGGAAAAATGGAATCAGCAAAAATGGAATCAGATTCAGGAACACACAAACAACTCTAAATTCCTAATCTCCCCCCCCGACCCTTCCCACATTTTTCATGATGCCACCCACACAGTTAACTTTTACTTTAGTAACTGATATCCAGAACCAGAAATCGTGAACCTACAAGAGTTCCTTTTAGGTTAAAATTGCACTTTCCCTTCCAAATGATTACCATTTTTTATCTTTAATGTAAAAGTAAGATTATGCACATTAAATATAGTATCTATATCCCCAGGAATCAGCATTCCCAGCAGCAAGTGTACAAAGGGGAAAGCAGAATCCAGAGCCATTTTCTGCTTGGACATGTACCCTGTTGCACCAACCAACCAGAGTGCAATGTTTGAAACTATTGAGCAGTCTCAGAGAAGACATTTCACACTGAAAGATGTCTTAATCCACCATGATTTCAAGCCATCACTGGGAGTAAGTAATCTATGGTGAAACAGTATTATAATTAGGTACATTGGTTCTTTAAATTGAAGATGATGATGTTCTGGATATTAGCTGCAGAAGCAAATGGCCCTAAGGTTACCCTGTTGCCTACTAACCCCTCCCCCCACCCCATCTCTGTTTTTGCGCGAGAGCTCCTCTTCTAATTCAAGATGCAGCTGGGCAGGATCTGAAGCCATCTTACTCAGTTTAAAAAAAACCCCAAAACTAAAACTTGGCATGTAACTCAATGGTGATTCAATGGCGCTTGTAACCTTGGAGACTGATTCAATGCTCACTGAAGTCATGGGAGCTAGATTACAGCTTTAGGAAGGTAAACAACTCCTATAGAATGCTTGATCCTGGGAATGGATGGCTCTGAAATTCAGGAGTAATAGAATCCAAGCAGAGAGCTCTCCTTCCTTCTATCTACACAGCTCTGCACCAGGCACACTCCATCGAGGGCATTTTGTACTGCCCCAAAGCCTGATGCGTGTGGGTATTTTTCTAGAAATCAGTCTCTGCTGAATACTGCTCTAGAGTTCAATGAGAGGATACAAAATGCATAAACCAAGTCAAAGGAAAGAGGACTAAAGTCCTAGTTTTCATGCTTAATTTCTCCCAGCCGCAGGCCACTCCTTGTTTAGAGAAACTTGGAGAAAATCAAATAGAACGTGAACGCCAAAGAAAAGCCTGCATGGAACAAAAAAGAAAGAAAAAATTCTGGCAGCAGACGTGGGAGCATGAAAGAGAACAGCAGGCTGAAGAGAAATACTACACTGCACAGGAACACCGGAGGTACATCACACAGGTCAAGTATTAGCTACTCTGCATCTTCCCTCTTTTGGTTCAATGGACTTTGACCACAGAGTAAAGCATTGTGCACACTAAACTTATATGAAGAACTCCTAATAGAAAATATGCATAGTAATTTCAGCAGAATGAGTGTCTAGTTTAAATTATCAATAAATGTCCACATTGTGCTCTGTTGTAACTGATTTATACCTTTCTTAGGAAACCACTGTTCATAGGCTTCTTTGAAACAAGTACAAAACTTCAGGCATTCTGTACATTAATGGTTAGGTTATGTCAGATATTTGTTTCTACCAATTTTGGAATAAATGACTAAGCCGTCATATCCTGATGGACAGGGCTTTAACACAAACCCCTATGTAATGCATAATTTTTACTGAAGTCAATAGTTTTGCATGTGGGAGGACTGCAGGGTTGGGCCCTGTATGTTTGTAAAGACTATAAAAAAAACTAAATGAAGAGACTGAGTTGCATCTGTGGCTGGCCATCCTGTTCCCTGCAGAACTGGTGGAAGAAACAGAAGGGACATTCCTTCTCTGATTGATTAAAGATTTAAAGGGTTGACTCAATATGACATTCCCCAAAAGACATAGGCCCAGTTCAAGTAATTTTGTGAGACCAAATTACAATGTGACTGTCCCTAAACACAGTTAAAGCATAAGTTCTATCTTGTACTCTAGATCAGGGGCAGGCAAACTTTTTGGCCTGAGGGCTGCGCCTCCCCAAACAGCCAAGCAGGGCCTGGCCCCAGCCCCAGGCCCCTATCCGACTGTCCCCTGGGGACTCCTGCCCCATCCAAGCCCCTGTTCCCTGTCCGCCCCCCAGGGACCCCTGCTCTTGGTCCCCTACCTGCCCCCAGACCCCCCGCCCCTAACTACTACCCCCAACCGCCCCATCCTGACCTCCCCCCAGGGACCCCTGCCCCATCCACCACCCCTGCTCTCGGTCCCCTGACTGTGAACCCACTGCTCCATCCAACTCCTCCTCTCATTCTTGACTGCCCCCCTGGGACCCCTGCCCCCATTCAACCCCCCTGTTCCCCACCCTCTGACTGCCCTGACCCTATCCACACCCCCACCCCAGACTCCCTTGCCCTCTAACCAACGCTCTCTTACCGCGCTACCTGGAGCATCGGTGGCTGGCAGCATGGTTGCACCAGGAGAGGCAGCTATGCCGTGCAGAACAGAGCACTGGGTCAGGCCGGGCTCTGCAGCCACACCACGCAGAGCATTGCACCAGCTGCGGGGGAGGAGCTGGGAGCTAGCCTCCAAGGCCAGGAGCTCAGGGGCCAAGCAGGACAGTCCCATGGGCCGGATGTGGCCTGCAGGCCATAGTTTGCCCACCTCTGCTCTAGATGGAGCCTTAAACTACTTGACCATATCCTTTACAAACATACAAGTTTAGTTAAGAGCCAACTAAAACTTCAGGGTGGGTTTTCAAAAGTGCTTAGCTTTATCCTATCTTTGCTCCCACAGATGTGAACAGTGAAAGTCCCACTGAGTGCTTCTGAAACTCTATCCTAAGGTTTATTTTTAAACATTTCTATTCCATTGAAGAGTTTATGTACCTGTAAAACTGCTTCCACTGAGAAAGCTACACCAGGCAGGTGTATTTATTTTGAGGATAAGAGAAGAGCAGACAAAAAACACAATCTTTTCAGAAAAATGCTTAACTCACTGGGTTTTTCTTCTCCAGGAAAAAGCTGCTGCAGCATTTTGAGAATGAAGATAAGAAGGTAAAAGAACAAGATATAAAGCAGAATCAGACAATGAAAACAAAGCAACTCACACAGCAGAGGACAAACCTGAAAATGCAGACTATGGCAGAGGAGGACAGGCAGAAAGGACAGCAAAGACTAGCTCATCTGCAACAAGTCAAAGAGACACATGATCAGAGGGAATTTAATAAGTGTATAGCTGAAGAAATTAAAAAGAAACAATATCAGGTAAACTACCCATCTATACAGGGTTATTTTTATACAGTGAATAAAGTGTGCCCTCATCATCAAGCTCTCTGCTCTAATGACCTTCAACTCTCCGTTAAATGAACAAAAGCTGTAGGTAGCCAGAATAGCTTTATGGATAACACCACCTTAACCGATTAAAATCAATTCCATTTAGATGGAAATTCACTGTCCTGTCCAGAGGATGTGTGTCTTTCCATATTAAGTTCCATTCTAGTCCACTGTGCTGGACTAGAAACCAACACTCTTGGGGAGAGAGGAACAACAAGTAATAGTACAGAAAACCTGAACAATTGGAAATTGAGAGTAAGGTTTTAATAAGCCTCCCGTTTGTTCTCATGGTTTCAAAAAGTCTGTGAGAGGGATTTCAGCATGATGGTTTCTCTCTTGTAGGAAGCCCGAAGGAGAAGAGTGGAGACCCAGTACAAGTTAATGGCAGAAAAGATCTTTCAAGATGAAAAACAGAAGGGAAAGTAACCAAACAGCACAGAACAAAGGAGATACAAACAACAAAAGTAAAAGTTTGCATATGGATACTAAAACACGACATCCATTTTATTCCCAGGTGCCCATTCAGCAAGCTACCTAAGCCCATGAGAAGTCCCATCGACTTCAGTGGGATTACTCATGTTCTTAAATTAGACACATGTTGAAATGCCTGGCTGAATCAGGGCCTTAAAGATAATGAACTTAAGTGGGAGTTAAGCATGCGTGTACATGTTTTGCTCAAGTGGGATTTGGCTTAAATGAAAGTGAAACCGAACAATACTGCCGAAACTTGCATTTATGTAGCAATAACTGGGATTTTTTTTTTTAATTGCAACCGTGTGCACATTTTAGCTTGAATTACAGCTCCAGTTTCTTCATTCATACCAGTATGACCAGTTAACTACAGTACTCTACATGGCACACTGTAGCCAGATCCTCACCTGCTGTAAATGGGCATGAACTTCAATGGAGCTACATTGACTTATACCAGTTGAGGATTGGGTTTTTCATATTCAAGTAATTATAAATATAACTTGCATGACTTTAGTTCCTAATTTAAAAAAAAATAAAAATTCATCTCAAAGATTAATTTTTAATCCTTTATTCCACTGATTGCTTGACTTAAAAATAACCCCAAACTCTGGGTGATACATGTCACATAATTTCAATTAAGGCATATTTATACAAACATTCATCATGTCCGTGTACACAATGGACTATAATAGCACTGAGTGCACAATAAGTAGACAAAGTGAGTAAAACAGAAGAAGCCCAGAGAAAGGAAGTTGTTAAAGTGCTAAAGAGAAACAGATCTGCATAGCTTGTTATATTAATTCATTAGGATAGCTTAGTATTGTTTTATTCCTATGATTGCTGAGAGAGAGTGATCATCATATACTGAAAGTTAAATCAATACTTTGTCCTGCATTAACATCCACCACATGTGTGTCTTTCACCATATCCTCTGAGGTCGCTGTGACAGAATAGGTGCCAGGGGAGACTTCAATGTAGAGATCTTTGGAAGTCTTTCTACCCTGAAAGGGGAAAAAAAAAATGGTAAGTAATACTGTTTGGTTGTCTTACCTAGACAGAAATGGAATTTTTTAGTTTATAGAGTTACAGTTCAACTAATATACTGACATACTAACATTTTTCAAAAATACATTGGTAGGACGGACGTTAATGGTAGCAAAATTTTTCTGTCCAATACAAAAATTAGCAAGCTGTGATTGTAAAAAATTGCCATATTCAAATCCTTTCATCTTTTTTTAAAGAATACTTAGGTAGAAATAATGTGCTAATTAGCTATCCTCTAACACTGGGAAAAATAGGTTGTCAAAACAAACATAACAAATATGGATAACACCACAAATTTAGTAGAAAAAGAATTGTTTGGGGTTATGATAAAGATTCCATATTTCTCATTTTCTGTGGCCCAGAAGCCAAACCAACTGGTTCCTAAAACTGCCTCTGCAAATTAGCCTTTGGGAAATGTAAAGTATTTCTCTCCTTCCCACTGACCATTAAGCCTACTGGGTCAGAATTATACTTCTCCACCAAGTCAGTGCAATGACTGACGCCCACAACCAAAATTAACTTTCCACAGTTGCAGCAGATAGTGTGTTCAGTAGTTAACATCTTTAAAGAGAATTCTGAAACATGTGACCACCTCCCACAATAGAATTTTCTAGGCCAGATCCTTGGCTTCGATATGGTCCCTTTGCACCACTCAGGCAGCACAGCTGGCTCAAAAGTTACACTTACCTGGCTTTGCTCCAGTACAGGAAAGATGCCAGAAGTACAAGGTGGGGCTGAAGAACGGCTGGACTGTTACTCCTGGTGTAAGTTAGAATGCCTAGAACAATTTAATCATCCACTCACAATTCCTCACAAATTTCACAGCCATCCAAAACTCCAGACATGGTGACCTTCAATATTTTCAGTAGCACTCTGCTGCCAGCCTGGGGTTCCGTCCGTCGGCCCCCTGCCAGCTGAGGTCCCGTCTGCCGGCCCTGCTCAGCCTGCCGCTGGCCCGGGGCTCTGCTCCTGGCCTCAGCCTGGTGCTCTGCAGCTGCCCCTAGCTGTGACCTACTGGCCCCAGTCTGGGGAAATGAGGGGTACAGACAGGGGCAAGAGGGGGTGCAGCTCGGCCCCCCCCTTCAAAATTGTTCCAGTGCCACTGGGATATTTTTAAGTCCTGATTTGCTGCTTACACCATGCTATGTGGAACAGCGCACTGCGTTTGACATTGTGCGTTCAGTCTGTCGCGATTTTTTTCCCCCACTGTGAGTTGAGGGGTACATTTGACAAAATGTCAGGTCCTAAGAAAGCAAAGTTAGATGTCCGTTCATTTCAGCCTTTTTGGACAGACACATTTGGATTTATTCAAAAAAAGGACCATGCTGTTTGCGCTTTCTGTTGTGAAAGCGTTTGTTGCACATCAAGTGTTCGACATTTTGAAACGAAGCACGAGAAAACCTTTCTTGACTAAGCAGACAAGACTGAATTGATCAAAAAGGCAATAGCAGGATATGAGAAGCATAGCAGTGTTTTTAAAATGCTTAAGTGTAAGTAAAATATCAAGCTACAGAAGAAAGTTACAAGATTGCACAGTGCACTGCAAAAAAAACGGAAAGCCATTTACAGATGGGGAATATATAAAATTTTTTTCAGCAGTTTAGAGGCTTTGTTCACTGATTTGCCAAATAAAGATACAATCGTATCTTTAATAGAAAAACTGCCTGTCTCTGCCAGAACAGTTGAGAGACACAAGCGAAACGGCAGAAAACATTAACGAAAAGCAGACGACAGCATTAAAAGACACAGCAGTGTTTAGCGTTGCAGTTGATGAGAACATGGATATAAACAACGTTCCATGTTTGGCAGTTGTTGCAAGATATTGTGTCTCCAATGAAATCCAAGAGAAACTTTCTTGCCCAAAACCCCTGCATGGCACCACAAAGGGGGAAGATACAGTGGAAAGTTTAGTAAACCATTTTGAAGAACGAGGAATTGACATCAGAAAAATATTTTGTGTGACAACAGATGGTGCTCCTGCTAGGGTTGGAAAACAGAAGGGATTTGTAAAGTTACTTGAAGATCAAATTGGCCGCCTGACAGTCAAATTTCACTGTATCATCCATCAAGAAAACCTGTATGCTAAAATTTCTAATTCAGAGTTTAATAATGTGATTAATACAGTGGTGCGAATTGTGAATTTCCTTGTTGCTCGATCTGCTTTGACTCTGACAGTTTCAAGCACTGCTAGAAGAGATGGACCATGCTTATAACAATATTCCAATTCACAGCAACATTCGGAGGCTAAGTCATGGCAAAATTTTGGTGTGCTTTGTAAACGGTTTTGAAGCAATCAAGACCTTTTTGTCGGAAAAAGAACAAAACTACCCCGAACTGGATGATGACAAATGGCTGTGTAAGCTCATATTTCTAACTGACATCACCGCTCACCTAAACAAGCTCAACCCCTGTCTCCACGGTGCAGGGCAAATGTTTCTAGTTCTTTATGAACCCTGGAAGGCATTTGTAGTAAAACTAGCAGTTTTTTCTCAGGATACTTGAACTTCGACTTTCTGCTACTTCCAACACGTAAAAGAGCTATCGACGTGTTGCACCGTCAGTGTCACAGATTGCAATGTACATGCAAGAACTGGAATCAGAATTTTCTGACAGATTTCAAGATTTTCAACGATTTGGCCCAATGCTTTCTTTTCTAATGAAACCTGAAAAGTTCAACGAAAGCGACTTGGATTTGTCTGTATTTCAGTGGATGAGTGTTGAAGATTTCGAAATGCAGCTCATTCAGTTAAAAAGCTCAGAAATGTGGACATCAAAGTTTGGAGATCTGCACTTGAAGCTACCAAGAGAGAGCATGGGGCCTCTATTCTGACCTGTTGGACGTCCCTGCCAGTGAAATTTAACTGTTTGAAGAAAATTGCGTTTGCAATGCTTTCAGCATTTGGATCCACATACCTGTGTGAACAGGTATCTTCACACATGAAATCTGTCCTCTGTCCCTCTCGGGGCCAGTTAACAACTGATCACTCAGAAGCCTGTGTCCAGCTTAAAGTATCCAAATGTAGGCCAGACATTGGAAAACTCAGCAAGGAAAAGCAAGGGCAAGGATCACACTAAACTGATAAGATCTGCATTTTTTCATTTAATTTTAAATGAAGCTTCTTAAACATTGTAAAAACCTTATTTACTTTACATACAACAATAGTTTAGTTATATAATATAGAGACCTTCTAAAAAAGTTAAAATGTATTACTGGCACACGAAACCTTGAATTACAGTGAATAAATGAAGACTTGGCACACCACTTCTGAAAGGTTGCCAACCTCTGCTCAGATTCTTATATTGGCACCATTGGCACTCATTACTATAGTATCTGAACACTTGAACTGAAACTCAGATTAGTGTGACAAAAGGGCCTGGAGAAGAAGCAGACACAGGGAGATCCCGTGAACATTATGCAGACATCTCCATGTCTTGGATGAGGAAAAGAATTAAATTAAACATGAGCAGTACACTTACCCCTTGTTCCAATGTCTGTAACAAGTTTTCTGCTGCATGTCTGCTGTGATATCTGCAGATGTGTTTAATTTCATTCTCTTGGCATCTACTTGCTGGCACGTAGCTATAATATTTCTGGAAGACAGTTAAAGCAAAGAGGTTTACATAGCCAAACCTCACAACCACACCTAAGAAATCCCTTCTTTCACAGTTAAAAACTAAAGAATGGAAACCCACCACTGTTGACCTTTTGAATTAAATCAGCTGATCTGTTCCCATGTTAGAAACAGGACTATACCCTGAAGCATCAAGTGACTTGAAACCAACCCCTTCAAAGTACTTGAGAATGACTCTACTGCCATCTGCTGTTCCCACTCAAACGAAACACATGAAATATGCATGTGTAGATTTGTTCTTTTGGGTTCCTAGCTGCAAAAGTAGAAAGTTCCATTTTACTTATTTCCTCCATCTGATCAGACATGTGGCCAGTAGACATTTTTGTTTCCAATTCCACTCCCTTGCTTTACTCCTTGAGGTTACAAATGGAAGCAGTTTATATTTGGCAATTGGTTAGTTTAATTTTTTTGTTTATATTGTATGGGTGCCCAAAATTCCATAAAAATAGAAGAACAGCTACACTGACATAATGGATAATGTATTACATATCACTGCATCACAAAAGTCAGCAAAACTTTTGACATGTGGTAAAATTTTCCAAAAGTGCTTAAATGATTTAGCTCCCTAAGACCCATTTTCAGAAGTGAGTTAGTAACTTAGGAACCCAAGTTCCACTGATTTTCAATTACACTTACCCATAAATTCTAGGGTTAGATTTTCAATGTGTGTAAGAGAATCCCCCCTCCCAAAATTATGATCTTGGAGAGTATATTAGACAGCATGGTCTAGTGGACTGAGCATGAAGGGTGGAAGCCAATGACGCAAATTCCCATCCCAGCTCTGCTACTGATTCCATTGAGATGTGGCAAGACTTAGGTTCTTGCCCAGCTTCCTCTTTTGTAATACAGAGAACTTCCTGTCCTGATTGATGGTTGACTAGTGTTTACACAAATGCTTAGAAATTATAAAAGGTGCTGTGATACATGAAGGGGGCAGGGGGTGGGGGTGGGGAGTAACTCCCTTTAATGGACATCCAGACAGCCAGTTAGCTGTAAAATCCCTCTTGGTCTGTTCTCTGCTTGCTTTACCTGTAAAGGGTTAACAAGCCCACAGGTTAAAAAAAAAAAAAAAAAAAGGGAGTGGGCACCTGACCAAAAAAGCCAACGGGAAGGTAGAACAATTTAAAATTGGGAAAAACTTTCCCTTTGTCTGTTTTCTTGGCTGCAGGGACACAATGTTACAAGCAGAAATGCTGTGTGAGGTTTGAACCAGGTATGAAAAAGTATCTTCCATACCTAGAAGAAATAATTTTAATAGGGAACATTTAGTTAGATGCTATCAGGTTTATTTCTTATTTTGGCTTGTGGATCTCCTGTGTGCTAACCCCAGTTGCTTTTGTTTGCTTGTAACCTTTAAGCTGAACCCCCAAGAAAGCTATTTGGGTGCTTAAATTTTTGGAATTGTTTAAGATCTAGTAAAAAGCCTAAGTTACAGATGTATTTTTTTCCTTTTTGTTTTTAACAACATTTACCTTTTTTAAGACCAGGATTGGATTTTTGGTGTCCTAGAGGTTTGTGCATGTTGTTTGATTAGCTGGTAACCACAGCTAATTTCCTTTATTTTCTCTCAGCTCTTCCCTGGAGAGGTAGGGAGAGAGAGGTGTGTGTGCGCGCGTGCGCTTGCTTGAGGGTATCCCACAGGGAGGAATTCCCAAGTGCTCCTTCCTGGGTTCAAAGGGGTTTTTTTTGCATCTGGTTGGTGGCAGCGTTTACCAACCCAAGGTCAGAGAGAAACTGTAACCTTGGGAGAGTAATACAAGCCTGGAGTGGCAAGTATTAATTTTTAGAATCCTTGCAAGCCCCCACTTTCTGCACTTGGAGTGACAGAGTGGGAATTCAGCCTTGACAGGTGCTGTCCAAAACAAAACTACTTTAGTGGTGTGAATGTCTGTGTACCATTGGAAGCAATTGTGTGTATAGATGCATGGGCAGTTTACAAGGGTAAATAGTGTTTAGCAAGTTTTATCTAGTACAGATAAGATTTATGCAATGGATAGCTCCTCCATTTGAAGTTTCTCTTTCTGTCCATCACCATCCCATAATCAAACTTTTCTTCCAGCTGAGAGGAAGAAATGGGCAGCCGCCTTAGGCTGTGACTCCATTATAATTCCACTGATGCTAGTAACCATGGGAATGTAAGTACAGGCTAGGTGGTGGTGTATATACCAGCATATTATCTAACCCAACACAGAGCAGGTTTAAAAGACAGTGGTAAAAATGCTAATCATCAGTCTAAATTTGCTCTCACACAGGTAGCATGGTAAGGGTGGGAGATGTCCCAAGATTTCTTGTTTTAGACAGGGCCCTAGAAGCCACTACCAAAGCTCTTATTGGTCAACTTGTGAGGTTGCTCTGAATCTTTAATTCATTCCTAGTTTTCCCTAACAGCAACGGAACTGAGCCACTAACAGGCACAACATTAGAATATTTCCCCCCCATCCCTCCTCGCATAAAATTTACCTCACACTCCTTTGTGGTTCGACTCATGAACTCCACTATTGAAGCAAATGCTGCATTGAGACGTTCAGAATCTTCTTCCTGTGATTAAACACACGTGTATAAGTCATTATGTCATGTTATTTGTTTCAAAGCAAAAACCTGCCGAGGTGCCTCTGCAGCTTATGCCTTGTTCGTTTAATTCATAAAGCCAGTCCCATTGGACATTACTGCAGCGATGCTAGTAGCTTACATAACAAAATGCTGATGAGTTCTGACAGTTTTCTCCATGGTGAAACTGAACCATCTGTAGCCTAATACTGTGTGTTACGTAGGCAATTAAAAACTATGCCACGCTGGCTTTACTCTATCCTTGGTAACATACATCAGAGGCAACAACGACCTTTACTGTAGGATTACATCCAGTCAACCCACTGCTACACTATGTGAAACAATTACCTGACCTCAGTCTCTCTCAAAGCACCGAGTTAGATACTAATTTATGTGTTAAGCAGCCTTGAAGATTTCATGTTGGCTTTGACTGTTTACCAAATGGAAAGGTAACCAAGCTTGACATTGTACTAAGGGATATTCAAGTGTCCTCATGTGTTATAGCTAATTAAAATGTAAACACTGTACATGTCTAAGTCCTGCACATTCATATGATAGGCCCTTATGGGACATGGGATACAATCATTAAGGATATGTCTATATTTAAAACACTGCAGCTGTAGTGCTTCAGCATAGACACTCACTACAACAATGGGAGAGGTTCTCCCTTTCCCCCCCCCCAAGAGACGGGAGCTAGGTCAATGGAAAGACAGGTTGATGGAAGAATTCCGTCTACTCACGGGACTAGGTCGGCATTGCTATGTCTCTCAGGGTAAGGACTTTTCACATCCCTGAGAGACGCAGCTATACCAATGTAAGTTCTCAGTACAGACCAGCCTTAGATATAACATTTCTCTGACACTGAGGTTCACATGAATTAGTTTATATTCACTGGTATTTTCAATCCTTCTTTACCTTACAGCTTTCTCAGAATAAATCTATTACATTCAATTTGCCTCCATTTTAAAGGGTCTACAATATTTGAACAATTGCAGTTAACATGTCACCTTCAAAGCTAAAGGTTAGCACTGTCTTGACTTGGGGCAATACTCAGTCAGCAAGTCGAGCGGCGATGCTTTTGCAATCCTCTGTCTTATATTTATTTCGCAATTTACACACCAGCCTGATTCAAGTCCACATGGCAGAAAATCTAGGGGAGTCAACTCAGTGACCATGTTGAATGAGTTTCAGCAGAGCATGATCACTCCCTGCGTGAGCAATAAAGAACGTACCACCTTGTTCCAATTTAAGTGTCTGCAGATAGACACAGACAATTTATTTAAATTATTCAGGGAAGGGCCCAGTCTCCTTACCTGTAAGGTGTTATACAATTCTCTATCACTATAAATTAAACACGACCTAAAAAGTACCAAGCACCAGTAAATGTTTAGTTTGAGAACACTGTTTAAAGTATTTTTCATATTTAAAAAATGAAAGCCATAGTTAATAAGCTGAAGTATAAATTACTGTAATATCTTGGCACCAATTCATCCATCACTAAAATGCAGATACCTGCAGGGCTAGATGTGACAGCTGTTTAACAGCACACAATTTCAGGCAGGAACTAAACAAAGTCTTTCAAAATTGAAATTTCAGGGGGATTTTTTGGGAGCTAACACCACTGTGCAAGACTGGGATTTGGCTACTTAAAGCATTATTGTGCTGCAGGCAAGTTAGCCTGCATTACTCTGGAGGGAGTTTATGGTGATGGAGATAAACATGATTTGTGCGTGCTGAGCAAATCATCTAAATACCCAAAAGAACACAGGGTGAGATTTTAAAGAGACTTGTGCTTTCAAGTCACTTAGGTGCTTTTGAAAATCCTATCTTTAGTCAACCTGCACTGACTCCTTACAATATTTATTCTTAAAAGCTATGGGGTATGGGACCCTCTATATAATTCAAATGGTGCTCTTACTTAAAGCTCAGTGTTTTTTACCAGAATACACCACTTAACAGTGGACCTTTTTCCCATCAACAAAGGCTCAACTGCTCACTTTATTTTTCAAATCATCTTGCAAATTACTTAATATGGCCAGGTGTGTTACTTTGTCATATACAACAACTGCATATTTTAGATCCCCAAAATGCTTTGAAGATAAAAAGGCAATTGTATGTGCCAAGTGTTTATACATATATTAAATTTAGCTATTATTAATACAGAAAGACTGCAGAACTATATTAAGCAAAAATGCTATTCAACAGATGTGCAAACATAAAGGACTAGTGGTAGGGTCTACTTATCATGGCATATGTGGAACTCAGGGCCAGCTCTATGTTTTGCACGAGCTATCTGCCAAGACATATAGGGCTCTCTCAGCTTCCCCTGACCCCTAACTTAATCCCCCATCTCCACTCTTGCCTAAGCAGCGAGAATGGACTGAAATTCTCTGGCAGAGTGGCAGAAACAAGAGGGATGGGCACTAGAGAAAGCATACAAGGATAAGTTGGTTGTGGAAGGTTGCCACCTTTAAAAAGTATTTTTAGCCGGCCAAAATAAGGCCAGGTTTCCACTGTGGCATTGTTACAGCCCTGTCGTCCACAAGCAGTGTCATCAATGCATTGTTACAGACCTGACACGACAGAGTCAGAGAAGAGAATCTGAGGTTCTTCTAGCCACATAAAGTCTGGATTTGTTTGGTTCAGCAAGCAGGCCTTCGTGGGGGAGGGCAGCATCCCCCAAATCCATAACTGCCCTGTGTAAATCAGAAGAGGCCGCCACCCTCCACACTAACGTGGCTACACACGCCTAAGACTAGCACCGGACTAACGACTCCTGGACTCTTCCCGGAGCACGAGGGAGAGCCGCCCTGACTGGTCCTAGGGCTTCCTTAGTAAAAGCCAGGCGGGGAGGAATCGCCGTTTCCAGACACTGACCACAGGCTCCGGCCAGCTCACTTTCCGCCGCTTAGCCCGTTCCAGGACCTCCCGCGCCAGCCCCGCCGTGCGCTGAGCCACGCCACAGGCCCGCCTCGCTGGCCGGCCGCTCGCCATTCCTCGGGCCCTGGGCCGGAGAGACCCAGGCAGGCTCCTCAGAACAGCCCCCCGGCGGGGAGGCGGCGGCGGCGCCCGGGGCCGGGAAGTAGCTCCCCTCAGCCGGTCTGTGCTGTAGGCTCCGCGGGGCAGGGGGGCCTTGCCAGGCAGCCCCTCAACCAACAACCCCAGGGGCGGGCAGGGCCTCGGGCCGCCCGGCGGCGGCACTCAGCGCGTCTCGGAGCACCGCGGGGGCGGGACGGGCAGGGAGCAGCGCCTCTCCCCCCGCGCTTATCAAGGCCCGGGGCGGGGGCTGGGAGCGACTGCAGCCCGAGGCGCCGCGGCCGCCGCTGCTGCTGCTGCTGCTGCCGCTTCCCTCGCCCCGCGCGGGCCGGGGCCTGCGCGTGGAACACGGACAGTGCATCACAATGCGCGTGCGCTGAATGGCCGCCGCCGCGCGCCGCCTGCCCGGGGCTGCTTCTCCCTCCTTTCCCCCCACCGCCGCGGGAGGAGCTCAGCCCCGGGCCGGTTCCCAGGGCAGGGGCGGCCCTCCCGGTTCTGTAGCACGGGCTCCGCCTCGGGGAAAGCGCTCCGCGAGCCCCGCAGCGGGGTTTGCCCGACCCCGTGCGGCTCCCAGGGGCGATGCACCCTCCGCTGCAGCTGCTCTCCCTTAGGGCTGAACTTCAGCTTGTTAGCCCAGAAAGAAACCCTCTTGTCAGATTCACAATATGGATGTCCCCAAGGCAACCCCGAGCAGATTATAATCCCTGCTAGGTAAAGTTCCTTGAAATTGCGTTAATCCTCTTTGTCAAGTGCAGGGCTCCTCCTCCTATAACTCAGTGGTTCTCAACGAGGGGTACATGTCCCTTAGGGGACCCAATGATCTTACAAGGGGTACATCAACTCATCTAGAAATTTGCCTCATTTTACACCGGGCTACATAAAAAGCACTAGTGAAGTGAGTAGAAACTAAATTTTCATACAATGACTCGTTTGTGCTTTTCTGTATGCTATGCAGTGAAATGTAAGTACAATATTTAGAGTTCAGTTGATTTCTTTTATAATTATATGGTAAAAATGAGAATGTAAGCCATTTTTCAGTAATAGTGTGCTGTGACACTGTTGTATTTCTATGTCTGTTTTGTAAACACATATTTTTAAAGTGAGATGAAATTTAGGGTACACAAGACAAATCAGACTCCTGAAAGGGGTACAGTAGTCTGGAAAGGTTGCTCTAAGTGACTCCAGATGAAATGTATCCCATTTACAAATAAAATGATTGTTTTAGTTTAATGATCAGACCTGCAAATGCAGCGTGGGCTCCCAGAGCTAAGCAGGGCTCTTTTCATCTCCTACATCATCCCTAGTTTTGTAGACCAGACTGTATTTGTTGAAGATACACAAGCTGGAACAGAATCTACAGCTTAATCAGTCATAGTAGTGTTGAGCCTGCAAGGCGAACAGTCATAAGAAAAGCAGTAAAAAAAGTTAGTTTTGTCACTAAAATCAGCAGGTGGGACAATAAGCACAAGGCTAGATCTGTTGAATAACAAGTTTTATGCAGTCATTTTTTCAGAGTAACATACAACTGCTCTTTAGTCATTAACAGCAGCAGGGCGGGATTTAGGGACAGGTGACCCAGGCGCTCTGGGTGCTGGGCTTGGGGGGGCGGGGGGGTTGCTGTTTTTGGTGTTAACAACAAAAGGGAAAATAGAACGTTTGAAGTAAAATGTTTCAGGTATTCTGTATGTGGATTTATTTTTCACTAACTTCCTAGAATGTTCTGGACCTTTGTAGAATCTCATGGAACCTTCCAGACTTTCTGAGAACTACATTTTCCTCAAACCTCCTAAAATGTCAGTCTAACGGTTATATAAGGGCAGGACATGGCCAGCCAGTTAGTGAGATATGAGAATGAACTGAATTGAAGGGAGAGCCCAGCTGTGATATTGTGAGCCTTGTTTTATTCTGTAATTGTGAAAGTGTACTTGTGTTTTAAGACTTGAAGAGTGTAAGTAGCGACTGATTAGGACATATTTACTGAGACACGAGAGAGATATATTGAACTCCTATCTACGCAACAATATAAAAGAAATACTGTTACTACTTTTGCCATGCTTAACACCGAACATCGACTTTTGCTCTCCCTAATACTGTCTGTTTTCCCCTGTAGAAAATAAAAGATGTCCCAAAGAAGCCTGGGAGATCAGTAAGCGAAAAGCTTAATTGCAATCTAGTTTGCAACAAGGGGTAAATTTGATGGGAAAATATCTGAACCAGAAAAATGTAGGGTTAACATTCTAAGGCTGTCACCTACTATAACACTATTTAATACTGGTCCAACCAATGTTGGTGCACAGTTCAATTTCTTGATGTTAGTACATTCCAGTTATTCTTAAAATTAAAAAGTTAAGGTATTTCAAAGTTTAACAGAAGTTTTACTAACTCAGAGCCCTCCCCATCTAGTTCCCCATCTCAGGCTCTTGGGGATATTTGCTGCAAGCAATTGCTGATGGGCAACATGCTATTTTAGGCAATTTCATCATTACCATCCCTTCTATAAATTTATCAAGCTCAGTGATGAAACAAGTTAGGTTTTTTGCCTCCCACTGCTCCCCTTGAAAGGCTATTCCGGATCTTCACTCCTCCCTTGAGTGGAAACTTTGGTCTAATTTCAAGCCTAAACGTGTTGATGGCCAGTTTAAATCCATTTGTTCTTGTCTCAGCATTAGCACTTAACTTAAATAACTCCTTTCCCTCCCTGATATTTATCCCTTTGATGTATTTATAGAGAGCAATCATATCTCCCCTCAGCCTTTGTTTGGTTAGGCTAAACAAGCCAAGCTCCTTAAGTTCTCTACATGTAAAAGGACTTGTATCTCATTTAAGCAATATTATACACAGTGATTTAAAGCAGTACTATACCTTGGAGTATTAGAATGATATTCTATTTCATGACATTATATGCCAGAAAAAATCCTGAAATTATTTGTAAAGCAATGTGACACTTCATAGCTACAGCTACACTTCTCACTAAATCACTTTCCGTGCAACCATTGCTCTTTTGTGGTATGTTTAAAATGATATGAAGAAAAATGACCACACTTCATGCAGCCAGTGCTTGCTACATAATGCGAGTGCTATGAAGTTGCACATCTGCTTAAAGAACACAGAGTCCTCGTCCAGTTTTGGAGCGTTGCTGCCATTGTGTTCTTCTGACAATTTCTAGGTGGTGGCTCAGCAAAAACATGTAACTATAATGTAATTTGTCATTGCATTAAGTTGCCTTTTAAAATGAACAAGACAATAACGCTTTCAAGGACATTTAACTAGTTACTTTTACTGTGGCGTATCAGAGTTTATGAGACTACAATATTACTACTATTCAATACCACAAAAGATATTAAATAATTCTCAGGGCTGCATTGGAACCAGCAAAAGCACAGGAAAGCTAAAGGCTTGTCTCATTCCAAGTATGCTAAGTTTTGGTTTGATGTTGAGATATAAACCCCTTAAACTTGTGGTTTATATGGCATTGCTGAGAGACCCTTACCTAGAAAATTGAACCTTGTCCACACTACAGCATTGTGCCATTGAAGGCACTGTTGCAAGTTTCTGGAAGGCTAGTGACATACCTCAGGCCTGATTGTCCATTCTACTCAGGCCTCTTTACACTGTTTTGATAGCAAAAAGATTGTAAAATAGGCATATCTGTCCATCAGGGAACATCCCCAGTGTAGTGGGACTCACATTGTCTCTACACCATCTGGAATCAGGGCTACACCACTCCCTCAGAGAGGTCTGTACAGGGGCATGGCCACAGTGTTCCTGCACTCTGGCTATTCTCAGCTGTCGGAAAGCCCCTTGGAAGCTGTTGCAGCTGAGTGTATGTTAGAGCAGTTCTGAGGGTTTCTAACCTATGCTGGGGAGGGGGGTCATAGAGGGAGGAGCAAAGTGGGCAAACAAACCTCCTTTACATTCAGTTGCTGTTCCAAGTGCAGCTTGGCTGGAGCCAACAATCAGGCATGTTGGCCCTGATTTTCAATTCCTCCATCCCTCTGTTTTAGGCTTTGCCTGTCTAGCTGTAATCTATCCAGCAACAGAAGAAAAGGACCCCCTCTTAACTTACATTTTATCAGCATCTCTCAATTGCTTCATTAGAGCAGCAGCCAGCTGCTTGCCAGAAACTCACTCTGTAATAAACAAGCCTTTCCCAGCTGGCCTGAAGGGATAACTTTAAGCACACACTTAAGTCTCCCTCTTCAGCAATGCACTTAAGCATGTGCTTAGGCCAGGGGTGGGTAAACTTTTTGTCCCAATGGCCACATCTGGGTATGGAAATTGTACGGCCGGCCATACATGCTCACAAAATTAGGGTTGGGGTGCAGGAGGGGGTGAGGGCTCCAGCTGGGGGGTGCAGGCTCTGTGGTGGGCCAGAAATGAGGGGTTCAGGGTGCAGGAGGGGGCCTCTGGCTGGGGCAGGTGGTTGGGATGCAGGGGGCAGTGAGGGCTCTGTCTGGGGGTGTGGGCTCTGGGGTGGGGCCGGGGATGAGGATTTGGAGTGCAGGAGGGTGCTCTGGGCTGGGATCAAGGGGTTCGGAGGGCAAGAGGGGGACATGGGCTGGGGCAGGGGGTTGGGGCTTTGGAGGGGGTCGGGGTGCAGGCTCCAGGTGGTGCTTACCTCAAGCAGCTCCCAGAAGCAGCGGCATGTCCCCCCTCCGGCTCATACGCGGCGGCGCAACCAGGCAGCTCTGCACGCTGCGCTGTCCGCAGACGCCGCCTCTGCAGCCCGCATTGGCTGTGGTTCCAGACCAGTGGGAGCTGCGGCAGCAGCAACTGGGGCGGGGGTAGTGTGCCGAGCTCCTTGGCTGCCCGTATGTGTAGGAGCTGGAGGGGGGTTGTGCTGCTGCTTCCGGGAGCCGTGTGGAGCCACGGAAAGCAAAGAGCGGGGCAAGCCCCCGACCCTGGTCCCCGACTGGAGCACTAGAGCGGGGCAAGCTTCAGACCCTGCTCTCCGGTAGGAGCTCGAGGGCTGGATTAAAATGTTTGAAGGGTCAGATGCGGCCCCTGGGCCATAGTTTGCCCACCCCTGGCTTTGGTGCTCTGCTGGATGGAGCCTACACCAGCAACTGGGATGAAAAACAAGTTGATTCAGGTGTTTTCAGTGTATCTGTTTAATTTGTTTTACTTGATGGTGAGAACAGTCAAGAAAGATCTTCCCCATCCTCCCCAACCCCCAGTTCCCAAAAGCTGGGCTTCTCTCTTTGGGCAGGATTTTCAATGTTCATTTTGGACAGCTACTGAGACTAGAGGCTCAGTCATCAGTACCTTGTTTCTTTTTCAAATGACAGGGTAAGCGCTTTGCAAAATTAATTTTTTTTTAGCACTTTAGAAGACATCTAAAAGGTGTGTGACATGGGTGACTGCCCCGAGTTTCAACAGCTAAGGATGTCCCTTGGATGTATCTATATAATAAAATTCCAGGATTGTCACTCTTGTCTGTGCATCATTCTGAAGCTTAGAATGTCTGTTGAGTCTGTGTGAAGCCAAGAAAAGAGCTATAAGCAAGGCTGAGAGCTCTTCCTGTTTACAGCATAACCCAGGTTTTTCGCAGGAGTGGGTGGGTAAGATTCTGTGGCCTGCGTTGTGCAGGAGGTCGGACTAGATGATCATAATGGTCCCTTCTGACCTTGGTATCTATGAATCTAGGTTCAATTATCACTGGGATTTGTGGTCTGTTCCTATCCAATTTTAAATTTTCAGCCATTTTTGGCTTTTTTAGACTTTATTAATTATCCCCATATGACAACATGGGCTTTCACCTAGGAGGTGAATATTTATCTCCAATTGCATGGACAACTTATTTTGGGATACCCAGTCCCTGCTCACTGTCTGATTACATATAGGCTGTCTCTGGTTCAGAACAAACTTAGTACATATAAGACTTTATTCTTGCCTTACATAAAAATAAGAGAGAGACAAGGTGGGTGAGGTATTATCTTTTACTGGACCAACTTCTGTTGATAAGAGAGAGACACGCTACACTGCATATAAAAATAACAATAACTTTAATGTATAAATGATTAATATGTTGCACTTATTTATTGCCTTTTATCTGAGGCTTCTCAAAGTGCTTTACAAATATTAAAGTCTTGCAAAGCCCTTATATCTCTTTTGTTGATGAATAAACTGAGGCACGTATAAGTTATGTGTTGTAACTAAGGTGATACAATCGGTCAGTGTTAGAGTGGGAAACTGCTGATTCTCGTTCTGCTGGTCACTGTGTTACACCCATTTACATCTTCAGGATGCTGCATTTTGAAATAGCCACTATTGCATGGGCATAATATGTGAAGATATGGGATGGAACTAACAAAAGCTTCTTCTATGTCCTTTCCTTGGTTAGAAAAGATAGATTTATTCATTTTTGTTCCTGCCATGATTTGTCATGATATTTTTAACAGCAACTTTTAAAATCAGAGTTAGTTCAGTTATTCTCTGTGCGTTGTAACTTAAACTCCGACCATTTTTGATGTACAGTGACACAATACATTTTTTGCAGCTGAGTAAATACATCTGCTACAAGAAGGCTGACAGCTGAAGTGCTTTGAAACACATTTTAGCATTAGAAACCAGATGAGTGTTGCACTTATTTCCTTTATATTCTTTTTCTGAAATGTAAGTGGGTTTGTGAAATGCCAGACAGCTATATCATATTTCCTTGTCATGTGGGACTATACTGTCTTGAGATATCAAGATTCATCACCAGTAACTTATTTGTATGTGTGCTGTGGAAACTAAGAAAATCTCTGTCCCCTCTGTCTTGATTCAGTAAAGCAGGTAAGGAGGTAAGCATGTGCGTAATTCTAACTATAGGATTAGGTCCCATTGAAGTCAATGGGATTTAAGCACATGCATAAAATGAAGCAAATGCCATACGGCCAGAATTTTAAAGGTATTTAGGTGGCCAATTCCCCTTGAATTTAGTGCCTGAATACCTTTACAAATCTGGCCCTTGTGTTTTCCTGATTTGTTGCCTTTCTGATCTTTTTCCTTTCACTTAACATGTCATGATGTGATTTATCTCTATATAAATATTTACCTATGCAAGACTTTTGTGTTTTTGTCACCCCCCCCCATTAATTTCACAAATAAACCAACTGGCTATTGCAGCTAATTGCTGGCAATGTGGGTCTTTAATAGGATGATCCATATTTATATTACATTAAATATTGTGGCCCAGGTTCTCAGTGGTAAATTTCAATGTGGCTACCCATTGGTGTAGGTGCACTGAAATCAATGCTAAGGATTTGGCCCATAAGGTGCTAGTGTGCTCTGTGGGTATTCAATAGACATCTAGAAAAGTGGCACCATGTTCTCTTTGCCAGGTACACCATTCCAATATCTTCATGTTCCCTTAAATTTTGGTGTGTCTCTGATCACACAACTGGATCAGTGCGGGCTCCATTTGGGTGCAGGATCAGGGTCTCACATTTATTTTGTCTCTTAGTGGCTATAGGGCTTAGGACCCATAGTTGGACAGTTTTGTTCCCATCCACTAGGGAGGAGTTCATTACAGTATTGTTATGAGTAAGGCTAGCCCTAGCAGACTGGAGCGGTACAACAGATACCATTAATGAAGTTCATATGCATGCTGTTTCCTCTCTTCCCCATCCTTTGGAGATTTATACCGTGACCTTAATACTCTTTCATTATGAGTTTGGAGAACTTTTTAGATTTTTGTAAGTCGGTTCTCTCACCCCAAGCTCTCACAGTTTCCATGCATACTATCAGATTCACTTCTTCTCCTGTGATTAAAACCATGTGGTCTACATGAGGGTCTGTGTCTGTCTATGAAAATGACAGAAAGTTGCAGTTTGTTTTGCTCCTGACAACGCTGGCTTCCCTAAAAGAGAGGTTTTCTTGTTTAATACAAATAATAAATAATACAATAAAATACAAGAGTCCACTTAAAAATAAATGAGGGCAATAGTTCCCCTGTCTCGCTCATTTCAATCTGACCCCAAGGACCACGCAGTATTGCCCTTTGCTGCTGCCTGGGGGGATTGGTCCCCTCTGCCTGGCCAGGATCCATATGCTCCCTGGGGCTGTCACTCTGCAGACAATCCAAAGCTTCGCATATCTCCCTGGGACTAGAAATCAGTTTGGGGGTTGCGTGCTGGGGAGGGCAATGACTTCTCCTTTGTGAAGGCAGCCCTTTTTTGTGGCGTTGGCTGCAGCAGAAGCCAGGAAGGCTGTGATTAGGAAGCAGGTTCCTTTGTTGGCTGCTGGGTTACTGGTTCCCATTAATCTCCCGCACTGGCCGCTGCTGTCTCCACTTCCTGTCTTTGCATATTTCTCTCTCTCCCTCTCCCTCCCCCTCTTCCCAGCTTTTCCAAAAAGCTGCCTCTGGCCAGACTAGGAGATCAGAACTGGAGGCGTCCAGCGAGCTGCAACAGCTGGAATTTGCATCTGCATTCTTTCGGCTCTGGGCAGCAGCCTAGGTAAGAGCCTAAAACCGTGCTGGGGTGTGTATGGGAGATTAACTAGGTCTCCTTTCTGCAGGGGAGATGGAGGCAGAAATCTGGTAGGTGACTCTTGGTAAGATTTATTATCTCTGAGACCTAAGATCCTTCCTCCTCTCTGCTCGGTACAGGAGGGGACAGGGAGTGTGTATGTTTTAATGAGCTGCTGGCTTTGTGTGGCTGTGCAGAACAATAGATATTAGCAGCTAGCTGGGGAGCGGGCTGCAGAGGGTCAGGAAAGTGTGGAAGGAGATTCCTGATGAGCGATCTTCACACTCCCACACTCAGCGGTGTCTTTGTGTCTCCCCGGACGCTGGGAATTCTTTGTGTTTTAAGCTATATCCCTCTGTCACTAGTTCGGATGGATTTTGAGAGGGACTTTGGTAAGAAAGTCTCTCTTCCCCTAGATTTGCTTTTATTGCGCCGTGCGGTGGACAGGGGGCGCTTGTGCATCACTTTGATTGTGTACCTTTCATACTGTGCTTCAGTACTAAAGCTATTTTTCTTCTAGTGTATTGTTTGTTCTCCTCAGATATCAATTGGTTATGTCACCAAACCCAGCTGTCAGGCTTTTTCTTTTTTAAAGAAAGTAAAAGATATTTTAAGGTTGCCCTTTTGGGGAAAAAAGAAAAGAAAGTGTTTATGGTAAGTTATAACTATATTTGCACAAGGATGGAATGTTGTGTGGTATGGGCACTTAAAAGTAGCATAGAGTTTTATTCTCTGGTTTGGAGACATAACTGCACATGCAGGCCTAGGTCCTCAGCTGATGTAAATTGCCCAAGCCTCTTCAGTGGAGAGGAGCTAATTTATGCCAGCTGAAGATGTGGCCCATAGTTTTAGAATCTAACTGTGTTTCTTCTCAGCCTTGATCCATAGAAGTAAGGACAGCTGTAAGAATTTGTCTTTTCTCCTCCCTGCTCATTCACACAGCCCAGCCAGCTGAATATTTGCACACATATTATAAAGAATAGATGAGCCACCTGGACTTGAATAGAAAAGTTTGTGATCCCAAGATAGACTGAGCTGAAGAGCTAAAGGAACTGCTTCAACAGTTCATTTGGTGGGAAAATCAGATGTACTTCTCCTGGATTGTTACCAAGTGCTTGCCTCACGAAGGAGCAGGAGGTCACTGCAACCAAAAGAGTAGCTGCAAAATATTACAGGGCTTTCTCATTGTGAGTCCAGTCTTACTACTGAAATGCACTTTTGATCTTGTTATCCAGTCTAAATGTACCAGGGTTCATAGCACAGCTTGTACAGAACATGTCAATAATAATGTTGGAATAACACAATGTTTAGCTGTAGTCCTCTTTTATTATCACATGGGCTTTTTTGGGATCGTTCTCCTAATGTCTAGTTCAGAACAGTCTCTTGGTATTTGAGTGTATATAGCCAATGATTAAATCATCCAATAATATCCACCTAGAGTAGTCAAAACTGATGGAAAATAAAGGAAGAAGTTGTGTTGTTAATGTAAATAATTTGGTTCTAGGACTTTTCCTCGAATGAAATAGGAGTGTATTAAATAGTGTTTTAATTAGTGTGTTTTGATTTTTTCAAGATTAATATATAGTCAGTGTGTGGAAATATTCCTAACCTAGACTGGGAATGACAGGATCTCAGATTTAAGAATAGTATTGAGCTGGTGATGTATGTAATTGTGGTGTCGTCATTTGTTTTACATGTTGATTATCAGGCTACACATCAGATCAGAATTTTCTATTAGTTGGCAGGTTGAATACTGGGAATGGCTTTAATCACATTAATTATTAAAATTCCTTTAGTTTTGAGACTTCAGGAAATTGTTGTTATTTAAAGGAAAACTGCAATTCATTAAAATATGATAATCCCTTTGTCTAGTTAACAAAACATGTATGTTGACAATGATTTTTTTTAAATGGATAAACTTCATACAGTAATAGGAATGACTAAAGTAGCAGGAAGCTGCCACGCTTGCTTGTATGGTGACATAGGGCCCAGTTCTGTCATCCTGAAATTGCACTGTTAGCTCCCTTTTAGCAGTCTATTATTTACTTAGCTATATATGGGATCAATTGTGCCTTTAGGGCTGGCGGCATGTTAAAGCCGTCTCTCTTCAGTGGGTGTTCCAGGAGACATTAAGTCTCCCAGGCACAGGGGAGCATGGATGCTGCTTCACATCTTTAAGTTGTACAGCATGCACTCCACTTCTCTGACAGCCAGCTGACAGTGCAGAGGTGGGGAAGGATTATGGCCTTGTTTTCTCCCCACTTCTTTTAGGGTGGCTCGTGCCATTAGCCATGAGCAGCCCTGGTGGTTGGCTTAATGATTGCAATCGTAACTAGGATGGGACACAAGGAGAGAGGCTCCCTTTATCCTTCTCCACCTTTGTGGATGCATGTAGAGTCCAGCCTCAATCCATTCCTCGGAAATTAGAACTAATCACTACAATTTTCCTTTAAATGAGTGACTTTTAAAATGTACAGTATCCTTTTTTTTTTTAAAGGACCCCTTATTAGTGGTGACCCTGTAAACCATTGTGTAATCTGTGGACTTTAATGTGCCATGCCAATCTATCCTGGGTTGAGAAGCCTTGCCAAGGCCTTGATGGAATAGCCTGATTTTATTGTTTTCATTGTGTTCCATAAACATCTAAGACCTGCTGGGAAGAATCACTGGGGCGGCTGGGCCTCCTTTTTTAATTGCTGGTTAAATAAATGTTGCCAGTTTAAAAAAAAAAAAAAAGTTACTTAGGATCTGCGAGTGACGGGAACTGCTGAAGTACGTTTAGCAAGTCGAGCTATTTTTAGGGTTGGGATATTTGAAGAAATGAGGCTAACCCCTTGTAAAGAGGTCAGCTTTCAGTGCATTGAAGGGTCTGCATTTTAACTGTAAAGCATAGCTGAGTTTCCTGCAGTATTTTTTCACTTGATTAGGGGAGAAAGGATGGGCTTTTTGTTAATATACATAGGTGGGAATAAGGGGACCTGAGTTCTATTTCTGGCTGCACTGAAGATTTTCTGTGTGGCTTCTGTAAGAGGCATAATCTTGGTGGGCCTAATTCACCCCTGGGAGAAAAAGCATGACTCCACTGAAGCCCTCAAAAGAATGTATGACAGTAGGGGCTTGGTACTTCAAGATACTGAACCTCTTCTGTGAGGTACTGAGCACCCTTCAGTTGAGGATGAACCCTACTTCAGGGGAAGTGTGGCTGTTCTATACTGGTTTAATATGTGTGATCATGGCCCCAATAACTGTAACACCCTCCAACTTATTCACAGCTAACTAAAGGAGCATGGATAAAATTTTAAAAGTTCCTAAGTGATTTAGGTGCCTAAATCCAATTTTCAGAAGTGACATAGGCACTTAGATCCTAAATCCTCAAAGGTATTTAGGTGTGTAACTCTCATTGATTTCAAGTGAAGGTATCCTATCCTGCTGGTAGTTTGTGTGTGTATGGGGGTGGGGGGGATGTGAGAAAACCTGGATTTGTGCTGGAAATGGCCCACCTTAATTATGCACATTGTAGGGAGAATGGTCACTTTGGATGAGCTATTACCAGCAGGATAGTGAGTTTGTGTGTGTGGTTTTTGGGAGGGGGGTGAGGGGGTGAGAGAACCTGGATTTGTGCAGGAAATGGCCCAACTTTATTATCATGCACATTGTGTAAAGAGTTGTCACTTTGGATGGGCTATCACCAGCAGGAGAGTGAATTTGTGTGGGGGGGTGGAGGGTGAGAAAACCTGGATTTGTGCTGGAAATGGCCCACCTGATGATCACTTTAGATAAGCTATTACCAGCTGGACAATGGGGTGGGAGGAGGTATTTTTTCATATTCTCTGTGTATATATAAAGTCTGCTGCAGTTTCCACGGCATGCATCTGATGAAGTGAGCTGTAGCTCACGAAAGCTCATGCTCAAATAAATTGGTTAGTCTCTAAGGTGCCACAAGTACTCCTTTTCTTTTTGGTCTTACTATGCTATTAGAACTTCCCATATGATCACTGAGCCAAATCAGGTTTCAAACCAAGCTTCTTCAGTAAGTCTTGTCCAATGCAAGCAAAACCAAATTCATTTTACTTTACAAGTTACTTCATTTTCTCATGCCAAATGCCGTGTGTGTTACTTTTGTCTCTCGGTTGTACAGTGTATGTAACTATTGCTTTTCATTTGTTTTGGTCCGCACTTGAGGTTTGGTTGGCAGTGCAGATATTGACAAGTTTGGGGAACTGAAACCAAATATTTACATTCTCAGTTTGGCCCAGTTCTTGAGCTTGTAAATGCTCCCAGTCATATTAAACTTCAGAAAGGTTATTGGAGACCTTGCCAATCTCTGCAGAACAACCCCCTCCCTCCTGCCTTCTCTGACCTGAACTTTCCTGTTTGTGAAGGATTTTTGATTCACTTTTTGGACACAGCTACCTGCTGAGACTTGATGCTCTGCATGCTCACCCTGATCTGATTGTCAGCAGTTCTTTTCCCATATCTTGTTCTTTGTTCCCTTTACACATGGCATTTTTGAAAGCTGCTAATGCTTGCTGAATTGACCTCCATGTTTACTGAAATCCTGCTCATAGATGAGGTGCAGCATAGGTTCTAGGAACACAAGCTTCCCTATATTGCCTTATGCCTCAATCCTAATCCAAAGGGGCTACCTCTAAGTTAGTTCAGTTTCAATTTGAATTCAGTCCTTGGCTTCTCTGTTGAGACTTCAAACAAGGAACAATTGGTACCAACTGTGACGTTAACTTTTTTAAAAAATGTTTAACTTTATTATTATTTGGTTGGTGTCACTCTGGCACTTTGAGTGCAGAAGGTGGGGCCTGCAAGGACTCTAAAAATTAATACTGGCCACTACAGGCTTGTATTAAGCTCCCAAGGTTACAGCTTTTCTCTGACCTTGGATTGGTAGATGCTGCCACCACCCAAGTTCAGAACCCCTTTGAGAGCCCAGAAAGGCGCACTTGGGAATTCCTTCCTGTGGGATACCCTCATGCCCCTTCCGGGGAAGAGCTGAGAAAGAAGAAGGGGGGGGGGAAAAGGGAGGGGGGGAAATCGGCTGTTGTCACCAGCTAATTAAACAACATGCACAAACCTCTTAGACACACAAATCCAATTCTGTTCTTAAAAAAGATAGAGGCCCATGCACTCTCAGAGGGGCGGATTACATCTATCTGTAACATGTCCTTGATCTCCCTTTCTATTGCGGTTTTGGCTTGAGGAGCCATCCGGTAGGGTTGGGCTCTAATTGGGCAAGCATCACCTGTGTCAATGGAGTGGTATGCCCATTCTGTCCATCTTGGGGTGGCTGAAAACATTGGTGTGCAGCTGGTGCACAGCTCCTGGATTTGCTGTCGCTGCTTAAGCCCAAGGGTTATGGAAAGGCTCACCTCTTCTATGCCAGCGTTGCTTTTCCCTTCATAGTAGACTCCTTCAGGCCACTCAGCGTCGTCTCTCTCCTGGGCTGTAAACTGGAGAACTTTGATTTCTCTGGAATAAAAGGGCTTTAGAAGATTAACATGGTGTACTTTGGGTTTTAGGGTAGGGTCTGGGAATGCTATGAGATAATTAACATCTCCCAGGCTCCTTCAGATCATAAATGGCCCCTCCCACAATGCTTCCAACTTACTGGGCTGGAGTGCTTTCAGGATCATGACTTGGTCACCTACTTCATCTCACTATCAACCTCAGCCTGGTCCAGTCCACAGGAGATCCATTTCCTGGACACTGTAGTGCTAATAAGCAATGGTCACATAGACACCACCCTATACCAGAAACCTACTGACCGCTATGCTTACCTACATGCCTCCAGCTTTCATCCAGACCACACCACACGATCCATTGTCTACAGCCAAGCTCTACAATACAACCACATTTGCTCCAACCCCTCAGACAGAGACAAACACCTACAAGATCTCTATCAAGCATTCTTACAACTACATTACCCACCTGCGGAAGTGAAGAAACAGATTGACAGAGCCAGAAGAGTACCCAGAAGTTACCTACAACAGGACAGGCCCAACAAAGAACATAACAGAACGCCACTAGCCATCACCTTCAGCCCCCAACTAAAACCTCTCCAACGGATCATCAAGGATCTACAACCTATCCTGAAGGACGACCTGTCACTCTCACAGATCTTGGGAGACAGGCCGGTCCTTGCTTACAGACAGCCCCCCCAACCTGAAGCAAATACTCACCAACAACCACACAACAAAACCACTACCCCAGGAACTTATCCTTGCAACAAAGCCCGTTGCCAACTGTGTCCACATATCTATTCAGGGGACACCATCATAGGGCCTAATCACATCAGCCACACTATCAGAGGCTCATTCACCTGCACATCTACCAATGTGATATATGCCATCATGTGCCCGCAATGCCCCTCTGCCATGTACATTGGCCAAACCAGACAGTCTCTATGTAAAAGAATAAATGGACACAAATCAGACGTCAAGAATTATAACATTCAAAAACCAGTTGGAGAACACTTCAATCTCTCTGGTCACTCGATTACAGACCTAAAAGTGGCAATTCTTCAACAAAAACCTTCAAAACCAGACTCCAACGAGAGACTGCTGAATTGGAATTAATTTGCAAACTGGACACCATTACATTAGGCTTGAATAAAGACTGGGAGTGGATGTGTCATTACACAAAGTAAAACTATTTCCCCCCCTACTGTTCCTCAGACGTTCTTGTCAACTGCTGGAAATGGCCCACCTTGATTATCACTACAAAAGGTTTTCCCCACCCCGCTCTCCTGCTGGTAATAGCTCACCTTACCTGATCACTCTTGTTACAGTGTGTATGGTAACACCCATTGTTTCATGTTCTCTGTGTATATAAATCTCCCCACTGTATTTTCCACTGCATGCATCCAATGAAGTGAGCTGTAGCGCATGAAAGCTTATGCTCAAATAAATTTGCTAGTCTCTGAGGTGCCACAAGTACTCCTTTTCTACTCCAAAGGAATGCTCTCTGGCATGTTTATCATATCAGGCCCTTTGCTCTTGTTGAGCATCCTGTAGGTTTTCTCGAGCAAAGGCTAGAGTGTCTGTGAGGGTGTTTTGCAGATATGTTACAAAGTCCAAAATGTTAGTTCCTGGAGAAGTTGTAACCATCTCCCATTGCTGCTTCACCAACTGTAATGGCCCCTTAATATCATGGTCATAAACGAGTTCAAAGGGTGAAAATCCCAAACTGGGATGTGGTTCAGTCCTGTAGGCAAAGAGCAACTGCTGCAACACTAGGTCCCAATCATTGGAGTGCTCTTTCATGACTTTACGTATCATGGCCCCCAAAGTCCCATTAAACTTCTCTTCTAGGCTATTTGCTTGATAGTGGTAAGGGATGGCAACCAAGTGGCTCATCCCATGAGCTTCCCAAAGACATTTCATGGTTCCTGCCAGGAAGTTAGTTCCTGAATCCGTAAGGATGTCTGAGGGCCAACCTACCTTGGCAAAAATGTCTGCCAATGCCTGGCTCATGCTTTTAGCCCCGGTGTTGCTTAGAGCTACTGCTTCCGGCCATCGGGTGGCAAAATTCATGAATGTACAGCTTTCCTCTGGGTGTCTTCAGCAAGAGCAAAAGGCCTGGTATGATAAACGTGTTAGAGAGCGTTCGTTCAGAGTAGGTGACCAAGTTCTCGTGTCCAGAAAGGGTTTCCTTGTATACGAGTCCTCCTACAACAAACCTGGACCTATTAGAAGAGCTGAGAGGCGGTGGGTCGCTCCGTGCTGCCATCCACTTTCATCTGCTTCCTGCTCTGCCTGGAACTGCTCCCTTGATGCTGGAGACAGTTCCTCGCTGGGTTGTGGACTTGAGCTTGGTCCCACTGGAAGCGATGCAGGTGATGATGGGGGGGTGGGGTCTCCGTTGACTGTGAACCGCTCTCTGCTGGTGCAGTAGGTGGTATTTCAGGCTCCAGTTGAGCTTCTTGTGCCAGTTTAGCTGCTGCTGTGCAGGTGCAGGTTCCATGGCACCTTTTGGTGCTGGCTCCCCTGACTCTGGTGGGGTTGTAATCACGGGCTCTGGTGCTGACTGCTCTGCAGGTTCCGATCCTTGGGCTAGTTCTGGCTGGGTCCCAGGAACTGGATCTACAATTGTTGCCATAGACTCTGGTCTGGGGGTCTGGTTCCACAACCACTGCCTGGGTCCCCAGGCCTGTGGTATCAGGGGACACAGACTGGGTCCTTGTAGGAGGCTGAGGAATGGAGTTAAGGGTGGAGGCCTGTTTAGTTTAGCTGTGGGTGACCATCCTTTTTGTTAGCCTCACATGGTTGGCTAAGTCTTCTCCCAGCAGCATGGGAATGGGATAATTGTCACAGACTGCAAAAGTCCATATTCCTGACCAGTCCTTGTACTGGACAGGCAACTTGGCTGTAGGCAAGTTAATAGTTTGCCTTAAAGGGTTGCACTGTCACTTGAGCTTCTGTGGAATTTGGTGTCCATCGGGGATTGGTGGATAGCTGACACCTGTGCTCCAGTGTCTCTCCACACAGTAGTCTTTCTCCTGTCCACACTCAGTTTCCCTTTGCTCTGGGGGTATTTGCGAGGCATCTGGACCTGAAGGCGCTCTCTGGGATTCTGGGGTGATGAATTGCAGTCAGCTGGTGCTCTTGGGGCAGTTGGCCTTCACATGCCCCAGCTCATTAAATTTAAAGCATTGCCCAGCTGACTGTGGGCTGGGGCGAGGTGGGTGGTTGGAGAGTAGGATGGTGGGACGAGAGGGCATCTGGGGTCTTCCTAGCTGTGTGGAGGACTCCTCCTTGTGAGGTGAGGCCTTGGACTGACTCCAATGAGGGGGTGTCCTCTCGGGTTGCCCCTTCTGATATCCCCACCAACAGCTACTAGCTTTCTTCTTCTCCTCCACCTCCATCCATTTGGCTCCGATCTCCCCGCCTCGATTACCGTTTTGGGCTTCCCATCTAGGATGTACCTTTCTATTTCCTCAGGAACACCCTCTAAGAACTGCTCCATTTGTATGAGGGGAGACAGATCTTCCAGAAACTTAACGCTTGCTCTTGATATCCAGGCATCCCAATGTTTCACAATGTGGTAGGCGTGTCGGGAAAATGCCACATCTGGTTTCCACCTTAGGGCTCTGAACCGCCGACGGGAATGCTCTGGGGTTAGCCCCATCATAATTCTGGCCTTTCGTTCAAAAAGTTCGTACTTGTTCATGTGTTCTTTAGGCTTTTCAGTTGCCACCTCTAAGGGTCCACTGAGTAGTGGCCCCAGCTCCACCATATACTGATCTTTGGGATGTTGTACCCAAGGCAGGCCCTTTCAGAATTTTCTAAGAAGGCCTCTGTGTCACTGTCTACCTTGTATGTGGGGAATTTCTTGGAATGGAGAGCGGTTCCTGGAGAAGGACTGTTAGGGTTACCTGGTGGACCCAGCTTAGCTTTTTCCAGCTCTAAGTGCTTCAGCTCTGTCTCTGCTTTTAAGCGCTTTGCCTCCATTTCAATTTTAAAAAGTTCTAGCCTTCCCATTGTCTCTTTTGGCCAGGTGCCCACTCACTTCCTTTTACCTATGCATAGCAGTGAGACTTTTTAACCCTTTACAGGTAGAGCAATTAGAGAACAGCTACTAAGAGGGATTTTTGTAGCTGCTGGCTGGGTGTCCATAAAAGGGAGCATTCCCCCCCCCCCATTTATCACAGTTGTGTGTTTTTGGTTTTTTTTGTTTTTTTTTTTGAGCCCCCTCCCAAAATGTACTGGATGCTTCACAAACACAAATAAAGACTTGGCCTTACGCAGTTTAAATTGAACATGAGGTCATGGGCAGCTGGTGAACCGGCTGTTGGGGGAGGCTAGCCCCTGGCCACTCCCCTTCTGCCCAAGGCCCCGCCCTTCCATCTCCCTTTTTGTCCCCACTCCACCACAGGAGCCCAGAGCATCCCCACTATGGCTGCTAGCGCCCCCACCCGACCCGGGCTGCCTGGATCGCCAGGCGACTGGGTGGTGCAAGTGCAGAGCCCCTGTGCAGCGAAGTCCCAGTGCCAGGCAGGTAGCATGGCACCGGCCCCAGCCCCAGCCGCAGCCAGCCTGGGCCACGGAAGAGCAGGAAGTGCAGGAGAGGGTCTGAGGGCAGAGTGTGGGCGGGGCCACACCAGGCTGTTTGGGGAGGCTCAATCTCCCCTGGCCCATGCATGAGGTCATAAATAGTGTATCTGTGGTCAGGAAGGGGAGTAGGGTTGCCAGCCCTCCAAGGTTCTCCAGAAGTCTCCAGGAATTAAAGCTTAATCTTTAATTAAAGATTCTGTCATATGATGAAGCCTCTGGGAATACATCCAACCAAAACTGGCAACCCTAATGGGGAGAGGAAACACAAGAATGACAGCAGTTGGATTACATTGTTGCTCATTACTGTATATGCTGAGCTTGATGGTTCTGTTCCCTTGTTTGTTACATTCTCCCACTCCTTTGCTTCTTGTAGGTGAGGGGCAGAAATGAAGTTTGGGGAGGGATTTGAATGAGGTGGATACTTGTTCATGAAGAACTGGATATAAGCCATCAATTCATTTCAAGTAGGACACCAAACACCCCTCAGATTCTGGTAACAACTCTATCATTACTAGAGATAGTGAGAGCCGTAAAGTGTGGATCTGCATGTGTGTTTGTAACTGCCCAAACTTTAGAGGTGTTTGGATTTAGTACAGTCCTTTATAGAAATGGCAAGCTCATACTTGAGTCCAAACTACCCTATTTCAAAGATTGATTCAAGCCCATCTCTTGCGATTGCTGATCAGGGCTGGATTTGAACTGGTAGCTTAGGGACAAAAGGCTTGAGATTTCGAGGCATGTATTATTTCAGTTGAGGTACATGCATCTATCCCAAGCAAGGAGAAATGGTGTAAAAATTAAGACATGCTTGTGTGAGTCAAATACCACTTCAGAGAGCCCATAAACTACAGCCATACAGCTGAGACTTAAATGGATTATGTGCAAACAGAAATGTTCTTCCTGACAGATGGAGGGCACGGTAATTTTTTGTTAGAACTGCAGCCACCCACAAAAGAAATGGGATGTTGTTTAAGTTCAAATGCATGTCACTTAACGTTTATTTAAAGCTGAGATTTAAAAATGCCTGATGTGTGGACATTTAATGCTAGTGCTGGTGCCAACACAGGAAACTGGGTCTTTGAGTTTAAGCATTTAGCATTATTCCCTAACTCCCATGGTATTAAAAATACCCATTGTGTAAAGTTCTGTTACTGTTATTCATGTCAGTATTTTGACAGGGTCACCACACTGAATTAATAGTTTGCATTTTTTTCCCTAAAAAAGGATTAGTTGTCTTCATGGAACATCACAGTCACAGGAGACAGATGCAAACTGACTAGCATCATACAAAATGCCCTATTCTGTCTGGCATTCTAAGTGACTTAGAACAAAGTTCTCAATATTTGATGCAAGTTGCCAGGGAAGATCACTTCTTGCTCTCTTACACTGTTCTTGTGATCAACACACATTTAAGGGGAGAACTTTATGAAGTTCTGTAAGCAAACTTTCCAGAAAAGCACTCCCTGCATTGGTCTGAAAAATGCTTCATGTCAAGAGATGTAACTGGCAAAATGTCTCCTGACATTTTTTGATACCACATTGTTACTTCTTTGAGGGAGTGAAAATGGTTCTTCTAAGACAGGGTAAAAAGAATGAAAAGTTCCAATGATTTTGAACTTTTGTTCTGGTGGAAGTGCTTAGAGTTGAGGTCACTTTAAAAATAACAGTAGCTGAAGAAAAGAAAAGGAGTACTTGTGGCACCTTAGAGACTAACAAATTTAATGTCCTGGTTTTTCCACATGCTAGAGAAAAGTTGGTCATTCAGAGTCTGTGTATGTGTGTGGGAATGCTCATTTGGGGTTATGAAACTAAATGTTGGGGGGATTTATGGTGTCTCATCTCGTTATTCTGCTGTAGGGCTAAAAGCTGCTGTCAGTTGCTATTGTTCCATTGATCAAGAATATCGCTTTCGAGTTATGTCAGGTCAGCTGAGGCTTGAAGTGCTGGGACAATGAAGTTGCTTCCCAAATCTCCTGTGTGACAGTAGAAATCATTGTCTGTGAATTGTCAGACATGGTGACTTCCACTGCCAGAGAACAGATTTGGGAGCAATTTCACTGCAGCGTGTACTTACCATGTAAAGATCTAGGGTATTACATGTGTTGACCTTGGTTTGTGGACAGTGAGTTTGGGTGGGATGGGAAACCATGCCTGTGTAAGAAATGCACAATTCAGAAAGGAGGTGAGATCCAACTGAAAAGGGACATTGGTAGGGCAAAAAGGAAAAAGGCTTAAAAACTGTCTCAAAAAATAACAAGTTACCCAGGTTTTATGTGACTATTTTCTTAACTAATAGAATTCTTACAACCACCATGGCATCTGCTGCCTGCAAATACACCGTATGAGCCTCCAGGTTTGCATGTTTATTTCTTTTTCAGTATATTACAGATTTGCCCATCACCCTATCTCCAGAAGAATTGGGTGAATAATATTCATTAAGTATTTCATTTTTTTTTTTCAATATCTTTCTCAAAAAGGATTCCACACATTTTTTTTTTCACCGTTTGCCCACCTCTGGCTAATGGACAAGTCCAAATCAGACCAAACTGAATGTAATTAAAACTAACAAAACAGCCTGTTCTCCTGACACATACCCCAGCCTGCCCTGAATAGACAGATTGGCTTTACGCTGTGCCTGAGGGTTCGCAAACAAGGGCTTTGGTGGACCAATGAGAGAAATGAATTCTAGAGCCAAGGGACCTCTGGTGAAAATGCTGGCACCACAGACCCTTCCATTTAAATGTAACTGTGCATTGGCTGAACTCAAGTGTTGTGGAGCTGCGTGTCGAGAAAAATGGTCTAGATCTAAGTCAGGTAGCTAGATCCCAAAGCTCAGAGAGTTTAAAAACACTGACAATACCCTCAATTGCTCTTAGAAGCATATATGAAACCAGAGCTGTCTCTGGAGCACTCAGACGCTGTCTCTTGCGAATCTCACTAAGAGATTGGGCTGCCATGTCATGTACTATTTGACACTTCCAACAGGTTTTTTAAGGGTAGCCCCCATCCTGCCCCATGTTGTGTTGAAGAACAAGATTGTTGTCTCTTGAGCTGCTATGTTTTTCTGAGAGAGAGGGCATAACAAATTTTTTTTTTAATTTCCCTTTAAAAAAATAAAATAAAAAACATCAGTATTGTGCCTGGCACAAGGAGAAAGTTATGGTTGACAAAGAAAAATAGTCAATGTTACAGTATTTTCCATACACTTATCTGTTGCTGCTCTGAGAGTAGATCAAAATTGTTTGACTAGCATTGATGGTTTAATATATTCTCAGACTGAGAGTGACCCATATGACCTCTAAGGTCTTGGATATATATCAGGTGGGTTATAGAAATTACTTTCCTCTCCATTTTCCTGCCTCTACTCTTCCTAGCAGGCATCTCATAATGTTCTCGACGGGCAGATTTTTGCTGTCTTCCTGTAAAGCGAAGGGTTTGTTTGGAAGGTCCTGCTGCTCAGGAACTGGCATGGTCACACTACCTGAGGGATTTCCTTTGTCCCTCCTCAGTCCAGCTCAGGGCACAGTTGCTGTTACTGGGTAATTTATCAGTGTACAACTGAGGAATTGTCAGAGTCCAGGATAATGCCTGTGTAGGTGGCTTGCCATTGCGTGCAGTCTGATGCATTCCAAAGTCAAAAGTGTTGCTCTTCATAGTATCTCTTTGAGCCAGGGATAAAGGCAGGAGTGATTCCACGGGGGTGGTTTAAAGTTAAACAAGGCCCAGGTCCAACAAAACATTAGGGCTCTTTGTACAGGCTCTTCTTTTTAGCCTTTCTGTGAGGCCTCTTGCCTCCCTCCCTCCTTGATCTTCCCCTCACCACTTCATACCCAGACAGCAGGCTTTAATAAACTTTGCGTCACTGCCTCCTGATGCGCTTCCTTTGGATCTGGAGCTGCTGCACATGTGGGACCTGTGTCCCAGGGATTTGATTTAAACTTATCCTTGTTTAACAGTACCCAAGAGGGGGATAAATGGAACCAGAAGCAGGGAAATTGCCCCATCCACCAATGAACATTGAATTGAGTAATCCTTGATTTACACTCTCTGGTTCTGGGTATTTGGACAGGCCAGCACCATTGTACAACCCTTTTAAAATCATTTGTAGTGAGAAAATTCGCACTGGTGGCATGTCCTTCTGCTCCCACTTAATATACTGTAACGTATGAATGACCTGTTGCTTCACACGATAAACTGGTGGTTACTGTGGGCTTGCTCGGATACTCTGTAGGTAAAGCATTTCAGTGGTTACAGGATACTTAAGAGAGAGAGAACAGTAAGTAAGGTCACAACCACATGGCCATTTTTCTAGTGTTCATAATCCCGCTTGGCGCTTCATGCTTACTGGAAGGCCAGGAGAAATATCAGACTATAAATTGAACATTGAAGCCAGTGTCACAAGAGAGTCAGTCAGGACTCAACATGAAGTCTGGCTTTGCTTGCTAATGAGTTCCCTCACAGATACTCAACTTGTGAGTCAGGGAGCTAGCAGAGAAGCTGATGAATGTGGAATTAAGACGTGGCTCCCAAATGAAACCATGAGAGAGCCAGGGAAATCTGAAGAATCTGTGCTCTGGAACCATCTGAACCTTGATGGGAGGGAAACAATACTGAGTGAGGGAGAAATGTTGAGAGAAATGCTTGTCCATCCTTCAGCCTCCAAGAGAGAATACATCTTAGAAAGGACATAAGTATGTGGTTGGGGGCAGGAGGAGAGGGGAAAACAGACTGGAGGATGATCATGCACAGTAATAAGTATGCGAATAGAAACATTGCTTCTCTAGTCTGGTCTCTAATTATTGCAATCTATAAGAGACCCTGGAAAATTTACCTTTTCACTAAGGGGGAAATGAAATGAATTATTGTCTGAAGTTTAACTGTTAGCCAATTTTAATCCCTTTTAAGCAGTGTACATAATAATGCACATATAGTATGGGCTGGGCAATGTGTGCCCAGAGACGCTGGAGCGATTCTGATCGCCGTCACACTAATGTAAATCTTGAGTAACTCTGAGTTGCTGCAGATTCTCACAGGTATAACTAAGAACAGAAGCTGCCTTGCTATTTGTTGGAAGTATTTACGTATGTGTCTCCTACATAGAGACACATACGTAAATACCTGAATTCCTGGGCTGGAGCTTATTGGGAAAGTATCCTGCTCACAGAGCAAAGAGTGCAGTGACGTATACGTAAGATTAAAATCTGCATTAAGTTTTGGGGACTCAGCCTGTGTATAATGACAAAACACCAGGATTTCAGGCTGGGCAGCCAGTACCTGCTGTCTTTGGCTTGAACTAGCATCTCCATTTCTCTCTCCTGTATGCTGTAGAGAAATAAGTTGGCAACCACTGCAGCTGGCCCAGCCTACATAAACATATAGGCTGGAGGGCACTTGGGGAAAGACCACACAAGCTCAGCATGATTTGGACCATGTGATTATCACCAAATACAGATGGTGGCTACCCAGCTGCTGCCCACGACTCAACACTTCACTAACTTCATTATGTAAAGTTTCTTTTCAGATTGTTTTTAGGCTCAGCAGTGTGCTCTTTTTCCATTTAGCAAAAGAGTAAAAGGAGAGTGTCTTTCTAGATATTCGTAAGAGATTTTTATGGAGGCCTAGTGTGACCTTGAATAGTCTTTAGATGTTCGGTTTGAGACTGATTCAAAACCCTTTGACGTCAATGGGAGTCTTTTTGCTGGATCAGACTCTTTAAGAATAACAAAGGGATTTACTTCCACAGGTAAATCTCAAACACTGAAAAGCTGTAGGTTCTACCGTTGGATATGATAGTCCCACTTTTAACAGGCGGGACCTAGATCTAAAAGGGGGTACATTATTTTCATCTCTGGACTTATTTGAATTTTATAACCCTTACATTTAGGGCCTCTGAAATAGGTTAGGTGGAAGTAGGGTAAATGATAGAGAAAATGAAATAGTAATAATATGTTGCCAATTATAGTGTCTTACATCAAAGCACTTTACAAAACATTAATTAATTAAAGTATCACAACACCTCTGTGTAGGGAAGTATCATTATCTGAACTCTCTACATAGCCCTAATTTGGCTAGGTCCCATTTACTTAGAAGACCACCTCTCAGTGTCTGAGTTACCATACGATCCGTAGACATCTGGAATACTGCAGCCAATAGTGAGATTTTCAAAGCTACCTAGGAGACTTGGATACTCAGCTCCTGTTAAAGTCAATGGGAATTGGGTGTCTAAATTGACTAGATAAACTGAGATTTTTAAATCAAAGTGAGATTCACCTCTGTAGTTCCTAGAGGTGAGCTGGGCTCCTCTTTTCAGGAAGAAGATTCATTAGAGTGAGTATTAAAAGCAAAAGTCATGACTTAGTTTTTAATCTTTAACCTAATCCCCCTCTCTTCATATAGCCCTGTACTAAATTATATGTTCAGTAATTTATTGTTCTGCTTGTACTTTGCAATAAAAATATTTACTTCCCTGTATAAATCTCTGCTGAAGCAGAAACTTGCATATTGCTTCAAATAGCTTTAGCCTAAAGAAGCTCCTTCCTTGTTATAAGTATTTATCCCAAGGCCCAAATTTCAATCAGAAGAAAACCACTTTGTTTTGTTTTTCAGTGTCTTCATTCTCTAATCCATCTGATTTCTCTGCGGTGTGAACGCTCACCCAGAAAGAACAGTTCATTTATCCTTACAGCCGAAGGAACCTTTTTTCTAAAAGCAGAAGTTATCTATTGTATTGTTCTTAAAAATATACAAACCATGGGAAGTGAATATTAGGAAGTGACTGAAATTTCATTCAGGATGTATTTATACTATGAATTAGACTCCTTTCAATATCTTTGCCCCTTGAGACAAAGACAACATATTTTTGTTAAGCTCTGTATTTCTTAAAAAAATGAAATCTTACCCCGTGTTTGTTAAACTAACAAAGGAAATGCAGTTGGAAGGGCACCAGACTGGGAATCTCCTGGGTTCTGTTCCCTGCTCTGCCATTGACTCACTGTGAGGCTTTGGGCAAGTCATTTAACTTCTCCGTGCCTCAGTTTCACTCCTGTAAAATGGGGACAAGTGCTTAGCCTCTTTTGTAAAATCATTTTGAGATCTACAAATAAAGCACTGTGGAAGGAGCTAAGTATTTTTGATAAGTATTGTGGGTTCATTCTGATGTATGCTTCCATGGTTTGCTCTCACTTTCTCAAACTGGCGAGGACTAGAGGCCTTAAACTGCACCTGTGAAGTTAATGGGAGTTTTGCCATTGTATTAAATGAGCTCAGCATCAAGCTCTAGGAGAGCAGTTGAGGTGGAGAGCTCTGCGGTGACCTGTGTGGCCAAGCAAAGAGAGGCACTGATACCCAAAGGAAGACCAGCCACCCTTCTCAGCTGAAGGTCCTTGAAGGAGGGGTAGTGGTGATGTGACATGTGGGATCCTCCAATGAGTACCCACCCCAAGTGGCTGAAACAGTTGTTTCCCAAAGTACCTGATAATTCACCTAGGACCAATTTTTGCACCCACATTAAAAGCTCTGAAACAGGCCTTTATGATGGGATGCTGACAGGCCTGTACGTGTAGAGCAGCAGAAAGGGTGCCGTTGTAATCATTTGTGGTGCATCAAGAGTTATGGATTTTGTTCATTGGTCACCGAACACTTCTTTAATTGTACACTTTAATTAACACTTCGGTTAATTGTACCTGCCCTACTTTTTACATGGCTAAATTTTAATTTCACACATATAGAGCGAGAGGGCCTTATGTATCCTGTCTGAATATCTATTTCACTGCTTTATTAAATATATTCATCTGCATGATGATCTCCTGATAGGAAACTGCACATCAGTTAGAAAGTTTTTGCTTTCAGCCTCATTTGCGTTTTTAGATGTAAAGTTCTCTTCAAGGCCCATCAGATCACTTCGCCGTTTCCCAGATTTTGTAGGAGTCATTTGTTTTGTTATTTTTGTACTTTTACTATTGTGCTTGACTTGCTGCAATGACTTCATTTCCACATTGTAAGAGTAGCTAAAATCTTACCAAGCTATGTTTTCGCACTGTGGAAACGCATCTTATTCAGGGTCAACTTCCTGATCAGCCTGGATAAAACAGAGATAAAAAGAAGACAATGAAGAGCAAGCTAAGATAATTGTATCAAGCCCCATAGCCATCCTTTGTTTTTTTTGTTTGTTAGCTTTTTGTTTTAAGAAGCCTTTTTACTAAGGAACTGAGCACTCTGGGGCAAAGCATCCCCCTCCACTCTGCTTGGTGAAAGGACTGAAAACCTGGCAGATGTGGGCTGGGATGGAAAGGGTAGGAAAGCAGGCAGCATTGTGTGGATTGTCATCCCTCCCTTCCCTGACCTTTTGGAAGCTTCTCCGTCAATGTTCCGTAAGTGAGAGATGGGGAAGGTGGGGCTGGGGCAGAGGATTGCCAGCAAAGTTCATCCTACCTACTAAACGTCTGTTCAGGGCCAGCACAGAACTTTTAGTCACACTAAGCAGACCTTCCCATTTCCCCTTGGCACTTTCCTACCTTATGGTGGGAGATTGACTAGGCTGGAGCCACATTGGTGCAGCAGTTCTCAAAGAGCCAATATCTCTTCTGGTGAAAAGGGGATATTCTTAAAGGGGCAGAAACCCTTGAAAGCTGTCCTAGTTTGTGGAAAGGGTGATTGGCAGGAGCTATGTTGGCACAGTGGCTCTTGGCCTGGCTGTTGTCCCTGTTAGGGTTGGAGGAGGCCTGACAGAGTCATCCCTGAAAATTCTCTGCATCCTAGGCAGCAGTCTATAAGACCTATCCCTAGCACTGGCTCACTGCATACAGACCAGGCCAAATGCCAACTGTATAGTGCAAAACCCCCATCCGTCCTCTGAGTCAAAAAAGCATTGCAGAAAGTTTGACTTTCTTTTGTATTTTGTAATGGATGGTGTTGAAATAGGGAAAATGAAGTTTTAATCTTGAGCTATATAAATATTTGAATTATCCTAGAAAAATGCAAGTGCCCCGGAATGGATACAAAACAATGAAAACATGTTTCTAAGAAGGGCTAGAGAAACAGCCAAATAAAACAAGGTTAAATGCCTTGGGAAAATGAAGCCAGGTCTTCCCAGTATTTCTGGTTTTCCCATTGAGAAACTTGAGCCATTGATGGTTTTCCGCAGGAAGTGCGGTAGCAACCTGTGACATGAAATATAAGGGTGAGGATTTTTTCCACAGTTAATACTTTCCTTTAGTCTGGCTTTAGATCCTGGTGTTTATCCTTCCCTAAGTGAGAAGGAAGCCCCTCAGCACTGTTCACATGAGAGTGCAGCTGTACAAAAGCTAATGCTCTATGTTTCTGCTCCTTATACTCATGAGGGAATTCTGCGCCCCCAAATTAAAAATTCTGCACAGAATATTTGTGAAAATAATGCAATATAACCACTCTGGTTTCAATTATTTTGGTAATTTATTTAAACTACAATACAATGGATGGAGAATGAGAGTGGGGAGCATTGGAGGAAATCCCCACCCCCCCTTGCCTAATAGTAATGTAGCTCCATTTGACCCTTTATTTTTAGCTATTATTCAACAAATATATGCAGCCATATGCTCAGTGTTACATCATCACTGAAGAGCAAGTGAGGATGGGGGAATCAAACTCGCAATTTATATTGGCTACTGACCATCTCCAGAAATAGTTAATGGAGCACATTTTGATAGGAAATGTTTTCAGTCCAAAAATTTAGACCAGTTCTAATCGCTAAAGCATCATAAGTATTTATAAGGCCATACTGTCCTTTACACCACTATGGCAATGTAAAGGAGCCTTAAAACTTTCACACCAGTTTTATACTTCTGGGGGAATTCACAAAGACAATGGGAACAATTCACTAAGCAGGCAGGCTGCTGCGTTCTGCTCTGCCTGAGGGGACAGAGCCTGCCCCATGCCTACCTCCTTAAAAACACCCCAAAACCCTGCCCCTCCATACCAAGCATGCTGCAGTAGTGTGTGTGAGAGGGACAGTCAGTCTCTGTCTGTCTCTCTCTCTCTCCCCCTCCCTCCACGCACAACTGCCCATCCCCCCTCCCATTCCAGCAGTGATTTATGTCTCTACAGGCTGCTCCAGGCGCTCAAACCAACCTGTCTGCACTGCTAGGGACGGGCGCTTGACCACTCTTGCGGCTTCCCTTTGTTTCCCCATCAGAAGTCATTTTTCTTCAGGGGACACGAATTCTGCACATGCTTGATGGGGCAGAATTCCCTCAGGAGCAGTAGAATTTACCCAGGACGTTGTTCCTTGTTGGGAGTAGCTGCATTAAAGAAAAAGATGCTGCTGGATGGGGGCATGTCTGCACTTACAGCGCTGCACCGGTGAAGCTGCACCATGGTAGCACTTAGCGAAAACGCTACCTACATTGACAGAAGAATTTCTCCGGTCGGTGAAGGTATTGCACCTCTCTGAGTGGTGGTAGCTAGCTCGCCAGGAGAAGCCCTCCCATCAACGTAGCACTGTCTATATTGTGGGTTAGGCTGGTATAACTACGTTGCCGTGAGGTATGGATATTCCACACCCCCAAGCGACGGAGGTATAACAACATCTTTTGCAGTGCAGGCTAGAGATAAATGTGTAAATGACTGTGTACAGTGCTGTTACCTAACAAACGGCCACATCCTGCAGTCTGTAGGCAGTGATTTCAATGAGAGTTTAGCCTTTATAAGCACTGATGGCCCATTTCGCCACTCGTCCGAGCCTTGTACACTTATTTACTACAGTGAGTACCAACAGGTGTAAAATGCTACCACTTCATAATGGTAGCATTTCACACCCATTTTGCATTGATGTAAATGACTGCAGCAGAGAATCTAGCCCTGAATAAGGATAGCCCATACCCAGGCCAAAGACTTGACCTAGAGTGGACAGCAGATGATGTGTGTTGTGTGAGAAGCTGTGGGCTATTTTGTGCAGGATTCTGTAAACATTTCTTGAGCTAAGCAGGATTGGGTGGGTTCACTATATGGACAGAAGTCCTCCAAGGCACATGGAGGTGCTGAAGGAAGTGGTGCTGGTGATTCTTAGGCTTTCTACGCTACCGCAGTAAATCGACCTACGCAATGCAACTCCAGCTTCGTGAATAACATAGCTGGAGTCAATGTAACTTAGGTCAAGTTACCGCGGGGTCTACACTATGGGGGGTCGACAGGAGAAACTCTCCCATTGACTTACCTTACTCTTCTCGTCGAGGGTAGAGTACAGGGGTCGACTGGAGAACGATCTGCTGTTGATTTGGTGGGTCTTTACTAGACGAGCTAAATCAACTGCCAGTGGATCGATCTCAGAGCATCGATACGAGCTGTAGTGTAGACCTTCCCTAAGCCTACGCTAAGCAGCTTTTAGCAACTGGGCTGTGTCGCTACAGCCATGCTGCTAAAAGTCACGCAGTGTAGCTGCTGTTTGTTGACTCTCCTGCCGACAAAAAACATCCACCCCCAATGAGCAGCGTTTGTGTTGTCGGCAGGAGAGCGCTCCTGCCGACAACATGCTGTTCACACTGGCACTTGTCACAGCAAAACTTTTGTCTTTTGGGGGTGGGGGGGAAACACCTCTGAAAGACACAAGTTTTTTATCATTCAATTGCCTGTGTAGACATAGCCTGAGTCAGGGCTAAGCTCGCGGCTCATCATGGAGCTAAGGGCACTGTGCTGGGTAGAGACACAGTTGTTCAAATGAGATATAAAGCAGGGACTGGTCATTCACAATGATTAAGGCCCTAGATGTGCTTTTATTCTGAATATTTGTAATTCTTTTAGATTTAACAGTAATTAATGAAGTCCCAGGCACCCTGATAATTATTAGTCTTACTGGAATGAAATAATGACTGCCCAGAAGCATTCAAATGTCATCTGTGGATAACAGACTCAGCCTGCCAGCAGCATTAAACAATCATAAACGTTCACCAATTAACTTAGCTAGTGAATCAAACAGAGAAGCTCCTTTCCACCCTCACTAGCTCCTCCCAAATCCTGTCAAACTAAAGCCTTTTTAAGCATGCCCAGAAAGTTATCAGATTTAGGGTATTTTGGACCGACAGTCCGTGAAGCTCAGTGTGCTATCCCAATTCTGCTTTGGATAATTACACTTTTACCTCTTCAAATGTCCTGTTCCTTCAAGAGGTACAGTAGTATCCTTCATTCTAAGCCCTCTCTGGTTCTCTAGCATTACTGTGTACTGTTAAATGGCTGCTGTACTTCACCCCAGAGAAGGCTGTATTTCAGCAGTGGTTGAAGCATTCTCTATATGTGCAACCCTGACTTCATAAGGGTATTGCAGGGCTTAGTTAATAATTTGTAAAATGCTTTGAGATCCTTACTTGAAAGGTGTAATATGACTGCCAAGTATTCTTAACTGAATTATGAAATAATAAATGTGTCCTTTGTGTTTTGAATTCTTACTGCACATCAGTATAAGTAATAATAATACCCAGCTCTGATATAGCACATTTCATCAGTAGGCCTCAAAGGGCTTGACAAGGGAGGGCAGTATCATTAGAGTGGAACATTTTCAACTAAATGAAGTAGTGTTGACATATGTTGTTTTGCAGAGATGTATGGGTTTTGACACAGGTTTGTCAGGAAGGGGTTTTGAGGTGCAGGGCTCTATGGCCAGTTCTAATGTGAAAGTAAGAGGGAGGGACCTGAATCAAAAAGCTCACGTTTTGATCTGAAATTGGCAACTTAGACACTATTCAATTTCACACAAATGTTTGAGAGGTTTATGTTTCATTTCAATGTGAAACAAACACACACACACAAATTCTGAAACCTCAAAAGTTGCGACAAATCAGACTTGTCATCGTCTAGTCAGGTCTAACCATTATCTCCATAATTCTATCATCCATTTTACAGATGAAGAAACTGAGGCACAGAGAGGAGAAATAACTTGCCCAAGGTCACCCAGTGGTCCAGTAGCAGAGCTGGACTCCCAGGTTCCCTGAGTCCTAATTCAGTGCTCCATCTATTGGGCCACTTTGCCTCCCAGTTTAGTACAACATTAAAACAGTTTCCCAAGTAGCTGATTTCACCACTTCTACATTGACCCTATCAGTTTCTTCACAAATCAGAGGTGCCAACTTTCTGACATGTTGGGGGTTCTCCCCTCTGGCTCCACTCCAGTCCCTGCCCCCGCCCTGCCTCTTCCTGCCCTGTTGCACCCCACCCTCACTCCTCCCACCTCCCCCGCAGCATATCCTGCATGCCATGGAACAGCTGATCGCGGTGGGTGGGAGGTGCTGGGCGGGGAGGGGGAGGTGCTGATCAGTGTGGCCACCGGTAGGCAGGGGAACTGGGGGGAGGAGGAGGAGCTGGTCAGAGGGGATGCTGAGTACCCACCATTTTTCCCCCCTTGTGGGTGCTCCAGCGCCTATGCCAGAATTTAACATTTCATTAAAAACAAATGTTTCTAAGTGTGGCCCTGTCCAAGGCTGATTTTCTTGAGTCTGCAGACAAACAATAGCTGTGAATTTTGTCCATTCAAAGAAAAGGTGTGGTAAGGCTGTAGTCTAATGTTAAGAGTTTCAGTGGCAATATTGTTAGCTGTTTCATTGCTGATCATTGTGCACAATCACCCAACTATTCTGGTATTTTGGGAGGAGTTTGGGATTGTGGGTATATACTATGGAAATATGGTACCACTAAACTTTTTTTTTTTTAACCAAATTGATCGCTATTTCTTTTTGGCAATCCACAGGAAAACTAAATCATTGTATTTGTTATGACATTAGAGAAGGGGTGTCAAGAAAATACTTTAATATGCCTACAGCTGTATGGATTTTCTTTTGCAGTTTCTGAAAATAGTGGGCTAGCCAAGTAAATTTGTGCTGCCCTATTCTGTTATCTTTCCTTAGATGATTCTAGAAGATGACGTTTCCTCTGCAAGTCTCTGCTGTTTATGAAGTGAAAACGTATTATTCCCTTCAATTCAAACAGGGCCTCCCTCTAACAAACAGAGATTCAGTGCCCCATTTATTGACTTGACATTTTGTTTTATCATTCCAGTTTACAGAGTAGTCTCTGGAGGTTTGCAAAGTATGCATGAGTAAGAGAGAGAAATGTGCTCCTATTTTTTGTTGGGAACATAGGGGATTTCTGCTTGGAAGCAAACACGGCTGTCCATCTAGATCCATTTTCCTTGTTTCAATTAGCCAGGTCAGCTGTGGCGTCCCACAATACTTTTCTCCCCAAGTACTCATTGCCACATCACGCCCATATTCTTCATAGATATATGAATGTGGCATAACTAAGTTGTATTTGATGCAAGATGCATCTTGAGAGATATCATTGGAAAGGTTATGATTTACCAAATATGATTATACTATCCTATGTATCATTGCAGTATCTGAAGTTAGGAATATAAGATCTGTATCAATTGCAAAAGTGTTGGCATCTGCGAAATGCCCACCAGTAGGGCATTGCCCACAGTAGGCAATCAGCATGAATGGGTCATGAGGAAGGACAATAAGACTTTGAAGATACTACTCTCCCACCTTCCTGAGAAGCTTCCTGGGTTGCTGCTTTGACACTACAGGGTGAGGTGATCATGTCACCTGGTACTAGACCCCCATGTTGGGCTTTCAGTATATTTCCATTAAGAGGGGGTATGGGGGTCAGCCTGCAAAAGAAAAGATGCCCATCATATATAAATTCTATTTAAGGCTGGAGAGTGAGTTAATCATGGTCACCAGTTCTTCAAGGAATCACTGGCCAGGATGACTGCTGGAAACACCTAAGACTGATCTGGGGAGAAGGTCTGGGACCCAGGCTGAGAAAGGTCAGCCTGTGAAGGGTGTACCTGGAGATTTAAGCTGCAAGCAGTGCAGTTTACCTTCAAGAAACTCTGCAACCTGCATAAAACAACATTTAGGGTGAGAAATTACTATTTGTAGCCAATTTCCTTTATGTATTAAGCCTAGTTTGTGTGTCTTGTTTTATTTGCTCAGTAATCTGCTTTGATCTGTTTGCTATCCCTTATAATCACTTAAAATCTGTCTTTTGTAGTTAATAAACTTGTTTTTTCCTTAAACCAGTTTGTACAATTCATATCTGGGCGGGGCAAAAAGCTGGGCTTATCTCCCTCCACATTGAGAGAGGGGGGTAATTTTTATGAGCTTGTGCTGTACAGATGTCTCTATACAGAGCAAGACAATATTATTTTAGGTTTACACCCCAAAGGAGGTGTGTACGTGAGTGCTGGGTAAATCCCTGAGCTGAATCCTCTCTCACACAGCTGATTTCAGTCTCTGTCTGCAGCTGGGTGTGGCCTTACCTGTGTTTGTGTACGCTAGAGAAGGCTTGAGGGCCTGACACAGCAAGGACAGGGTGAGGAAGCCCAGGCTGGTGGAACAGGGGGGCTTAGTGGGATCCCAGTATATCAGGTGGCATTCTGGGTGGGGGTGATCCAACCCATCACACACATCATATTCCTTCAGTGGTTTATATCTATACCAACCTTTAGTAGCTTACTCCATAGTGTTATGTTCTTGTTTGCTTACAACTCCATTTACAAAGAAGTCTCTCTAGATTTCTTTACCAACTGGCCTATAGCTGCTACTTATTTTATTACTCTTAATTATTTGTATTGCAAGGATGCCTACAGTAGTGGTTTCAACCTGTGGTCTGCGGACCCCTACTGATCCGCAGACTATGTCTAAGGGGTTCATGAAAGGTTGTCATTACTATAGAAGAGTGGTTTTCAACCTGTGGTCCATGGACCTCTGGAGGTCCGCAGACTATGGCTAAGATTTCTAAAAGGGTCCGACCTCCATTTGAACGTTTTCAGGGGTCCCCAAATTAAAAAAGGTTGAAAACTACTGGTCTAGAGGCCCCATTGTGCTAGGCACTGTATGGACACAAAAATGGTCCTTGCCCCAAAGAGCTTACAGCCTAAGTATGAGATGAGAAGAACTAGAGGGATTCAACAAGCAGCCTGGGGAAGCCCAAGGTAACACTGGGTATGTGTACGCTGCAATCTGATGTATGACAGTGCAGGTAGCATGGCTAAAATAACAGTGCAGATGCGGCAGTGAGGGCTTCAGTGTGGGCAGGCCAGGTATTTTGGAAACCTGGGGTATCTACTCGTGTATCTGAAGCCTGCGCTGCTGCATCTCCACGGCTATTTTTAGCCATGCTAGTGCAGGTAGAGCTAGCATGGGTGTATCTACCCTAGCTGAAGTCATGCCTTGGGTTGCAGTGTAGACGTACCCACTGAGACAGTTTGAGTCGTGTACTAAGCAGTGGTCACAGCACAACAGCTGCCTAGTTATTCTCCAGTGCTTAGTAAGCATCACAGCATGTGTGGCCTTTAAGGAAGATAGTGTAGTGTTGGCTCTGCAGACACACATGGGAGACAGGTTACGTTCATATCCCCACACTATAAATGTGACACTAATTCCAATACCTGTTAGTGTGGAACTTCTTGGTTCCCTTCAGTTTTGCATAGTTCCGTACTGTCCCCTCTTAATTTCCTCATATCTAAAAAATACTAATGACTAGAGAGGGTTAGACTCTATAGCATTGTATTCACAGCACTCTCTGATCAGAAGACCATGTGCCATGTCAGCAACAACTGTGTCTTTTAAAGTAGGTGGTTTCAACTGTCACGTGAACAGTGGAGAGCCCAGGTGTTCCTAGCCCTGCGCATCTGGGAAAGGGGAGGGGGGCATACAGAAAAGGGTGCAAGGAGCCTTTCGTCCTTACACTTGTATCCAAGGGCCACGCACAACCACAGTCCTTGTGCTTACCTGAATTCAAGGACTGGTCCCAGCTAATACTGCTGCCCAGAAGGGGCAAAGAGTGGGTGGCTAGTGGACCATCAGGGACACAAGCTAGGTCTGCTCCAAGAGGGTGGTTCGGCCGCCATGCTCCCTATGTTCCTGGAGGCATTGTGTTACCTCAGAGCCTGTCTACATCAGAACCCTCAAACGATTGTTCTTTGGTCAGTTGTATTGTACTGACTGAAGGACCAACAATTGAGGATGTCCACACCAGCTACCCTCAGCTTGTTTAGGGTTTGCGTATGTGTCCATAGTAGGGCTGCCCTAAACCAGTTACGATGGGGAATGTCATCTCTGGGGAATGCAGAAGAAGGTGGGAGTGCAGGGGGTACAGTGTAAGGAGCGAAAAAGGGGGCATAGCAGGAAGCAGAGAGGGGGAATGGCTCTGAGCCGTGAAACTGAGGAGGTTCATGCGCTGAGGGAGCTGTCAAGGACACCACCTGATTGTGTCAGTGTATTGCATCCAGGCTGTCCCACAGTCAATTCTGAGACAGGCTTTTCCCCCTACAGATTTCAGGGGTAAGTCTGCAATGGTTTTTTCCAACTCCCCTTTCCCCACACTCAACTGAAGTATTTTTGTGTGTGGATGCAAGTCTAGCGAGGGGAACAATTAGTGTAACTTGGTAGTACAGGTAAAGCCACAGGCATGTTTTCGCTGAGGGGGAGCACCTCTTTTGTGGTCCTGGCAGCATAACTGAGCCCTGACAGAGTTGACCTTGGAGAAGCTATGCTTCTGGCACAGACTGGAAACCTTGTCCAGGCAGCATCATGGGAACCCCTGGAAAGTTAATATTTCGTACAGAATAGGCACCAAGATCCAAAAGCTGAAATCTTGACTCTCATCCAACAAATCGGGCAAAAGCTTCTGAGGAAATAACCGGGAATTAATGCTCTAGAAATCTGGGAAATCACCTGGAATAGGGGCAAGCTGTTGATGGATTAGTGAACATAATCAAATACTGTAGAATGGCTGAGAGAAGAGAAGAGTGGCTTGACTGAGTTAAGTACAGCTACTGCTCCCATACTGTCAAGGTTTGGCCACGTTTCTCAGCCTTTCTTCACACACAGGGCTTCTGCTCCCTTTCTGTTTTCACTGATCTTTGCCGAATAGTCTCTGCACTTATACCTCATTTGGTTCTGCTTCCAAGTCATGTTTTAAGTATGAGTCCCTGGAGCCTGCTGATTTTCCCATTGAAGTAGATGGCAAAATGCCTATTGGTTTCAATGGGAGCAGTACTGGGCCCTTAATGTCTGTTTCTATTTTCTTGTCCTGCTACATGCATTTGTGAATAGAAACTGCCCTGACTGACCTCCTTCTTGCTCTCTGAAATCTTAGCCCTATTCTCACATTTTCTCTTAGCATATTTCCTTTTCTTTCCGTAGGCCTCACACTCTGCTGAAAAATATTTTGTCCTCCCTAACCACTCTTTTTGGTGACCTTTCTTTCTCTCTTCTTGACTTCTGTATGTTCTCCCCGTGCATCTACCCTGTTCGCTCCTGTGCCTTAGGATTTTAAAAAATCTTTTATCCAGGAAATATGTAGAGCATATTGTTTCATTATAAAAGGTGACAAAGAACTTGATTTTCTGTGGGTGTGGAAGTTGGAATGCACTGGCTGTGTATAAACTGTGTTGCTCTCAGAGGTATCTCTGCCATTGGGATGCCTCGGGCACTGCCATGCTGAAGGAACTGAGATCACAGATCAGTGTGAAATATATATGCCTTCAACCCATTCTGTGTGTGCCATTCACAGCTGATAGATGAAAGCCCTACTCCCTGTTAACTATCTTCCAGATGAAGGATCTGTGTGGACAGCTAATCCACTGTCCCCAGACTGGGCAGGAGCTGCACTCGTTCAGATAAACGTTTCTCCTCAACATTTTTTTGTTGGTTTGTTCCAGTTTCAGCCTAAGTGGACGCAAGAAGTATTTGGGAGTCTTCTGGGAAAGCCTAATCTTGTGATAGTTCCAGCCGAATTAAACTTCTGGGTTGTGCTGTGAATGAAACCCAAACTCCCCATCTATGTGAGGTCATCCCGTCATTTCTGGGTATTCATGGAATTACTTTTTATTGACAGGTAGACTAAAAACATTTGAATGTGATCTCCATATGTGTGGCTGTCTGGAGATCTGCGTATCCTTAAGGGGGATTGAGTTTGGCACTCAGTCCCTCTTGAGCAAGTTTAATTCTGACACTGAGCAAAGAAGACAAAGTTCAGACCCTCCTATTGAGTCACAATCCTCAGCCTGAATGGTGAGAACATATACAAGCTGTATTTACCTTCCAGGAGGAAAAGCTGAACAACCGTTGGGGAGCCCATTGGGAATGGTGTAAGGTGCTATTCCTTTTCCTTTGGGACTAATTTCTGCCCCCATCTCTTCCATTGACTTCAATCAGAGTACAACTGGGTCTTTTGTAAGTGTGTATATTTAAAGGCTGGGGGAATGGTTGTAAATTGACAGCTTCGGAGAGTTAAGTCCTGTGTTTGGCCTCCGAACAAGCGTAACACGAGCAGCACCACTTCAAGCTGCTTCCTTCTCTTAGGCGAGTAAAACCAAATTACCCCAATTTACCAAGCAATGGTGAAGCAGGTTGGTGCCCAGGAGACTGTCTACTGTTGCTTTAGATTTAGGGAGCAGTCTGTGAACACAGGGTTTGAGCCAAAGCTTATTGAAGTCAGTGGGGTCAGGGAAGTCTTTCCACTGACTTCAGTGAATAGCCTTTGGGTTAGCAAACAGGGCTGCAGCCTGCCTGGTGCATCACTGAGCTCTGATGGACTCATTTTAAAGGACAGTGGGGTGGGAATAGGTATTGTTTCATATCCTCTGTGTATATATAAAGCCTGCTGCAGTTTCCACGATATGCATCTGAGGAAGTGAGCTGTAGCTCACGAAAGCTTATGCTCTAATAAATTGGTTAGTCTCTAAGGTGCCACAAGTCCTCCTTTTCTTTTTGCGAATACAGACTAACACGGCTGCTACTCTGAAACCTGCCATTTTAAAGGCAGTTTCCTTTATTGACCAAGCAAGCGGAACTATATTAGCTCATTAGGTAGAGTTGGAATTGTTGCAGGACTGGAATTGTTAATGAGAGTTAATGCTTTTAGCACATGGACAAACTGTGGGGAGTGGTAGGGGGAGAGGAGGGGTGGCAGAAATACGTGCTGTACTAGATTTTGTGCATGTGCACCACTGCCATCTACTGGAAATGTAGAGAGATCAGCTCATATGTATTTTATCCTTCTGGTAGAAGGGCATCTTCTTATGCCTTAGGGCTTAATCATGAGAACTGCTTGACGAAATATCTCCCAGTTTGCACAATAAAGTCTACCACAGTGTCTAGCATGGTATAGCTATTTTCAAGGCAATCTGCATATACATTCTGAAACACTTTGGAAAAGTTAAAGCAGGTTAGTTTTTTGGGGGGGAGGCTGTACTGTGGGAACTCCCTGATGAAATGATCTCAAATTTACACCTCAAATTGTTCCAGGCACTTAGCTGACATACCAAATGTGAGACCAATATGTACATGTGAATTTTAGATCACTTTGAAGAAGGGAGTTGAAACTGACATGCTCTTTTTCTATTCTGGTTACTTAAGAGATTTCTGGTTTGCATCAGCCGTGCACGCCACTTTACAGAACGAGAACCAAATAACTCTGAAATATCCCATTGCGTAGCTGGGTCTTGATGACATTCATTAGATGAAATCAGGGGAGTTCCACTGAGGTCAGTTTCATGTGGAGGGGATCCTGCCTGTATTTCTTCCTCCTATCTGTGGGCAAGGACCAAGGAAAGTTATAGGCACCAACAAATTTTAAAATTAGGTCATTGGGGCAGCAGGGGGGAGAAGGGAAGACAGGGCTGTATCTCAAAAAACGTGACTAAATGACCCCAAATATACCCCACTAACCGTGCCCTGTGTCCTCAACTGGCATAGCAATGTTTAGGCTAATCTGAGTATGCATGTGAATTTTAGAACACTTTGAGTGGAACTTTCCATTTAGAGGTGATTTTTCAGTCTTAATGGTGCTGCTGCAAGGGCTGCCTCATGATACTTCACTCAGTGGTATTGGTAGACACTATTTGGAAAGTTAACTTAAAATATGTAAAGGTTTATATTTATATTGCTTAACACAGGTAATTGTTATCCCTCAACCCCTGCGTAAGTAGGATATAATACATTCTTGTGATATAGTATCTCTGTTCAATGGAGCGCTTCTAGTTTGAAACTGCTTGCATTTCCTGTTCACTGCATTCGCTGCAGCTTTGTGTAAATTCAAGATGTTTCAGGCCCTCAAACTGAGCCTGAGCAGCATCCCCAGTTAGAATTTTATCCCCAGGAAAATCAGTGATCCAGTTTTCAAAAGCTTCTCAGATGTCAGCATAGGTACTCCTCCTTCACTGCCTCCACACCCTAGCTAGGAGCTGTCGAAAACATCTAAAGGAATTCATCTTGCCATGCGGAAATATGGACGCTCTCCCATCCCCAAAGCTAATTTTTACTGCACTCCTCCTGGGGATCCTCGCAGCTCCTCACTTTTAGCTGGGGTCAAGCTGGGGAAGATAATCAGCTGATGGCAGCAAAGTCCATTACATAGTGCAGTGGTTTTCAACCTTTATTCATTTGCGGATCCCTAAAAAATTTTGAATGGAGGTGCAGATCCCTTTGGAAATCTTAGACACAGTCTGCAGACCTGCAGGGGTCCACGGACCACAGATTGAAAACCACTGATGTAGTGGGTTTGTTAAGCATTCAGAGCCGGACGCACAGTATCGTGCTCCACAAGCAGTCCCACTGAAGTGTGGAAAAAGGGTATCAGAACTTGCAAGTGGGATTCTTTCTTGGAGGCCAAATTTATGGACTAAATTGTGAAAATGCAACAAACCCAAAGCAACGGGCAGCGCATTGTTGCACTGCCTGAGGAGCAGACCTGGAGGCAGATTTTGACTCTCACACAACTGAAATGTCACTGTCTGCTTTTGTTTCCACCTTGCTCAAGGGAAAAGCCTCCCGCACAAGCCCTTTGCCTGGTGCAGTGCACTTCCCCCAGTGCAGCTGTCCTGGACAGCATGTTGTGGGGTGAAGCCATAGTTCCATCCACGCCCTGCCCCTGCGTGCTGGAGAAGTAGTAGCAGCTCTGCAAGAGGCCATGTCTGCCTCTCTGCTTCTCCCTGTGATGCTGGTAACTGGCACAGGGAAATAAGGACGTGCTGTATGCTCCCTTACTCCCCGGCATGACTGTGCAGACCAGGCCGCAGGTGCGCCCGATTCTAACGCTTTGCATGTACAGAGCGCCATTGATGAGAGGTTGCCCACTGGAGTCATGGAGGCTACTTCTGTATATAACTGCTTACTAGTGTAACCTGTTCACGGTTGGGCCCACAGCACCTTGAATCCAAAGATTTGCAGAGATGGTGTTTCCCTGTGTATCGCTGCTGTGTTTGGGTAAAAGGAAGACTTCCATTAGCACTTTCGCTGTTGTTTGCTGCTCTGTGACCCTTTGTGGAATGATTCCCAATAGCTCCATGACCCTTGTGGCTTGGTATAAGTGCACTTTCCAGCTAATGCAAAGAGAACTGTGTAAAGCAGAAAGCATGACCCTGTGTTGGTATTTTAGGGAGTTGACAGTACTGCCGGCCCACCATTAACATGCTGGTTATATTGATCCTTTGTCAAAAGTCTCATGCATACCATTGGGAATGGAGGGGATTTGTATAAAGAATTTCTGTGAATACAAGGCACACAAAGCGGGAGTGAGGGGTGGGGGTGGGGGGGAAGGAGAACCATTTTGTCCCAAAGTTGTTTTTCTTTAGGACTAGTTAGAACTTGGTCTGTGCACTAAAGAAGCACATAAATAAATCAGTTAACGATTTGCTTTAGAATATTGAACTTAGTTTCTAGAAAAAGTCCAGGTGTGGAATCCATGTGCAAGGCAGAGCTGAGAGCGAGAGAGAGAGGCATGACCTAGTGACAGCCTTGGAGCCAGCCACCCCTGAGTTCAAGTGCCGGTTCCACCGCTGACTTCTACTGTGGTCTCGGACAAATGGCTCTGGGCCTGATTTTTCAGAGGTGTTGAGCGCCACAGCAGTCAGGCACCTCTAAAAATAACATTCCTCTGCCCCAGTCTCCCCTCACAGGGGTTTGTGAGACTGTGCTTGTAAATTGCTTTAGCGAGACATTCTATGTAATGCTAGTTGCTAACACAGCAAAATAGACTCTGGTTGATACGTGATCATTTCCAAGATTGCTATAATTATGTAGTATTACCTGTATTGCGGTAGTGCCTAGGAGCCCTAGTCATGGGCCACTTAGAAAAAAATAAATGAAACCACAGAGCAGAGTAAGTGGGATCTTTCAAATCCCCCTGACGTCTGTGCCTCATGAGCTTCTGGAAAGAAAGAGCTTGCTCGTCCAAATACTTTCCCCCAGTCTCACAGCTGTAAACTCTTTGGTGAACAAATTGGATGCGATTTTGATTTTCTTGAACCTAAAGGACGATGGGACTGATCCAAAGCTCCCTGGAGTCAATGAAAAGACTCCCTTGTTGACTTCAATGGGCAAGGCTCGAGTCAGGCTGGCGCCACGCAAAGCTCCCACATACAGTACAGTCAGTGCACATGTGTGCAAAATGCATGTCAGGCTAGTGCAATTATGTGAAAGTTCAAAAGAAGCTATGCATTCAATAAGGAATATTCATGGATTTGTGCTCCTATACCCCAACGTTCTCCACATCTGCCATCTCCAGTGCTGGGCCTCGTCAGAGAAGAGGCTGTCAGTCGTGACAGATTCTCTGAGGGTTTTGTGATGTGCACAAATGTCTACAGGGGGTTACAGTGTTGCCAACTCCCATGACTTTTGTCATGAGTCTCGTGATAAAGCCCCAACTCCTGGAATCACATGGAGATGTGATAATTTCAGCGTTCGTTCTTAAAGAAAAAGTAAGTTTCTAGCCTCCATGGTTGTGCAGAAAAAGCTTCAAAATGTGACCCCAGCGCACCCTAAAGGCTCAAGAAGCAGAAGACAAATAAAAAGAACACCCAACTCTATTATTTTTACACAATCTCATGATTTTTTGTGAGTCTGATTTTTCAACATTTGGGGTCGGCAATACTAGGATTAGGACGCGGACACTGCATTGATTTTTGCACATGTCCTAATCAGATGATGAACCCAACTGCAACTATTTGAATAAAGGGATTTCAGCCTAAGAGCGCACAGCCGTTCAACCAGTTTGATGGGACCAGCTGAGAGGAAGTTACAGAATAGGCACCTCTTTGTTAGCATGCACTTCTGCAATGAAATGGGATGCTTTTTTTGTTTTTGGAATGAAGATGATGTGGTTTTGTATGCATTACATAACGATTTACATCCTACGAAAACAAAAATCACAGGAGCAGTTGTGGAAGGACACGGGAGCTACTGAATGGGAACGAGATATCTTGGAATATCCCATCCACCAAGGAAGGTGGCTGCCTGACCTGGTGAGGACCATGTCAACTTTTTGCTCTAAGGGGATGCTGTGCATAAGCCTAGAAAAGTTTCTGTGATGTGAGACTTCACATGTTGTATTGGCTCAGTGATTAGTATTCGAGCCTCTGTCAGACTGGATTTATATTTGAGCTGCAGCTATAACACTCTGGGGTGTGGTTTCATCTGATTTCTCAAATTAAGCTGGGTTGGACCTGGTCAATACTGTGTCTGTAGTAAACCAATGCCCTGACATGGTGTCAGGGGCACTGTGCTGCTGGAATTACCTGTCCGCTTTCATATAAGAGGATAAAACTGAGATTTGAACCACTTGTGGTCATCCAAGATCTCATGGCAGGCACTTTTCACAAGACTATGTGTATGTTAGCCCTTGTATTCCAGTATCTAAACTCCAATCTGGTGAATTCCTTTCCATTGTTTATAGGGTCTTCTTCCTTCAGTGCCATAACTACTCTGCGTTCTTAAGGAGCTGTGATGTTGTGTTCCACGTGTGATCACACCAGCTACAACACTCAGCGCTAGTGATTCCAGCTCTTCCCATTCTATTCTTCTCTCCTGAACTGAAGAATCCATTCTGTTTCACTTCTCCCTGGTGTCTAATCTCTGCTAGGTACCTGGCTAGGGAGATGTGCTTTCTCACTCTCAAGTCAGCATAAGGAGAAGGAGGTTGGCAGCAGCAGAAGCTATTCATCAGGCCACACTTTTTTTCCTTCAAGGACCAGCAGTGCCATTATTTCTTGCCTTTAGCATATTAGTTTCGTCTAGTAGTTGTTTTATAAAACATCAGGAACAAAAAGGAGGCTGGCCACATCACCTGCACCTTTCAGCACCACCAGTGGCTCTCAGTCCATCTCAGGATCCAATTCAAAATTCTATTCCTTAGAGAAAATGCACGGTGGAACTCCAGTAAAGACAATGAGGTGACACAGTTAATAATGTGGCACCATGTTTTTAAAACTCACCAAATACTGCTCCAGGCTACTGAATTCTAATCTCAGTTACGCTCGTGTAAATCTAGAGTCACTTCATTGAAGTCAGAGGCATGACATTAGACTTATGTTAGTGTAATCGAGAGCAGAATTTGGCCCCTGGTCTCCCTCAACCCCACCTACAAGATCGGTCTGTTTGTCTGGCATGGGCTTTTCTCGCTGTCTTTCCATATAATCTGGTTATTACTGTTGCAAGGATCTCCTCTCCTGCATGTGTTTCCATCCGGAGCAACCTTGTAAATTTCTACCAGACATTAATTCTCACAGAAAAGGATATTTTATTTCCCGTCATTTCTCTCCCTTTCCTTTCCTTTCCTTTCCTTTCCTTTCCTTTCCTTTCCTTTCCTTTCCTTTTATTTGACTCCATAAAGTATCTTGAGATACAGTTTTCATGAAAGACATTCTTCAGAACAAAATCGTATGGTGCTGGACTGGTGCTGAAAGGAATCTATTGGTTGCCAAATCCTCATGGGTCGGAGACTGAAACTCCAAGTCTAAAACATTCTCAGCTTTGGGGAAGTTCAGGTCCAGAGGCAAACTGTGGCTGGCCCCATCTCTGCAACTAAATACTGGATCCAGACTCCCCTGGCCTATGGCGAAGTCCTGATCTGGATCATCCATTGTACTGCAGATGGGCTTGAAATGTAAACAGTGTGGGCCAAATTCTTTAGTCAGTTACACCATTGGCTTCAGAGCAGTTGCAGGCATGTAATGAAGTGAAGAATGTGGCCATGCAATTGCATTACCGAGCTGGGGAAAAGCTTTGTTCTCAGGGAGAAGGGTTTTTTTTTACTTGGTAGTTAGAGCCTCAAGTTCACTTGAAGAATAAATTGGTAGGAAATGATAATAGAATTGAAAAGAAATTCCTTTTCCTTTCAATAAGAAGACTATTCCTCAGACAAATCCTGTTAGGTATGTGCAATCTTCCTTCTCGGAAACTCATGTTATTCAAATCTACCCCAAAACCAAAACAAAACCAAAAAATACATTCTTGATGGTTTTCTTCCTGCTGCCAAGTCCACAAGACCCCCCAACCTCAGGCCTTGGAGAACTTCCTGAGACATTTGTTTATTTACGTGGAGTCAGAGTTGGAATGCTTCACTAGCAGACTCACCCCTGGTAGAAGGCTTTGGCCATGTGGGGAGGCAGTAACAATGTAGAGTTTATTTCCAGTGACATCAGCAGGAAAAAAATAACTAGAAATGCTGTAAATAATAACTGTTAGTTACTGCTAGGAACCAGATTGTTCTTTGCAAGCACTGGTCCGTGTTGGGAATGGTGCAAAGCTGCCTCACACTATGGTTCCAGGGGGCAGTGTGTTTCCCAGAGTTCTGTACATCACTCCCAGGGTTGCAATCTGCACTCCTCGCTGCAGCCAGCCAGCTTTTCTGGACAGTGTGGCCATGTTCCCTGCTCTCTTTGAGGTGAGACACTAGCAGTCCCTGTATTCAAAAGAGGGAGCCCAAATGTGTCTGACTCCCATACAGAGAGAGAGAAGAGATACAGTGTTGCCAGGTTTCAGAACATTCCAACGTAATAAGTCAGGGCCCCCCCCAAATTGTGAGGTTGGCTTTAAAATCACGAGATTTTTAAAATAATAAATATTAGGATCTTTTCATTTGCCATCTGTTTTTTGAGCATGTTTTCAAACTTCTCTGTGCAGCCCTGGAGGCCTGAAACTTATGGGTGAGATTGTCGCACAATCACAGGACTCCAAGACCGGGGGCTTTAAGAAAACCATCAAATATCGCAAGATTTGCAATAACATTGCTGGAGTTGATGAGACTGAGGAAGGGAAGACTTCTTGCACTACCCCCACTCCTGATTTGTTCACTCATGTAAAGATCATGCCTTGACATGAGAATCTCAGCTTTCATTTTAAAAAGTTAAGCTCTTATTTACTTAGTTGTTGCAGAGAATGGCTAGTTTAAAGGCTCCAAATACAAAGACACAACATTTATTATTTTGTAAAACCTTATGATTTTTAAGCTCTTGTGGGTCGGGGGTGATTGACATGCTGTTTGAACACTTGGGGTTGGCCTGATAAGTGTAGCATGCACAAATTATTTCATTTGCCAGTGAAATGCAACGACATGTGGAACACAACATGGCAGATGTTGTATGGATTTCATGCAGCCCATTATTTGTCTACCTGGTTACTTTGCTTTTAAATTAGATATATTACCAGTATGGGGTCATGTTTACACTTAATATTGTATGGGTGAAATTTTCAAATAGAATTTAGGTCACTTAGGCATTAATGTACCTCATTTGCAGGTACAAACTGGTACTCAGGCATCATAGAGATATACAGTGAGCCCCAAATAATTGCAGGGGATGTGGATGCAAAAATTGTGGATGCAAAAACAGAGGCTAGGATTTGAAAGTCTGGCCCCATTTAACTAGATATCCTGTTCCTGGTAGCTGCAGCACTCTGGGAGATCCAGTGGGGGATGCGTGGGTGATACTATTTGGGTTCTTTTGTAGAGCTCATTAAACTGATGATACTTGGCCTTTAAACAGCACTTTTCATTTTCAAAGCGCTTTACAAACATCGGGCCGGATTTCCTGTGGGCTTGAATCAGCATAGCTCTATTGACTTCAGTGGAGCTCTCCTGATTTACACTAGTTGTGGATCTGGCCCATTTACTAATGCGTCTTCATGACACCTTGTGAATTAGGTACATTCTGTGCTCACCTCACTCCATTGCGTTTTTTAAACTAAAGACTGCTTCATCTTCTCTCCCCACCCCCGTTTTCCATTGCTCACTGACATTCAGGAACAGACACTTATCAGGTATCAGATCAGGACAGTTAAAACAAGCTAAATATAAAACTGTCTGGAAAAAGAATGGCTTCATTTTGCCACAGAAAAGTCATGCTTCACATGTGAATGATCCCTGTCTGACCTAAGCTTAAATCATGGCTTTGGGGAACATTTACAGGCCTGGTTAGGTTTATAATTCCCTGTGTGAATAACAGAGGATAGTCTTAAAGAGAAAACAAAGATCCCCACTTCTCAGCAATCACAAAGAATAAAGAATATCAAATTCTCATGTGTTTTCTGTTGCTGGGTTTTTTCCCCTCAGAGTACAATTCATGGGGGTTCAGAAATATATTCAGTCAGTGTAAACCATTTCCTATTGTGGCTGGCTGCTGCTCACCCAGCATTTCCAGACATGGGTCACAGCAGAGCTCCTTAAAAACCAATCTGCTAAGAAAAGCAGATGAATCTGCCTGAGGTTCTGGCTAAGGGAGCATGCACCCACCATAAATTAGTGCATTATTGTACCTCTGGAATACTTAGCCTTTGTTATTGGAAGTGAATGTAATAGGAGTTCTAGGAATAAAAACAAGGCAGGTCTGGAAGCAGGCATTGAGTGGGATTTGGCTTTCTGCTCCTGATTATGGTCTCAGTTCATCAAAGCACTTTAATGATGTTTCATGCATATGTAAGTGGGGGAATAGTCCCGCTATTGTGGGGAACTTTCCTGGCTTCTGCACTATCCCGGTGAAGTGGACTTGCGAAAGGATCTGAGTCCTCGCTCCCACTTCCTTTACCCAGTGGCCTCCCTGCCCTTGAGCACTCCCCTTCCACTCTCCTCTCTGGCAGAGTCCTCGTAACCCCAACAAGGCTGGGCCCAGGATTCCTGGGAGGCTCGACCCCCAACCCTGCTGTGGTCACCTAGGACAGGGGCTAGGGTGTCCCCACTCCGGGGTACTCTCTCTGCACTGGGCACTTCTCTGACCCACTGACCATTATATACAAGTTAAAGCAAATGCAAGTTATTTAATCAACAATTAATTTTAAAAAGAATAAGGAAAAATGGGAAAGGTTAAAGGGAACCCATCACCCCACTCAGTGGCAGGGAACATCACAAACAGTGTCTCTGGAATCAGGGCAGTTCACAGTCTGTTCCTTGTAAGTCCCAGGCCGCCTTCTCAGGCCCTGGCTGTGCTGCAGGGATGCTGTGGGTTAGACACTTGCTCTGATGGTGGCCACACACTCTCAGGCTCTTAAGTGGTAGGACCCTTCTTCCCAGTGTCGTCCCCGCCCTGTCGGGGTTACGATCCAAGCCTGGCCTGCAGAGCCGTCTCCCTGTGCTGGGCCCGCTGCCCAGGGTCCCCCTCGGTCTCCCCAGCTGCTCACCGCACCCAGCTCCGGACCGCTCCAGCCCCAGCTCCACCACTCGGTCTCAGCACTGCTGCTGCTGCTCTGCCTCCAGCTCCCTGGGCTGCTTCTTTGGCCCCTCTGGCTCTGGTTGCTGCAGCTCTGCTCCCAGGACAGGTCTGCTCTGCGGGCTGCTTCTGTCACTCTGCTCCCAGCACTGACCTGCTTCCTGGGCTGCTTTTCTGGCCCCTCTGGCTCTGGTTGCTGCAGCTCTGCTCCCAGGGCAAGTCTGCTGTCTCTGGGCTGTGCCTCTGGCTTTGGGGCTGCAGCTCTGCTCCCAGGACAGGGTCTGCTCTCTCTGGGCTGCTTTTCTGGTCCCTCTGAATCTGGCACAGCTCTGCTCCCCAGCTCAGCTTGGGCCCCTGCTTTCTCCTTAGCTCAGCCCCACTCTGTCTGACGCAGGCAAATCCTGCTCACACAGAGGACAGGACCCCCCTGGCTTCCTGACTCTCTGATTAGCCTGTCCGCCCTGTCATTCTGGCTGACCTGGAGCATTGGCCTCTCCCCATTGTTCCTGGTTTCCCATAGACCCTTCCCCTTGTAGTACTGGGAGCTAGCCAACCAAAACACCCCCACAGAATGTTAGTAAGGGGACAACAGTCCCCTTACACATGTGTTTAAGTCAATGGGCACATGCTTAAAGTTAAGCAAGAACAAACCTTGTGGATGGGGGGAAGCGGTAGATGTGGTATATCTTGACTTTAGTAAAGCTTTTGATGCTGTCTTGCATGACCTTCTCATAAACAAACTAGGGAAATGCAACCTAGATGGAGCTACTAAAAGGTGGGTGCAAAACTGGTTGGAAAACCATTCCCAGAGAGTAGTTATCAGTGGTTCACAGTAATGCTGTAAGGGCATAACGAGTGGGGTCCTGCAGGGATGAGTTCTGGGTCCGGTTCTGTTCAATATCTTCATCAATGATTTAGATAATGGCATACAGAGTACATATATGTTTATGTATGAGACCAATCTGGGAGGGGTTACAAGTGCTTTGGGGGATAGGATTAAAATTCAAAATGATCTGGACAAACTGGAGAGATGGTCTGAAGTAAATAGGATGAAATTCAATAAGGACAAATGCAAAGTATTCCACTTAGGAAGGAACAATCAGTTGCACACATACAAAATGGGAAATGACTGCCTAGGAAGGAGTACTGCAGAAAGGGATCTGGGGGCCAAAGTGGACCACAAGCTAAATGTGAGTAAACAGTGTAATGCTGTTGCAAAAAAAAAAAAAAAAGCAAACATCGTTCTGGGATGGAGTAGCACAGGGGTTCTCAAACTTTTGTACTGGTGACCCATTTCACACAGAAAGCTTCTGAGTGTGACCCCCCCATACAAATTAAAAATACGTTTTTATATATATATAACACCATTATAAATGCTGGAGGTGAAACAGGGTTTGGGGTGGAGTCTGACAGGTTGTGACCCCCCCCATGTAATAACCTCGCAACCCCCTAAGGGGTCATGACCCCCAGTTTGAGAACCCCTGTATTGGCAGGAGTGTTGTAAGCAAGACACGAGAAGTAATTTTTCCACTCTACTCTGCATTGATTAGGCCTCAACTGGAGTATTGTGTCCAATTCTGGGAGCCACAAAGATGTGGACAAATTGGAGAAAGTCCAGTGAAGAGCAACAAAAATGATTAAAGGTCTAGAAAACATGATGTATGAGGGAAGATTGAAAAAATTGGGTTTGTTTAGTCTGGAGAAGAGAAGACTGATAGGGGACATGATAACAGTTTTCAAGTACATAAAAGGTTGTTACAAGGAACAGGGAGAAGAATTTTTCTTCTTAACCTCTGAGCATAGGAGAAGAAGAAATGGGCTTAAATTGTAGCAAAGGAGGTTTAGGTTGGACATTAGGAAAAACTTCCTGTCAGGGTGGTTAAGCACTAGAATAAATTGCTCAGGGAGGTTGTGGAATCTCCATCATCGGAGATTTTTAAGAGCAGATTTTTTTAGATAAACACCTCTCAGGGATGGTCTAGATAATACTTAATCCTGCCATGAGTGCAGGGTCTAGATGACCTCTCAAGGTCCCTTTCAGTCCTATGATTCTGTGTGCTTAAGTGCTTTGCTGAATAGGGATGATTTGCTGAATCCGGAGCTACGTTAGCACTGGAAAACTACAGGATTTCTAGTAAAGAGAGGAAAAATAATTACTATTGTTCATTCCTTCTAGGAGAAGGAAAAGCTAGAGCACTAGCTCTGCAATGGCCGCTACACTCATACCTCTGGTGATTGTATCACATGGAGCTATCCACTTCTTGTTTGTGTTTGATCCAGTTGTACTTGTGTTAGAAAAATTGTCACGTTGGGCCAGTTCAAGTGTTGACTCCCACCCTGTAGCATCCTAGATTTGGCTCAGATTCGGCTCTGATGGATTCTGGGTTGTGTGTTAGTGTGACATTCAGTTCTTTGATGTGCACTTGGAGAGTACTGTTGAACTGAAAGGGAGCATGCTAGAGAGGCTATTAGTATGTTGTGTTGTGATTATTATATGTATTACAGTACAGCCTAGAGACCTCTACTGAGATCTGTCCCCTCTGGGCTAGGGGCTGTGCACTCACACACAAGAGACAGCTCCTATCCTAAAGAGTTTACCATCTAAATAGACCAAGGGTGGCAGAAGAGAAGTAATGTTATTCCCATTTTACAGGTGGGGAACCGAGGCACAGACAGACTTGGGAGGTAGATTTTCAAAGGCTCAGTGCCTTAGGCACCTAACTCCCATTGACTTTCAATGGAAGTTAGGCACCTAAGTGCCAATTATATCTCTGAGTGCCTTGCCTGCGGTGAGGTCTTGCCCAAGCTGTGGCACAGGTGGGAACTGAAATCAGGTCTCCTAACTCCCTAGCGCCTAAACTGTTAGATCACCCTTTCTAATGAGCTAATGTTGGGATAGTGATATGCTGGGTCTGACTGTGCAATAAATAGTGACTCCCTAGCTTTTTAGGTGTTTGATTTGTTGGGAGGAGATATCACCCTTAACTTTAAGTTACCACATTTCGATCAGTAGATGGGCTCTTTTTGATCACTGTAAAAGATGGCTTCCCACATGAATCTATGACCATCCTGTCAGTTACTTCTTTTGCTTTGAGCAGAAATAATTGTACAAGCATCTCTTGGAGTGTCATGGTGAATGGTTCCCTAAATTGCACAGCTTTGCTTCTGTGTTTCTAGATCACAGATGATTTGCAGCTGATTCCAGTTTGGAGCAGTCAGCTCTGCACATTCAATGGCACTTACAATATCCTGTTGTGCGTGTAGCAAGTTGATTTAACAAGGCTTGAGTGCGAAAGAATGAGACAAATGTGTTTGATGGAACCCCTCACCCATCAAGTTCCTGTTGGGAAAGTTTGATGTAGCTGCACTGGAGGGGCAGATAGAAGCCCTTCTAATGCTTAACTTCAGCTGCACTGTATGGGCACTGGGCATCTGGAGCTTAGGGAGATAAAGCAGACCCAAGAGCAGAATTATGGATCTTCACTCCATTATTCTAGTCTCGCCCAGCTTTTTTGCTAACTTGCTCATTCAGACATTGTCTTCTGTCGCGTTTCATTTCATGGCCTGCATACCATTTCAGCAGCATAGCTAGCAGCAACAAATGCAGTGTGCTTACCCTTGTACTGGCGTACGAACACATACAAGTCTGTCCAGCTCTTACCATACTTTCCCCCACTCCCATTGGCCAGCTCTGTATTCTAGCTTCAAGTCTGAGGTAGCTGTGAGCACACCTGGAAATCTGCATTGTGGAGTGTCTGGCAAGTAGAAGTGGCCAGACTGGTATCAGGGATGATCTGAATGTGTGTGTGTTGTTTTTTTTTTAAAGAGGTTACTTTAAAATGGGTAAAATTTCCCTGCCTCCTGGGAGTTCAGGGCATTCAGACCAGATGTGCCCCTGCTAATAGCTCCTATTTGATAAAATCATTGTGCATTATACTTAGAGATTTAAAGAGATGTCTGGCTCAGGAGCTGATCTATGGACTGTGCCCAAGGGTGAGGAAAAGAAAAAGCAAGACTGTGACACGGGGAGGGGCAGGAGAAGGATGAAGATGAGAGTCTCTGTTTATCAACAGAACAAACAAACTCTAGCGAGTTTAAGATGGCAGAATAGCTGTGTCATCTTAGGAAGGGGTGGGGTCAAATTACACAAGACCTAAAAATAATGGATTCCCCCCATAAAAGCCACTTCAGATGCACACCCCTACCAGACACTGAACAGCTGGCAGTGTATGCAATCCATGGGATCATATGATTCATAGCCCACTGCATTTCTCCTTCTCTTGGGTAACATTGTGATGTGTCCTAAGGGGAGAGGGTCCAGGGTTAATGGTTCTTCTCTTCCCCTGCTCCTGCATCAGCAGCATTTGGCTAACAATGCTTAGCTGGCTGATGCATTGTCTGCTGCTCACGGTTACACTTCGTGGTCCAGGATGGTTCTGTTCCACCAGGATCCAACAAACAGGATGTTGGGCTCTTGTCTCTTTGATATCCAAGAATCCTGCCTTTAATCCTTTGGTCTTTAATAGGCATCTCCCTGAAGTCAGTTTCTAGTCCTTTTCTGTGTAGAAAACACCTGTCACTCAAAGCCCTATCTGGCTTTGAGTAAAGAACAGTGATGCCAGAAGAGCAGCTCTTCCTACCACAGACTGATCCCTCGATTTAGCAGGTTTGAGCTGATCTGAACAAAATGTCCCCTTCATGGAAAATTTGATTCAGAAGAAAAAGAAAACTAAATATTTTGAACAGATCACCCAGCTCTTTATAAAGATCTCCGTTTTGTGTTTATGGTTAATAGGTGTATTCTAGCAGAGGTAAAGGCTAGTGAAACATACAGTTTCTTTGGTTTTTAACAGGAACTGATGATTTAATAAGCAGCTATAAATCTTTGGAATGTACAGAGATAGTCAAACAACACACTCCTGCCAGTTTTTCACTGACTAGACTTAAAACCTATGAGTCATAATGGCCTGTTTCATTCTCCACCTCAAATGCCCTTTTTTGTTTTTTTTTGTTGGTAGAGATGCTTTGTGCTACAGATTGCAAGTGTTATCAGCCGCTTGCATTAATGGACTTTCTCTTTCATCCAGTAGATAACATTAAAATTGTTGACTTTCATTATCTCTGTTTGCACACATGCGTGTGAAATCTTTTTTATTCCATAGCAAAGCTATAGAATGCTAAAAATCACGCAAGGAAAACATTCTAGGATGGTCCCATTACTGCAATCTCATAAATAGGGTTTGCAGTGGGAGTTCTGACAGCCCTAAAGAGGCACTGTCAGCCTACTCAGCTAGCAGTATAATGTTTTGCCTCCAATGATCTCAAAGTACTTTACAAACTTTAATTAATTCATTATGACCCCCCCCCCCCATTAGGCTTTATTTATTACCACTGGGTTTTTTTGGGGGGGGAGAACTGAGTAGAACAGAAGTTAGGAGCCAAATTCTGAATACCCTTACTCATGCTGGATAGTATCTTAAGGTAAAATTTTCAAAGTGCTTAAGTAACTTAGGACACTGAGTCGTATTTTCAAAAGTGACTTAGGCCCGGATCCTCAAAGGAATTTAGGTGCTTAACTCCCATTTATTGACTGTCCATGAGACTTGGGTTCCTAAGTGCCTACGTAACTTTTGAATATGGGACTTTGCCTAAGTGACTTGGAAGCCACTGTTGAAAAAAGTTCTCTTTAGTCCACAGGTGATCAGAATGAAATCAATGGGGCCACTTGTGGAGCAGGGTGGTGTTCGTTATGATAAAAGGTATCAGAATCTGGCCCTAGGTGATTTCCCCAAGGTCCGTGCTGATGAATCAAAGGCAAAATGGGTGATAGACACCCCGCCCCAACTGTTTAGAAACGTCTTAACATTGTTTTGGATCTTATAATCCCAGTGCTGTAGGGCTCCTATGAGTCTGAGTGTACAAGGCTCAGTGGAGAGGATGAATAGTATAACTAATGCATTTTGAGAAACTTTTAAAAGGATCTAAAATAGCTTTTTTACTTATAATATTGTTGCAGTTTAAATGTCTGATATCCCAGGGTCCTGCAGGGATGAAACAAAAGCTTATTCCAGTGGAAAGTTGATATTCTTGGCTTTTTAAAGGTATACAACTCCTTTTTCTACCCATAACTGGTCTAGAGATATTGAACCTTAAATCTGCTACTGAATATTGCATTTCCTGCACTTTGGGCCAGTGTTAATTTTGGGAGAAATTCTATCATTGTGCAGTGAGGGAGGATGAAGAAAACATTTCCTTGGTAAGTTGGGGGGGGGGGAGGGGGGTTGTGTGTGGGGAGGAGGGAGGCATCTGTGTGACTATGGCAATAAGTTTAGAAAGTTGAAAATAGCCCTGATGGGGGTTGATTGGGGGCAGAATGCAAGTGAGGTGGTCAGAGGTGCATAGTACGTGCAATGCATGATGTGACTGCAGTTGATTACTTGGTAGTTATCAGTCTGCAGTTATCAGATCTGGATTTCAAAAGGGTTTGCAATGCTGGGTAAGCATTATCCCTATGGTACAGATGAAGAAACTGAGGCAAGCTGATTGCTCAAGGTCACACAACAGGTCAGCATCAGAACTAGGAAGAGAACTCAATTCTCCTAGCTCCTACTTTGGTGCCCTCTCCACTGGCATCACACTGATTCTTTTATAAAAGGGACTTCAGCACCACATGTTATGGCCAAAAATTCCCTTCTTGGATCTACATGGTGAACTGTGACTGTTGTTTTGCATTTTTGACAAGCACAGAGCTCCCACTGAAACTGATGGGAATTTCACATATGTTGGGAAATTATAAAGTTAGAGTCAAGATCTGACATGCAGATGATGAAAGGGGAATTTTTCCCTAAGCAAACCAAGATGCATGCTCTTAATGATCTGAATCGTATGGTTCAGATTTTCCATAAGTAGTTTCCTGTGGGCACCAATCTGTGCTCACAATTAAATATGGAGACAAAACTGCCATCACAGTGGCACTCATTTGGAAGTTTAAATGTGGGCAGAATCTGCGTGGTGCTGAGTGCCCTCATCTCTTGGGTCTTTCTGGGAGTTGAATGCCCAGAGCCTCATGGGATTTGCTCTTGTTGGGCAGTTAGGTGCAGTTGCAGGGCCAACTTCAATGCCCACAATATTTCAGAGCAGGTTATTGTTCTGTAAAAAGCCCGCGTCTATTTCCCAGTAGATATAAACGAGACCTTATTAGCACTTCCATTGTGGTGGCAGGATCCTGAAAAACCAAAAAGCCAGTGTGAGCCATCTGCTGTGCTTGAGATAGTTGTTATGTGCTCTTCCCGCACAAAGTGGCTCATGTTTGACCTAAGATGTAGAATTCTGCCATTTTCACAGTGATACTAGCAAGCAGCAGTTCTAGAGAGTTAAGTGGTCACCATAAAGTTACATGCAGAGCAATAGAGCACATCATGCAAAGTGCATGGATGTTTTCCAGCATTTTCAAGGAAGAGTAGCTATAACAGCTATAATAACATAGATCCTCTTCCCAGACTTGGAAGAAAAATACTGGTACTTTCCTAAGCTCCATCCTTTCCAGTTTCAGGGGTTTGTTTATGTTTTTTTAAAAAAGCTGATTCTCAGTAACTTTTCTGTTCCCTTTTTTCAAAATGACATGGGGCAAACTGATGATTGACCTCTGATCCATCTACGGTAATGAGAATAAAACAGGGAGTGGCTGCTTCTTTCTTTTTAAGTAGTAATTGACAAGGATACTAGTCTTGCCTACATAGCCTTTTCTGAGTAACGCACAGAATTAGGGGAGGAAGGATGATCTTGCTTTTAAGGCATTAAATTAGAATTTAGGAACTTTGGGTTTAAGTTCCCAGCTCTGACACAGACACCTTGAGCAAATCACTTAGGACCAGACTTTGAAAGTTTTTCAGGCATTGAAGAGTTAGGCACCTAAATACCTTTAAAATCTGGCCTTTAATCTCTTGGTGCCTCAATTTCACACCTGTAAATTATGAATTTTATTTCCCTACCTCACATACATATTATGATGATTAATTAATGTCTTTCTATCTTACTTACTAATATAGATCTAACTGCCATATTGTATGAGCACCTCATAATTTTTATGTATTTAGTTTGACTGCATCCCTGTGAGGTCAAGAAGTACTGTTATCCCCATTATACAGATTGGGATCTGACAAAGAGAGAATAAGTGACTTTCCCATCTTCCTAGACTCAGGGCATGGCTACACTTGCAGATGTAGAGCACTGTGAATTAAACCCACCTTGGTAGAGTGCAGTAGGAAAAGCGCTGCCGTGTGTTCATACTGACAGTGCACTGGCATGGCCATATTTGCGGCACTTGCAGCAATTGGGAATGGTGCATTATGGGCAGCTATCCCAGCATGCAACAACGTGTTTTTCAAATGGGGGAAGGTGAAGTGTGACAGGGAGTGTATTGTATGTATGTGGGGGGAGAGAGAGTGGGTTTTTGGGGTGCTGAGAGTGTGTCAGCATGCTGTCTTGTAAGTTCAGACCCCCCCTCCCCTGCCTCTCTCACTCACTCAAAGCAAACAGTAAATGTTTGCTTTTTCTCGGAGCTGATAAGCAGCCGGCTTCTCCGAAACGGAGCTTTCAACGGGCATATCCGCATTCCTGCAGCCAATTTCACCACAATGACAAGACTTGGCTTAAGGGGATTATGGGACGTTTCTGGAGGCTGATCAGAGCGTAGTAATGCAACACCTTGTCCACACTGGTGCTGCAGCGGTCCAGCAGGGGCGCAGCAAACGTTATTCCACTCCCTGTGGTGGAGTACCAGCAGTGCTGTAACCATGGAGTCAGAGCGCTCTACGTGCCTTGCCAGTGTGGACGGGGAGTGAACTAGTGCGCCCAGAGCTGCTCTATTGCTCTGTAACTCGCAATTGTAGCCAAGCCCTTAGATGTTGAGATAAATTTTGCACTTTATACACAATGCAATAAACTTACTGATAGGTATAACTCTAAACCAGGTTGAGTTTTGTAAAAGTAGTAGTAATTATTATGAAAGATGTAAAGTATAATTTTATTTGATTCTGCTATTAGCCACACTGCAGAGAAGAAAAATAACTTACAACAAGATCCCAGCATTAGATGTGGAATTGTGTGTAGATTATGTTGGATTTCTGAATTACGTATAAAATACGTACCCAAATTTGTGCATTAACATCATGGCCAAAGATTGAAAAAGGGGGCCCAGGGAAAGAGGACACATTCCCAAATTCCACTCACAAATAAAACTCCACCCACTTGAGTCTAACACTAGAAATCACTTGCAACAGAGTGTGCTGATCAGAAATGAATGCCCTCCTTTCTTGTGTTCTTTGATCAGTAGTGAAATAGGTGTTCACATTTATATTAGCCTTCAGAGTGAATGAATGAATAGAGGACAATTAATCCATTCCTCGGCACCATTATTTCAGACTCTGCAGACATGGGCAGGCATTGCTTTGTGTCTGGTTCCTGTTTTGAAGGGTGTTTTGTGTTTTTTTTTTCACAATCACAAGGACTGGAAGCTTAATTATTTTTTTAAAATGAAAGCTTAGCTCTTGGAGCACAAGACGGCTGCCTCCAGAATAAAACACTGATCCACTGAGGTGTTGCAAGCCAGCCTAATTTGACCCCTGAATATGGCAATGTGTTGGACATCTAGGGCCAGACAGTCAGCTAATGTAAATCAATATTGCTCTATTGTGGGATCTGGCCCCTTAAACAATTTTGCAAAATGGGAAGTTTGAGGCTTTAGACTAACTACAAAACTGAAATATTTAAGCTTATTTCAAATTCTGTTAGTCCTTCAAAAAAGTGTTGTTAGCTGACAACACTTAGTTTTAATGTGATTGTTGCTCATAGGTCTTTTTTTTTACTAAACTTTTCACATATTTGAGAAAAAGTGTTTACGATGATGTGTGAAGACAATAGCAATAAAAGGATAGCCTTTCTTGTGCTATTTTGGTGCTTGCTCTTCCAGTCTTGGCTGGAACCAGAAAGTGCTGAAGGGACACACAAACAAAATATCAAGTGAATCAAATGTTTTTGAACTGCCTGAAAAGTTTGTTTTGAACTTGTTTCCAGTTTTACAGGAGCTTGGGTTATTTCTGATTTTTATATGAACTCATTCTTCCATTCCCATTACGTCATAGTCTTCCTTTTTTTTCCAGGGTCATAGGAACCAGTTAAAAGGGAAGCTTAGTTTATTCCATTTCCCAGGCCTAGCTGATTGTTCTATAGGGAGAGAGGAGCCTTAATGTTTGTAAGCTGTCGAACTGACACTGAGCGCCATCCAGTTTTGACATACAATCTCATGGGAGGTAACATGGTTCAGTGGTTAGAATGTGGAACCAAGTTCTATTTCCGACTTTGTTACTGGCCGCTACAATATGGCTTCAGGCAAAGCTGATGATTCTTATGTGCCTCTGGTTCCCTATCGGTAAATAGGGGCTAGTGCCTTGTATGCATGAAAGGTGCCATGTGTGCACAAAACATTCTTTTGTTTATTTTCACTATCCAAAGCCAAGAAGAGAAGATGCCTACAGCTGGGAAACCTCCCTGCTGTTATGATGGTGTTCCCTGGTTGACAATATGCAAGACAAACTCATTGTATGCCTAAGAAAACACATGATGTTTTATTGTTCCAAATGCTGAATAGTGTAGGTGTCTTGAACAGTCAATCTGAGTTGCCGTTTAAGATACCATTCCTTTCTGTTGATGTGCCTGCAGTTCACATGGTCACACAGGTCAGCTCTGAGACTCAAGGCATGTCTAAAATAACTCCAGTGCTTTATTTCCTTTATCCCACACACAAGTGATTGCTTTGCAAAAATAAATAAATAAATAAATAAAAATGGTAACATCAGGCTGACATTTTACCTCCAATGTCTGTTTCCTAATAGACTTTTGAAGATAGCATCTGCCCAATCATCAGAGGTTGTGTAAACTTCCCAGTGCACTTTTCTAACTGACTATCAAAACAAACCACAAAATGCACTGCAGTTGTTTTTTGCTTTTTCAGTTCAAAGAGAGCATAGTGGTATTGCATGAGATCATCCTGTGTACACATGGTGATATTTACTGGACAGCCAACCTCATAGTCTCTGACATTTATATTTTGTGTGTAGAAGAGGAAAAAAACCACACCTGTTCTACTTGGAACAATGGCCCCACCTTACTCATTCCCTGTGTTCGTTGCTGTGCTGACTAAAATAAACTCTTACTCATGTTAGCTCTACAGAGTCAACACAGTTAAAGCTGTGGTCCTACAACCTTCTTCAGCCTTTGGCCCAATATGGAAGTGAACATCCTTTCTTAGGTGCTCCTTCCCTTCCAAAACCCTCGTCCTCCACTGCTTGGTTCTTACAATGCTTCATTTCATTCTTTCTTCCCCAGAGAGGCCTCCACAGACCTCAATTTGAGAACATGTTCAGTGTGGCATTTGACTTAGCCCTGGTCTACACTATGAGTTTAGGTCAAATTTAGCAGCAGTAGATCAATGTAACCCTGCACCCATCCACACAACGAAGTCATTTTTGTCGACTTAATGGGCTCTTAAAATTGATTTCTGAACTTCTACCCGACGAGGGGATTAGCGCTGAAATTGACATCGCTGGGTCGAATTTGGCTTAGTGTGGCTGCAGTTCGACGGTATTGGCCTCTGGGAGCTATCTCACAGTGCTCCATTGTGACTGCTCTGGACAACACTCTGAACTTGGATGCACTGGCCAGGTAGACAGGAAAAGCCTCGCGAACTTTTGAATTTCATTTCCTGTTTGGCCAGCGTGGCAAGCTGATCAGCACAGGTGACCATGGAGTCCCAGAATCGCAAAAGAGCTCCAGAATGGATCAAATGGGTACTGGATCTGATTGCTGTATGGGGAGATGAATCCGTGCTATCAGAACTCTGTTCCAAAAGACGAAATGCCAAAATATTTGAAAAAATCTCCCAGGGCATGAAGGACAGAGGCTATCACAGGGACCCGCAGCAGTGCTGCATGAAACTTAAGGAGCTTAGGCAAGCCTACCAAAAAACCCAAGAGGCAAACGCCCGCTCGGGGTCAGCGCCCCAGACATGCCGTTTCTATGATGAGCGGCATGCAATTCTAGGGGGTGTCCCTACCACTGCCCCACCCCTGTACATGGACTCCTTTAAGGGGGGAGTCTCACGCAACAGGGATGGGGATTTTGGGGATGAGGAAGATGAGGAGGAGGGGGAGGTTGAAGATAGCACGCACCAGGCAAGCGGAGAAACCGTTCTCCCCAACAGCCAGGAACTGTTTATCACCCTGGAGCCAATACCGTCCCAACCTGGGCTCCCGGACCTTGAAGGCGGAGAAGGCAGCTCTGGTGAGTGTACCTTTGTAAATATAATACACAGTTTAAAAACAAGCGTGTTTAAAGATTACTTTGCCCTGAAGACTTGGGATGCATTCGCAGCCAGTACAGCTACTGGAAAAGTCTGTTAACGTGTCTGGGGTTGGGGCGGAAATCCTCCAGGGACATCTCAATGAAATTGTCCTGGAAGTACTCCCAAAGCCTTTGCAAAACGTTTCTGGGGAGGGCAGCCTTATTGCATCCTCTATGGTAGGACACTTTACCACAGCAGGCCAGTAGCACGTAGTCTGGAATCATTGCATAACAAAGCATGGCATCGTGTGGTCCCTGTGTTTGTTGGCATTCAAGCAACATCTGCTCTTTATTTCTTTGTGTTATCCTCAGGAGAGTGATATCATTCATGGTCACCTCGTTGAAATAGGGGAATTTTATTCAGGGGATATTCAGAGGTGGCTGTTCCTGCTGGGCTGTTTGCCTGTGGCTGAAAAGAAATCATCCCTGCTGTTAGTCACATGGTGTGGGGAGGGGTGAAGCAATCATCCCAGACAATTGGGTGTGTGAGGGGGGTTAGTTGGGTTTGTGCTGCATGTTAACCTGAAAACATCAGCTCCTCCTTTTAAATGGCCAATGTGTCTTTTTCAATTTTAATCTCCCTTTTTTCCCTCCCGCAGCTGCAAATGTTTCAACGCTGCGACTAGCATCTCCGTCCCTGAGACTAGCGCAGATAAGAAGGTGAAAAAAATGCACTTGTGATTAAATGTTCTCTGAGCTCATGCAGTCCACCCAAACTGAAAGAGCCCAGCAGAATGCATGGAGGCAGACAATGGCAGAGTCCAGGAAAGCACAAAATGAACGCGAGGACAGATGGCTGGAGCAACAGGAGAAGTGGCAGCAGCATGATGAAAGGAGGCAGGATGCAATGCTGAAGCTACTGAAGGATCAAACTGATATGCTCTGGCATATGGTTGTGGTGCAGGAAAGGCACAGACCGCCACTGCAGCCCCTGTGTAATCAACCACCCTCCTCCCCAAGTTCCATAGCCTCCTCACTCAGACGCCTAAGAACATGGGGAGGGAGGAGGAGGCTCCAGGCACCCAACTACTCCACCCCAGAGGACTGCCCAAGCAACAGAAGGCTGGCATTCAATAAGTTTTGAAGTGCAGTGTGGCCTTGTCCTTCCCTCTTCCCCGCCTCCCCCACTGCACCCAGGATGCCTTGGCAGTTATCTCCCTATTTGTGTGACAAATTAATAAAGAATGCATGAATTTGAAACAACGTCTTTATTGCCTCTGCAAGCGGTGATCAGAGCAGGGAGGGGAGGGTGGTTAGCTTACAGGGAAGTAGAGTGAACCAAGGGGGAGGGTTTTCATCAAGGAGAAACAAACAGAACTGTCACACCGTAGCCTGCTCAGCTATGAAACTGGTTTTCAAAGCTTCTATCATGCGCAGTGCACCCTGCTGTGCTCTTCTAACCGCCCTAGTGTCTGGCTGTGCATAATCAGTGGCCAGGTGATTTGCCTCAACTTCCCACCCCACCATAAATGTCTCCCTCTTACTCTCACAGATATTGTGGAGCACACAGCAAGCAGTAATAACAGTGGGAATATTGGTTTCACTGAGGTCTAACCGAGTCAGTAAACTGCGCCAGCGCGCTTTTAAACGTCCAAATGCACATTCTACCACCATTCTGCACTTGCTCAGCCTGTAGTTGAACAGCTCCTGACTACTGTCCAGGCTGCCTGTGTATGGCTTCATGAGCCATGGCATTAAGGGGTAGGCTGGGTCCCCAAGGATAACTATAGGCCTTTCAACATCCCCAACGGTTATTTTCTGGTCTGGAAAGTAAGTCCCTTGCTGCAGCTGTTCATACAGACCAGAGTTCCTGAAGATGCGAGCATCATGTACCTTTCCCGGCCATCCTACGTTGATGTTGGTGAAATGTCCCTTGTGATCCACCAGTGCTTGCAGCACTATTGAAAAGTACCCCTTGCGATTTATGTACTGGCTGCCATGGTGTTCCGGTCCCAAGAAAGGGATATGCGTTCCGTCTATTGCCCCACCACAGTTAGGGAATCCCATTGCAGCAAAGCCATCCCTATGACCTGCACATTTTCCAGAGTCACTAGCCTTGATAGCAGCAGCTCAGTGATTGCGTTGGCTACTTGGATCACAGTAGCCCCTACAGTAGATTTGCCCACTCCAAATTGATTCCTGACTGACCGGTAGCTGTCTGGTGTTGCAAGTTTCCAGAGGGCTATCGCCACTCACTTGTGAACTGTGAGGGCTGCTCTCATCTTGGTATTCTTTTGCTTCAGGGCAGGGGAAAGCAAGTCACAAAGTTCCATGAAAGTGCCCTTACACATGCGAAAGTTTTGCAGCCACTGGGAATCATCCCAAACCTGCAACACTATGCGGTCCCACCAGTCTGTGCTTGTTTCACGGGCCCAGGATCGGTGTTCCACGGCATGAGCCTGCCCTATTGCCACCAGGATGTCCAAATTGTTGGGGCCTGTGCTTTGAGAGAAGTTTGTGTCCATGTCCTCATCACTCTCGTCACAGCACTGCCATCGCCTCCTCGCCTGCTTTTGCAGGTTCTGGTTCTGCATATACTGCATGATAATGCGTGAGGTGTTTACAATGCTTATAATTGCCGCGGTAATCTGAGTGGGCTCCATGCTTCCCGTGGTATGGCGTCTGCAGGAGAGCAGAGTGGCAGCAGAAGCGGTCGTTCAATGACAATGGTTTGCAGACCTACTGCACCGTCTGCTTCCAGGACACAATAGCTGAGTGGGCTGCATGCTTGCCGTGTTATGGTGAGACAAGAGGAGCCGAGCAGAGTTGCAGTGGAAGTGGCCCTGCGAGACCACCAGGAGAGCAGAGTGGCAGTGAAAGTGGGAGCCCATGAAAGACAACATGGAGAAATTCACTATCGAGACAAGAGCGGGAGAGCAGAGTGGCAGCGGAAGTGGTGGTTCCATGACGACGGTTAGCAGTCCTACTGCACCGTCTGCTGAAAGCAGTATGGCGCCCGCATGGAAAAAAGGCGAGAAATGATTATCTGCCTTTGTTTTCATGGAGGGAGGGGCGACTGACGACATGTACCCAAAACCACCCGTGAGAATGTTTTTGCCCCATCAGGCATTGGGAGCTTAACCCAGAATTCCAATGGGCGGCGGAGACTGTGGGAACTGTGGGATAGCTACCCACAGTGCACCGCTCCGTAAGTTGATGCTAGCCTCGGTACTGTGGATGCACTCCGTTGACTTAATGCGCTTCGTGAGGACACACACAATCGACTGTATAAAATCGCTTTCTAAAAATTGACTTCTATAAATTCAACCTAATTCTGTAGTGTAGACATACCCTCAGCAGCACATTTTGCTGCTCTCACTCCTATTGGACTAGACTGTCACAGCACTTGCTCAGCTGGGCAGGACAGTAATGTCCTCCCTCTCCTTACACCCTTGCTTAGCCCTGCTCAAATTGTGACTCCAGCTGTGGGAGGCAGGGGAGAACAGTGGTGGTTTTCCCAGTACTCCCCTCTACCCCCATGATCAAGTGTGTGGAGGGAGGTGGGGAGAGGGACAAGCCCTGGCTCCACCCAGCTTAGTGGCCAGCCAGAGTTGCAAGCCAGGTACACAGAAAAGAGGAGTAAGATGCTCCATGAAAGTGTCTGAGTTAACTTCCTTCCCGCTCCCCACATCAAGTGAGGAGCAGGGCAGGAATGGTGCCTCTTTGAGTCACAGTTCATTCTCTAGGGTGGTGAGGTGACGTAGCTTTTCACAGTCCCCTTCTCAAGGCAGATATTTAAATTACAGTTTAGCCCACCGAGTAGTAGCTCCCATTGCAGGTAGAGCCTTGTGAGTCAAGGTGACACAATGTTGCACTTCAGGGCCATTTCATTGAAAGAACTGCAGCCCTCTTGATCTTTGCAACCTCTGATACCATTTGTGACAGCTTAAGATACTGTGTATGTCAGTCTTAATGAATCAGACTGTTGGGTTAGTCCCAAAGAACAGGGCATTTAAATTAGTTATTCTTCCTTATTGCACAGGTTTTATTAACCTAAATAATGGGATTATTCTATTCCTTGCTCAGCAGTTTATTTTCAACTTCATTAACATATTTAAAATCAAGAATATGCCCCATTATCTCACCAAATACTATTTTAAATCCAAATAAGAGCCATTTCCTTCTATTGTCTTTTTTTAAACATACTATACTACTTAAGGTCCCACTTCAACAAAACATTTACGCACACGTTTAACTTGGAATATGTGCTTAAGTCCCATTGAAGTTAATAGGGTTTAAGCACATGCCTAACTTTAAGCACATGATTAAGTGTTATGCTGAATCAGTGAACCTTAATGACTAACTGTCCAATCCTGCAGTTTGCTTAGAGTTTACTACTAGGGCTGTTTCTCTTGAAGTTAGGGGAATGTGGTAGTAAGCACTATGGATAAAATTTTCAAAAGTTCCTAAGTGATTTAAGAGTCTAACTCCCATTTTCAAAAAATGATTTAGACACTTTGGAGCTCAAGTATCATTGGGGCAAAAATTGGGGACTGGTCCTGCTTTGAGCAGGGGGTTGGACTAGATGATCTCTTAAGGTCCCTTCCAACCCTGAAATTCTATTCTATGAAAGTTAATAGGTTCCACAAGTTCCTACATCACTTAGTGTGGTGTTTAGATGCTGCTTGTAATTATTAGAACTGGGAGCACTGGCTGTTGGGAGTCTGAAAGGACAGGAAACAGGAAGGAGGGGGTGGGGGAGTTGAGGAGGTGAAGTGAGAGCTACCGAGGGTGCAGCAGCAGCTTGGTAAAGAGGTTTCCACTTTAAAAATAAAGTCCTGTTGAAGTTTGTTAGTACCTTGCCTGGTTGCTACAACACTTAGGAACTTTTGAAAAATTTGCCCTGTGCATAATAATAAGGCCTGACCCGGCAAACACCTATGTGTCAGGCTTTCAGCTGCAAAATGAGATCAAACTGGAATGAAATATGAAACCTTAATGTGCCGGGCAGAATATCAAAAAGGCCACAGCAAAGATTAGTCATTTCCTATGTGCTTGCTGAGATAGTGAAATCACTGCGGTAATCCAAACACGGTCCTTGGTGGGCTATAAAAAAGATGTTATGATCATCTTTAACTCTACTGTTAAAAAGAAAGAGTTATTGTGAAAATATTAAGGATAATAAGTTGATACAGGAAGGGGGAGGAACTTAAGTTCAGAGAGTTCTATGACCCCCCGTCCCACACCTATGTAGTGCCATTGAATTTAATGGCACTCTACATGAGTAGAGTTAATCCTATGCTTAAGTGTTTGTAGGATCAGGTAATATTTTTTTAATACTTAAAAAATTGTATTGCAATGCAACAATCATACCAGAATTATTATTATTATTTATTATCTATTTGTATTACTGTAGTGCCTAGGAGCCCTAGTCACAGACCAGGACCCCAACATGCTAGATACTGCACAGATACAAGACTATGTGCTTCATGTACATAAGAAAGGCAAAGTCACTGTCCCATGTCCCATTGGCTCTAAATATGCTATGTGAACCTTGTGATATATCACTTACCGCAATACTCCTGCGCTGTAGTGCTAACAATAAGTTCCTGATCCTGCAAACCCTGTATTCACACGAGAAGTGTCACTGATGTCAGTGACGCTTATGTGAGTAGAGGTTTGCTGGATTGGACCCTGAAACTGCAAGCCTTCTCCACATGGGTCTCCCATTGAAGTCAATGGGATTCCTGTGCAAAGGAGTTACAGGGCTGGGCCTTAAAACAAAGAGCAAGAAACGTGGCTTACATCACATTACACTTTGTTGGTGCATTGATACAGTGTCTTTTCTCCTTACTACCATTCCTGCCCAAATAAGCCCCTGATGGTGATGTGCTGAGCCCCTGGTTAGTAGGAATCACAGCTACTTGCCACCTCTCAGGATCAGGACCAAAATGGATCAAAATGGGATTTTGACGTTCACTTTAGGTCGGCGTGTTTTGTTGGTAACTAACACTGTAGTGTTCCATCTCTTGACTCAGCAAGCTAGAGGACTGACTTCCACCTGAATCAGAGTGTAAAAAGAGACATTTCTCTGTAGAACACAGCTTCGCAGGAGAAATCAGCATGATAACTTATGGATAGAAGACATCAGCTGGTGTGAATTGCATTCTATTGAAGTCCATGTTGCTGTGCCAGTTCACACCAGAGTTACTGTAAATTAACCAGCTATGTCAATTGAGCTGTATTTAAACATTTTTATGTGGAATTTCATTTCCTTTTTAAAAACATAGAAAGAAAAATATCATCAGGCTGTCTTAGAGTTGATGGGATAGGCGAGCTGGGTGTTTCCATAGCTAAAGGCTGCTCATGCCACTGTGATTAGGTTTGCCTGCAGCCCTGTTTTGTTTCTATACTTTAGAGCCAAAACTTAATGTCACATGTTCCCACCTCGCTGAAACAATAAGATTTCATGAACCATTTAAGAGCAAATCTGACTTCTGTGGCATCTTCTGCTCCTGATTGTTTTTTTTTATTTAAAAAACATTCAGCAAAGAAACGCAACTTATCATGACCATTGGGACAAGCAGGTCACATTTCAGTTTTCGCTCTCCTTGGCATGGGCTCCAGATGCGTACTGCTGAGGAGTCACTCACTGTGCTCTGATCCTTTATGGCGCATGCAGTACGGCTGTTACTCTGAAACTTGTTTGTGCATGCACTCCTCCGGTGTCTGTGTCCTACCAGGGCCCATGGAACCACAGTGCCTATCATGAGGCCTGTTCAACCAGTCAGAATGGGACGTGTGTCAGAAATAAGCAGAAGGCACATATGATCTCCCTCTCTCCATAAACGGATTGCTTGTGTAGTTGTTGCAGTCTGAGTGCTCATGCACACAACACACCAAGAAACCACGATTCTTCTTGATTACAGCCTAACCTAATGGCATTTACTAGTGTAACACAGACATCTCCTGCTTGTGGTGCTCCGTCCCGCTTGTAACACTGACAGACCTCAGTCGTCGGCAGGCAGGATGAAAGCTGGGACCTCTGCAGTTGAGTGCATGAGCTAAAAGTCACATGCCGCTTAGCTAAGGCTGTAGCAGATTAATTAATCTCTAAGTGGTCTCGATGCCACTAGATGGGACAGACCACCACATCCAGGAGGCGTATGGGTTACACTAGCACCTTGTATAACTACTTGACTCTATTTCTTTTGTTCATTCTAGTTTCCTCTGTCACTGCAGGCTCAGATTCTGGCTTGGGCTCTGCACATCTACTCACCACCCAAAAAGCCATGACCAAGTGGTGAACTTTAGGATGGAAATTGTCCTGATTCTGGCTTTCCTTCCGAGCCACGGAGAGGCCAGCAGACATGTCATCAGTGGCAAAGCCACGAAGAAATGTTCCGGGATCAGGCTTAGAAGTCAGGGGACGCGATCCGCATTTTAGTGCATGCTTGCTCTGTCGGTCCCAACTCCACTCCCCTCTGAACCTCAGCAGATTGTTCCTGCTGTTGGCCACAGTTATGTTGGAGGACTCTGCATGGGGCTTGCGGTAGCCTGCGCACTTCCATTCACGCGTGCCTGTTTGGGGGTCATTTATGGTGGTTTCATGTTGGGAGCCAGAATTTGTCCCATAATGTTTGTTCTCTAGTATACATAAATGTTTGGCTACATATGCTGTATTTTAACTGCTGCGTTTGTTCTCTCTGTAACTGTTGACTCTGTGCATCTGTCTGATATTTAGAAATTTTTCAGAACAGTATAAATGCGAAGACCTGCACACAAGCGCCCTATATACAGAAGTTATCTCCATGTGATACGTTGCAAAGCCGTGAGATGAACTATAGAGCTGTGCACGATGCATTTATTTATTGTGTGCTCATATACTGTGTTGATGGGAGTCATAGAAATAAATACTCACATCGATAAATGAGATTTGACCTCTACATCTGCTCACTAATCTATCTCCCCAAGATTTGATATTTATATTATAATTATAGTTTCCTAAGCCTTTGAGCAGCTTCAAACATTCAACATTAAAAAAAAAAAGAGAGAGAGAGAGAGTGTGAATCCCTCTCCCAGCCCCCTCCAAGATTACACCTGCCTACTCCCCATCATGGGTATAATTCAGTGTTGGACCAGTGTTGGCTGTTCTAGACATAAAAATGTCATGACTCCAATAGTCCAATATTCTTGCCGCCTGTAGGGCTCTGTGCCATTGAGATGGGTAGGTTCCCTGCTTCCCAGTGAAGACCGGCACTCTCTCTTTACTCTGGAATGGTCTGAGATATTGGACCTTTTTAAAGTTTTGACATTTTTATGACCCCAAAAAAGCTATTTAGATAATTTTTAGAAGGTTTTCATGACTCCCTCTGAATGCTGTACAGTAGGACTCATGGCTAACTAAAGTAGCTGACTTCATGGGTGGGAGGTACAAAAATCGTCCCCATACAATTTTTAAAAACTTCCCTAAAATATTTCTAATATATATTTTTCTGCAGTATTTTTGAAATATAAAGAATGTGAATGGTGCAACATTGTTTAAATGTCTCATTAGCACTTGTTTAGGGTAACCTACGACAGGGTAGTCAATATGCAGACCAAATCTGGACCAGATGCTTTTGAATGGATCCCGAAATCTTTTTATTTACTTCTTATTATTGATTATTATTTATTATTAATTATTATATTATCATAATTGTTTTTAAAATTATTTTCTCTGGATTCTGGACCTTGACTGCACCTTGACCAAGAAAGTTGGACCTTGACAAAAAATAGACTACCCCAGTCTATTTTGGCTTTGCCATTCTTGAAAAATGTGGCCTTCCCAAACTTATGTTCATGAAACCTTTGTACTGCAACTTTCTGTCTGTCTATCTCATCCATCAGACATTTAAACCACACCATACCATTGTGTATTCTTTGTATGCAACATATATTACAGAAAAATGTTAACAGATATTTTATAGAGTTTGTAAAACAAAACTAAACACACACACACAAATGTATTGGAATTTTTTTGTATCCACCCATGTATAAAGCTGCTGCCTTGGTTACCATGATCTGGCAACTGTCTATAATAATTTTCTTGTATAGCATTTGCTGGATAAGATAAGAATGGTCGCAAATGTCTATATTGTTTTAAGTTGTTGATTGTAATAGTCTGTTTCATGGGCCCTGAAAGTTGTTTCAGGATCCTAAAATGTCTCCTCATGCACTATGTGTGGAGGATCATAACATCAGAATGGACATGATAAGGGGGGAAAATGGATTAAGTGCTGTACTTACTTCATGCTCCTTTGCTAAATGTTTCAGCTTCACATTTTATGTCCTCTAGGGGGAGTGTTGCCTATATTGCATGTACTGTGCAAACTGGAATCACACAGCCTCTAAAATACTTTTTATGGAGCTTTTAAAACTTTCAGTGACTGTCTCCAATTAAATCCTCAAAAGAGGAAGTCTCCAAGCCTCAATGCAAAGTCTGAAAACTTTGGGCCCAATCCTGCTCCCACTTAAATTAAAGTTCCCAGTGAGTTTGAATGCCAGCAGGATCAGCTCCCTTTGCTTTTACTGACTAGAAGCTTAAAAAATCTCCCAAGAGTACTTTTGTCTTGATCACAACCAAGATTGTTACTGTAAGTACTATGTGCAACTGCCAGACATTTAAAGGGACACCTCTCTCTCTGTGTTTTGTCATGGAAAAATATTGGTGTGTTTTTATTTATTCTTGGAATCAGTTTTATTTTACAGCCATGGTGGCAGCAAAGACATTTTATTTAGCAGTTCTACTGAGTTCTCTCTCTCTGATATGATTGCTGTGAAATAGAGCTCTGGTTTCACCGGGTGGCAGTGGGTTTGGGGTAAAACCCATTTAATTATATAATGGCTATAAGAAAAATTCCATGAAAGGTAGCAACAAAAGGTCCTATTTCAGCACTGTGATATTACCAGAAGGCTGTATTTCAAGGCTGTGAAATAGGTCTTTGAGAAAAAGGTTAAAATCTCTCTCTCTCTGTCTCATGTTAACTGAAAATATGAATTAATGTTGAGGTATGTAGTTAATCTTGTATGTGATTTCTATATAACTGGGCACTGTGAATACTTTGGGGTCTTCAGTTTAAAAAAATGAAAAGTAATCGTTTGTCATTACTGCCTTCATGTAAAGTATTTTGAAGCTGGCGTTCAGATTTTAAATTCGTGGGTTTTTTTTAATTATTGGTCAATGGGAAGGGGGGGAAGAGAACGTGTCTACACATCCACAGACATTGACATAGATGTACACGTACAAAAATATCGATTAAGATGTAACCAGCATATACATGTCTGTATACCTCTCATCCTGCCAAGGTGCTAAATGGGAAATGCAATGTGTGAGAAACACCCAAAATGGGGAACTCCAATTCAGGCAGGGCACGATAAAAGTGCGAGGTGGGCAATACATTTGTGTGGAAGGTAGGTAATCTTGGCAGATAGTTACAGGGATGGCTCTGGAAATGAGGGTCTTTTGAGAGGTAAAGATTATCTCTTCTGTTTCATAACCTTTGTACATTACTGATCCACAGATTTTTCTTCTTCATTACAGAGACATGAAAGAATACAGGAAATCCTCTCTTGGCCACCATGAATACCTGCACTAATTAAGCCACTGACAAGGTACTGGGCAAACAGCAAGGTAAGCTGGCAGTCTGTGCCAAGAGCTTTTCATGTAATCTGCATGATTGTATTTTCACAAAGCCTCAGCACTGCAAATATCAAATTTATTGTAAGCTGAACAAAGACAAATAATGTCCCAGGTTAGAATACAGCAGATTTGTTTTTATTTTGAGACTTTTGCAGTCAAACTATCCTTCCCATGGAAAAAAGTCCACAAAGCACTGTGTTGTTTTTGAAAAGGCAATATCTTTATAAAACCACAACAATCAATTCCCAAACAAAGCTCTGCTCCTCAGATTGACTCAAGGAGAGGTTGGGAGGAGGGGTGGAATGCCTGAAAAACTTAGTTGATGAAAAGGCATGCTGTTTCATGGGTGCCTCCCAGAATTGTGACTCTGTGTGTGTGTGTGTGTCTGTGTATGTGTGTGTATGAGTAAGAGAGAGATCTCCATGACAACTGATTCGGCTAGTCTGTGTTCCTTGCAATCATTTTAGCTGGAATCAGTGCTGTGAAAGGTCATATGAAGGAGTTGTGGGAAGCACAGCAGGTATTAGACCCTAAACTACTAGTTTTTCAGTGCCCCAGCTAATAGGACAAAGTTTTGTCTGGGAAATACAAAACCAAGAATGGAGTGGAAAGGGAAGTGCTGCAAGTTTCAGGTAATAAAAGCTCCCTTTTATTTTTTTTATCTTCTTTGAATGCTTTTCCGTGGTGTTTACTTCCAGCAGAATGACTGTTAGTTTGAAATCCCTGGCTCTAGGGAATGATGTCATGTTCCGACAGTTGGATTCTATTAGGCAAAGAGGGGAAATAAAATTGCACTTCTTCTGAATAAAGAACCTTTTTGGTTCTTTATTGAACTGAATGTAAGGGACTGCAAACATGCTTTTAAAAAAAAAGTTCTAATGAAGGGACTTCACTCCAGGAAAATGCAATTTTATGGGAGGACTTCTAGATAACAAAAAAATTTAAAAACCATAGCAATATTCATGATTATATCCAAGATCATTATTCAAGCATTGAAGTCATAGGCTTCAGCAAACTGTTTGTTTTTCTTTCTTTTTGGATGTTACCATGTCTCTCTCATGTAATGAGAAAATAAACAGATTACAGAGCAAATTAAGCATAATATTTGGAACCTACACACTTTTGTGATCTTTGCACCGTTTGAAGAATGGGTTGATGTAGAGTTTCTTCTGGGTAGGTCTTGTATCTCAGATTTCTGCACACGAATGTATAGTGGTACATCCTTTTTGCTGGCAATCTGGTTTGAAACAAGATTTTCTAACAGAAATTGTATTTTGTTTCTGATCTGAGTCTTTTTTATTTTTAATGGTGAACATTTTTAAATGAATAGGAGTGCTTTAAACCTAGCAGTAGGAACCTTTTTCTTTTGTTAGTCACACCTTGGTAGATACTATAAATGGGATCAACATTATGCTGGTGTGAATAGTATCTTTAGTGGAAAATGCATGAAGATTAATTTAAAATCCTATGCCTAATGGAGTAACCTGACCTAGAAAAATTTATGAAAATTCTTGTTTCTCAGACATCACAAAAATACACTGCCCTGATGACAATAACCTGAAGATTAGATTGGCCACTACATTGCTTAAAACTCCCCTCTACGTCTCGCTACTTTTGTTTATAACTGCTTCGTTTTGTGCATTTGTGGCTTGATCCAAAGTTCATTGAAGTCCATGAGATCATTCACATTGGCTTCAAAGAGCATTGGATCTGGCCCTTTTTGAAACCATCTCAGCCTCTGTTTCAATCTTTGGGACCAGGCCACAAGGTCTGAGTTTTCTTTCTTGAACTTTCCAAACAGAGGGTCTTTTGTGTTCCATCAAACAATGAAATACACTTCTGATTGGCTTAAGGGTGTCTGCTAGCACAAATCAGAGATAATGATGATGATGCTTGTTTCCGCTTTCAGTTAGTGATGGGGGCGGGGGGCATGGAATGAATGGAAATCAGATCTCTCCTGCCTCCTCCCCTCCAAAAAGGTCATGTTTTCAAATGTCCCTCTATCAAAAGGCATTATCAGTCGCACTTCAAGGATGAATTTCAGAAAAGCTTTAGCAAGCAAACACTGACATCACTCAGCTCTGTCAACAGCAAACTTCAGAGAGACAGAATCTCATGCTGCATGTAACCCTGCCATAACACACACAGTAGCTGATAATTGCCTGTCTGTCAGTGAAGTACTGATCCACATTCTGTAACATTGTTTCTTGTCCATCAGATTTAATCCATTTTGTATTTTATTAATAAAATACTCCTTTCAGTAATTTAATATCTAACCATCAATAACTTAATTAATTTATTAAAACCACTATATAATCATATGTTTGCTGATTGGTTGGGGGCTAAGAAATACATAAAGGCATATTTCTTTAAGAGGGAGGAGGACCAGTATGTTCCTTATAATGTTTAATCAGAAACCTGTGCTTTGAACATGACACCTCTACCACCTGTAAGCTGCACATTGCGTGTGTAAACCACTGTTCAAACATAAGCTGATTGGGTATACAAAAAGAAAAGCCTCCTACTTGTGCATGAAGAAGTAAGATCGGTAATGAGCCATTAAAGAGCAGTAAGTGCAGAAAGGCCACAGATTCCAGTTTTCAGCTGGGTTTTCAGCAGAGTCAGTTTTTATGCACGTAAACAGATGTGCCAATATGTGTAGAGGCCTGCTGAAAATTTGGGTTGTTGTTTAAAATTAGGATAATAAATATTATGTTGATCTGGAGGTGCTTTTAAAACTGCAAAGTTTACTTTGCTGTGGTATTTACCTTGCCAAGTACTGCCATAACTTTTAACTCTTGCAAGTGGTAAGCGTCAAGATTTTAATGGTGCCCTGTGCAGTGCAGGATTGGTTCAATGCAGATAGCATTGAACACACTTACTAACCTTTCAAGTTCTACCAGGTGATGCTTGGGGATCTAACTACATGTCTTCCCATGATTTTAATGGAAGATATGAGACTAAATGGAAGACTTATTGGAAGATACGATCCTTTTGAAAACATAGGGGTCCTCTTTTCCCCCACCTCTGTGACTGCACTTCTCTGAAAAGGCCTGGTTTGGTTTTTTCTTTCTTTTTCAAAGGCTTCTCTTAATTTAAGAATCAGAAATCATTCAAGGAGGAAGGGATGCTAAATATGCTCTTCGGTTAATCCCCAAAGCCAGGGAACTAGCAGGAGAATCGAAAGGCAACGTGGTTTCATGTAGCACTGGAGAGAGATTCAGGAAACCTGTGTTCCATTCCTGGCTCTGCCACTGACCTTGAACAAGTCACTTCACCTCCCTGGAACCCGTTTTGTCTATTAGATTGTAAATTCTTTGGGGCTTGGATTGTCTCGTACTGTGTGTATACAATGCTTAACACAAAGGGGCCTCCGTCGTGGTTAGGGCCCCTAAGCACTATTGTAATATTAATAATAGTAAGATGGCAAGTCATAGTTGAGCATCAAGAGGAATAACTAGCATGGTTACAAAGACCTTGCTAATTTGTTTCTAAGGGGTATGCAACTTTGTGATTCCCAAATTTGGAACACAAAATAGCAATATTAAGCACTCCCCTAAAAGTCATTAGCCATATTTCTGTGAAAGGGGACAACCAGATTTATGTTCTACGTTAGTGGAGCAATTATATGTTTATGAAGTCAAAGGGCAGCACAACACTTCCGCTTCAGAGCCCTCCCCGAATGGAACTGAGACATTGGTCTCTTTTGCTGGTGTGAGTCTCTGTGGCAGGTTGTGTTGTGGGATAGCTTGTTGTCACCACCTGCCTTGTTTGGTGCTTTTCGTTTGTGTGAAGTAGGGTTGCTGAATTTATGCTGAAAGGTGCAGCTCAGGTTATGGCTTTGTGTGACATCAGTGCTCAACTCTTCCAGGTTTTGCTGTGGGTCTCCCAGCAAAGGGCGAGAGGCTGTCTTTTTATATCACAGACAGAATAAAGGGAAAAGCATTTGGAGGAGGATCCTTGGCTGGTGTAAATCAGTGTAGCGCCATTGACTCTAATAGAGTTATGCTGATTTTCACCAGCTGAAGATCTGGTCCTTTTAAAAATGGTTTTTAGCTTTGCAAGTTATTCACATGTGTATTTGATAAATTAAAAAGAAGAAAAAGGAAGGGGGAAGAGCCAATTATATCTCCAAAAATATGACACATAACAAAGATTTAATGCAGAGGTGCAAAATATGGGCTAAAGTGGCGGGGCAAAATTTGCCATCATCTAGGTGTATGAGACATTTGAGAAAGTACCATTACATTACAGATTATAAGGCCAGAAGAGACCATTGTAATCATCTAGTTGTGTGACCTCCTGTATAAGACAGGCCATAGGACTGTCCTGAATTAATTCCTGTTTGAACAAGAGCATATTTTTAGAAAAACATCCAATCTTGATTTTAAAGATGCCAGTGATGGAGAATGCACCACAACCCTTGGCAAATTTTTTCCAGTGGCTAATTAAGCATAATGTTTACATTTTTCAGAGTAACAGCCGTGTTAGTCTGTATTCGCAAAAAGAAAAGGAGTACTTGTGGCACCTTAGAGACTAACCAATTTATTTGAGCATGAGCTTTTGTGAGCTACAGCTCACTTCATCGGATGCATACCGTGGAAGCTGCAGCTCACGAAAGCTCATGCTCAAATAAATTGGTTAGTCTCTAAGGTGCCACAAGTACTCCTTTACTGTTTACATTTGCACCTTATTTCTAGTCTGAATCTGTCTAGCTTCAACTTCCAGCCTTTGGATCTTGTACTTTTGTCTGCCAGACTGAAGAGTCCTGAAATATCAAATTTTTTGGTCCCCATGTTGATATCTGGAGACTGTGATCAAATCACCCCTTAACCTTCTCTTTGTTAAGCTAAACACGTTGGGTTCCTTGAGTCTATCAGTGAAAGGCAGGTTTTCTAATCTTTTAGAGTAACAGCCGTGTTAGTCTGTATTCGCAAAAAGAAAAGGAGTACTTGTGGCACCTTAGAGACTAAATTGGTCAGTCTCTAAGGTGCCACAAGTACTCCTTTTCTAATCTTTTAGTTATTCTTGTGGCTCTTCTCTGAATTTTCTCCAATTTATCCACATTCTTCTTGAATTGTGGGCACCAGAGCTGGACACAGTATTCCAGAAGTGATCACACCTATGCCAAATACAGAAGTAATATAACCTCCCTATTCCTACTCACGGTTCCCTTGTTTATGCATCCTAGGACTGCATTAGGCCTTTTGGTCACAGCGTTGTATGTGCATGATAATGCAGCAGGACTTAATGAAGCATGCTGTTTACAAAGCTTAGGAAAGTCTTTTCAGCACTTGCTTTTGGCTAGTCATAAGCGGTGTCTTTGGTGACAAAGTTAAGTGAAGCATCTGAAGGAGGAGTGAAAATCCAGGGCAACGATCAGGATCATTGTTTGTGAGTTCTCAGTTTGCTGTTTGGCAAGAAGGTCACATACTTCCATGGCAGGCTGGGGATGAAGCATGGCCTTCCAGGGCACAGACATCAAATACCATTTGGTAGCAGAGTGGCACCGCAGTTTAGCTTCAGGCCAGTAAGGTCTTTGCAGGCAGTTGTACAAAGCAGATTCCTTTATATGTGGACATTTAACTTCCTGCTGCCTATACACATGCTGTCCAGGAGCTGCTGCACTTGCCCTTTATTACAAGTTAATGAGGTTTGCTTCAAATATCTTTTAGAATTTGAAGATGTGATTGTGGTGAGACTGTAGTGGAATAACCAACACACAGCCTTTCCTGTGGGCCTGGAATGGGAGCACATGCTGCAAAGCTGAGTCACTGGTTCACAGCATCATCCGCTTGGGATCAGGGAAATAGCTGTGGTGTAGGGGAGTGGGGCTAGATCACAATTTCTGGTGTTGCCTGGAGGTCTGTGAAAATTTCAGTGAGCACCCCATGGATCCCAGATTGTATACAGGACTCCTGTGCAGTTTCATGCCATGCTGGCTGATGGGAACACAGCTGACAGAATTCCCATTATTACCGAACTCCCTCCCCATGGCCAGGCACACACCTCACCCCCACATGGATGTTGTGACTGTAGATGTGGGGCTGGAGGTAACTCGGTGGTGGTGGAGGAAATTAGTCCCATTTTCTGCAGATTACTTTTGAATTTGCTCCCGCTCTGCACTACACAGAGGAGAAGGGTATGTGACCCTTAGCTGACAAAATGAATTCTGTATAAGTTCTGAGGTCTAGCGGTGTACAGGGCCTCTCTCTTCAGGTGACACAAACCAGTCTTTACATCAAAACCTCATTTGGATGGTTTTATCTAAACTCCTCCTTGGGATGTTTAGGGTAATGATGTTCAATCCACCTGAAATCCCCACCTATTTTCAATGGGATTGGAGCAGGAAGCAAGAAAAAATACACCCTAATGTTGTGCAGAGGTCTTAGTTAGGCAAAGGGAACTTTAAGCATAAAAATGTATTTATACAGTAGTTGAACAGGAGCTGAGTATCTGCTTTGCCTGGAGACTAATCTGAAATATCCTCTTCCTTTATTATGGGGTTATTCTCTGAAAGGATTATCTAGAGTATAATGTCTAGAATGCAATGCCAGATTTCCAAGGAAGGAAAAGGAGTGCCCAAATCTAAAGGTTATTTGTGATGGGGAGAAAAAGCTATTAGCCCCAGATATTTCTGCAGTATCTCAGGTTGGGCACCCATAATCACTCGTCTGAAAATCTTGGCTAGAGCCCTTTTCTGGAGCTCCATGTGGTTGATTTTGAAGTAAAGTCTGGTAAAGTCTCTCCCCCCCCCCGGTTGAATGGTATTTCCATAATGTTACATTTTGCAGCTTTTACATGTTACCTAGGAAAGTGATACAAAGCATAATTTCAATATTCCTATGACGTAATTTCCATATGTCCTAACGTTTTCTGTGGACATATGCCAAATGTAGTCTATATATGTTTATATACTGTATATATATACTATATATACACCTTACCAGTGGGAAATAAAAAAAATTAGTAAATCATAACATTTTTACAACTATACTACTAATAAAAAGATACCTGATAACTTACCTGCAGGCGCCCACCCTGGTCTGGTGTAAGTATAATAAGCAGCACATGGGCAGTGGCAGACTCTATATTTTCATTGAATTCACTGACTAGAATTTCAGAGGGGTGGTTATATTACCCTATTCACAAACTCAGGGTTCCTCTACTGAGCAATAGGATAGGTGCACTGACTGGGTAGGCCAACAAAAGTCAGTTCCACTGGATAGTCACCATAATTGACTTCTGTCCACCATTCACAACCTGCTGGGGTCTTTGCTTTATCCTATCTCTTCTGTGTCCTGTATTCGTTTGTGTCTCCTGAAAAATAAGAGGTTTGCATTGTCCATAATGGTGTAGACATGGTGTCTGACTTGCACTCATTTCCTCTCTAAATTAAGATGTACATATGGCTATATAACTATGTAGACATATGTACAGAGAGAGAAAGAATATTGGTAGAGCAATAGTTTCATCCTGTGTGCAGAGTTATGTATGTTCCTGAGAGGCCATTACAGGTTCACCTGTTCTAGGAATTGCCATACTCTTTCATCTAGCCCAGTATCCGGTCTCTGATCGTGTCTGATATCATCTACTTTAGAGGAAGGTGCAAGAACCTTGTGGTGGATAGCAAGGGAGCAACATGTCTGGAGTGGAAGTTTCTTCCTAAACTCAATTAATGGTCACTTTATATCCTAAAGCATGAAGGTTTATATCCTTGTTTTTAATCATATTTCATGGAACTGTGGATGTTCTGATTATCCATATAGTGAATTCTACTATGCAGTTAGCATTAATGGTACTTTGTTGCAATAAGTTCTCAGGTTAATTACGTATCAAGTCGAAAATGTATTTGCTCTTATTAGCTTTAAATGTGATACCTTGTTCTTGAATTATGAGGGAAGATAAATAGGAGTGCCTGATTTACCTCCTCTTTCCCAGTCGTGATTTTGTATCCCATTAGCATGTTCTCTGTTGTTTTTGTCTCCTCTCTTAACAATAGTCCCAGGCTTTTCAATCTGTCTTCACGTCAACAATCTAATCACATGTTGTCTTTGGACTTCCCTCTATTTCTGCGATATCCTTTGGAAAATGGGGTGATTAGAACAGAAAACAGTTTTCCAAGTTAGGGTGTGCCATTGCATTATGAATGATGTTATAATATATTTGGTATTATTCCCCATTCCTTATGTGTTTTAGCACTTTGGTTGATTGGTTATACTCATGCTGCATATTTAGGAGAGCTGCCCACAGTGACACCCAAGTCTTTCCCCCAGTGGTTGGAGTTAATTTAGAACTCAGCAGTGTGAATGAGTAATTCAAATTATTCTTTCGAATTTACTCCCTCCCATGTGCTCCTCTCTGATTTTGCTCATTCCATAGCCTTGCCTTAGAGCAGGCATTCGGTGAAATGTATAAAAAGTTGGCAATGCAGCTGTATCTGTTCCAAGCAGTGCACACTGGGAGTGGGAGAGATGGATGTGTTACCTTTTAATTACAGGAAGAACCCTGCAATGATTGTGCTATCCTTCTGCATGGCCATACAGGATGTCATTAGCCGTAATTAGTGATCTCTGTTCTGCCTCTGCATCTTTGACCTAGTTACTTTTCCGAACTTAACACAGTTGCTATTGTGACGAAAAGCAGACTCCTGGCACAGCCACCATCACAGAGTAGAGGGAAGTCTGGCAACTTTCACACAAATCTGTTATAATTAAAGCTTCCGGTCTGGGGCTTCAAGTTAATCTCACTGCTAAAAAGCCAGATGCATTTTTTTAATGTTTCTAACTGAAAGTGAACCTAATGCCTTTAAAAGCGAAGGCCTGGATACTAGTTGGCCTGGGGCTGGCAGGTGCTCTCACGTCCCTCAGTGAGCTTTGATGATGCACCTCAGTCCTGGCTTGCAGCCCTGGATGTTTTTTTGGGCGGAAACTTCCAACTGATCCAGAGCATGGTGGGACACTGACACAGTGCCATTAGCGAGTGGCTGAGCGTGCCAAACTTGTCGTCACTTGAATTCCAGCCATACTCCTGAACTCGGCTCTCTGGACTCCTGCTGGAGTGTTAACCCTTTCTACCACCTAATTGCAGAACTGGTGCTAGTGTTTGTGGGGCCCACTTCCATGGCATTCCCATACCCCAGTGAGAAGTAGCATGCTCCCATCCTATCAAACCCTCCCCACTCCAGCACACCTCAGTGACAAAATAATGGACTCCCCTGACCCCCCCAGCTGCCAAACCTCCCATGCTCCCCATCAGTGGCAAGGGAACAATTTGGCCCTTCCAAACTCATCCCACTCCCCAAAAAGGGCAAACATCTATAACCCTCTCTAAGCTACCAAACATCCCCATTCTCCTTGTCCAGCTCAGACTGCCTGGGTGTGACTAGAGCTTCACCCAGTACTGCTCAGACAGGCACACATGACAATTTAAAGGCACCAGTGAAACACACAAAAAGTCTGAGAGAAAAGAGGCCTGAGGACAATTGAGCCAATTCAGGGAGCTACAAGCCCTGTTCAGAGGAGCACTGCCCTGTAGTCCCCCTGCAGAGAGAAGGTAGTGGTTACAACAATAGCTGCAACAATGTGGAGGCATTTGTAGCAGCATGATATATATTCCCAAATACATGCCGCACCTGAGGCTTGTGGACGACCTCTGTTATTAGCTTGACACTAAACTTATTAATTGGAGAGCAACATTTCAGAGCAAGCTGTTTGTGTTATTAAGCGCTGAAAGCAGAGGAAGGGTTGCCAGGAGCTATGAAGACCATCGCTGTAATGTACAGCACAGTCCTGCTTATCCAGAATATTTGGAGATGCCAAATATGTTCTACTGTCATTATGCCTCAGAGTTGAGCTGGAGCGTCTGCCTAGAGGAAACTCAGTCTCCCTGCCTAGTCACTTCTTGGCTTCTTTGCCGAGGGCGCTTGCACCAGTTACTGGTGGTGATTTTTATTATATGGATGCTCAGGCCCCTTCCAGAGAACACCAGTGCACAGGTCCTGAAACAGTTTTCACTTTGGAACTGATTTCAGGTGACACTGTTGTGTTGCCAGCCCCAGCTTTTGTAGATGAGGCAAAAGTGTTTTGAAAGGGTTATTGAAAAGTGTTTTAGGACATGGGAAATGGTGTAGTGTGGCTGGAGCCTTTCTAGCTCATGCTCTTGGACAGAGCCATTCACTTGCACAACACAGGTCATTTGGACACTGCTCTGAGCCCACCAAACTCCTTACACATGGCTCCCTGAACAGGCAGCAGGCTGGGTTTTGAAAATTGATATATTGGCAGTGAGAGGGGTGTTAAACCCTGATGTGCAAGATCTCGCTTTTGAGGGATTCCTGCCCTTTTAACAGCAACAGTAAGTTGCAACAGAGCATGCATAGGCTAATGACATACTGGACATGTACAGACATGTTTCCTGAGAGAAGAGCTGACTTTGTATTTAGAGACAAAGACAGACAGTAAATGACGCAGCACAGACGATCTTAAAGGCACCCTTTACCTGACTTCAGTCTTGAGAATGGTAATGCACAAGATGAAAAGGAGTACTTGAGGCACCTTAGAGACTAACCAATTTATTTGAGCATAAGCTTTCATGAGCTACAGCTCACTTCATCGGATGCATACTGTGGAAACTGCAGGAGACATTATATAGACAGAGACCATGAAACAATACCTCCTCCCACCCCACTCTCCTGCTGGTAATAGCTTATCTAAAGTGATCACTCTCCTTACAATGTGTATGATAATCAAGTTGGGCCATTTCCAGCACAAATCCAGGTGAACATCTGCATCTGAAGGTGCAGTGGGGCTGAACAGTACCCCAAGAACTGCACATTGAGGGGTCCATGTAAATCTCCCCTCCTGTGCAGATGCCATCCTCTGCTCCAATAGTCCTGGTTCAGCTGCTTTCACAGCCCCATTCCCTCTGCCCCTTCCTACGGCCCCGTGGAGGGCTCTCTGCAAGGCTGAGCTCCACATAGGGGGTGGGAGAAAGGACTGCTCGAGTTGTGGGGAGGAGATGTTGTTTAGCTCCACTTTGCATGTGGCCAGGAGGAAGCACATCAGCTTGGAGCTGCAAATCCTTCTGTGTAAAGATCCCCTAAGTCTGATCCCTTGGGCAGCAATGGAGAAGAGTCCTTGGGTGTGCAGCTCCACTCAGCCTGCTGCTAGTGCTTGGAGTGGTGAGCAGGGGCTGGAGTTGGTGTGGGAGCACCGAGGAGGGAGTCCCTACCTGCAAGTGGGCATGCTCTCGGAGTCTGGGGTTGGGATCCTCTCAGATCCCTGATTCTCTGCTGCTGTTTCCAGCCTGTATTGTAACCCTGCCGATCCAGTGGATGGAGGTGGGGGCTGCTGTGGTGCTTTCCCACAATTTATTCCCTTCTCTACAGGGCAGAGTCTATGCGCTTCAGTTTCCACTCCAACAAAACTTCCGTTGACGAGAGCTTTGTCTGAGTAAAGACTTAGGATTCTGACCCTGACACATTTGGAAATGCTCGCTTCAGATCTTACCAACTTCTAACTTACAGTGAAGGAAGAGGTCAGGAAAAGGGGGTGGAGGGATGACAGACACAGGCTAGCTGCACACAGGACCACCAGCAGCAGGTTCTAATCTCTAGACGCTTAGGACAGTGTAATATACTGCCAGATTTGGCATTCATATCATGGTCTGCATTCCTCTCCTACTGAGATATCGTCCTGTCTTCCACTACGACACGCACCAAGAACTAGGAACCCTGCTGCTTTTATTACTGGCTGATATGGATGGATGATAGAAAACAAATGTAAACAATGAATCAGTGTCTTGTGTAAGCAATAACTATGGAGGCACAGGGCATTTCCTGGGGATTTATGGCTATTTGGGAAGAACTGATGGGCTAAGGTACGGCCCAGGGCCATCAACTCCAGATGGCCATTAGCAATTCCCAGCAAAGGTCCTGAACCTGGGCAATTATGGATGTTACAAGATGAAATATATTTTTAAAACATAAGGACAGATCCTCAGCTGATGTAAATTGAAGCCCATGGAGCTATGCTGACTTGCACCAGCTGATGATTTAACCCATAGTTTTGAAGCGTTCATGATTTTTGTTCTTTATTTGAAAATAGCAATTCATGCATGATGTCACTGGGGTCATAGGTGATTGTGACAGCCCTGATGGCAGTGCTGCATATGTAATGTCACTGACCTCAGCGGTATATGTGTAATGTAAGTGGCATCACCATGTCTGCCAGCCATGGGTAACATCAATCACATTAGTTATATGCTGATGTGGGTCTGATTTCACTTCTGTCGGTGGTGCACACATGACCTCAGATAGCCATGGTGCTCATGTGAATGGTATGTCTAGGTTCAGAAGAGTGCATCTATGGTTATGCTGATGTCAGTGATGTGTGTAATGTCATTGATGTGTGTGTGACATCACTGATAGCTGCAATAGCATGTGAGGTCATTAGCATCAGTGATGTGACATCATATGTGCCTTCCAAGAGTTGCAAGTCAGGGAGCAAACTCCATGGAGACTGAACGCTTGCTATGAGAAAGACGACTAGCCCTTGCTAATGATGAATGATAAATCTGCTGGATGGAGGATCAAGATGGCTGCTGTTGAAAAACAATGCAGTCTTTGTTCCTCGGGTGTTTCCAGGAGTGTCCTTGTTTGGGGAGTGAGGCCCCTAGATGGCGAGTGAGGGCCCTAGTGAGGCCCACTTTATATAGCTTTACCATATGGTGGGAACCCTCTGTTCCAAACTTAGTTTCCAGGCCTGTTTGTGGAAAAATACAGGTACTCAAAATGCAGTTTAGTATCATGCGGTCTGGTCACATGCCCTTGCTGAGTAATAGCAGCCATTACTTACAGGCTGGCAGAAATGTTTACAGGAGGGCTACACTCTTCCATAGTCTATTGTCTTTGTTGATGGGCCATCAGCACTGTCTAGCTTCTTCATTTTTGTACCTGAAAGGCTATCTGTGGGTGTTATCCAGAGTAAGCACATTTGAATTACAGATACATAGTCAATATTCATAACTTCAGATACAAAAATTATACATGCATACAAACAGGATAATCATATTCAGCAAATCATAACTTTTCCAATGACACCTTACAAGACATATCTTGTACCAGATGGATTATAATTATGTCATCATCATATCAGAAGCATACTACTATGATGAATGTGGGGTGGAGTGTCACAAGGATCAAGAGGGCTGCTGTTGAAAAAATGCTTGGTAGTGTTGAAAAAATGCTTGGTAGTGAGGAAGGGAAAGGCAGGTTGTTTGTAAGGAGAAGGGAGAGAAAAAGTGACCTGCTGCTTGCAGTTGAGGGAACAGCCAACTACTCCGAAGGCTGGGTGGAGAAAGGGAGAAGAGCCCACTGCTTGTTAGAGAGGAAATGGAGGAGGGTGCGGAAGAAGCCAGTTACTTGTTTGAGGAAGAGGGGAGAGAACCTTGCTTCTTTTAAAGGGGAGTAGGAGATTGAGTGGTCCACTACTTGCAAGATGTTAGTGGAGAAAGGGGAGCAAGGCCGTAAAGCCATAAGGATGAGAGGAGAGAGTTGGTAACTGACTGGTTCACTTCTCTTTGTATGTGAACCAAACAGTTAGGATCCATTCCATTTCGCTGTAATTTGCAGTAGCTGCTGCCTGCAGCCGACTCAGGTCATATATTACAGACCAGGAATCAACACCTCTTCTCATTTGTTGAGAAATTTCATCCATTGCTCCAGGAACTCTGAGGACTCTCCAAATGCTGGCCAATTGCACTCTTTCACATTGTAAGGCACCCACGGGGTAACGGACAAGGAACATCAACAATGGCTGATAATTGCATTCAGCACTGTACAGACTTAGCAACACTGGATCAAATTGGCTGGCCTGGCTAGGGGATGCTACATGTATGTGTGTGGCTTAACTGATTGCCATGGTGTGTGTGTGTGTGTGTGTGTGTGTGTGTGTGTGTGTGTGTGTGCGCGCGTGCACACATATGGAGCCACAAATTATTACACTCTGTCCAACTTGACTATATAAACAGAGTCCAAGTAATAGAAACGTCACCAGGAATATTCTGTCCCCCAGTTAGGGGGAACCATTTGATCAGGAGAGTCCAATTTTGCCCAAGAGAGGGCCATTAAACAACTTTTCCAAGAGACCAAAGGCCAACCTGCTTGAATCAAGACTACACCCTGGGACTTATTATTCCTGCTGGCTGCATCTCTCGATTAAGGAAAGCGTGGGCACAGTCCGTGTTGTATAACTCCATGGGCTGTGTTTTCAAATGGCCACCTTTGAAACAAGCATTGATGGTGCTTCCATTACTCACGGCATACTGAGATCTGCAGTGATGTCATACTGAAGTTTTGCTGTATGGGCAATATAGCCCCAAACCTGGTGATGGAAAAGCTAACTGACTACACATAGGTGTAAACAGGCTTTTAAAAATGATTAATAGTTCTAATTATTATTATTATTATTATTTATTATTGTTAATGCAATTAGAACTGTAATTCTACATGGCACTTTTCAAGTGTAGATGAAAATCCTGGATACAGGTGCAGAATGAGGAATAGAATTTTTTTTTTTTTTTTTTACAGCCTGTGTCTGTGGAGACAGTAGGAACCTGAATAATAATAATAAAAAAGAACAAGGATGTAAAGCAGAAGGGAGGAGCTTGTCTCACACTAATGGCAAAATGATTATATTGTTCATCTGCTGTGTGAGCTATTGGGCTCGGGGTGGGGGCGGATCAGCTTTTTTGTGATATATCGGGTCTAGTCACAGCAAAAGACAGAAGGGAAGGCGAGAGACGGAAATGTTTTCATTTTAAAGGAATGCCACTCTGTATCAAGGCTAGACTTCCACGGTGTCTTGTGGGAGATCTTAATGGCAGATGTGCTTTTTCTGTCGAGGCTTTTACACATTGGTGGTGTTGGACATTCTGTGAGATAAAGCTCTGAAAAAAGAATTCATATCTCTAATGTCCGCGAGAATTAGGATATAGAGTCAAAGGTGGAAGAGGAGACCAGAGTGATAAAGCATTTCTCTCTCTGACTGGGCATGCCTTTCATGTCTCTGATGTGGAAGCTGGGAGTAGCCCCACAGCACTCAAGGACAACTGATCAGAAGTGGGTATCAAATATATATATATATATGTGTGTGTGTCCTGCAAGACAGAGGCCAGATTCTGCCACCCTCCCTCACACTGAGTAGTACCTTATTTTGTGAATAGTCCCATTTGATGTCCGTGTGACTACTTGCAGGGTATAAAATACAGCTAAGCTGACTGCAGTGGGACTAGTCACTGAATAAGGGACTACTCTGCTTGAGTGAGGCCAGCAGGATCTGGCCTCCAGCGTTGGGGTGCTCTGAATCCAGAGGCATTGAAAAACGTAACAATTAAAACTGACATTAGCTCTGCCTTTTTGTGGGCAAGGGCAATGGCAAGTTAAAACAAAACAGTCCTCACAATGGAGCCTGAGCTGTGAAATCAAAAGCAGCTGGTGGCAATGGTCGGAGGCGTTACCAATTGTTTCTTTTCAAAACTACAGCGAGATGAAGAGTTAAGAGTTCACCCAGGAGGTTTGCTGAAAAGGATTTTCACTCTGTTTGCAACAAACAATGATACTGAGATACCCGTCCCATCCACCCCCCTCAGGAAACACAGGTGGTGGCTTGAACAACTGTTTGGGTTAAAAGAACCATTGTAAATCCATATTGCTGCAAAGACTGAGGGTAAACTATCTAAGCAGGGACTGTCTTTTTGTTCACTCTTAGTGTAGTACCTAGTATAATGGGGTCTGGGATGGGGTTTCCTGGGCACTACCTCAATAATAATAATAATACTTAAGCCTGATTCTGCCATTCTTACTTTAGGTGGGGTAGTCCTTAACACAGGCAGTTTATTTCCACATCTGGCCCTGTGTGTCCTGAGTTTTTTTTTTTAATAGTTCCTTTTGAAATGAAAGAGTCATTATTTTACGTTTTGATCAAAATGTCTGTATCACGAATCAGTGAAAAAAAACCCAACACAACGGTGGCTAAAAGATGCAATACAGGCCTCTGAGGAACATGATGGTGCCAAGAATTAATAGGAAAAGTCTCTTCATTTTGTAACTGAACTTTGCATTCCTGTCCTGTTTCCATGCAAAGGTCTTTCCTGCAAGCAGTGAAAGGGGGAGACGGAATTGCCACTTCAATAGATATATTTAAAAAATCAGTTCTTGGAACCCTGAAGGCCCCCTCCGTAGTTAGTGGTCCTCAGCCTTGCGTGGATTGTGATGCTGAAAACATTTCTCAGAATAGTGATTCTGTAGTGGAGTGGTCTGTCCCCTCTAAGGGCAGTAGGGGGTCAGCCAAACCCTCCGCCTTAGCATGGCCCTTTAAGGGTTTGGGAGTGCTGATGTATACAAGGTCCTAGGAAGCAGATTTTGGTAGAGGGGAAGCAGCCCCAGGGAATAAGTAGTGTTTGGGGGCAAACTCATTAAGGGCTTGGGATGAACGGACTTGTTGTGCAGGATGGGATAAGGTGCCCCTCTCTCCTAGCCACCCGGGATGTGCTATGGGTAGAAAGGCAGCACCTGTATTGCCTCGTTTTTCATAGAGGGGAGAAACTATTAAGAGGAGGCCTGCCTGCATAGGGGTGAAAGGACTGAATGAGAAAAGGGGCCAGCTGGCAAGAAGCTGGCTGAGGCCTGTAGCAGGCCTGAATTACAGCCCAGCTCCAGAAGGAGGTCTGGGGACTCCTGATCCATGGAGAGTGAGCCTGTGTGTGAATTACAGCCCACCTTCAGGAGGAGGGCTGGGGGCACCTGAACCTGGGAGAAGAAGCCTGCCCGAACTCTCAGGCAGCAAGGCTTGGAGTTGAGGGACTAAAGAAGAGGTGTTTGAACTCTGTAAAGAGTTAATGAATCAGACCCCCACAAAAGGGGGTATCTGAAGTATTTGGGTCTGAGTAAATGATTGAAGGAACAGAGTGGGGGCTGAGGGCAATGAGGAGGTGTGCTCAAGGGTATTGACGGGCAACACACCCCACAGAGAATAGATATAATGTTCCCATCTAAATGCCTGATTCTTCCAGGTGACAAAGTGGGTGTTGTTGGCTTAGCGCCCCCTGAGATTGGGCCCCAAGTCAATATGAAGATCAGCTTGATTTGTATTTATGAAATCTGCTAATGTATTAATTCAGGAAGAAAGGGCTGCATGTCGTTGTGCACAATCCAAAGAACACTCGTGGCTAGGGCCGCCCAGAGAATTCAGGGGGCCTGGGGCAAAGCAATTTAGGGGGCTCTTTAATTAATTAAGCGCCTTTTTAATTTTTACTCACCCAGCAGCGCTCCGGGTTTTCGGAGGCATTTCGGCAGCGGGTCCTTCACTCGCTCTGGGTGTGTTTGGTGGCACTGAAGGACCCGCTGCCAAAGACCCAGAGCGAGTGAAGGATGTGCCGCTGAATACCCGGAGCGCCGCCCCGTCAGTAAAAGCGCTGCCGGGTGGCGTCTTTTTTGTGATCGCTCCCCCGGTTCGCTTCACCTGGCTATGCCACTGGCCCTTCCATAAAAAAAAGTTGCAATAGTATAGAATACTATATTCTCGTGGGGGCCATTGCGGGGCCTGGGGCAAATTGCCCCACTTGCCATCCCCCTCTGGGCGGCCCTGCTTGTGGCAAATGAGCAGTAGAAGACAAGAAAACAAACAAAATATTAGGCTACATAAGGAATGGGATGGAGAATAATATTGAAATTATTATAATGTCACTTCACCCTCATCTGGAATACTGTGTCCAGTTCTAGTCACCCTAGCTCCAAAAGGATCTAGCAAAAATAGATTGATTTCAGAGACAACAAGAATGAGTAGAGGTTGTGGAAAGAATGTGTGATATGCAATTTTAGCATTATAGAAAAGCAAAGGGCTGAATTCTGCTTTCTCCTCCACCCTATGCCACCCCATTGAAGCCAACCTCATTGAAGTCCATAGCAGAGAAAATAAAGGGAAGAATTTGGCCTGGAGTCCTGTGATCTGCCTTTGTGTAATTGTCAGTGCTAATGTTTTCTGTTAAGCCAAACTCTCTGTTTTCCCAGAAAGCCTTAAAATCTAAATTGTATAGATCTGATGTTTGGCATAGTTTAGTACTGTAATTGGATCAAGATGATATAGACAGGTACGGCCCAGAGAAAAACTAAATTGTTGTTAATGAGCAGCAGCCTTATGTAGTTAGTTTTGATTTCTGCTTGAAATTAAGCAGTAGGATAACTTCAATTCTGGCATCTGGCTAAAGCTGGCCAGAGTCTGGGTGCCAGGCACTTGTCTGTTTTTGACACAACTTAATTTCTGAATCTGCAGTCTTTGCTCCAATGGAGGTTTGTCCAAGTAAGGTCTGCAGAACTGTGCCCCAGCTAGTGAAGCAATACAGACACCGTAGAGCCTGATTCAAAGCCCATTGAAGTTAACACAAGGGCCATCACTGACGTCAAAGAGCTTTGGATCAGACCCATAGTAGGCAGGTGCATGCAACTGCTAGGAATGAATATGCTTTTATCTTAATGTCATTCAGTCAGGATTTGTTGGGGCTAGTACCCAATATTTGCACAGGAAAAGTTAGGGACAGAATGTGGCTGGCTAATGTTTATAAATTAATATAGGACAAATGAGTCCAGCAGGACAGAATTTTTGCCATGCTCAGGCGGTTTTCATTTTAACTTCAGTGATGTAATTGGTCCTGCTTTGAGCAGGGGGTTGGACTAGATGACCTCCTGAGGTCTCTTCCAACCCTGATATTCTATGATTCTACGATGCCAGAAAATTGTTTCAGGAAAAAAAGTCTCCTCCACTTCAACAAAGAGCAGGTTCAAATCAAACAAGGTACGGTCACACAGCCTAAAATAGTTTGGAACTACTACTGTCCAAGCTGCTCAATAGGGGGTTTGTTTAATTTTTTGACTGTTTGGAACATAGTTGCAGGACCCTTTGAGCCTGTTCTAGAGAAGCCTGAAAAAAGGGTAAACAAAATGACAACACATTTACAGCAAAAAAATATTCCTTCAGGCTGCGTGAACCGCAGAACACATGCATTAGAGGGATTGATTTACAGGCAGCATTATCCCTTCAATGGAACAGTGGCCTCCAATAGGCACAATGAGTTAGATTTTCAAAGGTATTTAGGTGCCTAAAGATGCAGATAGTCACCTAATAGTATTTTCAAAAGCACATAGATACCTAACTCCATTGAATTAAAGAAAGAATTAACATTGAATTAACAAAGAAAATAACAGAACGCCACTAGCCATCACCTTCAGCCCCCAACTAAAACCCCTCCAACGCATTATTAAGGATCTACAACCTATCCTGAAGGATGACCCAACACTCTCACAAATCTTGGGAGACAGCCTACAGACAGCCCCCCAACTTGAAGCAAATACTCACCAACAACCACATACCACACAACAGAACCACTAACCCAGGAACCTATCCTTGCAACAAAGCCCGTTGCCAACTGTGCCCACATATCTATTCAGGAGACACCATCACAGGGCCTAATCACATCAGCCACACTATCAGAGGCTCATTCACCTGCACATCCACCAATGTGATATATGCCATCATGTGCCAGCAATGCCCCTCTGCCATGTACATTGGTCAAACTGGACAGTCTCTACGTAGAAGAATAAATGGACACAAATCAGATGTCAAGAATTATAACATTCATAAATTAGTCGGAGAACACTTCAATCTCTCTGGTCACGCGATTACAGACATGAAAGTTACGATATTACAACAGAAAAACTTCAAATCCAGACTCCAGCGAGAGACTGCTGAATTGTAATTCATTTGCAAATTGGATACAGTTAACTTAGGCTTGAATAGAGACTGGGAGTGGCTAAGTCATTATGCAAGGTAACCTATTTCCCCTTGTTTTTTCCTACCCCACCCCCCCCAGACGTTCTTGTTAAACCCTGGATTTGTGCTGGAAATGGCCCACCTTGATTATCATACACATTGTAAGGAGAGTGATCACTTTAGATAAGCTATTACCAGCAGGAGAGTGGGGTGGGGGGAGGTATTACTTCATGCTTTGTGTGTATAAAAAGATCTTCTACACTTTCCACAGTATGCATCCGATGAAGTGAGCTGTAGCTCACGAAAGTTTATGCTCAAATAAATTGGTTAGTCTCTAAGGTGCCACAAGTACTCCTTTTCTTTTTGCGAATACAGACTAACATGGCTGTTACTCTGAAACCTAAAAATATCTGCATCTTTAAGCATCTAAAGCCTTTCAAAACCTGACCGACTGAGTCTTAATGCATCCTGAGTAACACCTGTGATTGTGGGGTTGCAGAAGTGCTAATGAGCTGCTGATACAGGACTTGATTAATAAATAATTGAAGAAGGGTAATTTAATTAATACCTATCAACAAGGGGGTTTTGGGGGGGATTACTGGATTGCTTGGTAAACTGCAAGCAACATTATACATTTTAATATGGTCACGCGTAAATGTGTACATCTAGGCACAAAGTATGTAGGCCATGGTTACAGAATGGGAGAATCAATCCTGGGAAGCAGTGACTGAAAAAGACTTGAGGCTCATGGTGGATAATCAGCTGAACATGAGCTCCCAGTGCGACACTGTAGCCAAAAGAGCAAATGTGGTACTTGGATGCATAAACTGGAATTTTGAGTAGGAGCAGAGAGGTTATATGTGGCACCAGTGTGACCACTGCTGGAATACTGTGTCCAGTTCTGGTCTCCATAACTCTAGAAGAATGTTGATAAATTGGAGATGGTTTAGAGAAAAGCCACAAGAATGATTAAAGGATTGGAAAATATGCCTTATAGTGATAGACTCAAAGAGCTCCATCTGTTAAGTGTAATATAGAGAAGGTTAAAGGGTGACTTGATCACATGCCATAAGTACCTAAATGGGGAACAGAAATCTGATAATTGATGAGTCCTCAATCTATCAGACAAAGATATAAAAGGATTCACTGGCTGCAAGGTGGAGCTAGAGAAATTCAGACTGGAAATAAGGTATCAATTTTTAAGAATGAGGGTAATAAATCATTGAAACAATTGACCAAGAGTTGTGGAGGATTCTCCCTCAATGGCTATTTTAAAATCAAGATGTGATGTTTTTCTAAAAGGTATGCTATAGTTCAAACAGGAATTATGCTGGGACTGTTCTGTGGCTTTATATTATATTAATCTCTGAATTTGACCCACTGAGATCAATTTTTCAATCCAACAAGACGTTATCATCCCTCCACAAACTTTCTACCCCAGTCAGTATCTATTTTGTCTCTCTGCCTGATTATGTATGACTTATCACTGTGCTAGCTGAGGTTCTATATACTGTATATACATAACATTTTCCAAAGCACCTAAGGAGCCAACGTCCCATTTTCAGAAGTGACTTGAGTGCTTAGAAGCCTAAATCCATAAGGTTTTAATGAGATTTAGGATCTTAATTTCCTACATCGCTTTTGACAATGAGGCTTGGGTTTCTCAGGTGCTTTGCAAAATTTTACTCTGTGTGTGTTGTGTGCATGTGCGTATCTTTAGAAATATTTCATCTTGAGTTATTAAAAAAAAAAACCCCACAAAAAACACATTAGTAAAAATGATACTTTTTTTTTTGCAGAACAACCTGTTCGCAGATCAGCAAACATTGAACTATTTTACTTTCTAACAGTTTAAAGTTTTGTGTAAAATTTAGACCCAGAATGAAACTTGAAACAATTACTTCCATCTGTCTGTGAGAAAAATGGCTTAGAAAATAATGTGAAGTGAAGTGGAGGGCTTGAGCAACATTTCTTTCACAATAGCCCATGGAAGAGTGATGAAGAGAGAAGATCAGGAAACAAACAATGACGAGAGCAAGGGATTAAGAAGCACTTTTAGTGGAGCAACTGCCAAACAATCCTTTTAAAAAAAAAATCATGGTGAACATCACCTTCTGGGATAGACCAGTGAGGGTTTGTGTCACATTTGCCCTTTAACCCCAAGTAATATAAATGCTCTGTTGCTTCAGTTTCCGGCCTGAGATGCTCACAGGCAGCAACAAGCATGCACTCTGTGTCTGTGTGCAGTGCAACCCTGATCCGGTACTCTGACATCAGCAGTTTGCCTCCTGCAGCAACACAGTCACTCTCTGCTTTCCACCAGCTTTTGATTACACCTAGCAAGATGACCCCAACACTCTTCTGTCCTGAATTTTCCCAAAACCAAGGGCTCTGCATTGTCCAGTCCTTTCCTGGACTATTCAGAGGAATAATAATGTTCATTTGCTCCTCTAGAGAGACAAAATGCATAGCTAATCACTGTAACTGGAGTTGACAATCACTTCAATTCAAACATCCCATTGAATGGGTTTAGATTACAAGTAAAATAAGTTTATTTATTTATAAAGAGGGGTTTTAATTGAGATCAAGTATAAGGGATAAAGATTGAAATGGTTATGAACAAAAGTGGAAAACATTTTCTAATGCTAAGACTTCAACAAGCTATCCTCTAGGTATTGGGTAAGCTTCTTACTGCATACTTCTTCCAGCAAGATGGCTGACCACCCCTCCAGTCAGGATCTATCCCCAAAGACAAAGTGCTCAGTTTCTTTGTCGTCTTAGGTGAAAAGATAACTCTGGGTTCTTTAAGCCTCTCTTTCATAGTCCAGTGAATCCTTGAAATGGATTCTTCTAAATGTTACCCCCCCCCCCCCAAAATAAAGTTCATTCAAACTGTGAGGATGTAGACATGGAATCTGGTGGTGCAGGAACTTCTATGCTTGTTTCTGTCCTCCTCCCTGGTGTTTTCTCTACTGCAAATTGATCTGTTCCTGCCCCCCCTCTGATGCAAATGAATGGTCAGTTGACATGTGATTGCCAATCGACTCTGATGACACCTGGCTAGAAGTGTCAACTTCTCCTTTGTCTGGGAGAAACCTGTTTAACCACTTCCCAGACTTGTCTGGAAAACACATTTTAGTCCTATATTTCCTTCACATTTGTATGATCCCCTGGGCATTTACCATCCATACACAACACAAGAATATTAATGATCAGTGTGTTATTAGTTTTCGAATGATACCTTACATGACACACATCAGGTACAGTGTATGACATTAATTAATTGGGGTACACTGAATTGGGGCCAACTAAAACTGTCTACCAGATATCATGGAGCCCCTTGCCATCTGGCATTACGATGCTTTTTAGGTTTTGGTGAGTTCCCAATTAATGCACCTTTAAAGCAGTCAGTGTTCAGTATTCTTGAAGGTGTAGAACTGTACTAACTACTGTAGTAATTGTTCAGAATTTGGAGTCATTTTCTCACTTAGATAAGATATCTTTTTAAAGGCCAAGAAGACGAATTCAGGTTTAGCTAGGGAACCATAACATAGTTTTTAAAATAAAATCTTATTAAAATTTCAGTTCAACAAAGTTATATGTTTTCAGGTTATCGTGGACCATGTTTGTATAGTTTCACCTCAGTGCTTGTACTAATGGCCATAAATGTTTGGCTGACTGTAAATGGGATGAACTTCTTTATGGATAGAGTTAACTTGTAACCTGTGCTATTATGGAAAACTTTTCAGGTTTCTGTTTCTGGCAAAAGCAGACGAATGCTTCCCTAAATAGTAACAGATATACCTATTTAGACTGTTAATTTGTCTTATCTTCTACATACATATGCTAGCAGAGTATGTCTCAGTTGTAAAGAAAGTTGGGGTAAGGTCTGAAGATATTCATCTCCGTTTCTTAATAGGTGAATAAATAGATCTCTCTCTAGATAGAAAGTGAGATAAATGGATAAAGAAATCCAATGGGTAGAGCCCTACCAAATTCCATTTTGGTCAATTTCACGGTCATAGAATTTTTAAAATGGTAAATTTCATGATTTCAGCTATTAAAATCTGAAATTTCACAGTGTTGTAATTGTAAGGGTCCTGACCCAAGTTGCGTGTGTGTGGGAGGGGGGGTCGCAAGGTTATTGTAGGGGAGGTTGCAGTACTGCAACCCTTAATTCTGCACTGCTGCTGACGGCAGTGCTGCCTTCAGAGCTGAGCGGCCGGAGCGTGGCAGCTGCTGGCTAAGAGTCCTGATCTCAAGGCGGAGCTGCAGCCAGCAGCAGCACAGAGGTAAGGATGGCCTGGTATGGCATTGCCACCCTTCTGTGCTGCTGCCTGCAGAGCTGGGCCCTCAGTCAGCAGCTGCCACTCTCTGGCTGCCCAGCTCTGAAGACAGCAGCGCAGAAGTAAGGACAGCCTGGTATTGTGGCCACTGCTGCAGCAGCGCTGCCTGCGGAGCTGGGCACCCAGCCAGCAATCGCTGCTCTCTGGCTGCCCAGCTCTGCAGGCAGCACAGATGTAAGGGTGGCAATATTGTGACGCCCCTAAAATAACCTCATGACCCCTCTGCAACTCCCTTTTCGGTCAGGACCCCCAGTTTTAGAAATGCTGGTCTTCACCCGTGAAATCTGTACAGTATAGGGTAAAAGCACACAAAAGACCAGATTTCGCAGGGGGAGATCAGATTTCATGGTCCGTGACACATTTTTCATGGCTGTTAATTTGGTAGGGCCCTACCAATGGGTAGACCAATGTCTTCAGCTTTCTCTGGTCAATGCAATGACAGTGTTGACTAGTGGGCAGGAAATCGCATTCAGTTCTCTTCATTTATAGAATGGGCACAGGGACAAATGGGCCTTGTAGGAAGGAGCCATATAGAGTTGGGGAGAAATGAATAAGAATAATAGGGATGAAAGAAGAACCTAGAAAGAAAAGAAAAGAAAAGAAAAGAAGGTGTTTTTATTGAGTAATTAAACCTTCCTAAGTGAATGCTTCACAGATCCTATCTCAGGTGTCTTTTGGAATAATCTCTAGAACAAGCAATGTAGTTCTTTTGGCTGTAGCCATTATTAAATGGAATGAGGTGAAGGTCTTTCTAGGTGGTTATTTTTGTTATGATGATATTTAATTATAAATGTAAAAATATTTCTTATGTCAGCCACAGAGTATAGAAGTCCTCAGTGCTGAATTCAAATGTTGAAACTACACATTTTGACTTTTCCAAATCAAAATTTTTCTGAATTTCCATTTTTAGTGACAAATTTCAAAATTTCAGCGATATATCACAATCTGGGACAAAACCAAATGTTAAAATCTTGGAATTTCCAACAGGAAATTCTGAAGTTTGCTCACTCTGTTGAAGACGTGATGGAATCTAAACTAATTCACTGGGTACATTACTAGATGAAGCATAATGAATGAATAAAGGGCTCCTGTTAAGCAATGGAAGTGTTTTTGGTGGTTTTACTCATAGCAGAATATATATCTGTACTTATCAGGTGGCAAGCTTTTTTACTTGTGTGGGGTTTTTGTATTGATTATTTTACAAAAGACAAAAAAACAAAAAACATACTATAAGGATGATCCTCATTCGGTGTAACTGCAGTGGAGTTATAGTGATTTATGCTGGCTGAGGATCTGGCCCTACATTTCTATCTACCAAAGTACTATTGAAATAGAATGCCTAGAAGCCTTACTCTAGGGGGTATTCCAGTCATGTTGTTGTGTTTGAGCAAAAAACAAACTGAGTTCTTTGGAAGATTTTAAGAATTAGAGAAGTGAGAAATGGATATATAAAAAAGGAATCAACAACTGAATGTTAAGCCTGAGTTCATTATTCTAGATATCACCCTATAACTGAAGGACCATGATGATAAGCTGTAGTCCTAATAATATTTGTGTTCTCACACAAATTGAAATCCCTCATGTACTAGTCAAAAAGCTAACTTTTTTTTAACGCCTCTCTTAGGGCTTGTCTACACTACCACGCAGGGTCGATCTAAGATACGCAACTTCAGATACGTGAATAACGTAGCTCAAGTCGACATACTTGGATCTATTTACCATAGTGTCTTCACTGCGGTAAGTCGACAGCTGATACTCCCCCTTCAACTCCGCTTGCGTTTCTCGTTCTGGTGGAGTATTGGAGTTGACGGGAGAGCACTCAGCAGTTGATTTATCACATCTATACTAGACTAGACGTGATAAATTGACCCCTGCCGGATCGATTGCTGCCCACCGATCCGGCGGGTTGTGTAGTCAAGCCCTTAGAAGCTTTAGTGTCGTCACCTCACACCCTCCTGTCATCTTGCTCTGCAGATTGTTGTGTGTTGGAAATGCTGTCAGCTCTGATGTATGTGGGCACTGTTTGCTTGGCCTCGTCAGCATCAACAATGGAGCATTTTAAGATTCGTGATAGAAAAATGGCAAGACTGAAAAATAAATATTAAATCTATGGGCTGAGATTTTCAAAGCCACATAAGGGATTGGATGCCCAGTTCCCATTAATTTTAATGCCAGCTAGGTAGCAAGCTACATGGCTCTGAAAATCTAAGCCATAATGTTTTAATAATATCATGCATTTATATTACCTCTCAGCCATGGAATGTAAAATGCATTAACCCTTTATATAACATAGGCAGGTTGTGTTTTACTGATATTACGTATGGGGAAACAGAGGATTAAGTGACTTGCCTACAGTCTCACAATGAGTCTGTGGCAAAGCCAGGAATACAGTTGAATCCTGACTCCCACTTCCATGCTCTGATCAATAGATTATGCTGCTTAATTTCACAGTTTAAACTGCACTGGCTTGGAAGTATGTGTACTGGATTTTTTCTTTGATAATGGGATGCATACTTGGGTTTTATTCCTTTGTGTCTACAGGCAGTCAGGTTCTTGTCTATTTTTCTGTTCATGGGCAGTCCCAGTTGAGAGGTCTGCTAATCTCATTGGATTTGACAGACAAAAATATTAGGGATACAGTTTTGAAACTGAAAAGTACCATGCTTTAATAAACTGTGGTTCTCTAGTCCAACACAAGGATAAAATTCATTCCAGACGTTGTGTTCAAATGGAACAGATTATGAATGGAAGCATAGCTTTAGGATTGTATTTCAGCTTTAGTATGCAGTTTGGGATTGTGTTATTTCCAATGTATATAAGAATATATATTTTATAAGCAATCACTCCCCTATTCCCTAAAATTGTTCAAATATAAAATCTATCACACTGCAGATAGTTTACAGATGTTTGATGGTACAGAAGGAAATTTGACTGCTACCGCAAGACACATGTTACCATTTTGTCTATATTTTAGATACTGAAAAGCTGTATATTTGACTACCGGGAGATGTTGACCAGTAATTAGAACAGGAGTGGGGTGGGAGTCCTATCTCCTGACTTCCATTCTCAGTTCTGCTGCTGTCTTGCTATATAACATTGGGCAAGTTATTTAAATATTCTTTGCCTTAGATTAGTCAACTATAAAATGGTGATAATTCTAATTGACTACCTCACAGGGGTGTTGTGTGGCTTCATTAATATTAGTTGGTAAAAGCACTATGCAATGTTTAGATAAAAGGTACCATATGCAGTAAATGTAAAGTATTATAATTTACATGTTCTATTGAACTAACTAAAGGGAATAACATATTTACCAAAGAAACAAACAAAAAATAAAATCAGATCTGTTTCAGCAGTATATATTTGGAAATGTGGGAGCCCTGTGCTGAAGTTTACAAGCTTTTCTAGCCACTACTTAGAGACTCAACAGCTGAGAAATATATGCTTAAAAGTAAAGAAGGAGCCAAAACCTGCTGTCAGTTAAACTTTTTGTGGTTTCACCCACTACTGAAAACCCTTAGCTTTTAAATCTCTCAGATGGCTCACACTATAACATTGACAAAGGAAAAGTATTAGATGCAAAACTTCACATAAAATAGAAAAGCTTACGCAGAAAGGTTTTATATGTGATTTTACAGCTGTTAGCCACAAACTTTAAACCGCTTTCGACTTTCTCATGCCTTATTTGGGAAGATGCTGTGTTCCTGTAAGTTTTGCAGAGCAATGATAAATTATGTTCTAAGCTCATACTTATCTCTCTCTGTTCCTACCATTTTTCCAGAGGTCAGTTTTCAAACACACAACTACCTGATTTCTTTTCTTTTCTTAGATAAATGTGACTCTTTGTTTTTATTATTTCTATGGGGCTGTCTCAAACTTCAGAGTGAAAGCAGAGATGTTAGAGGCCACTATTTCAAAAGTGGAGGCCTGAATTGTGCATGACCAAATGTGGGATTTGTAGGTGCAATTTAGGCAGCTGATTTTGAAAAATTGGCCTGCAGTATGCTCATATATTGGAACACATCTTCGACAGATGTAAATTGATGTGGCTCAGTCAAGCTCAATAGATCTATACCAATTTACATTAGCTGAGGGTCTGGCCCATTGTTGTGTATGAAAGGGGACCATGGAGGAAATTTTAGCTCGAGCTTGTGAAGGAATGTGGGTGTGGCAGCTAAATTTTGCCCAATTGAAGATTATACTGATAACCGGGCAAGAACTCAAAGGCTCCATTTAATTTGCATTAAATGGAGCACATTGTAGCTGTCCTTGTCTTTAATACAGAAGTTTGACTTCTAGAGCTTTCAGGACCCAACATGGGGCAAAGTGGATCATTGCATGCTGGTAGCTGTTGTTCAGTGAGCTGCACCTCTCCATTAAATATGAAAGGGCCTTGGGCTGAACTACAGAACTCTGTGGACTGCATTTGGCCCATAGCCTCATGTTGGCTACTCCTGGATTTGTAGGACACAGTGTGAGTTTGAAAAGCAGTCCTTTCACAAATCAAAGGGCTGATATTGTCTTTCTTAACTTCGTCGTTGCTTGAATGCAGGTTTCTTTCTGCCACCCTCTTCCTTCTTCTGCATGGTGAGATTGACTAGATATATTCAGGTGTTCTAGTCATTTCAATGAATGTCTATGGAGTATTGCTGCTGGGACACGTACATGTCCTGGCAGCTAATGTGAGGGTTAATTACATACTTTCTGAGGCCGAGATACAAATCTATGCTTTTAAGTGGCGAATGATCCTGCTGCATCTGCAGCACAATGCAAGACTTAATTGCTGTGCACAAGCTTTTTCTCAGCAATGATGGAGGGAGAAAAGTAGGCCAGCCACGTTTGGCTTGAAAGTAGACAACCACCTAAAATGACCTCATTCAGGGCAACAGCAAAGACATAGGAGGGTGGGGAATGGAGTCCTTCCAGAACTCAAAGTGGAGCCATTATTAATTAATGTTGTATACAGTACCTAGAGATACTATACTGATGGGTACTTTGGAACAGCCAAGTCAGATAGATTAGTTACTAGATCAAATGGTGAAGCTGGTTTTAGACACCATGAAGAATCTTTCCAACAAAGGTGATGCTAATAGTTGCTTGTTGAAATGCTATGGCCTGTGTTATGTGGGAGGTTAGACTAAAAGTGTACCATGGCCCCTTCTGGCCTTAAAAGCTATGAATCTTGAACACACAAATTCCTGTAAATACCTGTGGTCTTTATGGGATCCCTTCTGCTATCCAGTGGATAACACTGATTTTTGTCTGTTACTTAGTGCAAAAGCATATGGAGTGGCTTTTTGTATTTTTGTATATTGACTCTTGTCTCATAGGACATTGAACTATCCCCGATGAAATTCTATCAGATACCTTAACAATCTACCATAGATGCAGAAAGTGGGAAGATCTTTACCCCCGCAACCACAAATATAAACTGAAGCTTAGTGCCAGTTTTTACTAGAAATCCTTATAGGGCATCTGGAGTTCGATACAGCAATATTTGTTATCATTCCACTTGCTTGGCTGGTTTACATAGAATAATAGTGAGATTTCAAGAGCAAATTCCATGCTAGTGATGGACAATATCCACTGTTCTGGAGGATAAAAATCAACACCAGTCCCAATCAGATCCCTTTTTCCTTACTCCTAATGACTGTAGCTGGACTTTCTCTTGGGCAGCAGGCAACAGAATTTCTTTGAACTCCATATCAACGGTGTGGTTTATATAATTTCATGAGATCATTTTCTATCACATAATTACACTGATTTTTGTGTTAGATGCCTTTACATTTTACTTTTATCATATACATTTTGTGAAATTATTATCATTTAATATTTGTATTACATTATCACCTAGAGGCCCCAATAAGGAATTGTGGTTCCATTGTACTAGTCATACATACAACAAAAAGTCTTGCCACAAAGTGTTTCTAATCTATCTCATGTCATTGCCATCTCTATTATCCGTGTCTGTTGTCATCTATGTTAGGCAGAGGCAATATGGTCTAGTGGACAGGATGCTGGGCTGGGACTCATGACCCTGGATTCTATTCCTGTCCTGTTGCTGACCTACCATGTGAACTGGGGCAGGTCATTCCACCAAGTATTGTTTGTTTCCCTTTCTGCTTTTTGTATTGCTTTTCTATTTAGATTATAATTTTGGGGGGGCAGAGATTTACTATGTGTGTGTACAGTGCCTTGCACAATGGGAGTTTGATCTCAGCTGTGTCCTGAGGCAACACTTTAATGCAAATAATAAATAATTATTTATATCATAGCAAAAGTTTTGCTTTCCTGTTCCTGTTAGTTAAAGTCCTCTTGAAGAGTTTGGAGTTGGGGCACATGGCTGGGTACTGTATTGATGGATTTTTATGCTTGTGCATAATCCTTCACACATAAAACATTTGTTTAGATTTCTGTTGATTGTTGTGTTGATGTTGCGGTGTGTATTTGCATAATATTGAGAAAAGCAAACCAATATACTAGATAACGTTGAGGGATTGCATGGGTCTTATATTTCAAGTTAAAACTCAGGAATTCATAAAGTCACATATGCTAACGATGGGTTTAACTTTCTCCATTGGAAGAAGTCATTCTACGTTACAGGTTGGTTTTAATCATGCACGTGTGACTTTTCTGGTCCACAAATATTAATGCTGATATTCGATGACAGCATTATTTCATGATAGTTTGAAATGCTAAGCAGTATGGGAAGAGGGAATGAATGGTGCTAATTCATTAGCTGTTGCCACTATGTCATTTACAAGAGGAGTGGTTTAGCACTGCATACAAAATAGTTAGCTATTCCTGTAAAAGGCTTGAAATCAATGGTCTGCATGTTAGAAATGTAGGACTTGCAGTTTTTAATGCAAAATTAATTAACTTTATGTTTCAAGCAGTACTCTCAAATTACATGATTGATAATATTTATCCAAATTGGAAAAATGTGTTCTCCCATCTCCTGGGATTAAACTTACATAAAAGGTCTACTAGGCTCTCAGCTGGTGTAAATCAGTGTAGCTCCACTGAAGCCAGCTGAGAATCTAGCCAAGCTATGAGTAAACATATCAAGTTGCTGGGAAAAAAAGGAAAAATTCTTTAAATTGTTTTAAAAGATTTTGGGAATGCTGAGCACAAGAATTGCTACGTGTCACAACAAGACCAGTGTTCTAACTGTGGCCAGTGACAGATGCTTCAGAGAAAGTCATAAACTCCCCCGTAATGCACTTAGCTGTAAACTGGAGGGGGGAAATTTTCTTCTTGATGATGATTTTATGCCTTGAATTAAGGGTGAAGGTCAACATCAGAGCAAAATTAAAGAGAGGAAACCACACAGAGCTGTAGTGTTGCACAATCATTTCACAGTCTAACCAAACTGATTTAATTCAGAATTCTCAAGTGTCAGGGGAGTAAGAGAAGCATTAGAATTTTGAAATAATACCAAATCAATGCAGCTAACATGAATGATGGCCACTAATGTAATGACATTTCGATAAGGTAGCTGAAAATAATATAATTAATCTTCTGTTTTTAAAAAAGAGAGAGCGATAAATAGGTTACAGCATGTTCTTTCTGTGTTTGGATGGGGAACACATTGCACCCAGAACTCATCAGGGTAAATTTCACTTTGGTTGTGGGGGTGAATGTAGGCGAGTGTAAATGTTTGGTAAGAATAAGGATCTAGGCATCCAATTTTCTCCATGCAGTTCTCTATGATGAAGAATACTGGTACCAGGCTGAGTTTTCTTCTCTTATTCTGTAATAGTAACAAAAGTGAGATACCACACATAACAGCTAAATTACACACATACCAGTTGGTCTTCACAGGGCCCACTGCCCCTTTGGCTTTTTACATGAATGCTGCACTAAATATTGTGGTTCAGAAGTCTGTATTGCACTGTGTTTCTCGTGGAACTTGCTCTGTAACTACTAGCAGATGATGAGGCATTTCCTGAGGTATAGTGAATGTGCACTTTTATCTTAGTGAGCAGCTGATTGTATGAATGCTTTAAAATAGCTGTTTCTTCTAATGTGTATGCAATGTGTGCCCCAAGGAGATACACAGTTTAGCACAGACTGTCTCTCTTTTCCCTCTGGGATATTTATAAATCAATAATTCTAAGAAACCTAGGGCAAAATTCTGTGCCTGGATTCTCACTGTGGATTATTTGAGGGGAAGTAGGAAACCAGGATTTAACCAGTCCACAGCATGGAAGCCACAACAATATAACCAATCTGCTGAGTGGATCAGAGAGCAGAAATTTGCCTGGATCTCTCAGGATGAGGTCACCAACCTGCAGCAAGCATCTAAAAGTAGGATTTTGCCCAGAGTCTGCTCTGTTTTACCAGTATAAATCCAAACTAATTCTACTGAGGTCAGCTGAATTACTCTGGATTTAGTCCAGTAGGACTGAGAAAAAAGTTTGTCCCATTACGTTTTAGTTTATGCTATTTCAGTGAGTACAAATTACGACACTGCTCAGTGGAATTTTGCAGAAAATGCTATTAATTGTTCTCACTTCATCTTTGCCGCACGCAAAAGGCCCACTTGCTTCTTTCAGTTTCAGCTGGAGACTTTGGTCCGTTCCCCCCTTTAGCTCAGACTCCTTTGGTAGAGCTCATAAGAGTAAAAGCGTAAGGAAATCTGTAGGAGGGAGAATTGAAAGCCGAGTATCAAAGCATGTGGGATGTTTTTGAAGTAACCTAGCTTTGAAAGTTTGTAATTCAGCTAAATTACAAGAATGAACAAATTTATGAACTAATCCTTAATATGTTCATTTTAAAACACGGAGCAGTGGTTAAATCTGTTTGTTATGGTTTCCCTTTTAAAGGTTTTGTAAATTCACATATTCAATCAAATTTTTTTTATTGCTGAAATGGTTAGTTTACATGGTTATTTGTCCAAACTATGAATCTTCAACTCAGTTGCTTTTTCCATCTTAACATATGAATGGGAAAGGTGGAAATTCACCAAAGGTACAGACAGTTTAAATGAATTTGAAAGCAAATTCCTTAGAAAAATACTAGATATTAAATTAAATTTATTTATAACAAATGCTGAGATTAATGAGAGTGTAACTTTATTGGTAGTTATCCAGAAAAAAGGATAGAAATATCTGGGACACCGGTTAATAATGAAGCCAGAGCATCTACCATGGCAGTCGTGCCATTGGGCAGCTGGAGAAACACATAAAAGGGGCTGACTGAAATAAAGAGAAGGAAAACTTGTGGGACTTACCCACACCGAGGACATGCATAGAGCAGCCTAGGATAGATAGTCATGGTGGAGCCTTGTTTGTGCCCTAAGCAATGTCTGATGGTGACTGGGGGATTCACATTTCGTTTTGCTTGTTAGTGAATCATGGAACACCATTTTTCTTATGCCATTCCCAGTACATCCAGCTATTTTGGCTGGGAAGCCCTGCTGTCTAAATATACTTTTTGTTTAATAGGAGAAAATGGTACAGTAGATTCTTCTGGAGTAGACTTGACTTGAAAGGCTCCGTTCATCTTTCTAGAGAGGAGAAGCGCAATTTTTGTTTGAATTCACAAAGAAAATAGAACATTGTAAGTAGCTCAAAAAGCTGTGATTGACCCACATTCAAGGGGAATATTAAAGGGATTTAGATTAGAAGGAAAGTGTGATGCAACCAAGTCTAAAAATACTGATGAAATTCCAGAGAGAACTGCACAGAACCTAGGAGCTTATTTTAGAAGCAGTCTGTAGAAACCGGTTTTGTGCATGTGCTTTGGAAGCTAGGCAGGTAGATCAGACAGGATTATCTGTCTGCTGTGCCGATAGGAAGTAAATGTGCTGGAGTTTCTACAGCTATGTATATGGCTAATTCTGAAAGACCTTATCTCACTTCCCTTACCCTCCCCCACCATGTTAGTGTGGGATCTTCTGCACCCAGCCCTGAGCAAGGACAAATGTTAGAATAGCTCTCATCATCCTGAGGCAGAGACTTGGGTTTCTGGGCCAATCTGAGCAAAGCCTTTGGATTTTAACTTAATTCTTCATTCAGAGTCAACTTTTTAATTTTCATCCCCACTTCCTGGCTTCCTCTTATGCTTATAGAATTCACTGTTGCCATTAAGAACTGTTCTTCAAATGAGACTTTTCAAACTTATTTCCCAAATGTTGAATATTCTGAATCTATTGGGCAGAATTAACTACACAGGGCTCATGTTTTTGTTTGTATTTCCTTAATTTCCATCTGTTTTAGCCTGGCCTCCAATACAGTAGTATCTGAGCACCTCACAATCTTCAGTGAAGTTATTTTTACAACACCCTGTGAGATAGGACAGTGCTATTATCCTCATTGTACTGAAGGGGAACTGAGGCACAGAGACTAAGTGATTTGCCCCAGGTTTACACAGGAAGTCTGTGGTGAAGAGAACCGAACTCTGATCTCCTAAATTCCAGGCTAGCACCCTAATCACTGGACTATCCTTCCTCTAGTTTGCATCTTCCGTCTCCACTTTGAAAATTGTGGAGTTATGAAAAGTACATCATGATGTCATCATCATCTGAAGGTCCGTCCTGTGACCCGGTTAAGGGATATTCTGTTCATGAGATCTAAGCCTAAGAGAATCTGTCTTCCTTGACCTTTAGGGAATATGCAAAAAATGGACAGAAAAGGAGATGTTTACCAAATACTTTTTATTGGGGAAAAATGTTTAATGTTGTCATATTAATTTTTATTTTCAATGAAAAGTAATACTATTAGCCTTAACAAAAACACTCAATAGACTTCCTAATTTCAAATCAGTTAAATGTGAATGATTAATAGTAACACCAGATCTGTAAATATCATGTCTAGTAAAAAGTGCCCCCTACACTGGGATTAAAATACAAAGCACCATAAATTTACAATACCTGACAGGTGTCCTCTATTTCTTTTTGCTGCTGGTATGGTTTAATAACCTGTTGTTAGTTTGTCCTGAAGTCCAGATGGCCAAACTCTCATTGTTTTCAAGTGGAAGCTGGGTTGGGCCCTTTCATCCTTACTACTCCAGACAAAACTACATTGATTTTAGGAAAAAGGGAACTTCAGGATTCAGACCAATGGTATTAGCAATATGTTCCATGATAAAGTTCATGGAAAATAATGTACAGTCCCATTACTGGGAAATAGTTTATTTAGGCATCATGCATCTAGAAACTTTACAGCTGTGAGCCATAATTTGCTGATGTGGTAGGGGAAGCTGAAATCACAGGGTGGAGAAGTGTAATGGAATGTTTGTACAGTTAGGCCTGAGCTGATTGAGCTTTTGAGGTGACAAGTTTGTTTGGCTTTAAGTGGTTTTCTAAATCAAAATCTGATCCAGGAGACCTGAATTCAGCGTTTCACTTGGAATGAAGTAGCGTGTGTTTATAGATAGGGCCCTATCAAATTCACAGTCAATTTCATGGTCAAAGGATTTTAAAAATAAAAAAGTCATGATTTCAGCTATTTAAATCTGAAAGTTCACAGTGTTGTAACTGTAGGGGTCCTGACCCAAAAGGGAATTGTGGGGGTGGGTGGGTTGCAAGGTTATTGTGGGGGTGGGACCCTCAGTATTGCCACCCTTACTTCTGTGCCGCTGCGGGTGGCAGCACTGTCTTCAGAGCTGGTTGGCCAGAGAGCAGCAGCTGCTGGCTGGGAGCCCAGCTCTGAACACCAGCAGCACAGAAGTACGGATGGCATGGTATGGTATCGCCACCCTTACTTCTGCGCGGCTGCCTTCAGAGCTGGGCCCTCGGTCAGCAGCCACCACTCTTTGGCCACCCAGCTCTGAAGGCAGCAGCGCAGAACTAAGGGTGGCATGGTATGAATTGCCATCCTTACTTCCACGCTGCTGCTGGCAGGGCGCTGCCTTCAGAGCTGGGTGGCTGGCCAGCAGTTGCTGCTCTCCAGCCACCCAGTTCTGAAGACAGTGCAGAAGTAAGGGTGGCAATACCATGACCACCATACAATAACTTCGCAAACTCCCCACAATCCCCTTTTGGGTCAGGGTTCCCAGTTTGAGAAATGCTGGTGTCCCCTCTTCCTCCCTCCCCGCCCCCCCCCCCCCCGTGAAATCTGTATAGTATAGGATAAAAGTACACAAAAGACCAGATTTCATGGGGGAGACTAGAATTCACTGTCCATGATGCGTTTTTCACAGCCATGAATTTGGTAGGGCCCTATTTATAGAAAAGATTTTTTTTTTCTAATTTGCCCCTCTCTTTCTGCTTAGACATGCAAGTTTCCTACGAGCCTGAATGGCATGGCTACAATAATAGTGGATATGGAGTTCTTCCACAGATAGGTAACTGATTTAAATCCTTATCAGTAGGATCTCTAATTTTATTGTCTAATAGCACACTGAATAATGGGGCTTTTGACTGAAGCAATGTACATTTCAAAGGAAAGATTTAGCTGTCAAATTAGATTTTCCTTCCACGAGAAAAAGAAATGCCTCTGTTAAAGCATGATGTGGTGCCTTGGGTTGGTGTGAAGTCAAAGTCTCCTTGTTGACAATATTTTTGGGGTGAGGGTAGGTGGGTTATAATTTATTTAAAGATGTTGTCTCAGTGTTTTCTGTATATTGGAGAAGGACACACCTTTCTAAAGTGTGGATCTCTGAAAAGAGATTGTAGTGTAGTAAATTACATTGTGGGATTGCCTATTGATTCTCATAGCAAATGCACTCATTTCATGACTCCAAAAAGGATTCTTCTAACTGCCTGAACGCTCCACCCATTTGAGCAGGTGAATTATGCTGCAGGAAAATGTTTAAATACATTAGGCTTTTTTTGGAAGATGCCTATCCAAGTATTTACTTGCACTCACTCTGATTAGCTTATGTGCTCATATACTGAATGAATTACGTGCTTAGACCATGAAGTGTTTCCTCTGTACACACTGTGTTTATGGGGGGTAATCTTTTCAAAAGTGCTCAAGTGACTTAGATGCTTAAGACTTGTTGAAAGTCAATGGGAGTTAAGCTCTTAAGTGCCTAAAGACATTTCTGAAAACAGTACTAAGGCTTCTAAATGACTTAGGTGCTTTAAAAAAAATTTACCCAGTATGTCTATGAATAGTAATATTCTTTATCATTATTCACAACTGGTATTTAGGGCTTGACTGTGATCCTCCATACATTGCCACCCAAGAGAGTAAAGGAGCATTTGCAGGGCTTATCTGGATTATGAGTCTGGGCACAGGGGGCTGGGGAGGAGCAGTGACTGTGTACCAGTACAAGTGTTTGTATAGGGGGGAGTAAGCAGAGCCATGGCTCCATTCTTCATTTCACACATCTCCCCCATATTCCAGGTAGTGAATCCGGCAAGGGCAGGGGAGTATACGGTGTCTGGTAATGATGCAACACAGGATGTTTCCTCCCCGCTACACTTAACAGGAGCTCTGGAGGAATTGTGACTTTCAGGGGGTGTGTCTGTTCCTTTTCAGAGCTGCTGTGGGATTTGCACAGCTACACGCCATCTTCGCATGGGGCTGAGAGTAAACTCTCAATCTAGCTGTCAAATAGCAGCACTGTGCTCAGTGATTCACAAAACGTGGAACAAGCCCATCTCTGCCCTGAAGAAGTCTAACATATGGAAAGGACTTATTTATTAGTTAAAGTTTGTACACTACTTTGATATCATGAGTGTTAAATCTTAATAATCATAAGAATAAATTTGCAAAGTGCAATGGTCTCACTTCAGAAGTGTGCTGTCATAGCTAGTGTCCCCAAGAACACTTTATCAATGGCACTGTTCTGGCCCAGCTACGTCATCTATAGGATTTGTTCCTCCTTGCAGCTGTTTTTTAAAGGCTGAAAGGCTCTGTTTCAGTTTATAAATGAGTATTTCTCCAATGCTTGTATCTGTTGTCACTGTTCAGGTCCAAATAGTCATCTCTACATGAAAAATAAAGCTTTAAAAATAACCCTATACATGAAACCAATTGGAATGATCTTTTGAGCAGTGAGTCCAAAATGTCAGCCACATTTGAGCTGCTATTTGTAAAGTTTTGTAAGCTGTGTTTCCTGTGGAAATGCATAGCTTGGTGTTGACAGTGGGAACGGAGCAAAGAAAGATTTGGGATATCGTTACATAACAAAAGGTATTTCATTATTCTTTATGTCTTGGCTCTGATTTTCTCAGTAGAACTGGAAATGGCTGGAACTTGCTACTATTAAAGAGGACACCTGAAATTCTGGTGCTGCTGGTATCAGAAAGATATTTTACTTTTTTATTTTTTAAGAGAATTTCTGTCACTCCCCTGAGAATCAGACTATATTGACTTCTTACTAGGAAAACCCTTCAAATTATTAAGAAAACATAGCTGTCTGGAGCAGCAGAGATAATGCACTGAAAGTGTGTGCGGTAAAACTTTAAGCCTCAGATTTTTCTGAAATGATCCAGATTTATATCCACCCAGGTGTTTTCTTTCGTGTTTTACTCCATATACAGTCACTCTGGTGATACAGCTGAGCACCTCGCAGTGTTTTACATATCCTGTAGTTTTCTTCCCAAGATCAACAAAAAGATCTTTTGCATGATGCTTGCATGAAACTGGATACAGATAATCCTTGATTGATCTGTATGGATGTCCTTCCTGTGCTGAGTGCTTCCTTTACATGAAACAGCAAAGATTTACCCAAGGAGCACTGAGTAGGGAGATTTAAGATTGTCATAGATATTAAATACAAAAGACAGACATATTTCCAAAATAAAATTATGAGTCATCTATAGGAGATGTGACAGAGTCAGACCGGACAACTGTAAGAGAGCAGACAATGAACTCTAAGTGAGATGAAGGGTGAGCCAGGGAAATCAGGGGACCATCCTACCTTTGGGAATCTGGGGACTACCTAGCTTCCCTCATTCCCTCAGGGATTCAGAGACCTGTTCTTAGAGCAGCACACACAAAGGACCTCCAAGGGGAATTTGAAAGTAGCACGGGATATAGAACACACTGGACCTGTCATGAAGGCACAGCCCATTCAGAGGTCACCCTAACCACAAACAGGGCAAGACTCCCTGCAACCTCACGGTCCCGAGACTGGGGGAGCCTTGATGAGGCCCTAGCAGAAGAGATGGGACGCTGGCCACTGCAACAGGGATTTTATTTCTTCTTCCTCTCCTGGGAGCAGCGAGGGCAGAGCGGAAGGCAGGTATATCAGCCTTAGAACAGTGAAAGCCCTTTTCCCCATGAGCTGAAAAGGGATTACCTCAGGTCAACTAGGAACACCTGAGTCCAATTAAGGATTGCCCCCTGTGATCTTTAAAAATCCCTTTTCTGGTGAGGTGGGGGGAGGAGATGTTGCAGACAAGTAGCAGCAGGCTAGTGGCCCCAGGGAGAAAAGGCTTCTCCTGGTGGAAAGCTGCTCTCCTCCCTATAGGGGAAGCAACCATGCTAAGGGACTGTGTGGGGAAGGACTGACACCCAGAGGCCAGTATAACAAGGCAACTCCCCAGAGAAGGGACAGGAAAGAGGTATCCCTGTCCTTTGTTAGGAACTTGTTTCTTTTTGTTTGGCTGAAAAGTACTCCTGGGGCCTACCCTGAGGCCCACCTTGCAAATATTGAAGAAAAAAACCTGAGTTCGGAATAAAATCTCCCCAGAGTGGGACTGATTTATTCCAGGTCCCCACTGCCGGAGGCAGAAACAGTGAGCCTGGCAAAGCAAAGGAGGTGCCTTGCCAGAGAGACTGTGGATCCTAGTCCCTTGACGATTTATGCTCATAATTCCAATTACTATTAAAGAACATTATCAGCATGAGTGCCCCTCAATCAACAGTTGATTAGCTCACCACAAGAGTATTACATTTTAAATATATCATTTCATTGATTAGTAAATTTGGTAACACAGAAGATCTTTGTTTAGTACTAGAAGAACTGAAGGAATGACAAAAGCTGAAACAGGTCAAAATTGATGTAGTTTTGAATGTCCTAAACAAGGCAAAACTAAAACACAATATTTTGTCTGTATAGCACATGGCACAATGCAACTCTGACCTAGTTGAAGCTTCTGTGTGCACTGTACTGCTTCCCGTAATAATAAGTAATTGCAAGCCAAGCTGTCACAGAAAGGTTAACTGAGGTGGGTTGAGTTTTGAGTGAACTTGTGCCAGTTTATGGTACTGATGGGAAACCCTGTGGAACTCAGTATGTCAAGACAAAAGACAAAACAGGGTGGCTTCAGTTCAGTTTTTCTTTCAGTTTTTGGATTTGTTAATTTATCAAACCAAGAAAAAAGTTTTGAATAAAACTGAAACTGCAGAGTTTTGGCATGCTATAAATCTCATAATATAATTATGTACCTTTTTGTGGCTTGTATTTTATAATATGACATGGACAATTTTATTACAAAAGCATTATGTACACTATAGAGAGCACTCTAGCAAATTCACTTGTTTATAGATTCCAAGGCTAAAAGAGACCACAGTGATCATCAAGTCTTACATCCAGTGTAACACAGGCCGTAGAACCTCCCCAAAATAATTCCTAGAGCATATCACATAGAAAAACAGCCAATCTTGATTTTAAAATGGTCAGTGATGGAGAATCCACCACAACCCTTGGTGTGAAGTCTTTAAACCACGATTTGAGGACTTCAATAGCTCAGACATAGGTGAGAGATTTTTTTGCAGCAGTGGTGGGTGAAATTCTGTGGCCTGTGTTGTGCAGGAGGTCAGACTAGATGATCATAATGGTCCCTTCTGAACTAAATATCTGTGAATCTATGAATCTATGTAGTTCCAATGGTTAATTACTCTCATGATTATTTTTTTACACCTTATGTCCAAGTCTGGAATTTGGCTAGCTTAATCTTCCAGCCATTGGATCATTTTATACCTTTCTCTGCTAGCTTGAAGAGGTTATTATTGAATATTTGTTCCCCATGTAGATATGTATACATTGCAACAAATCACCCTTTAACCTTCTCTTTGTTGAGCTAAATAGATTGAGTTCTTTGAATCTCTTACTTTAAGGCAGTGGTTCCCAAACTTGTTCCGCGCCTTGTGCAGGGAAAGCCCCTGGCGGGCCTGGCTGGTTTGTTTAGCGGCCGTGTCCGTGGGTTTGGCCAATCTCGGCTCCCAGTGGCCACGGTTCGCTGCTCCAGGCCAATGGGAGCTGCTGGAAGCGGCGCGAGTGCTTCCAGCAGCTCCCATTGGCCTGGAGCAGCGAACCGCGGCCACTGGGAGCCGAGATTGGCCGAACCCGCGGACACAGCCGCTAAACAAACCGGCCCAGCCCGCCAGGGCCTTTCCCTGCACAACTGGCGAAACAAGTTTGGGAATCACTGCTCTAAGGTATGTTTTCTAATTGTTTAATTGTTTTTGTGGCTCTTTTCGGAACCCTCTCCAATTTATCAATGTCCTTCTTGAATTGTGGGCTCCAGAAGTGGGCACGCTATTCCAGAAGGGGGTCACACCAGTGTCAAATATAGATCTAAAATAATTTCTGTAACTCCTTCTAGAGACTCCCATTTATGCATCCCAGGATCACATCAGCTCTTTTGGCTACAGTATCATATTGGCAGCTCATGTTCAGCTGATTATCCGCCATGACCGTTAAGTGTTTATCAGTCACTGCTTTCCAGGATAGAATACCCCATTGTGTAAGCATGGCCTATATTTTTTGTTTCTAGATGTATTTATTTACATTTAGCCATATTAAAATGCACATTGTTTGCTTGCACCCAGTTTATCAAGCATGCCAGACCACTCTGACTCAGTGACCTGCCCTCTTCCCTATTTACCACTGCCCCAATTTTTTTTGTCCTCTGCAAACTTTATCAGTGATGATTTTCTGTTTTCTTCCAGGTCATTGATAAAAATGTTAAATAGTATAAGGCCAAGAACTGGTCCCTGCCAGACCCTGCTGGCTCGATGATGTTTACAATTACATTTTGAGACCTAGCCAATTTTAATCCATTCAATGTGCACCTTGTTAATTTTATATCATTCTAGTTTTTTAATCAAAATGTCAAGTCAAACACCTTACAGATGTCTAACCATATTACATCAATATTATTACCTTTATCCCTTGTTGAAGGACATTTTCTATATGAGATTTATTAATTAATAATTAGTACTTTAGATAGGGTGTGTGTACACACACACACACCTATACATATATGTATATACATAAACACTGTATGTCATTCATCTGTGTGTAAATTCCTCCCCCTCCTCCCGCTGACACATTTCAGCCAATGGTACTGTAGTATGCAATTGAATTGAAGAGAAGGACTGTTAAAGAGACAGAGGAAGAAAGAAGACTATGCGGGTGTGATATCATCTGTGATATCAACTCACCACTCTGCAGTGAGCCATGTTGTTCATAGAGCAGATGGAGAGGAGAAGAGAATATTTGTGTACGATTTTGAGGGTTTGGGTTTTTACGGCTTGATACTATATATCTGATAGCTCAGGGTCTGATTGTTGTTTGGGGCAGGGACAGTCTTTCTCATAAATGTTTGTACATTTCATAGCCCTGGCACAATGGGGCCTCCTGGGTTCTACTATAATGCAAATAAATAAAAAATAAATATTTTGATATTTATTTCCTATCAGTGACTTCCATGTCAGTCTTGCTCAGTTTACAAATCAGAACAAGACTGGGGTAGCCACCACCTGCTCCAGTACAATCCAATTTAATAAAATCAGGCCCTGTTCTTTGTGTTTCATACACCAACCCCATTAAGGAAGTCTGGACTGTTGATGATGTGTAAAGGAGCAGAACAGAATCCAGTTTTGCTCTATAGCTATATGATCTCTGTAGCATTGAGAGTAGTAAAGTCTTGTTTTGTCAGCTAACATGTAGATGAGACTCATAAGACATATTAGCAGTAGATATATGCACTGCTAAAGATGCGGTTTAAACAGCTGCTTTCTGACCATAACCATGCTTTAAGAGAGCCAATAAAGATTATTTGTAGGGAACAGAACCAAATTAGATCTCCTCAACATTAAACCTAAATCTGTAAGAATGCAGAGAGAAGCATAAATGATGCTTTCACTGGGAGGAATGTGTGAAGCTAGCATTTGAAAGTCTGCTAGAGTGGGGATGTCCCACGAGATGGTGAAAGTTTGAGTCCAAATGTGTTGCTGGCTTGCTAACGTTTGGACTGGGAGTGCATACATGTTAGATGATAGTTTTTCACCCCAGTTTTGATTCAAAGAAGGTATTTCCATATGGCTGTTATACTAAATTTACCCCAGTGCTTATGGAATGTTCTTTGCTTGGCAACAATCCACGCTTTCCTTTTAAGGGAAAAGGGACTGAAATTTTATCTGATCTGAGTGTTAATCTGACGTCCCTCAGGCTTACCCCATGGCCTTTCCTATGTTGCAAAAGCAGCACTGGATATGCTTTTTCAATGAGATCATTCTAAAATCAAATTCCTATTAAATTATATTTTACTCATGGCTTCGAATTGGATTAAACTAGGAACACTAGCTCTAAAATTTGGGGCTAGTGTATTGGAGACTGGCGTTTCAAGTGCTGCAGAAAAAAAGATTCTAACGTGTATATAAACACCTAAAAATGATGTTCGGGTTACATGTTCTAAAACTGTTAAATAGTAATGATATTCAGCATTACAACCAATCTGAAAACAATACAAGGGACCAGACGTTCTGCAGGGCTATTTCCTGATAGCGTCAATTGACTAGATAGGAAGTTATCCAGTATTCTTGATGATGCTTTTGAGGATTGCGTCCCCTATTGCTTCCATTGGCAGTGGAGCTGGTATAGCCATGCTGTGGGTGAGAAGAGGCAGGATCTTGAGGAGGTTGTACATCCTCATGCATGAAGTTAAGCTCTGTGAGGGCACTCAGTATGGCTGCATGCTGGAGGTAGGGGTTGGTCTGGTCTAGGGCAGTGCTGGGAGCAAGGCAGGAATATCTAATACTATGTGGGTCTGGATCCTTGTCCTCTTGCCTGCCCAGGAAGCAGGGGGGTGTTAATTCCCCAGACACTACTCCAGTACAGTGAGTCTGCTCCTGTTCAGCAGACTAGAAAGCGGGAAGCTCCCGTTAGCCAGATTCCCCAGTACCAGCAAAGATATTCAGGCTTAGTTCTGGGGAGAGGATTTGTCCCTTAATCTCTGAAATTTGTAGCATAGAATCATAAGCCCTTTGGAGCAGGAACTTGTCTCCTTAGATGCCTCTAATGTGCTGTATGCACCAGTGGCACTATAGAAATCACGCATTAAGAATAGTAAGGGTGGAACAGACCTAGCAAATCATCTAGCCCATCTCCTAGTCAGTGCAGGACAAAAGGATATTTTGAAATTATTTGTATTTGTTGTTTATCTGACATTTGGAACCCAATAGGTATGATGATCAAATGAATGTGTCTCTCGCCAGGGGTTCAGCTCTCTTGCTCTGAGGAGCAAGGTTATAACAAACTGGCTCGGGTGTACGTGTGTCGAGTGGGCTTGTATTGCCTGGAATGTCAGAACTGCGTGAGTGTTTTTCTCTGGCTCACCCTCTGGTGGCTGGAGGCTTGAAAAGGGATTTATAATCCTTTAGACTGTTGGTAGCTTGCGGAGATTTTCCTTTTGTTCAAGTGGCAAAGATCAGTGCTTTGGGAGCTGAAGGTCCTGAGTTCTGTTGGTCACTTATCGGTGGTCTACCATATGACTGTCAGGGCTGTATGGATTGTTACAAAGTGATACTTGACCATGCATGCCCCTAGAAATCTATCAGCTGGTGTGTGGTAAGGAGACAGGGAAGCTTATTAAAACCATAGTTTTATGGTTTTTGGCTAGCAGGTGTTATCAGTGACTATGGCACTATCTCTTTAGCAAGAGACTCAGTGCCCCAATATTTTAGCTTGTTAAAATCTCCCAGGAGAAGGGTTAAATAGGAAAATCAGCAATTTCTTCTCTAGTAAATCTTACTGGTATTTTTAAAACTACATTTGCAAAGGGCGACTCTTGAAATTCCTGACGTTTCTTCTAATGGCTTTTCAGTGTTGATTCACACTTTCCCTTTTTGTTCTGGTATAGATGAGTGAAATTCCAGCAAGTCTGACTTAGTGAAAACTGAATTAGTGTTGATGTTTGAAGAGAAATGTAATTTGATCTTCTGTCTCCAGTGGTTGAATCAGGAGCAAAAATAATTGTTCTAAGAGCCTGGTAAAGTTGCCAGAAGAGAGTGGCACTTTTTTGCCAGATAGTTACCACAGAAGTGCTAGACATTCTTTTTGTGTGTGTGTGTGTGTGTGTGTGTGTGTGTGTGAGAGAGAGAGAGAATGAATGTAACTAAATGCTTTCTGTCTCATTGATGCTTGCCGAGACTGGTTGAATCCTGCTACCGCTACTAAAATGCAAGGATTGGATGGGAGTAAATTACATAGAACTCAAGCAAACACTGCTGAGTCTCATTCTTACCCCTCCACATTGCTAAATGAGTGGCATTAGTCGATCCACCAGAATAAGCTGGGAGACGCCAGGGGTAAAGCTAACCAAAAGGGGACAGAAAGGTCTGTCATACAGGAATAGAAGCCAGCTTGTTCCCTGTGGAATTCTTAGTGCACTGAAAGAGAAGATGTTGTCTGCCAACTACTAAGGCCAGCTGTACTGGTTAATGATTCCTTCTCTTAACTGAAATCATTGTGCAGTATTATAGCTCTGCCCTGTGGGAGCTGCTGGTGCAATAAATCTTGATTTTTTCCATATTAGAAAACCATGTTCTTTGGGGATTTAAAAATGACATTTTTTTCTTTTGCTGTTGCTATAGCTCCTAAAATTCTTAACAAAGGGGCTACGAGGAGCTTGCTGCATTTAGCTGACATTATTATGACTCTTGTGTCGTTGCCAACATTTCCTTTTTTCTTTCCAGAGACAATTCTCCAAACAAACGGGAGCAATCTGGGAACTGCTAGACTCCTCTATGGAAGGGCTATGCATGCATTCTGGGGAACTTTAGCCTTCTTCAGTATGAATTAGGGTCTCAAAAGATTTGGAGTTTGGATGAGCAACTGTCTGGAGTCTGCATACCTATCCACATTTATGGAGTCCCGTCCCCCCCTCCCCCACCTGCGACTCCAAAAATCCTCCTCATAAAAAGAAAAGGAGTACTTGTGGCACCTTAGCGACTGACAAATTTATTTATACAGCAGATTTATTTTAAATAAATTTGTCAGTCTCTAAGGTGCCACAAGTACTCCTTTTCTTTTTGCAGATACAGACTAACACGGCTGCTACTCTGAAACCTCCTCATAAAGGCTCTCCCTATCTAGAGGGTCTTGGGAGGGAGGCACCCTCTGCTGTATTCAGGAGAGTATGGCAGGTCCGTTCCTCTTAAGGGATCTTCAAGAGTATGACATAAAGATTATAAGGCTTTTCCTGTAGGATATAAACAACACAGAGCAACTCCCCTGAGGGACAAATGGGGCTACCCCCAAATGGAACTCATTTTTCTCTCCTTTCCTGGAGATTCTTCACTTTCCCCATTTCTCTTCCTATTGAAATTATTCACGTCTCTTCTCAGTATTTCCCCCATTTGTGTCCCATCCCTTTGTTCCCCCTACAGCTCAACTCCACTTCTACCATCAGTCTGTCTGCCTCCCTGATCCAGTCCTTCCATCTTTCTCCCTCCCTGCCTTCCCCACCTCCTCCCAGTCCTTGCTCCATTTGTCTGTCCCTCCTTCTCCCCAGTTCTTCCTGCCATCTCTCTGCCTCCCTCCTGCAGAATGGCAATGAGGGGAGCTGATTCGCTCACTGTGTTTGCCAAGGCTGGCACCCCTACTGCTATCCAGCCTCTCTTGTCTGTTTGGTCCACTGTCTGAAGACTGAGGTGGGGCTGAGCTGGGCAAGGAAGGGAGCAGAGGCCATCATGGGCCTCCTGGTTCTGATCCCCAACATCCCCTAATGGCAGGAAGCCAGTTTCATTAAAAAAAAAAAAGTTATTTGTGTTTTTCGTAGAGCTCAGCCAGCTGTGCAGGATATTAGCAGGGACCGCAGGGTCGGCTGCATCAAAGCTGCACAGCTGGTAGGTCCTCTGTGCTCTTGCCACTCATCTGGATTGTTAGCCAGTTTGAAATATTGTCCTCTCACAAGAGCACCTCTGAGATGGGGTCAGTTATTTACATTATCATCATTTTAGTGTTTTTGCCAACTGTGGCAATATGCTTGTCACGGCACAAGACACGCAGTACAGACAGTCCCTACCCAAGGATCCTATAATCTAAGCCATTGGTTTTCAACCTGTGGTCCGCGGACCCCTGAGGATCTACAGACTATGTCTGAGATTTCCAAAGGGGTTCGCACCTCCGTTCAAAATTTTTTAGGGGTCTGCAAATGAAAAAAGGTTAAAAACCACTGGTCTAAGCAAGCTAGACCTGTGGGTTAGGCCCAAGGGAGTGCTGAAGAGGGAATGGCTAGCATGTTTCTTGTTTTTTTATTAATAATGGATTTATTCATTCATTGTTCTTGTGAGGTCAACAAAGAAATCTATCTAGGTTCTCATACAGCCCCCATCCTAACTGAGTGCCTCACATACACTAATGGATTTATCCTCACAATGCCACACTGAGATGAGGGAGCATTATTCGCTCCAATTTACAAAGGCACAGAAAAATTAAGACAAAGATTTTCAAAGATAGGTGGCTGAAGTTAGGCTTGACTTCAAGAGCAACTGCTGGGTGCACAGCACTTTTGAAAAACAGGCCACGTGCTCAGATGGGCTAGGGAGCATAACGTCTGGTACTACATTTTGAAAATCTAGACCTAAGTGACTTACCCAAGGTCAACACAGAAAATATGTGGCAGAGCTAGACCTGAATCCAGATCTCTTAAGTCACACTCCTTAACTGCTAAAGCATCCTTCCCCTCAGAGGGGGAGTGATTAAAAGAGTGGGAAAGCATTGCGTGCATAGGAGTGGTGCACAGGGAAGAATGTACAGAGGCAATTGTGGGTGAGGGGGGCAAATGGGGTGTTGAGCTTGTCATCTGATTATTAATTATTTGCTGAGTGCAGAGTGTGCTCAGGGTTGTGTAAGACAAAGGGAAACAAGGGCCTGAAAAAAGAGCATGACGGTGAACTAAACTCTTAACAGTCTGAAATATGGGAGTTGGTATCAACTGGAGATAGAAAGTGATTTGTGTCTTTTCTAGCTCTGTATATATGAAGTGAAGCTGCCGAGGGATCTCAAGCCATCGGGCATTGGCTTACATGCCCCCTTTGTTGCCATAGACATAGGTCAAAGGGCATCCGAGAACTCCATGGAAAAAACTCTGGCTCTTGAGCCACTCTGACTAGCCAGGCGTGTTACATAGGGTTTTCTTTCCCCATCATTCCTGAGCATCACTTTCCTCCTTCCTTGACTTTCCTCGTAACTGTACAGCAGGATGATCCACGCTTCCTCTGAAGCAGAGGGAGCAGAGTCCCCCTGTGGATTGGCTGACACAGGGCTCCTGCATGGTGATATGGGCTTTGTGTTTATCCTCATGATTGAAAGCATTGCCAGAAAGCTCTTGCCAGTGGTTTGGATTGAGAGGATCCTGAGCTGCTGCTTCAAGGAAGTGTGAGTGTGGATCCCACTGTTGGTGTACTTGTGCTTCAGGCACACAAGGCCGGATTTTGTTGACTAGAATGTTGGCCTGGGCTGTGTGTGCACCTTGTGCCATTTCATGCTCCCATATGAGGGTATAAAGGGCTGAGCAGTTGCAGCCCTCTCTCAGTTCCCTTTTCCCTCCTGTGGCACTAAGACGGTCTTGCCAAGTGTCTAATCTGCTGTTTTTCTCTGACCTTCAAACTCATCTTCTTCACTGGTTTTATGAAGAAAACATGTCTTCACTCTCCTGATCTTCAATAATTCCTTAATTTGGAGGGTCCTTAACACCCTCCCATCCATACACACACACAGAGAAAGAAGAAGCCCCCCAGTACAGCGAGGTGAGGCACCTTGCGCTAATCATCATGGTGGATTCTAAACCTGACCTGCAATGGATGTATTCCCTTGGACAATGGGCATAGATGACACCATTCTTGTCTTGGGAGATACTCATCCCTGATATGTGTTTTTGGTGCATAAGTCCTCCTTCTCCTTGAGGATTCCCAAGTCGAAGGATGTGCAGCTAAAACTTCACCCTAAAGAGAGGAGAGGAGACATCACTCCTCTAAGGACAGGGTGTTCAAGACCTCCACTAAGGGAATGATGCTAGATAAGCCAGCACTGGCAACAACAAAGACACCAGAGCCAGCTACTGTGCCATTTACAGGACTTCCTCATGGAATCATCAAGATCCCCTCCAGAGAAATCATCAGTACCAAGATCGAGACATTACCCTATGCCACTGCTGTTCACTGAGCATTGCTGGATTATACCTTCTTCCAGCGTTGAACAAGGATCCCTCTCCTCTACCTTCTGAGAGTGACCCAAGAGCCACTACCAGAGAACCCCCTTGCAAGGCTCCACTACAAAAGAGACATGAATGGCACTTGGCTGACCAGTTACAACTGGGCCAGAACCCATATACCACGCACCCTAACCATATTGGCCTTACTGGGGACTGTCATCGCAGCTATCCTGCAGACACCCCTTCAGTAGGTCCAGTAAGAAAAGGAGATGGATCTCTCTGGCTCTGGCTCCCCAGTGGGATCTCTGTCCAGACCACCACCTCCAGAGTCCAATGGCGGCACCCAAGAGATAGGAGCTATGGAAGATTCAACCAAAAGAATCATCCTTGTCACTTGATGAGGTAGTCACACCAGCTCCTACCCCAGTGGCTGATTGTTTTACAGTGTTTCAGGATCTCCTGCCTTGTCCCAGAGAAACCCCTGGGGCTTGTATGCACAAATCATTAGTTTGTGGCAAGCCAGGTTGTGAATCTACCCCACAGACTAACCATCTGTGTGGATCCGGATATCGTGCATTAACTATTCGTTTGCTTTGATCTAGCCCTCCTTTGAACTGTTAATGCACAGCAGCAGGGTCCACACAGATAGTGCATAGCAGGCTAGTGTAGGATAGAGTCGCACCCCAGCTTGCCGTGAACAAACTGTTCATATAGACAAGCCCAAGATATCAAAATGACAATCGTACAAGACAAATCCCATAAACTCTTTGACATTTTGAACACATCAGCCCCAGCCAGAATTGCTTATCAGCCCCTGGAGCCCTGGGTTCAGCTGGGAGTTCAGGGGCTGGCAGGCTCCCTGACACAGTGCACAATACTGCCAGCCCCTGGAGCCCTGTCTCGAGCCAGGACTCCAGGGGCTGGCAGGCTCCCTGCTGTAGACCCGAGCAGCCCCAAGAGACTCCAGCTCCACCTGCTGCCACTGAGCCAGTCCGTCTCCAGAGTCCTGACTCCAGCTCAGGCTCTGGCAGGCTCCCTTCTGTGGTACAGGGAGGTGCATGCCCCAGAGCCCTGGAAGGCTTCCTGAAACACCGTGGGCTCTGAAACGTTGGCTGTCTGGCAGGCAGCTGGGGGTGTAATTTCCAGCTCGGATGGACATACATGCTTTAGCTTTGATTGAGGTAGCGTGCCAAAAATAGAAGGGCAGCCACGGTAATGTGGGCCATGAGATGGGCCAGCTGCCTGGGTAAGTACCTAGGGTCCTGGGCAGAATGATACTCAGGCGGCTGGCCTGTCCTGTCCTGCTAACCGTGCCACCCCAGCGGTGCTGGAGCTGGAAACGACATCTCCAGCTAGAGTGCAGATGTCCCTGGGTTTTAGAGAGAGTTTTGGCAAATCAGTGAAACATTTCACTACAACAAAGCAACATTTTCGAACAAAATTTTTGTGTTTTGTCAGAACACTTCTGAACAGGTCTATAGGCAACATCCTCCCTGCTGCAGAAATACACCAGGATGAGGGGTCTGGCAGAAGGCAACGTGGAGAAAGGCACTGCCATTTGTAAAATGCTATGCCTTGGACTTAGAGGCTAGGTTAGATGCCAGGTTCAGGAGAGCAGGACTCTAATCACTGTCTGAGAGATGCAGCTGACGCTCATTCCCTGAGAGGATGCTGTTTGCCAAGTCACCTACCAGGGGATCCACACTGATTATATCATCTTGAAGAATCACAGTTACTATGGGGTAGGAAATCATTTCTTTTCTCTTGCTCGCAGGGTCGCATGTTCACAGCCCATTGCTCCAGCTATGATGTGGAGTGATCTTTGATTGCTGAATTGAACCCTGGATGTTTTTGGAGAAGTTACTGTATCTGGGGACTAAATGTAATTCCCTCTCCTTGTTTGCCCAGTCCTGGGTCTTGAACAAAAATGCAATATGAATTATACACTGAAGGCTTCAGCTCGGCTTCATCTGCCATGACACCATTTTTATTTCAGATTTTCTGAAAGGAAATGAAAGCGACAAATTAACCCGTGGTGTAATACTCTGATATTGGTGGAGATACACCAGAAATTAGTTTGGCCCATAGCTTTCAAAGTAAGTGGTGTTCCTCTTACTCCCTGTCTGAAGCTGCTTAGATTTTAAATTCTTCAGGGCAGGCACCAACATTTTGTTCTGTGTCTGTACAGCACCTAGGACGATGTGTCCCGGTCTGTGACTGCAGCTCCTAGCTAGTATCACAGTAAAAATAATAAATAATAATAGTTAAATCACAGATTAAATGTTGAAAAAAAGCAAGCTTTCTAGAAGCTGAAGTAATTTACTATATCTTCCCTTTGTTTTTGTTTCCCCCTTCTGTTCTTTTCCTTTTATCAGACACTTTTTCTCCTATAAACAGACATCTCATATTGTACGGCGTAGAGGGCCAACTATCTGGTCTATACATGGCCTGCACAACAGTGCTGCTCCTTAGCATGGTGTCCTAACCAAGTTTTCTGACCGCTCTGGCAATACAAATCTGCGTTACAACACAACCACTGCTAATTGTGGCAAAGAAATGGGTCCTGGAACAATTAGCTCTTGGATTAATTTTCTATACATTTTCACCCATTTGAAATCCTTGTTTGTTCTTTTTCTAAAAACTTCCTTCTCCTCTTTCTTCAACACATACAGGCACATAATGATGAGCATGGTATAAATGGACTGAAAGATGACATGTTTCTTTACCGACTCAGGCTCCCACTCCCCTAGGCTTTACCTTCATTGTTCTCTCTCTCGCTCACCTCCCCGCACTGCAACTGCCTCTTTCTCCACCATCACCTTTCTCTCCCCTGCTCTGTGGCCCCCTGCCTGTCCTCTCTCCTCCCACGCTTCCACCTCCTTGGTCTTCCCTCCTCTGCTCTGGGTCATTTCCCCTTTCTGCTGGTCGCTGCACTGAGGAGGGGAGTCAGGAGAGAAGAGCAGTATCCATCTGTCACTCCATTCCTGCCACCACCTACATGGGAAGAGGAGGAAGTGTTGCTCCTGCATTAGTAGCAATGACATCAGTGTGTGTGGAGGGGGGATGAGGGTGGTAGTACTGTAGTGTGGTGCTCAGGGCTGCCGGTCAGGTGGTGGTTCTCTCCTCTCTGCATCCACGAAGGTTTCTGCAGCATAAGCCTTTATCCCCCCAGACATCCCAGTGCTAGCCTTTACTTCCTTTGATCTTCTGTGGTGGGGCTATTGTTAGCATTGTCACAGTTGGTGAACCTCACAACAGAATTGTTTTTGGAATTTTGAGCAATGGATGCAAAGTGCCTTGTTGTCTCTCACTCAATTTATTCAAGAGTCTGGTACTGCTAATTTAACCCTGAAACTGCTTGTTCAGATATTAGCTATAAATTCTGGGTTAAATGCCCCACTAAAACTCAGCATTCTGTTCAGTTTAATTCAGTCAGTTACAGTAGGTGCTCCTGATTCCATCAGCTGCCTTTGCTTTTATCCAGGCCTTCTTTATGGGGGACAGGTTATTTTTTGTTTTAGGAACAGGTCAATGTGACTGTAGTGTGCCAGAGCTGAGATGGAAAAACCTGTGGATTAATACTTGTGCCAAGCCTTGACCACCCTCGCTTAGATACACCCTACTTGCTAGTAAAATGCTAAAATCCCTCATAATGCTTAAATATATGTTATGAATATGAAAATATACAGCAACTTAGATTAACATAATGCACCATTTGTTAAAGCAACATCATTACTCATGTTGTGTAGTTTTAACGTGGGTGGCTCTTTGTTTTATTTATTTTAAACAGTCTACTGTATTTCTCAGTTCTGGCAAGAAAGGAGAGCCACGCAGGCTTCTCTGTGATCACAGAGGTAAACTGAGGTTACAAAAAGAGTGACCCAAAAATACATCACCAATACTGCAGATTATGGCACAAAACAAACTTCCCATTACATCCTTTGCATCTGCAGGCAGGGTAAGTGCATATCTTGTAAAGCAGCAGCTGCACAGAACCCTGGAATTCCTAGTATTTCAATACCTGTTGAAAATATTGGCCCTGGCTGTGATGTAGACATCAGTGGATTAACCCGAGAACATTAGGTGGTGCAGGTTTCACAATGGGCGAGAGGTTTTCAGCTCCAGAAGCCTGGATCTCTATTTTGCTCTCATTTATGCAGGTTTCAATCCAAAGTAAGGTCATTCAAATCAGTGGAGTTAATCCAGATGGATATCAGAGTAACTGAGCAACATTTGCCTTCTGAGGCCTTCCCAGGATTTAGGGCACAATTAAAAATGAGTTTGTTCTCATCTGAACCTTCATTTGTACACTTTACAATTAGTAGTAAGATATCACCTAGGAGTCCTGGTCAAGATCGGGGCCCCATTGTGCTTGGCATCCTACAATCACCCAGTAAGAGAGAAGGATGTAACAATCTACCCTGAAGGATGTAACAATCTACACAGAGAAGACAAATGAAGGAAGCATTAGCATCCCTGATTTACAGATAGGGAAGTGAGACACGTGGAGCTTAAGTGATTTGCCCAAGATCTCACAGGAAGTCTCTGGCTGACCTGGGAAATGAACCCAGATCTCCTGAGTCGTAACCCAGTGCCTTGCCTACAAAATCATCCTTCCTTCCATGATATATCATAAAACCATTGTGCACATCATAAAAATGCCACTCTTTTTACAATTTCTACCCATGAGATGTCCTGGATAGGAGTTGCATTGGGTCTACCAGGTTGGAAGTGAAGTGCACCGGCAGCCCTGGAGAGAGATGCTTGCACAGCACCTGGCTCCATTGCTGGTTGTCTCCCACTTACACAGCGTGCAACTAGAATTTTCCTAAGGAGGGGGCCCAGAGCTCTCCCTCCACTGTCCTGCACCCAGCCCTGCACAGCCCCAACCTGTCCTGAGCGCTCTCATGCTGTCTCTGCACCCAGCCCTGCCCTCTTTCCCCTGCACCCAGCTCCACATATACTGTCCTCCTGCAGTCCCCACCCAGCCCTGCCCTCTTCCTCCTCCCACCTGCAATTTCCCTGGCCCACACTCAATCCCAAGCTCTTACCCAGAGAGTTGATCTGGCTGAAGAGCAGCATCCCCACCAGGGGGCAGGCAGTTCTGGGAACCCCAGACCTCATCCTGCTTCGGTGTCTCTGCTTCTCCAGGAAGCACCAAAAGCCCAGATTCAATCCTTCCACCCTCCTGAGGCCTGGAGGTTCCTGGTGCCCCCTGCTCTGCTTCCCTCCAGAGGCGCTGGGGGAGTCTGGTGACCATGGGTGCTGGAGAGACAGCAAAAGTAAGGGGTGGTGGGGGCCAAGCAGGCACATGGGGTTGCAGTGCCACTCAAATTTGGCCCAGCCACCCCTCCATCATGCCAGTTCTGGTCAGGGATTAAAGGGGGGCCTGGGACCCCTGGTTCACCCTATTGCACCCCTGCACTTACATGGCTACTACATTTACTCACAAATTCAGAAATTAGTTTATAAACTTTGAGGTGCTTCAGTTGCCTTTTCTAAGCTATGCAGCAGGTTCTGCATTGAGGTTGTGGGGTGGGGTGTGTGCATATGAAGGGGGGGGGGTCAGTTACAAATGAAGTGCGAAAGTTTTCAGAAGGTTCATTCGGGGAAATGCCACAAGCCCCAGCTTAGCTTTAGTCCCTTTGTGTCTGCTCTGCAGCATGTGCTCCTCAGCAGCCACAGAAGCAGCAGCATGTGATGAAGAATGAAGTGTCCTTTGAACTGTAAAGTGCATGTTTTTAAGAATTGCTGAAACCCCATAGAAAACCTTGAGAAAACAGTCTGTTTTGAAACAAGTTGTTTGGTGCACCATTTTTCCCATTTCTCCCCTTTGTTCTTTATCACAAAGGAAATTTGCATGAAAAAAGGGTCTCTGCTTCATAAGAGCTCATCTGCTCGTATTGCTTGTTCCTGCTGAAGTCATAATCCTCCATTTGTGACATCACAGACAATTGGCTATTGTGCAAATTATTTTGATGTCACAAACAGAGGATTATGACTTCAATGGGGAATAAGCAACCAGAGCAGATGAGCTTTTAGAAAGCAAAGCTTGTGTTTTCATGCAAATATCCTTGGGGAGAAAAGAAAGGACAAAGGAAGAAAAATAGAATATGTGGTATATTAGTGACATCATTTATAAATAGACAATGGTTCAAAGTTTTCATTCAAGCACCAGGTCCTCTTTGAAGTGATAGGTTTTCACTTGTAGGTGTTGCAAAGACCAGATATATGCATGTTTCTAACTAGTTTTAACTTTGTTCTTTTCTCATGTGATGAGTTCTGCTTGAGAGTTTTCTTCAATTTTTGTATGAGGGATGTTGAGCTTGGACTCAGTTAAAGACCATAAAGTAGATCATGAAACATATTGAGAGGGATTATAAGATTGTGAATTTACACTTAAATACAGCAGAGGAAAACAAGTAATTCTTACCTATGAAGGATTTGATCAGATGGTCCAGATCTGGGGATGCCCACATGTAGCTCTCATTAAAGTCATTTGAAAACTTCATGACAAAATTTAACTAAGAGTTTATGTGGCTCTTTTAATGCATAAAAAGTGGTATCTTTCATTGTGTAAGAGAAAGAATGGTTAAATGGACCCCTTTTTCAATTTTTTTCAAAAAGAAGTGCAAATAGTTGTTATGCTTGCAGAGTCCAAAATATATTTTATATACATTAGTGACATAAAATATATTTAGAGTGCATTTCTACATTAGCATAGTTCTGCCTTAAAGTGAAAGCATAAAGACAGTCTGAGGTTTCAGTGCCTTGTTGAGTGTAGTATGCACTCAATTTAGCACAGGGACAATTTCCTTGTGTCAGATAGTCTCTGATCAAGCATCCTCTCTTCGTTAGACCAGCAACTCAGCAGTTCATTCCCCATTTCTGTTTCCTTCTTCCTGAACTGAAGGTGTGTAAATAACACACTCTTCAAGAGCATTTTTCAGTATCTTCTAAAATTCTGAAGTAATTAGGGCTGTCAAGCAATTAAAAAATTAATTGTGCAATTAATCACACTTAATAATAGAATACCATTTATTTAAATATTTTTAGATGTTTTCTACATTTTCAAATATATTGATTTCAGTTACAAAACAGAATACAAAGTGTACCGTGCTCACTTTATATTTATTTCTGATTACAAGTATTTGCACGGTAAAAAAACAAAAGAAATAGTATTTTTGAATTCACCTAAGACAAGTACTGTAGTGCAATCTCTTTATCATGAAAGTTGAACTTACAAATGTAGAATTATGTACAAAAAAACTGCATTCAAAAATAAAGCAACGTTAAACTTTAGAGCCTACAAATCCACTCAGTCCTACTTCTTGTTCAGCCAGTCGCTCAAACAAACAAGTTTGTTTACATTTGCAGGAGATAATGGTGCCCTCTTCTTATTTAGAAGTAGGACTGAGTGGACTTGTCGGCTCTGAAGTTTTACATTGTTTTGTTTTTGAGTGCAGTTACATAACAAAAAAAAAATCTACATTTGTAAGATGCACTTCACAACAAAGAGATTGCACTATAGTACTTGTATGAAGTGAATTGAAAACTACTATTTCTTTCGTTTATCATTTTTACAGTGTGCAAATATTTGTAATAAAAATATACACTTTCATTTCAATTAAAACACAGAATACAATATATATGAAAATGTAGAAAAACATCCAAAATATTAAATAAATTTAAATTTGTATTCTGTTGTTTAACAGTGCAATTAAAACTGATTAATCATGATTAATTGTTTTGAGTTAATCGTGTGAGTTAACTGCAATTAATTGACAGCCCTAGAAGTAATCCAAATTAAATAAAACTGAAGAAGTATTTATTTTAAGATACAGCAGAGGAAAAAATGATGAAACATATTTTTTAAAAATACACTGTATGATTGCTATAGAAATCCTGATGCATATTAGTTGAATTCTACGAATACCTTACTTACAAAGGTAGGGTCAGGCTCTACTCTGTTATGCTGGTGTAAATCTGAAGTGATTCCACAGGAAGTCAATGGAGTAACTGAGTTCAGAATCTAGACCATGGGATCTAAGAGCTTTTCTAGACAAGGGAACAGGTGATTTTAGTTGAGTTAGCTAACATGATTTGAAACACCACTTCCTTCTTACACCTAGGGCAAAACGTGTTTTAAAAAAGTTAGCTAATGTTTTAAAACTCTGTTGTAGATAAGGAAACTTTTACAGGTGTTGCCTGGTTGAGATGAACCCTAAGCTCACATCTAGGTTTCAACTGATTAACTGATGTAGTTCAACTTGCCTTGTCTACACTAAAGATTCAGAAAATGTTAGATTGTGCTAGCTAACATGATCTAAGAAACAAGCCTTTTATCCTAGTCCAGACATATACCCCTACTGTAGATGCACTTTAAGGCTTTGTCTAAATGAGGATTTAAAGGTGTGATGATAACATGCATAAGCTAATACACTCTAACGTATTTGTTGGACAAGACATACTGTCTTCAATAAGTGCAAACCTAGTCAAGCCAAAGCACTAGGAACTAGTGCTTCCTTCCCCTGGGCTACTTCCCTCTCCTGCTCTTCAGCTTGTGGGGCTTCCTGCCCTCTCCCTCTCTCTCTCTCTCTGCACAAGCTGGGTGTCTCTTTACCTAGGGTCTTGGTCTTCTAGCCAGCCACAGCACTTCTCCAAACTCTCCTCTACTTCAACTCCTTCAAACTGCACTCTGCTCCAACTCCTTCCCCTGGCTGATTGAAGCAGGGGGGTTTTATCAGGTGACTAGCTTCAGGTGCTCTAATTGGCTTCAGGTGCTGTTAATTAATCTATAGAAACCTTTCTTCCCTTTACATGGAATAAGGCTTCTCCTCATCCTGGGGCTTACATATCTCTCCTAGATCACTCTCCTGCAGCCTTCTGACCATGCTGTATCACATGATCTTATTGAAATCTTTAAAGGACGTGACCAGCTAACGCAACTGTAAAAGACCACATATAGGCTAAGATAATAGGTATGTTTTTTGCAATATATAGCAACATGTGCTAACATGTTCTAGACAAGGAAACATGTACTTTAACATATTCTACATAGGCCTGGGTCCCTCCCTCTCCACTACCCGTCTCTGGGTTACTAGTGGGACAATAGATATCCTAGTTCAGGGGCAGGAAACTGCGCCCTGAAAATCCCCCCCAAGAAGAAGAAGCATGGGACCCATCATAATCGTACCAGCAATTTGCCACAATCAGCAAACATTATTGGAAAGATGATAAGCAGTGTCAATGCTAGATGATAAGGGGTGTTTCAAATCAAGTTTGTTAATGTGATTTTATGTATCTTTTTTCCCCAGCCTAGAAAGGGACTCTGACTCAACAATGACTAAGCCCATTTTCTTAATGTTTCCTTCCCTACCATTGTGGGACCAGTCACTTCTAATATTCCCATGGAACAGCTAGGCGCACAGTTTCAGATAGAGCAGTAATGTGCAGTGAAGGCTTATAGAGTCTGTAAAAGTTTATCTTCAGCGTAATGTATTTGCAGTACTGGACATGTTCATTTGCAAGTTAAATAATTAACACAAATGTATTAGTAAGTCTTTGCCACAATGAAGTTGTTTCTTTGCTTGTTTGACAATAGCTATACCTTATCAAAAAGGGAAATAACTCATAAGCTAACTAGTGGCCAAATTAATGAATAAGTGGTTTATCACAGTTTGCTTTAAACAAGGCACAAATCAATACATAGTTTTGTCATTCCAGATTTATACAAATATAAGTATGCAAGGTTTAGTTCAAATCCACCTTACCTATAGACATGATTTAAATATCCAAGGCCAAGAATTAAAAAAAAAATCTCATGCTATACTCTAATGAATGAATAAATAAATCGTGAAACACGTAAAAGCCAAGCAGTATACTTACCTAAATTCAGAACTGTGTCAAATACATATCACAATATGTTCCCCATAATTTTAACAACAGAAAAATCCATTTTAACAATATTGAAAACATCCAGTAGATGATAAGCAAGTATGGGACAGCAGTGCTGATCTTGTTTAGTTTTTATGTGGTTTTCTTTGTGTTTTATAGCTCTGATTGTCTTAGCAACGTTGGAATTATGAGAATGATACAGTGCTTTAACATGACACTTTTAGCACAAACGGACTGTAATACACTCTGAGTAGCAATGATGTAGCCTATTAATCTGTCTGTTCTATCTACTGGGGGATTTATGCCTTCAGCTGATAGGAGGCAGCATGACAGAAAGTAAAAAGCCAAAAGATGAAGGAAATTTGTCATCATTAAGGATTTCTGGCACATGTCCACTGTTGATCAGATCAAGATCTGACAAATGCAGATATTTAAGCAGTAGATTTGTGTACAAAGCAAACCTGGTTTGGGCTTCACGACATCTCTACCCTCTCAACATCAGTGGACGAGATCTGCAATATGGCCTTAGATGGGTGACGATGCCTCTCAGCCCATAAATAAAGGAAATGCTATTAGATTAAAGATAACTTGATTTTGAGTAAAATTTGTCAGATGTGTGTAAGTGATTTAGTAGCCTATGTCTCATTGAATATAATTCAGGCTCCTAAGTCACTTAGGTTCCTAACCCCTTTATTATGTTTCGGGGGGGGGCGGGGAGGAGTGTTTAATATTGAGTTAGGCCTCAACTTCAGCAAAGCACTTGATCCTGTGTTGAACGTAAGCATGTGAGTAATTCCATTGTTTAAAGTTCAGCGTGTGCGTAAGTACTTTGCTGGATCAGGGCCTAACTGTGGCAGTGAGGTAAGTACAGTTAGGGCTGATCCAATTTTGTCTGAGTGCGGACTGCAAGATTCAGCCTGTACCAATGTGAATATTTAACTATCCCAAATTAATTAAAAGAGGACGGGTTAGTATTCTGTATGCAGTGGCCACTTTTCACATTAACATGGCAGTCAGACACTAGGGCTCAGAGATTCAATCCCTACAACCGGGGCTGAATTTTCAAATCAGCTCATCTCCCCTGAAGGCCCCTAAATGAAGTTCCCAGGTGGGTTCTGAGCTCTTGTGAAAATCTGGCTTCAGCTGTGGATGCTGAGCCTTTCTGAAAGGTTTGGCTTAGAGGTGTATCCTGGGCATTCTGTGAGGAACTGAACTGAACTCTGTTCCCATGTGGGGTGATTGTTTGTTTTTTATTTTTCCTGTTGTAAACATGCCAGTTTAAAAGTCACTCATACGGAGGAAATTCCCTCCTTCTCCAGCTCCAAGTTGTCCAATTCAGAGCTGTGCAGTCGTAGAGGATTGTCAGGAAATAGTTGAGAAAAGGAATGCAGCCTCCCTCCTGGTCGCTCATCACAGCTGTGCAGCTCGGTCTGCTTGGAGCTCCTTTAATGGCTTCCTGTAAACGGCCAAGTGCTCTCAGCGTTATTTTCTTCACTAAACAGTGACATATTTCTGGGTAGTGACTAATGTTGTTCGAAGAAAAGGGTGGAGAAACAAGGCTGGGCGAGTGGGTTATACTAGCATGTTCTGTACATTGTCACAATAGGTCCTCTTGGTGAGAGCAAGGCCTCTGCGGTGCTCTATGCCTGCTCAGCCATGCTGGGTGCTATACAGAAGATGGCATAGCTAAAGATCCATCCCTTTTCCCATCCACTTTGGCAAAGCTAGTGACTACTGTGGTGCTAGCTTTCTCAAGCCTTGTGCTTAGAGGAGTGCAAAGATCACATTGTACCCAGACTCTGCACTGAGTTATGTGTGTATGTGTGTGTATGTATGTATGTATTCTATTTGTGCCCCCTTTTCCTCACGTTTGAGCACCTTTGTGCAGGGATGAGTATGGTGCACGAGAATATGGGTGAGCATTTGTTGCATTAAACCAAATATTCCCCAGCAGGCAAATTGCCATATTCTCTAGTACTATAGAACCTAAACTACAGATCTAAAATTATGACTCACTACAATCAAGAGGGAAAATATACATTGAGGTGCTCTGCAAATAATCCATTTTGGGCCCTGTATGCAGGTCTCTGACTTTCCTCTTAGGGGGGGTTCTGCACCCGTCCGAACAATCCTGAGGATGGGCTTGCTACCGTAGTAGGAGCTGTAGAGCTACCAATCAGTTACATGATGGTCGGCACCCACAGACTGCTGTGAGCTCCCAGCCTGATGGTTGGCCCTTCAGAAATTCTGGCACCTTTCTCCTGTGAAGGCCCAGGGAGTCCACTGTAGCCCTGTGGCCATTGTTTGGCCCATGTTGTATTTATGGATTTGTTGGAATCTAAGGGTCTGACCCTGTAAACCCTTTAAATGTTGCCCAATCTTGCCATTCCTGAGAACCTCATGATATTTGGTGTTTTTCTGACACCCCTGTCTCCTGGAGTAACATGATCACATAAGAATCTCAGCTTTCATTTAAAAAAGAAGTTTCTATCCCTAATGGTTAGAGAGGAGAGTTTGAAAGTGTGACCCTCAAAGACTCCAGAACTAGGAGGCAACTAAAAAAGAGCCACACATTTATTATTTTTTAAATCCCATGATATTTAAGCCTCTCACAATTTTTTTGCGACCTTTCCCATGATTTTTGAATGTGTGGAATTGGCAACACTGTTTTATCTGCTTGAGTAGTCGCACTGGGACTATTCACATTCTTAAGGGCTGGTAGGGTAGAGCCCTAAATTTATACTCTGAACACACAGCTTCTTTATGGGACTGTCATGGTAAGCATTATTCTAGAGTGGCACATGTGACCTGAGAGCAGAGTTGAGTATTCTGATACCCCTCCCTTTCTCCACACCTTGACATGAACCATCTTGAACTTCTAACTACTTCTTTGCTAAAACTTGACTTTGGTGGGAAGACCCACAGACAAGGCTGCTATGATGTAAAATTGTCCAAAGCTAGGTGTGATGTCCTCTCTTTGTTTTCTACTGTAGCTAACAGAGCCCCATGGACAGGGAAGCTAGTCTGAAAAGTCAACAGGAGTCTTTCTTCTTCTGGTCTTTTCCTCTCTCCTTCTGGCTTCACACCACTGTGTTGAGCTGCAATAAGAAAACAGTCATGTCTCTGTTAAATCATGACACAAACTTTGACATGTGCATCTCTTCACAAGTTTTTAGTGAGCAAACACAAGTTATTTTTCTCTAGCCATGATTTTGGATGTTTGTTTGGATTTTAGCACCACTTCTGACAGTGTACAAGCTGCTTTCATGTCAAAATCCTCAAAAAGGGATCAGCCTAGAAGCCGCAGCTAAAACAGAAAATACCTGGGGGACAATGTCCTATAAAAATGGCTTTTATGGTATCTGTGACGGGTTTGGGCCCTTTAGGGTGTCACCTGATCTGCTGGGATTTAACTGAGCCTCCCCTGCTCACTCGGCCTGGGTTCCCTCTTACTGCTTTGCTGGATTAGGCTCTCCGGCTTCTTGCAGCGCGCACACACACAGGTAGGGCGACACCCCGCTGCAGACACAGAGTGAATTCAGCTCTGTGTGAGAGAACTCCCCCAACACTCGTGCCCACTCCCTTTGAGGGGTACAAACCCAAAGGTTTTTTTGAAAATTCCCCCCCCCCCCAATGTGGAGGGGGATATGCACAACTTCTTGCCTCCCCAGTTGGAAATTACATAAACTGAGTTATATTGTAATCAAGAAATAAGTTTACTGACTACAAAAGGTGAATTTTAAGTAAATATAAGAGAACAGACAGAACAAAGCAGATACTGAGCAAATAAAACAAAGTACACAAGCTAAACTCAATATACTTAAGAAACAGGTTACAAAGTGTAATTTCTTACCCTAAGTGTTATTTTAGGCAGGTTGCAAAGGTTCTGTGGTTCAGAGTTCCAGTTATATTCCTTTTCAGACTGGACCCCTGACTCAGTCTGGACTCTTCATCACCCCACCCCACCCCGCTGCCTTCCCTTCAGGTGGCTTTAGCAGTCTTTCTTCTTGGGCAGACAGGCCATGGAGAGGAGAAGACACATTTGCCTTCCTCCTCACCTTAAATAGGATTTATATAAGGTGGGAGTCCTTTGTTTCCCAAACTTGACCCCCCCCCTTCCCTTCCAGTGGAAAGTTACTGAAGTCCCAGGTAATGTTTAATATCAGGTGACAAGACCACATGACCTAGTAGTGTCACAGTTATGTCCCCAGGCAACTCCCAGCAGGCAGAGAGATTAGTATCTTCATGGTTTTGTTGTTCCTTCTTGATGGCTCATCAAGTCTGATGGCCTGTTATCTGGTGGGTGTCTTCCCAGTACACACCCAGTTGTAGTTGTTACATAGTCCATATTCCTAACTTTAGATACAGAAATGATACATTCATACAAATTGGATAATCACATTCAGTAAATCATACCCTTTCCAATGATACCTTACAAGACCCATCTTGCATAAAGTATATCTCTGTTATGTCATATTCATATCATAAGCATATTTTCCTAAAGAATATGTAGTGAAATGTCACAGTATCTCTACAGATACACACTTGAGACAAAAAAATTTTAAACAGTCACTGGCTTACAAGGGTGGATTTTCCTTTTTTAACCAAATAGGGCATTGGGGCTGTTGTGAGAGAACATAGTAGTATGTTTTACTGGAATGGAACAGGCACACTGCCACCAAGCCAAGCTGTGTCACTGAAGAGAATTTAGTAGTGCAGCTGTTCTTGAAATGTAGGCAAGATATCCTTAAACAAAGCATTTAGAAAAAATGTTCTTGCTTTAGAACTAACCCCTAGATGCCTAGACACCAGGAACAGCTCCTGCTAACTGAATAAACAGTCAGTCAACAATCTCACCATATTATTATTATTTATATTAATTATTTGTTTCCAGGGATTTGGTCATTGTAATATGGTGCAGGGACCATTTTTCAAAGCATGCACCAGGATTAGTAGCTTGCAGTGCTTTCCCTTCTCTATAAAGGCTTGTTTCCCATTAAGTCTCTAGCTCTCAAAAATGGCTCCTGATATTCCTTTAGGAGGGGGCCGGTTCCTTCAGATCTGCAGCAATAAAATTTCCTCATATTGTTTTGATCACCAGAACTTGCAAGATGAAAATAATTTGCCTTGACTGGGACTTTAGAAACACATGCAGGCCTTGGATCTCAAGCAGTCAGCTATTCCTTGGTACATTGGTCACCCATATATTTAATATGTAGCAGCATTCATATCCAGGCAGTTCCGAACTCTTCATGAACATTAATTAATCTTTGCAACAATTAAGACAGGACACACTTTACCCATGATAAACTGAGGTACAGAGTTTGCAGGGCCTTGCTCAACATTACACAGCAAAACACTGTTGCAATAAGACTTACATACATGCTGACCTTTTATGCATAATGAGTTGCCCCACTGACATCCAAGATGAAGTCTTTGGAGAATTAAGGCGCAACTCAGTCAGTGACAAAGCCAGGTTAGAGCCCAGAAGTCCAGACTCACCATCCCCTATCCTAAAAACTAGACAATGCTACTTATTCCCCTCCATCACCTTTCTACATTCCCCCAAAATTCCTCCCACCTGATTCATTTGAGCAGGGCTAAATGGGTCCCTTGCACCAGGGACTATTTCGCAGGCTAGAACCCGGTAATTGTCGGAGCTAGAGGGTTAGGATCTTGGAGAAGTTAAAACGTTCTGTTTTTTGTTGGTTTTTTTTTTTATAGTTCAGAGCTCTTTGGTAAATAATGGAATCTGGACTCTTCATAAGCGGACAGATAAACAATGCTAATGTTTCTGACTTTCAGAGAGCTGGCTTAGAAGGATCACAACATACTTTAAGGACTTTTAATTGGAATTGTATAATTACTGGAAAATATGCTTTAGAAATGAGGGAAGTCTTTAAAAATCAGAGTGTAATGAATCCTGTTTAAGTCTAAGTAGGAAAAAGTACCATATGGTTGGGGAGGGATTTTGAGTAGGCTATAAAACGAAAACATATAAGTCTGCTAAACTGGGGGAGTTTCAAATGAAGGGCCATCTTCTCTTCTTAGTTACGCTAGTAAGTTGAAGTTAGAAAAATTCAAGATGCAATTTTTTTAATTAACTACCAAGTTGTGTGGTGAATGCATCATCTGGAGTCGTTACGTTGAGATTGGATGCCTTTCTCAGGGTATGTCTCCACTCCAAGCTGTGGGGGTGTGATTTCCAGCTTGAGAAGATATAAAACGGAGCTGCGGCAGCAGGAGTGGCTAACCTCCCCGAGTACATACCTGGTGTCTCTGATGGGCATGCACTCAGGGTGTCTAGCCCCTCTTGCTGCTCATGGTGCAACGGGTACCATCTATTTTTAGTGTGCTAGCTTGATGAGAATTAGTGCAAGTATGACAATCAAGTTGGGAATCACACCCCAATCTTGAAATGTAGACATACCATAAGAGAGAGCCTCTAGGTCAGCCACAAGTGATGGGGTTCGAGAGCATTCCTTTTACATAATAGGAATGCATAGGGTCCTGCAATGCAGGAACTGCTGAGTAAATTCTATGGCCTGTTTTATGCAGGTCAGATTTGATGATTGTCGTGAACCTCCCTCTTCGCCCCCTCCGCCCCCCAGCCTCAATACCTCTGTCCCTCGTTCTCAGCTGGTATAAATTGACATGGCTCCATTACATACATGCAAAGCTACGTGTATTTACACCAGCTGAGGATCTGGCCCTATGAATCAACGTAACTGCAATTATTGGTATAAATGAGAGCAGAAGTTAGCTGGGAAAGGACTTGTGTTCAAATTAACAGATAATGGTGATTCCAAATCCATAGGATACATCAGGAGATGCAGAGGCAGTAATGTCATAAGGGAAGCCTAGTTTTTACCTCAGCCAGCTATCACAAAGACCATCTAGTCCAGTCCCCTGCACACCTGGCAGGACTAAGTATTCTCTAGACCAGTGGTTCTCAAAGCCAGTCTGCCGCTTGTTCAGGGAAAGCCTCTAGCGGTGCAGACCGGTTTGTTTACCTCCGTGTCTGCAGGTTCGGCCAATCGCAGCTCCCACTGGCTGCAGTTCGGTGCTCTGGACCAATGGGGGCTGCGGGAAGGGTGGCCAGCATGTCCCTTGGCCCGCACAGCTTCGCACAGCCCCCATTGGCCTGGAGCTGCGAACCGTGGCCAGTGGAGCTGCAATCGGCCGAACCTGCGGACGCGGCAGGTAAAGAAACTGGTCCGGCCCGCTAGGGGCTTTCCCTGAACAAGTGGCGGACCGGCTTTGAGAACCACTGGTCTAGACCATCCCTGACAGGTGTTTGTCTAACCTGCTCTTAAAAATCTCCAATGACAGAGATTCAACAACCTCCATAGGCAATTTATTCTTGTACTTAACAACACTGACCATTTTTCTTAATGCCCTACCTAAACCAAGATCTAAAACCAAGACCCGGGAGGCCCTTATCCAATACCTCCTCTTTGCTGACAATGCAGCAGTGACAACCCTTATGGACAGTTTTTCCAAAGCCTGTCAAGACTTTGGACTTCCCATAAGCTGAAAAAAAAAACAACAAAGATAATGTGCTAAGGAGTTGAGGAAGCACCTCCATCAAGATCATCAACTATGAATTTGAAGTGGTGAACGAGTCCCTGGAGTCCACTATCACAGTTAGCCTTTCACATGAAACAGAACTCAGCATCTGCATTGGAAAAGCCACCACAATGTCTAGACTGAGTAAGAGGGTATGGCAAAACAACAAACTGACAGACCACACAAAGATCTGTGTGTATCATGCATGTGTTATCAGCACACTTTTATATGGGCATGAGACATGGACCTTATACTCTCATTAGGAAAAGAGGCTTAACAGCTTTCATATGCGGTGCCTTTGTTGAATCTTTGGCATCTCCTGGAGGGACAGAGTCACCAACACTAAGGTGGTCAAGCGGGCCAGCACACCCAGCATGCAAACACTCCTCAAACAGAGATGCCTCCGCTGGCCTGGGCATGTGTGTCGAACTAGTGATGGGCACATCTCAAAGGACATTCTCTATGGTTAATTGACATCTGGAAAAAGATCCAGAGGATGCCCAAAATTGTGTTTCAAGGATGTGTGCAAGTGAGACCTCAAAGAAATGGACATGGATGTGGAGTTATGAGAGACCATTTATCCAGTTTGTCCAGATCATTTTGAATTTTAATCCTATCCTCCAAAGCACTTGCAATCCCTCCTAGCTTGGTGTCCTCTGGAAACTTTATAAATGTACTCTCTATGCCACTACCTAAATCACTGATGAAGATATTGAACAGAACTGGACCCAGAATTGATCCCTGCGGGACCTCACTCGATATGCCCTTCCAGTTTGACTTTGAACCATTGATAACTACTCTCTGGGAACGGTTTTCAAACCAGTTATGCACTCACCTTATAGTAACTCCATATTGGTTGTATTTCCCTAGTTTGTTTATGAGAGGGTCATGCGAGACATTATCAAAAGCTTTACTAAAGTCAAGATATACCACATCTACAGCTTCCCCCCATCCCCAAGGCTTGTTACCCTGTCAAAGAAAGCTATTAGGTTGGTTGGACATAATTTGTTATTGACAAATCCATGCTGACTGTTAATTATCAACTTATTATCTTCTAGATGTCTACAAATTCATTGCTTAATTATTTGCTGCATTATCTTTCTGGGTACAGAAGTTAAGCTCTCAAAAGATCTTGCCAGATGATTGTGGAAGAAGTAAATAAAAAGGATTTAATAATGAATAGGGGCAAAATTTTATCATCCTTACTCTGTCAGTAATACTCATTGTAAGGAAAGTGATCACTTTAGATAAGCTATTACCAGCAGGACAGTGGGGTGGGAGAAGGTATTTTTTCATGCTTTGTGTGTATATAAAAAGATCTTCTACACTTTCCACAGTATGCATCCGATGAAGTGAGCTGTAGCTCACAAAAGCTTATGCTCAAATAAATTGGTTAGTCGCTAAGGTGCCACAAGTACTCCTTTTCACTTTACTCTGAGTAATTCCATTAAAATTGGTAGGACTACTTGTGGAGTAAGGGGTTATTCAGTGTGAGTATGGGTACCAGAATCTGACTTTAAATATATAAATAAAAACAATTCTATAACCTTTTTTTTAAAGGGAGAGAGAGAGAGAAAGAAAGCAAAGCCGGGCATTGCAGAACGCATTTGATGTTGTCCATCCATGGTTGTTTTGGATCTGTATTTTGCAATGTGTCATAATGCTGGAAATGTTGTTTTTTGTTTCTGTGTAAGTAATTGGTGGGCAGCCTGTGGCCCACGAGCTTCATGTGGCCCATCAGGATAATCTGATTGCGGGCCACAAGACATTTTGATGATGATGACTATCTGCAGGCATGGCCCTCCGCAGCTCCCAGTGGCCACAGTTCGCCGTTCCCGGCCAATGGGAGCTGCGGGAAGCCACGGGCTGCAGGGCTGTGCTGGTCCACCACTGGTGTAAGTAGTTTATGAATATTGTGATAAAGAGTATTGTCATAGAACCCCAGGGGATGTGGTTATCACTCTAATATCTCTCAGAAAGTTACGGGGCTGTCACATTCCTTTAAACTCCCTGCAATAAAACAGCAATACATTTATATTTGATTCTTTTATGTAGCTTTCTATCTGATCTATAAAACTTACTTCAGTTTCATCTATATTTTGATTTAAGATCAATGAAACTTCCTACGTAACTAAATGTCACCAGCTGGTCTCCCAGACACCCCAATGTGATGCCGTTCGTGGTAATAGTACTATTGATTGATTTGTATTATGCATCCGTGACTATGGTATTTGGGTTCGCTTTATAGACTGAGATAGTACCAAACATCACCACCCCCAAAATTTTGATACGGAACAAATATTAAAAGTAAAGACAAATTATAAGGGAGAGTCATATTGTCTCACGCTCGCTAACCATTGAAAGTACTTCCAAGTCACTTCTGTGTGATAGTATTATTCCTGTAGCACTGCTATTGCCTTATTTGCTTTTAAGCTGACAGGATTTTCCCAGTGGTAATTATATATTGCATAAGTTAGAGGCAAATTCTACCCTCAGATGTGAGTGGGTGGCTCTCACTGAAGTTGTAATAGAATTTATTTATTTGCATCTTGATCTTTACTACAGTAGTTTCTAGGGGCCGATCAAAAACAAGGCTCCATTGTGCTAGGCACTGTACAAACATAGAGTATTGAACAGTAAATATAAGAAATAAACAATAAACCCCTCATGCTTCTGGACGTAAGCAAACCTCAAACTCTTGGGGGTTAGGAGGATCCTTTCCCCTAGCAGGCAAGTTATACCACAACTGCCTGTTGCAGGAACCTCCTTTGAAGCAGTTGGTACTGGGCACTGTTGGCGACAGGACACTTGGCCCCCTTGTCTGATTCAGATAAGGAAGAAGGTCCAGTGGTTAGGGTGCTGGCCTGGAGACTTCCTGTGTGTCCTTGAGTAAGTCACTTTGCCTCTCTTTTCCTTCATCCACTGTCTATAACCCTGGAAATCTTGCGATGTATTTTGAATTCAAGATTTTGCCCCCAAATTTGCCATGTTTTATGCATTTCTCAAAAACTGCTTCCTTTTCTACTGAAAAAGAGCCAGTTCTAAATAACAGTTGGTCAGTTCAGAGAGCTTATGGTAGCTTTGAAATACAGGGTTTAAATTATCACATATTTGTTGTGAAAACAATTATATCAAGTTTCGTAGTGCTGCCAAGATGCTCCAAACAGAAAATACTTTTTTATTAGGGGTGTGTGCATGTGTGTATCTTTCCTAAGTTTTACGCTACTCTGCAGCACCTCTAAAACAGATTTGTGTCCCAGGTTTCTTGAATCAAATTAGTCCATCTTGGTTCCTAACAGAAAAGTAAGTCTTCTAAAATGGATATAGCACATGTGTAGTAAAGGTCATCGTTTGACATTATGCTGTATTTATTTCATTTATTTTCAGCACCTTGTATTAGTGATTCAGACAGTCTTCCCCAGTACAAGCACTGGTGAGTGGAAAGTACTACGAAGCTATTGGTTCATTGTGGAGTTTGCAATCCTAGAAAGCCTGGCTAGCTTCAGAGTGTTTTTTTTTTCTTCCAAAGAAGTCATTTCCCAATTGTAGCAGGCAATTCATTGCAGCTCTGCTATCTGGAATGTATAATAACAATAACATTGAGACCTTAGTGGAATTTGGGGAACTTTAGTGCAGAAAAAATATTAGTAACTGGGAAAAACTTTCATCTGATCTGGGAAAGCTGATACACGTAAGACAATCAGAAAACTCCTGGAATCGGTAGTTTGTATAAGTGATTCTACAGTTTGAGCTGCATTCCACAGGAATTTTCTGTGACCTTATTTGCAGTGGAATAAAACAGTTTAGAGAAGGTCCTCTTCGCAGTGCTGAGTCTGTTTGTACAAGGCTTTATGTGTTGTCAATACCCAGCTCATCTGTCAGCATCGCTTTTCAAGAAGCCTTGATTTATGATGGGTTTAGGTAAACAGTGCGTCTTGCAATGCTTTTTATTGTTGCATTAACTATGCTATTTATAGGCTCCGCAGTCCGCAATTCTGGTCAGGGCTTAAGCAGCCCCTGGGTGGCAACTCAGCAACACAAGCTCCAGGCTACTGAGAGCTCAAAAGCCATTGAGAGCTAGTGTCTGGGAGTGTGCCAGCATCCTAAATCAGGGGCCCACTTCGTGTTTATGGTACCTGAGTTTTGTCTTGTTTCCCTCATGAGGGATGCTGTGTGGTATTTAAAGGTAGGGTTTTGGCAAAACATTTTTATAACAGCTAAGGAATGCCACTAAAGCAGCTGTAAGCAGAGCACTGCTCTGTACCAGTGGAGTGGGACTGTGATGCAGGCAATCCACAGAGCTAGGGGTCTATTCTGAAGAGGTGTGTGATGGAGGAGTGCACCAGTCACACATCTGGGATTAGAATCTGGCCCAAAGACTTTGTGGCTATATTCTGCTCTTGATCTCTGCACAAAATTCTCACTGGCATCAGTGGGATGCGGGCAGAATCAATCCCTCAGTAATGGGTGTTTCTTTGCCAGTATGTGGAGATGTTGCAAAAGTCAACTCAGTCTGTGCAGTCCCCCTCTTTTGGCTCTTGGGAGCGTGACTGAACAATTCAGTGTTTCTCTGGCATTCCTTTCTCACATACTTGTGGGACTTGCCGAACACAGAGTTACCACTCACCATCTCTCCCCGTTTACCACTGAGTGTTTTCCAGAATGTGTTTTTTGCTCAGCAATTCCTGCTTTACACATCTAAGCCCCTTTGCAGTTGAGAAGCAAGCTGATAGATATATTTCTTGTTTGTATGTGTCTCATGGGGCTACATCAGCAAGGTCTTCTCCACACTGCCTGCCATCTCCATATTTTCATTCCTACAGGATTCTTGTTATTCTTTGTGCCTCCTGGGTATAAAACAGAACAAACAAAATTTGTCTATTTTTAACAGCATTTGGATGCTCTTTTACATCAGGCCATCCATAAGGAATCTGTAAACTCAGGAATGTTAGATTTTGTTTAGATTGGAAATTCTAGAAATAATAATTGGATATGTATATTTTTCATTGTGATTAAAATTTAATTTATGGCTTTTGGTTTGTTCCCAGATCCCATCCCGCAGTACCGCTAGGAAGTAATTAGGAGTTATTACCACCTTTCTGCAGAGCAGGAAGGCAGAATCAGTTTTATTGCCTATTTTAGTATCTCAAGGCCTCTTTACTTAAATAATCTCATGGCTGCCGGGGAGCTAGTCAGAACCATCCGTGGATCTCTTCAGTAACCAACATGGTTTGAGCATGATTCCGTAATGTGCTGATGGCTGTGTTCAAAAAAGGTGTAGTGTGGATACAAACTGTGTTAAGTTTCTTAGATTTTTTTAGAGTAGCCAGAACTTTAAGCTCAGCTTTATCATTTGCCAGTGTCACTCACTGCAACTACTGACTTCTGTGCAAGCACTATTGGACAGAGAGCCAAAGCCAATTAGTGAAATTTTGCAAAATGAAGACCCATCTCTGTACTAATAGGGATGCGCCAAAATCAGAGCCATATACCCAACCCCCACGCACCTATCACTTCAACTTTGGGTCTGAAAAAATGGGATTCAGATCTGAACCACAATTGGTCAGGAGTTTTGGTTTTGCAAAATCATTATCTGGCGGACCAGATTTTGCAAAACGAGAAGACGCTCTGGGTTTTGCCCGTTGCTGACATGGTATTTTGGGGATATTATCTCTAGCACTTTGGAAAGCTTAATTGCCAGTTCAGCCCTATTTAAGCTTAATTCGCTTGACTTGGTTTCTTGCAGGTATCCAAATCCAGAGAGAGCAGAAATGACCATGACGGCCAACAAGAATGCTAGTGCCACTAACATAGCTGGAGGGAGTAAAGTGCCTCAGGATACTTTGGATCGGTAAGTCCACTGCAGACTGTGAAATTTAAACTAAACATTTCTGTGGATAATTTTGTATGTCTCAACATTTTGTCCCAGAAACTCTGGAAAAGGATGATTTGGTTTTGGAATTAAGTCTCAGATTTCCAACACTAGGAGAGCAGAAGAATATGTGCTAGGCAAGGCGTGGGCAAACTTTTTGGCCTGAGGGCCACATCTGGGTACGGAAATTGTATGGTGGGCCATGAATGCTCACGAAATTGGGGTGAGGGCTCTGGCTGGGGGTGCGGGCTCTGGGGTGGGGTTGGGGATAAGGGGTTGGGCTGTAGGAGGGTGTTCCAGGCTGGGACCGAGAGCTTTGGAGGGCAGGAGGGGGATCAGGCCTGGGGCAGGGGTTTGGGCTATGAGGGGTGGCTCAGGGGTGCAGACGCCAGGCAGCGCTTACCTCAAGTGGCTTCCGGAAGCAGCGGCATGTCCCCCATCCAGCTCCTACATGGAGGTGCTGCCCCGTCTGCAGGCACCGCCCCTGAAGCTCCCGTTGGCCATGATTCACAACCAATGGGAGCTGCGGCAGTGGTGCTTGGGGGGTAGGCAGCATGCGGAGCAGAGCCCCGTGGCTGCCCCATGCATAAGAGCAGGAGGGGGGACATGCCGTTGCTTCCGGGAGCCGCGCACAACGGCCCCCGACCCTGCTCCCCATCTGGAGTGCCAGAGCGGGGCAAGCACCAGACCTTGCTCCCCAACGGGAGCTCAAGGGCTGGATTAAAATGGCTGCTGGGCCAGATGTGGCCTGCAGGCCATAGTTTGCCCACCCCTGTGCTAGGCAAAGGGTGATGCTAGCAGGGACTGGAGACAGCAGTGTCTGAGAACACGTCCAGTCACTCCTCATGTGACATGTCTTTGTGGAGCTGCTGCTGCTGCTCACTGACGGATTTCACTTCGGATGGATCAGCCTTCGGAGGAGGATTTGCGGTTACGGCACTGACTAGGACTCAGGGGACCTGGGCTAAATATATGTGTGACTTTGGACAAGTCATTTCACCTCTCTATGCCTCATTTCCCAGTTTCCTTCTAATGTGCTGCATCCCTTTGTCCCACCCTTTGACTATTTAGACTTTAAGCAGGGGCTCTCTCTTACTGTGTGTAGGTACTCCACCTAGCACAACGGGAGTGGAGATGGGTCAGGACTGAAGCTCAGTGTAATGACAACGCGAGCTGAGGAGTGGAGCCAGCTACTGCTCCCATGCAATGATATTCTCGTTGCCTCTGTGTTTATAGCTAGCAGGTGCGACACCCAAAACTGATGTTTTCATTTATGCACTAGAGACAGCAAAGTTGATTTGATGCTAATCTCCTTTGAGAAGCATTGCCAGGTGTCTTGCTTTGTGATGCAAATTAACAAATTATTGTCAATCCAGTTCAGTTTAGATTGAGTCCTTTTATAGACTTTGTTTTGTTATTTGTATTGCAATAGCACCTTTGTACTAGGCACTGTACAAAGAAGTAAGAAGGATACTCTCAGCCCTAGAGAGCTCTCAGCCTAACACTTGAAGGCTTTAAATACATTTGTGTCCAAGGCTGCAGTAGAACTGGGGTGCTGGAGTGGATGTGGGTCGAAAAATAAATGTTATGGAGAGGGAGGGTAGGGGACGACTACTGCCGTCTTGTCTACATTGTTTTTGGTTGTTTATATTGGGTTGGGGGTAGGGTTGCACTATTGTAGGTACCGTGCTACAAATCCCTATTGTAGATGTGCTACATCATTTTAAGCCATGGCTTACACCAGTGCATATCACCTGCAGGAAGTTGCACCAGTACAAGTCACAGTTTATGCCAGAGTAGGGTAGTTATGCTTGATATTTGCAATGGTGTAATCAGGCTAGTGCCAACGGCCACCCCTCCGCTCCCTCCCCCCCCCAGTGTAAATAAGATCTGATTTAGATGGATGAAGCCAACATAAGTACAGAATGATTTATCCAAAGTGGAATAAGTCCTTAGAGATGACAGTCAATAGCAGTGCATCTGCAGGCAGAGGTAGCTGATACTGAGGTATGAGTTTCATAGATTCATAGATACTAAGGTCAGAAGGGACCATTATGATCATCTAGTCCGACCTCCTGCACAACACAGGCCATAGAATCTCACCCACCCACTCCTGCGAAAAACCTCTCACCTATGTCTGAGCTATTGAAGTCCTCAAATCGTGGTTTAAAGACTTCAAGGAGCAGAGAATCCTCCAGCAACTGACCCATGCACCATGCTACAGGGGAAGGTGAAAAACCTCCAGGGCCTCTTCCAATCTGCCCTGGAGGAAAATTCCTTCCTGACCCCAAATATGGCGATCAGCTAAACCCTGAGCATATGGGCAAGATTCACCAGCCAGATACCCAGGAAAGAATTTTCTGTAGTTCAGAGAGATGGGGAATTGTGGGCTTTGGTTTTGATCCCAGTAGTGTGCTATGTGTCAATTTGTAACTGATGTCCAGGCTTGGCTTGGCTTGGCATACCTGCCATTTTATTCTGAACTTTTCCAACCACAAGCAGAAAAGAAAAAAATATAAATTAAGTTATGAAATTGTCAATGTGGAAACACTGGAAGAAAAAACATTTACAGCTTTTTTCTTTTTCCTTTTTGCTTTAAAGGAAAACTATTTCTAATGATGCCTTTGACTGTTTTGTTTTTAAACTACCTGGGTTTGTTCTCAGTTTTGTTTATCTTTCTTAATTTGATGTATTTGCTTGTTTTGCTGGCTTCCTATTCAACCCTCTGTGTCAAATCTTTCTATTTCTCTGTTTCAGCCATCTCCCACTCCTTCTCTCCTGGCTGTGCTGTGTGAGTCACACGGACTGCATGCTTTTTCCTCCTTTGGGTTAAATGGCCTCATCCTAAATTGTTGAGAAGTAGTGTGATACAGCACATGCAGCACAGGGTCAAGAATCTGGGGTGAAATCCTCACCCTGTTGAAGTAAGTGGGAGTTTTGCCATTGATGTCGGTGGCACTCCATTTCCATCTCTGTGGATGACTGGCTTTGTGGCCTTGGCAAGCCTTTTAAAGGCTCTGTATTTTCATTTTCCCATCCATAAAATGAGGATAATTATATTTACTCAAACATTTAAAGAGTTTTTCAATCTACAGATAAAATCATGTTATGAACCAAGTAAATTTTATTTCTGCACCAAGTCTCTCGTCTTGAGTTTTGTATTCTTTCCTGAGCCCCTCCTGATTTCTTTCACTGTGCAGATTTACCTTTCCTCTTCTTTACATTGCTTCCCAATTATACTGGGCAACAGGCTAGTGGCATGTGTCACTTCACGTGGTGTATTGATGCCTTTCTGCTAGAGATGGACTGTACATCCGTAACTCAGTTAGGTTTCACCAGGAATGGACCTGAGGGTCTGGTCCATTCCTAAATTTGCCAGTCCACAGCACTAGGCTCTCCTGGTGTCTCTTTTTTACAATATAGCAAAAGAACACAAAATAATATTTGGGGCGGGCGGAGTGGGGGGAGGCGGGAGAGAAGAGCGTCTGTCTTAATTAGAGATGGGCTTGAGTTCAGAGCCAGATTCTTACAGCCTCAAGATTAAGAGGTGTATACGAATGGTAATTATGATACTTGGCACTTATATACCAGTTATCTATCCATCCATCCAACTTAGAGCCTGATTTGGTGTGTCAGTCTGAGACCATTATAGAGACAGGTCTGAGCTGGGATGTTTGGAGCTAGACTTTACTGAACTTTGGATCTACAGTTCTGGTTCAAACCATTTCTAACCTTAATATTCTTTAGAAGTGTATGCCTGCCTGAGTTCTAAGGACATGTGACAGTAGGCATCAAATGTCCTTTCTTTCCATAGTCTCATCATATGTTTTGACTCTGGTTAAGTAATGTAGAATTTGTAGGTGCAAGCATGGGCATAAATCTAGAGCTAATCCTGAATCATAGTAACATGACAAGTGAGAAGTTTAATAGCTTGCCATGCTTAAATTCTGCATCCTTTACTTTGCCTTTCTGTAATCTGTCTGGATGACCTGACTTTATGACGCTGTGCAAGAGGATGCTAATTGAGTCAACTGAGAAATTTCTTCCTTTTTAATTAGACTTAAATCAACACATTAGGCGCTGGCAAAATAAAAGTTTAGTTTAAGGCGTGGAGTGATTTACTGTAAACATGCTAAATAACCCACTTAAACTGAGCAGTCATTGTCTCCATTTAAAATAGGATTTGATTAGAGATTTGCAAGACCATAGTACAGTATGAGATTTCTATACAATTTGCAGGGGTAGCATTTCATAAAGTGCTGATTATGGCATGACACAGGTGTAATTATTTCCCAGTAACCAATCATCTTCCTACTGGTCATAGGATTTGATGAAAACTATTAGCTGAGTCTATCCTCCTGTGAGGGCAGAATGTATCTTCTTGGAAAGAAGATTTATCTTATCTATCAATCAGATAGAGGTACATCTATCAGATTTTGATCGATCAATATTATGTTCTTTTCTTTTAGAGCCTGGTAAATAATAATTAAACTCATGCAACCAGACAAAACTGTTCTCAGTAGTAATTGACTCAATGCTCAGAAATAGTAGAACAACAAAACCAGACAGTGGGAAAGAGACATATCAGCTAGCTACTCTTCCCTGACTTGAAAACATGTCCATACTTAGCTAGTCCATATCCAAACAGAGGTCTTGGTCTTAGTTATGTTTCTGTAATGAAGGAGCAAATATCAGAGCCAAATGACAAAAGCGTTAAAAAAAAGTTCTTGAGTAAGCTGAGACATCACTATTGTGTCTGAACATTAATAAAACAAGATATTGCATCTGGAGCAATCTCCAAAACTCAGTTCTTGTTCGGCCAAAATAACCTTTATCATTCAAAATAAGTTTATAGCATGTATCTCTCTTTCAGAAAGTGAGAGAACCCCCTTTTACATGTTAATGAGTTCAGTAGAAATGCCTTAGTATTTTGAATAAAAGATTATACCATATGAGGTCCAGCCAGAGGAATGGAAATCTCTTTTCTCTAGGCAAGGGGATCTCTATAATAAAAGAATGTGCAAAGGTACAGTGTCTGAGCTAACAAGTGCACCAGCCACCTTGATATCTTGTGGCAAGGTGCCAGATACAGTCATTTAAATTTCAGAGTTACCCTGGAAAACTGTATGGATAAAGGGTTGCATCCCTAAGGTTATTTTGCTTCAGGAGCAAATCTGTCTGTGTAGGGAGGGGAAAGTGCTGCTTCTGTTAAAGAAATGCTTGTGCAGTCATGTGCCTTGACCTGGGTACATCCAAGGTTAGTCAAAACGTGGTTCCATCTTTAGCTTATGCTTAAGCTTTACTGTCAGGTAACTCATGCAGGTGACTTCCCATCTGCCTAGATTGGAGGTGGAATGGTTTTGTGGTCAAAGCAAGGGAGGTCTGGTTTTCTATTTTAGGATTGGCCATGGATTAACTATGTCACTGTAGAAGAGTCGCACGGGCTCTCACTGGTATATTAAGCACTTTGGGCCAGGATTGTATGTTTGTTTATATACTTGCACAGTTTAACACAATGCGGATAAACATAATAAAATGGGAATCAAGGTATTTACTTATCTCATGTCTGTTATGAGGTTGAATTTAAATTCAGTAATGTTTATAAATGCCTTGAGATCCCTTTCTGGATGGAAGGTGCTGTATGGCTGTGGTTAAGGCACTGGACTGGAATTCAGAAGATCTGAGGTCAACTCCTAGTTCTGCTGTGGCTCCCTGAGTGACTTTGGGCAAGTCACACAGGGTTTGTCTACATGAATACCTAGTTTGTGGCAAGCTGGGGTATTAAGTCTGCCTGGCACTGGTGTGCCACACGCTAGGTGTCTGTTTGGGACCCTGCTGCCTCACACTGAACCTTCCATTGTTCGCTTTGATCTGCCCTGCTTTGAAACAGGAATACATTGAAGCGTGTCATGGAACCCTTAGTGGTTGGCAGCAGGGTCCACACTGACAGTTAGAATCATAGAACAGTTGGGGTAGAAGGGACCACAAGGGTCATCTAGTTTAACCCCTGGCCAAGATGCAGGGTTTGTTATGTCTAAACCACTCAAGACAGGTGGCTATCCAGCCTCTTTTTGAAAACCACTCTAGACAGATGGCTATCCAGCCTCTTTTTGAAGGAGCTTCCACGAATTCCCTAGGCAGTTTGTGTTAGTATGCAGCAGGCTAGCGCAGGGTAGATTTACAACCCAGCTTGCTGCAGAGTAAGTGTTCAGATAGACATGCCCTTAGTCTCTCTGTGCCGCAGTACCTTGTCTGTAAAATGATGCTGATAATACTTCCTTTCTCCCAGCTGTGTCTGTATGGTCTACTTAGTTCGTAAGCTCTTCAAGGTATGGACGGTCACTTACTATGTGTCTGTACCGTGCCTAGGACAATGAGGTTTTGCTCTTGTTTGCAGCTTCTAGGCACTGGTGTAATACAAATAAATAATAATAAATATATATGTAATAGTTATTGTCACAGTACTTAACTTTCTCCTGTATTTGCGGTTGGATAAAGTATTCCTCACTTTCTAAGAATTTGGATAGTGTTGTTGTGCATTGTTTAAAAGCTGCTTCCTTCCATCTCAGACGTGTCTGTATACTAAAGATGGGTAAAATGATCTATTTATAGTTTGTAAAGTTTTTTGAAAGATTTGGGACTTCTGCATGGAAAGCTATCCATAAAATTTTAGTTATTAATATTATGGTCAAGTAAACTGTTCTTTGAACAAGTCTGGAAATCTCATTGCAGATTCAATATGGATGCATACTTAATACAAGGCAAGATTCTTTCTGGGCTGTAAGCAAACTAACCCAATGTACATTGGAGGGAGGATCCTGACGTATTTTGAATTGCTTGGAATGTAACTGTGCCAAAATAGCATACCAACATAGAATAAAGAACATTACAATTAAGATTTTGGATTTCTGTAGGTGTAGTACATATAGGTATAGATATAGATATGTGCTGAGTGAATGCAGGAACTCATTTAGTGTGATGTTTTTCTTAGGCCATTGGTTAGCCTTATAAATGAGTACCTGGCTTAACAGTTCCTGGAATCCTACACACACTTGTATGAGTTGTGCTTTTCTTTGGTCCTGGTGACTTGAGGTTTCAACTTGATAAGGCAAGTGAAAAGCTCAAGCTTGAGGCAAAGAGCTCAATCCTCAACTGTGCTGAGTGTAAAGTTTAAGCCACCTTTCTGTTCCCACACTCTTGGGTGGCCAATGTCTAAACCAGCCAGGGGTTAAAGTAACTTAAGGGACTTATCAGTATGCATGGCGGCTGGGGTCCTGAGCAAGGGGGTGGGGGGAAGGGAGGAGGCTCAATGGGAAGGGGCGGGGCCTTGGCGAAAGGGACGGGGCTGGGGCCAGACTCTTCCAGCCAGCCCTTCAGCATGGCCCGGCGGCGATTTAAAGGGCCTGGGAAACCCAGCCACTGCTGGCGCTACCTTGGGGCTCCGGCAGCGATTTAAAGGGCCGGGGCTCCAGCTGCTAGCATGGTAACAGCGGCCAGGAGCTCCGGGCCCTTTAAATCGCCGCCGGAGCCCCGGGGCTCCCGGCCACTGCCAGTACGGTCGGCTGCGAACCAGCTCTTAGCAGTACGCCGTACCGGACCATACCGGCTTACTTTCACCTCTGAAACCAGATGCCAGTGTAACTTAAAGCAGCCCTCAGGCTTCTAAGTTATACTAGCCGTAGTAGCCCCATTGGGACTGCCGCACTAGCTGCGGTTCAGGTGGAGTGAGTGCCAAGCACTCCTGCTCCTGACATGCCCCTCCCCACCCTGACACGCTCGCTACCTAGAAAAGAGGGAGCAAGTGGCACCTATCCAGGATCACCAGCTTCCCCTTTAAGGCAGCTTTCCAGATGCTTTGTGTGGTTGAGGCAGTGCTGAGCAATTGGATCAGGGACTGAGGAATGAGCCCAAGTGATCTGACAAGGAGACTCTATCAGGCCAAAAATATTCATCTACTCCATGGAATACCACTGAGAAAGCTTACATTATTATCCATGAGTATTATGCAAAGCCCGTGGAAAGCATGTATCTCTTACTTTGAGGCAGGTTAGGGCTTTTACATTTTGTCAAAGAAACTGAAAGTTGAATTCAGCTATACCGTTGGACAAATAGTGGTTTAATAAAAATCTGCTGAGGGTAAGCAATATGTCAAGTTATTGAAACCACTATGAGATTTGGCTCTTTTTTTTTTAGGCACTGAGGTTTAGAAAACAGTTTAAATAAGCTTCAGCCAGAATGTTATGGAAATTGAATAACTGACTTGAGATACATTAGTAAGTATTCTATTTCATTAAAAGCAGAGGCAATATGATCTATGCATCTGACCAAGATTTCAGAAGGTTAGTTCCCAGCAGTGCAAAGTTCCTTCAGATTCAGAAAAGTGTAGAGATCTCTGTTGTTGCATGAATTGCAAGTTTGCATTGGAATACAGAAACCCAAAGTGTGCCACTCTGATTTGTAGAGCCCAGTATTCGCATCCGCACTCGATTCATGATCCACAAACATGATCCTCGGATAGAAAGTGGATATCCGCAGATTTGCAGGGCTCTGCTGATTTGTGCTGCGGATGATGACAGGGCAGAGTTTATGAAGTTGCCAAGAAATAGAAACATCACAACTCTGTTAGAGATGGGATTAAATGAAAACACGGATCCAAATCCTGCCTCTGGACTTTGGGAAAGTTTGGATCTGGATCTGAATTCCACCGCTGTCCCTTGTTGCTTTAATGCAGTGGCTCTCAACCTTTCCAGACTACTGTATCCCGATTTGTTTTGCATACTCCTAAGTTACAACTCACTTAAAAATCAGTTGCTTACAAAATCAGACATAAAAATACAAAATGTCACAGCACATTATCACTGAAAAATTGCTGACTTTCTCCTTTTTACCATATAATTATAAAACAAATAAATTGGAATATAAATATTGTACTTACATGTCCGTATATAGTATGTAAGGCAGTATAAACAAGTAAGTAGTCTGTATGAAATTTTTGTTTGTACTGTGCTAGTGCTTTTTATGTAGCCGTTTCTAAAACTAGGCAAATATCTAGATGAATTGATGGAAGGCCTCTGCATCTCCCCAGTAGTACACACACCCCTGGTTGAGAGCCACAGCTCCAATGGGCCTTTGACAGGGTACTGGTTCCCAGTGAATGACGGGTTAACTCCAGTTTAGCTGCCCTGTGCATGTGCTCAGAGAAAGGTGTGATTGCTTAGGAGGTATGGTGGGGTGTATGTATGTGAAATACTCTTGGGAAGGCAAGATTTCTCACCCAGCTTGTGGTGGAATCCCAAAATGGGGCATTTCGCAGTTTAGTTTCTGGCTATGGTAACTTATTTCAAATTCTTGTTATAAATACTTATCTCAGGAAAAGACCTAGCTGACTGTAAATGAACTCTTTTTTTCAGACAAATCTTCCATTGAAGTCAATAAGAGTTTTGTCACTGTTAGGAATTCAGGATTAGTCCTGGGGTATCTCATTTTCATATGCACACAACTTTTTACAAATTAAATCAGAAAGGAGTTTTGATTGCATTTTGTTTCACATGTTTTATAAAGTAAGAGGTTTTTATTATTATTTTGCTCTCTAGCTAATATGTGTGTGTGTGAATATATGGAAGCAAATTATTTCCCAGCGTAGTCTAATTTCAGAGGCCTTTGAATGCTTTACACAGCCTTTAAACATAGCAACAAGCAGGCCGAAATTAAAGTAATCTATTTTCCCCCTATATTTCTGCAGTACTGATGTTTGTTAAATTCACTGAAGAGCTAATAAGGAGGAAAATAAACTGTGGATTGATAAAGCAGCCTTGAGAGATTACACTAGGAGCAATGTTTGCCATGGAACTCATACTATGTTTCCAGAATAGAGATAGCTTAGACCAGGGGTTCTCAAACTGCATTGCACCGCGACCCCCTTCTGACAATAAAAATTACTACATGACCCCAGAAGTGGGGGACTGAAGGCTGAGCCTGCCCAAGCCCCATCGCCCTGGGGGTGGGGGCAGGAAAAGCTAGAGCCTGAGCCCCACCACCCCAAGCGGTGTGGAGGGGCGGGGGGCAAAGCCCAAGGGCTTCAGCCCCAGGCAGGGGGCCTGTAACCTGAGCCCCGCTGCCCAGGCTTTGGCTTCTGCCCTGCGTGGTGGGGCTCAGGCTTTGGCCCTGGGGCCCAGCCAATCTAATGCCAGCCCTGGTAACCCCAGTAGCGACCCACTTTGGGGTCCCAACCCACAGTTTGAGAACTGCTGGCTTAGACTAGTATTGCACTACAATATTTACTGCATTAAATAATCGTTTTATTATTGATGATCTTTTTTTGCATTATTGTTCCAAAAACAATAGTGTTAAGGATTGAACTAGTCTGCTATTTTTTTACAATAAAATATTAGCTCAATATGAATTTGGAAATGTTTATTTTGCCTACTATGCAACATTAGGGAGAAAGGAGTAATAGTGATGAGCAAGATAACAAAGTTCATTAAATAACTTCTGGAAATCCACATGGCTCTAGCAGAAAGCGTTTAAGTATATTTGTTGCTGGTAAAGAGTGCTTGCTTGATCTACCGGGAGAAAGAAGCCCAGAAAAGGAATAGCACAAGTGGTGACCGGCAAAGTGCTTTCACGTTACCCTACCAATGTGTTTCAAACCTGTGCTGGTAGAACTCATTTTCTAGGAAGAAAATCTTGTCTCCATGGTCCTTTCAATCCTTGGCCTTTGCAGTGAGACTGCTACTGAGGGTGCCAAGCATGACCATTTGTAATGTTGTCTTTTATTGTGTGGACATCTGTCCGTTAGGAGCTAGTCTGAGACCACTAAGCCTTTACAGTGAGCCACTGAAAAGCCGTCACCAAAATGATTTCCATTTACTTCCTATTTTGATCTGGGTTTGAGCTAGTGATTTAGAAGGAAAGATTGTGTGTTCTGTTACCATTTCCCTGAGCTATTCAGTTCCCCTTAGGAGAAATTTTTACCTTAGCGAAACAGAAAATTCAAATAGACACAGTAAACGTTGATATAGAATGAAACCCAAAGAAAGCTTTTGAAAATAATTTTTTAAAATGAGTGAAAAGTAATACTGTGTGTTTCTGCTGTGTCAGTGTCAGAATGAAATAGTCTGTCTAGATACCTGTTGAGAAAGAAATGAACTGGCTTGTGACTCTTAAGTTTCCTTCAGTGACTTTATCAGATGGACCATCACATAGCCATTTGGTATGAGCCATGTGTCCTGATTCACTCTCCATACAGAGGGACATCCCTATGTTGGTGCTTGAAAAGCATATTCCGCTGTTGAAGTAGCCATTAAGTAATTTTCTGCAGGGGGAAAACTGAAATGGGAGCTAATACAATACACATGTTGAGCTGTCCCATTATTAACTGTGTGCTTGTGGAGTATTTTTTCCATAATTAGGTTAGTCAATCCTACATACAGTGGGATGTTAGGTTCTAACCTATCTTACGTGGGAGTTAGGTTCTAAAGTCAGCGTGTAAGACTAAAATCACGTATAGTCAAAATTACCCTTGAAAATCCCTTAAATCGCCCATAAAGTACAGTATACTGTACATGGTTTTGTGTATACAACCCTGAACAGTAATATATATAAATGTATAACTTGTACAGTATAGAATAAAGAATACATATGCCAAATATAATTTTACAATACTGTATTTTTAATTACAGGGGGTAATTACAGGGGGTCGTCAGGGCTTGATGTCGATCCAGGAGACGGAGGTGACAGAGAGCTTGGGTGACAGAGAATGAGTCATAGACTAAGTGGTTGGCTCTGGTTCAGCTCAAGAAGTTGATTGCGTAGGCTCATCTGCTCTTGGTTGTTTTTCCTGGAAAAGCATGGTGATTGGCAACTGTCACTGTTTTCTCTTGAGCTGCTCAAACATTGCTTGATACGGTCTCTAATCGTCCATAATACTACACGTGATTTTGAGGCTTCGTTCCATAGAAGGATCATATTCAGAAATTAAATCATTCAAGTGTTTTGCTGCTTGGAACACTTAAGCAAATGTATGAAGATTCCAACTTGCTGGCTCTTCCTGTTCGTTGTCATCATCTTCGTCTTCTGTAGACGATTTTATCAGTTCCTCTAACTCTTCGTTAGTCAATGTTTCTCTATGGCTCTCAATTAATTCTTCAGTTTCTTCCTCTAGGATGTCGACGAAGCCATCACCACCCACTTGCCTGGCCACCTGAACAATGCGTTTCACTTCTTTGTCAATGGTCGGAAAACCCTTAAAATCATTCACACATTCTTTCCATAGGTTTCGCCAACATGCATTGAGTGTTTCAGGCTTGATTGCATCCATTGCCTGTTTAAATATAAGTGATGCAATCGGCAATGTTGAAGGACTTCCAACAGTCCATCACATTAAGATTGGGATCAGCATCCATAGCGCTACATATCTGTGAGAACGTAAGCCACGTGTACGTGGCCTTGAAACAGCGAATCACGCGTTGGTCGAGAGGTTGGAGGATGGAGGTGGTATTGGGGGGGAAAAAGACGACTTCAACGTCATTATGCACAAACTGGAGTGCCGCAGGGTGGCCAGGAGCATTGTCTACGATCAGCAACACTTTAAAGTCAAGTCTTTTCTCTTCAAGGTACCGCTTGACCTCCAGAATGAAACACTTGTGGAACCAATCCAGAAATAATGCTGCTGTCACCCAAGCCTTTTTATTTGATTTCCAGAACATAGGCAGGAGATTTTTGTTCTTGCCTTTTAGGGCACAGGGATTTGCAGCCCTGTGTAGAGCAAGCTTTATTAAATGCCCAGCCGCATTGCCACAAAACAACACAGTCACATGGTCTTTAGCTGCTTTGAAGCCAGGGGCTTGTCTTTCTGATTTCAAAGTGTAAGTGCAGTTGGGCATTTTTTTCCAGAAGAGCCTAGTCTGCACGTTTTTGAGGTTGAAGCGGTTCCTAAAACTGTTAAGCCAACCTTGGCTGGCTTTGAATTCCTTCTCATCAGAAGGCTGTCCCTCTTCGGCGGGAGGTTTGAACAGCGCATAGAGGCTAAGAGCCTTTTCTCGCAGTGTGTTGCCATTGATAGGCACACATTTACGGTTCATGTCTTCCAGCCATAAGTTTAATGCCTTTTCAGTCTTCATTAAAGTCTTATCACGCACCTGCCTCGTCACCTTAGCAGTTATTGGAGCACTTGATGCCATGGCTTGATGAATTTCTCTCTCTCGAATCTTGATGGCATAGATGCGAAATTCGTTGCGGCCATATTTACGCGCCACGTTGGAGACCGACATACCATCTCTCAAGAAGTCCAACACAGCCAGTTTTTCCTCCAGCGTTGGAACAGATCGTTATTTCTTTGAGCACCAGATGAAATAGTTGGTTTGTGTTTAGGGGCCATGTTGTACGAAAAATACATACAGTATCTTTAAACACTAGAATCACACTCAGCACGGCGAGATGCTCACCCTATGAGAGGCACACAGGAACTGAGACCGACTGAGGGAACAGCAGATTCACGTCTTCCATCTCACACTCACTCTGGGGCACGCACTCATTGAGTGGAATGGTGGGTGGAATCGTCCACACTGTTTACAGTTATCTTCTTCTTCTTCTTTTTTTTTTTGCTGAGCGTGTATAGTTGAATTTGCGTAAGTTAAATGTGCGTATGATGTGACTCACCTGTACCCTATCTAGGAGCAGTTTTTGCTCAAGAAAACATTTTCTGTCATAAGTGGTCTGATGGTCAGAAGTGTTGAGAACACACAAATCCCACTGAAATCAGTAAGAGCTGTAGTGGCTCAGCCTTATTTTTTGAGTCTATCTAGTTTTAGGAACTGGATTTGAGGCAGCCAGGTATGAAAATCTTGTCCACGGTGCCCAAATTGTACTATATGCTTTAATAAAGCAAGCCTGAGGAGAGTTTCAGTTAGAATACAGGAATGATTTAGTTAAGTTAATGATGCTCTTAGTCCAATTTATTGGTATTGGTACAGTGTGATCCTTGAGCTATTTAAAAAAATATTTTGGATGTGAAGTAAAGGAATTATTTAGTAAGGTTAATGTATTAATGGTGCTCTTTAACCAGAATTAATCTCTGATGGTATAGAAGCTATAGAAAAAACTGGAATCAAGTTACGCTAAAGCTTTTGTTCCCTCCTTTTTTTTTTTTAAAAGGAAGGAATGGAAATTGCAAGACATGACAACTTTGCTGATTCTACCCATCCACAAAATTGTGGCTGTATTATGGAAATACCTTTATGCTGAGCAGTGAACTGGAGCTAATGAGTAAACAGGGTAGTTCCAATTTTGGATTTATATAACAAGCTGTTTTATATCAGACTTTCCAGGCACAACCTTGTGCAGCAGCCCTCACAAATGGACTTTTCCATTTGCTAGGACATTTGGGAACATAATATAGACCTGAGCACTACTGGTCCAAGGTGCCCTTGGGAAAGACCTGCTAGACATTTCTGGTCCTGATCCTCCAATTGACACATGTCAGTATGCCTCAGCTGAAACCCACACAGTAAGGGCCTAGTGTAATGAAGTGGAAGATCAGGCCCACTGTCTACTAAGGCAGTATAATGGCATTCTCAGTTTTTCTCACAAGGCAGTATCTAGTTTTGTATGAGTTTTGTTATTGGGCCCACAATTTACACAGGTGGAACTTCCACTGATTTGAGTGGAAGCTTTGCTTGCATAAGAGTAAAGACTTCAGTACTTGGGTGAATAACTATTTTGTAGCTGTGAGTACAATTATTGTTAGAGTTTATACAGAATAGTGTGGATGGTGCTTAATAGAAGCATAGACAGACAAGGTCCCTGCCCTGAGTCGCTTATAATCCAAAGACTTGAGGTGTGCTGCTCCTTTTCACTAAACTTCTTTTCACCTCTCAGGCACTGTAAAAAGGCCTTAGAGTGGATGCAAATTGCACTCCCTCTGTAAGCCCTCTTTATGATGACAGACCAAGGGAATCAGGCCCTTAATTTTATAAATTTATACATTTAAAAAAAAAGTGTTAAATTAGCTTTTAGGCTCTTAACAATAATGTTCCAAGGGAATAATAAAGCACCGATTGGGATTTATGTTAATAATGCAGTGCTTGAGTGTAAACTGATGGGGTCTGTTTTTATATTTTTGTACTGTCACGTGCTTGAAGGTATTAACATATGACAATGCAAACTTGATGGATGCATTAAATCAGCTAAGGAATGCTGTGGTATTTGCTATATGGTGTACTCCCAGCTTAAACCAGTTTCTTGTCCCATAAATCAGCTAATTTTGCCCTGAGAAAGGGGTGAGCCATAAACTGTGCCACCCCAGGCATAGCCCCAATAGGCACAGTGACTCAGAGACGCCCCTCGGAGGCACAGTTTCTGTCCCCCTTGCTCCAGAGTTGGGAGTAGTAAATTTAGGCTGGACTGTATCAGGCTGGCTTAGCTGCTCCAGCCAGAGCAGTTAAGGTTCTGCCCATCCCCCATTTCCCCCACACACAGTGTGGAGAGTCAGTGGGTGCAATCTGTGCAGAGGTAGACAGGCTCATGGGGGTGGGGGAGGGTCTTAGTCCCCTGCACGTTTGGAATCCAAGCCACAATCTAGCTCCAGCATACCAGTGTAAAACTCCTGGTCTGTTTTCTTGAATTGACTAGAAGTCGTATTGAATTTGGGGTCACTGCTTTTTATACAGATACTTTTACGGGTATTGGTTTCACAGCTGCATGTGCTAAAAAAGCAGCTCCTGTCATAATCTTTTTATTCTTTATATTCTTTTTGCGAATACAGACTAACACGGCTGCTACTCTGAAACCTGTCATAATCTTGTATCTCTCGCTGGAATAATGGCATAAGCACTCAGAAAATCGCTCCTCTACCATAGTCACCTCTGTTCCACATTGCAGCCGTTTCCCAGGCACTGGCTGGTGCCTGGATTATTGCAGTACCTAAGCTGAGCTGAGCGGGTTTAACCTTTTCTCTGGGCAATTCCACGAATGTTTCCTTCCTGAAGAGAAAAGTCAATGCATTGATGCTTGTCTACTAACGCTTTACCTCCTAGGGGAAGGCAGGTATCGGGAATGTTGTTTGCTTTGCTCGTTGGTGTGAGGTTGATGTGATGGGAAAGCACAGTACTTACAATATTTAAGCAGGGGGAAGGTGAGGTCATTGGTTAATCCTCATTTTCTATCACAGCCTGGAGATCCCAGGCTGACTCACCTGTTTTTCTGTATAAAGGGACCTTCCCAGGGAAGCAGCTGTTCCTCAGTGGGGAAAGTGGGGCAATAGAGAGAGCTTAACTGGTACAGAAACTTTCAGACACAACATAGGAACAAGCTCACTCTCCATTTCAGAGCATTTGAAATTGCTGTCACCTTGTTTTGCTGCCAGCTTGGAAAACTGATGATAAAGGAAAACTAAAAGCCGACAGTGGTAAATTAGGCAGCTGGCAGACACACTGCATCGTTCCAAGCACTTGGTGACGATAAAAGCATTTTCTTGTGCATGCTTAGCTGCTCATGGAGTCGTCCTCTGTTTCTCTTCAGCCACGTGGTTCTTAAGGAATATGTTCAGCCCAGTGATCTTGTCCAATACTGGAGTGTGTTGTCTAGTGGACCTAATACAGCTTTACTTTTCATAAGCGAATCAGTGATTTTGTTGGCAATGGACAGTAAGGCTGCTTCACATCACGAAGTTCCAGGAAAGAATTTTAAACTGGTTGCTCCTGCCCTGCGACTTTAAAGAAGCAGAAAACATCCATGTTCCCGTTGACAGCTGGTAACTTTCAACTAACCTTAACTTTGCCACTGAATGCACTGGAAGTCAATCTGTCAGAGTCAATGGTAGGACTTTCTGTTTGTCTTGTTCCTGTTAATCATTAATGGCAAGTTCCTCCCTTTATACATACAAAAGGGACAGAAATTTGACAGACACAGATAGAGCATGTCCCATTTGTTGTTTGAGGATTGGAGTAGTAGGATTCCAAAAACACAGCAGGATGTACCGATCCAAAGGGGGTGAAATCCCCGCTTGTTTTTATTTCACATCCTTACAACATGATTGATGAGAACTTCCAACTAAGTTTGGAACCTGTATGACCAGATAAGGGCAAAGTGTGTGACAGTGGCATTTAAAATGTGTGACAAAAATGTCAGATGAGAAAGAGAAATAGAAGGAAAAGAAGCTTGAAATTCTGTAGGGCCGATTTATTTAAATAATAGTTGGTTTCAGAGTAGCAGCTGTGTTAGTCTGTATCCGCAGAAAGAAAAGGAGGACTTGTGGCACCTTAGAGACTAACAAATTTATTTGAGCATAAGCTTTTGTGAGCTACAGCTCACTTCATCGAAAGCTTATGCTCAAATAAATTTGTTAGTCTCTAAGGTGCCACAAGTCCTCCTTTTTTAAATAATAGTGTTTTCTATAGCCAGGGCTGTCCCTAGGTGGGTGCAGGGTCCGGGACAAATCAGCCTGTATGGACCCCCACCTTAACATTTTTTATCTAGGTGAAATCTGGTGTGGGGAGGGGACACCAGTGCTGGGGGGCGAGGGACGATGGAGAGACACAGGGTGGCACCTGTGCTAGAGGCAAGGGGCCCCCCTGTGCTGGGGGGGTCCCTGAAAAGGGAGGGGTCTGGGGTGAAAGGGCAATGGATGGGGTCAGCCTGACACTGGCATGTTCCAGTGGCACTAGGATGCTGGTGGCCGGTGCAGCGGCGGGCGAGCAAGAAAAAGAAATACAGTGCGACTTCCCACCAGTGAATGTGGGCCCAACTCCCTCTGCCAGTGCCAGGTCCCCCACTAACCTCCTGGGGTCTCCTGGCCCCCCAGATACCCCTAATCCCAACCCCCTGGGCTGGTCTAGAGCTCCCCGCACGACACATGCACACTGAAGCGCAGGGCCCCCCAAAGCACGGGTCCCAGAGCAGTCGCCCCAATTCCCCATACTGTCTATAATCAGTTTCATAGTTCAGCCTGCCTGGTGTTTGTAATCTATACTGGTATGTAGGGAGATAACACCAGAGCTGAGCTGGTCAGAGATACAGAGTGGAACAATAATTTTAAAAGTTGACATGCTGCGCATTATGTGCAATTCAGGGATCTGTGTGTGGCTACAACCCGCCAGAAACCTGTATATAGGCATTTATGGTCACTGTTCATAGCCTGAGAAAGCGAGGTCTGTTAGCAAAGACTTTTCTCCCCTTCATACTCAGAGCTGACCTCCAGAATTAAATGTGAGTATATACTCTCTATCACTGTATACCCTGCACTCCATTATCCCCTTGGAGATATGATTCAGATCAAAAGGAGTGATGTCACCTATAATCCTGGACAGCTGGGAGGTATGTTTTAGATCGACCTGGGCTAAATTCAGCTCCAGTGGAAGCAGGTGCTAATCCACTGCCTCTGAGAGGTGATGTACTCATGCTAGGGTGCCATTTGGCTCCCAGTGACTTTAGTTCTCTATTCTGGCTAACAGTGTTGGAACGGAAGCCCAGCATTAAATACTCTGCTGCTTCCAAGCTCTTCTGTGCTTCATTGGCTCTGGTGCCCATTTTTGAAAGTGTTCTAAGAAATTCACCTTCTGGGGTAGAAAACAGCTTGGATCTCTTTTATTCAGATAGTCATTGAATGACTAGCAAGAGTTTATGGGTCTGTGCTTAAATATACATCAATATTGTGATCCAAACTCTGTGAGGTTGTGAGAAGTGTAACTTAAAGCCAGAATTTGGCCTTGGATTTGTTGTTCCAAGATTATTAGTTGAGATTCCGTTTTTAGTCTGGTTAAATCAAACTTGTCGTAGTTTGTTTTGTTTTTAGAGAGCAAAGATGAATGATTTGATGCAAGCTTTTCATTGCTCTTCATCCCTACCTTCACTTGCTGGCACAATCTAATTTATTTCAAATAATCTACATGTTCTTGGCCTAGTCTGATAGTATCAATGTGTCTTCCTGTATGAGCATGTTCTCAATAAAAGGGTTACACGTGTAATGGAAATATGTTCCCACTTCTTGCTGCGCTAGCGGGCTGCATTTTTAAGTATGGTATATTGAAACATCAGTCTCATTTATTTTTCCACCCTTTTGTTCTGTGACAATGGGCAGTACAGTGTTTTCTTTCTCCAGATTATTATAATGTGCAAATTTCCACAGAAAAATAAAAGACACACTGGCAAGCTCCTTACAAAACCTAATAGGCCAACAGAAGAGTGTAAACATAAATCCACAGCTTTATAAGAAGCCAAAGCATCAGAGGAATAAAGCATTCATAAAGAGACCCTCAAATATCATCCAGCGTCCCACGTTGGCTTCAGATACCATTACTCCTGGAATGTAGAGATGAGAATTGGCCTTGAAGGCTCATTTCAAAGTGGTGAGTTATGTGCGTGTGTTCTCTATACCTATATCCTGTTAACATCTACCTTACAAGCAGGATTTTCAAAAGCGCACAGCATTGGACCTAATTTTCCTCCCACTGACGTCAATGATAAAACTCCTGTTGACTTCAGTGGGAGCAGAGAGAGGCCAACGCTGAGTGCTTTTGAAAATCTCTCCTCCCAGCCCATGTTATCCTGTAGTCTGCATGGCATTCTATGGAATGGGGCTGCTTATTGCTGCTGTTTGAAAATCCAAAATACTAGTTCCAGATTAGGAGCATATCCAGCTTCCAGTGAAATCAGTGGAAAGATGCCCATCAATCTCAGTGGAAACTGGGTTTGGCCTTGAGTATACTAGTATGTAAATTATTATGATAATGACTGGGCTAGTGAATAATTCACAACAAATTATTTGTTTAATGCATTTTGCTTTATTTTTTCTGTTAATGTTTTGTCTGCAAACAGATTGTAAAATTTAAATTAGGGTGATTGTTGATTGTAAAATTTGTTCTTCATTCTGTGTTGTTTAGTGACATATTTCAGATAATAAGGAAACGTGCCATGCAGAAAGTGAATATTCACAAGTAGTCTGCGGGCCAAGATTGATTATTCACTAAAGAAATTTATGAAATTCACTTAAAAAAAAGTTATTTGATAAGAAACTTGCAAATAATTTGCAATAATAAATAAAGCAAAATTTTTTTGCAATCATCCTAATTTAATTTTTGGTAAATATTCAAAAATTTGGGCAAAAAAAATCACTTTTCATAAATGATCACCCAGTAAAAATCAAGGGCCTAATTCTTCTTTGACTTACACTGACGTAAAGCTGTTATATCTCCAATGACTTCTACGGGCTTATGCTTGATTTACAACAGTATAAATCAGAGGAGAACAACACCCCCAAGTACTCAAAAATTTGCAGAAAGTATAGAAAAAAAGGAGTCGCACATGAAGTGGAATAAAAATTCACTCTTAAATTCAAACAAATATTTGTAGACAGTTTCTTCTTCTATTTGTACAGCTCTAGACAATGTTAAATATAAATATGTTAAATATAACAAAGGGTTACATTTGCCAGTTTTAGCTAGAATTTATTCTGTATTCAACAAGAATTTGATTAAGATCATGGTCGTTAGAGACAGGACATGTGTATTCAGTCAAGTCTATCCTCTTGCAAGGCCAGGATACAGTCATGGAAGAGATGACCTGTTTTATTTACTTCTGGGTATTTCTGTTGTACTCATCATAACACCTACAAAAATATATTCTGTACAATCTCTATGGTTTGTTGTATGTCACTGTATAGGTTTTAAATAAATCACAGTTCACAACATAAAAAGAACAGGAGTACTTGTGGCACCTTAGAGACTAACAAATTTATTTGAGCATAAGCTTTCGTGAGCTACAGCTCACAATACACACATGAACTGTGATTTGTAACCTACAGACTTATACATATCAGCTCTATAGCCTAGGTTGGGCCACAGCCTTTTGTGTCTATCTATATATGAGCTTTGTTGGAAGTGGAACAGCTTTTCTCTTTTTCTCCTCGTAGCTGGCGTATGAGGTGGGATTGATTACCCTGCAGTGTGTTCTTGCCCTTTGAAGAAATAGTAAGTACACCTGTATTCATGTCTTCTCTTTTTCTTCCTCCTCCTCACCCTTTGGAACCTGCACAGTCCAGACACAGTTCTCTAATCAAATGCTTTATTTTTTCTGGTTTCAGGTGCTGAGAAAGATCCTACTCTGGGTTTTGTTCTTTTGGTTGTTTATATAAAAGCCCTGTATCCCAGAGGATAATTGCTCTAGTTTCTCCTTTTGAAATACTGTTATCAGTGTCAGCTGTGTTCCATTAAAAAAAAAATTACTATTGCTAGAAAATTGGCATTTGGTCATTTCTGAGAGCGGGGGGTGGGGGGGAATTGCACTGGATGAGTAACTTGAATTATTGGTAGCTCAAAGATGGTCAGTGTGAAACGCACTCTTCTGGCCTACCGAGGGCAAAGGAGTGAAGATAAATGCTTCCAAACCAAGCCAGAGAGGAAAGGCTACTATGTGTCTTTAGACACATTATTGTAATAAGTAAAGCAATACAATAATAAACAGAAAACTCTATGGCAGGTTTATGTTTCATTTTTAACCATGGGAATGGCTTTATAAAAAGGCTTCTCTCTACATTGTGTAATTCTATTGCAGTCTCATGGTATAAGGCATGTTTACTGTAGGCCACTGGTTTAGAGTTTTGTTTACATCAGAAGAAATCTGCACAAAGTTGACTGTGCTGTGACTGATGTTTGCAGAAAGAGTGACACTAAACATAAGGCCAAGTGATAAAATGTGGGAATGGGGCCTCAGAGATCTTGCCACAATAGCGACAAAATTTAAAAATAGGATCGTGCTCTCTCTCCTCCTCCCCCAACCACCCCATGCCGTAGGTAACAAATACATTGCCATCAGACACGATCTATGTGTGAAGTTCAAGTGCATTATGGTCAGACTGGGTTGGTTCACAAACATTACACTCAGGCAGGGCCAGTGCTTGAGGCTGAAATGCACTGAAATCCGATAGAGTTGGTGCTTCATGCTCTGTTTTACTGGAATTCATTTTTTGCTCACGTAGTGCAGGGACCCCAGAAGTGGCACAAATATTTACAGTGCTAGTCTCTTGTGAAATTTTCTCAGCTGATGTGTGACACAAGCAATTGAAATGTGTGACAGGTGACTAAAATGTAGAACACCCATGTTTCATTGCATGTTGCACCCCAATTAAAAGATAGTTAATGCTTTTTAACTGTGAAATGTGTTTCAAGGATGTTTTCTCGCTATGTGAATTAACTAAACCAGTTTATAAAAAGAAAACTGGAAAAACAAATTAATTCATGCAGAACCACCACAGAAAGACACCTCATATGAATAATCAGTAGTGTTTGAACTATCAACCCTCAGATCTCCAACACAGACATCTGCCACATGTCCTAAAGAAATAACTGTTATCCTCTATGTAGGTCAGCCACTAAAGGGGACTTGACACATACTTTACAGTGCATTACCCAATTATTTGCTGGACAGCAGTAGAGTGTTGGGAATTAGGATTCCTGGGCACTATTCCCGTCTCTGGAAGGAGTGTGTGGTCTAGTAGTTAAAGTAGCAGTTATAACTAGGCTAGCCAAGCAATAGATTTGGCACATTTATTTTGAAAGGCAGCATGCTTGAGTGGGTGAGACTTGGAACTGCCATATTAGAGAGTGGGGTAAAATGCTGGCTCCAGTGAAAACAATGGAACACCTGCCACTGACTTCTGTGGAGCCAAGATTTCACTCCTGGGTTCTAGTCCCAGCTCTACCTGATGTGACCTTGGACTACCTTGCAGTTAGCTTATTTGTAAAATCGGAGAAATTATACTTGACTGTCTACTAGAGTATGGTAGGGGGCTTTGCTCAGTAAAACATCTTGGAGTGCTAAGACATGTAAACAGCGGACTGCAGAAGTGCGACCAGGACTCTTGGTTTCCAACTGAGTACATCTTTCCTAAGGCTACAGAGTATTTGAACAGAATAGCCTGTCTGTAAACATTGCCTGGTCTATTTAGATGGAATTCCAGCCTACTTGCTGAATCCAGAGTTCCTTCAGATGTGTAAAAATAACCCAAGCATCACTATGTAGAGAAAGCATTTTGCCCCTGTGACTGGGGTCCTAGTAGGTCACTCAATTAGAGTGAACTGCAAAGAATGGGGCAGACAGTCCCCGTAAAACTGGTGGATATTCCAATACTTAGATTCACCAAACCAGCATAAAACAGCTTCTTTGTTATCTTACGGGTTACTCAGAAGTCCAAACAACACAGTTCCCTTAAAGTGATCTAGCCTCAGGCCCCCATCCAGGTACACCAAATATGATGAAAATTTCTGTATATCTTATTTCATCATATAAAAGAAAAGGTTCTACCAATCCCAAAGAATCGGGCATATTACCTCCCAAGTTCACAAACGTTTCAGATCTTACCCAAATACATGCTACAGCCGATTCTTATTAACTAAAACTAAACTTTTATTAAAAAACGAGAGAGAGAGAAAGTATGGTTAAAAGATCAATATACATACAGACATGAGTTCAATTCATTGAGGTTCAGATTCACAGCAGAGATGGTGAGCTTTGTAAGTTGCAAAGAGTTCCTTTAGAATTCAGTCCGTAGGTCATGGTTCAATGCCCAAATCTCATATTCAGGGCGTACCAGCATAACTGGGGCCTCAGTCTTGCGACTCAAACTTCCCCAGATGAAGTCTAAGCAGATCTGAGATGACAGAATCAGGACCCAAGGATCTTTTATACAATTTCATGTCTTTTGACAAGTTTGGATTTCCTCAGGGAACAAAAGGTAATTAGGATGACTTTGAAGGAGGTCCATCACGGGTACTTAGTTATACGAATTAACATAAGGCCATTTGCTTTTTCCTCCACCATTCACAGTACCTTTCAAAGAGAGATGAATACTGAGATATCCTGTGCTTACAATTCATTTAAATGCTAGGATCTTCTTTTGACCTCTGAATTATCAGATTTCAGAGTAGCAGCCCTGTTAGTCTGTATTCGCAAAAAGAAAAGGAGTACTTGTGGCACCTTAGAGACTAACAGATTTATTTGAGCATAAGCTTTCGTGAGCTACGTGAGCTCACGAAAGCTTATGCTCACATAAATTTGTTAGTCTCTAAGGTGCCACAAGTACTCCTGAATTATCAGAATACAGCATAGACAGGGACTGTTGATACATTGTGGACCCTACTCATACATACATAAATACACAAAACCACAAATATTATCTCCCCACATGTCTTTTGAGGATTATTTATTTCGCAGGATGTTTAACCCTTTCTAGCCATGCGTCACAGCCCCGCTTTCAAATTTGATTCATATAAATCTAGAAGATTTGCTTGTTCTGATTGATTTTAATTGGCGCTGCAAAGCTCTAGCAGGATTCATCCCAAAATTGTTAATTTCCGTAAGACCCTGGGGTAAATAAACAGCCACACAGGAAAGTTGCCAGTACTGTGAAAAGATGAAACCTGAGAGCAACCCTGCACAGTAGGGCTCTGAACAAACCTGTTTTAGACATGCTTCTTACACAAACAACTTCCAAAGAATCATGAGTCTTAAGAAAAAAATTGATAGCTTGTGGGTTCTGCCTCATTTAAAGAAAACATTCACCCATTTGCAATGTTCAACTCACCTATAAAATTAAGAGTTAGTAGGAAAGAAAGACAAAAACCAAAGAAACTAGAAGAAGGATGTGACTCAGGTACTTTATGCAAGGCAGTTTCAAGAATGACAGGTTTCAGAGTAACAGCCGTGTTAGTCTGTATTCGCAAAAAGAAAAGGAGTACTTGTGGCACCTTAGAGACTAACCAATTTATTTGAGCATGAGCTTTCGTGAGCTACAGCTCACTTCATCGGATGCATGCCGTGGAAACTGCAGCAGACTTTATTTATACACAGAGAATAAGAAAAAATACCTCCTCCCACCCCACTGTCCTGCTGGTAATAGCTCATCCAAAGTGACCATTCTCCCTACAATGTGCATAATTAAGGTGGGCCATTTCCAGCACAAATCCAGGTTTTCTCACATCCCCCCCACCCCCATACACACACAAACTACCAGCAGGATAGTGAGTTTGTGTGTGTGGTTTTTGGGAGGGGGGGGAGGGGGTGAGAGAACCTGGATTTGTGCAGGAAATGGCCCAACTTTATTATCATGCACATTGTGTAAAGAGTTGTCACTTTGGATGGGCTATCACCAGCAGGAGAGTGAATTTGTGTGGGGGGGTGGAGGGTGAGAAAACCTGGATTTGTGCTGGAAATGGCCCACCTGATGATCACTTTAGATAAGCTATTACCAGCAGGACAGTGGGGTGGGAGGAGGTATTTTTTCATATTCTCTGTGTATAAATAAAGTCTGCTGCAGTTTCCACGGCATGCATCCGATGAAGTGAGCTGTAGCTCATGAAAGCTCATGCTCAAATAAATTGGTTAGTTTCAAGAATGGTGTCATTAAAGATAAGAAGTGAAGGCACAGCTGTAAGAAAATACATTGTATGACCCAATATTATTCAGAATAAACCTTAAGGAAAAGAGCAGGGACAAAAAGCAACTAGGAAGTGGTGTTTCATTTTTAACGTTGAATAACAGATTTATGTAGAAGAAACACCAGTCAGTACATTGTTCTTCAGGGAAAGTGGGGAGTTACTATGTTTTTGACATTTCAAATAGCTGTGATTTTTCATATCGGAGCTCATCTTCTAAACACTGTGATGGAAAGCATCAGTTTGGTCCACCAAAATATTCTGAGTCTGATTATCTGTTGTCCTGTACCTTGTTTAGTTATTTACACCAGTGCAAAGTGGATGAAAAATTCTGATTTAGTAGTGTTTTGAAATTCACCTTGCATTGATCAGAAAGACTAAACAAAGTACAGGCCCTGCAATTCCACATAATTTCCAAATTCTCCATTCCCTATTTCTTCACCTTAGAAATTACTTGGTAAAATGTATTCAGAGTATGTCTAGCTAGAGCAGAACGGAGTTGCTCTTGGCTTTCTTTCTTTATGATTTACCATTCACAAAATAGTAAAAATCTATCATCTTTTATGTATTGAGTTTGCTTTTCTTTGGGAATTAATTTGCAAACTGGATACAATTAACTTAGGCTTGAATAAAGACTGGGAGTGGATGGGTCATTACACAAAGTAAAACTATTCCCCCACCCCCACCCCCCACCCTGTTCCTCAGACGTTCTTGTCAACTGCTGGAAATGGCACACCTTGATTATCACTACAAAAAGTTTCTCTCCACCCCCCCACCCCCCTCCCAGGCTCTCCTGCTGGTAATAGCTCACCTTACCTGATCACTCTCGTTACAGTGTGTATGGTAACACCTGTTGTTTCATGTTCTCTGTGTATATAAATCTCCCCACTGTATTTTCCACTGCAACCGATGAAGTGAGCTGTAGCTCACGAAAGCTTATGCTCTAATAAATTTGTTAGTCTCTAAGGTGCCACTAGTACTCCTTTTCTTTTTACGGATACGGACTAACACGGCTCCTACTCTGAAACTTTTCTTGTATAGTCATTGCACATTGTCAAACCCTAGATCTTTACTTTAGGAAGTGAACTTGATTAAAGCACACAGGATCTGATTCACCAGCTCCCATCTTCTTGCAGATTTTTACAATTGTAGAGCCTGATAATTGTCCTATGCTGTTCACTCAGTGGAGTAACTCCTGAAATGCACTGATGTGAGAGGAGAATCAAGGCACAGAATGATTGCAGTCAGCTGAGTTCTTATGGGTTTTCCTCTACAAAAATTATTATAAAGATTCGTCAAATGTATCTGAAGGGCTTTGCATCAACAGGAATTCATCATGGAGTTTTAAAAGGGCTTGATCCCACAGCCCTACATGCCTACATGTACAGCCTACATGCACACAGCTCTAATAGAAGGAGCTGGAACTTCTTTCAATGCCAAGTAGAATTCTGCAGAGTCCATTTAGCTTATGAGCTGGTTATGCTGTTTCAAAGCCTTAGTTAGCAGCCTGTTTATTTTGTTGATAGTTATGATAAGGTCTAGGTTTTTACTTCAGTGGAGATTAACAAAACTTTCAGGAGAGTTTTGATTTCAGGAGCACACACTGAGAATGGCCTTTGATTTTTTTTTTAAAGCGCTGCAACCCACACCCACTCCAATCAGTTAGCTCTTTTTTGCCTCTCCATCTGTAACAGCCGGGATTTTTTTCATCAGTACTGTGTAGTCTGTCTTTCCTATGTGTGTTCATATGAATTGTTCTGTTCTAAGTAGCTATCTTATTATGTAAAAGTACTTTTAACTTTGGAATTTCTTTTGTTTTCCTTTTTGGCTCAAAGTCAGAGTCAGCCCTGGAAGAGGAAGTTATCCAAAGGGAGTGTTGTCAGGGAGTCTAATATATATGCCTGTTAAGCTCTCAAAAGCTACAACTGGCTTTCAGCGGAGGAGGATTGTTTTGCCTCTTGCATCATTTCCATTTCAGAGAAACAGCAAGATACGACAAGTTTTACCTTTTTGCTTCATGAACAAGTCAAAACAGCTTGAAAATAACCTTATGACACTAGTCCCACCTTTGGGTGAGAAAAGTTCACATCCTGTACTCATAATAAACTGTCTTAGTTAGATTTAAGTTAATGAACTGTAGTACGTATTAATCTATTTGAGATATTTATAGAATGGCAGTAGTCTATATTATCTGCCTGAATGTCTGAACATTGTAATATGGAGGCTTAGTTGTCAAACCAAATAGATACAAGGCCTGGTTCTCGGTTGCACTGAAGTTTCTGAACAATTACCCACATCCTCATGTCCCTTTACACAGCCAGTGTAAGGAGTTTTAATGTAATTGAGGATTCAAGCCATCTTCTTTGATAGGGTATACAGGGGTTTGTGAATATAGCAGTCGGTTCAGACGTAGAAAGTCACTGGTATCTGTACAGATTCAAAATATCTGCAACAAGTAGGTTTCTGCTGGGGCTTCCCAAATGCCCAGCAGGGATCTTACAAGGTACACAAATTACTGCTGGTTATGTGTTTGGCACTAAGACTAACTGCCCCAATGTGACTACCTGGGGTTAAAAGAAAAGGAGTACTTGTGGCACCTTAGAGACTAACCAATTTATTTGAGCATAAGCTTTCGTGAGCTACAGCTCACTTCATCGGATGCATACTGTGGAAAGTGTAGAAGATCTTTTTATACGCACAAAGCATGAAAAAATACCACCCCCCACCCCACTCTCCTGCTGGTAATAGGAATGGGGTGGGGGGAGGTATTTTTTCATGCTTTGTGTGTATAAAAAGATCTTCTACACTTTCCACAGTATGCATCCGATGAAGTGAGCTGTAGCTCACGAAAGCTTATGCTCAAATAAATTGGTTAGTCTCTAAGGTGCCACAAGTACTCCTTTTCTTTTTGTGAATACAGACTAACACGGCTGTTATTCTGATACCTGGGGTTAGACTATGCAGTGTTGTTGTTGCTGTGTTGGCCCCAGGATATTAGAGACAAGGTGGGTGAGGTAATATCTTTTATTGGACCAACTTCTGTTGGTGAGAGAGACAAGCTTTCAAGTTTACACAGAGCTCTTCTTCAGGGCTGGGAAATGTACTCAGAGTGTTACAGCTAAATAGAATTTGGGACATATTGTTTAGCATAAGTAGTTAACAAGTATTTTAAAGACCATTCAAGATGGAAAGAACAGGAGTACTTGTGGCACCTTAGAGACTAACAAATCTATTAGAGCATAAGCTTTCATGGGCTACAGCTGCTACTTTGATTCAAGATGAAGTGGCTTAGACTGAATTTTGTTCCCTTCGCAGTCAACATCACTGCCATAGAATGAAGGCAGCAGGGAACTTGCCCAGGGAGACATAAAGGTGGTGGAGATAAAAGGAGAACAGTGTGAGATGCAAATAATGTTGAAATTTTGTTATGGATCTTCTCTACTAATGGATTTGTCTCATAACCCGTCTCAAAGTCAAAGCAACTAGTGTATGGTGTGTTTGATAGTTAGCTGAAAGAAGCCTGCTTTTAGTTTTTCAGAGGGAAGGACTGGGGGAAGTCACTCATAGTTCTTTTGGAGATAGAGAAAAGAATTCACTGGCATGAATATTCCTCTACAATAGGCTCATTGCTTCAGTCACAATGTAGCTTTCTTTCAGGCACCCGAATTCTTCTTTGCAGCTAGGCTTAGGAGACCTATTTTTACTAGTGTGAATGGAGGCAGGTTGTACCATAATGGCACTCACTACTGGTAACGCCTGTTTGTGTTCTTTTGGTCTTATTTTTATAACGTTGTTGATTGGTATTGTAAGCTTTTACAGGCATGTGTTCGGCACTGACCCCTAGACTGTTTTTCGGGAGCCGTTCATTTGCTAGACAATTTCCTAGCCATGGTGTCCATAGCAGAGGGAGAATATATCTGCAACATGATATCTCACTAACTGAGCTTTGACTTAACTTCTTAGTATTTCTCTTTTAACAAGTTCTTAGTTCTCTAGCTATCAGTACGAGCCGTGCTAGGTTTTAATCTGCAAGTTTCAATGCTTTGCTGCTTAGCCTCTCTCTACTGCCTGTGCAAATTCCACAGTAGTTGTAGGGAAGTCAATGACCCATCAAAACATTTAAATTCAGTAATTCACTGACAACAGTGGAACATCATAATAGATGTGGTACATTGGCACCAGTAGCAGATTGACAATAATCTACAGTGTATTAATGTAAAATCTTGTGAAGTAGGTGACATTTTCTCATAATGAGTCAGGTTCTGACATCCTTATTCATGCTGACTAGCACCTGATATCATAGGTAACCCATGGCAGAATCAGATTTTGTAACCAGTGGGGGGCAGGGCTGCAAAGGATTTTGGGGGTCTGGGGCAAAATCTGAAACTAAGGCCCCCCCATCCTTCCAAAAAAAAAATTATTCATGAGGGAAGGCAGGGTGGGTGGGATTGAAGAGTGAACTGACGTGATCCCATGTGCCAGAGGCCCTGCCCTGTGGGATAGCAGCCACCATTGCTGGGTGAGTGCAGGGTGGGCTCACTCTCCAACCCCATGTAAAAATTCATGACTTACACGTCCTTTGAACCAGCGCCACCCATACATCTCAAGGCTGCTGGGGGGACAGTTGCCTTCTGTGCCCCTATTAAGGTAACCACACTGAAATCAGAGGAGCTACCCATGGACTAAAGTGCAACTCAACTGGATTAAGGGCTGGTCTACATGAAAACTTCCATTGGCCTTGAGAGATGTAGTTAAGCCAACCTAACCTCTGGGGTAGACAGCGCCAGGTCCATGGAAGAATACTTCCAGCAACCTGGGTGCCGCCTCTCAGGGAGGTGGATTAACTACAGCAATGGGAGAACTCCTCCCCTGAGAGTCTCCACTGCAGCACTGCAGCTGCAGCTATATGCCACTGTAGCATTTTGGGTGTAGGCGTAGCCTAAGGAACGTGTTTCAGCTGGACCCGTTCCCTGCCTCTCTGTCTGTGGGGCTAGAAATCGACTTCCACGTTTTTGGGTTTCCAAAATTTGGGTATTTGCTACATGATTTGAACCCATAATAAAGCCGAGTTATATTTTGGATGCAGGTGCAGTTCAGGTGTAGTTTTTTTGGCGACAGCTTATGCTTGCATGAGGAAAAATGCAGGGCATTGGAGCTGTGCTCCGGCTCCGCTCCAGCTCCAGGTGAAAACCTGCAGCGCTCCGCTCTCCAGCTCCACTCACCAGCTCCGGGCTCCGCTCCAAAGCCCTGGAAAAATGCTCCTCTGAAAATTTATCCCTAAGAATCTGATAAAATATATCCTCCACAATAAGAGGCTTATTTCACTTGTCTTTCAGCTGATTGGAGGCTTACATTAGATAGATAAGACTCAGACAACAGATAAGCTTATCTAACCATACACACAATAGAAACCTTAGAGGTTTAGGTTTTTTCCACCTGTCTGCTCGTTGAGATAACCTTGTTGCACACCTCTTCATCCTGTAAATCTGTACACATCAGCCTTGTTTGCTCGGCTGCCAAACAGACTGACAAATGTAGCGCCAACAGAGGTGTGGACTTTCCCCCTTCACTGTAATGGAATGTTAATGTCGAATACGTGTTTTGACTTCTTACAGTCACATTTTTAAACAACCTCATACAGAGCAGCAGCCCCCAGCTTCAGGCAATGAAGCTGAATGATTAAACAGGGAATATCATGAGACTGCTTTAAAACTGTTAATTAATTACCTGGACACTTTATCTGATAAATATCCATAATATTTATGAGGTATATATCCTCAGTGGGTGTAAATCAGTGTAGCTTCAATTACTTCAGTGGAGCTATGCTGAGTTACACCAGCGGAGGATCTGGCTCCCATATTCTAAACCAGGGGTGGGCAAACTTTTTGGTCCGAGGGCCACATCTGGGTGGGGAAATTGCATTCAGGGCCGTGAATGTAGGGCTGGGACAGGGGGTTGGGGTGCAGGGAAGGGTGTGGGGTGTGGTAGGGGGCTCAGGGCAGGGGGTTGAGGTGCAGAAGGGGTGCAGCAGAGGGCTCAGGGCAGGGGGTTGGAGTGCAGGACAGGTGCATGGTACAGCAGGGGGCTCAGGGCAGGGGGTTGGGGTGCAGGGAGAAGCAGGGGACTCAGGGCAGGGGGCCCTTGCCTGCAGGTAGCTCCCCCAAAGCTCCCGTTGGCCGCGGTTCTCTGTTCCCAGTCAATCGTAGCTGCCTACAGGCAGGGGCAGCGCGCAGAGACCTTTTTCCCCTAGGGCCACAGGGAAATGGTGCCGGCTGCTTCCGGGAGCAGCACAGGGCCAGGGCAGGCAGGGAGCCTGCCTTAGCCCCATTGCACCACGGGGGTGGCAATCCCATGGGCCGGATCCAAAGCCCTGATGGCCAGATGCAGCCCGCAGATCCTAGTTTGCCCACCCCTGTTCTAAACAGTACAGCGTATGGATATACAGTCTTCAAATGTTTCTCTACTTGAATTCCTCCCCACACTGTGAATGCAGTAAAAGAGTTATCATGAGGGTTTGGGAGCCTTTTTTAAATTCGGTGCTCCACTGAATTTTGCAGCTTTGGGTAAAGTTGCTGCAGATTTTTGCTAGTATTTTCTACAGATCTCTGTAGATGCTGATTGGAACAATGATCTTTGTGGTAAGTCTCCATTCATCTGTACTAGGCCACGTGTGCTGAAATACACTACTCGCCTGTTTAGGGTCCCAGCTGGTTCTGATTTTATTAGGATTGCTCTGATTTAGGTTAGGTTGCCTTGATACAAATGGCAAAATGCTCAGAGGAAAAGCTGGGATCAGCACAGAACCTGAATAAAATACTCAGCAGCAACCAAGCAGACATGAACCAGTCCTGGGGGGGGGGAAAAACACACAGAACTAATATGAACTTTCTAATGTAAACATTAGGCTGAAACAAAGGGATATTAATTACAGCAAACCAGGGAGGGAAATTTGCACTTTCACCACACCCTTTGTAGGTAAATACTTTGCCCAGGTGGTGTACATGTTGAAAAGTGACATTGCCTGCATTAGTAAGATCTAGAAACTATCTCACATTCTGGAAAGATAAAGGTATGTCAAACAGCTTTTCCTGACGTGCTGGGGCTCACCCTCTTCCATCGAATTTAATCTCTGGAGTAATTTATGAAACTTCAGGGAAGCTACAGTGATGCCTTGAAGTTGGTACTGCTTAGTCCTGGGGTCAGAGCAGGGCGCTGGGGATTAGGAATGCTGAGTTTTAGTCCCAGCTTTGCCACTGACTCACCTTGCGTTCAGGACAAGTCACTTAACCTCTCTGTGGCTGAATTTATTCACGAGTGTAGAATGTTGCTTAATAATAATGCTTATTTAATGTTTATAAAGCACTTGTAGATCCTTGGATGAAAACTGCTACCTAAGTGCAAATTATTATTGTTACCTGCCATAATGTATCATCCTAATAAAACATAGGGGCACCTCCTTGGCCACCACACTGGCTGCTTTGCACTGCAGAACCTGAAAAGGCAACGAGGACTTGTAAAGCCAGTGTATCAGGCCCTGAATCAGCTACACCCAACCCACAGTGTAGGAGATGTTCTGAGGTGGTCTGGAAGCAGAAGAAACTGTGTTCCAAAAAGAGATCAGGCCCATAGTACTGATTTAACACATCAGGTTGATAATGTAGCTAACACCCTTATTCTGTGCTGAATTGGAATATTATAACCTGATGATCTTGGTTTGCTTAAAAAGTAATTTTCTATCGTTTTTTGTGTGTGGCAAGCATAAGTTAAAGGGCTTTCTTTGGCAAAATGCTTTCAATAGTATCCATGCACTCATCCCCGATCCTACAAATATTGACGCTGGAGCTTAACTTTGCCACCATGAATAGTCACAGTCCATGGTGGCTCATGCTAGTAAAGGTAAGGAGGTACGTAAAACGTTGTAGGATCAGAGCCTAAGCAAGAGATCAGACTCTTACTGGTTCCTTCACTATGCAGCGTGAATACAATGGAATAAAGGTGGGGCATCTAATTTCATCATCATCTTTAACAAATCTCTCTTGTATGCCAGGCATCTATACATTTTATTCCATACCCTGGTAAAAAAATTGCTTTGAAATTTACACTGTAGTTTGCTAAGTAAGGTCTGGGCTTTTCTCAATTGCTTGTTAGTGGTTTAAACGCTTCTCAGCTAAGGCAGAAGATTTTCAGATGGAAGAAAATGGCAACTCATAGCAATTTGCTCTGTGAAATACTATTATTTCCAGAACAATGAGCAGAATTCCTGAGCAGGAAAGAAATATTCTCCTAGGATTCTGTTCAAGTGAACCTTTAAGAAATTCAATTTTGATTCCATAGTTTTGAGTTATGCTGTTTATACTTATTATTTTGAGGGAATGTGTAATGATACGTCTTCTAAGACATTGTATATATCATTCTGTATATAGAAAACTTCAATAAAAATATTTTGGCTTGAAACAAAGATTATAATAAAGTTATTTAATTATGTCTTTTTACAGTAATATCTATCTATCCTCCCATGGAAGTGGGTTTTTTGGGGAAGAGCATTTATTCTGTGCAGTTAAATTTTGGGAGTATAATTGTACTGTTCCTTGATTCCGGTGGTCTTAGTAAATCACATAGTTGAGTCCTTGTTAGAATGCCTGAATCCCCATGGGCAGAATTCTGCCTTGTATTCATATTGAGCAGTACTACTAATTTTAAGAGGATGACTTGGAGAGTAAGGTACTGTTCAATCACAGTAAGTGTAGGGAAATCTGCTTGTGGACCCTGCATCCTATGAGATGTGCACTTTAGAAGAGGTTTTTGAATAACAAGACAGTAGCTCAGAGGCTTTGGTCACAGTTTAGTATTAGGATCTCATCTGCAATCTGGGGAAATAAGGAGGCTTTTATCTCACTGGTGGCGTTACAGGGCCAAATCCTAAGATTGTGTAAAACAATAAAGTTCCACTGAAGTCAATGGAGATGTGCTGATTTACATTATCTGAGAGCTGGCCCTACTTTTTTAAATTGCAATTTTAGCTATATACTGATGTGTAAATCAGCCCCCTGGCCAATTCAGGCTATACAATACCTTATGTGCCAAATTCTGCCCTCAGTTACATACATTGGACCTGGTTCTCCACTCACTGCCACCACACCAACTCCACACTTGTGTAACTCATTGATTTCCACAGAGTTATTCCTGATTTACCGTGATGGAAATAAGACTGTGATTGGGCTTTGTGTGTGAAGTATTCTACTACCTGGTTCTCCCTATAGCTTTGTGTTTTTGGTCAGCCATTCTTCAACTCATCTCTGCTTTCCACCTTTGGCCCGCTTTGGGAAAGTCTTGAGAATCTGCCATTCTGTTGTGTGTTCTTCAGCCAAGAAGTGTGTTAACAGTGCCAGGATTGTTTTGTAATATTACAAATGCCTAGCCATATGCATTACAAAAATGACTTTTATTCTAAAGACCTGGTCTTGACCGTTAAAGTTAATAGGAGTTTTGCCATTGAACTCAATGGTGCAAGATGAAGCCTTAACAGCAGATAATTTAAACAATAACTTTGCTATGGAAAGAAAAACCTAGTACTTTTGTTTGTGTATTAATATAGATTTTGGAGAAAAACTTTGCAATGCATGCAGAATCATGCAGTTTCTCCCTGCCGATTCAATAAACCTCTTCACAAAAGTAAAATATAAAACAACTCCAAAGATGTTCCTGAGACTATAAAACTGATCAGGGAACATTCCTAACAGTAACATAGAAATATTATGAATGAAAATAACAGTAGTGTTCAATTCAGAAGAAAATGTTAAAGCAGTGGTTTTCAACCAGTGGTCCGCAGACCCCTGCAGGTCTGCAGATGATGTATAAGGGGTCTGTGAATGGAAACAAAGTTTCAGATCCCAGAAAAGGCATTCCATTTTTCTGATCAATCAAAAGTATGTGCATACCCCCACTTACAGGTCAACACCCGGAAGCCCACAGTTTAGCGCCCTTCTGACACTGCATCAATGATGGGCCAAACATGAGAGACATTTATAGTTGAATTCTGTTCAGTCCGTTTTCAGTCTAAGACAGTGGTAGTCAATTATTTTTTGTCAAGGTCCAAATTTCTTTTCAAGGTATAGTCAAGGTCCTCACTCCAGAGAAAATAATTTAAAAAAATACAATAATGATAAGAAGTAAATAAAAAGATTTCAGGGTCCGTTCCAAAGCATCTGGCGGTTCAGATTTGGCCCGCAGTCCCCCTAATGTTCTAAGACTTTTATGGTAGGGCTCTGCGGACCACAGGTTGAATTTCCAAAGGGGTCTGCACCTCCATTCAAAATTTGTTAGGGATCCGCAAATGAAAGAAGGTTGAAAACCACTGCTTTAACATTTAAACGTGTTAGAACGTTTTAAAGCAGTTTTGGGTTATTGCAGTCAGAGGGCAGCACTCCACAAAAGCTCATGACAGCAATAAACCCCCTTCAGTTGCTACCTGTTCTCTTTATTATTTTGTTTTGTTTTTATCCTGTATCTTTTTAATAAATAAAATAAGGATTACAAATGCATTAATGTGAACAAAAAAAACCAACCCTACTGTCCCAATAAACAAATACGTTAGCATATACAAACACTAATATGAAGCACTATATATCAAGGCACTATGATACAGTCAGTGCCAGCCATTTGGAGAACTGTGGACTAGTAATTTGCACACAGGGCTGGGAACCAGGAACTCAAAATTATAATCCTGGCATTCTCTGCTTGCAGCTTTAGGATCTCTGCCTCACTTTTCCCATCTATAAAATGGAGCTAATGTAATTTACCTACTTCAGAAGTGTTCTTATTTATGGGAGTGGAAATGTTAAATGATACACTTTATTGTTTTCATATGGACTATAACAAGTGAAAACCACTGAAATAGGAGGCTTAACTATCTCATAAAAGAACTAAACTATCTCATTAAAGAAAACCCAATGTACTATTAGTAACAACTTCCTAAAATTGACTCACAGAATCTATATGCTGTTTGATTTGAGCATTTTCTCTATTAGACTGTAAACTCTGGCTAGGGTTGCCATTTATTACGTGTTTGTATAGCACCTACCACAAAGGAACTCCAGTTTGGTTGACCTCTAGGCACTTTCACATTACAAATGTTCAATAGTTTTCCTGATTATGAAGATTATTATCTTCTATTTAATGCAGCAAGGGGGAGGCAGGATTACATGAAAATCCTTTCAAAAACAACACAGTGAAGGCAATCATTCAAATATTTTCCATTAAACAGAAAAGTCAAAGACAGGCAAAGGATTATCAGGATAATCTCACTAGCTCCAATATCTAACTGCTAATCTGACCCCAATTACTCTGCACTTTATTCCTGCTATTATGAGTTTAATTTATCATTTGAGTTTGATGCTTTAATTTAACTGAAAAGTCCCCCCTTGATTTGTAACTCAGTGTTCCCACCCTAGAGAAGAAGGATAATCTTGAGGAGGGGAGAAAATCTTAACATGCCCTCTGTGGGTCACAGACTCCAGATGGACATTTTGAATCCCAACTGGGGATCTGGCTAACACACATCTTGAAGCAGCAGCGACACAGACTGTGGATGTTAGGCATAAATGGCTCCATTTGGTCCAGGATGTTCTTGTTACGTTCAGACAAATGGTAGAGTGCCCCTGCAGCAGCGGAAATGCCCTTCTGGAGAACATCATTCCAAATCCCAACAAGATGAGTCAGCATTAGGGATGAAATCAGTAACGTGATTTGGTAGTTTAAAACTGAAGGGGGGGGGAAAAATCAAGATTCAGAACCACACATGTCCTTCGGAAGCCTGAGAAGACAGATTCAGGAAATGTCTTCAGGACCTACAGCGGTTGAGAGGGCTGCTGGGTAAGGAGGATTATGTGGAACATTCCATTATAAATTCAATTTTGAGACAAGCTTCCAAAAATACTAAACCTGCTACCACATGGTTGCTCCTGATCTTCTGGGATTTCTTGTCTACAAAGGAACATGTTTTTGAAGCTAAACAGAATAGCAGGGAATTTGACTTTCTGTTCTAGGACTCAGAATTACACATTTATTCCCCGATACTACCATTACTGTCATGAAGACAAAACTCAACTGCACCTAACCAGCAACTGGTGAATGATTTGTCATTGCTCTATGGGGCAAAGCATGCAGTTCCTCTTGGAGGACATATTTATTTTTTTGAAATGCAGAAGAAGCAAATAAAACTCATCTAGTCAAAGAGGTCTGCAACTTCTGTGCCAAAGAGATGTGATCCCTCACAGGACACTGAAAAAGAGTTAAGTTGCTTTTGGTGATACTTTGTTGTTCTTCTCTGACCTGAGCTTTTATTGTCCTTCTGAGTTTTTGCTTGCAAGGCAGCATTAACTCTGGGAAACTGGGATGAGAACTAACAACTTCTTGTTGTTGTTGTTCTGATTCACTGGAATGTTTCTGAAGGAATAAGACTCTCATGTCTCAAGCTAAGCTCTGTAGTGCTGTACAGTGATTGTTTCAGTACTCTGGATATTCTGACCAGTGTGTAGGACTTGATCAGGATCCACACTGTAAGTATGGGCTGCCCATTAAGGGTGGAGACAACTGAGAAGCAGGGATCTTTCAAACTATTTCTGCACTGGTAATGTCTGAGTTGTATGGCTCACATGGTTCTTTGCATTTATCTAAGTAGATCTTCCATTTGGATTTTACGTATAGAGAGCGGGATAAATTAAAACTGTCCACGTTCTCCTTACAATAGAAAATCAGCTTCAGATGTAAGGAGATATGTTTTTTCCCTTCCCTTTAATTACTCTTTAGAACTGAAAGGGTTTCTAAGACTGACTGTTGAAGGAGTTGTGATTAATTTGGTGCTATATTTTGTGTGCATTTTTTGACAGGAGACTTACAACCCTGTTTTTGACAGGGTTTTGGCTTAATTTTCACATTGCTGCTATATTACTGATTTGTGAGTGTCTTACTGTTCTTTTTTGAAGCTCTTTGTAACAGTTTGCAAAAGTTTGATAAAATATAACTGGATAGTAACAATGGTGCATTCTACAAACCAAGGCAAAAATGTGTCTTTAAAGGTCCTGATAATTTAGAAAAGGAATTGCTGAGAGCTTTTTGGATATTTTATACTTTTTAGAGTTAACCTTTTTTTTTTCTTTTTCCAGACAGTAATACTTTTTTTGATAAGGAATTATTTGTTCTTCCTTATAAAGATCACTAAATTTCATCTGTTGGCTTCTATCAGTCCAAAGACAAAACAGGTCTTTCCTTTGCCATTTTAATTCGATTTTGTATATAAATTTGTACTTGCTAAAAAATATTGTAATGTTATTATACTGTGGATGTCATGAGATAAAAACCTCCATATTTTTAATTGATTGGCTTACTGTTTCCAAGATCTAAGCTATTTTCCTTATGTAAGCTTCCCTGATTCTTGCTTCAGTGGGAGTCTTCTTCTATGTAGTATTGTCTTCCTGCCAAGAGGCCTCAATCTCTCAGAGGCCAATGGATCTATGTTTGTTTATAGCAGCTGAGGATCTGCCCCATTTTCTCTGTGGTAGATGCTTTCAAGGCAATGGCTTGATATGAGGCTGACAGCTATACTCAGATGGAGCAAGCCTCAGTAAATCCTGGGCAAAAGGGAGGAAAGTTGGTTTTGGAAATGCCAGTTCTTTGCAAATTGCTACTCCCTGTAATTTTGTAGTTGGACAGCATTTAGTTGCCCTCGGAGAATGGTATTTGCTGTTGTGTGATTTGCATACGTAGTCCTGTTTACTTGTAGATAAGAGATTAGCTATTAACTTTAGTTTTCAAGGGAGCTGATTTTTATTTTCTTTTTGTTTCCAGGTGTCAGTCAGTCTCTCCGCCTCCTCTTTTGTCCCCACCCAGAAGCCCAGCCCATCCGCTCAGTGACAGTGAGGAGTCCTGCCGGTCCACGAGGTTCACCAAAGTTTCCAATTCCAGGCTGCTCCTCAAGGACTGGAGCAGCCGGGGGTCTGCGCTGAGAGGCACCTCCGGGCTCCACTCAGACACGGACTCTCCAAACCACTCTCTCAAAGCTGTGAGCGTTGGCTCCTTGGATAAAAGGCTATCTGTTCGCAAGGCTGAGGACCAAAAAGAGACCCCCAAGGAGACTCAGGATGGGGATGGAATAGGGAGCCGTCAGCTCACCCGGAGCACTCTCACCTTGGGAACTGCAGCCAATTTACGGAACATCTCTCTCAGCAGGGCAAGCATCCACTCCCAGGCACTGGACATCAGGCAGAAGATTACAGAATGGGAGTGCCGCAAGCAGCTTTCTCCCAGGATGAGCACACGTATGGACAAGAGGGACCTCGGGGACAGATCTGGCAGTGAGGGCTGCCCTAGCATATTGCCCTCTCCTTGCAGTGAGAAGACTTTTGATTTTAAAGGATTCCGGAGAATGAGCAGAACATTTTCCGAGTGCTCCTACCCAGAAACAGAGGAGGAGGAGCTCCCGGACAGAGATTCCTGCCATAGGCTGGAAAAGAGACCAAGCAGGAGCGAGGCTCCTTCCAATGCTTTCTTCAAAGGGCATGCCAGAAAAGAGACTTCCGCAGTGCTAAACAGAATACAGAAGATTGAACAGGCATTAAAAGAACAGCCTGGCAGGGGTCTCCCTCAGTTGCCAAGTAGCTGCTATAGTGTTGACAGAGGGAGGAAAAAGTCCATGACGCTGGGTACTGTGGAAGGTTTGAGTGAGAACGTGAGCGATAGCAAAGGAGGGACTGTTAGTATTGGGAGGGATCCAGAAACACCTACTGAGACTGAAAAAAGTAATAAGACGAAACAAGGGGCTACCATAGATTCTGGTAGCCCTAAGCTGCTCCCTGAGAGCCCAGCTAACACAGCAGTGAACCCTGTCCCCAAACCCAAACGCACCTTTGAATATGAAGCTGATAAGAACCACAAAAGTAAACCAAGCAATGGTCTACCTCCTTCTCCGACACCTGCTGCTCCTCCCCCTCTCCCATCCACCCCTGCTCCCCCCGTAACCAGGAGACAGAAGAAAGAGTCACGCTTTCACAGAAAATCCCAAAATAGGTAAAATCTGGGGAAATGTATTGCACGTAATATTAAAATAAATATAGAGTGATTTGTGAATAACAGGATTCTTCTCCCTCCTAATACAATGCTTTTGGCCCAAGAAAAGCAAGAAGCCTTTGATACTGGCTTGAGCTCTACCATAAAAGTGCACTGACTGGTTGTGAACCTGGTACATTACCTTTTTTTATTACAGTTTTGAAGACCATGGAAATTCTCCTACTAGGAAATCTGGATCCACTAGGCGAGCCTTCATGACTGCTCCATACCTGCTGAAGGTCATCTGTGTCAATCTGGCATAAACGCCTTACTCCAGATCTTTAATGAAGCATAATTTCATTATCTTCTTAGCTCTTGTAATACAACCATTATCATTCTATCAGTGTCCTTGTTGTGTGAGTGTTTTAACCTCAAAGCACATCAAAAGGGGATGCATTTGCATCTGAAGGTTGCAGACACAGTAAACATGCCTGTTAGGTGGGATGTTGTTGTCTGTTTCATTCCATTCTTGGAATTGTCAGTCCTAAATGAGTGGCAATGGATTCGTGAGGGTTTAATTCTGAGAAAACTCTTACAGAGTGGCCTTTATATGTAAATACAAAACTGGTGACCAGTATGGTAATTTTAAACTGTTAATCCTTACAGCTACATTTCCACAGTAGACTCTAAAAAGAAAAGGAGTACTTGTGGCACCTTAGAGACTAACACTTAGAGACTAACAAATTTATTTGAGCATAAGCTTTCGTGAGCTACAGCTCACTTCATCGGATGCATTCAGCGGAAAATACAGTGGGGAGATTTATATACACAGAGAATATGAAACAATGGGTGTTACCATACACACTGTAACAAGAGTGATCAGATAAGGTGAGCTATTACCAGCAGGAGCGCGGGGGGGGGGGGGGGGAGGGAGGGGAGGGAACCTTTTGTAGTGATAATCAAGGTGGGCCATTTCCAGCAGTTGACAAGAATGGCTGAGGAACGGGGCGGGGGAAATAAACATGGGAAAATAGTTTTACTTTGTGTAATGACACATCCACTCCCAGTCTTTATTCAAGCCTAAATTGATTGTATCCAGGTTTCAGAGTAACAGCCGTGTTAGTCTGTATTCGCAAAAAGAAAAGGAGGACTTGTGGCACCTTAGAGACTAACCAATTTATTTGAGCATAAGCTTTTGTGAGCTACAGCTCACTTCATCGGATGCATACTGTGGAAAATACAGAAGATGTTCTTATACATACAAACCATGAAAAAATGGCTTTCTCTCCCCCCACCCCATTCTCCTGCTGATAATAGTTTATCTAAAGTGATCACTCTCCTTACAATGTGTATGATAATCAAGTTGGGCCATTTCCAGCACAAATCTAGGGTTTAACAAGAATGTCTGAGGAATGGGGGTGGGGGGTTGGGGTGTGTGTGTGTGTGTGTGTGTGTGTGTGTGTGTGTGTGTGTGTGTGTGTGTGTGTGTGTGTGTGTGTGTGTGTGTGTGTTGGTGGTGTTAGGAAAAAAACAAAGGGAAATAGGTTACCTTGCATGATGACTTAGCCACTCCCAGTCTCTATTCAAGCCTAAGTTAATTTTATCCAATTTGCAAATTAATTCCAATTCAGCAGTCTCTCGCTGGAGTCTGGATTTGAAGTTTTTCTGTTGTAATATCACAGCTTTCATGTCTGTAATCGCGTGACCAGAGAGATTGAAGTGTTCTCCGACTGGTTTATGAATGTTATAATTCTTGACATCTGATTTGTGTCCATTTATTCTTCTACGTAGAGACTGTCCAGTTTGACCAATGTACATGGCAGAGGGGCATTGCTGGCACATGATGGCATATATCACATTGGTAGATGTGCAGGTGAACGAGCCTCTGATAGTGTGGCTGATGTTATTAGGCCCTGTGATGGTGTCCTCTGAATAGATATGTGGGCACAGTTGGCAACGGGCTTTGTTGCAAGGATAGGTTCCTGGGTTCTGTTGTGTGGTATGTGGTTGCTGGTGAGTATTCGCTTCAGGTTGCGGGGCTGTCTGTAGGCAAGGACTGGCCTGTCTCCCAAGATTTGTGAGAGTGTTGGGTCATCCTTCAGGATAGGTTGTAGATCCTTAATAATGCATTGGAAGGGTTTTAGTTTGGGGCTGAAGGTGACGGCTAGTGGCGTTCTGTTATTTTCTTTGTTAGGCCTGTCCTGTAGTAGGTGATGTCTGGGAACTCTTCTGGCTCTCTCAATCTGTTTCTTCACTTTCGCAGGTGGGTATTGTAGTATGCTTGATAGAGATCTTGTAGGTGTTTGTCTCTGTCTGAGGGGTTGGAGCAAATGCGGTTGTATCACAGAGCTTGGCTGTAGACAATGGATCGTGTGGTGTGGTCAGGGTGAAAGCTGGAGGCATGTAGGTAGGAATAGCGGTTAGTAGGTTTCCGGTGTAGGGTGGTGTTTATGTGACCATCGCTTATTAGCACCGTAGTGTCCTGGAAGTGGATCTCTTGTGTGGACTGGTCCTGGCTGAGGTTGATGGTGGGATGGAAATTGTAGAAATCATGGTGGAATTCCTCAAGGGCTTCTTTTCCGTGGGTCCAGATGATGAAGATGTCATGAGTGTAGCGCAAGTAGAGTAGGGGCATTAGGGGACGAGAGCTGAGGAAGCATTGTTCTAAGTCAGCCATAAAAATGTTGGCATACTGTGGGGCCATGCGGGTACCCATAGCAGTGCTGCTGATTTGAAGGTATACATTGTCCCCAGATGTGAAATAGGTTTTTTCCCCCCGCTCTCCTGCTGGTAATAGCTCATCTTACCTGATCACTCTCGTTACAGTGTGTATGGTAACACCCGTTGTTTCATATTCTCTGTGTATATAAATCTCCCCACTTATTTTCCACTGAATGCATCCGATGAAGTGAGCTGTAGCTCACAAAAGCTTATGCTCAAATAAATTGGTTAGTCTCTAAGGTGCCACAAGTCCTCCTTTTCTTTTTGCGAATATAGACTAACACGGCTGTTACTCTGAAACCTGGATACAATCAATTTAGGCTTGAATAAAGACTGGGAGTGGATGTGTCATTACACAAAGTAAAACTATTTTCCCATGTTTATTTCCCCCGCCCCGTTCCTCAGCCATTCTTGTCAACTGCTGGAAATGGCCCACCTTGATTATCACTACAAAAGGTTCTCCTCCTCCCCCCCTCCCCCCCCGCGCTCCTGCTAGTAATAGCTCACCTTACCTGATCACTCTCGTTACAGTGTGTATGGTAACACCCATTGTTTCATGTTCTCTGTGTATATAAATCTCCCCACTGTATTTTCCGCTGAATGCATCCGATGAAGTGAGCTGTAGCTCACAAAAGCTCATGCTCAAATAAATTGGTTAGTCTCTAAGGTGCCACAAGTCCTCCTTTTCTTTTTGCGGATACAGACTAACACGGCTGCTACTCTGAAACAGTAGACTGTGATTTTAACTGTGTGACTCCCTCTGACTTTTAATGGGAATGACATGGCTCAAAATCTGTTGGCTGCTTGGAAACTGTAGGGGTAAATTGTTCATAACCTTTCGAAGTACTAATTTATGGACACCTTTGGATGCTGTGTGTGTATAATGCGCACATATTCAGTATTTATGAGTTTTACAAGTAACTGTTATGCGCTATTTTGAATGTACCCTATAAATTCAGTATTTGGTACTAGATATTGGCTCAACTTCTTGCAAGCGTATGTCAGCACAACCTGACCTAAAATGCAATGGGGCAGGAGGAAGGGAGGATTGGGCTTTCAGAGCCTGTGTCTGAATTGGATCAAATGACGTTACTACTGCTGTTTTTCATAGAAAGAGAGTGAGGAAATGCGAAAAACCAAACTGTGGTTAATAGTGTGTATCTGTGAACCGTGGCTGAAATCTCAGTGAGCAAAACCAAGCCTATGGGCTAATCAGAGTTCTCCCTGTAGCTGAACGTGAAAGAAAGCTGCACTCATTTTGCATAGTGCAGCACTGTGAATGTTCAGATCACCAGAAGTAATTTGTGTGTGTGCTCATATGTAAGTAATGACATGTGTTTGAAAACTCAGGCAAGTGATATAGTGAGGAATGTGTACAGTGGCTAGAGCAGGGAATTGGGAATTCACTGTGTGATCTGTCATTTATTATAATAATATGTAGCTCTTATATAGCACTTTTCATCAGTAGATCTCAAAGTGCTTTACAAAGGAGGCCAGTATCACAATCCTCATTGTATACATGCTCAGTGTTGACAAATAGTCTGGGTGATGGAGAATATGCATACACCATCACCTATGCACACAGTTTTTGAGTTCAGTCACCTGTGGTGATTAGATTAGATAGTGAACTCACAGGGGCAAGGATATGTCTTTTTCAGCACGTAGCACAATGGGGCCTTAGGCCTGAATGTGTTAGCATTAAACTAATAATGATGATCATTAGGGTGTAAAATGTAGAGTTGAGAGGACTACCATAACTACTTGATTTAGTTGGGGTTGGTCCTGCTTTCAGCAGGGGGTTCGACTAGATGACCTCCTGAGGTCTCTTCCAACCCTAATTTTCTATGATTCTACTTGATGCCTTGCACAAATCAGGTCAACTTCTGCAGTCCAATTCCCCAGCTTTACACCAGTGTTGCAGCACTGATTTCAGTAGAGTTACTGTCAGTTTACACAGGGTAAGAAAGCAGTGAATTGGGCCCCTAAATTCTGTTCAAATGATTGCAGTCAAATACTGCAGAAGCAAATTCAAGGCCTGGATTGATGTCCATTGTTGATTCTGGCCCTGAACATCTCTGTGACTCTAGTTTCTAGCTTTAAAATAATTAAAAGTGTTTTGTGATCTTCTGATGCAAATCATTTAAGAAGTGCCATGTTTTTATTATTATTATTAATAAAATTGGCATCTCTGAGCTTCCACCTTACTGAAGATAGATGTAATATCTGTGCTGCTTTACACTTGGATATTGTGAGAACTTGAACATTTCGTTTAAACTATTACTTCTCTTTGAGTGTTAATGTAACATAAAACAGAATTGAAAAGTGGCTTACAATCTTCTATCCTTGGTTGCCAGGGGGGCAGATTCAGGCGGTATCCTTGGGATCAGGGCCCCATAGTGCAGGGGAACAGGAAAGCAGCAGTGAATGACAGCGCTGGGAGATATCTGACTTGGCTGGCCCCTGAGGAAAGAAAATGGAAAAAAGGACCAATCTCTTAAGGATGCACTGTGTAACTAGGCTTCCTGGGACATCTACGAGAGATGGAGTCATCTTTTGTGAAAGGCAGGGGGAACAATGGAGGAAAAGTTTGGGAGGTGTCTGGGGGAACTTGTTAGTAGGAAGGTTTTTCCTGAGCAGGAGGAAGGAGCAATTTGTCCGCATGTTTTTTTAGAGAACCCCAAAGGTCTGGTGGGTCAGCATTTGTTTAGTCGTAATTTATCCCCTGCGGAAACAGATATTGTCCTAAATATTGTCACTTCTCAGAAAGATGGCTGCCGTTATCAGAAAGGTCAAAGAAGCCAATAATAATGATAAAGTCAGCTTTCAAAGACAGCACAATGTTTTTCAGCAGATGGTTTCTATTTCTAGGATTTTTTTCAGTTTCATGAGTGCATGAGTTCCCTTGACCCATGGGTCCAGAAATGACTTGTTTGAGCCTATGCAGTGCCTTGATTTGTGATATTGCATTGAAGTCAATGAGTGTTAAATGCCTAGACTGCTTAGGCACCTCGATTCAAAAATGCCTATCTGCCTCATTAGGTCCCTAAATAGTTTTGAAAACTGGCCCTAAGCCTCTGTGTTGCTTACCGATGGTTTACATTAGAAATAGGCCTGAACCAAAATCTCACAGCCAAGCATACCCTAAGTTTTGGAGTGAGTTCAGATTTGGATCTGAAACTCAGGGTTGGCTCCTATCAGCATCCTGTATCAGTACCATGGATCTGAACATCCTCAGTCTTTGAGAAGGGACAATTGCAGAACATAGGCCCCTGTTAATCATAATGGGCCAGCAATCCATGAGGCTAAGCCCAGAGGAATGGGCAGTGTATAGCTGCCACTTCAGGGAGCTATTGTGTATCTCAGAGAACAAGACTGTGCATCTACCACTCCTCACCACAGGCCCCTGATGAACAAGTTAGAGAGGGAAAAGCAGTGGGCGGAGCCTAGGTTCCACCTGACAAACACTCCAGACAGCAGCACGGACCCGCGTGAATGAAAACATAAGAGACACTAATAGGAAGGCTTCAGTAAATTACCTTCCCCTGGGGTAGCACGGCTGCCGGGCTACCAACTGCCAGCCCTGTCGCACGTTCCCACAGTCCAGGTGGACGATTTATGCAACCAGCTATACTGCAGGGATGGCCCTGAAATTGTGCCTCCTAACTATTGTGATGCCAGGGTGGAAAGAAGGGGAGGGGCCCAATAGTGGGGCCAGTTTCCCTCAGCAGCCAGAGATCTCCACCCAGCTGCTCCCAGAGGGCTCTGAGTACGCATTCACCTCCAGACACCCCCAAACAGCTTTCAGCACACCCCCCAGATAGCAAACCCACCCCAGACTGCACCTCCAGATATCCTCCACACCCACCCCTCCAACTACCTTCCAGCACCCACCTTTGTAAGCCACAGCAGTCATGTTTTGTGCAGCTCTGTTTCCCATCCTTCCCACTGCCCAGAACAGGGTCTGTGAGAGAAATCCGTGACACTTTTATCCATGAGAAACACTGCACATGGAGCTGTGCAAAACCTTGGCAGCCAGGCGCTGCCCTTTATGCATGGCTGAGTCTAAAAGCTCAGACTAGCTCCCCCCCCCCCCCGCAGTTAAAACTCAGTAGCAGGGGTGAAAGTAACTCCAGACACTTACCAGTACGGGGCCGGCTCTGGCCTTGGGTGGAAGGGGCCGGGCTGGGGGTCAGCATCCCCCAGCCAGCCCTTCCAGGCCGCCTGGCCCGCACTGCCTGGGGCTCCAGTAGCAGCAGCGGCGTCCGGAGCCCCAGGCCCTTTAAATCGCCTACCCCAGGGCAGCTGCTCCCTTTGCCCCCACACCCATCGGCAGCCATGGGGGGGCAAAAGGGGCAGGGACGTTAAAGTGCTGCCGCAGCAAAGGACCGTCCTGCTTTAACATCCCTGCCCCTTTTGCTTCCCCTGTCGGCAGCCCTGCCGGTATGGACCCTACCAGCAGAGCTGCTGACGGGGGAGGCAAAAGGAGCAGGGACATTAACGCACTGCTGGGGCAGCGCTTTAATGTGGCCTGCGTAGGGGCCGATGCGGGTTCTTACTGGTATGCCATACCGGCCCGTACCGACTCATTTTCACCCCTGCTCAGTAACCGTGTAAAACCAACATGGTGCCTCAGCTAAAATGGTAGCTGATAACTATTAATGGCCACGATTTTTTCCAAAATAGAAACCTACATTTATATAGTCAGACATCCATATCTAGGCACCTGATTTTCACAAGTGTCCAGCAGCTTGGATTTTTTTCTTGGGTAGTGTGTATGCCCCCTTGTCCCCTCTGTGCTTCTGATGGGATTATGGGTATTGAAAACTAAATTAAGAGAGTAAACTGTTACTATGAGTTCCCAGGTCTCCTAATGCAGTGGCTCTCAACCTTTCCAGACTACTATACCTCTTTCAGGAGTCTGATTTGTTTTGTGTGCCCCCAAGTTTCACCTCACTTAAAAACTATTGGCTTACAAAATCGGACATAAAAATTCAAGAGTGTCACAGCACACTATTACTGAAAAATTGCTTAGTCTCTTATTTTTACCATATGATTACGAAATAAATCAATTGGAATATAAATATTGTACTTATATTTCAGCGTACAGAGTAGTATAAACAAATAGTACGAAATTTTAGTTTGTACTGACTTTGCTAGTGCTTTTTATGTATCCTGTTGTAAGACTAGGCAAATATCTAGATGAGTTGATGTCCCCCTGGAAGATCTCTGCATACTCCCAGGAGTACGCTTACCTCTGGTTGAGAACCACTGGCCTAATGCATCTGGGGAAAGCTTAACTTCAAGAGAGCATCTTTCTCCTGGGAAGAAAGGGCAGTGTATTCCAGTGGCTGAAACACAGGAGAAGTTCTAACCCTAGCTCTGCTATTGACTCATTTACAGCCTATTAAGTATTTACATGGGGAACAAATATTTAATAAGGGGCTCTTCAGCCTAGCAGAGAAAGGTAGAACACAATCCAGTGGCTGAAACTTGAAGCTAGACAAATTCAGACTGGAAATAAGGTGGACATTTTTGACAGTGAAGATAATTAACCATTGAAACCGTTTACCAAAGGTCATGGTAGATTCTCCATCACTGGCAATATTTAAATCAAGATTGATGTTTTCCTATGCAGTATGCTCTAGGAATTATTTTGGGGATGTTCTATGGCCTGTTCTATACAGGAGGTCAGACTGGATGATCACAACAGTCCCTTCTGGCCTTGGAATCTCTGATATCTATGAAAGAGCAGTGCCTAAATGTCTTATCTGGACCTTAGTCTCTCTGTGCCTCATTTCCCCATATGTACAATGGGGATAATAGCATTTTCCTACCTCCCAGGGTGGTTGTGAGGATAAAGAGAGCAAAGACTGTGAGGCACCCAGATACTGCAGGAATGGTGGGTATATGTAAGTGGCTTACATAAATAGGACCTGTTCTTTTCATTATGCTGTTTCATAATTCACGTAGGGCTTGATGGTGCTCCAGACTAATCGGCCCTATTCAGGTACATTGGAGAGTCAGAACCCAACTTGTATCTGTGCATGGGCTATACAATCTTTGGTTTGGGTGGAAAGGATGGGGAATGGAAAGAGCCTTCAGTCTACCCAGCAGCACAGCTGAACTGGCTTGTGGGGTACCATAATTTCCTGCTGGTACAGGCCAGCAGCAACATGGAGGAAACAGAGAGAGAATTTTTCCTCTTGGAGGCACAATTCCTTCCCTGCACCATTCCCTGGGCAACACAGCTATGTGCTACTCCCTACTCAGGGCTTGTGGCCACCCCAGCCCTTAAAGTACAGCTCAGACATATTCAGTGATTTTTATCATTACTCAGAGAACAAATGAACAGCTAATTCTTTAGGTCATTATAAAACCTTGATACTAATTACTTCATTGCATTGTTTTAAACTCTAGAAAATCCTTTGAGTTTGAAGATGCTTCAAGCCTGCAGTCTTTGTACCCTCCCTCCCCAACTGAGAACGGTACAGAGAGCCAGCATAAGTTTGGATCCAAGAGCACTTTAGAGGAGAATGCCTATGAAGACATTGTAGGTAAGGACCTGTTACAGCACATGAAATAGCTACTTGATGTTGAGCAATTGTGGTTAGACAATACATTGTTGAACACATGCCCTGAACAAGAACTCTCAGCTGCTGCCAGTAAGGAGAAATGAAATGGGGGCGGAAGGGAGGTAAAGGGGCTGATGCATCAGAGCAAATGCATTATTCACAGTCTGCACGCAGGAGGTCTTGATTCCTTCAAACCTCATTGAATGGTCTTATTGGAAACAGATTGGTCAGCCATCCTTGTGCTTTTCATGGACTAACTCACTGTTTCCTAAGGTCTTGGCTTGAAGCCACAGTGGGTTTAAAATGTGCGGGGGGGAGGGGAAGGAACAATAGATGCAGAGTTTACAGAACTATCAAGCAGCAGGGCTGGTTTCAGAGTAACAGCCGTGTTAGTCTGTATTCGCAAAAAGAAAAGGAGGACTTGTGGCACCTTAGAGACTAACCAATTTATTTGAGCATAAGCTTTCGTGAGCTATATCCGATGAAGTGAGCTGTAAAAAAGAAAGCTTATGCTCAAATAAATTGGTTAGTCTCTAAGGTGCCACAAGCAGCAGGGCTGTTCTTCTTGGAGTTGTGTAGTCAGCCTAAGCTCTGGAGGACTTCTGTGGGGACTGTCCCATAGCAATTGTTCTGTGATCTCCCCTCACTCCTCGTTGACTGGATTTGTTACATAGAATTTCATCTTCCTGTGCTGTCAGGAATGCAGAACATTGTCTTGATTAAGCCACAGAAATAAAAATAATCTTCCTCAGCCCAAGAAGAAAATGACTGGTCCTTCCTACTTGTATACATTCTTTTAACATATGCCCATCGAAAGGAATGTTGTTATAATAGGCACTAGGAACTCGAACCACAGATTTTCCATATGGGTGAGGAGCGCCTGCATTTTATTTGATTTTTTAGAAGTGTGCCCAGCTGGCATTCCTGCACACTGAAGCATTCTCATGTGTACAAGACCAGTTGACAGTGGCGATGCAAGTCTTCTTCCCACCCCCCACACCAAAGGGGGTGTCTGCCTATCTTATCTAGCTGTGATACTAAAGCACCTGTCACTATTGCTGTGGTGTCTAGAGGTTGTGGAGAAAAATGGAACTCGATCCTGCAATGGGCTGAGCACATTCAACTCCCATCGAAGCCAGTGGCAGTTGAGGATTCTCAGTACCGAGCAGAACTGTGCCTACGGTGGGATCTTCCCAGAAGGAACAGTCAGTCCTCCTTATTCCTTGGTTTAGCTGTCTGCTTTTATCTTCCTTTGGTTTATGCTTTGCCAAAGAGGTAAGTCTCAAAGTGGTGAACAGAGTTATTCTTCTCCCATCTCTTTTGTGGCAGCACCCATGAGCTGTGGGCCTGTTGTTGAGAAGGCTCTCCCTCTGGCTCCCTTGAGCTTACAGCTGGGCTCCGTTAGTTGAAATGCTGCTGAAGTGGCACATCCTGGCAGGAGATGCTGCCCTTGGACTAGCATGGGTCTATCCCACTAAGGGACTTCGCAGGTTAGTGACAGAGCCTGGCAGTGAAAGCCAGCGTACTTCATCCCTCTCCTAGAGAGACCAGCACTCGAAGTGAGAGAGCATTTGATTTGCCAGCCCATTCAGCCTTTGTTTTGCCAATTAGTTGTGGTTTTCTGTAATGTGTGCGGTCGATCGCTCCTGGTTGGGGTCAGATTACCTTACTAGGGAAACAAAAACCTGTTAAAATATTCCTCACACTCTTTCTTTAATTTTTTTAAAGTGCAGTGGAGAACCTGATAACTAATATGGATGGACAGATACAGCTGGCCTTATGGCTATAACAGTGTCTCTTTGTTCATCCTTCAGGCCAAATTCTGCCCTTCGGAGGACAGCTCCCACGGACTTCAGTGTAAATCTGGCATGCACACAAACGCACACACCTGAAGGCAGAATTTGCCCCTTTGTGTTTTAAAACAGCTCAGCTGTGCTTTCCAGTTCTCTCACTCGAAGAAGATACTCTCAGAACTGCAGGGGTGCTCCTGTCCCATCTGTGCACATAAACCTGCACCAGAGGCTGGATAGGCAGAAGAATACACTTGGCATGAAGAGTTTTCACTAGTAATTGCAGAACTTCTACATAAGCTGACAGACCCCCTGGGTAGCTGACATGGGGAAACCATATTGCACGTTACATTACACATCACTGCTCAGGGACTGTCAACACGCTGCCAGATGTTAGTTAGTAACACTTGTTTTCCCCCTTTCCGTGGTTTTTTTACATTGTAAAATCAAAACAAATGCTCAGCATTGGCAAGAATATGCCTTTTAGCCAAATAGGGTCCAGTATAATAGAATAATAATTTGCTCTTCTACCTTCTGAGAACTATAAACTTGCTCCTGGAAGATTATAAATTGGGTACATTGACAGGGCACTGGGGAGAGTCTGCAGTGTTTCTGATCTGTGGATAAACAGAGAACTTCATTGTTTTCTACTTCTTTCTAACAGTCTCTTTTCCAAAGTGCTACATTCAATACATGCTGTGAGGAAAGAATGCCTAATGAATATAATTCTTTATAGAAGCCAACACATATTAATAGAGTAAAGCCAAAGCAAAGCAGTTTGATCTCAGCCTTTAATGAAAATCTGCTCGTGTAGTCTACTTGATCATTTGTCATCTAACACATTGTATGTCATAATTAATACCTAACTGGTAGTTTTAGGCCCAGATCTTTAAAGAGCACTTTTGTATGTGCCATCGTAGATTGTGCTCATGCAAGCCAGCTGCATGCAAGAGTCCATTTTGTAGATTTGGGCTTAAGTCATGGAAAGAAATCACTTTCTGTCACTGCTGACTTGGTTTGCAGATGAATGCTTGACCTAGAGGTGAAAATCTGTCTAGCCCCTAACTGATTGCCTGAGACTGATTGCCTGAGTCATCTATTCACCTAAAGCCTTGCTAGTGACTAGCTGACCATGACTGTAGTAATACAGAAAGTTTTGCCAAAATAAATATGAATAATGCTGGTAACTGTACAAAAAGCAGGGAATCTCAGGCATTGCCATGGAGTTGTTTGCTCCTGGGACAAGGCTGCAGAATTTTTCGAGGCCTAAAAAATCTATACTTTTCATCCACCTCAAAGCTGCTTGCTTCTCATTCTGTCTAAACTCTGTCTTGGTGGAGCTGTATTGCCTGCTGCTAGCATTTGTATTGTGAGCCATTGGTAGCAGAAGTCTGTCCTTTCATTGGAAAATGGATGGCAGTTGTGGATGCTTGTTTTCTCTGAGAGAGAATTATCTACAAGAGAGGAGTGTTTCTGAAAAGCTTTTATAGTATATGGGGCAGTGACATGAGCGCTATCTGATACTGAACTCTGTAATCAGAGCTAATATAGGGATCAAACTATTACCTTCAGGCATGCAAGGACCATTCATATTCATTGTTCTTTGGCAATAGTTCCCTATTTGATAAACCTTACATTATCCTAATGTATATTTACACCATACTTTTGTCTTCCTTCCTCCATAGAGTGTTTTTCTTTTTCTTTGTCCAGGTTGGGGAGGGCAGGAAATAAGGGGGTGGTGGATTAATGTTGCTAATTTATTTTGTTTTTAATTTATATTAGTCAAAGAGCTGAACTGATCTTTTACACAATATTTTTAAACTAATTGATAGAACTTTGACGTCCATTAAAGTACCTAAAGTACTAAATTGACGTCCATTAAAGTACCTAAATTGCAAGACAGAAGCTTTGTTTCATTTTGTAACATTTTTGTAATTTTCACAGATTAAATGTGAATTCAAGCAAGAGACGGGAAAACAATGATCCCTGCTGAACTGAGTAGTAAAATATTAGATAAAGAGGGGCACATTCCTGATATTATTCAGAGCTCAACTCAATGTGCATGGAACCATGTGGGCTTCATTTATCTTCCATACTGGAGATTGGTGGAATGTGACAGTCATAGTAAACTTTACATAATTTTGCTTCTTGTGGTTTAGAATGAACCTTTAATCAGACCCAAATTGCTGTGGCTTTATAAATTCAGTTGGGGAAACCTACCATGCTTGGCTTGATATAAATTTAGAAAACTATCACAGCAATATAACAGAGATGTCTGAAAATGTTGCTTCTGCTGTTCTTGTAGACAGCAGTATTTCCTGCTATATGTGTCATATGTTTTCAGTTTTCCAGCCCCTTTCCCAATGATTAGTGAAATCATTTTGAACGTTGTTATCTAATTAAGTCTAATCTCTGGTATTTCTAAAGCACCTCTCACCTTAGTGTCTAACCTTTAGAAGAGAGCAAATGATGTTATTGCCACTGACGGTGAACTAAATGAGCATGAGATGAAGACAATGCACACAACAGTTACTCTCCACAGTCGTAAAATGTTGGTGAAAAATCGATAAAATGGTGATTAAAAGACAATCGAACAAGAAAATGGGCAACGATTCATATTAGAAAATAGATTATTTTGAAAAATCTAATTTTACAAGTACCGTAAGAGTTTATTCATGCCAAGAAACACTTGTTACCTTCTGAACCATCAGAGTGCTAGGGGTTCAGCAGAATAGCTGGAGCTTGTCTCTAACATGAGACTTTATAGAAAAGCCACTATTCAGTGCGGCTGCATGTGCTCAAAGAGTGTGTTGCATCTTAGCATGGAACTGGACATGGTCTCTCTGGCACCTCTGCAGTTGCCCTGTCCAAGAAGGATGCTACTCTTTTTGCTGAGAAATCTGCCTACCCCAACTGCTGACCAAAAAAAAGTTTGCTTGAGAAGGGTGGGGCTGACTTACATTCTTTTTCTCCTTGGAGCTGTATTAATAGTGATCGTGTAATTAGAAGCTCTGTGGTTTCTTGTTTCTCTGCTACTTATGAAACCATGGAGACGTATTAAACACCCAGCCTTTGTATGTGTGTCAGACTGTTCTTCTAACAGGTGTAGTCCTTCACTGGACTTTTGTTTGAAATAGGATTTATTGCAGTCACATGCATTGGTGCAGAGACACCTTGCTCCCATGATAGACAAGGTTGTCCTTATATCTTGCCAGGTCATACACATTTGTTCATTTACTAAATTTCTGTCTTTTGTGGGTATGGATCTAAACAGGCTACATGTGATGATCGAGTCTAACTGTAAAAATGTAGCAGATAAATTCATCATTACTGTGAGTCTTTCAACTGAGACTAGGTCTAGTTAACCTCAAGTTTTTTGGCTCCATAGTGTTCACTTAAATAGTAGGGAAGAATAACTCCCGTCCACATGAGGAATTTCTAGGTAGAATTCTGTGACCTGTTATACAGGAGAGTCAGACTATATCAGGGGTCAGCAACCTATGGCACGCGTGCCAAACACGGCACACAAGCCAATTTTTAATGGCATGCTGCTGTCTGCCGGACCTGGGCAGACAGCAGCATGCCACTAAAAATCCGGCCCGGCCCGCTCTTTTCCACTCCCTGCCCACCGCTCTCTCCTTGCAGGGCAGGCAAGCTTCACTCTCCCCCCGCCTCTTCCTCCAGCATGCAGAGTTCCTGCCCCTCCTCCTCTCCTTCCCTGCAGCCAATCAGCTGATGGCCCTTGCCAGGGAGCGGGAGAGGTAAAAGTGGAGCCGCAGTGTGCTCTCTGCTCCGGGAACCTTGGGGAAGGGGGTGGAATCAGAGCATATCCCCTCCAGCCCCCTGCTGTGAGTCGCTCAGGGCAGGGGGCTGAGAGCACCCCCATGACCCCAGCCCACACCCCCCAGCCCTCTGCCCTGACCCCTGCTCCCCTCCTCACACACACCCAGCCCCGTGCCCTGACCCCTGCACCCCCCCCACAACCCCAGCCCTGACTCTGGCACCCCCCACACATACCCAGCCCCCCCCCAGCCCCCTGCCCTGACTCCTGCACCCTCCTCACACACCCCCAACCCCCTGCCCTGTCTCTTGCACCCCCCACATCCCCACTGTCACCCTGAGCACCAAACGGGAGCTCCTGCACACACACAGACACACACATTCCCACCTGCACCCCTCACACCAAATGGGAGCTGCCCAGGTAAGCACTCCACACCCAAACCTCCTGCCCCAACCCTGAGCCCCCTCCCTCATTCTAGCTCCTGGCCAGACCCTGCAGCCCAACCCCCAGCCTGCTTCTTCAACTCCAGCCCTGTTCTCAGCACACTCCCACCCTCATCTCAGTGCAGAGAGAGGAAGAGAATGGCTAGAACCAGGGAGAAGGTAGGTACCTACTCAATGTGGACAGAGCCAGGACTTGAGACAAGCAGCGGGCTGAGCGGGGCCGGCAGCCAGGACCCTGGCTGGCAGGAGCCAGTGGACGGAACCCCAGACCGACAGTGGGCTGAGCCGCTCAGCCCACTGCCGGTCTGGGGTCCCAGCCACCGGCCCCGCTCAGCCCACTGCCAGTCTGGGGTTCTGGCTGCCAGCCCCTTGCCAGCCAGGGTCCCGGCCGCAGGCCCCGCTCAGCCTGCTGCTGGCCTAGGTGAACGGAACCCCAGGCCAGCAACAGGCTGAGCAGGCCAGCGGCGTAAGATCAGCATTTTAATTTAATTTTAATTGAAACTTCTTAAACATTTTGAAAACCTTGTTTACATACGACAATAGTTTAGTTATATAGTATATAGACTTATAGAGAGAGACCTTCTAAAAAACGTTAAAATATATTACTGGCACGCAAAACCTTAAATTAACGTGAATAAATGAAGACTTGGCACACCACTTCTGAAAGGTTGCCGACCCCTGGACTATATAATCATAATGGTCTTTTCAGGCCTGAAAGCCTATTTATTAAATCTATGGAAACAATGGAGATATGCTGATTTACATCAGCGGAGAATCTGACCCTTTGATTTTAAGCAGGTCTGGCTCAAGAACAATGATGTATAAGTACAGTACCTACAAGGAAATTCCCCTTGTTTAAAAAAAAAAAAAATTAAGCAAATTGACTTTGGGACGCGGACGTGTAGTAACAGCACATGGGGAGGGAGCACTTTTCCTTGCACGATTGCACTCTGCCTTGCACAATACACAGGGAGGACACTACATAATAGACGGAACTTGGAATGCTCCAAATGCTTAGTACACACAGGGCCAGATTCACTTTGTCTAGAGTGGAGAGTGGTAAGTGATATCCTGTCCCCAAGCCCCCAGAAGTGACAAATGTGCCACAGAAGAGGGCCAGTTGTGATATCGCCACTGCCTTCCACTAAGCATTCCTTTCAGTCAGGGGCAGGTTTCAGTTTGTGGCCAGGACTCCATGGGCACTCCACTGCTAATGGGACGTATTGAACAAGTTTGTATCCTGGCTAGGTTTGGTAATATGCCCGAGTTGTTTAATGCTGCATACTTCGGGGTTGTATTAGCCCGTTCTCCCTAATCCTTGGCAGATTTTCTGACAGGATCTTTTCCCCCCCAATCTGTACTCTTCTGCCTGAATAGCTCCAGGGCTGAATCTATTCCATTAGCTAATTGTTTTCCATAAATCCATTTGTAGGAGATAAGTAAGTGCCTGATACTGCCCCTATGAGAGTTTTGCTCTTGTCTTCAGTAGGATCAGGATCAGTCCCCAAGTATTATTATGTCCATATTGCAGAAGGGGGTACTGGCACACATAAGTTTAGTGACTTGCCCAAGGCCACATTGGGGAGTCAGTGTCAGAACTTGGACTAGAACTCACTAGTAGCAGGCTCCTGGCTCAGGGTTAGAATTAGACCACTAGACTGTGTCTCTCTGGCTCACTGTTATGGTTGATATAATCAGCAATGTGGGGGGTTTCTTGTTCATAAAGTTTAGATAAATTTTCAACCACCATTTAAAATATAATGTAGAATGAACAAGCATGGAAGAGAGATACCAACAAATATCCACAGTCAGGAAGTGCCCTTGTAGAACCTACTCCAGTGAAATAGGAACTGCAGTTGAAAAGCTGTCAAGCTTCTAGATAGACAAGATATTAAAGAAGGACAGAGAATACAGAAAGGGGGAGGAGTGAAAGGATAGTCAGTGGCATTTGTTGGTATCGTGCACATATCTGTCCAAAAATCATTACATTCATTAATCAGGGTCCCAACTGTCGATTATAAGAAAACAAGATGATTTTATTTTAAAGTTGGGCTATGAAGTTCATGTCCAGATCTGGATGCTAGTCCCCTGAAAGCATGGAGGCATTTGGATCTGGGATTTGGGCAGTGCTCATTATAGTGATAGGCGCTAGCTTTAAAGTTTGGCTCTAGATTCAGATCTGATCTCTATTTCTCCCGCCCTTCACATCCAGAGTTTTACTTTGGCCTATTATGGGGACTGGAGACTGTCACAAATTCCTGATCTGGTTCCAAACCTCCCCAAAGTTCAGGGATGTCCAGAGCCAGGATTTTGGTTCAGACCCATCTCTCTTTTATTTGTCAAACATTCAGAAATTATTTGAGGCCAGACAAAATGCTCCTTTGAAGCCCTGTGAAGCTTCCAGTCAGCTGAACTATACATGATTTTTTTTTTTTTAAGATTGGCTTTAAATAAAAGGTGATAGTTAAGTTGTGTTGGAAATCTGGCCTTCTGAGAACAGATGTAAGGCAGGAAAAGGAGAGACACAGAAGAACTGAGCAGTTTAAAGTAGATGCAGCTGCTGTCAGCCATTGTGTGCGCTTTGATGTCTGCAGAATTGCTGCAGTCCACTGATGAAAATTGAAGGACTTGCAGTATTTCTAAAATAAGATGGAGTTTCTGAATGGGGTTCAAGCACCTCCTCTCCTTTTGCTCTGGGGGCTATATAGTAAAGAGTTCACAGCATAGGAAGTTGCTCCCTAGAATGCCGAGACTGCAATGGTGGCTGGGCTTTGTGAGGAATATGTACTGGGAGGGAGGTTCTGTGAGCTCCCCTGCTCATCACACCTGTTCACAAGCCACTCACAGTTGAGTCCTGTATGTTTCAATAGCCTATAGATAATTGGAAACTTTAACTAGTAAATGTTTGTAGCTGCACATGGCATTGTAAGGGTAGACAGAGACAATGCCAACTGAAATATCACACTTCTGTCTGAAATACCGTTAGGTACTGATGTTCCAACTAACACCTAAGAAGATCAGAACCAAAGTAGATTAGAAGAACAAAATATTTCCTCTAGTCTTTCTGTTTGTTGTTATGCACATTTCACTGTACTTGGGATGGAGTCCATTTTGTGGTTTGTCTAGCATAGTTGGTCAGTTTCCCCTGCTGTGGGTCTGGGTCTTTTTCACAGCAACAGGGGAAAGCAAAACATTGAAAAAATAAATGATTGTAAAACTACAAAATTGGCAGAGATACACAGGAGCAGGCATAGTTAACTTGTTTGTTTGTTTGTTAATTCACTAGATTTCAAGATGACTCAGCCCACGTAAATGTCATGCTTAATGGCCTCAACTGATCCCCATGCAGGCTAGAGAGAAAAATGTCCCCCCCTTCCCCTCCACCTTTCATAGCAATGCAAAATTGATCAGGTGCAGGGTTTTCATTACTTCCTCCAAGTCTAGTGTTTGCCAAGGTCTGGGGTGCAACCCCTGAGAAGGTGTGGATGACTAGCTGGTGGGGTTAGGGGGGTAGGCCAATCTCTCAGTTGCTTTCCAGAGTGAGCAGTTGGTTATGGGATCGAACCAAGGGAATTGTGGGCATCGATTCCACCACCCCACACCAATTCCCATAATACACAGTGACAATTTCCCATAAGGAGGTGTTCCAGAAGGCAGAGCAGAGGGCATTGGGATGCCTTACCACTGTGCAACATGCTTTTGCTGATACAGCTTGATGCTGTGTGGACTCAATGCACCATCACAAGCGGCTGAGAGGGAAGTAATTACGTAAGTACGTAAGTAGTATTGTTGGTGACAGAGTTCTTACTGGTACTACTTTCTAGTGTATAGACAAGGCCTCAGCTTAAAAAAAAAAAAAAAAAAAGAGAGTAGATTTCTAGCTATGGTTGTGAAGGAACCTTCAAAATATGAAGTGAGCCTAAATGACGCATAGACATTTGGCTGAGTTTCCAGAGAATCTGCCTCGATAGCTTTAAGGTGTGAGCTGCCGCTGCCCCATCTATTCCAACGGGTCTAATGACGATACTTTAAATGTCAAGATTGTTCCCTACTTCACATCAAAGCATGTGGGGGGGGGGGGAAATCAGGTTATGAAGTTCTACCCCAGCATGCCCAAAAGGAGGTGGCACAAGTGAGGTGGGCATGGGAGATGTGTAAACTGACAGGTGCTGGCCTTTAGCAACACATGGCAGGGCTGCTGGGTGGGGAGAGGGCTCGACTGGTTTGATTTTTTTTTCCCTTGAGGAGAGCTCAGCTTTCAAACGTTTGGGAAACACTTCATTAGTCTGTTCCAGTAGGGCAACTCCCCTGTTTCCTTAACCAGTTAGCAGTTAAGCACTAGAACGCCTGTGAGCCATACCACAGGACATTTAACAAATACATATGAAGAATTAGTTGCTTTACCAAGTCCTATTTTCCGCATGTCAAAAGCTTAAGAATCGATGACTGAGATCCAGTCGGAAAATACTCCTGCTTCATTTTCCTTTCAAGCTAGGATGTGTGCAGAGCTTTTCCAGTAAACCTGGAAATGGCTCAATAGAGGGAGTGCTTGGACTCTCGATGTTTCCAGTAAAATCCTGTCATTGCGTATCACATTATCATCCATCATACTATCATATCAAGACAGAGTGCCAAATCTGAGAGAGGCTAGAATTGCCCAGCTCCCAGGAAACTGAAGCAGCCTGACTCTTTGAGATCTTACACCTTTGCCTTCAATGCCCTGCTTGTATCTCCACTGAAGCATGACACCTGTGGCTTTAGATTAGCTGTCTGCTGAGCTCTGTGTAAGCTTGAAAGCTTGTCTCTCTCACCAACAGAAGCTGGTCCAATAAAAGATATTACCTCACCCACCTTGTCAATCAAAGACAGAACAGTGATTGGTACAGGATGATGATGGCCCAGATGGTGGCTGGGTCTGAAAGGGAAAGGTATTGTCCTGTCTTCCTTTAGCAGTCTGGAGAGCATGGCAGCTTATAGAGAACGTAATTGTGGCAATGTTAATAATAAATGTTGTGAGGTAATGGCAGCCAGAGCACATTAAATGAAACAGCATTCATATGTGCATGTCAAAGCAGGGCCAAAGAGTATCCTGGCTGTCCTGTCCTATTGGTAATCAGACTGCTGATTTCTTGCTACATTGAGATATTTGGGATTCAGTTATTTTAAAATATTGTCTTGGGCTTTGCATATATTCCCCAGTATCCTTTGTAGAGTCTGTCCTCACAATTACAGTTTCTACTATAATTTGTTTTAAAAGTCTTAAGCCGCATGACCAAGTGTTCTAGGTTTATAGCAGTCAGCTCTGCAGGTCAGGAAGATGCAAAGTAAGGGGGCCTGATTTTGATCTGACATATCCTAGTCTAAATCCACATTGAAGCCACTGAAATAAATGGTTTTACACCAGGGTGTTAAACCAGCATCAGTGAGAGCAGAATATCAGGCACAGGGATGTTGTACGGTGCTAATGTTCAGTCGCCACTTATGTTTATTCAAGTGATTTTGGGCTGTGTATGAGATGGATGACTGTTCTGCTGGCAAATATTTTTATTGGTCTATCAGCCACAGTTGTTCATCTGTAACTAATACTGTTAGTATTGCAAATCTGAGCTCTTACAGTCCCCACAGAGAAAGTGGAAAGAGGAAATTCTCTGCGATACTCTTCTGGTTATCTTACTGCAAAGCTGGAAAAGATTAGAAACTGCAGTTTATGAACCACAGCTGGGAACTAACATGCCTATGGACCAGGGCTCAAAGAGCAGATCCCATCTGAGGCTTTTTTCCTTTGGAAACGAAGTACTCCATGCTACAGATGCTGATCCTTTTTCTCCTTCAAAAGCAGGTTTTAAGGATTATAAGTAGGTAAAAATCTCTAATTCGGTTCTGAATTCATGTAGCTGTGGAGCAGATATGCTGTGCCTTGAATGTACTTTGTTATATTAATTCATCCTTAAACCCTAAATTCCTAGGGCCAGATTCTCAACTAGGGTAAATTGGTATAGCTTCATTGAAGTTGAGCTACACCAATCTACACGACGGGGGATCTTGTCTTGGGTACTATATGATAGGGCAGAGATTTTGTGGTTCTCATCCATGTGCTCTGAATGTTTCTCCCAGAATGCATGCAGACGTCTGGTTTTTCCCCAGAAAATTGTGGTATTGGTCTGTGTTGGGGTAGTATGACGGGTAAAATGCATGAGCTGAGTGTACCTGGAATGCTGCTTTAGTGTGATTTCTGGCTAACTCTCTGCTGAGCTGTTCTTTTGGCTTTTAGTGGGGTAGGTGCTCTGAGATCTGAAGCCTGTGTAGAATCTGCAGTCTTCCCCACTCGCTCTCACCTACATGTTAAACAAAGCATCCCCGCTGAATCTCCGTCCGTGGTTCTCCAGCTGCAGTAGAGGTAGAATTCCCTAACCACCCTCCCCAACTACCTGCTTGGAAAACTGTACTTTGTCTCTCTCTTCTGCAAATGGGGCTGGGCACCTGAAGCCCCTGAGCCTGATGGAATATTGCTGCAGCCTAATGGCAGTCCTGAGCAGGAAGTGGAAAAGGACTGGTTTGGGGATATATGGATGGGGGGGAATATGTGATTATAATTGCGGGAAGGAAGCTGGATGATGCCCCACATGCCTGACTTCACAGAGGCACTGTAAAATCCAGAGGATGCCAAGGGTGGGTGCAGCCCAAAAGCAAGCACAAGAAGTTGGGTGTTGATGATATCTGGGGTCCCGTAGAAACCTGTCCCCCAAAGAAAGGAGGTGTGTGTTGGTACCACAGTATCAGTACATACAAAAGAATTCACTGATGTACCCATATATTTCCTTTTAGCACCTTCCCTGCCCTGTTTCCCCTGCCTCTGCCCCTTTCCTTCCCCACTCCTACTCTTGTTTCCCCTAAGCTTCTGTACATGGCTGCTGCTTTCCCTCCAATTTCCCCTACCAGCTGTAATTTGCCAATTCACAGTGATGTAACAATTATGAATGATCAGTTTGGTTTTTGTTCTGACGCACTGTGAACATGCCATGCACACTCTGTTGTACAGTAAATGCCCCTGGCATTTACCAAGATTTAGTTGCTTGGTATATGTTACATTTGAGTCTTTTCAGTGCAAAGAAATGCAAAGGGAAGCGATGAAAACATATTCAGCGCTCCATGACTCACTCATTTCCTTAGCATAAATTCTTTCTCCCAAAGTGGGAAAGAGACTGATACACTCCACTGCCCTGTGTAAATTGCAGAGGCATCTGCATGCAGTTTTTCTTTCCACCATCCCATTTTTCCCTCTTTTCTCACTGTGAGGCTGGCTTGCTCAGTTTGACTCGGCTTCCCGTTTGCCACGTCTGAGGGGCTGAGTAGCAGAACATTCTGTGCTGCTTCACGACTCTGTGGGGCTGCCTTGCAGAGCATCACAGAATGAAGAATTACAGCCACCAGCGGAAACTCATCGGCGCTTAAGCTCCAAGGCACTGCATTCCTCACAGCTTTTCCAAAGAGACTGATTATTTTACCATGACTTTTTACCGTGGACCAATCATTGTGTTGCCAATGAGACCATTCTGCAGATAAATGTACTGTAGATTTACCATGTGTTAACTCAGCAATCCTGTACGTAAAGCTCAAGGAAATGGGAAACAAAAGAGGGCTTGTAAAGGGAGCTGATCTGCAAGCACGGACTGTGGTTAGAAATAGTTTTTGCCAACAGTTTAACAGTTAATGTGACAGTATACAGTCACAGGGCCTGATCCAGCTTCTGTTAGAGTCAATGGTAGTCTTCCCATTGCCTCCAGTGGAAGTTGGATCGGCCACATATGGACAAGGGAAACTTTCTCTCTTTGGCTTCCACTAGGGGCCTCCTTAAAGGGCAGTCTTCCTCTCCTTCATGACAAATAGCAAAAGGAGCAAATCAAAAGGACTCCACCCAGTAACAGTCCAGAATGCCTGTGTGCTTCCCTCATGCACAAAGTCCAGTTGTATGTAAAAATTCTACACTTGGGCTGTAGCTACAGACTGAATATTCTCCTTGGTTCGCTGAAGCAGCAGGAGTGTGGTGTGGGATGGGGCTAAGGTCCAATAGGCACTAGAGTTTGGGGAAATGCAGAGATCACATTTATGAGCCCGTGGAACCAGCTCAACGCATCGAGAATGGTCACCTCCATTGTGGCATTAGGTCACCCAGTAAGAAGCCCCTTACCTCAATTTCCCTTTTCCAGGCACTTCCATCATATGTGAGAAGGTGGCTCCACTTGGGATGCCCACCTGCAGCAGGCAATGGCACAACTGGTGGTCTGCCTCAGTTTCCCCTTCTGGAATCCCAGTAACTCTACACAAGCTTTCCACATATCACTAGTCCTTTGTAGAATTCATTTATTACAAGAGCCCCACAACCATAGTCCAGAATTTCCCCAACACAGCCCAAACAGTACGTTCACTTTTCCATGTCCCAGCAGTCCGTCAACACACCCCTGTTCATTCACTCTGGAGCACCTGGCTCTGGCCACTGTCGGAAGACAGGATCCTGGGCTATATGGACCTTTGGTCTGACCCAGTATAGCTGTGCTTATGTTCTTATGTATAGCTCCAGCATCTCTCACCATGCTCCAGCTTGTCTCGGGAGGAGTGGCTCTGGCTTCTCTCACCACACCTCACCCCAGCTTCTCCAGCTGAGGTGCTTCCCCACCCTGTTTCCTTCTCAGGGCAGGTTCTAGCTTGCACCTGGGGATATCAGCGGGCTCACCCTGCCATCATTCCTCAGCCCTCTCTGGCTTTCTGGCTTCAGCACTCCAGCTCAAAGAGCCAGCACACGTCTCTCTCTGCTGCTCTCAGCCTTCAGCCCTCTCTGGCTCGGGGAATTTTACAGGTTACCCCCTGACTGCTTTTCTCTTTCTCCAGCCTGATCAGGCTCCACTGCTCAACCAGGGAACTCTCATTGCTCCCTCCTGCAGGGGGTCACCTCCTGAAGCTCTCAGTCCAGCTTGGCTCTTCCTTTGGATTCTGGATTCTCCACTCTCCCTCTGTGGGCTCTGAACTCACCCTCGCTTTTGGGCTGTCTCTCATATTTAACTCCGAGGGACAGCCCCACTCTCTTCATTACACCAAAATAGGGCTCACCTGGACTGGAAGAGGAGAGTTGGGCCCAATTTCATTTAAGGGGCCAGCCACCCTATTACAAAGGGATTCTTCTTAGCTTGGCAGCAGCACTCCTATCCCACAGCCATAGCTGCACACCAGGACTAGTAACTCTACTGCCATTGGCTGCCAGCACCCAGTTCCCCTCGGTGACCTTAGAGAGGGGAGCCACAGAATACACAGTCACCGTTAGTGCTGCTTTAGGCAAGCATTAACTGTCCACCGACCTCTCTTTCAGCTTGCCTACAATCTGGGTAGTGAGTGGGAGTGGTTTTCCTCCAGCCCTTCCTTACCTATTCCTGACCCCACTCATTTCTTCTGCATGGTACAGGGGAAGAAAGGGGGGGCAAAGGTGGCTATGCAGAGTGGGAAGGGACCCACTTCTGTGTATAAATGGGCCCACTGGGGCTCTTTTTGCAAATTGGCTTCCTTCTGCGCCATTCAGCAAGGAGAGCGTATGGACTAAAAATGATAATTATCCAAGGCTTGAAAAGTGAATTAGACCTGAGAGGATCAAATTCCTCCCAGAACTTCCTGGGATTACACCAAGGAGGAATTTGGCCTGAGCTCCTCTTTCTGTAAAGGGCTCACATCGGAGGATCTTGCTCTGGTCTGTGTCACTTTGGTAACACTGTGCCCTCTTTTTCCTCTTAAAATACTCTTGACACCTATCTCTAGCTTTCATATTTCAGGTAAACATTGCACTGTCCTTCACTCCTTGGATTTAATTGGGTTTGAACCATTCCATGTTACTTAAGTTAATGAAAAAAGAAAATGAATGTTTGTCTACTGACTGGACTCATTTCTGCTCCGAGCTTTGGATACTATACAAGCCAATGCAATAACGTTCATTTTGACAGGAAAGCATATGTTTAACCACTGTCTAATGTATTTGGGTATTTTGAAGTCTGTTAATCCATTCTGAAATGCTTCCTTGACCCCTACTTGACTCATTGGCTTACAAGGAATTTTAATGTAGTAGCTACAGTCCAATTCACTGTGAGTAAGTAAAAAAGGCATTATGCGAGGTTGACTCATTATGATAAACATAATAACAATATCTAGAGCTGCATGATTTTAAAAATCTCAGCTTTACAGATAATGGCATTTGGGTGCAAAAGTTATTATTTTTCTTCCTGCAAAAGACACCACATCAGTTTGACTGGAGATTCCCAGGTTCTCCTGTAACATTTGTAACATTAGATTTATATTGTACAGCATGTCTCACCCCAAAGCCTTTAACTCCATCAACTGTCTTTCATTTGAATCTAAAGATGTTGACTTTATATAATCTGTGGCTTCACTAATACAATACGTACAATTAGATTCCATGCTTATGAGATAATAATCTGCAGCTGCCAATTGAAACATTCTCTAGCAGCAGCAGCTATCCAGTCTTTTTAATTAAAACAATACTAAAATATTCAGTCTCATGTATGTGTGTGTATATATATATATATGATTAACATCACTGCCTAAAGTTTAAATACTGTACTTCAGTATCTTACATTATTGACGTAAAAGCATATTTTTTCTCCATGCCCTTGGTGCACATGTATGTGCAAAAAGAAAAGGAGTACTTGTGGCACCTTAGAGACTAACCAATTTATTTGAGCATAAGCTTTCGTGATCTACAGCTCACTTCATCGGATGCATACTGTGGAAAGTGTAGAAGATCTTTTTATATACACACGAAGCATGAAAAAATACCTCCTCCCACCCCATGTGTGTGTGTGTGGGGTGGGGGGGGCTGAGAAAACCTGGATTTGTGCTGGAAATGGCCCAACTTGATTATCATACACATTGTAAGGAGAGTGATCACTTTATATAAGCCAGCAGGAGAGTGGGGTGGGAGGAGGTATTTTTTCATGCTTTGTGTGTATATAAAAAGATCTTCTACACTTTCCACAGTATGCATCCGATGAAGTGAGCTGTAGCTCACGAAAGCTTATGCTCAAATAAATTGGTTAGTCTCTAAGGTGCCACAAACCCAGGGGTGTGAGTTCAATCCTTGAGGGGGCCATTTAGGGATCCATCTTCTTTTAATTGGCCCGGGGGGTCTCACTAAGAGCTGCAACGTCAATGTTGAGTCTTGCCAGTTCTCTGGCAATTATGGCAGTTCTTTCTGGGCATTCACTGTGCTGAGAGTCCATAAGGGTGTGGACATTCCATGTGGCAAATATTGGGGATTGGTCCTGCTTTGAGCAGGGGGTTGGACTAGATGACGACCTGAGGTCCCTTCCATCCCTGATATTCTATGGTTCTATGAATTGGACTGGGAGTCAGGTGGCGTGGGTTGTAATCCTGGTTGTGCTGTAGACTTGCTGTCACTTAATTTCTATGTGCTTCGTTTCCCAATTGTAAAACAGGGATAATGACACTTACTTTTTGTAAAATGCTTGTAAATCTCTAGATTAAAAGTCTTTTATCGGCACATATTATTATATTAATTATTAATATATTCTTATAACTTTATATCATTATACTGTAAATTGTCAATTAGTACAATGTATAATATAATACAAACTGAATTTCTTTTGCACCCTTACATGTAGTAAGTTGCATTACAGTATATAGAGTGTAAAGATTGGGCTTGATTTTGAAGTCTCAGTGAGGTCTATCAATCAAACCCAGTTTGAAGAAAATCAGTTGAAAGGTTCAAGATTATGAATATCTAAAATTGAGTTTTGAGAGTTTGAGAGTGAAGACTTGAATTTTGAGAATCTCGAAGTTTGGTGATCACCATTTTGGGTTGATCCCCTGATAACCATGAGACTGGAATGATCCTGAGCAGGGATAACCCAAAGTTCTAAGCTACCTCACTGATAAACTGACCTAAATAAATTACTGAAAAAAGTTTCAAGATGCCCATTTTCAGAAGTACATGATAACTAAAATGACTTTATCCAGGACCCTCAAGGAGACGTGTACTCATCCTGAGTGTACCGAGAAGGTGCAGCTCAGCAGCTCCTTAAAGAGTAATGGTTACCTTTTATTATCAGACCATAAATCTAGAGCACAAAATTTGTATCTGGATGTCAGAACTAAAGGTTCACAAATGTTGGCCCATCTTTAGCTCTAAGGGTTAGAATAATGCTTTCCCCATAGGTCATGTTTAATGAATTAATTATTTGGACCTCTTTACGTGTTACTGGCCAGATGTGTCCTCATGACCTATGTAGAATATTGATTTAGACAAAATTAAAAGAGAAAGAAGTATTTAACTGAGGAGTAGAAAGTATTTTTAGAGACAACTTTGAGAAGGCAATAGGAGTGGTGCAAAAAACCAGTGAACTGCATACAGTATGCATCCGATGAAGTGAGCTGTAGCTCACAAAAGCTTATGCTCAGATAAATTGGTTAGTCTCTAAGGTGCCACAAGTACTCCTTTTCTTTTTGCGAATACAGACTAACACGGCTGTTACTCTGAAACCATACATTTCTTTTGGCATTGTTGAGTTTAGATGCTATTCCCTCTTCACCACCTCTGGCAAGAGACCACAGAGGTAAGGCAGTAAGTAATAATGGTTGTAATACCTGTAGTTTAATGGTGGTGTGTTGAGAACTGTTCAGTGCTATTCATTTCACTCTGTGAGAAGCTGCTATGGATGCATAAACCCACCAATATGTTTTAAAATAGGTATCTGCCTTGGGTTTTAGACATCAGTAAAATATTCCCAGCTGTGGATGCTCAGAAGCAAGTCTTGTGAAATCTTTGCATTTTATTAAAAAACAAAACAAAACAAAACAAAAAAAAACAACTGCCGACATCATAGCCAAGATCTACTCCAAATACTTCCAGCTGCAGTCGAAGGGATGACTCATGCTGAAAGCTGAGGAGCTTTGCTATGACTCTTTCACTTAGTTCACATGATTTTTTTTTTTTTTTTTTTACATTCCTGTCTGTTTTTCCTTTCTTTAAAAAAAAAAAATGAGAAGGAGATTCACCCAAGGAAAATCCATACGAGGATGTGGAGCTAAAAGGCCGTCACGCAGGCCGAAAATCCCAGCAGCTCTCTGAGAATTCCCTAGATTCTTTGCACAGGATGTGGACGCCACACGACAGGAAGTACACATCACCTCCCCAGGTAATTCAGTACTTCTTAGAGTATAAGCCTTCATTTCTTACTGTGATTTAAGTTATTCTTAACCTTTTGCAAGAGAATCAACCAGGGCATAGCAGGAACAATAATTGTATCCAAGTGAGAAAAGGCATAAAGAAAAACAGTTTAGACAAACACTTCAAATAGTTACTGTAAAAACTTAAATGGCCATAATCTAGATACTCTTCAGCATCAATTTACTGTAAAGGTTTATTGTTACTTGGAACAATTCTGATATTATTGAATATATTAATTGCTAATATTTAGAAATGCCGATTCTGATCCAGCAGCTGTTGTAGTCAATGAGAGTGTTTCCACTTATTGTAATGGGACCTGTATCAGGCCCTAAACCCTTTTGATTACTGAGCCTTTCCCTACATCCATTCAAAATTCTCCACTGGGCTTTTAGAAAGATCAGAACAAAGACATGTTTTCATCTTGTGCAAGTGTTGTTATGTGGGGCTCACTGAGCAGCAAGGTAACTTATGTTGTATTGTAAAATAGTTTTTATTGCCAAATTTAAAAAAACAAACAAACACAGTATTAAATGCATAATGAAGAAGGAGAAAGACAAAGTATCGCACCTTTTCCCCCAAAAGAACAAAACAAAACAAAAAAGGAGAAGCCTGAATGCCTACATTCTGGTCCTGACTTGGCTAGTGTGAATAATTTACAGCACAGTGCAAAGACCTGGAAGTCAGAGAGGTCTGCATTTTGTGGAGAATATCCCAGAGTAGTCCAGTTTTGTGTGCAAATTGTGAAATGGTGTTGTTTTTTGTTCAATATAGGAGAATTTTCACTCAAAAATGGTCCTAGTCTCAAGCACAAATGTAGATTTAAAATATTTGCATATATAATGTTAAAATAATATGCATGTATTACTTTGACATTCAAAATTTCATTTTGGTCAAGATGTATTTTTGCATTGAATCAAGCAGACATTCACATCAGTTTCATGAAAAGGTCACACAAAGCCACATTTCCATCTTGTGACATGGCCTCAAACCAAACTGGGACTATTTCATCACTAAATTAAATATTTTGGATCTTTTTGGCACCATGGTCCATAAAATTTTCGTAGTGTCAGCGTTTACAGTTCACATGATGGTTCAATTATAAAACAGGAACACTGGCAAAAAAGGAGGACTAAATAAGGCCAGCAAAGTGTCACTGAAAAGGCAATGACAGATGCAGAATGAGTAAGAAGACAGAGAAGAAAAAAATTGTAGCCCCAACAGAGATGAAAGAGTTACCACAGCTGATTATGATGATTTACTTGTATTATGGTAGCACCTCGAGGCCCCAAATGAGATATGCCCCACAGCGGGCCCGCGCTGTGGTTGGCAGTGTAACAGATACATAGTAAGACACAGTCCTTGCCCCCAGGAGTTTGCAGTCTAAATAGACAAAAAGTGGGAGAAAGGAAGGATTATTCTCCCCATTTTACAGGTGGGGAGGTGAGGTACAGATTGATTAAGTGACTTGCCCAAGGTCACACAGGAAGTCTTTAGTAGCAAAACCAGTAAATGAACCCAGATCCCCAGAGTCCTAGCCCTGTGTCATAGGCACAAGACTGTCCATCCACTGATAACTTCTTTCTGACAAGGGACTAGACTAGAAATTTTATTTAAATTCTGTCATAGCTATGTTGTCATTTTGCCTAGATATAAAGCAAGTAGGTAGCTACTATAGCTCATCCATGAACCTGTAGGATTTTTCAGTGATTCGAAGTATAAAAGTCACCGTCTCCTGAGGAACAGCCACTTTAGTTACTGTTCATCACCCAGTTTTTCCAGTGCTAGCAGCATAGCTGGTATTTCCTTAAAATCATGCATCATGATGAACAATATGGAAGAGATCAGGAGGTCAGCAAGCTTTGGACAATCACCTCCCAGCTGAATTCCTTTCACTAAGCTGTACACTGCTGATGATTTTTCTGGCTTGAGGACTTGTGGTAAGCAGAGACCTCAGAAACACTGGTCTGCGGTCTTTCTGAACCCCACTGTGGTTTTGATCTTCTTTCTAATATTTGAAGGATTCAGATTTAAAAAAGGAAGTGTTTTATTGACGGCATTGTGTCTGTGACACAAATCTCATGTATACCTGTCCCATGTATACCAAAAAAACATGCTTAAGTGTATAGAATATGCAGCTCCTGGAGCTCTTTAAAGAATAATGGTTGCTGCAGGAATATGAGACCCCAAAAGTGCTGGTTTGGGCTGTAATTGGTTAATCTATTTGTTTTAAGCAAGTAGACTTCTTACTGTAGCATGTTAGTAGCTAGTTGGTTTAATAGTAAGATTAATAAATATCACATAATAGCATCTTTCATCTGAGCATCTGATTATACTCTAGAAACCTTGATTAGGCCTCTTAAATTATCTGAGGTAGGTACAGTAATTATCCTGATGCAGGTAGGTAAACTGAGGCACAGAGAGATTCAGAAAGAGGCTTGCACACATTTAAACAGTGGCTGGGCTGGAAAAAGAACCCAGGAATCTTGGCTCCTAGTCCACTGCGTTAACCCCTGGGCAGCAGTACAATATATTGCTGCCACACAATACAAAATACTGTTAGGAAACCTAGAATTGTTCATGCCCATAGATTGTTTGGTGCTTAATCAATGTAGTGAGACTCAGCTTTCCCACAGTGATCAACTAAGCAGATTCATGTTCTGAAGAGATTTTCAGAAGATTCTTCATGAACGTGAGACAGAAGAAAAACTAAGCTTCAAGTTCTTGAAATGATTGAGATAGTATTTACTGTATAGGGAAAGGCAACGTTATAGAAATACAGAAGGCCTGATTTCCCCACACCAGTGACATCAGTGGAGTTAGTCCTGATTTACATTAGTGTAAGGGAAGGGAGAATCAGACCCACTGTGTCAGTGCTCTGATCTCAGCCATACTTTTATATTGGGGTACAATATTAACATGCACACTTTATTAAATTGTCTGACCTGCACCCCACAACGTTTATGGACGTTTAGAGCCCTGATTCAAAATCCATAGGAGTCAATGTAAGACTTTCTGTTGACTCTTTGGATCAGGTCCTAGATGCAGATACAGATCTGATCATTTCGATTTGGACCCTTCTGTGCATAAAACCTTTGTACATGTTGCAGAGAGGTTGCTTGCCTGGCAAGAAAATCTTTGTATTGCCATAACATGTTCACTAAGAGCCTTTTCCAGCTCTCTTTGAAGTCAGTTGAGTCTTTTCATTGACTTTGGAGGGAGATAGAACAGACCCCCACACAGCTGGCCTTTGCCACCATGGCTTCATGTCTGTGATAGGAGCTTCTCCAACAAATGGGATGTCAAGTTGTTCATGTTTTTGCAGCTACCTTCAAAGCCCAGCAGCCAGTCCCTGCGCATTGGCAACTGGTCCGAGAGGAAGAGCCATCGCTTACCACGACTACCCAAGCGACACAGCCATGATGACATGCTGCTTCTGGCTCAGCTTGGTATCCCCTCGTCCCCTTCCAGTCTGAATGAGGACAGTCTGAGCACCACAAGTGAGCTGCTGACCACACGCAGGGCCAGGAGGATCCCTAAGGTAATGGCCACAAGACTATTGTCCAAATTATGCATCAGTCACAAGGGTCCAGCCTTGGTTTCACTTTCACTAAGGCAAGTGTGAGTTGTCACAAGTACAGATCCTCAGTCCTGCTCTGACCATGCAAAACAGCCCTTTGATTGGCTTAACTGGCCCCTTAAGGATTCTCTCTGCACTGGGGAATGCTCTGATGATGTGGATCCGCAGTAGTGGCTGCTATTCCACCCCACCTCCTGCCCTGGGCCTAAGGGACGTGCCTGAGGAAAAGGAGATATGATCAAGGGATCCCTTCCCCACTGTGATCTCAGCTGCTGGAATGGCCTCTTGGGAACTAGGGGACTGCCAGCTTAAGTTAGCACAGCCTGCAGGCTGCTCTGATGTGTGTTGGGTATCTGGGCAGGTGCAGATTGGCCCCAGGATCTGGGAGCAACAAAGATGGCTTAAAGCTTCCCTTGTCCCAGTAGCTGGTTTCATGCTGTTCACAGCTCAGCCAGTCTGGAGGATCTTGCCCAGTATGTCTGTACAGCATTTATCCATCAATTAAGTCTGTTTTCCCTACAGAAAGAAATGTTGTGTCCAGGTTTGAAACAGCCAGCAGAAGAGCTAGGAACTGTGGGGAGCAGAGGGAGATCTCACTGTTTACACACATTGGCTGCATGCAGTGGAGCTGGGATGAGAGATCCTCCCCTGGAGGTGGGGTGGCTCTGCACTGCTCCCAGCTGAGCGTGGGCCTTCATTATGGCCCAGAATATTAAACACCCTTTTGCCAGCCTCACCTAGCTCGATATTTTATTCAGCTTTTCCACTGTTTAAAACAATCACATGATTTTCTGAAAGCTCTATAAGGCCGAGCATTGTACGATACCTAGCTCGAGGAGTCTGAACTTGTAACTGTTGATCTATCACTGTTTATAATGTTCAGTACGCATCTTAAGATTTTTGCTTCTTCTTTTTTCTTTTCTTTTTTTTTTCTTTAAAAGTTTTGTTTATTACAACTGTTCCCAAGGCAATCTCCACTGACCTAACATGGGCCCTATGCTTGACTCACAGCCTGTGCAGACCAGATCAACTTACAGATACAAAATAAAAATTAATTAAATTTAACGCTTTCGGCCAAATAAAAAGTTTCAATGTAAAGTGGGAAATGAAATAATTGCCTGGTACAATAGCATCAAGGAGGAGAGAATTGCCAACATGTTTATTTTTAGCCTGTGAACAATGCTAGTTTTTATTGTACATTTCGCTCTTTCCTGTTCTATAGAGCAGTGTTTTCAAAATGATGTAGCTATAAATATTGTGTGGACAGAAAAGGAACATTTTTATATTTCTGAAATTCTGCCTAAGCAGGAAGCAAACGAAAATGAAGGCAACTAATAATATGCCCTTAAATAATTCTATCAGGACCAGATTCTGATTTCCTTACTCACACTGAGTATAATACCTTATGTCAGGAGTAAGATGTTACTCAATGGGACTTCAGTGGGTCTACCCCTGGAGTAAGTTGCTACTCAATGTAAGTAAAAGTGGCAAAATTTGGCCCTTAATTTTGTACCTCTTTCCTCCATTTGTTTCTTTGATTTAAAGGGATAGCATCATCTTGAAAATTACCATTGTTGCCAACTCTCACAACTTTATTGTAAGTCTCACAATATTTGATATTTTCTTAAAGCCTTAGCTCCTGGAATCATGTGATTATGGGAGAACCTCAACTTTCATTAAAAGAAAAAATTAGTTTCTAGCCCTTGTGGAGAAAAGCTTGAAAATGTGATTCCCAAAGACACAGAAACTAAAAGGCAAAAATAAATAAATAAATAAATAGAATAAAACAACTATCTTTTTAAAATGTCATGATTTTTAAGTCAGTCTCATGGTTTTAAGGGGCCTGACATAGGATTTTTGAAGTGGTGGGTTTGGCGATACTAGAGACTACTTGTGGAGTAAAGTACTACTCAACATGAGTAAAAGCAGCAGAATTTGTCCCTTTAATTTTGTACCTCTCTTTCCTCCTTTTTGTTTCTCCAGTGAAAGGGACTCTGTTAACTCGAAAATCATATTTCCACCTGAAAATTGTGTATCTCTTATTATAACAAGTATTACCCAAGGTGATCTGAACTGACTAAAATTGATCAGTGAGAAATTATTTGTTCCTCTGCTTGCTTTGTGCATTTGACAGCGCTTTGTGTGGAGTCAGTTTCAGTGTGATCTTGATGGTCAATTGCACCGGTTCCCAGAGCAACCTCATTTGGCCTTAATGTAACTGTTGTCACCAGCATGGTGACATCACTCTGATATGCTGCTCTATGGGGAGTTCACGTCCATGCTCTTCCCCAGGCGTTGAAAAAAGGTGTTTACTACAAACAGCAAAACTGGTATGGGGGGCTCGCTGTCAGCCTGGGGTTCAGTCCGCTGCTGGCCGCAGGTCCCGGATACCAGTTGGGGGGGCTCTGCTGCTGGCCTGGGGTCCCAGCCGCCAGCCTGGAGCTCTGCTCCTGGCCTCAGCCCGGGGCTCTGGAGCCGCCCCCAGCTGTGGCCCTCTGGCCCCAGCCTGGGGTAGTGAGGGGTGCAGACAGGGCCAAGAGGGGGCGCAGCTCAGCATGGATCGCATGGATTCTTATTACTGGCACGTGAAACCTTAAATTAGAATAAATAAATGAAGGCTGAAGACTCGGCACATACTTCTGAAAGGTTGCCGACCCCTGGGTTAGATCCTCAGCTGGTGTAATTAGGCATTAAAGTCAATGGAACTACGCTGATTTACACTAGCTAAGGATCTGGCCCTGTACCGCAAAATATTTTACAGAATTGGAGTCAAATTATGTAGTCCTTAGTGGAGCAAACTATGTCCCTGATTCAGGAAGAGGCTTAAGCATGTGTCAGTGGGACAAAGCAGGTGTTTAAAGTTAGGCATATTCTTAAGGACCTCTGTGAATTGGGACCTAAGAATTTAGCTCAACTGAGGATCACAGAATCTGGCCGGAAGCAGTGCAGATACAGAGATAAACAGTAGCACACAGACCAAGAGAGAGAGATTACAAGGCATAGGGTCACATTTTCAAAAGCACCTAAGTAATTTATGAGCTTAAATCCCATTTTTATACAGTACTTTTAGCACTGTTGACAGTTTTACCCCTAGATAAAGGGGTTTTCAACTGAGACTGGAAATAGGATGGAGAATCACTGAGGAGGAGAGAGACAGGAAGGCAGTTCCAGACGGCAGAAGCTGCAGAGGACAAAGCTGTCATGCCAGTAGGGGTCAGATTATGTGGAGGGTCAGAAGGAAATAAATGAAGATACATAAAAGATTTCTAAAGAGAAAAATGTTTACACTCGCTGTTTGTTTGTCATCCAGGTGATAGTGTATTCTAATGTTTCACCTTCCTGGTTTCTTTTTTGCAGCTTGTACAAAGGATCAATTCTATCTATAGTGCAAAAAGAGGGAAAAAAAGATTGAAGAAGCTTTCAATGTCCAATATTGAGACAGCATCACTGCGAGGTATAACACAAATCTCTTGGTCTAATGAGACAATACGGTACTTTATCCATGTGAATGTTGTAGGAGTTCGCAAAAAGAAAAGGAGGACTTGTGGCACCTTAGAGACTAACCAATTTATTTGAGCATGAGCTTTCGTGAGCTACAGCTCACTTCATCGTAGCTCATGAAAGCTCATGCTCAAATAAATTGGTTAGTCTCTAAGGTGCCACAAGTACTCCTTTTCTTTTTGCGAATACAGACTAACACGGCTGTTACTCTGAAACCTGTTATAGGAATTGTTATCCAGCCTTCTGCAGATATTCCCCTCTTTGATCCACAGTGTATATTTTTCTGTGATCTCCTACACTTGCTCTGTTTGTCATGTCCCATTGACATCAGTGGAAGTTCTGTGTCTTGGAAAGGGAAATATTGGATGGCTTAAAACTAACTCAGGCTCAGATCCCACACCAAGGTCTGTCCCACCAACACCAACCCCTGGCTAAACTCCTCGCTCTAGCCCCTTAGTCCTTAATTAACTTCTACGGGATTTTGCTTTTGTAGATGTTGTACAAAATTCACAGTCTTCTCCCTGCAATTCATTTGTGCTTTTTCTTGGCGCAAAATTGTGGACTTAATTCACTGTGTGCTCAAGATTACACCTGCAAAAACACTGGCCCAGTTAGCAAATCAGGCCCTAAATGTTTATATTTGCTAAGAGAAGTAGTTCAGAAAGTTTTCCATTCCGAGAATCTGTGTGAGAGTATGTGTGTACATGCAGATGTGTAAATGTGCATGTGTGTAGTTTGAGCATTGTGGAACTTTCATGTGAACACTGTTCAAAACTCCCTCTCAGATCAGGTCACATTTCACATGTTCTTCATGTACTATGCTCCATGTCCAGCCAGCTTGAGGTCTTGCACTAATGAAGCCCACAAGAGCCTCCCTAGAGTTCTTTGATGCCATGCAACCTCCTTTCAAAAAGCTGAGAACAAGTGGAAGCGCTCAAATCATTTTTCAGAATGATGCATCCACCCATGTAGTTTTACACAGGTGGGGATTCAGTGAAACAGGCTTTGCTGTAAAGGGATCTAAACCTTTGTGCTTTCAGCTAGGCTGTACCCTGAATCTCAAACATAAGAATAATTCTATTCCAATTAACAGTCTCCACAAATTGATCCTTTGAACCACTGATTTTGTGCAGTTTGAAACTCCAGCACAGAGTGTGTTGATCGCAGAGCTAAGCATTGCACCTTAGCCAAAAAATAAACATCTAAAAAAGTTGTTGTTTTGCCTTTAACATACATCTCTTTGTCTCTTTTGCAGATGAGAACAGTGAGAGTGAAAGTGACTCAGATGACAGGTTTAAAGGTGAGGGGTTAGTCTGTGTTAGCTTCCAGTCAGTCACACTTGCAGTCCCCATCAAAATAAATGCTCCTTTTATTGCATGATGTTCCTCTTCATGGGAGGACGTGAAATTTGATTTCCTCTTTGAAACCTGCTACCCCCACTACCTCCTGACTCCATTCACAAAGTTTGGAAATGCAGGATCATGAACATGGTATAAATATTGGAAATCAGGTGCATGGTGAACTGTGAGGGTCTAACTGATTTTAGGGGAAGGAGAAGCCATGAAACATGAGGAACCTGCTTTGGTAATGCCTGGTATGCTGGCATTTTCCTTTAAAGATGCACTTGCCTATGAGTGTGCACATGTATATGTCTGCAGACTCCAGATAGTAAAAACTAGTGTAAGCTGTGCATCAGGGAGACTAGCGTAGCATCTACATAAGAACGGCCATACTGGGTCAGACTAAAGATCCATCAAGCCCAGTATGCTGTCCTCTGACAGTGGCCAATGGCAGGTGCCCCAAAGGGAATGAACAGAACAGGTAATCATCAAGTGATCCATGCCCTGTCACCCAATCCCAGCTTCTGGCAAACAGAGGCTAAGGACACCATTCCTGCCCATCCTGGCCAATAGCCATTGATGGACCTATCTTCCATGAATCTATCTAGCTCCCTTTTGAACCCCGTTATAGTATTGGCCTTCACAACACCCTCTGGCAAGGAGTTCCAGAGGTTGACAGTGCGTTACATGCAGTACACTTGGCTCAAGCCTGAGGAATTACTCCTTCATTTTCGGGAGCACTGAAATTCAGACCAAACTATAAAAAGGAAGGAAAGCAGCAGGGTTCTTCCTCTGCACCAGAAATTGTTTCTATTGATTTTCTTTTTATTGATTTAAAATACCACACAATATTAATCACAGGGAAAAAGAAAACAGTAGTGCAGAACTGTGGCTCTGAGCTGGGGAGTGGAATGCACAGTTATGTGCATGTCTCTGTAATGGGCTGGAGCTGTTTTAGGTGCTATCAGTGTCCCGCTCTCTTCGGGAGAACTGAGCAGGCTGGTAGGGTTCTCTGAGAAAAGAGCATTCAATTCCAGGTGCTGGTGATGTGAGCATGCACTGTGTGGTTCCCTGTCATCCTGTTTAATTTTAGCCCGAAGTTTGGATACACTGTAACCTGCTTGCATGCCTAGAAGCCTCTGTGTAAAATGGAGACAGCATGTTAAACCTTACCGGTCACACTGCCCGTACAGAGCATGGGATACATTTCATAATGTGCCTGTATTATATCTTTCTAATAGAAGAAAAAGTGTCTTTGGATAGTAAATGGCTTGTGGAAACTATCCCCACTCTCTGAGTTATGTCAGGCTGAGTCCTGGCCCAGTTCCCATGGCCGAAAGAGGTGCATTAGTCCCATGGAAATGGGCTGTACATGGGAGTGAATGGCATGGGGAGAGAATCGCTTCTGTTCTCTGGGCAGCTGTCAGTGAGCTACCGCTGCCCTCAACAGCCTGATGCAAATCCTAGTCCTGACTCTCTCTACAGCGGAAACGGCACCACTTACTTGCACCCCAAGCTGTGGCTGGAGGAGAGAAAGGAGTGTCGGGGCTGGGCTCCTTCATTACTTGAGGGAGCATTTGGGTCTCACGGGGAAGTTGGGAGCTTCTCCCCTCGTTGTGGGGGATCATCAGTCTGATGGGTCATCTTAATAACTCATCAATATGGAGGCAGTTCTGCCTGTTGCGAAGACTGGGTTATGGGGTCACGGAGGCAGATGGAAGAGAATGGACATAGCCATGTCTTTTTGCACGCGTAGGGCCAGATTAGGTTGCCCATGTGCAAGGATCCTGGGGTGGAGAGGTGAGCGCGAGGATGCAGAGAGCCCTTTCCCACTTAATGTTTGTGCACAGGAGGCTGTAGTATGGCTGCTTGCATCGCCCAAGCAATTTGGGGGCTGTTGCTAACATGTTAGGATCAGAGCTGGGTGTGACCATGACTTCATCCCTGCCCTGCACATTAGCTAGTGTCAGAAGGGAGTCCCGTGGGGAACTCAAGCTCCGTTTCTAAATGCCTTGGGTACCCAGGAGCTTGTGCCACACAGCACTCATGGGGAAGGCACTGTGCCTTATATATTAGAGAGCCACGGTGTGTTTCTTCAGCATCGCTAGGTGCCCTACACACCGTTCCCTACAGGCCAGCAGACGCATAATTTGGTTCACGTTAAATTCCTTGGTGATAATCAGCAGCAGTGGGATAGAAACTACAGAAAATGTTGCAGGTACTCTGATGGGGGTTGTAGCATCAAGCTGTGGTCATTAAAGATTGACAGGCTGTGCTACTGGTCTTTCCTGATCTAGCCCAGGTCTGAGTCTGATCTGTTACCCTCACCAAGCCCCTTGCAGACATATACACAAGAACACAATTTAGCCCTTCACTCACTTCCTTCCCTGGTCCTTCTCACATGAACAGAGAGCAACAATACCCGAAGTCCAAAGGTGCAAACAATTAGATGTTTATTGGGGTGAACTTCCAGCAAGCATGATTCCAGTTTCCTTCCTTAGTGTCCTCCTTCCCAGCTCTAACACCACAGAGCCTTACATCTGTGTCCCTGTTCCCATTCCTGCCCTTAGCCAAACATGATTCCAATTTCCCCACCCCCATTCCCTGTTCCCATCCCCCCACCCACCTACTTCCTGATTGACTGCAGACTATATAGTAAAACTTGACTTCTGCTTTGCTATACCTTAACCAATCATTTTCCTGAAATTTAACTAACCAATCCTAACATATTGTAACATGATTATGTAACCAATTATATCCCACCACCTTAATTAGTTTACACCCAGCAAAATTAATTATACAGCAGACAGGAACAATCACAGAACCAGACAGAGATTATACAAACAATAGCAAAGTGGGAACTACAATGACAAAACAATACAGAAGTGAGGATTTCACACCCCAGCTATTGATAAGTGAGTTCTTGCCAGACAGGATGCTATCAAACTAAGTTTCCTTTTACATTTTCTAGGCACTTCCCTTTCTCTGGAGGTGATAGGCACTATCAGGACAGGATTGTATTCCTAACAGCCCAATAGCACCTTATTTCAATGTGACTAGTTTGGAATGTGAGAATGTGACCGGTCACTTCCCAGCTTATGGCTGCCTCTGTTGCGGAGCCAAAGGCCTTAGCCTAAGAACAGGGCCTCAGATTGTTACAGTAAGAGAAGGACCTTACACTGGCAGACAGTGATATTGATTCTTTCTTTTATACCTCTATAACTAGCCAAGTGATAAGAATACATCTAAATTCTTAAGTATAGGCCTTTACAGACAGGCTTGAATATCTATATCCTAACAGCCCTATATGTATAGAACAAACCGAACTTTGGCAGTGTTAAAGTTCTATGAGTTGCAAATGATTCTACTAGCTTTGTGTTACATCATTTCAGTTCTTGCAGAAGGCTTTGATTTATGGGTGGAATTAATAGGAGAGAGCACAGCATGAACGTCTACTTTTAAAGGGGAACATGTTTGGACTAAGATCTTGACAAACATCAAGTCCTTTCTGAATGTCTGCGGCTTACACGTCAGTTCCAGGTAACAATCTTTCTTTCTTTGTAAATGCTAGCTCATACCCAGCGTCTCGTCCACATCCAGTCAATGCTGAAGAGGGCTCCTAGTTACCGCACCCTGGAATTGGAGCTGATTGAATGGCAGGAGCGAGAGCTGTTTGAGTATTTTGTGGTAGTGTCTCTGAAAAAGAAACCTTCTAAAAATACTTATCTCCCCGAAGTGACATATCAATTTCCCAAGGTAAAGCAACAACCTACCTTGTTTGTGGTTACCTATTTTCAATGCATTTAAGACGTTTTGGCCAAGATCAAGAAAAGGAGCACGTAATAGGAATCTGCTTTTAAGCTGGGTCAAGAGACCTGATCTCTGAATTTATCCAGAGCTTTCTGTTCTAAAATGCATCTTATGTTGAGAGCAGGGAGAAAGAGGCTCGGCTATTTCAGAAATGTTTTTCACATTCTATAGCATATCCTTTCCCAGCACTGAAGAGTTTGGCCTAATTGGGAGCACTTAGTTGCTGAGTTTTAATTTAGTTTCCAAATATTTCATAGACATTTTAACCAGGTCTGGCTGCACAGTATTAGGGTCTGATCCAAAGTCTATTGAAGTCAGTGGAAAGACTCTTAATGACCTCAGTGGGTTTTGGATCATACCCTGACAGCTGATGCTGACTTTGAGGTAGGTTTGCATTTTGAAGTGCTGAGATGCACTGGTTTCACAAGAATATCAGGTGACTCTGGGACAAAGTTGTTTCAGATGAATTTTTTAAAATGTTAGCCATGAGGATTAATTTTATTGTGGTAGCTCTTAGATTCCCCATCATGGATGATGGCCCCGTTCTGTTAGACACTGTACAAGAACAGAACAGGATGGTCCTTGCCCCAATGGGTTAATTAGGAAACCTATTGCTGAGACTGTTCATTACAAATGACTGACTTGCTCAAGCTGGAATCAAGTGAAATCTGATTTCATCCACCACAGCTTGAAAGGCCCACCAAGCAAGTGCGAGAAGCAGAGGAGCGTCTCAAAGCCATCCCACAATTCTGCTTTCCTGATGCCAAGGACTGGATCCCAGTATCAGAATACAACAGGTAAACCCTGAAATGAGCTGTAGCTCATGAAAGCTCATGCTCAAATAAATTGGTTAGTCTCTAAGGTGCCACAAGTACTCCTTTCCTCCTGTATGTGTCTCCTGCTCAGTGTGGTTGGCGTGTACCTGTCAGAGTGACAGAAATGCCCTTGCCCACATAAGGAAGTAGCAGTTTTGAGTCTTGCCCATTTCACACTCAGGAAGCGGTATTTAATTTTTATTTTTTTTAAAGTTCCATAATATTTTTCCTTTTCCTTGTTTTGCCTGATTTACAAACCTGTGTTGTTGGGGGGAAGCAGTTGGAGGGTTTGTCACAATGCCAAGTCCAAATGCAGAAACAGATCTGTGAAAAAGCTGAAAGACAGAGGCTGATTCTCCTCTGTCTGGCACCATGTGTAGTCATTTACCCCTGGAAAAAGTGAGTGCCAGATGGATGTAAAACTCTGTGGGCCAGATCCTTTGCTGGCTTGAGTTGACATAGCACCATATGTTTCAGTGGAGCTACACCAATATACATCTGCTGAGGCTCTGGTCCTACCATGCTGGTTTGCACAGAGTTAAATGGCTACATGAGAGGCAAGTCAATGGAGAACCAAACCCACCTGCTCCTTTTCTCGCGACAGAAACCTCCAAAACTGTGTCAGTCTTATTTTCCTGCTTCCCCGGTTTGCAGAAGGATGGACAGAGATGAATCATCCAAAATATTGTATGGATTTTTAATGTGTGTGGAATGACATGTATGTCAGTGAAATCGGAGATTCTGTACAGTATGTCTTATATGTGCTTTTTGATTGTGATTTCACACCACATTAGCCTTGTGGCGGCACAACCTAAGTGAATTACCACAGCCAACAAGCAAGTATGTAACATTTCATTGGCTTGCATGGCTCATGCCACATAAGGGTACAGTAACAGTGGTGTGTTTGCTATAGCTTGGCTATGTTACTCAGTGCTCTGAAGTATACAGATTATGAGATATTAAAACCACTGAAGGAGCATTAGACCTCTGTATATTTTACTCGCTCCGGGTGAGTGGATAAGTAGAATTGTGCTATTCCCAGTTCAGAAGGGGTATGTGTACCCAGAGTAAGAAAATTGCTAGGGTTCTTGTTGTGCTTTATGAAGCCAAAGCAAAGCACTTTGAATGAAGGAGGAAAAAAGCTTAAATGTAAACTCAGATATGGGCTAAAACATTGGCCCGATTCTCATTTACACTGCCAGTGCAGCCTAAAGGGCCCTTAGTGCAAATAAGAATCAGATGCTATATGCTTTTGTAGTGGAATGGCCAGGTCCTCAAGTGCTGTGTGGACACTTTTGTGCTCTACTGCTGCTAGAATCCAGCCAGAGTGCTGACATGTCTCAACCATGGAGCGTTGCCCCAATGCAATGGAGATCTTCTGGTGTTCTAGAGCTGGTGTAGAGGTTCAGTACTACTCCTTGTGTTGGCCACCAGAATCACTGATGCCAGAGGAAAGAGGATGTGGTTGGGATATCTCTACAGTGCATGGATTCCCAGATCTGGTTTCAGATCCTTGGGACCATTTGAAATCAGCATAAGTCAGAGCAACCATACTTGGTGCACACGGGGTAACCCCAGGATCAAGGAGTGTGAAGGTGAGCTTAGTGTTCCCCCTAGTCTTGTGCTGGGTGCTCTTTGGCTGTAGGTGAGAAGCTAGCTCTGGTTCTGCAAACCTCTCCTATATACTTAGGGTTCAAAAGGGAACAATGTGGTAGAAATCCTACCACCTGCATAGCACCAAAAAACCCAGAACGACTAGTTTGAAAAAGCAGCAGCTGTCCGTTGATGCTGTGTCCATTTTGAAATACTTATCTATCTTGGAAGCACCTCAAGGCACTTCGTAATAATCTATCCACTAATTGAAAAGAAGACAAAACTAAAGCTGTATTCAAAGGGTAGATTAACACCTTTTCCTAGGAACTCACTACAGTCCTGCCACTGTAACAATAAAATCTGGGACAATCTTTATTACAGCGAGACCTTCTCTTTCATGCTGACTGGGGAAGATGGCAGCAGAAGGTTTGGTTACTGCAGAAGATTACTGGTAAGTACATCAACTTGAGCTCTTTCCAAGCAGAAAATTCAGTTGTCAGTCAACATTGCAGTGCATAGTTGTTAGCATGCCTTTTGCGGTCCAAAAGGAAAGCTGTTCCCAGAACTCTGAGAGTTGGAAAGATAACAAAGTCAAATACAACAAGAATTGTCAGAAACCTTTGTCTTAATGAAAGAGAACCCAAATATTTCAAGAGGGTCACAAAACATTTTCCCCCTTCATTGGCACCTGGTTTCGGTTTCAACCAAAAGCAGAAATACCACACCACCACAAAGAAGGCTATTCTCGCGGTGTTTCTAACATGCCTAATTCTTTCACAGCCCTTTTCATTTCCTAGATGCTGTGCAAACATTAATTAATCAATCCTTAGCACCCGTGTGAGGGTTGTCACCCATTTCAGAATCAGGAAAATTGCAGTAGAGGAGTTAAGTGATTTGCCCGTGGGCACACAACAAACTAATGCAGTGCCATAACTAGAACTTGGGAGGCCCAGATTGTCAGCCTCCATTTCAGTCCTTTCACCCGTATTCATCACATAGTAATAGATTTAGAACTGCAAAGGAGGGGTTGTGGTTTTTTATCTTGGGCTGATTCTATGCTGACATGGATCCAGCATACTTTGGAGCAGCCTAGCCCTGTTTTGAGAACTTCAGTGGAATTTAATTGGCGCATAGGCCATTTGCTGGATCTCTGGACAAGAGTGAATTTCACTATCAGTGTTGCTGGGCTTGTGAGAGGAATAGTATAGAAGAAAGGGGCTTTCTTCACTGAGCCTCATCTCCCCTCCTAATGCACCCAAGCAGGGTAGGCATAATTTGGCCCTTAGTTAATAGAGACATTTTCTGATAGACATACTGAAATACATGTGTGTCTGATCCTGTTCTTGCCGAGGTCTGTGTCAAAGCTCCTGTTGGTGCTGCTGGGAACAGCACTGGGCCCTGTATTTGTAAAAGTTTCAGGAACATTAATCCAAAAGCAATGCACTTGTCAGTTCTACTGGCAATATTTTCCAAGGATGGCACCTATATATCCCACCTTTTGGAGTGTAAAATACATGGGGAAGCACAATGAAATATAAATGAGAAGTGGAAATGTTTATGGCTATAAAAGGGCATGAGCCACAGTGAAACTAGGACAGGCTGGTATGGGAGAGGATGGCTGCGGGAGAGACTCAGAAGTTGAATACATGGGGCACCCAGAAGATATCTTTATGGGAACAAATAAACGAAATAAAGATGGAGGCCAGCAGTACAATTCAATTATTTTTCATATGTGCTACCACTTAAAAGTAAATATGTATATTTTCATAAGTTTAGCAAAGCCTTCTCAGAAAAAGTTGGCTAGAATTAAATTGTGGAAACTATTCAGTCCACAAAATAAAGGCTGTTTAAAACTACCAAATTTCTGGAAGTATCAACAAGTATTTAATCTTGCACAAATCTTACCATTGATTGTGGAAATCCAAGGCATTAGCTCCTGGTTTAGTTTGGGATTTGATGTGACCAAAATAAGATATATTGAGGAAAATGTAATTATCTTGCCAACAGACATTTAACCCAGTCATTTTACACACTTGTGCATTATGGGGAGAAATTTATAGACTTTACAAATTCATACAGAAAAAAATAAATATGAGATGATATTGAACGACATGCCCTTTCACCTACTTCAGGAGAGAAATCAGCATATTGGGAAAACTGGCAGAATAATGAGATAAGCAATCTGGAAGATATGTATGCTGACACTATATTTAAAGTATTTTATCATCTGAAGGACAAATAAAAGCTGCACAAAAAGTACTTTTGTAAATATTTGCAGACGAGCCACTGAATAAAATCAGTCATGAAAGATTCAGGCTTGTTTTTTTTCCAAGAGTAAGCATTTTGTAAACTCATTGCTACAAACATAATTGGTGCAGGAAATAAGTATATAAGATTTAAACATACCTGAATGATCCGGAGAATTAAATCCTTGAAAAGCCTATGGGAAAGCACATTGTGGAAAGAATATCATGGTTATGGCACTAACAGTCAGAGTGAGATATAAAGCTTAAAAAGATGCAAAGAGCTGTACTTCAGACCGGTTACTAGGTCACAGCACTCACCACAGAGTGTATAGAGTGGAATAAAGTAATAGTAAGTATTACTGAAGATGCGCAGATATGACAGGTTGTTAAAGACACATGCTGGGGGGATTGCTCATATGTTTTAAAATATTGACCTATTAAGGATCATTCCGAATGAATAATTAAACAGATGATGCCAGTGGACTCTGGAGTTAAATGACATTTCAAGATTGAAAAGACTGAAAACAAAAGATAAATGCCAGAGCCAGTCACATGGATTGGGATTTTCTAAGTGCTCAGCACTGGCCTCAGCCTGCTCCCACTGACGTCAATGGTGGGAACAGAGTTAGGCCAAAGCTGAGCTCTTTTGAAGAGCTCGCCCATACAAGCTAGAACAACATAAACAATATACACGGAATGACAAAGACTGTCAGTGGCCAAATTAGCAATGTTAGACATTGGAAGGCCATTGAACCACCCAAGAGCAGAAGAGCATTAGCAGCTATTGCTGTATCTGAATGAGCAGATCACACTGAACACAGGATGAGTTAGAATGTTAGGAGGGTATGTGGCAACTTGTCTTGGATCCTGGTAAACAATAAGAAAGATCACTTGTGCTGATCAGACGTTCTGAAATAATATAAGGAGAAGTGACTGGTGATGTACAGATCTGTTCTAACCCAGCGCATGAAGAACTGCCTGCACTGCTTTGAGGTGCCTGTGGTTTCTGTAGATCAGCAGCAGGCCACCACCTGGCCCATAGGTTTTACAGGAAATGTATGAAAAATTGATGGGAGTGTAGAAGATACTGTATAAGTAAAATGCTGTAGGCTAAAGGTTATTAATTCTTCAGCGAAGTAGTTGATCATTATGGGGCAAATGGTGGGCCATCTGCTGTGGGTGCAGAAAGCCTCTGGCTAAACTGGTGCTGTCAGCTATATAGAGAGAGATGGGATTTTGGTGGCTACATAGAAGGTCTGCAGAGCGTCCCAGGAACAGCCTAGTGGATCCCTGTGCCTTGCGAGAAGAGGAAACAGATGTTGTTGAGACCATGCTAAAGGCTGTGGTCATTAGGGTGAAGTAGCCTTCACCCCACAGTTCCACTGCTCCTCTGTGGAGGAGAGGAGGATTTCTCTTCCTCCCCATTGCAAATCTCAGCACATGGGGGTAGCGTTGCCTCAGCTGGCACACAGCCTGGAATGGTGTCTTTAAAGGCTGTGCTGCACAGTTACATGCCCACTGACCTATTTTGCACAAGCAAATGAGGGATTTGTACCTGTGACAGGGACCAGGCAAACTCTGCAGGTGCCATACATGTGCCAAGTTTTGGCTCTCTAGTCTAATTCCGTTTTGGTATTTGTTTGCAAAACTTTCCAAGCAACTTTTGAAAGCAGGAGTTGATGGGCTTGCTGCACAGGGGTTGCAGGTGCAGGGTCAGGCCCTAAGTCCACTTCAGAACTGCAGAATGTGTCAAATAATATAAGCACTATTTTTCTAAAACCCACAATACCTGACTTACTATGGGTATGAGAGCACTGGGCTGTAATGTGCCTCATTCAACTATAAGAAACACTGGAAGTGTGCTTTAGGACATAAGGTAACCTCCCCAGAAGGGCTAAGGAGAAACCTCCCTCGTGGGCAGGTTATTCCATAATTGTCAACTATGGGGTTTCTTGGACCTTTGTCTGAAGCATCTGGTAATAGTCACTGTCAAAGACAGGTTGCCGAACTACCTGGACCAGGGCTCTGATCCAGCATGGTAGTTCCTATGATCCTATGTTTTGTGTCTTAGTTTCTGGGGGGGTCCTTTATTTATGAGATAATTGTGTCTTTTATTACCAGGCATTTTTTATTTTATTTTTATTTTTATTTTTGCAGGTCATATGAACTGCTCTATTTATTTTATTTTTATTTTATTTTGCCTTAGATTTTTTTCCAGGATTTTCTGATAAAAGCCCCCTGCAAAAGGACCTCAAGGGATACAGTAATGATTATATTTTGTTTGTACAACAAAGTCCTACAGTATATCCATTTTACATATATTTATATTACACTGTTTCATTTAAAAACAGGATTGGAGTGGAATGTAACCCATTGTACCATAACAAACAGAGTTCTAAATACAGTAAGACATTTTCCAATTAATACCTGATACATCTAAGGTAGTGGTTCCCAAACTTGTTTCGCCGCTTGTGCAGGGAAAGCCCCTGGCGGGCCAGGCTGGTTTGTTTACCTGTCGCATCCACAGGTTCGGCCGATCGCGGCTCCCAGTGGCCGCGGTTCGCTGCTCCAGGCCAATGGGAGCTGCTGGAAGCGGTGCAGGCCGAGGGATGTACTGGCCGCCGCTTCCAGCAGCTCCCATTGGCCTGGAGCAGCGAACTGCGGCCACTGGGAGCCGCGATTGGCCGAACCTGTGGATGCGACAGGTAAACAAACCAGCCTGGCCCGCCAGGGGCTTTCCCTGCACAAACGGCGAAACAAGTTTGGGAACCACTGCTCTAAGACAACCATGTTAAATCCTAGTAATCTGATATGAGAATTTGCATTTTGAGGTAAAAGAAAATGGCTCATTTATATCAGTCACGTTACCCCTTACCTGTTTTAGTATGGTTAGTACATTATCCCCTGTAATAACCCAAGAGAGTGTCAGTTTCAATTTTTACACCAGTGATTAACTTTGTCTTATTTAATTGGCTTTTGTCAGAGCTATATTACACAGTAGCCTGTTCACTGTACACAGTATTTGTACCTGGTTTTTGTTTTTGTTTGGTTGGCTTTTTTGTTATCTTGCTGTAGTACCTAGAAAATGTACTGAATAAAAATGTGTGAATTTAGGCCCTGTTTCTTGATGACCTATGTAGCTATTTATGCCTGGGCAAAGTGCGTGTAACATGGGTATGAAATGCTGTCACAGATGTGAGTGAGGGGAGAGTTCCAAACTGGTAGCATTTCGAATCCACTCTCCACATTTGCCAGGCAGTGCAGAATCAGCCCCTTAAAGTCTAAGAGTATGTCTACATTGCAGCTGGGAGCAAGCCTCTCAGTTCAGATACACAGACGCTAGCTCAGCTCAAGCTAATACCCTAAAAATAGCAGTGTGGATGTTGTGGCGCCAAGGGAGGTTTGGGTTAGCCACCGGAACTCAGACCCACCCACCCAGCGTGGCTCTGCCAGTAGCACAATATCCACACTGCTATTGAGCTGAGCTAGTGTGAGTCTGCAAACCCAAGCTAGGAAGCTGCTCCCAGCTGCAATGTAGATACACTCAAAGGGTCTCACTTTCTCCCGGCTTTCATCTGGGTTCTGCTGGCAGAATCCCCCAATGGTGGAAAATTTGCCAAATCTTTGTTGTTGTGAAGACCAGAAAGTGGGTGGAGCCAGCAGGCCCATGGGCTGTGGGAGATGGATTGAGTCAATGCATCTCCTAGGAAGCCTGTGCTTCACTCTCAGGGAATACTGGCTGGAACTTTCAAGCTGCCCTTTCCCAGTGGCACTCCAAGGAGAATCACAGCAGTAAACTATCCGAGAGAACAGAGCATCTTAACTACAGTTCCATGTCGTCTCCCCAGACGTCTCCGGCTGGGCTGCTGCAGAAGCTGCTCCTTGTGCTGTGGGGTGGTAGTTCTTCCCTAGCTGGGTTGTACTGAATTATATGATCTCCCAAGACCATATCTTTCCCAGAAACAGAGTCGCAGCCAATCACCATATTTTTATGATTACCACTGATTGTCATATTGTAATGCCTGGGAGCCCCAGCCATGGGCCAGGACCCCAGTGTGTGTCTGTGAACACCCAGGCAGTGAGATGGTAGATTAGAGACTCTGAACAGCTCAGCTAGATTTCAAGCACCCAGGAAGGAAGGTCTTTTTTAAAATGTCAGGCTCCTTTTTAGCATAAAGAGCCAAGGTTTCCCTTAGACATAATCTCAAAATAGAGGCGAAAACAGGGTTTGCATCAGCAAAGTCCAGGGTAAACACTGTGCAGCAAGGCTGCTCCAGTCTTTGTGCTGGCCAAGAAAACTAGCAGAACCCCCCTGGTGCTGATCCTCACCCTTCTGTTTCACAGCTCAACTCGTGGTGGCTTATTTTCATCCTCCCAGGAATCAGCGTCCTATTGTCTGTGGGACTAATTAGAATTCCTGCAAGCAGGGCTGGATTAAGACTAAGAATGTACTCAGCCCCACAAAAACAAAAAACTGCAAATGCTTCACTCCCCATTTCCTCAAGGAAGTGGGCAGTATAAGCTCTGCAGGCAAGCTGACTCCCAGCTGCTCCTTACACAACAGCCCCACACTCAGAAAGGGGCTTGATGTAGCAGTGGGGTATTAAGCAGCAGGCCATGTGGTCAACAGTTTATACCTATCCACAGTCACCTGACTGTGTTGTGGGGCCAAGAGAAGAATATAAGAATGGCCATACTTTTGGCCTTCACAACATCCCCTGGCAATGAGTTCCACAGGTTGACTATGAGAGTGTCCTCTGCAAACTCCTCAGGCCAGGTCATTTGATATTAGCCTTTATGTTATTCTGACGGGGTAAAGCAAAAATAGTCCTGGGAAATACACCAGTGAAGGGGGTCTTTCCAGCTGGAATTGAACTGGTGTAATGGCTCTATGTTGCCTCTCCCCACAGTGTAGGAGCTATGCGGTGGCACTCCAGCTATTCTCAACTGTCCACAGTCCCTACGTAGCACTTACTGACCTCTGAGTGGGCATGGGCAGGCTGTCCAGATAGGTTGATTCAGCACATCCACTGACCGAGTTCCATGTTCGCAGGTTAAAGCTGCCGTCCCCTGGTGGGACCATTGAGGATGGATAGTGGTGCAAACACCATCTGTCTTTCCTAGGATTGGACCCATCCCCAGGGACAGAGGCCACCACTGATGCAAAGGGTAAATCAAGCCCGGATGTGGATGGCCACGGAGGGTTAGATGTAACACACATGCTCACAAGATTTTCCTGGGGAATTAACAAAGTACAGTATGAGAAGCAGGTGCTGTTACTCTAAGCCAGAGGGACAGTTTCAGCCAAGGAGACCTGTTGATACAGGATCATGCAGGTTAATGCCTGTTCTTTACAAACTCCTGACTTTAGTCATGTTTAATTGGAGTAAATCATTTCACTTCAGGATCCCAGACCCTGAGAGCCTCCCCAGCCTGAGACATTTGCTCTTTTGCTCACGAAAGCTTATGCTCAAATAAATGTGTTAGTCTCTAAGGTGCCACAAGTACTCCTTTTCTTTTTGTGAATACAGACTAACACGGCTGTTACTCTGAAACTTGATGATTTATGTGTACCGAGGAAACTCTGCTATTGGCAAAGAGAAATCCCTAAAATACAAGGGCATCATGTATAATGAATATGAGTAGGGAAGATGCCTAGCACTCATAAACTCAGTGACATGTAACCTTTAAGATACTTGTAGGGAATAATATTTCATAGGGCAGGGTCTTTGAGTAAACTGCATGGTTATTGTTTCTGGTCTTATAGATGACCCAGGAATGTGATGTTTTTACTGGCACTCGGTAAGATAGCTCTTGGCTGGTAGCTGTCCAAGACTCCTGGCATGACTTCGGCATTCCTGCAGATTTGACACAATGATTTTAACCAAAATCCTACATGCTTGATATAATCACTCAATGCCTTTAGAAAGGGTTTTATACCTAATATGGACAAAAAGGGATTCTGCTGTTTTCAGAGATGTGATGTGTGGTGAGCAGGTTTGGATTCAGAAATACACTCATCTGTGTTCACTTAAGTGCAGCATTTTTTCATGGTCTTTATTATAACAGCACAGGCACCTGCTGACTGTCCCAGACTACATTGTGATTCTCAGATTTAAAAAAACACAGCTGTCCTCCAGCTTCTTCTGAATCAGCTCTGCATGGCTTGTAAATGATAAACCCACTTTGTGGAAACAGCTTGCATAATCCTCATAGTCTAATGATGAGACACTGAAACTAAATGCCACCAACTTATTATGATAAAAGGGGAAAGGTCGTTATCCACTTTGATTAAATATAAAAGGAAGCAAAAGCAGACAGAAATTATGACGTCGCTCTCCTCTGTCATAGTATCATTAATATGGGGGGCTGATTCTTCCACTGTTTTCCATCTTGTGTAATCATTTACACAGCTGGGCAAAGTGGGTGTAAAATGATACCAACTCAGAGTGTTGACATTTTACACCCGCTTTTCATTCATTTTGCACAGGCAGAATGACTCCAGAAGGTGTGGGGCAACAGAGAACTAGACCCACTGTCTGAGATCCTACTCGGAATTCTTTAATGGCAGGGCAAAGTACTTTGGTAGCGTGTCCGCAGTGGGTTGGTGCAGGGTGTTTGCAGTTCCTAGACAAGGAGAGACTGGAATTCCTGCAGTAATGTCTGCTCTGGGGCAGTCCCTGCATTCTATCTCAATAGCACTCATGCCAACTGATCTGTTGAAAGGTGACTTTCGTTGAGTTCAGAGACTTCCTTTTGGTCATGGTTCTGTGCCCAATGGAAAAAGGAGAACGGGCTAGTACACCTTTCAAAGACATTTCCATCTGTGGACCTGCTGTCCCTCTGCAGGGCAGTAGCAAATACAAGTGACTGTGGATGACATTCTGGTAGTCTAGGACCTGATCCAGTGCCCTTTGCAGTGGGAGTCTTCCCACTAACATCAGTGGACTTTGGATCAGGTCTCTGATTTCCCATGGGTGGTGATTCAGGAATAATCTTAAGCACATGCTTAAGTGCTTTCCTGAATAGGGATACAGAAGGACAGCCATACTAGGTCAAATCAATGGTCCACCTAGCCCAGTATCCTGTCTTCCAACAGTGACCAGTGCCAGATGCTTCAGAGGGAATGGAATTAACAGAACAGGGCAATTTCAAGTGATCCATCCTCTGTAGTCCAGTCCCAACTTCTGGCAGTTAGAGGTTTAGGGACACCCAGAGCATGGAGTTGCATCCTGAGCATCTTGGCTAATAGCCATTGATGGGTCTATCCTCTACTAACTTATCTAATTTTTTTTAACTCATTTATACTTTTGGCCTTCACAACATCCCCTGGCAATGAGTTCCACAGGTTGACTGTATGTGTTTGTTTTAAGCCCACTGCCTATTAATTTAATAGGATAACCCCTGGTTCTTGTGTTATATAAAGGAGTAAATAACTTTTCTATTCACTTTCTCTACACTAACCATGATTTTATAGCCCTCTATCATATCCCCCCCTTAGTTGTCTCTTTTCTAAGATGAACAGTGCAAGTCTTTTAAATCTCTCCTTGTATGGAAGCTGTTCTGTACCCCTAATCATTCCCCCCCCATCTTAGTGCCTTTTTCAATTCTAATGTATTTTTTTGAGATGGGGTGACTAGAACTACATTCAATATTCAAGGTGTGGGCGTAACATGGATTTATATAGTGGCATTATATTTTCTGGCTTATTATCTATCCCTTTCCTAATGGTTCCTAACATTCTATTAGCTTTTTTGCCTGCTGTTGCACATTGAATGGATGTTTTCAGAGAACTATCCACAATAACGTCAAGATCTCTTTGTTGAGTGGTAACAGCTAATTTAGACTCAATCATTTTGTATGTATAGTTGGGCTTATTTTTTCCGATGTGCATTACTTTAAACTAATTGACATTGAATTTCATCTGCCGTTTTGTAGCCCAGTCACTACACTGACTACTTATGGCTCAGTTTAGTAAGATCCTGTTCCTGAATCTGGGCCATAAGTAGTCAGTGGATCTGCCCAACATCCGTCCGTGAAGAACGGTCCTCAATGTTTTTCTGGGTGAAATTAAAGCTTCTATGATTATTACTATTTTATTGTTCAGTGACAACAAATTTAACCTGGGGCGGAGAGCAGAGATACAAAGGATAAAAGGGAAACTCCTGATTTCTTCTAATTTCTGCTGCCTTTCTATTTGTCCCTGAAATCAGCAAAATATCTCTCTGTGCCGGTTTAATTGCTCAACCTCAAACTAGATGATAGCAGAACTGGAATTCGGCATGTTAAAAATGTAATGGAAAGCTTCTGCACATGCCCTGTACATTGCAGCTGTTTGTTATTTAAATATTGACAGTGTGCTTGGCACAGTCTGAGGGACAAAGGAAGACTTGGTCTCTGTCCCAGGGAACTCACTCCCACTCAGATGGGATTTTCCAAAGTGCTCAGCACGGGCCTAACTCAGAGTGGAGCCAGTGATTTCAATGGGAGCAGAATTAGGCAGACTCTGACGACTGGCCATTGGCTTCAGTGAATAGCTCACCACTAAGAGAGAGATTTTGCCCAATGAAGGATGCTTCTTTTTCTTCGTCTGTGCTATCAGACTGTTCTAGGGGCACGGCACCACTCATACATACGACTCTTACCAATGCTCCTGGTGGGGTGGTTCTGCATTGCCCCCAATGCAGAGCTGTGGCTAAATGCCACAATTAAGAGCTATATGTGGACGATACGTTGGGTTCAGCTCAATGGAGCCAATGGCAATTTACACTAGTGGAGGATGAGGCCTATTACAAATACATCTTTTGATGTACATTCAAGAGGGGAATGTACATCAAATTCTCTAGTAACTTTTGTTTGTTCATATGTTTTTGTATGTCAAGCATGATTTTCACTTTTAACCATTTAGATTATTCAAGTTTTGCATGTTTTTTGCATGTGCAAATAAGTAGCCCCCAACTAATGTGGAGGATCTAGATGAAAACCCTATTGGATTTAGGTTGTGCACGTCTTTGTTTAGCTCTCTGATCATACTAATCTTGAGTTAAACAGTCTTTGACCATTGTGGTGTGACTGGGAAACAAAAATGACCATTAAACCTTCCCCTAGCCTTCCCATTCTCATCCTTTCCTGCAGGTACTCAGCCCCGTGTGCAGCCCCACTCTTTCTACTGCTTCAAGGAATAAAGGAGAGCAATTGCTGAGACACAAGTTTCAGCTATCTGTAACAGTGCTGTATGGCTGCGAGTTGGAATGATATCGGAGAACAGTTCCGATACAATGTGATAAGCATTCTTGAGGCCTTTTAGTTTCCTGCCTTATGGAAGGAATATAATGCTTTTTCAAGAATAACTATTTGGTGAAGAAATGGATAGCAAAAGATTTAGTGCAATAGCCAAGCCATTTTGCTACATAAGTGTATTTCCTTGTGGCTCAAAATTAAAATATAATTTCAGTCTCTCTTTCATTGTTATCAGCCAAGTGGAAAAGGTCCACGTCTACCTGAAGTATATTGTGTCATCAGCCGGCTAGGTTGCTTTGACTTATTTTCCAAGGTAAGTTTCCTTTTCCCTTTCCCCCAATATTTCACTTAATTCGACTACACGCTGAGAAATGTGTATATTAATGAACCAAGCACACCGAATTTTTTAATTTGATGGGCAACAACAGTATTTTACATTTAGACATTTCATTATTATTGGGTACATCAAAGAATGTCTTATTACTGCTGTGTCTGAAGCAAATCTTGATTTGAAAAACATCTGGGTGTTCGTATGCATTGGCTGCCTGAGGCTTTTTTCCATTGTTTTCTAAAACTATTCTCTTCTGACCTGTAATTCTTGGCATGCATGTTTGAAATGATGGGCCAGTACCACTTTTACACCAGTTTTCCCCCATTGGAGTAATGAGGTCAAGAATCAAGATTATTCCATAAGTGGATTCTATTCTATTGTAGTGGGATATTTCCATCACAAGAAGTTGTGTTAACAATAATAATCTAATTAGAAGGAACAAATTTGACACCAAAGTTGCATCATACTTTGATCTGGTTTACTTAAGGAATAAAGTTCCTAGTACAGAAGTTGCAAGACAATAAACAGCTTATTCAGGCTGATTAAACACTGAAGTAAGGCTGAGGCATTTGATAGTCAAAGAAGCAGCTGACTCAGAGTGTACTCCAGTACCACAAACATTCTTTTTACATTCGACAAAAGGATATTCAAATAAAACAAAGCAGTCAGAAATATTTTTCTTGCTTGATTAGAGTTTGAAATGTCCAGGCTGCTGCCAACGTAGTGCCTCTAACATCCAAGGGCACATCCTGTACAACTTCAGTGAGCATTTAGTCGTGATAGAGCCATACCAACCAGGATTTTAGTGTGATTTGTGAGAGGACACTGATATTTCTGACTTTGAGTGAATACCTCCCCCCTTGCCCCCCAAATATACAATCCCTGGTAGCATGTCGCACAGTTTTCAGCTCATCTGTGAATACAGTGTTTTGTAAATGATGTGTCTGTTTGCAAGGTACTTATCACTTTGACAGTCAGAGCTAAGGGAGTTTTACAGACCTTAAGACCAAACTAATAATAATATTTTATTTATTTATTTACTGAATAAAGTTGGCTAGTTTTTGGTTGTGAGGTTAGTTTTTGGATTTGATATAATCATGACATTTTACGTAATTCACATGATCTAATCATACAGAATGTTATCTTCCATATAAGCATGTTTTGAGCCTCGCAGGATAAAACTTTGATTAACATGAATCAAGCTTTAAAAAAAGTCAGATGAAAGTAGTTAAGACCAGTCCTGCTTATGACGTCTTATAAAAAGGTCAAACCAAAGGGCTGTTCCAATAGCCGCTTGACATAACTGGAGTCTAAATAAAGATGATTGCAACTGATGCAGAAACACTATGCTGGAATAGGTTAATAGAGGTAACAAAAAGTTTGTGAAAGCTAATGATACAGAGATATGTCATGATACTCTTCCTTCTCTTTTTGCTGTTGCTATCTAACTTTGATGATGGCCCAGTTCTCTGAGGTTTTTGTGGGGAAAAAGATGACGCAGATAATACAAAATTAAACATTACAATACCTTGCTGCCAGCACAATCGCCAAAAATATCAGTCAAGATGAAGACATGAAGTGTGCACAGGTCCACAGAATGGAGAGTTTATGCCGGAAAATACCAGAGATGGGACAGAATTGCAAAAATTCTGTTGGCACATTTGTGCCCAAACCTTGCATTTGCTCATGTAAATGGGCATTTGATGCAAATTAGCTAGTCATATATGAAACTACCTGATTGACATATGCAAATAATTTCATTTATGTGAGCTTGCATATCATTTTAATGTGCTCACTTAGTGGCTGGCTGAAAAGTTTACCCCAAATATCAGTTTCCTCCTTATCAGCCATATAGTTAAATTGTAGTGAGGGTCTGTTTTTTTCTCTCACTTGTACTAGTTTTACACTGGTAGAATTGCATTGGCTTCAATGGGAGTGATTCCCAGGTGATCATGGAAAGGAAGAAGGCAAACACTGGTGACATTAGGGACATTTTGCCTAATCCAGAAGTTTCTATTTATTCCTGGTGTGGGTAGAACGCCCATTGAACGTATAGGCTCGTCCCACTGTTAGGGAAGAGCTACTCACTTCTTCCTGCTAATGTGGTCACTGAGCCATTGCGTCTGGTTCACACAGAAATAACTAGTCTTAGTTGGAGATTACAGACTCAACTCCCACTAATATGAGTTTGAATTGAAGGTATTCAGCACCTGGCGAGATGGGGTGCTACAGCCCTGAATCAGCTCTTAAATGAAAAAAAGAAGAGTCCGTTTGTAGTACCAGTTTGTAGAACAGATTTGTTCCTGGTGCAGATTAAGATTCTTAAGAGAAAGTGAGAACATCCCTTTTTCCTAGTTTGTAAAAGCGAAACCAAGGTGCCCCGATTTGGTAAAACTAATGGGAAGGAGGAAAGTTATCATGATGGTGCACTTAGCATAAGTAGACAAAACAGGAAACTGCAGCCTTCATATAAAAACGTGACGAGAGAGAGACTACTGAGATATTAAACTTTGTACATTACTTAGTTGAGAAGCAGAAAAAGCCCTTTGTTTTTGATTATCTGCATTATTTTAATTCCCCTTGGAGCCCTCTTTGTTCACTGTGGCGATATCTAATTAAAGACAGATTTGAGAACCACAGATTTCCTCACTCCCAAACTCAGCCAGTGCATGCAGTCGTGGTCTTGGCAGATGTTTTTGTCCATTTTTAGACTCATGAGATGTCTTCGTCCAAATTTTTTTTATTTTAAAAATATATATTATTTGTATTGTGCTGGCAGTCAGGATCAGGGTCCCACTAGACTAGGCATTGTCCAAACCCATAACATGACACAGTCGCTCCCCCAACAGCTTTCAGTTGACTGTATCTAATTTAAAAGTATGTGATTTATTTCATTTATATTTAGCATATAATGCCAACAATGTAAAGAATCACTTAGCACCGACAAAAAAGGAGACCAGTGTTGACAGCAACACAAAGGTTTGCCTAGGAGATACTACAGCTTGGTCTACACTAAAAAGTTAAGTTGACCTAGCAACATTGTTCAGGGGTGTTAAAAATCCATACCTCTGTGCAATGTAGTTAAGGCAACCTACCCCTAGTGTAGGCAGTGCTAGGTCAGCAGAAGAATTCTTCCATCACCTAGCTACCATCTTTTCAGGGAGGTGGATTAACTATAGCAATGGGAGAACCTCTCCCAATCCTGTAGTGAGTGTCTACACAGAAGGGCTACAGCTGTGCCGCTCTAGTGGTTTAAGTGTAGATGTAGCCAAGGGAACAGAAGGAATAGTATTACGTCAATGCTACTTAGCCACTGGGCTGGCCTTCAGTAAGGAGCTTCTCTAAGCTGGAATGAGTGGTTGTCACCCAAGCAAGTTACCTTAAGAACGAAATTAATATAAACTTTTATGATCACCCCCCCACACACACACACTCTCATTGACTTTAATGGGAGCTGCAAGTACTCGGTATTTGTTAGACTCACCATTCCTGTTGCAAAGAGGGCGGGGAGGCAATGCTCCAGTTAGTGCCTTTGTTGGCTTTTGATGTCATTTAGCTATTATTGTAACTCTCCAGCTTATAGTTAAGTAGCTTTTCCCATTCTGTTTCAATGGAAAGCATTTCCAACAGTAACAAGGGAAAGTGCCTGGCTTCGACAGACTAACTATTGCGTGGCCCATTGCTCATGAGTAGTGGTTAAAAGATCAGTCTTCCAGGTCAAACCACTAACTGCTTTAAAGCTTGCTTTCCCCTCTTCTTTAGGTTTATCATCATCATGTTCTATTTAATATGGGAAAACTTTGCTATGGTCTAATTTATGTTGGCTTGCGTGAATAAAATGAGAAGAAGAAGAGAAAAACAATCCTCTGAATCTATAAGGACTTCCATCTGTTCGGTATACAGCTAGATTGTCTATTCTGTGCCATGTCAAATGGAAAATGACATTAATGCAGACATCCTATGTAAAGAGTAGGGCACGCTTCACAAAACCCACTCAGGGTCAGCTCTGTTTTGAACATAGGGATTGTGAAGCGATCACTGTCTCCTCATTTCAGAATCTGAAGCAGGAAACGCTGTATACAATCCGAATATGTTAAACTGAGGTCCTGCAGTCATGGAATCCCATTTCACTTTTGTTAAGAGCAAAGATGTCAACCTTGATGTCCTGGCCAAAGTCCAATTCTACCAATCACATTCTGTCTCTGTGGAGTCTCCCTACAGTTACCAGTGGATATGTTATTTTTTCCTTACCTTTCTAAAAACTGCTTTGAAGTGTGACTGACACAGGATGCCTTCTGTGCTCCATCCCAGAGGTGGCTGCATTTTATCAATAGATATGACATGATCTCTCTCTCTCTCTCTCTCCATATTCAGCCTTCAGTTACACTCATGCAGCCCCTCTGATTCTGCTGTGACATTAATGGTATTGAACACGTGCACATGAGGGAAGAATTAGGCATGTAGTCTGGTAAATGTTTGGGACAGAAGATGCTTTAGAAATGTATGTTGTTATTCTGAAATGTTCTTTCTTTCACATTGGACTGTGATGGATCAGATCCTGGATGAGGTTGAAAGGAGAAGAGGCATTTCTGCTGCCCTGGTTTATCCATTTATGAGGAGTCTGATGGAGTCTCCTTTTCCTGCCCCTGGAAAGACAATCAAAGTCAAGACTTTTCTGCCTGGAGCTGGAAATGAGGTAAAAAGCTACTGCAAACCTTAAACCCAAAACCTAACACCCCCACTCCACAAATAATAAAAAGAAGCCAAAGTGAGAAAGATGAGGATGGAGGAATCATGAAATGTCACGGGAGGGTTCTGGAAAACAGCAGCATAATTACTATACACAATAATTCCCTTTGATTATTATGAACCAGTTTTATGAAGAGGTAGATATTTTAATATGTTTGTTAGTTCTCTGGAACTTTAATAATAAAAACATATTTAAAAATTCCAACATTCTCCAAGTCCTTGTGTATTTAACAGAAGAGCTATGATGTAGCTAAACTTTATTGCAGTATTAGCAAGCTAGAAGTCATCCATGAAGTGTTTTCCATTATGACTTCCACCAGATCAGGAACTTAGAAGTTATTAAGAGCATCATTGTTTAGTGATATGGAATTGGCTTAAGAATTTGCCAGCAGCATTTGGTGAGTTTTAAACATCAGGGTTTTGAAATAAATAGTCATTTACCTGACCCCCAAAGCAATGGCCTATATTTGGAACAGTAGGCTTTATAAAACATCTTATGGATTTTTAAAGTGTGTGTGTGTGTGTGTGTTTATTACAGAAACTCAGTTAAAAATGCAAGACGTAAAAGTCCAATGGAAACCTAGTATTGTAGATTATGTGGACTACTAGAGAATATCAATGTTAGTGTGTTTGTTAAAAAAAGTCATTTTTAACTAGAGGGTTTGCCCATTTGGTGTGTCAAATTCTGCTGTGTACTCCTGGTGTAAATCCATAATAACTCCATTCATTTATTTGGGTGGACTAACTGTAGAATTATGGAGAATAGAATTTGGCTGAATGAATGGCAGAAAAAAAGAAGGTGATTTTCTTCTTAGAGTTCTGTTTTACTGTCAAGTTCTCTGCTTATTTTTAATTTTTACATCGGATCACATTTTCTGGTGACCTAAAGCCAGTAACTTCAGTGATGTTACAGTTTGCACCATAATGTCTTTTGGGCTGAAACAAAAAGCGTTCCTTGTAAAAGTGCCCTGTAAGGCACATTGAAGTCTTCAATCCTCACACTGTGGAAAGCATACGGAATTCTGAGGGGCTGACTTTAGGAATAAAGGCAAGATTTCATGGTGCTTTCTAGATGCTAATGTATTTGATAACTGGCTCTGTAGTCGTGTCCCATTTAGCTCATGTGCCAGATCCCTTCCATGCAAAAATATTGATAATGCTAACCTTAATACGTGGAAACAAACATGTACAGTGAAGCAGGCAGCAGATCAAAAAGACTTTAGTTAGGTTCAACTTTGTTCTCAGTTACACAAGTGCAACCCCATTGATTTAGGTGGAATTGCACTGGCTTACTTGAGAACAGAATTTGGTCCTTCCACTGTAACACTTCTGGCATAAACGCAAACAGTAACTAACTGGGAAACAAACCTTGTATTCTTGCATAAAGAGCAGATAGAAGCAGAAGACGTCACTGAGCACAGAAAATGTCTGTGGTGTTTATGAAAACTGTTGTGACTTGCAGTGCATCCCCAGCAAGATCATAGTGTTGGAAACTTAATAACTAGTTCCCAATGATTTGGCGCATTTACATGACTTAACAAGCTTTCAAACACAATGCTGAGGAATGTTTTAAGTCTTAGTATTGGTCACCTTTATGAAACTTAAAGCAATAGGAGCTAGCATTTACCCCACTGGTAGTAGAAGTCAGGAAAACACGATCACTCAACAATGGTATGTTTGCTGATTTTTGCAGCAGTGGTAGGGTGGTGGATATGTAGTGTTACAATGGGAGAATGTTTGTTTGCATATTTTGGGTTTCTAAAAAAATCTAATCACAAGATTTGACTCTACACAATATGGATGTGACCGTGACTTTCTTCACTCCATGCATCTGAAGAAGTGAGGTTTTTTACCCAGGAAACCTTATGCCCAAATAAATCTCTTAGTCTTTAAGGTACCACCGGACTCCCCATTGTTTCTTCTGTTTGTATCCTGTCCCTGAGCACAATGGTGTCACAAAAGAACTGGTATCAATCCATTTTGTTTCCACTCTCCTGCACTCTGCTGCTAACTGCAGTGTTGTTTTGGAGCAATTTCATAAGGGCTAATTCAGTTTCAAACCAATACCATAATGTTAATGGAATCTGGAACTATATAGCAATAAATTAGTGGTGGTTTTAGGACACACAGGAGGATGGGTAGTATCATAGATGATTATGGTCCTGGGGATGTGTTCTCTGAGATTTCAACCAGGCCTTAATCTACAAAAAATAATACCTATATTATATAGAGTATAAGGAGTGGGGTCTTTTTTGGTAAAGTCATGTGCAGTATTTTCCAGCTGTCCATTTCCAATGAGTTTACCCTAGTTCCTCCAAGCGTCAGTAGGTCAGCAGCTGCTGCCCTGCCCTTCTATATCTTTCTCTCCCTCTGCACTCTTCTATGTGTTTTTTACCCTTCTTTGTTTTTCTGTCCACCGTCTTTGATGTCCCAGCCTAAACCTTGCTCGCACAGGGCTGGATGTTAAAGGGATCATGCAATCCCACAGGTTAAAATCTTAGATGAAGAAATCAACCTAATAAATCTGCGAAAAGGGGCTCAGATGTGAGGGGACGGGTGCAGGACGGAAACTAGGACAGAGTGGAACTTGTCAGATGTTGCCATACAAGCCATGATCCTGACTCTCCAGAAAAAGTTTTTTGCCTTATGCTGCTGACACAGTCGAGCTGCCCATTTTCAAAGTGGATGTTTATAAAGCAGGACTATTTCCTCCTAGCAAATGATGCCTGATTTACTGCACAGAGAGTTTCTTTCTGGGAGGCAGATAAGATTTGCAAGCGTAACCTGGTGAGGAGGTGTGCAATAGAATGTTGCTCTGGAGTGTGCATCTCCTTTTAGTCTCTCTCTGCAAAGGAGAGCGTGAGAGTGAAAGTCCCCTCTCTCCTCAGCGCAGGGAATGAGGCAGTTCATACCATGTGGCCTAGGCATGGATGAAAGGCATCTGAAGAGCTAGTGAAGCCTGACCAGTTAACCTCACTTACATTTCTCTGTATGCATTCAGGTGATAGAACTTCGGCGTCCAATGGACTCGCGTCTGGAACACGTGGACTTTGAATGTCTTTTCAAGTGCCTTAGCGTACGACAGATCATCAGGATCTTCGCTTCCCTTCTGCTGGAGCGACGCGTGATCTTTATAGCAGATAAGCTCAAGTAAGTGGCAAAGGAACTTTAACTGTAACATATTGTTGGAGCCAGCATTGTCTAATGATACAAAGGGCATTCAGAGATGGAGAAAGGGACTGCTGGAAGTCAGGTTTCTCCCTCCACAGACTTGTGATGAGGCACTAAAATAACTGCTGCTGATTCCAGTGGAAGTTATTTGTAGCTTGCAGTTGTCGAATAGAAAAGCTCTGTTACTAGCTGCAAGCCACTAAACATGTCTTTATCTCAGTTTCCCCATCTGTAAAATGGGGATAAAAACATTTACCTATCCGTGAATAATCTCTGCACTCATAAGAGCACAGTCCTGCCCTTGTGCTTGGCTCAAGCAGGGGAGAAGGCTTGAACAACACTTTGCACTTACATAGCTATTTTTCATCCCTAGATCTCCAAGCTCTTTACAAAGATTGGTAACATCATCATTTTACAATGGAGAAACTGAGGCACGATATCAATTGAAGCTCACATTTTCATGAGTTCACTAAGTTTGAGTGCCCACTTGAGACCTGTTTTCCAGATATAATGAGCACAGACACCTGCAGTCAAGGGGAGCTCTGAATATCAGGCCTTAGTAACCTTAAGAAGAGTCCCAGAAATTGAGGCACCCAAAATCAGCGGACATTTGCCAAAAGTTACACAATGAGTCAGAAGCAGTTAGGATAGAACCGAGGTCTCCTGTCTCCCAGCGTCCATGCATAGTCACTAGACCAGAACAGAGCTCAGCTATATATTCTGTAGTGGCTAGGCATGCAGAACTTCCATTAGGTTAGTGCTGTGAGCATTGGATGTTTCCTAAAGATATACACTGATTCTCATATACATAGGGATATATCAGACTGCCTTACCAGTAGATTAACAAGTAGTTACAGTGACATCTGGATTTTTAACACCTGGGTTAGTTGAAGACTTTGCTGTGTTGGTCTAGTTTAGTGGTGTAAGCGTGAGCCTTAAATTACCTAGATTCTTTGAAAACAAAGGTTCAGATCCCATTAAGATCAATTCATCTGTTCCTTTTTATGTAAAGTGCTGCCCAGTTTACTGTCTCAAGAGACCTTTCAAAGGAGATTGTTAAGAACAAGATCTTGTCATTTGGACATTAAAAATCTATGACACTTATTTGTATGTGGAGAGGTTTGCCACAATGTCCTGAGCCAAAATTTTCCTTCTCTGTGTTGCGCGCTGGCAATCTGTTGGACTGCTACCTTCCACCCCAGAAGTGGGTGCATTTCAGCAGTGGTCTTTGCACATCATTTATGGAGTACTTTTGGAATGAAAGGATCTATAGAAATGTAAAAAAAAATTCTGTATTACTTTGCTATATTTTACCCCACAACAAGAATGTTTGTGTCCTTCCCCTCTGCACTGGAATTTAAGGAGCATATTCACATAATAGCAAAGATGCTTAGATTAGAAAAATACCCCAGTATTGCTAAACTTTAATAATAGTGACAATACTTTTCACTTAGCATCTTCAAAGCATTGTACAAACTTTAGTTGAGTTTCATAAAAATGCAGTGAGGCAGATAAATATTGTTAGCCCCATTTTACAGAAGAGGGAATTGAGGCCCAGAGAGATTGAATGACTTGTTCAAGGCCATAAAGAAAGTCTCTGATAGGTGCAACAGACCATGCTGCCTCTTATACTATCACTAAGTGCCCGATGTCTGTCTTTCTGTTGACTCAGGTACATATGCACTTCATAGAACCAGAAGGTTAATATTGCCCCTAGCAGCTGGTTGAGATATTTTCCCCAGGTGCCCATACAAACTCTGAATCCGTTTCCTTGCAGAGGCTTTGCTTAAGGTTCAACTGTACCATTTGGGCACAGTGCATGAGTGGTGCTCCCTGCTACACCTCTTCAGGGGCACATCTTGCACCTGTCCTACCTCCTCCCTGCCTTCTTTGGGGCATGCGATTCCCCAAGGTGATAGGGAGGGAGCAGTCCCTGTGTTCCCCAAGCTCAGGGATGGCAATTGACCATAGCCCTTACATAGGCCCTGCAAGACAGAGGGGATGTCTTGTACCTCCCTCCCACATTGTCTCCCATTGGGATAAGGCCCAATCCAGCCTTTCATTAGATGCAAGTGTCATCAATGCCAACACATGTAAACATTTTAAGCGAGATATTTTCAACCATAGCATGCTAAATAATAAAAAATGGCAAATAAAAATAAAGACCTCCATTTATTACACTCAGGAACATCCAGAATCCCTTAAAAGGCCCTAAAGGACTGTACGGGTGGTTGAAAACACAGATGGATCTAGCCAAACAAACTCTGCTAAGTGCTTTATCAGCCTTGTCCTTCTCTGAATGATTGCCAGGAATAATAGCTGCACTTCGTGGTCGCCAGTGTATATAATAGCAAAAATACTTGGCATAGTAAAAGCTTTACAACCTTTGGGGGATAATTTCTTAGAGCTGTGGACCCTTTTCAGGTTATAACATGCCTTCCTTAGCGGTATGTCTTGCTCTCTAGAACAACATGAAGATTTTATTAGATCACTCGTCCTGTCGGTAACCCTTAGACTGAATGACCATTCAGAACGATTTAATTCCATGTAAACCCATGGTGAAGATTGTTCCACTGTCCAGGGTTTCTCCATTCTTTTCAAAGACTGTCAGTCACATCATTGATATCAGTGGCAGGTGGCTTTGAAAATGCATTTTATGTTCCTTCTGGCTGTTTTTCTACAGTGTGATTAATTATTTTGTTACTAAATAATTTTGTTTTGCTGGTTATATAACAATATTAGTGGACACCATTCTCAGAATGACACACGTCCCCCTCCATTACATAATGCGTGGGGGGCCTCCCACAATTTGCACAGAATGGCGCTGGAGCAAATGGAGAGTACAGGGTTCAGTGAAGTATTGTCTCCATTCTGTAGCTCCCCAGGACCCCTGTGCATATGGACCTGATCCTGCAAGCCACTGAGAACCCTCAACCCCATTGACTTTAGGTGCCCCTTGCAGGATCGAGCACTAAATCCACAACAGGGAGGCGTTTGGTGAAGGAAGCATGGCCTAATTATGGGGGGTTGAGATTCTTCTTAGCAGATGCAAAACATGCCTCAGGCGGCACATGACCAGGATTCATCACTGAATTTGATCCACTGGTTGTATCATTAGCTTCCCTGTCTTGGGCTGGGTACTGATGGGAGTGTGACGTGAACGCTGATCCATGCTGGGAAGCAGCCTCTCGGTAGCATGCTTTTCGTGGAAGACTGGCCTAACAATTGGGCAAAATACCTCTGCATACCACCTAGAGGGCCAGACACATTGAAGTCTCTTCCGAGGGAGCCAGTGGCAGCTTCGCATAGAAGACATCCATGCTGTCAGTGCTGGCGTAGCTAAGGACTGTGTGGAGGGACCAGATTTTGCACAAGAGATCTACAGGTTTAGTCTGGAATTTCCAATGGAAGCTCAACCTCCTTGCATGTGGCATGTCATGGCTGTTACATTAAGGCCCCCTCAATCCCATCAGACCCACAACATGAAGGCAAAAAGAGAGCCCTGCCTTACAGAGGTTTTAACTGGATAGAAAGCTGCTGTGTTTCCTTTTGGCATATTACATGCAGAGCTGGGAGGACATGGCCAAACAGAAATTAGAAATGAATAATACCGTCTCAATGTTGTTTGGATTTATATTTACCTCTGTCCCACACAAGCCTATAGTAACTCTGTCTATGTAAATTACTGGTCAAAATGCAATCCGTGCTCCCTGTTCTGTTATGGATTGTTGGTTTTGTTACATACCTCATTTGGGGGTTTTGGCATATATTCAAGTCATAGAGTTTGACCGGAGGGGACCACCAGATTATCTAGACTGACCTCCTGTCCATCACAGCTCACTAAACATCACCCAGCACCTGCTCACCAAGGCAAAGTGTTACAGCCCTCGGGAGACTAAACAATTATGTGCCACAGACAGAAAACATAATGAATTGAGGTGCACCAGTGCCCAAGGGCCCTGAAGTAGCAGGTGATTTATTGAGTGAGATATACCCAGATAACCCTAGCAAGTGAACGGCTCCCCACGCTGCAGAGGAAAGCCAGTGTCACTCATCTGGACGATGAAGACCTAAGACTTTGGGTGGCTGCCACATTAATGAGGATGGACTGATTCAGATCCATTGACTATTGTTGATTGCTCAGGGAATTGATGCCCTCACAGCTGTGCCACTCCACCCATTGCAAAGCAAAGATTTTCCCTGTTACTTTATTTTGTGCAACTTTTAAGTACTCAACAACAACAACAACAAAAAATGAGCCAGAGGTAGTGTGGATAAGGCCTTGGACTGAGAGTCAGGGGACCTGCGTTTTATTCCTGGCTCTGCCACCAACCTGCTCTGTGACCTTATTTGAGTAACTTCACCTCTCTGTTCTCCCTGCCACTCTGTGTCTGTCTTGTCTAATTAGATTGTAAGCTCTCTGGGGCAGGGACAGATTCTTACTAGCACAATGGGCTCTGGTCTCAGCTGGGGCCTCTAGGCACTATGTAATATAAATAATAATGAGAGACCTTTGACAAAGGCCTGGGGACAGAGACAGTAAGAAGTGGATTTAAATTCAATACTTACTAAGGTTTTCATGGCTTAAACTGGGATGAAGTCTCAGATGAAACACTCTGAGCTAATAACTGCACGGTTTGGACCCTACTCTTGTCTGACGTGAGTTTTGTTTATGGGCACCGCTGGTAAAGCTGAAAGAGGTTACCAGTTATGTGGAAAAAAAATTGAAACATCTTATAGGTCCAGTCAGTAGGCCCAAGAATCAGGGCAGGAAATTAAAGATATTTTATAAGGGTTTGATTTCTTCATGTTCCGAAAAATCTAAGTTAAAAAAGAAAATAAAGTTGAGGGTTCAGGCTTCAAATAATGAAGTCTTTTGTGGCTGGTTATTTAATGGGTCTCCAAACAGCAAGTGATTTTACACATTATACAAGTTGGAAAAGCTTGGTGTAATGAAAGGAACTGAATTGTTACTAATGGTTTACACAGTGCCCAAAGTATATATGGTGCTTAGTAGACAAATAATACTCATCTCTGCCCTGAAGAGCTTACAATCTATAGCATAACAAGGGATGACATTAACAATGAAGAAACGAGGGTGAGAATTTTAACAACATTATGTGGTTGCCTTGGTTAGTTATGCATGTTAGCATTTAGGGTTTTTAAAAATGGGTTATTTGTTTATAAATTAAACTGTTCAGCTGCAAGCAGCAATACAAATAGTGGAAATAAATTTCTGCAGCAGTTTGTGCACATTTGAAAATGAATTTCAATTTAAAACTGCCAACAATTTTTGGTGTTTGCATTCTACAAATATTCAAGTGATCAAGCTTTACTACACAAATACTTACGAAGAGGGAATCTAAGTTCCAATTACTCAAATATCTGTTGAAAGCAACATTTAGGTGGGATCTCTGATTGTATCATGTCCCCCCTCACCATCCTCCTTCAAATCAAATTACTTCCCATTCCAGTGCCCTTAAAGTTGTGAGCGCCTGTTTATGCTCCCAGAACTCTGCCTAGCACTGGCCCTGATACACCCCAGATGGGTCTGACTACTTCTCCCTCTGTAGCTGACAGGAGCAAAGCCCTCTAAGACATGTTAGCGAGGCTTTGAAAAAAGCAGGCAACATATGGACAATAAGTGGATTCTTGGGCTTGCGGGACATCAGTGTTGCTACAGGCAGGGAGGTAGCAAAAGAAAATAAATACAGGCAAACAGTGAAGAAAAGTTTCTTTGTTTCTTTAAGCTTTGTATTGGGAGACAAACTTATGTGTACATTTTGCGGGGGTGACATGTCCAGGCTTGGGAGAAGAACCCCACACACACACCTTTATTCTGAACCTTTGGAGGGAAGAAGGAAAGAAAATCTTTGGGCATGTTAATGTCCCTTTGTTACTTTTCCAGTTTTATAAACTGATCATTTGCCCCCATTATAATTGCTTATATCTTAAAGTATCAGCCACACAGATGGTTTCCATGTCATGCTGCACGGATATGATCCAAAGTCCATGGAAGTCAATGGTAGTCTTTCCATTTATTTCAATTGACTTAGGATCAGGCCTATGTCCTCTGCTCCTCCCTTAGATCTAAGGGCTTGTGTACACAGTCATCTGTTTTCTAAGCTGAACAGTCCCAGCATTTTTAATTTCTCCTTCAATGGGAGAGATTGTTGTTGCCCTTCTCTGTACCATTTTTGGCGCTAATATATCTTTCTGAGATGGGGCAACCAGGACTGAATGTAGTATTCAAGGTGTGGGTGTACCAGGGATTTATGTAGTAGCATTATAATATCTTCTGTTTTATTATCTATTCTTTTCCTGATGATTCCTAACATTCTGTTAACTTTTTTGATGGCCACTGCACACTGAGCAGTTGTTTTCAGAGAACTATCTAGGATAACTCCAGGATCTCTTTCTTGAGTGGTAACAGTTTGGGTGGTCAGACCAGGAGTCAGAGTCAGGAGCTGAACCAAGAGTCAAAGCTGGATTTGGAGTCAGAGACCAGGAACAGATCAGGAAGACAGGAATCAGGTGAGAAGGCAGGTTCCAATGGAACAGCCAGCCAGGAATTTACCTAGTTACACAGACAACTTCCTGTGCCTCCTTCTGGCTTAAATAGTGCAGCTGGACCAATCGATAGAGTTAGGCACTCCTCCAAACAGGACACTCATGGGCAGTGCCTCTGGTGGGACCAGGGTTCCATTAGTCAGCTCACTGGTTACTAGCAAGCCGCCAGCTGGTGGCAAGGGTGCAAATGTTGCCTGTGGATTTTCATGGCCTTGATTTTTCTCTTAGTCTTTTCTGCATGTCTGAATCCATTGGTACAGTAGCCATGATACCAAACTGGAAGACAAATACTACAGAAAGCACCATGTTTGGGGGCAATGTGATCACAATCTACAAACACCTACCCAGGGAAAAGACATTACAGACCTTTTAATCTAAAAGACAAAAATCATAACAACATCCAGGTTGATGTTAGAAAAAAATCAAATTGGAAATAAAATACTTTTTTTTTTAAACACTGTGGGTAATTTACAGATTACCAAGGGGGAGTGGTTAATTCATCATCACCTGAAGTCTGTCTGTTGAGACTGGTTGTCTTTCTAAAATATATTCTCTAGTACAGCCACAAATTACTGGGCTTGATAGTGTTCACTTACCTAGTGTTCATTTACAATAGTCGGGCTGTATTTTCAGAGTGGATAAGGAGGTAAAAATAAAAAAATTACAACACATGTCAACCTGGCTATTGCAGATAAACAATAGATAAACATCTTGTACGTGTTCCTCCTTCTGTTAGAACAAAGGGAGATGATGTGCAGTGTATTCACACCAGGATCACTGGACAGGTTGGCTGCTGGTCAGTACTGAACATTTCCTTTTACTTTCCTATTCCAGTCAAAAATGATGAGGCAAGCATGACAATAGTTAATCTGACCATGGAAAAGCAAATGCATGCCAGAAACCTGTTTTCTAGGGAGCATTTGCTGTGGCTGATCACCAAGCGTAGCTGGACAGCATTTTGCACTTTCTCAGTTCAGAGAGCAGATTAAAGGAGACAGACTCAGAACACAAATAAATCCTCTCTTTGTATCTGTCAGCCTTGATCTGATATTAAAGCCAGAAGTTGACCATTCTTATTGTCTTGGAGTAAATTGTTCTCTTTCTTTCTTTCTTTCTTTCTTTCTTTCTTTCTTTCTTTCTTTTTCTTTCTTTCTTTCTTTCTTTCTTCTCAACTGCATTGGAGAGGAAGAGATTTAGAAACACCATACCCACTGTCCACCAGAAGAATGCATAATAATTCAAAGATTCTAAGGCCCGAAGAAACCACTATGATCATGTAGTCTGATCTGCACAGCATAGTAGGGTCACCAGTTCTGGTTGGATGTATTCCTGGAGGTTTCATCACATGACATAAACTTTACTTAAAGATTAATCTTTAATTCCTGGAGTCTCCAGGACAATCATGGAGGCTTGGCAACCCTAACCATAGGCCATAGGCAAATTTCACACAGTAATGCCTGTAGTGGAAGAAATTCCCTTTCCTACAAGAGACATGGATGGAACATATTTCATGGCTGGAATGTCAAGTTCTCTTTTAAGTAATGAGAGTCTTTCCATTGACTACAATGGGAGCTGGATAAGACGCCCATGTTGACAACTTGCTTAGAGCCCAAGGCTTACTGTTATTTTGCATAAAATAGAGAAGTTTGCAGCTTCCCTCATCTTCAATATGGAGATGCACCCTCTAGAGTCTTCCCAGGTCTCTGTTACCTGTCCCACAGCCTCTCTAGTGTAGTTTTTGAAAGATTTTTGATGTTACGATTCTCTTTGCTTTGTGGAGTAGCAGTGACTACAAATACATATATGCACCAAACTGGTTCAAATTAGTCTCAGAACCATCTGATAATTCCTTTCATATTAGATATAATTCTTTTCCCTTCTATAGCTACAACTCACCAGCATCTCCTTTCATTCTCTCCTACTTATCCCAGATGGTTAGTATCCTCTCACATTATGCTATAAATATAGCTGCATTTCTCATTTGATGAGTTGTGTATATGGACATCACTGCTTTTTGCTGTAATGTGTCAAATGCATAGTTCCCTGTATGTGCAGCTCAATCCTGCAAGGTGCTGAGTGCTGGGGTTGAGGGTTTTCAGTGCTTTGTGAAATCAATCCTTAAGTGAGCTAATAGAGGAGACATGCCAAACCCACGAAAAAAACCCGCAGAAATTGGGCCTGTTTTCGGCTTAATTAGCTTGAGAGTTGCTTGTTGGCTAGTTTTTGGCTTGTAGCTTGTTGCTTGTTGTAGCTTGTTGGGGTTTTTGTTGTTGTTTTTTTTTTGAACGGCTTCCGGCAAGCAGGGACAAGGGTGGGATAGAGTCAGGGGTGCACAGTGGGCCCACCACAGTCCCAGATTGCACACCAGGGGGATCTGGTCACAATAGAGTGTGGCAGCTCTTAGGGATTGGCTTATTTTGGCCTTGTTTTGAAATGGGATTAGCTTGATTTTTGGCTTATTGTGAAGGTTGGAGTGCTTATTACCATGTGAAATTTTGCAACCGTGTAATAGAACTGCTCCTTTAGTTTTGGAGTGAGAAATTGTGCACTTGAATTCCCCAGGCCTTCTTATGGTGCACTTATACTGCACCCATTCTGGATTCTGACCCATTCACACTAGCACTCAGATACGGTGCTGGTGGGTGCCAATATAAGAACCTAGATAGCTAAATAGACATTGCAGTTAAATAGACATTTCTCAGAACACGTATGTCAGGTAGAAGAGACTTTAAGAACAAACTGGGCTTTGTAAATACCTTGCTTGTTTAGGATTCAGCAGCAATCAGAGGAAAGCAAGCTGTTAATGACATTTTAATGCCCGTATGAATTTTGATAGTACAATTACAAAAAACAAACTACAAAGAGTTTAGTTTGTAGTTTTGTTTCTCTTTCCTGCCCCTCTTCTGTTCCAGTGGATATTTAGTCATGTCGTTTATTGAGACTTTGGCGACAGCTCTACAGTGGGAAAACCTCATTATCTCATTTGTGATTTGTAAAACAAAAATCTTCCCCTTCTCCCATGAATGGGAAAGAGATAGGAAGTGGGCCTGTTTTCTTTAGGTAGTAGTCTTTCAGTGGATTGGTTATTAGTGCAGTAATTGTGTGATGATAAGTTACAGCATTTTTCCAACTTGCCCACTAATCCCCCGTGACTTTTTGCAAAGATTCCATTTTCAACTTTGGAATAGATCTTTTTTCTCCTTTGTTATTGATCCCAGCTAGAGAAAAGAAAACCTTCCTCCAACTTTCCAGTAGTGATTCTGTTAAAAGTGCGGTGATCACCAGCTGATCTGACAACATCAGTGTGTGTGTTAACAACAATTATAGGGACTGAAGGCCTCAGTATGGAAGAGTGGTTTGTAGTTAACAACCCTTTGGGGTTATCGTAGCTAAAATCACGACTGTTTTTGTTATGTATTTATGCTAGAAAACTATCCTACAGAAAGAATCTGGATGACTCTGTGGAAGCTGGGGATAACTGTCCACTTGTGGAATCCTTTTTTAAAAAAACATCCAACAGACCATGAGCCGGTAACCATGTCCAATGGACAGTTTCATGCCAAAAATCCCATGTGCTTGAGCTTTGTGCAAAGTACAGTTAGATGCCAGAGCCTTGAAGAGCCAAATCTCTATTTCTGAAGAACCATTTGTGTGTCTCTCTCTCCAGAAGCATTTATGTATCTTTCTTGCACATTTTTTATTACAGAAGCAAGAGATGATGCCTTGGTAAAACCACATTCCTCTTTAATGAAAACTTTTCTCTGTTTAATTTTAAATAGTTAAGTACTTTAAAACCACTCAGAGTGAGAGGTTTTCTGACATTTTCATATCTGTCGCTACCAATTCTTTATTCTGTGGGTTATAAAAATAAGTTGTGTCCCCAGCTAGGAATGTGTTTATTGCTGGATGCCGCTAATGCTTGCTGTGCCTGGAATGGGCCACACTGAGAATGCCACACACAGGGCAGACTGCAAGAAATAGGGCAGACAAATCCCCAAAGCTGGTGGTTTATTCTATAATTAGATTCACCAAGCCAGTAACAAGAGCTTCTGTAGACCACACTAGTTAACCAGAAGCTAAACACAGTCCCCTTTAAGCATTCCAGCCCTTGGTTCCCATCTGGACAACCAAGTCTAATATAGGGAGAGGTTATTGAAAACCCATTTCACCATATGTGAGGTTCTCACTAATCCCAAAGGATCTGACACTTATCCCCAAATCAATATGTATCTCGGATCTTACCCAAATATCACACTGTCAGCCAATTCTTAGTAAACTAACTAAAGATTTATTAATAAAGGAAAATAAGAGAGTTATAAACGGTTAATAGATCATACACACACAAATGATTGCAAAGTCCTGGTCATAAAAATAAAGGGAAGGGTAACCACCTTTCTGTATACAGTGCTATAAAATCCCTCCTGACCCAAAGGCAAAACCCTTTCACCTGTAAAGGGTTAAGAAGCTAAGATAACCTCACTGGCACCACACCAAAATGACCAATGAGGAGACAAGATACTTTCAAAGCTGGAGGGGGGAAAACAAAGGGTCTGTCTGTGTATGTGATGCTTTTGCTGGGAACAGATCAGGAATGCAGCTTCATAAGTCCTTAAGTTAGTAAGTAATCTAGCTAGAAATGCGTTAGATTTCCTTTTGTTTAATGGCTGGTAAAATACGCTGTGCTGAATGGAATGTATATTCCGGTTTTTGTGTCTTTTTGTAACTTAAGGTTTTGCAAAGAGGGATTCTCTATGTTTTGAATCTGATTACCCTGTAAGGTATTTACCATCCTGATTTTACAGTGGTGATTCTTTTACCTTTTCTTTAATTAAAATTCTTCTTTTAAGAACCTGATTGCTTTTTCATTGTTCTTAAGATCCAAGGATTTGGGTCTGTGTTCACCTGTACAAATTGGTGAGGATTTTTATCAAGCCTTCTCCAGGAAAGGGGGTGTAGGGCTTGGGGGGATATTTTTGGGGAAGACGTCTCCAAGTGGGCTCTTTCCCTGTTCTTTGTTTCACACGCTTGGGGGTGGCAGCACAGGGTTCAAGAACAAGGCAACGTTTGTACTTTGGGGAAGTTTTTCACCTAAGCTGGTAAGAATAAGCTTAGGGGGTCTTTCATGCAGGTCCCCACATCTGTACCCTAGAGTTCAGAGTGGGAAAGGAATCTTGACAGTCCTTTTGTCAAGTTTGTAGCAGTGATGGAATAGACTGCTGGCTTGCAAAAGCCTCTCTGGTAACTTCCAGAAGATTGGAAGGTCTCAGTCCATAGTTGAGGATACTCCTTTTAGTGGTAAATCTACAGTCCAGAGAATTTGGAGCAGGAAAGAGGCAAAATGGAGGTGTCTCAGGTGCCTTTTATGTCCTCCGCCATGTGCATGGAAATTTACTGTCCCAAACAAAGCCCACATCCCAGGTGCATGGAAATGTACTGGCCCAATATGGAATCCAGGGTCACATGTCCTTACATGTTTTGCTGAATCACAGAAGGTGGCCATTGGCTCCTTGGTGTCTGAGGCATCTGCAGAAAGACCGACTGGGGAGGATGAGATTCTTCAGTGGCCCTTTGTGAAAGTGGAGTGTCCTTAATGGGCCATCAACACATAGATGACTAGTCCTAATGTAAATCTATCTTGGGGCTGTCACCTTGGAATACAACAGAAGTTTAAGATGACGCATATAAACAAGATAATAATACTTAGCAAATCGTAACTTTTCCATTGATACCTTACATGACATACATTGAACCTGATTTATGGAAACTGTGTAACAGTGGTAACAACAGAGATACAAACAGCCACCTTTCTTATACACAGCATCACACTTACTTTATCTGATCACCTGTCTGCCAGTACAAGAGAAAGGAAAACTGATAGATTTTAGACTCTGGGTGCTTAAGCTTTCAAGTTGTGGTTTTGGCTTTCAATTATCTTCAGGAGGAGGATGTACTATAAAGTCACAATAGTTTTTTAAATAGAAATACTGGAATTTTTTTCGTCAGTATTTGGATCAAAAAAGCGAAAGTAAATTCTCATGCATAAGTAAAATGAAAAGCGAACTTTCTTTCTGGATGTTGTTTCCTAATGAGCTCTCTGATTACAGGGTACCTGGTGCCTGAACTGCTTAAATTATCTAATAATTCCGGATGTTTTAAAGTAGGAATCTTTTAGAACACATCATACATTTCTATCATCTCCAGTTGGCTAGGGGACACAATCCCATCATGACGGACAATGATATGGCTCTGTTACGCACACTTTTGCCAACCACCTCTTTGGACTACAGTACTGCATTATACCTGGGCATGAAGCCATCAACCCTTAGGAAACTCCAACTAGTTCAGCACACTGCATCCCATCTCCTTAGCAACACGAGCTATTCTGAGCACATCAAACCTGTCCTCTGCTCTCTCCACTGGTTTCCCATTGAATACTGAGTCGAGTTCAAGATCTCAGTCGTTGTCTTCAAGATGCTCAATGGCCAGGGCCCAGGATATCTAAAATATGACCTAAAGCTCAGGGATGGTAAACAACTGCTTCTCAGGCCCAACAAAACTTTCTACCATAGGAGTAAAGTTCATCTGTGCAGGAGAAACAGCTCAGGAGCTAGACTGAGACTGTGGAATAAAGTCCCACATGAACTATGGATGATCAAAAACCTCACTACCTTCCACTCCCAAGTACAAGGTACACTTCATAATGCACTCAGATACTACAGATGGGTGTGGGATAAGAACCTAGATAGAATAGAGTAGAATTTTGTGAGCTTAAGCTAAATGAATGTGCTGAGAACAGAGCTTACAAATGATGATATTAGACACTCAGTGCTCCACAAAATAATGTGAGGAGACGCCAGCAATGGGGATTTCACATACACAGTGAAATGGACCATTGAGCGAGTATGTTCCAGATGTGATACTCATTGACACAGCTCTCTGGTGAAATACAGCTCCATGAATGAAAGTGGGTGAGAAAAGCCAGAAACTGGTTCATGAATGATTTGTTAATCAAACGATTGTTGGGATTCCCTTCAAGACCTCTACAACAATGACTGCATCACGGAAATCTTTGCAGCATGTGATTCCTGGTGTCTGAGCTCTCTGTAGACCACCTTTAAGCACTTGTGGTCCAGTGGAAACCAATCCATGAATAAGCTGTAGCACAGCTAATAAGGAGCCATTCCACAGCTGCAATTAGAGAGGCTATATTAGAGAGAACTGTATGAGTATTTTATGATGCATCATAAAAACTACCATGCATCATAGAAAACTTAATTTTGAAAATTCTGCCTGGAGAACACCAACCAGATAAATTGTGAGTTGTGACTCATTTCCTTACAAAATGAGCATTGTGTTAGCTTTTTTTTATGGGAAAAATACTTTTTTGAGGAGTAAGTAGTTTAGTTATGTTCTTTACATTGTAACCATAGTTAAAACAATTTTGTGCAAGGGATAGCTGATAATTGGGCTGATGTGATGTGGAAAATATGCATTTCCTCCTTAATTTGTGCCCTGCTGCCCAGCCTTATCACCAAGGCCTTGTTTGCACTCTGTGATATGTCACAAAGCTTGCTTGCAGCAATCATGTCAGTGTTCAAATGAAGGGGGGCTACTTGGACTTGAGTTAAACTTTCGCTCTTGGCAAGTAATTTGCAATTCAGTCTTAGATTTTGCATAAAGCAGTTGCTGCCTAATATAAGGAAGATTAGTGTGGAAACAATGAACTGAGGCCTCAGGTTGAAAGGCATGGCTAGCAAGTAGTGAGCACCCCAGTGCTGTTGGTTTGTTTGAGTGAATTTCCCACCCTGGTAATATCAGACTCCTGAGTAATACTCTGTTTTGTCCAACTCATCTTGAGGATGAAGGACTTTCATCAGCTTCTGGCATTTTTTTGTAGTTAGTTTACATGTTAACGAAAGCCGACCTAGCATCATACATCTGATACAGCTGCCTAGCTGTTAAACAAAGAGGGGGAGACCTTCCCTTTTAATTTCAAGTTTATATTTATCCTACTGCATAGATCTGCCATAGCTGTCCCTCCAATAGGTCAGGGAGTGACTAAAGACAAAATGTTGAAAACTGGCCTCTGATTTTGGATGCTCAACTTGAGTTAGTTAGAGCCTTATTTTCAGACATGCTGAGCACCAAGAGTCCAAGGCTCTCTTGCTTTTTGTTCGTTTTGTTTTTGTTTCTGTGATCACACTTAGATCTCTTACTACTTGTTTCACACTATCCCTCCAATATTTGGAATTCGTACTTTAGTAAAACATAGTAGACCAAATTTTCTGTGAGCAGAAAATCTCATTGACACCAGCAGAAAATTTGATGCAAAATATGAGCAAACAGATTTGCACACATGCCCTGAAAATACACATGGATAATCACATCTTGGTTACAGACTTCAATCTAAATGGAGAAGCCCTCATCTCACAGCTCTTGGTTTATTAATATTCTTACCTATGTGTTTGCTTTATGAATAAAGTTCATAAGGTGAAACATCACTGTGGAGTGTTTCTGTGGGCTTCTGTGTCCAGAGAATATTTCTGGAACAAAGATCACTTATCCTTCCCCACAACACACACCTATACATCCTCACTTCTACCAACATCTTCATCAACTTTTCCAGTGAGAGGCAAGTCAACCTTAATTATGGAGGAACCTCTGAAATTCCGCCTCAGGTCAGGCAGGGATACAAAATTCATCCTAACCTTATCTGAACTGTTCAAACTTCCATTGTGGGCTTGTGGTACCATGATAGAAACTTATGGGGTACTTTGGCATTTGTACTTGAAGTCTTGATGGAGAGACATTGGAAAAACAAATAATGCATTTAATGAAATGCCATCCAAACTTTCTTGACATGCAAACAGGCCTTGGTTTCTTATTGTATTCTAAGGGTATGTCTACAGTGGAAAAAACCCCAACAACACGGGAGCAAGTCTCGGAGCCCAGGTCAACTCAGCTGGGCACATAGGGCTCAGGCTATGGGGCTAAAAGTAGCAGTGTCGATGTTCCTGCTTGGGCCTACAGCCTGGGGTGGGGAGAGGTCTCAAAGTCCAGGCTTCAGCCTGAGTGGGACCGTCTACACTGCTATTTTTTAGCCCCTTAGCATGAGCCCTGCTTATCCAAGTCAATTGCCCCAGGCTCTGAAAGTTGCTGCCATGGGGGGTTTGTTACTGTGTATCTAGCCCCTCAGTGGGGCATTCCTCCCTGGGCAGGAACACATTACAGGGATAGCTTTACATTAAAACTGGAATTAAGCCTGACAAGGGCAAAAGAAAATAAACTGGAGATCCTAACAGAAGACAATGACTTCCAGAATTACAGTCTTTCTTATGCAAACATTGCCATGGCACCTAGCCTTTCAGTAACCCTAAGTCCCGCCCTGTGCTCTGCGTTGTCTTTGACAGCAGCCAAACTGGAAGCATGACAGCAACAATGGCAGCAGCATCATGCAAGGAGCACACACTGTAAAGCCTTATGAACGCAGAGAAAAGCATTATTCTTTGTCTCAGTCGCTGTGGGTGAGGCTAAAGAGCGATATTCTATATCCAACCTCTGAGAATGGGGTTTACTCACACCCCCATTCCAACTGCCGTGGACCGCTCTTCAACTCCACATCCATAACGGGTGGGCCTCTAGTGGAACACAGGTGATGCCTTCCTGATACCAGAGCTCTGCTTCTCATTGATCGTAACAAAAAAGATGAAGCAGGCAACTTCCCAGCGTTTAGGAAACCCATAGGCTTAGCTATAGTAACAGGCCCCTCTCTTTACCTCTCCAGAAGCCAGGCCTGAGCACTTCTTTAGAGGGAATCGTGTCACAGGTAAGTATGAGTCTGGGGGGTGAAATCCGAATGGTAAATACTCTGCTGGCAATTTTAAAACAGCCATTTACAGGGACGAGGACTTTAAAACCCATCAGAAACCTCTCTGGGCTGGGCTGTACGTTAGCCCAGTTAAGGAGGTAACAGCTCCCAGAAAAGCAAAGCACATTCTCACAAACAATATTCAATATCAAACGTCAGAGGCCCAACATGCCCCGATCCAAAGCGGAGCCTCGCTTCCCTGCCGCTTCCTAAAGGGGCTGTTCCTGTGGTGTATTTCTGTTTCCATTTGGGGTCTGAGTCGGTGAAAAATAGGATGGAGGGAGAAAAGGAACTTCAAGGCCTCAGTTCAGGAAAGCACTTAAGCATGTGAGCAGTCCTGTCACTGTTCTGCAAAGCCCTTAAGCACACTGAAATAAATGAGACTTAAACAGGTGCTTATGGACTTTGCTGCATTGCAACCATGTTTTGCTTGTTCTGAAAGTCTTCCTCTGTCTCTTGCTTTCAGTTTTGTGGAAACCAGAAGTGAATTAACTGTAATTCCTGCCATTCCTTTGTAGTCATTAGAAATAGCATTGTTGTTAGTGGCTGAACAAATTACCGTGTTAGGAATTAATTTGTATTTTGATCAGACAACAACAAGCGAGGTCCAGATTTAAATGTCTACTTTGATCAGAATCCTCTTTCCCCCCACCTTTTGTATGAAACTTGTCTTTTTACGTTGTAAATTCTTCTGGGCAGCAACTATGGTTTGTGTGTGTGTGTTTATATACCACCTTGTATGATGGAGGTCTAATTTTGAGTGGGGCAACTGGGAGCTATTGCAATATAAATAGCTTTTAGTATACTTGGTCCACATATCATTAAGAACTTGTAGGGTATCAGGCATTCGCAGTAATTGATTCTGAAGCCCCATAATGGTATTGCTTCAACCCTGTGTATTAAATAACTTGCCAATATTTTTCCTGCTTGCTAAAAATCAGTAATGTGAAATGGCATGTGAAATAGTGCATAGAATGTATATGCTCATTGAAAGTATCCTTTGAAAATGTCACCTTCCTTCTAATTTTGTATTCAAGGGAAAATACAATTTACCTGTCAATCTGTATTATAAATTGCTGTATGTTGCGCTTCCATTATAAAAAAAAAAAACAACGAGGAGTCTTTGTGGCACCTTAGAGACTAACAAATTTATTTGGGCATAAGCTTTCAAGGGCTAAAACCCACTTCATCAGATGAATGGAGTGAAAAATACAGTAAGCAGTATATATTCAGCACATGAAAAGATGGGATTGCCTTACCAAGTGGGGGGTCAGTGCTAACGAGGCCAATTCAATTAAAGTGGAAGTGGCCTATTCTCAACAGTTGACAAGAAGGGGTGACTATCAAGAGAGGGATACAGACTAACACAGCTACCACTCTGAAACCTGTCCTCCATTATACAAAGCCACATTACCTCTCCACCTATCCCTGTTCTGACAGCTCCCTCAGAGGTCAATGGTCAGGAGACTGCTACTCACGGTAGGGCGCACAATTTGTTATATTTATAATGGTTTAGTTGTGTGAACAAAATCATAAAATGCCTATGGTCAAATAGCCATAGTGCTACCAAAGCATAGCCTATGTAACACTCAAAGCTTGTTAATGTCTCTAATCCTCTGAGGGATAAAACTAGTTGGCCCTCTGATCTTCTGCTTCTGCACTATATGTTATCCTGATCCCGGCCAAATATGGCTTTGGGCTGGGAGTTGGAATGTGTAACAAGAGAAGGGATATATGTAATTAAATCTAACTGTCATTCATCACTTTTGTCCACAGGAATAAAGTATTAATTGTGAAAAATGTTAAACACAGAATGTATATCTTATATTACACTTACACACACAAATGCCTATGTTGAAAGAACATTATTAAGGTTGAAAAGTGGAAAAAATTATATGTAACCATGTAATTAAAGACTATCTCATAATGCATATGCAAAGGGGCACTGATTCAAATTGTGCAGGCCGTCTTAGTTCTGGCATTTCCTAACTTTTGAGTGCTTGATTTTGCAACCTTACAAATGTTCTTGTAATATAGTTTGTATGTGTAATTTCCTAGGATTTTTTTTTAAAAAAAGCAAACTGAAGAAACAAATTCCATCATGTGGCATCATATTGACATCCACGTAAGCCATCAGCAGGGTTGGATCCACCACACAGACGTCTGCCTCTTGAGCTAATGGAGTAACTGATAGCAGTAGTAGGCCGTCATCCTCTATGTGGACCAGCACTAGGGGCGGATGGGGGCACTTTGCCAGTGGATTTCACAGCAGAGGAAAGCTGGGACTCTCAAAAATTGGGTTCCATTCCAGGCTCTGGAAAGGAGAGTACTGTAGTGGGCACAGACTCTTCTACCTATTCCCGCCTAGTGTGACCCCTTCTGCCTCATCCACTCCAACCTTTCCCCATCCCAGTCCTATCTTTTCCTCACCTCTGGCTCCTCATTCTAGTCCATTTCCCTCACCTAACCAGTTCCAGTCTCTACTCCTCAGGCTTCTCATCCCAGTCCCAGTGTCCTTGCCCAGCAAGTCCTGTCTCACTCCTCTGGACTGTTCTTCCCAACTTCTACCTCTCACTCCCAATCTCCTTGCCCAGCTATTCCCAGTTTCCCAACTCCCAGTTCACTGTCTGAAGCATCTCTCTCTCCTCCACCCATGCTTCCCATCACCACAAACCCCTCATCCCCGGCCCTACCCCAAACCCCTCACCCCACCTCCCTGCCCGCACCCCAACCCTATGACCCAGCCCTGAGCCCCCTCCCACACTCCGAACTCCTCAGCCTTGCCCCCGCCACACATCACCTCCATTTTGGTGCATATACAAAAATTCCTTCCACACATGGATGTAAAAAATTAGAGGGAACATTGGTCCCACCCCTTTTCCCTCCCTGACTCTCAGCCCCAGGCTCCTTGTTCATCCATCCCAATCTGCATCCCAAATCTCAGTCTCAGTTTCCCTCTTCTCTCACCCTTCCAATCCCTGTCTCTCCCAACCTCTCAAGTCTCCCCAGCAGATCTGGCTCTTATCTGTTCTGTATTTGAAGCAGGGACCAGTGGAGAGTGGGGAGGGAGTCACTGAGAGCACAGGAGAGACAGTCTCTTTGCTCTCAGTTCAAGTACCTGGACCTAGACTGTGACCTGTTATGGCAGGGCATGCAGCAGCTCAGAGCTGCAATTTCAGGGAAAGACCTGCTCAGCTGCCACCTGGAGCATGGCCAGTGCAGATGGAATCATCAGGGCATTTAGCTGCTAAAATCGAGGAAGTCTCTACTGAACATGGGCAACTTGAGATTTTTCAAAGGCTTATAACTTAACAAAATTTTGGTCAATTTTCACAAGGAAAGCAAAAAACACAGCCCTGACACAAAGACTCCTCTCCCCGCCACCACTAAATTTCAAATTTGTGCTCCAAAGTATGGGAAAAGTTTTCTAGAATTTTTTAACGTGGCAAAATAATGTATTTTTCTCTAATCTCATTCTAAGAAAAAGTTGACCAGTTTTGGACAAAATTTCAATATATAAATAAAAATATTTTAGACAAAAGCAAAAACCCAGCATGGAGAATTTCAGCCCAAATGGTTAAACTTTGGCAAAGTTATAGCACAGTATTGCCAACTTCAAGAGATCAAAAATGATGGGTTGGACCACCCAAAATCATTACTTTTTTAAAAAAGATGATATTCTGTTCTTAGGTCAGTCTCTTGATTTTTGAACCCCCTTTGCCCAGTCTCAGGATGTGTGCATGTGACAATTAGTGCTGCCCACTCCCGCATGTACTGGATAAGGTGATTTTGGGCCTTGCTGCTGGAGCTCTCACCCCCACATCTGCCAGTCTCCTGCCCAGCAATTAATCCTGTCCCCTGGGTGCCCATCAGCTCTGTCCCCATCCACCCCCTCTCAATTCAGCCCCCCTCCCAGTTCAGTCCCCAAGCATCACCACCCCTGCCTCATTGACACCCCCCCCACTACCTTCAGTTCACCCTCCCAGTACCACCCCATCTGCTCAGAACCCACCATCAATACAGCCCCATCAGCCCTCACCTTCCTCACTTCAGCCCCCTTACAGCCCCCAACCTCACATCTGCTCTTTAGGGTTCTTCACCCTCCCCAGGCATGGGGGCTGTAGTGAGGTCCCCTTTCCCTCTTCCCCCACAGGCTGGCAGCTGGAGCCCTGGCCATGCCCAGTTTCTAAGTAAAATCTTCCCCCACTTGTTAGCAAACCTGGTAGCTGAACTCTGTGACTTTGTCCTCACCCATAACTATTTCACATTTGGGGACAATGTATACCTTCAAATCAGTGGCACTGCTATGGGTACCCGCATGGCCCCACAGTATGCCAACATTTTTATGGCTGACTTAGAACAATGCTTCCTCAGTTCTTGTCCCCTAATGCCCCTACTCTACTTGCGCTACACTGATGACATCTTCATCATCTGGACCCATGGAAAAGAAGCCCTTGAGGAATTCCACCATGATTTCAACAATTTCCATCTCACCATCAACCTCAGCCTCAATCAGTCCACACAAGAGATCCACTTCCTGGACACTATGGTGCTAATAAGCGATGGTCACATAAACACCACCCTATACCGGAAACCTACTGACCGCTATTCCTACCTACATGCCTCCAGCTTTCATCCAGACCACACCACAGGATCCATTGTCTATATCCAAGCTCTACGATACAACCGCATTTGCTTCAACCCCTCAGGCAGAGACAAACATCTACAAGATCTCTATCAAGCATTCTTACAACTACAGTACCCATCTGCTGAAGTGAAGAAAAAGATTGACAGAGCCAGAAGAGTACCCAGAAGTCACCTACTACAGGACAGGCCCAACAAAGAAAATAACAGAACGCCACTAGCCATCACCTTCAGCCCGCAACTAAAACCCCTCCAACGCATCATCAAGGATCTACAACCTATCCTGAAGGATGACCCATCACTCTCACAGATCTTGGGAGACAGGCCAGTCCTTGTTTACAGACAGCCCCCCAACCTGAAGCAAATACTCACCAGCAACCACATACCACACAACAGAACCACTAACCCAGGTACCTATCCTTGCAACAAAGCCCGTTGCCAACTGTGTCCACATATCTATTCAGCGGACACCATCATAGGGCCTAATCACATCAGCCACACTATCAGAGGCTCGTTCACCTGCACATCTACCAATGTGATATGTGCCGTCATGTGCCAGCAATGCCCCTCTGCCATGTACATTGGCCAAACTGGACAGTCTCTATGTAAAAGAATAAATGGACACAAATCAGACATCAAGAATTATAACATTCAAAAACCAGTTGGAGAACACTTCAATCTCTCTGGTCTCTCGATTACAGACCTAAAAGTGGCAATTCTTCAACAAAAAGACTTCAAAAACAGACTCCAACGAGAGACTGCTGAATAGGAATTGATTTGCAAACTGGACACCATTAAATTAGGCTTGAATAAAGACTGGGAGTGGATGTGTCATTACACAAAGTAAAACTATTTCCCCATGTTTATTTCTCCCCCCCTCCCACCCCCAGTTCCTCACACGTTCTTGTCAACTGCTGGAAATGGCCCACCTTGGTTATCACTACAAAAGGTTTTTTTTCTCTCCTGCTGGTAATAGCTCACCTTACCTGGTCACTCTCGTTACAGTGTGTATGATAACACCCATTGTTTCATGTTCTCTGTGTATATAAAATCTCCCTATTGTATTTTCCACTGCATGCATCCGATGAAGTGAGCTGTAGCTCATGAAAGCTTATGCTCAAATAATGTGTTAGTCTCTAAAGTGCCACAAGTACTCCTGTTCTTTTTGCGGATACAGACTAACACGGCTGCTACTCTGAAACTTGATAGCTTTGTTTGTCTAATATGTAAATGAATTCTCATTGTCTTTCAAAGTTCTTTGGAAGTAACTGTCTGGTGGAGAAACCACATTCCGTTGTTTAGGGTGGGAGTAACTCTTGTTTGACTGGAAACACATTTTAAGTATGTGCTATGGTTGGGTGTGAGGGGGGATCCTGACATTTGAGAGTTCTAGTGTGAGATCATGCGAAATGGCGACTCTCGCGATCAATTCAAGAGAGTTGGCATGTCTGTAAGCATGGGTCTTGTAATGGGAAATGTTGGGCAACCTTAATAATTGGCTATGCTATCGGCGCTGCCTGTAATTACAAGCCTTAAAACAGGCGGACATGTCCAGGTACCAACATTGGTGTTAAATGCTATAGGCTCGATTCTCAAAGGTCATGGTGGTTATAAGCTTCCCTTCAACATTTAATTGCCTGCATAAGCTATTTAATACCTCATACTCCTGTGTTAGGAATGTTATCCTTTAAACATCTGTCAGCTTCTGAGTTTCCTGTAAACATCATGCAATCAACTTCTGTTGTGTTTCCTCTCTAATCTCTGCATCTGATGTTGTGACTTTGAATGTAACTGTTGTTCCTGAATGCATGCTTTAGCACATTCCGTAACTTCAGGCCTTTTCTCATGGCCACAGTTATTCAATCAGCTTGCTCAATTTCTATGTTCTTTCTCTGTAGCAACAATGACTCACTATTTTATTTTGATATTTTCATGGGGATTCATCTTGTAAAAAATCTGCAAAGCATGTAATTTCTCTGGTATGAGTCGAAAGGAAAAGGTTCCAGATTTCTCCCTTCGGCTACCCCATAGCAATAGAATGAGAAGGTATCTATAATACTCTTGCACAGGTAAAAGTTGCGCATCATCATAAGAGTGATGACTTTTTCTTGGCCAGAATGCAACTCAGTGGGCTTGCCTAGTGGTAATGTTCTGTCATGTGAAAGACCCAGGTCTGAATTCCTGTTTCTCCTTTCCTGGCCCATTGAGCTGTAAGCCCTGCAGTATCTGGGCTAAAGGGGAGTGCTCCATCATGCAGCAAGAGTCCCCCTAGTCAAGCAAGGGGGAACATTCATGATTTCCAAAGGGATAATGGTTGCAGTGAAGTGCCTCAAGGCAATAGGGGGGCATAATGCAGGTGATCAGTGTTCAAACAAAGGTGAAGGAAAGAAAGTGATGGCACTATCTGCCACTATCCACCAGTGCTGCAAATCATTCACAGGTCTTTCAGATTCCCTCCTTAAAACTCACCTCTGCCATGGTGCCAGCAATACTTGACAAAGGCTAGGCAGCTGGTTTGTGCTGAGACTGCTGCTTGTTATGCTAATATTTGTTTCACTGATAGCTTGTCTGCCTTGCCGTTTCTTTGTTGCATCCACGTGGTGTGTCTCATCATATTCTGATTGTAAGCTCTTTGGGGCAGAGACTTTTTTTTATTACAGTTGTGTACTAGGCCTGGCTCTTTCTGATGGACCGCAACCTTGTCATGGTGGAGAGGCTTGCATGGGCTAAAGACCCTCAGAGCTATATCGTCCAGAGCTTTTATACTCCTGGTAGGGTCCCCCTAGGCGAGCAGGTCTGAGGCAAGGCTTCTGACTAACCACGGTCCAAACGTCAAAAAACCCCAACAGTGGATCTGGCACATATAGAGGACCTTCTAGTACTCTGTGGCTCTGAAAGCGGATGAGGGCTGCAGCAGAGGGAGGCCCCTGGTTGTCTTGGATCTCCTTGCCACAGGGTCAGGGTTTTCCTCCTGTTAAGTTTCATGTGGTTACCACCCGTGCACTGGTTTCCCCACATTAAAAGATTTCATGTGTAGGCCTCTGCCAAAGGGTTCACACCCGCACAAAGTCCTGTGGTGATGGACGAGTGGCAAGGAAGACAGGAGCAGTGATCTCTGGGAGTCTTTAGTCACAAATCTACACACAGGCAGCAGCCGTGTGATGGTTGTTTTATGCTTTGTTGAGAGAGAAGTACATGTTAGCAGCAGCAGCAGCTGTGACTGCGCAGGCCTTTTCAGGATCCCCTCTGCTCACCCCAAATGGGGAGGGGACTAGAAAAGGTGCCCAAACTATAGGCTGTCTCATACTCTTCTGACTGGATGGTCATATCCAGTGAGATCACTCAACTCCGCAGCCAAAACAAGAGATATAAGACCATTAATTTCGCCACGTGGAATGTCCACACCCTTATGGACTCTCAGCACAGTGAATGCTCAGAAAGAACTGCCATAATTGCCAGAGAACTGGCAAGACTCAACATTGACGTTGCAGCTCTTAGTGAGACCCCCCGGGCCAATTAAAAGAGGATGGAGGTGGCTACACCTTCTTTTGGAAAGAAAAGCCACCTGAAGAGAGATGCATTCACGGGATTGGCTTTGCCATCAAAAATAAGATTGCAAGTCAGCTTTTGGAACTTCCTGTGGGGATCAACGAGCATCTCGTGACTCTTCAGCTCAAGCTTAGCAAAAACCAATATGCCACAGTCATGAGCACATATGCCCAAACACTTGATGATGAGTAAGATAATAAGGAGCAGTTTTATAGAACTCTTGATGCATCCTCACAGCCACACCTGAGGCCGACAAACTCATCCTCCTGGGAGATTTTAATGCCAGAGTTGGACGGGATTCCCAACTCTGGAGAGGCACAATAGGCAAAGAAGGGGTGGGAAATGTAAACTCCAATGGTATTCGCCTCCTCAGCAAATGTGCGGAGCACGATCTGCTCATCACAAATACCATCTTTAGGCAGAGTAACAAATTTAAAACCACCTGGAAACATCATCGGTCCAAACACTGGCACCTCCTTGACAATGTTATAGTCAGAGCCCAAGACTATACCGACGTCCGTATAACATGAGCTATGAGAGATACCAATCACTGTTGGACAGATCATTGATTAGTAAGACCAGTCATGTACCCGCAGCTCGCTCCACCACACCGCAAACACCCAAAGACTAAGCGAAAGTGGTACAATGTCAAAGCACTTCAGGACCAAACCAGCTGCAAGACGTTCCAGCAACATCTGTCTGAGAAGCTTTCTAACCTGCCTGACAACATCATTGACATTCTAGAGCACTGGGATCAATTTAAAAACACCATTCACAGTGCATATGCTGAAACCATAGGATATTCCACTCATCGACACCACGATTGGTTTGACGAAAACAACGAGGAAATCCTAGCATTAATTCAACAGAAAAGAAATGCATTTTGTAACTGGCAAAATGATTCCTCTAACAAATGAAAACACGAGGCCTATCACCTGCTTAAAGCCAAAGTCCAGAGGAGGTTATGTGACTTCAAAAACAAGTGGTGGCAAGAGAAGGCCTCTGAGATCCAGGGTTTTGTAGACCAGGATGACATGAGAACCTTCTTTCAAGGAACAAAAGCTATATATGGGCCGAGCTCCAAAGGCCCAACCCCTTTACATTATCAGGATGGCTCCACCCTCCTCAAGGAAAATGCGGCCACTAAACAATGCTGGAAGGAGCACTTTGAGACCCTACTAAACCACGAATCCATGGTCTCTGAAGACACCATCGAGTTTATTCTACAATGCTCAGCAATGGAACACCTTGCTGATCCCCCATCTTTTGAGGAAGTCCGGCATGCCATCACTCTGACAAAAATCACAAGGCACCAGGCCCAGATGGCATCCCAGCTGAGGTTTTTAAAGCTGATGGAACAATGCTCCAGCACAAACTTTGCCAACTCCTCAACAAAATCTGGACCTGTGAAGAAATTCCACCTGACTTTAAGAAAGCCAACATTGTTACAATATTCAAGAAAGGGGACAAATCTATATGCGGGAACTACAGAGGTATTGCTCTCTTCTCCATTGCAGGGAAGATTCTTGCCCGGATGCTACTAAACCGCCTCCTCCCCCTTGCCGAGGAACTCCTCCCCGAATCACAGTGTGGCTTCAGGCCATCCTGAGGCACAACCCACATGATCTTCATGGCATGACTGATTCAGGAGAAGTGCAAAGAACAACACCAGGAACTGTTCATAGCATTCATCCACCTAACCAAGGCCTTTGACTCTATCAATTATGATGCCCTATGGAAGGTGCTGTGTTGGTTTGGCTCTCCACAGAAATTCATTTCCATCATCAGACAACAGTAACTCCTCACTTAACATCATCTTGGTTAATGTTGTTTCACTGTTACATTCCTGATCAATTAGGGAACATGCTCATTTAAAGTTGTGCAATGCTCTCTTATAACGTTGTTTGGTAGCCACCTGCTTTGTCCACTGCTTGCAGAAAGAGCAGCCCATTGCAGCTAGCTGGTGGGGGTTTGGAACCAGGGTGGACCAGCAGCCCCCCATCAGCTCCTAATTTCCCTAAGTTCCCTGTGCAGCAGCCACCCAGCAGGCTATCAAAATGCTGGCAGTTCAGCTGTCCCTCCCCCCTACTGCCATGTGCTGCTCCTGCCATCTGCCTTGGAGCTGCTCCTGGGAGCCTCCTGCTTGCTGTACAAGTGGGGGGTGGGGGAGGGGGAGAAAGAGGGATGCTAATGTCAGGGTGTCGTCCCGTCCCCCGCTCCTGTACCATATCTCCACAGAGCAGGTGGGGGGACAGGACAGGGCTCAGGACGGAGGGACCTTGCTGGCAGCAGCTGCTGTCTCAACTTCCTGATCTACTTAAAAAGGCAGTGTACTTAGAGTGGGGTCAGTGTATTTAAAGGGGCAATGTGTGTATCTCCCTCACACCCACACATGGTGTGTGTCTCTGTCTCTCTGCCATGCTGTGTCTCCTCCCTCCATTCGTGCTGCCTTGTAGAGTGTGAGGCTACATTAACAACAATGGGTTAACCCTTGAGGGCTCAGCCAAGTGCTAGTTCATCATTTAGCAGTAAGGCATTCCCTGGGAAATATCCCACCCTCTTCACCCTCTGACTCCACCACCTCAACCAAGCTTCACAATCATCATTGCTGTGTACAGTATTAAATTGTTTGTTTAAAACTTATACTGTGTATATGTGTGTATAATATAGTCTTTTGTCTGGCAAAAAAAATTTCCCTGGAACCTAACCCCCTCCCCCCCATTTGCATTAATTCTTATGGGAAAATTGGATTTGCTTAACATAATTTTGCTTAAAGTAGCATTTTTCAGGAACATAACTACAGTGTTAAGCAAGGAGTTACTGTACTCCATGATGGGATGACTGCCACCATTTTGTGCAATGGCTCAGAGACCAAACCATTCACCATTCGCACCGGTGTCAAGAAGGCCTGTGTCATTGCTCTAACACTCTTCTCCATTTACCTTGCTGTGATCCTGATTCTCATTCACGACCGCCTTCCTGACGGAATCAGGATAGAGTATCATATGGATGGCCAACTCCTCAATCTTTGATGTCTCCAAACAAAATCTAAGACCACAAGAATTGGCATCACTGACCTTCAGTATGCAGACTGTGTCATTCTTGCACACACCGAGACTGACCTGCAAAGCACCCTAAATCTTTTTACCGATGCCTATCACAGCCTTGGTCTCTCTCTCAACATCAGGAAAACCAAGGTACTCTACCAGTCCTCACCTGCACAAACTACTCTTCGTATTCCACAAATCACCATCAGTGGAGAAAGCCTGGAAAATGTGGATCCTTTTCCATACCTTGGCAGCCACCTCTCCCAAACAGCCATCATTGACACACAAATTGAATACAGGATCTGCTGTGCCAGCACATCTTTTGGAAGACTGGCCACTGTGTATGCCTGACGCTCGCCTCCCGAAGCAAGTCCTCTTCTCTCAGTTAAGTCAGTTGCAGGCTGGGAAAAGTCAGCTATTTACGAAAATTGGGGAAAGTTTTTTTTAAAAACTCTCTCTCAGTAACTTGCTGGATATGGTGGGAAGGTTGGCCTGGGTTCCAGTCACCCAAGTGAAGGGGTTGAGAGGAAATTATGGCCGAAGTTTTTTAATATGGCCACTGATTTTATGTGCCTGTGACAGAGAATGCTAAGTCAGGAGCTGACTCAGCATCCTGTCACTCAAATCCCCACCACATCCCCTAACTGGAAGGTCAGTCAACTGAGTAGAACTATACCTGCGGGGCTAATTAGAGTGGGAAGCAGCCCCAGAAGCTGGGCGCATATAAATTGAGAGTGAGGAAGATCTGGAAGGGGGACCTGAAAGCCAGAAGGAAGACACAGGTACACAGGGCTCCACCCCCTTGCCTTGAAGCAAATGGGGGAGCTGGCTGGGGCTTGTAAATAGCAGTGCAGGCAGAGACCTTCTGGAACAACAAAATAGAATGTGATGGTGGTGAAGGACTCTTGAAGTGGTACGGTCTGTATTTAAGGCCTGAAGGGACTCACAAGTGACCACCCCTTGATGGTGCTTCAGAATGCTGGCTGCCTAACTTGAGACACCTGTGCCTGTGTTTGTGACGTGCTAAGTGCCCACAGCTCCAACTGAAGCAGATGAAGATGTTCAGCACCTCTAAAATCAGGCAACAAATTGAAACACCTACACAGTGGTTATTTCTGAAAACGTGGGCCCAAATGACTTTTATGCAAGTGAGGGGACCATTCTCTTTTTTCCCTCCCATGGCTTGGAACTAGTCCAAGAGCGAGGATGGCATTGAGCTATTTAGAAAAGAGCAAAGCTATAGGGTACACCAACAGTTTTGCTACAGAAGTTATCAGTGATTCCCCTGTCCCCATGCTGTGTTTCCTTCCCTCTCATTCCTAATGGCACAACAGCAGGAGCCATTAAAGAAAAGTGCTATTGTGGTCTGAGGTTAGACATATGGGTGTGGAATATCTACCTAACTCAAGTACTGGAAGGGATAGAACTTCAGAACTCCAACAGAAATCCAGAGCAAGCTCTCCCAAGAGGAAGAGGGAGGATGTGGGGAGGGAAGGTAACTCAGTCATGGAGAAGTTGTGGTTGGAGTGTGTATGTATTAAAAAAACAGATGAAAGAGTTCAGTAAATGTTGAGACAATGTCATAATTAAATCAGCAGGGAGAAATGAGAAACATGAAAAAGTTGTGGAAAAGTAAACACAGGCAATGGAAATGCATATCTGTGAATTTACATTTTGGCTACATTTCTCCATCTAAGGAAATAGAGAAAATCAGATTTTGATAATTGGTGCCAGTTAAGTACATGGTCTGTAGCATCTGCATAGCATGCACCTGGCATCAACCCATTGGGATAATGTTACACTGGTAGGATTTTGGCTCCCCATGCAAATAGTTCCTCGCACTGAACAATCTCTCCCTGTGTTATGAGAATCACTACACACTAGGAGAGGTGTGAGCTGGGGGAAGAGGGGATAACCTCGCCTTCCTCCACTTTCACTTCAAATGCCAACACATTTTAAGAAAATGCTCTAAAAACAGCAGGTTACAGAGTTGAGAGGAATCTGCAAATGATTTTCGTGACTAGAAGGGCAGTCTTAGTTCTGGGAGAACATCCTTAGGGAGGAACTTTTGAGAAATTATGGGCTACATGTGGCAATGGTAAATAGGGATGAGAGAGATCATGGTTAGATGCCCCAAACAATTCCAAAAGGTTTTACAACTTCCACTTCCTCAACAGTGGTGTGATGGGTTGGGTCACAGAGGCCCCCTTGGGACTGTCACCTGATGTGCTGAGACTACCTCTGAGTCCATTTTCTCTGCAAGTTTGGGCCTCCAGAACCCTGCCTTGTCAAGCCAGGCATGCCAGTCTGCTCCACCACAGACCCAGGGTCTGAACCACGTGCCCCAAAGCTGCAGACTTAACTGAAAACAACTTAAGAAGTGCTCCTGTCTCTAGCACCCAGACACCCAGCTCCCAATGGGATCCAAACCCCAAAGGAATTGGTTTTACTCTGTATAAAGCCTATACAGGGTAAACTCATAAATTCTCTGCCCTCTATAACACTGATAGAGAGACATACATAGCTTCTTTGCTCCCTCAGATACTAATTACTTACTCTGCGTTCAATAATAAACAAAAGTAAAAGTATAAAAAGTAGGATTTAAGTGGTTCCAAGTAACAACAGGCAGAACAAAGTAAGTTACCAAGCAAAATGAAACAAAACACGCAAATCTAAGCCTAATACATTAAGAAACTGCATATAGGTAAATATCACCCTTAGAGATGTTCCAATAAGCTTCTTTCACAGACTGGACCCCTTCCTAGTCTGGGTCCAGCAATCACTCACACCCCCATAGTTACTGTCCTTTGTTCCAGTTTCTTTCAGGCATCTCTTGGAGATGGAGAGGCCATCTCTTAAGCCAGCTGAAGACAAAATGGTTTCCAGTGGTTTCCAGGGCCTTTTATCTTCTTTCTCTTGTGGGCAGAAACCCCTTTGTTCTCCTGTGCAAAGTCACAACAACAAGATGGAATTTGTAGCCACCTGGGCAAGTCACATGTCCATGAATGATTCAGCTTTTTGCAGGTCGATGCCATTGTTTACATGTTAGTTTGAACCTTCCCAAGAAAGCTCAGATGTGGACTGGCGTCTCCCAAAGTCCATTGTCGGTTAAGAGTTTCTTGATTGGGCACTTACTGAGAATGGTCCTTTCTCAAGAAGCTGACCAAAAGCTTCCCTGAGGCTACTTAGAATCAAATACATTGAGATACAAGTACATAGCCAATATTCATAACTTCAAATACAAAAATGATACACACATACAGACAGCATAATTATAAACAGCAAACTACAACCTTTCCATAGACACCCCACTTGACCTGGACTCTGTACAAGACCTGGTGCAACCATAAGACCCTGATTGCAACAATGATCTATATGGTCACAGTTCATGTCAATAACATCATAAGTGGGCTTTTACGAAGAGAAAAAGTTCCCTACACTGATGGAATATTTCCAGCTAAAGTGGGAGGCATATGCAAAAAGACTTCAGCGTTTCCTGGAGGCAGGAGACTTGCAGCACTGAAAGGGTTACTGTCTTTAAATACAAGCATCTAAAACTAGCCTCAGCATTTCCCATTGTCGGTTTGCTTGGGCCTAATTGTAAAGCCTGACCTGATCCCAACTAGACCACAGCCAATCCGAATCTGACCCAAGCCTGAGTGTGTTGGAGTGTTTTCATACCCAAACCCAACACTTGTAGTTGGGACCTGTCAGCTTCGGGTTGGGTTGCAAGGGACTAGCCACCAGCCCAGACTCCATTTTCTTTATTTTGTTTCCTCCATGGAGACACAGGGGCTAATTACCTCCTGCAGCCTGATCTCCCGCCCTGGCTTGCCTTTTACTCCCTACCTCAGTCCAGCACCGCACACCTGAAGGGCAGCTGATTTCACCTTCCTGGGCAATTCCCCCTGAACCTGCGTCAGTGCTGCCAGCTCACCCTTGGGGCTCAGCCTGGTGGGGGCTTCCCACACCCCATGCCTGTGATCCATCTGTGGACGTCACCTGTGGATGTTAGCGTGGCAGCAGCTGCTTGCCTTGGTCCTGCTGGCTGAGACTTCCTTGTTGCGCTGTGTGTGCTGTGGAGTGAGAGGCTCTGCCAACATGCACACTGCTGCGAGTGGTGGCTGCTGGCAGGACTGAGGTAGGCAGCTGCTGCCATGCCAAGCTCCTGGGCCGAAAGAGGTGACCAGTGACCCATCCAGAGCCTCAGAACGTTGGGTTGTTTTGAGACACGACCCAAACCCAACACTTGTAGTCCAGTCCCATTGGATGCAGGTTGGGTTCAAGGCTCCAACAGTATATGCTGTGTCTATCTCCCAAGCACTGTTTAGTGGTGAGCATGTGTGTTTCTGGGAATACAGTACTTGCCCTGAGATAAAGTACTGGCTTTTAGCAATTGACAAATAATCTCCTTGGTGTCATTTTTCTTGGCCTATATTTTGAGATTAGATATTTTAGTGTACCTGCACTGCTGATAGCAGATATCCTAATATCCTGTCTGGGTACTAGATACTCTTGTTTTCATTGACCCCAGTCCATTAAATATGTGGATTATTTCTCAATAGCTAAAAACTAGTGCATTATTTTAGTGCAAGTACTGTATTCCCAGAAACACACGTTATTCACAAGTGAACAGTGCATGGGAGATAAAGAAACCATAATCCTTTCAGTGCAAACCTCCTATCCTAGTTTATATCAGTTTTTGCTGACAACTTTCCTGGCCAAAAAAAAAGTCTGTATATAACACAATGGGAAAATGGTTTGGGCAGACAAATCACCCCAGAGAAATTGGCTTTGATTTAGAAAAGTGACCATTGGTCTCCACTTATAGCACAGTAAAAGAAAATGTATTGAAGACATTTTTTGATGGTACCTTCCACTAGTCATAGTAGAAAATATGTATAGACTGAGTGGGGATGATGATTGGAGAAATTGAGTTGAAAACGGGGATTTTTATGCATATATGATGGACATGTTCCGCTATTGAAGAGGAAGAGCAGGAGAATCAACTAACAGGAAGACATAAGAAAGTGTAAATTAAAACACCCCGAAGGAGATACATCCATCACCTCTGAATTTGACCTCAGATGTGTAATCGCTTCATTTGCAGTCAAAAATGTCATGTAGGCCCCCTTCATAAATGCGATCGTTTAAGCCTATTATATGACCAGGACAAAAAATGTAGCAACAAGGGCTCAATTCAGCATGTGTGTATATACACATACACACACACGAACCACAGTGAAAGTGGGGCTTTATCTCTGCATGGGGACAGGATTCTGGAGGCCTAAATTTAATGTCAAGTGTTTTGCAGTACTTTACCTGAGACATTTTAAAGGGGCCTAATTTTCAAATGATGGGTGCTGAGCACTTCTGAAAACATTTGCATGAACTGGCTTAAAATAGAAACACTGACATTCGCAATAACAGTGCTGCAAGCTGTACCACATTAGCATACTACAGCTTAAAGAAATCACAGTTGGGTGCAATCATGGTCATGTCCACATAACAGCCTCCCACTGCATGGTACTAACTAGCTTCAGGTGAAAGTTCTGAAAGAAAAAACTAGCACAGCGTTCGAAAGCCAAAAGCCTCCCAAAGCGTGGGAATAGCACATGAGAGAAGATGTTGGTGCTGATTTACGTCACAGAACTGCATGCGAGAGGAAAAGTTACAAAAGGGCATTCTATAGAAAGAAAAGATTATGATGAACCCAGTGTTGGAGAAATGTTTGTTTTCCTGCTTTTAGCTTAACGTGGCTTTTTTTTTTTTTTTTTGGTAGTCATTCCTCTATGACAACCCAATCTGTAACGGTTGAAAATACCACAAAGGCATTAAAGGGAGATTGAGAATTGTGCTTGGGAGCCTGCATCATGCTCCATAGTTCCTTCTCCTGAAACACATCATTGTGCTTGCTATGGCATATGCTGCAGAGTGCAAGATAAGAGTCAAGGGCAGCCCCATCACATGCTGTGGAACAATATTAGAAAAAGCAGCATTTGATAAGAAACTTGTAGCAGTCTAGTGTAGGCAAGGTCATAAAAACATACCATAGTTGATATATCTAGAGTAAATAACTAGAAAAAAACCTGATTATTTCCAGTGAAAGATGAACACTGCCCTTTGTATTTTAGTTTTGTTCATGATCAGGCAAATTCCAAAGTGTAATTCCTATAGCTAAGCAAACAGGTGATACGTTCTTCTTAGCGTATGCGCAATGTGCCTCAGGTGGCATGTGACCAGGATTCATCACCAAATATGGTTTGCTGGTTGGATCATTTGCTTCCCCGGCTTGGGCCAGGTACCGACAGGGAGCACGACGTGAACGCTGATCCATGTCCCCAGATGATGCATTTTCCCATGTGTGCGGAATCATCTATGTTTTTCTGCTTATGATGCTTGCAAGAATTATCTGAATGGAAGTCTGATGCCACCTAAAGTCTAACAGACGACTTGCAGTGAAGTCAGTTCGGACTCTTTACCCAGAATTCTCAAGTGGTAATAGCACAAAAGTTACTAGTTATTTCTAGTTCTTATAGTAGAAGTTTGCACTGTGAGAAAATTAGCTCAGTCAGTCTGAGCTGGGTAAAAAGCTGCACAAATCAGGCCATAGTGTCAGCTCTGAAAATGAGGGTCCTTCTTTCTTTCCCTGTCATAAAAATTAACGTGATGATGATGTTTTATTGCTAGTGTTCAGGAAGCATTTGACTATAAAGTGAAACCCAGATGTGTTCAGTAAGTAAAAGGACAATGTAAGCAAGGAATTTCCAGTGAAGGAGACAAATACTTAACTCTTATGGGACTTTTCATACATACTCCTCAAAGCACTTTACATAGGAGGGCCAATATTGCTATCCCCCTTTAACAGATGGGGAAACTGAGGCACAAAAAGGCAAAGAGACTTAGCCAAGGTCACAAAGCAAGTCAATGGCAGAGGCAAGAATAGAGCCCACGTCTCATGATTTCCAGTCTGGTGCCCTTTCTAAGTAAAGGCTGACCTTCCTCAGCTATGAGTGATGTGAAGAACATGGGCACGGTGGGAATTTACAAAGCTACCACACAGTTTAGTACAGAAGGGTGCTGGGATTGGAATAGCAGGCAGGATGCAGACTACAACTGAGGTGCATTGGCACAGCAGTATTAGGATGCTTGTAAAGCCATCCTGTGAGAAGGGAGCACCTGTATTCTCACTGTGCTACTATTTCAGCAGCAGGTAAGCAGTCATTCCGGGGTAAGGACAAGCTGTAGTAATGCTGATATTTCTCTCTCCTCAGCACCCTCTCGAGCTGTTCTCATGCTGTGGTGGCTCTGCTGTATCCCTTCTCCTGGCAGCACACTTTCATTCCTGTTCTCCCCTCATCCATGATTGACATTGTCTGCTGCCCTACTCCGTTCCTGGTTGGATTGCTGTCCAGCTCTCTGCCCAAGCTGAAAGAGCTGCCTGTAGAAGAGGTAGGAATCAGCCCAGGACTTGGTTATTAAATGAATCCAGAAATGGTTTGTATGCAGTAAAACTGATTTACACCAGCTGAGTATCTGGGCTTTAATATAGGTTTTTACTTTTCTAGTCCTTAACTTTCCCCTTTGTTTCTTCTCTGTCTAACTGTCATGCACAATTACCTCTTGGAAAAAAACTAAAATACTGTAAATAGATTTTAAGGATTCTAGTCTTCCCTCGATGCCGCCGTGTATGGTGATTGACAGTGAAAAGTAACATTCACCTTGTCACAACAAGGTCAATATTGGGATAAGGTCTCATTTTCTTGTATGTGAAATAACATAGTGAAGTGACATCAGCACAGTAAAAAACCATTCACTTTGGTGCCAGCCACTGTCACTCTCACTAATTCTAATGGGAGTTACACTCACAGCCATACACTGAATAGAGAATAGAACCCCTATGGCAAAGAAGGTCCTTTCAAGGTCTCATTGGTGCTATATTGCAAATGAAATTAGCTTTATGTTTATATAGTCTATCCAAAATACTGCTGCCACAATCCTTCCCCCTCACACAACTCTGATCATCGCTTCACTCTCCTCTGATTCCTTCACGGTTTTCCTCTTCCCTTCCACAGCAAATTTCCTTTACTTGTGGTCACTTCAAAGGCTCTCCACACAGCTGCTCCTTCGTAAATCTCTGCTCTCTTCTCCTCCTACCCTTCCCACACTGCCCTCCTTCATACCATTTTAGCGTTCTCTCATCCTTGCACCTTCATTATTAATTATTATTTACACTTCATCCATACCACCCCTTTAATGCTTGGAACCAGCCCTACTGCACCAAACAACTCTTGTTTTCACCAAAACCCCTTTTGAAATACAGTTCTTCTTCACAAATGACCCCCTTTATGGATAATCCACCAAAACAACAGTCAGGGGGTAGCCGTGTTAGTCTATATCCACAAAAACAAAAGGAGTCCGGTGGCACCTTAAAGACTAACAGATTTATTTGAGCATAAGCTTTCGTGGGTAAAAAGCTCACTTCTTCAGATATTTTAAAGCAAACCTTTCTGAAATCTGCCCATCATCTGAGGTATGAAATGTCTGAAGTGTTCTGTCTTACTTAGCCTCTGACCTTTACAGGGGCAGGGAGTCTGTCTTCCTGTTTTATATAGAACATTGCAAATGGTTTGATGCTGCAGACTTACAATAGAAGTTTGATTCTCATTCTAATTTCTGTTCAGACTAAGCACCATTTAGGTTCTCCCTCTATCTGTAAAAGCAGACACCAGTAGACTGTCTTCAGTCACCAAGATAAATTTTACCATATCTTTCTTTTCTTTTAGGCTTTGATGGTTAACTTGGGATCCGATCGATTCATCAGACAGGTACAGTATGGCTTTAAATTAACTAAAATAGGTAGGGTTGGCAGAAAGCAATTTTTATTATTTTATAATTTTGATGTTTATTTTTAAGTATTTTTCATTTTTATCAATTTAAATTTTCACAGTTGTGGGAAACTATGCGGGGGTGGGTGTCAGATAATAATTATTCAATGACAATAGACATTGAGATGCAAAAAGTTGAAGCTTTATAACCATTATAACACAAATTATCAACATCATATTGTGATGGGGTGCCACCTGGAACTGGGGTACCACAGAGCCCCCCTGACCCACCAGCCTGGGCTCTCTCTTACACTGTACTGCTGTGACAAGCTGCAAAGCCCTCCAAGTTTCAGCTTGCACTTTCACCAGCATACATAGAGGTAGGGACACACCCAGCTGCAGTTACATGCAGGCAGGCTCTTTGACCAGCCCCTACATGGGAAGGCTTCAGCTTGGGCACCTCCCAGCTCCTCAGGCACGCCCCCCCACTCTGGAGTATAAACCCAAAATTATACCGTCTTGCGCTGCACAGGGAACTGTACAGCGTAAGCTCATAAAATTCGCCCCCTCCCTCAATGTGGAGAGAAATATGCAACAGCTTTCTGCCCCTGAGTTATGATTTCCACACACTGGTTTAGAGAAAGCAAAAACTATTTTATTTTGTCTACAAAAGATAGATTTTAAGTGATTATTAGGGATAGCAAAGAGATCAAAGCAGATTACCTTGCAACTAAACAAAAAATGCAGACTAAGCTTAATATACTAAATAGATTGGATATGAATAGCAGATTCTCACTCTCAGTGATGATACAAGCAGGCTGCAGATTCTTAAGGAGCAAGTTGCACTTGCTTACAGCTTGGAATCCCCAGGCGTTCTATTCACAGGCGAAAAATCCCTTTAGCCTGGGTCCAGCACTAAAATCCCTTGAGCACTGGGTCCCCCAGTCCAGCCTTGTTCCTCGGGTGTTTCCAGGAGTCTTCCTGGGTGGGGAGTCAGTGAAGAACCCCAGGTGATGTCACTCCCAGCCTTATATAACTTTTGCATAAGATGGGAACTCTTTGTTTCAAAGCTTAGTTCCCAGACTGGTCTCTGGAAAAACACTGACATCCCAAGATGGAGTCTACAGACATGTGGTCACATCACATGTCCTTGTAGAGTCATAGCAGCTGTTACTTGGAAGCTGTCTGTAGGGTCCTCAGAATCGCTCGCTAGGTGGGAAATAAGCTTCTCCTAAGGCCTATTATTCTTTCTAACAGCTCTTCCCCACCCACTATCTAGAATGAAAGCATCTTGTCTAGTGGGCATTTCCCAGGTGTAATTACCTTTTGAAGTACAGATCCAAAAGTGATATATACATACAAATAGGATAATCATATTCAGCAAATCATAATCTTTCCAATGACATCTCACATGAAGTATCTTGCATAAAATACTTTATGATTATGTCACAATCTTATCATAATATCACTGTGAAGAATATGGGATGTGGTGTCACACATCTGTCAAAACATACAAAGTTAATAGCCTTAAATCAAAGTCAAGTAATTCTCAAGCAGCATTTTTCTTACTTTGCATAGCTGTACATTTCTATTATTTGTGGCACCTTAGAGACTAACCAATTTATTTGAGCATAAGCTTTCGTGAGCTACAGCTCACTTCATCGGATGCATACTGTGGAAAGTACAGAAGACGTTTTTATACACACAAACCATGAAAAAATGGGTGATTATCACTACAAAAGGTTTTCTCTCCCCCCCCCCCCACCCCACTCTCCTGCTGGTAATAGCTTATCTAAAGTGATCACTCTCCTTACAATGTGTATGATAATCAAAGTGGGCCATTTCCAGCACAAATCCAGGTTTTCTCCCCCCCAAACGAGCCTCTGATAGTGTGGCTGATGTTATTAGGCCCTGTGATGGTGTCCCCTGAATAGATATGTGGGCACAGTGGGCAACGGGCTTTGTTGCAAGGATAGGTTCCTGGGTTAGTGGTTCTGTTGTGTGGTATGTGGTTGCTGGTGAGTATTCACTTCAGATTGGGGGGCTGTCTGTAGGCAAGGACTGGCCTGTCTCCCAAGATCTGTGAGAGTGATGAGTCGTCCTTCAGGATAGGTTGTAGATCCTTGATAATGCGTTGGAGGGGTTTTAGTTGGGGGCTGAAGGTGACGGCTAGTGGCGTTCTGTTATTTTCCTTGTTAGGCCTGTCCTGTAGTAGGTGACTTCTGGGAACTCTTCTGGCTCTATCAATCTGTTTCTTCACTTCTGCAGGTGGGTATTGTAGTTGTAAGAATGCTTGATAGAGATCTCTATCAAGGGCCTAATAACATCAGCCACACTATCAGAGGCTCGTTCACCTGCACATCTACCAATGTGATATATGCCATCATGTGCCAGCAATGCCCCTCTGCCATGTACATTGGTCAAACTGGACAGTCTCTACATAAACGAATAAATGGACACAAATCAGATGTCAAGAATTATAATATTCATAAACCAGTCGGAGAGCACTTCAATCTCTCTGGTCACGCGATTACAGACATGAAAGTTGCGATATTACAACATAAAAACTTCAAATCCAGACTCCAGCGAGAGACTGCTGAATTGGAATTCATTTGCAAATTGGATAGAATTAACTTAGGCTTGAATAGAGACTGGGAGTGGCTAAGTCATTATGCAAGGTAACCTATTTCCCCTTGTTTTTTCCAACCCCCCCCCTTCCTCAGACGTTCTTGTTAAACCCTGGATTTGTGCTGGAAATGGCCCACCTTGATCATCATACACATTGTAAGGAGAGTGATCACTTTAGATAAGCTATTAGCAACAGGAGAGTGGGTTTTTTTTGGGGGGGGGGTGTTGCGGGGGGGGAGAAAACCTGGATTTGTGCTGGAAATGGCCCATCTTGATTATCATACACATTGTAAGGAGAGTGATCACTTTACATAAGCTATTACCAGTAGGAGAGTGGGGTGGGGGGAGAGAAAACCTTTTGTAGTGATAATCACCCATTTTTTCATGGTTTGTGTGTATAAAAACGTCTTCTGCAGTTTCCACAGTATGCATCCAATGAAGTGAGCTGTAGCTCACGAAAGCTTATGCTCAAATAAATTGGTTAGTCTCTAAGGTGCCACAAGTACTCCTTTTCTTTTTGCAAATACGGACTAACACAGCTGTTACTCTGAAACATTTCTATTATTATTGATGGAAATATTTTTTTCATTGGCTTGTGTGTGTATGGCCAAATGGATGTTTATTTATATTTAAAAATCTAATTCTTCCAAGCCTAAAAATAGGCAACTTTGCAGCCCTTTAATCAGGTGGTTTAAAGAAACATAATGGAGAAGTTCACCAGAGAAGTTCCAACTGGAACTGTGCAATGAACTAGAGATTAGAAAAGTCTGAATCTTTTCTGTTTCCTCTGGAAATAAATAGTATGCCTAGAAGATGCCAAGAGAACTTACCTTCAGAGTTGCTTTACTGTTGCTTTCAAGTGGATCCAGCTTATTAGCAGCCTCTTGGCAGAAAGCTGACATTATCCAGCAGCTGCCAAAAAGTGGAAGGCAGGTTTGCAAGGCTGCAGTCAGGGAAGGAAGTGCTGGGACATACCTTCCCTGACTGCAGCCTTGCAAACCTGTCTTCAGGGAAGAGGGGCTGCAGCCCAGGTGTCAGCGGTTTCCACTGGGAGAAGGGGCACCGGAGGCCTCTGGGGCTACATGTTACCTCTGTCTGTGCTCTCCAGGCTTTGCCCTGCACCAATGCTGAGGGCCTGTCTCAGCATATCCTAGCATGTCCTTCCCTGGTTGCAGGCCCCCGGTGTCAAGGCAGGCACAACCCCAAGAGTACAGGGAGAGATGCCATGCGTCTCCATGGGCCCCTCGTGCTCCTGCTCCCTGTGGAAAGCCCTGGAATTCTCCCCACTGGTGCTCTGCCCGCAGCCTCCCCTCCCAGCCCACAGTGCTGGACTCCAGCAGGGAATCCCCTGTTGGGTAGGGATGCGGGAACCCCAGTTCATTACCACACCATTCTGTGCAGGTGGTGGGGACCCAGGCGCAGGCAGCTTTGCATAGCTGCAGCCAGGGAAGGCATGTGCCAGCACGTCCTTTGTTCCCACTATCCTGCCTGTTACCAGGGCCTTTCTTCCTGAAAAAGTTCTTAATAAGCATCATGCCATTGCCAATATCTGAATCCCTTTAACATTAAAGTCAATGGGCCGGGATTGGTTCCCAGCAAAACATTGCTATTAACTGGAAGTTGTTAATATCAGAACTGCTGTTAAGCAGAATCTGCTGTAATACAGAGATAAATCCAGGGCCTAGAGAGACAACTTGATCTTTTCAACATCATTTTAGCAAGACAACAAGCACAAGTGGAGGTGATAAGTTCAGGGGGGGAAAAAGCTGAGGAAGAAGTCTACAGGTGGAGAGGAGAAAATGGAGGATGAACAGTATTTTAGTTGAGTTGTGGAGTAAGACGGAACCTTGGAAAAAGAAAGATAAAGAATCACTATTTCCTGAAAGTAAGGTGGCACTAGAAAATTTACAGATAAAAGAGAATGCGCTGAGTCAATTGGATGTACCCTTTAAAGTAAAGGTTGGGCAAACAGATAAGATTACTCTAAAGATTCCTTGCAACTCTAGAAGTCTTATATAAGATAATTGTTTCTGGAGCAAACGTTAAATATGGTCTGGAGAATGAGCAAAAGTACTTGCAGGAAAATAAGCAAAAGAGGAACTATCAAGAATTGAAGAAGCTTCCAGAACCGAGCCTGAGCAGCTGTGTGTATGTGTGGCTAGGCCTTCATCTTGTGTATATTCAAGAAACACAGCTATTTGGAACCCATCATGCCTGCCTGGTGCCTTCATAATATGTTTGTTGTGTAACAAGCAGGTTCATGGCCTATATGTATTTACATTGCACTCCAATAGCATGTTATATTTCTCTACTTCAGTCTCATGAAAAACACTATAAAGTTAAATTCAGAAATATATAACAGAGGAACACAAGGTTTCATTATTGTATTCATATAGCCATTAAAGCAGGGGTGGGCAAACTTTTTGGCTTGAGGGCCACATCTGGGTGGTGAAATTGCATGCAGGGCCATGAATGTAGGGATGGGGCAGGGGGTTGGGATGTGGGAGGGGGTGCAGTGTGAAGGAAGGGGCTCAGGGCAAGGGGTTGGGGGGTTGGAGTGTAGCAGGGGTGCAGCAGGTGGTTGGGGTGCAGCAGGGATGCGGCAGGGGTGCAGCAGGGGGTTGGGGTGCAGGAGGGGGCTCAGGGCAGGGGGTTCGGGTGCAGGAGGGGGCTCAGGGCAGGGGGTGGGGTGCAGGAAGGCTGGAGGGTGTGGCAGGGGGCTCAGGGCAGGGGGTTGAGGTGTGGGGTGCAGGAGGTGTTCAGGATGCGGGCTCCGGCCTGGCGCCGCTTACCTGGAGCAGCTCCGGGGTGGCAACAGCGCACAGCAGGGCTCAGGCAGGCTGCCTGCCTTCCCTGGCCCCGAAGTGGCCAGCACCACGTCCGTGTGGCCCCGGTGGAGGGGGGAGCAGAGGGCTTCGCATGCTGCCCTCGCCCTCCCATACTTCCCCCGAAGCTCCCATTGGCTACGATTCCCCGTTCCCAGCCAATGGGAGCTGCAGCGGGCGATGCCTGCAGGCGAGGACCGTGCATGGAGCCCTCTACCCTCCCCTCCCCCAGGGGCTGCAGGGCGTGGTGCCAGCCGCTTCTGGGAGCGGCTCGGGGCCTGCGATGCCACAGGGGTGGCAATCTCGCGGGCCGGATCCAAAGACCTGATGGGCCGGATCCAGCCCGCAGGCCGTAGTTTGCCCACCCCTGCATTAAACTAACAATCACAGAATATTTTATTTCTGAATTCTAGGCCCTGAAAAACCATTGATTGCAAATGAGCATATAGGGAAGAAAACAGTCTAAAGAATTTTTTTTCTCTCCTTTAGATGGATGATGAAGACACACTATTACCTAGGAAATTGCAAGCTGCTCTGGAGCAGGCTCTAGAGAGAAAAAACGAACTGATAAATCAGGATTCAGATAGTGATTCAGATGATGGTAAAATAATCTGGAAACAAGTCTTGTCTACCTGTGTGGTTGGGTGATATTGTGTCCCTGGGATCAGGAGAAAGAAACAAGGGCCAAATTTCAGAAAGCTCATCATCTCATCCCACAGCTACATTTTATAACATCAACTTACGTTTCTGAATTGGAGTTGATGATTGAGGGCATGTAGTGTAATTTTCAAAGCATGGTAATATATTAACAGCCTGTTTAAAATATCTTTTAAATGCCACAATGTACACACTCCCATAGATGTTTTTTAACCTTTTCTTAGAGACTTTGATGTAAAAAATCTAATATACAGTTAGTCCAAGTCATTTTATATTTATTTTTATTAAACTTTGCTTTAAATATGTAAAGCCACTTTAACATCTCTGAGGTATTCACAAGTGATACAAGAATTGAATCTACAATAAATCTTTTTCAATCAATTTTTTGCAAAGGTTCATTACCCTCAGCACAAAATTTTACTCTCAAGATCATTCAGAAGCATGCTAACTATCCAGGAAGAAGTAAAGTTCAAACAGCAGAGACACATTTCAGATTAAGGCCTCAAAGATTAATTTTTAATTCTGCATCTTCTGAGGGTCTCATGTGGATTTACCCAGTAAAGCAAACTGTATTTTTGTTGACTTTCAGATATGGAAGATCTGCTATTATATTGATTGACAAATTTAGTTATAACAACGAGAAGTCCTTGTGGCACCTTAGAGACTAACAAATTTATTTGGGCATAAGCTTTCATGGGCTATAACCCACTTCATCAGATGCATGTTTACTTATAGTCCAGTTTATGCTTTCCACATCCAGTTAATTTTAATGGGGAAAGGGAAAGAGAGTGACAGGGCATTTATGTGGTTTTACGTGTTGCAAATCTTTTTTTCAGATATGATTATTATAATGCTAGTTAGACTTTTGGGGGAAGAAATATTAGGTGAAAACATTAGATCCAATGCAAGTGACCAAGCAGGGACCTTGTACAGCTGCTGTTCTTCAGATGATTTGGATGTTATATTGCTGCTTTCTTTTGCAGAGTGTAACACCCTGAATGGATTAGTATCAGAAGTTTTCATCCGATTCTTCGTGGAAACAATTGGCCACTATTCCCTGTTCTTAACTCAGAATGAAAAAGGAGAGCGTGTCTTCCAAAGGGATGCTTTCCGCAAATCTGTAGCTTCCAAGAGTATCCGTCGCTTCCTGGAGGTCTTTATGGAGTCCCAAATGTTTGCTGGGTTTATCCAGGACAGAGAACTGAGAAAATGCAGGGCAAAAGGTAAGGCTTGTGATTCCCTTTGCTACTATGCAGACTGTCTTTGGGGATTAGTACACTTTCATGTTTTCACATGGTTTTAGCAATTACAGATTTATATAATGCCAAATATCAGTGCTGTAGCTAACTTTGCCAGACACAGTACCCTCTTCTTTTGCGTGCCCTGGATTAAAACTGAAATGATAGGTTTTAAAGGAATGAGTCTCATCCTTGTGACACTTCCCATCTCAGGACATGAAATTATTAAAGGGAAAAGTTGACTGCCCCACACCCTGAAATAATGTAAAGGATACAGCTCATTCATGGTTCTAGAACAGCTCTCAGATGCCTCAAATGAGGTACAAAGTAAAAATGTGGAAAAAAATGTTATATTGGTTACAATAAATATCAGCAAATAAACGGGAGTGCAGGACATGATTTAAGAGACAGAATTTGGCCTGGTCCTGTAATCCCTTTCATGTGCGTGAGACACGTGTTTGTGTGAGTAAAGACTACGGGGCTAGACTATAGGGTAGAGTCTTACAGTTCAAGAAATCTGACCAATGTAGTTTACCTAGCGAGGGTCCTGCTCCTGCAAACCCTCACTATATAGTACTATAGAAGTGTAAACGGGAAGGGACCACAGCAGGTCATCTGGCCCAGTCCCCTGCACTCAAGGCAGGACTGTGTAATTAGACCATTCCTAACCATTCTAACCTGTTGTTAAAAACCTCCAGTGATGGAGATTCCACAACCTCCCTAGGCAATTTGAGTAGTCCCAATGCTTTAGTGTAAGTCCAACTGGATAAACAAGCAATTAGCTGATGAGTCAAACTCTCAAACCTGCTAGACTAGAGAGCCACTGTGCTCCTAGTTCTGGTCCATGTCCCTAAAGAACACTGAGCAGCCTGTGCAGCAGCCAGCCCGGTCTGGGGCTGAGGCTGCTGAGTATTGCACAGCAATGCCATCTGCTGGCGACTGCCGGAGCCCTGCTCTCAGCTCAGCCTTGCTCCTCCCCCAGCCCGGAAGGCAGACCGAAAAGCTTCGGAAGGAATCAAAGGGACGCACAAGCAAGCTGGGGCGTCCCCTCCTGCATCAGGGCAATGCTGCACCATGTGGTGGTGGGGGGGAACCAGAGGTGAGGCAGGGTTGCTAAGCGTCCTGTGCAGCTAGAAGCCTTCCTAGCTTCATGTCAGAGAGAGGAGATTCCCTAAGGTATGGCGTTTGGGGGCTGAACAGCTAACGAAGAGAGCTGGAATGGGGGAGACAATGGGAGCTGACTGGGTAATTTGGGATGGATGGATTCAGAGGGGAAATTTGGGCAAGGAGGAGAGGTGGAAAATTTAATATGAGGGAAGGAAGAGAAGGAGATAACCTGCCTCTAAAGATACTTATGAATAGCATGGTTTTGCATTTGGAATCCACTTGATCACACGAAATAGCAAGTATTAAAAATTCCCAGGGAGGAAACCCCTAATATATGTTCCAAGGCCCTTCTCTTGCAAATACCCCGTTACACTGGCTCTATTTCTCTTTCCACTCCCCTGTGTCTGAAAACAACTCTCCCCAGCCTTAATCCTGCAATGAGCGCGGAAGGGATAGACCTCTGTGCCTGTTGAAAGCCCCGTTGGGGCTCCATGCAGGCACAGGAGCCCCCTTGCACAAATCTTATTGCAAAATCAGCCTTTTTGGGACAAATTCTACAAAATGGATCTGCTACTATACACTGAGCAACCTCAAACCTCATTTACTTCAAGAGCTGAAGGCCTGGAGCACCTGGATTCTGCCTCTATTTTGTGACTTTTTCAAAAGTTATGACCTAAATCACTTTGCACCTGCCAGTTTGTCCTTGTGACGTGCAAATGGATTTGCAAGATCAGGCTCTACCTCAGTTCAGGATCGGTGATAAGTCTATGTTGCTGGGTGATACAATCCACTGAGTTCTGCTCTGATTGTTAAATTACAAAGTAGATATTCTAAATGTTAAAACTGCCTGGCCAGTTTTTTAGGGGTTGAGTTTAGGCATAAAAAGGTATTAGTTTGGGTGGCAGTGTAAGAAATCTTTGTGTGTTAGAAAGCAGCCTTAAGTAGGCTTTCTTTGAAGAAAATAAAATGTTAAATGGTATTTATAGCAGTAAATTGAATTACTGTTTCAAGCCAAGCACAAAGGGCAGGAAGTTGTAATGTGAGATGGGCCCAGCTTCATTTGGAGTGCCTACATTTCTAGTTCTTGTTTTCATTATCTTTCCAAGATTATTTTCTAGGATGTTTTTCTTAGGGTTTCCACCTTTCTAACTGCTGGTAATTGGACACCCAAGGCCCCACCCCTGCTCTGCCTTTTCCCCAAGGCCCTGCTCCTGTTCCACATCTTCCCCCTCCTCCCCCCCATTGCTCACTCCTCTCCCTCTCCCCCAACCTGGATTGCTGGCTGGATCATCTCTACCTCCCCACTTCCCTTTGCCCCTCTGCTCCAGGGCTGGGACAGGAGCTGCTGCAGCCTGACAAGAAGCCTGTCTGCAGGTAGGAGGCGGCCCTGGCTGAGCAGGGGCTGGTGCAAGTTAATAATCCAGCCCCTCCCCCCACCCTATGATAACTGTAATTTTGGTGTCCAGTTAGGATTGGGGCTCAATGGAAAACATTCAGAACTGTTTTGTGAGAGTTATGTGCATAAATATCTATTTTTACCCAGGGATGCAACCAGTGTCGATTAGCCATCTTACTGAGTGCAATTTATGCTGATAATGTTGATACTTGGGCTGGGGGACAGCTGGAGTCTTGGGTTTGAAGGAAGACCTGGGCATTCTGTTTCTCAGCAAGATGGATGCTGGGAGAATCATGAAGGCAACTCATGCTGTCTTTGAAACTTTGACACGATGTCTAAGGTGGCTGATAACATTACTGATGGCAAGTTGAACTTGAGGAAATTGTTGTCCTGTTAAGTTTTCTAAGAATAAACTACTGACAAAAAGGCTGGTAGGAAAGACAAAGGAAGGGGAGGAAATTAATGTAGATTGCAAAAGCCACAAATTCTTAAAGGACTCTAGAACAGGGGTTCTCAACCCCCCAACATGCTGTAAAATCTCCATGGCCCACCTGTGCCACAACAACTGTTTTTCTGCATTTAAAAGCCAGGGCCAGCATTAGGTAGTAGCAATCAGAGCAGTTGCTGGGGGCCCCCCGCTACAGGTGGCCCTGCAAAGCTTAGTTGCTCAGGCTTCAGTGTCAGCCACGGGTGGCAGGGCTCGGGGCCCCGGGCTTCAGCCCCGTATGGCGGGGCTTCCTCTTTCTGCCCTGCGCCCCAGCAAGTCTAATGCTGGCCCTGCTTGATGGACCCCCTGAAACCAGCTCATGGGCCCCGGACCTCTAGTTGAGAATCTCTGCTCTGTAATACGCTCCTGAGGTGAACGTTGAAAGAAACTGTTCAAAAGTCTTCTCTTTCTTTGTGGGCAACACAAATCAAATCACTAGATTTTGATCCCCTTTTCCATAGCATCTTCCCTCACCCTCCCTTTCACTTGAAAAGAAGACCAAACAATGCTTTATTTTATCCACTTCCCACAGGTCTCTTTGAACAGAGGGTTGAACAATATTTGGAAGAGCTTCCAGACACTGAACAAAGTGGAGTAAACAAATTCCTGCGAGGTCTTGGTAAGGGAAAACTTTTAAAGAAATTCTGAAATGCTTTTAACAAATGGTCTTAACAAAGCACAGCTCTGCCTAGATTGAAATGTGATACTCAACTCGTAGTTTAATTATATGATAGGCATTATCAAAAGAAAATCAACAACAATCTACTTATCGTTGATAATAGTAGGTTTCATTATGGTCTTTGCTAAGGAAGTCTCATTCTAATTTGAAAAAGAAACCTTACCTAATGACTGTATTGTCTCCCCCCCTCCCGCCCCCCCCCCCAAAAAAAATCTGGAAAGGGACCTTGCCTTTTATCAGATTTGGTTGTCCAGAATTTTAATAGTTGGATACCTACATTTTTTATATAGTTGGTTCATTATATATTGGTTACAGTATGCTTTTGAAACCTTTTTAGACTAACATTCAGTTTCTCTTTGTTTTTCAATGTATGTTAGTGACTGATAGATCACATTTTGTATTTGCTGTAGGAAATAAAATGAAGTTCCTTCACAAGAAGAATTAACTCCTTTCTACTGACACATCAATCCAAAGACTATTTATGACACTGTGCTTGAGACACTTACAACCTTTCAGATTCTGGTGCGGGAGGAGAATAAGATAAGCTGAATACAGCTTTAAGTGACTGCAAATGCTGTTTGACAATGTGCCAGCAAAAAAAGAAAAGAAAAAAAGTTTATAATGACTCTTCTTTATGTATTTGGACAGAATTTGTAAATAATGTGCTGTAAGCTTTCTTTTTTAATGAGCAAGAAAAACTGTGGTAAATATTTGTATATTCCTGAGAATAACAGGTGCTTCTTTCTCTAGTATGAATTGAGTTATGCTTGGTGCAAAATGAATAGCTAATTATGTGCAGCTGACTGTCTCAGCAGAACCACTGACTTCAAAGGATGTTTCTGAGAACTACACTGATGCCTGAATATTGTAATAGTGAATGAACTCCAGGGTATATAGAGGGAGAGGTTGTATGCAAGGGGACTTGTTTTATGTGACAGAGTTTATAATTTTCTCTTGTTTTTCTACTAATCCATTCTAAAAGACAGAAATAACAGGTAATTTTGTAATAGGCTACTTGGTTCACAACAGAATTTCCACTTGGTTTGAACTATGGTCAGTAAATTGTTTTTAATGCATTCTGCACTATGACTGCTAAATATGAGGAAATCTCAGTTCTTTGACATGCAACCTGCAATAATTAGGTACAGTACATCCTTTCCTAATATATGTATGGTTTTTAATAAACTGTGTAAATATACCTGTTTGTTTATGTTCATTGGATTCCCTCCAACATTTCAGCTGCTGTCTGAATAGATACAGAAAGAGTAAATTTGCTGTGATTTTTGTTGAATATCTTATAATTAAAGTATAAAATGAATAATATACACCTCTCTCTCTTAGTAGGATTGCTATTTCATGAAATTTATTCTAACCTATTTTCTTACTTGACACTAGATAACTCGGGATGTTACCCAACAATCTATCTCACCGTTCTGTCAATTTAAATCTGGCAACAAAATCAGCTTTCAAAATGTGTTCAGGTTTATTCTTTTGGTGGGACAATAACATACTAGTTTTGTCATTATTAACATAATGGGTTAAATGTACCCGGACGAGTAAAGTTTCATGTTGATTTTTGTAATGTTGTGTTTAAATGTCTTGAGAAGGAAACAGGTTGAGCGATGCGGACATGGAGATGGAAAGGAATGATGATAGATGGAAGAGGGGGATGCCAAATCCCAGTCTTTGCCTTGAGTACCAGTGCAGCTCAGGCCAGCACTGACTCGATGTATGTTAGTTATATCCTTTTCTTCGCATTATCTAAGAATTAATAGCCTAAGCAGTGCAGAGGGTTTAAGTGGGACAGATGTACTGGCCTTATCCTGGCCCTTTGCACAAGGGGTGAAGTCACCCCAAATTTTCCTAATTTAAAATTATTTAAATTAATTGATCCTTGACCAATGTTAATAATATACCCATTGTCTGCTACATTGCTGTTCATTTATTATTTCAGTTAAATCCTTAGTTTCAACGAGGGTAAATCAGAAAAAGTTTGCAAGCTTTATCAGCTAATACAAATGAAGAGATGCTTCCTCCCCCTAAAATGCATTCTTAGTGTATATATAGTTTTAAGTTTTTAAAACTTGATTTCTGTGCTTACCAAGACTGGATTTGAGGCTTGCGCAACTCCTAACCTGTCAGTGGTTCAGGTTTGCTACCAGCCTCATAGAATAAAATGGAGGGTTTATTCACTGAGAAGGTGAAGTAATTTCCTTTCCAGCAATTATGTCCCTCACATTCAATTCTAACATAACAGTTTATGTAGTGTACATAAAATGAAATGTGTATGAATCTGAAAATACCAAGTGCCTTTGATACATTAGAGATCTATTGATGTAATTTATTTCCTTTTTCACTAACAATTTCATATTGTGCTGTTTGTGGTTGCAAGGGCATCTCATCACACTGCCATATAAGATTTATCCATGACCTCGGGCCTTTGTTCTCTGAATTAGAGGTGACATTCTTGACCTTTTGAGGTTGACTTTTGCACTTTTGTAAATAAACCCTGCGAACGAATCTATGGAACAACATGAAGCATCTTCTAAGAAAATCATGGATACAGCACCCTGGGCTGGAGGAAATGGCTACCATGGGAACAGTTGTTACAAACACAAGAGAAAAATGGCCATAAAATACTCAGATGCCAGGAGGGTGCCCTATCATAATAAGGCACTTATCCTCTCACATTGAAGCTGTCTTCCTCCCTTCATCTGTGATTCAGCTATCTAGGTGGAAAGCTTACCAATTTTACTTTAATTTGCCATCTGTGTAGGTACTGTTTAAAGCATACCATATGTTGTGATACACCCCCAAATGCATATCTTGTTTCAGGTTTGGTGCCCGTATGTGAGATCAATATTGGACTCTTAAGAGGATGATGGCAGTATTGCACATCCTTCCTTGATTCTAAAATGTAGCATGTGTAAATAATACAACCCTAATGTTTTCTGAAAACCTGCCTTTCAAATCATCACATGAACAAAAAATATTGAGTTAATCATTCCCATCTGTCTGTCAGTCATTACAAAGTCCTGAACAAGGGAAAATTACTTAAACAGTGTTTAATAGTGAAAGCAAAAATCTTCAACACGAAAAATCAGATCAGATGGTGGGACTTATGTTCTAGTGCCATAAGAGATTTGTATAATCCAGAAAGTGTAAATAAAAAAATGCATAAAATCTTAACCTCTTATTGAGTTACAATAAAGATATGCAGGGATATCCAGCCTTGCCTGTTGTACTTGTCTGCAGCATTTAATATTGTCTGAGTAAATCTAATTGGTTTCTTCATTGCCATGAACATGGGACAATGGAATATGGGTTGCTGTGTTGATCTGGTGTCTGAACTGGTACGTTCTCATGAAATGTGATAAAAGGGTACTGTGATATCTGCTATGGAGTGGAGAGGGTGGCATCCACAAGGGGTCTTGGGGATTGCAATGCAGTTTCATGGTGCCTCAAGTTAGGCACCAAGAAAATCACGGGAACAACATTGTGATCCACAAAGCCAAATTAGGCACGTAGGCTCCCCATACAATGAACGGAGAGAGATAGGGCTCTAAGAAGGTGATCCACAAAAGCCAGCTCATTAGGCAGCTCCCTGCCTAAGTTAGCTAATAGGAGATGCTGGCCAGGGGTGTCTGCTGAGCTCCTCTCTTGGTGGTAAGCACCAAAGTCCAGTCTGTAAGGAGGCGTCTCACTTTGGTAGTGTTCCATGAACAGAAACCAGCTGCCTGGAGTTAGGTGCCTCAGCCACTTTTTGAGGGAATAAGTCAGGTGCCTACTTCATGCAACACAAAAGAAGAAAAGGTCTCCACCTTATTACTTTTAGACCACTGGTTAGAGCACCTGAGATGTGGGAGATCTAGGTTACATTTTCCCATCACAAAATGATAATTTGAACAGGGGTCTCCTACAATGCTTAGGAGGGTGCTCTAACTACTGAGCTATGGGATAGTCTGATGTGGGGCTCCCTCAGTCTCCTGTTGAAGCTGTTGCACTCTGGGTAAAAAAAGTGATCGGAACAGTAGCACTGGACCCAGGATCTCCCATCTCCCAGGTGGGTGCCCTAGCCCCTGTATGACAGACACATTAACATTCTCTCTCCCTGGCCCAGTGACTTTCTGTGGACAAATACTTAAACAGTCATTAGGCCAGAGAAAGAATCGCTCAGTAGCCCAGTGGTTTAGGCACCCACCTGCGATGTGGGAGAGCCCAGATCTAATTCCCCTGCTCCAACCACTCTCATTATTTACCCAGAGTGCAACAACTTCAACAGGAGGGACAGAGGAAGCTCCACATCAGAATACCCCCTAGCTCAATGGTTAGAGCCCTCCCCTGATCGGGGGGAAGCCCCTCTTCAAATGTTTTCTCCCCCTCAGCCAGAGGGCAGAATTGAATCTGTGTCTCCCATACCCCAGGCAACTGGGCTACCAACTGGGCTAAAAGTTATAAAGTGGGCACCACCTCCTCTGGCTGGATTTTGAATGTCTTCTCCTGGTTCATGAATTGCTCTAGGTCTAGGACTTAGGTGGGAGATAGGCATTCGGATGCCTTGAGGGAGACAAAAGTGTCCAGAAGCAGGAACATAGGAGCCTATGGAACTTTTACTCTGAAAAACTTAGGTGCTGAGTGAGTTTAGGCACTTACAGGGCTTGGCAGGAATTTTGTGAATTGCAGTGGAGCCAAAACTGGGATTTAGGGGCCTATGTCTGGGGTTTAGCACCTAAGTACCTTCTTGGATCCCACACAGAGAAATTAGACAAAGGAGAAGATACATGCTTGTGATTGTGATGTACGGGCAATTACTGCAGTCCACTTGGTAATTTTAGTCCAAGGTCCCTTCATAACTGTTTCCTGTTGTATCAGTGAAAACTTAGCCTGCAAGTAACAGTAGAACCAATTAGTGTTTTTATAGAACTTATGCTGCACTTTAATAGACATTTTAGGACAGATTCTCAGGTGCTTGGTTGTATACCATACTATCAGTGTACAGTGACCCTAAAACTGATAAAACCAGTCCAGGACTGATTATAAGGGGGATCCTCTTGTGGAACAACAGAGTGGGTGCTTTTACGCAACCTCCTTTACCTATTGCCAGTATAGGAGGAAAAAGGGAGTTTAATCAGGCTGCCCCACAGCCACAGATCCTGTGGTTTTGGACCCTTCAGCTATCTTCAGACTGCTTCAACTTAATGTAGGGGACTACAAACCTACAACAGTTTTGCAAACAAAATACTCATTGGAGCTATGACAGTTTGCACCAAATAAGAATTAGCCCTCTGAACTGCACTCTCTTCTGATTGCTGCATCTTAAAATCTGGCCCAGAGTATTTGATCTTCTGCCACTGGGAAACACAGGGAGTTCTCATCCGTTGGCTACCAATGGTGTCCATTCCCAGATTTACTGTTTTTTAAGGAACATCAATATTCTTAAAGCTAACTTTCTAAAATCTTTTTCCAAAATTTTCCCCCCCTTAAAATGGCACCACAAAATTTACACAAATTATTTAGAGAAACAATTCATGGTGGTTTTTCAGGTGTTCTTCAAAAAATCACACAGTAAACATTTCAATAACTAATGCTAAGAATATTGGCAATTCTGAAGTTAACATTCATTGCCTTTTAGAGAGGATGCTAAATCTGATTTTAAACAAACTTACTTGCAATCTTAACTACAAAGTTACTCTATTTCCATAATAAACTCAACTTAATAACTCAGTTTAGATCAGTCTCTGATCATAGCTGTTTTTCATCCAGATGGAAGTTGTATGATACAATACACTGGATTTTTTGGTGTGTAGGCTACAAGTGGCATCTGTCTGTTTTCAGAGCTGTCACCAAAATCTTTCAGAAAATTCCTTAAATGATACAAAAATGTGCAAGTCTTCCTTAGACAACCTTATAAATACATACATATCACAAAGAAGACACCTACTGTCCACTGGTCTTTAATGTAAGATTCCTTCCTGACCAAGCACTTTTGTTGCTGTTACATGTATTCATTTGGAAATGGATAAACCAACATGACTGACAAGTATATAACAAATAGAGCAGAAAGCGGGAATAAGAATATGCTAATCTGTTTCTTACTTTCCCTAGACAATTATGTTCATTTTAGTAGCTGCATGCAATTCCCTGTCATCTTTTATCTTAAATTATCTCTATTTACTGTAGTATCTATTTAAATTGTAGACATAAACTACTGTCTTGGTTATTCATTTTCTCTTTTCAGTTACATTTCCTTGCGAACATCTTATTGAGACCGCCCTCCTGCCTGGGCCAGCCAGAGGGAGTCTTGCCACATGTGCTAATTTTCTTAAAGCCCCTGCTCCTGGAGTGAGGTGCTCATGGGAGACTCAGCTTGCATTGGAAAAGCACAGCAGCCCACCCTCCTGCTGGCAGAGGGGAGCATGGAAAGGGGACCCCAGTCCCCCTCCAGGCCCAGAGGTATAGCTCCCCTCCTACCCTGATGCACTTCTAAAGCTGGTGATGTTTGAGCTTTGGGGGTTGGCGGGAAGGAACCCAGCAGCGGCCTTACAGGAATTGCCTGCCCACGTCTAAAGGCCCCTCCCCCAGCCTTGCAGGAGGGACCACTGGACCCGGGAACCAACTGAATACATGGGACAACTAATGAATAACTGGGTCAGGAGTGAAGGTCACAGGTTCAAAAATAGGGATCCAGAGGGGAACACTGAGCAGATAACCCCGGACAGCACCCACTGCTCCTCAAAGCTGTCTAGGGAGCTAGTGGATGCCACCCAGAGGAACTCTGCCCGGATGCGTGAGACCAGGGAGGAGCGGAAATAGGCCCCACAGTCAGAGCATCTCCTCATCTAACCTCCTCCACCTGGTGTTGAAGATGGCCACTTTGGCCAGGGCCAGGAGGTTGACGAGGAGGTTTTGCAACTTGGTGGGGCCATGGACAGGGTGTGCAAACAGGTGTGGGGAAAAGTGCAGCCAAAACCTCAACAGAAGGTTCTGGAGGAGCCAGAATAGGGCTGCAACCTGGCGCATTTGAGATGAATGTACGCCAGGTTCTCCCTCATGCCGCAAAAGCAGCAGGCATCAGGAATGGGGGTGAACTGCGCCAGCGCCAGGTACATGCCTGAGCTCATGGCTCCATGGAGGAGCCCCCAACCTATATCCCCGGTGGGCTATGAGACCAGGGTGGAATAGAGGCTGGCCCACTGGGGTTCCTCACCCTCCACAGGTGGTAGATAATCCCACCATTTGGTATCAGGGTGGGACATGAGGGTGAGAAAGAGAAACGTGTGGAGCAGGAGAGTGTATAGTTGTTTCCTTGGTACAGTTCGGAAGTGAACCGGCTGCAGGGCACACAGCTGGTTTGGACTGTGGAAGAGAGGGGACTGGGAGGGTTCGTAGGACAGAGGCCTGATGAAAAGGTCCGGAGGGCCAGGGGGGAGCGGGGAGCACCCTCTCGCAGTACCCACTCAAGGAAAACCCGAGAGGTGGGCGACAAGGCTGCCCCCCATCTCCTGGAGAACATGCAGGGGGAGGGTGGTGGGTCAGGAGATCCACCCAGTCCCCCCGTCATAGTCCAGGAGGTCTCCGATTCTGGTGGTTTCTGCCAGAACCAGCCTTTGGCACACCGAAGGGAACTCCGCCATCTGCACATGAAGGTAGGGGTTGTGTAGCAGGGGCTTTGCAAGGAGGTCTGCCCCCTCGGTGGCCACAATGGACCTGGTCGCTGAGAACAACTTCCAGGCCTGGGAAGGTCCTGGCAGAAGACCAGCAGCTCGGAGAGATCTCGCAGAAGACCCCTCGGGTGGAGAAAAAAGAGCTGCCGGATGTATGAGAGGCAGGGGAGGAAGGCGTGTGCCACCATGCTCCGCGCCAGACTACCAGCACCATGAAGGAGTCTCTGCAGGGCCTGGGGGTGGAAGACATGGACCTGGCTGCGGAGGCAGACCTGGCCCTGGCCCTGGCCCTGTCCTCCCTCCTCCAGGGGAAGACTCAGGACCCCTGCGGAGACCCAGTGCAATCCCGGCCAGACGAACTCCAGAGCTACCCTCGGGAGCCGGGCCCAGGGTGTTGAGCCCGTGCCAGAGCATGGACAGGAGTCAGGACTACTCAGCAGCAGCCCCAGCGGAGAACAGCTGCCCAGGGTCACAGACCCCTTCCCGTGGGCAGCGGAAAGGAAAGAGCCCCAGGCGAACGAGTCAGGCTGGGTCGGGGGCTCCCGTCCCCGCTCCCGCCTGCCCCGGGATCGCCCCGCCCCCAAGACAGCAGAGCGGGGAAGGCGCCACGGTCGGAGAACAAAGCCCCGCCCCCGCGGCACCAGCGTCAGAGTCCCCGCCTTCCAAAGCAAGAAGTCCCCAAGCTCGATTTCTCGTGAGCTTGGGGGTTGACCCGTCTCCTCAGTGAGCTCTCGCGAGATCTTCTTTCCTCCTACCACCACTTCCCCCACCTCTACCCCCTTTCTGAGATCTCGCGACACTCCTTGGACTCTTCCTTTTTCCCGGCGGCCGTCAAGATGGTGGGTAGGAGCGCGAGGGGCCCAGCTTCCCCCAGGCCGAGCTGCCGGTGGGGGAGGGGTTCTCGCGCCCGCTTCGGCCCCGGGCCTCCGCCAGGCAATACACGCCCCAGCTGGGCGGGGAAGCGGGCCGCCGCCAGCGAGCTCTGGGCTGGCCTGCGGGTTAAAGCCGGGCCCGACGGGGAGACTCGAGCAGGCGCCTTCCTGAAGCCAGGGTGCGAGGAGTTGGGCCTGGGCCTGCGGGCCCGCTCCTGATCCTCCCCTTCGAAGCGGGCACGTAGCCGCCCCGTGCGCGCGGTCCCGTCCCGCGCCTGCCCAGCGAGCCCGAATGGGGGCGGCGGGAATTGGTCGGGCGCGTGGGGACTCCTCTGGCTCTGCCCCGCCCCAGCGGCCCTCAGCCCCTTCCTACTCTGTACCCCGGGAGCCACCCCCCACGCGCGCAGCGGAGAGCCTAGCTAGGGAGAGCCTAGAACAGGTGCCTGTTCTGTTGTGGCAGCACGCAGAGGCCTCAGTCAGGGTCGGGGTCCCATTGTGTTAGGTGCTGGACACGTGACAGACATGGCCCTTTCCCCAGAAAAGGGCCAGCCATCCACACGAGGCTTGGATTGTCCTCTGCTTATTTGTTTCCCACTCTTGTCGCTTGCTCTACATTTTTATTCATATATGTACTGTGGGGTTTTTTTGTGTTTTCCTAGCCTTCTAGGCTAAGGAAGACCAGGAAGCTGAGAGGACACGTTAGCCACGGCCATGGCCGTATTGGTAAGTGAGGAGAATGGTTACTAATATGCTTGTCCTGGAACTTAATGAATGGTAGCTCATTTGATTTACAGTGTGCCCGGTAAGTATCACTATTTAGAACATCAAGGAAGCAATATAAGAGAGAGGTTCAAAAATGGTCTGGTTAATGGTTAGACATAACCAGTTCAAATCATATATTTCTCTGTATAATTTGTGCTCATTGACTTGCTTTAAATCAACTCCAATGATGACATAACGTTCAGTAGTGTATTCAGTAGTACATGTTGTTTTTCTTGCATCACAATACCTTTTAAAACTTCTTCTAGGTAAACACAGAAAGCATCCTGGCGGCCGTGGAAATGCTGGGGGTATGCACCACCACAGAATTAACTTTGACAAATAGTAAGATGTACCATCTTTTTCCTTTAAACCCCCTCTTCTCTTCCCTGCCTCCCCCCCATTTTTGTGTAGATATTTTTTAAAAGTTACAAGGGCATTCATTCTACCATATGTAGCACATACATCATTTAGTAAAAGTATACAGACGTTGGATTTTGCTACAATACAGATAACCTTGCAAGAAAATTTAGCTGTTTTCTTTCATAGTCCTTGATATCCTTTATTAAATCTATGAAAATCCTTTTGTCCATCTGTTCTTTTAAAAGGCAAGTGCTAATAACAGGATCTCCTTTTTCAGTGAGTTACATATAGTAAAATGGCTTGTTTCAGAGCTTCTAGTGTGTATATGTGTTTATATCTTTTAGAATTTTTTTCCACAGTTAATTTAGGTTTGTAAGATACTAATAGTCTGCTCAGCTTTGATTCCACTGTGTGTATGTGTGTATATATATGACAGTAGATGACTCAAGCTCTTGCATTTCCTAATTTTAGTGGTGTGTATTGGGGAGGATAAGACTTGTGTATCTAGACATTGCCGAGACTAGTGTCACGTCTAGACATTGCTCATTGTCATAGTTGTGCTTGAGTACTCGGAAAGTAACAACTAATCTCTGTTCACTGACTGTCACTCTTTTCAGCTGTCAGTTGGTTACTGGGTTAGTAACACAAGATCTGAATCCACATTTCTTGTACAATAAAATCTCTTCTAAATTCAGAGTTCTGGGTGCTTATGAAATATAGAATGGGCCCCAAACTATTCACAAGAAAGATGAGTTGTGACTTCAGCTATCAAACATAAATATTTCATTAATAAAATTAATTGAATTTATAGATTTGGAAAATGCACATATCCCTCAAGAATATACAAATAGCAACTTATTTACATCTGAACTTTAAAACTTTTTTGTTTTTGTGTATAATTTTTCTGTACCCTATAGTTTGTTTAATATGTATATGATAACGGTTAGTAGATAAACATAGTTTTAACTGAGGTTATATTGATTTTTAGCACAGCCAATTCAAAAGAAACTAAAAGGAATGTGGTCTTATACTGTATCAAATATTTTTCCTCCCCAGTCATCCTGGTTATTTTGGGAAGGTTGGTATGAGACACTACCATTTGAAGAAGAACCAGAACTTCTGTCCTACTGTCAACTTGGATAAATTGTGGACGTTTGTTAGTGAGCAGACAAGACTAAACTATGCAAAAAACCAGGCTGGATTAGCACCTGTCATTGATGTTGTACGCTCGGTAAGAGAGCTATTTAATCCTGTCTTCAGAATCTGTTGCTTTTAATCACTTAAAATTAAACTAAATTATGGATAAATTACAGTTCTTAGATTGTTTGAAATGTCAGGTGAAAGACCTTGTGAGCATCTGACTGAGACTTAGTTCCACTAGCATATGTGTTTTTGCTTCTCTGTCTTTCCACAAGCCCTTTTTATTTTTCATGAATTAGTATTAAAATGTTTTTCTTTAAATGAAAGTTTAGATTTTCCCATTGTTCTTTTTTTAAAACTGGTGTTTGTGGTGATGAGAAGCTTACATATTAGCTTTTAAAAGGAAATTGGAAGGTTCTATGAAGAAAAACAACTTTTATTGCTTGTTTTGGCCCACTAAAGTTGGTCTCTTTAGCACCGAGACTAGAGTCACATCCTAACATGTTTCATTGTCTTGGTGTGCTATAGTCCTCGAAGATAAATTTCTGATCTTTATTCACTGGCTGTGGTGTTTCATATCTCAGTCAGCCACCGAATCAGAGACATTCATTAGTCAGCCCCTTAGGACAGAGGGAAGCAAAAGTGTCATTTGGGGGAAGACTTAGGTTTAGCAGCATCCTTTGGGACTAGTATTTTCTGGGCTGGAGGAAACCTGGTCTATTCATGGAGATGACAGTAATTCTAGATTAACAATTTGCTCTTCATCTATTACTAATTTATATTACAGTAATACCTAGAATCCCATCAAGGGATTGGGGCCCCATTGTGTGCTAGGCTCTGTACGGACATCCAGGAAAAGACTGTCCCAGCCTGATGGAGGTTAGAGTTGGGTTGAGATCCTTCCTTTTTAGGTAAAAAGTTGGAGTGCCATAATGGGGCTATATTGTCTTGTCTACACTACACTTTTGTCAACAAAAGTTATGTGGGTTTAATTAAAATCACGATTGTTTGTCCACACTAGCTCCTCATGTTGCAGACGCACTGTTGTAGTTAGTTATCCCACTGTAGTTATCAAATTAATATCCATTATCCCACTGTGCAACTGGCCGCAGGGTGCTTTGGGAAGAGTTTGCAGTGCCTCATGGGGCAGGTTTCTCAATCCCATCTTTCCAGGGGCATCCTAGTAGCTTGTCAGCTGGGAGAGGAGAGTGGTGTGGGAGGCGGGGGAGACAGCAGGCTGACCTATCCTGAGGCAGGAGGGAGCGGCATCCTGAGGGCCACATTGGGGTGTGAAACTGTAGGGAAGGCTGTGCCTCCCCAAACAGCCTGGCTTCCACCCCGTGACTGCCCCCCTCTTAACCTCTGACCCAGCAAACTCCCCCTTCCTTCTGTTCTTTGTCCCCTGACCAACCCCACTCCCTATCCAACCACCCCTGACAGGCTCCCCGGAACTCCCATGCCCTATCCAACCCCTCCTGTTCTCTCCTCCTCCCTCCCCCCCCCCCCCCCCGAATCTCCACCTCATCCAGCCGCCCCCTGCTCCCTTATCCAGCATACACACATAGACCCCCGGCGGCACCCCCTTACCATGCTGCTCAGAGCAGCAGGTGCTTGCAGCCCCACCGTCTGGACGGAGCCAGCCATGCAGCGGTGTGGCTGCAGGAGAGGGGGGACAGCATGGGAGGGGCCAGGGGCTAGCTTCCCCGACCAGGAGCTCAAGGGCTGGGCAGGACATAGTTTGCCTACCTCTGGTCTATACCGATGCGTTGTCGCTTTAACTTTGCCGCAAAAAGCTTTGTGTGTCTCACTGAGGTGGTTTTATTTTGTCTGCAAAACAGAGTTTTGCCACCAAAAGTAGCTTTGTAGTGTCTATACCTCCTGTTTTGTTGGCAAAAGGCAGTTTTTTCCAACGAAACTTCATAGTGTAGAAAAGGCCCAAAAGCCCCAGATCTGCTTGGATGAGGACTTTTCCTAGACCAGAAACTATGGAAGACAGCTAGCTGTAAGACTTCCTTCCAGAGATCCCTTCACAAGTTGGTTGTGAGTGTGGGTGTGCACAAAGATGGGTTTAAAGTTGCAGCACAGAATCTCATGCTCTGTTCAACTTTTTCCAGCACCTTCAGCAATCTGTGCATCATGATATAAGCCACAATCAATCCCGTATCCTTCAGTTTCAATGGAAGGGTAGTCATAGCTTTATCTCCTGGAAAGTCTGAAAAAAGTACATACTTTTTCTGGATAATAAGGAAAAAAAAATGGATTTTTAAATGACTACAGAAGTCTGAAGAATGAGACTCTCTGGAAAACTTAGCATAAATTGAACAGTAAGTCGAGTAAAACCTTGTGCTGCACTATTTTTGTTATGAGCAGAAATGTATATAGCACTCTGTTCTTTTCTTAGACTGTGAAGTTAATTATGCAAGATGTATTTGGTGAAATTAGAAGAAAAAGAAAGTTGTTGGGTTTGTGGTTGTTTTTTTTTTCCAACTCTTTCAGTTTACTACTTATGTGCTCAAGATCTGGAAAGATTCCATGTTTGTCACAACATGCAAAAATGATATCAGTCGTGTTTGCAGTGTTGTGTCCATGTTGGTCCCAGACTACTAGAGAGAAAAGGTGACAAGCTCAAAAGTTTTTTCTTTTACCAACAGAAATTAGTTCAATAAAAAAAATTACCTCATCCAGCTTGTTTCTCTATCTGTCATGGTCAAGTAGTAATTTGAATTTGTTGTAATTCTTACTGCTGTTAATGGAGTTAATCTTTCCTTGGCAGATGCATCTTCTCACTTGCATCAAAGTCCATTGATTTAGCCAAATTACACCTGTCACTGGTGTAGGTGGGAGAAAAATCTGAGTGCAGTATCTCTGGAGTTTTTATTGAAAATCTGTTTATGCTAACTTCTCTCTTGTATATTTCTAGGGTTATTACAAAGTCCTGGGCAAGGGGAAGCTGCCCAAACAGCCTGTAATTGTGAAAGCAAAATTCTTCAGCAGGAAAGCAGAGGAGAAGATCAAAAAAGTTGGTGGAGCATGCGTGCTTGCGGCATAAGTTTTGTATTTATTCAAGTTTAAATAAAGACACTATAAAATGAGTGGCTTTCACTTTGATTTATCAAAATGTTTTTATGGGGAAGATGTTTGCTTACCCAAATGTTTCTAATACTTAATCAAACTTAAGCCCTGTCCATACCATAACTTTTAACCTTTAAACTTTTAAGTTTGACATTATTGGCATGGCTGGTTCTCAACCTGATTGATATCTGTCTGCATAGCACAGATAATAGTTTTGCTTCTGCTGGCATTTTTGCTTTCTTGTAACTGGACCTTAGTCTCCTGCAGTTTGGCTAGGACCGTTGGACCATGTTTGTGTAACTGGTTTGATTGGTGGCCTGTCCTTCTAGCTCTTTGTGCTGATACTGTATTTCCCAGAATTCCCCCATTTTCTATAGAATTCTGTTGTCTCCTTCCCCCTCTCCTCTCCCCCCACCCCCCAATGCACTGTAACATAGGTATAGAGAAATGCACAAACATAATTGTGACAGAAAAGCTGTCATATTGACACAGACTGAACTTGTAATCAGCTAAGGTGACATTGCTTCTAAGTGGGTTTACAAAACTGTTAGTTGTAATGTTGACAGCACCCCACATACTCTCTGGGGTGTTACTCAAGCACTAGTACTTCATACTCCAGTTACTTTCCAGGGTAAGTCTTATCACAGGTGCTGTGTAAGTGTGAACTCTATTCCTGTAGCACAGCCTTCATCTTTACTCACATTAAATGGGGATGGGGGAAAAAGACTTTTAAATCAATAGTCTAGGAAATGAAAGCTATCACCTCACACTGTCACAGGCATTGGACAGTTCTGGTGCTGTCCTGTGTGCAGCCTTGAACATGTGAAGTCTTGGTTTCAACATGCCCCCCTTACTGACAGTTGTTGAAGTGGGATACTGACTGCTAGCACCTCACTGTGTAGAAGGTATGCCCTATTTATTTATCAGTACTACAGCTGAGAATTAGCCATAAATCTCTCAAATTTCATTGGCACAGCTAAACTCTTATTACTATACCTCATAATATATCTTCCTATCTAATAAAAGGTTATATAATCTTGCTTTTTATAGGTAGTGTTATGGGTAATTCAGTTATTAACCATATCCTTGTTAGTAGAATGAATGTGGTAATATGTACATGGCTACACTTGCAGATGTAGAGCGCTGTGAGTTAAACCTGCCTTCGTAGCACACAGGGAAAGTGCTGCAGTCTGTCCCCACTCACCGCTGACAGCACACTAGTATGGCTACCCTTGCCCTGCTGCCAGTGCTGCTGCATTATGGGCAGCTATCCCAGCCTGCAAGTGACTGCAATGTGCTTCTTGTGTGTGGGGGGTGGGGTTTTGGGGTGCTGTCTTAAGTTCAGAGCCCCCTGCTCCACCCCACCCCCCCACTCACAGCAAACATTTGCTTTTTCTGAGCTGATGCTTTGAAAAGGCATTCCTGCAGCCAGTTTCACAAGAGTGGCCATTTGACTTAAGGGGATTATGGGATGTTTCCAGAGGCTGATCAGAGGCCACAGCAACCGTTATTCCACTCACTGAAGTGGAGCGCTCTACATGCCTTGCTACTGTGGACAGGTAGTGAGTTAGTGCACCCAGGGCTCCATTATTGCACTGTAACTCACAAGTGTAGCCAAGCCCTTAGCCTTAACAGCACTAACACAGTCAACATTCTGAAAGCTAGCATGTAAATGTATTGCTGTACTAGTGCATTTAGCTCACTGCATTCCTAGGACTTCAGATCTTAAATTTCTTTGTTTCTAACACTTTAAATCACATGGTTTTATTTGTAAAAGTGACTCAAATGGGTAAGCAGTACTATGTACACAAGCAAAGAAGTTTGCTGTCAATACAGAATAGGTTGGGTGTGTTCACAATAGGGTATCAAAAATGCTAAGGAGTGTAGTTCTATGCAGTAATTAAATTGCTGCTTGGATGTGAGCCTGTCAAACTGGACAGTCTCTATGTAAAAGAATAAATGGACACAAATCAGATGTCAAGAATTATAACATTCATAAACCAGTTGGAGAACACTTCAGTCTCTGGTCATGCAATCACAGACATGAAGGTCGCTATCTTACAACAAAAAAACTTCAAATCCAGACTCCAGCAAGAAACTGCTGAATTGGAATTCATTTGCAAATTGGATACTATTAATTTAGGCTTAAATAGAGACTGGGAGTGGCTAAGTCATTATGCAAGGTAGCTTATTTCCCCTTGTTTTTTCCTACCCACCCCCCCCCAAACATTCTGGTTAAACTTGGATTTAAACTTGGAGAGTGGTCAGTTTGGATGAGCTATTGCCAGCAGGAGAGTGAGTTTGTGTGTGTGTTTGGGGGGGGGGGGTGAGAGCGCCTGGATTTGTGCTGGAAATGGCCCACCTTGATTACCATGCACAGTTGTAGGGAGTGGTCACTTCAGATGAGCTATTACCAGCAGAAGAGTGAGTTTGTGTGTGTATGGGGGGGGGGTGAGAAAACCTGGATTTGTGCTGGAAATGGCCCACCTTGATTATCATGCACATTGTAGGGAGAGTGGTCACTTTGGATAAGCTATTACCAGCAGGAGAGTGAGTTTGTGTGTGTGGTTTTTGGAGGGGGGTGAGGGAGTGAGAGAACCTGGATTTGTGCAGGAAGTGGCCCACCTTGATTATCATGCACATTGTAGGGAGAGTGGTCACTTTGGATGGGCTATTACCAGCAGGAAAGTGAGTTTGTGTGTGTGTGGGGGGGGGGGGGGGGGAGGCAGAGGGTGAGAAAACCTGGATTTGTGCTGGAAATGGCCCAACTTGATGATCACTTTAGATAAGCTATTACCAGCACAACAGTGGGGTGGGAGGAGGTATTGTTTCATGGTCTCTGTGTGTATATAATGTCTTCTGCAGTTTCCACAGTATGCATCCATGGAAGTGAGCTGTAGCTCACAAAAGCTCATGCTCAAATAAATTGGTTAGTCTCTAAGGTGCCACAAGTAGTCCTTTTCTTTTTGCAAATACAGACTAACACGGCTGTTACTCTGAAACCTGCCTTCCCTTTTGTTCACCAGCAGCGTTCTCTAAGAATGACTTCCATCTATCACCCACTTCAGTTCAACCTACCGGACTGTAAAGCTATGTAATTTAGTATTTCAACAAACATTGAGAGAGGCTTCAAAACTGCTTTCCCAAATGAAAGAGGGGCTCAGTATTCAAAAGAGGTTACATCTGAAAAAAGGCTTAAAAGTAAATTCACTATGGCATTACTTTGACTTGAAGTTTATTTTAGCAGTTAAATAAGAAATTGCTGACACTCATAAGAAACACCCAATATATAATGACAAGCAAAGGAACTGTGGTCTCAGTAATATTCACATAAGCCAACATCTAACCTTCCCCCAAAATATCATGATTAAGTTTTGAAATAACTTGAAAAAACAACTTCAGACATTTGATAAAGTCTTTATTCAAACTCGATTTAAAAAATCCTTTATGCCACAAGCACACAGGCTCCACCAACTTCTTTGATCTTCTCTTCCGCTTTCCTACTGAAGAATTTTGCTTTCACAATTACAGGCTGTTTGGGCAGCTTCCCCTTGCCCAGGACTTTGTAATAACCCTAGAAAGATACAAGAGAAATCGGCATAAATAATATTCATAAAGAACTATAATACTCTGCATCCACAATCTTTAACAATTGGAGAAATGCAAACTAAACAAATGTTTAAATTTGCATTTTCTTCATTTAAATTGGGTTATGATTGATGTTTGCACTTCAGTAGTTTTTGCATGGTGTGAATTTATCATCAAATACTCTTAAAACCTAAAAATTACATCAGCTAAGAGCTGTACAGTTTTGCCAAGAATTTTAATTGTCTGAGTTTTACAAACATCTGTAGATAATGAAACTCTACAGTCCATGAAGAAAGTTATTTACATATCAGATTCTTCACATTTAATGGCTTTTTTTGTTAACCAACACAACCAGCTCAAGATAGGATTGTTGAAAACCATGCCAAAATTCTAACATTTCATGATACACAATAAAGCCCAGCTTATCTCTTGGCTATTGGAGAGCTTATAATTATTCAGCTCCCCCCAACCCCAAAATAGATATCAGTAGGGCTAGCTGCCTCCTTTGGATGTTGGAAAAAGAGTCTAGGAAACAAAAGCAGCAACTGCTTGACTAGTTAAGATCTTCCAACAGCTAGTTGGTTCTATTAAAGATGACACCTCTTCTAGATCTCACAGGAGTCCTTAAATTGGTGGTAAGAGTTCCCCCACAGGGCTTTGTTTTGACCTACTCTAACCAGGCTGGCTAAAAGTATCAGTTTTAATTAAAACAATGTTACTGATCAGGTGACTGACTGAGGCATGAGACACCACAGGCAGTGAATATAGATCAGTAGTCTTTCTCCGAGAACTATAGCACACCAAGACAATGAGAAGTGCCAGGATGTGACTCTAGCCTCGATGTGGGGAGGCTAACGCACATTACATTGGAAAATTACATGCACTAAAAGCTCTAAGGCCATGTCTACACTACCACTTATGCCAACAAAACTTATATTGCTCAGAGGTGTGGGGGGAAAAAAAACAAACATTGTTACACTGGCATCCTCCAGTGGTCTCCTAAAACAGATGTATGCAACTGCTCAGAGCAGTTATAGGTAAGGCTGCATGTCTGTCATGGATTCCATGACTGTCGTAGCAGCTGGTGTTAGCTTAGAGGCTTACTGGCTTGGGCCCTGGACCTGCAGCAGCAGTTTGGGTGTAGGAGGGGGCTCAGGGTCAGCCCTTACCTAGGCATGGGGCTCCCAGCTCCCACTGGCATTTCCCTGTAGCTCCTAGGTGGAAGGGCAAGTGGGGCCCCCACCAATCCCACTGGCTGCAGAGTCAGCACTTGAAGTACACAGAGCCCCCCTGGCTGCCCCTCCGTCCAGAAGCCCTGGGGACATGCCAGTCAGAGCCAGGTAGGGAGCCTGCCAGCACCGCCCCCAGCGGGGGGCCAGGCTACTGCCACATGCCTCCCCAGTTTTAATGAGAGGTATATAATAAAAGTCATAGACAGGTAATGGGCCATGAATTTTTGTTTACTGCTTGAGACCTGTCCATGTATTTTACTAAAAATACCCGTGACTAAAACGTAGCTTTAATTATATGTACGCAAGGGGAGAGACAGACTCCAGTAAGACTGAGTTTAATGTGGAGAATACTGATTACATACATCACAGAACCTAGTTTAAAGTATTTTTCTTAACTCTGAACATTAAATACTAGGGGAAAACAATTTTAAATTTGTTTTAAAAAATGTTAAAGTCAAGCCAAATAAAGATGAAAAATGCAGTGGCACATATTTAAGCATAATTAGTTTAATACAGTAGATCAGTGAACAAGACCCTAGGCAAAAAAATAAATGCAACCAATTCCAATGTGAATGTATGCTAAATCAAGCACACTTACCGAGCGTACAACATCAATGACCGGGGCTAATCCAGCCTGATTTTTTGCATAGTTCAGTCTTGTCTGTTCACTAACAAGTGTCCACAGTTTATCCAGATTAACAGTTGGGCAGAAGTTCTGGTTCTTCTTCAAGTGGTAGTGTCTCATACCAACTTTCCCAAAATAACCAGGATGACTAGAAAGAAAAAGCAATATAGACATTCTGTTTGGTTTAAATTGGAACTATTGGCTTTTCAAGAATGTTACATGCTTAAACAAAGTATTTTTTTTCAAGCAGCTGAAGTTTTAGTATTTGGATTTTTTTAAATCTGGACTCATGTATAAGACTACATGTGAATAAAATGTCTGTGTACATTTCATAACTAGTATCTTCAATACACACATTAATATCAACTAATTTGTCCCTGGTTCTTCTTGCTAATTTATCAAATAAGCAAAACCTATGACAGAAAAGGAAAATAAGTAGAGAAATACTGTACTGAAGTGTTATTTGCTGATTTAATCAACTGTTCTTATATTTCAGTGATGATCACATTTTCTGAATCTACAAATAAAATTTAGTATTTTTGTAAGCAGAAATCACAACTTGTGCATCCTTTCTGATTAGTTTTGGTTCAGCCTGCAATCTCCGACCACCCAAAACTTTGGAATGGACGTCTCGGCCTTGTTACTAACCTGGTGACTGACTGAACTACTAATAGGGACAGTCAGTGAATAAAGGTTAGTAATTATTCTCCGAGTACTCTAGCACACCATGACAACAAGCAGTGTCTAGATGTGACTCTAGTCTCAGCCATCTTTAAATACATATCTCTTGTCCCATGAAGGTTAATAAAATCAGGATAATGTTACATTTTTGATCTGTATGGTTACCATGTATTAACATTGCATTGGCTCAGATCTGAACAGACTAGTGTCCCAACCTTCTGTTACCTAAGTTCTAAAAAACCCAACACCTTAACAGTTTTGAATAATTACCACATTCTGATCTCACCAACATTGTCAGTCACACTAATTTGTGTAAAGAAGAACGTCATGCACAAAAGAGGACTACAAAGTGCTGCCTTGTTACAAAGTCTGTCCGTTTACATGAATGGTTCAAAATGCCCACTGTGGAAGCTAGTTCGCCACGTGACATCTCAACACGACTAGGAGACAGAAGAAGGACGAGGCATGGTTTTTAGGTGCCTTACTATTTGTCAAAGTTAATCCTGTGGTGGTGATTGCCCCCAGCATTGCCGCGGCCACCGGGATGCTTCCTGTGCTTGCCTGGAAGGAGAGAGAAGAAGAAATCGTGATGCCAGAAATGCTGTACGTCGCTCAAGCCCCCGAGAGACCGTCGACGGCCCAGCAGGCACCGTGCGAGCGGGGCTGCAGCCTGTCGCTGCACGGGGGGCGGGGGGACACGTCCCCGGGTCCCGCGGGGGAACAGGGGACGCAGAGCCGATGCGTGGCCGCGCTCCGCACTCACCGATGCGGCCATGGCCGTGGCTGACGTGTCCCCTCAGCTTCCTGGTCTTCCTCAGTCTGGAGGGCTGCAGAGAGCAGAGCGCGTTACCGAGCGGCCGGGCCGGACAGCGGGCCCCGCTTCCCCCCCGCCTGCCCGGGCCCCCTCGGGTCTGGGACGAAGCTCCCCGGCCTCCTGGCGACACGGAGGAGCCGGGCGAGGCTCCAGGCCGCCCCCTGCGCGCTCCCCGCCCCGCCGGCCCGGCCCGGCCCGCTCCCCCGGGAAAGTGGTAGCGGGGCGGCGCGGGCACCGGCGGGCCCGGCCGCGAGCACGCGGAGCCCCCTCTCTAGAGCGCGGGGAGCCGCGCGCGCCGGGCTCCCCCCTCCCGGCGGCTCCCCTCGGCCCTGCCCAGCCACGCGGCCGCAGCCACCAGCTCACCATGCTGGCGGCCTCGAGTGAAAGAAAGAAGAGGGGCCGACGTCTCGCGAGAAGAGCGAAGGGGCCGGAGGAGGAGACAGAAATGAAGGGACGGGAGCGGCGTCTCTCGCGAGATCTCAAGCCGCCTATTTCCGGTAGCGGGAGAGGGGAGGGGCCGAGCGGGGCTGGGTTAGTGAGGGGGTGGTCAGCGCCGCGGGGTCGAGCCCCGCGTCTCTCCCGCCTAGGCAGGGTCGGGCCATGCGGGATCTCACCCACCCTCAGGTCTTCCCCGCGCGCTCCAAGTCCCCGAGGGGGGGGGGGGTCTCGCGTGCTCTGGGCAGGGGTTTGTGAGCCCGGGCTGCTCCCCGTTGCGGCTCGGGCAGAGTCCTCTGCGGTTCCTGGCCTCCTCAGCCGAGTCTCCTGGCGTTATCACCCGCCTGCTGAGGCTTGATGTTCTCCCGGAAGCCCCAGCTCCGGGAGTCACGGGGCTAGGGAACATTCGGCTTGTACTTTGCGAGTCAAGTAGCGTGGTGGCCCTCCTTGTGCGACAAGCTTGAAACCATGGACCCTAAAGGCTGGAAGGCAACGGAGAACACCCCGTCTTTTGTATTTTATTTTAAAAAAAAAATCATGGTTTTTAAGGCAAATGATTTGGTGGGCGTGTGGTTGGAAATACTGTTCCTGTTGCACCCCAAGAGCTTGCGTGGCGGATGCTGTGGGTTTGTGCTTAGAGCACAGGATATGGATTCAAGGCTTCTAGAGTCTGTTCCTGGCCCTGTGACACATTTACTGTGTTACCTTACCCGAGCCGCTTAACCCCTATGTTCCTCAGCTTTCCCATAGATTCAGTGGAGATGCTGTTTACCTTGCCTGGGTGGTGTGAATTTTCCTTAATGTTTTAAAAGGCTTTTAAAGTATTCAAAGGTAGGGTTATCATAGGTCCATATTTTCCCGGACATGTCCAGCTTTTTGGTTCTTAATCGTCATCCAAGAGGAATTTTTAAATATCTAAAAACACCTGGGATTTTGCCATTATTATTTTTCCCCAAAGAAGAGTTGATCATTCAAGAAAGAGAGTGAATGTTGATCACTCAAGAGATTGCCTGCTTTTTCCCCCTAGCTCCTAGGCTTGTGCCGCAAAACAGCTGTTTCACATGGGGGGGAGGGGGGGAATGTGGCATGCTCAGGGGAGGAGGTGGGGCTGGGGCAGGGATTTGGGGAAGGGGTCCAATGGGGGTGGGGAAGGGGTGGAGTTGGGGTAGGGCTGGGGGGCGTGGGCAAATACACACACCCCCCTGTGGAGTGTCCCCTTTTTTTTGAATGTTCAGCTGTGGTAACCCTATTCAAAGGGAGCTTGCTATACATGTGCAGAGTAGTCATTTCTTTCTTTATAAAATAAATATCCTCCGAAAATGAGACCCTCTGGGTATTGTCTATATGGTAGTGAGCCTTCCAGTCCCCTAGAGAGACTTGTGAAAGTAGGGTTCAAGCTAGTGCACTAAAAATTAGCAGTGTGGATTTTGCATTTCAAGTGGCAGTTCAGGCTCTCCAGCGTGCCAAACCCCCTGGGTCTAAGTTCAGGTGGCTAGCTTGAGTTTTCACTGGAGCCACAGCATCCACACTGCCATATTTTAGCTGAAGCCCTCTTAGAGCAATTCTGTCTACCTGGGCTGTGACGCTTCCTCCCAGCTGCAGTTTAGACATAGCCTATGTGGCCATGTGTTAGCCCAGAATAAATGTTCATGGTTGAGTTGTAAGCTCATGCAAATAGAGTAACAGTAAAAATATTTACCGTTCTTTGGCTGTTCCAAAATCTTCAGACTTGCTATAAACCTAGTTTAAAATGGCTTGGGCTCACTGGTAAACGATTATTGTTTTTACCGCATAATTTTGGTTTAAAACAAGTGTTTTAACTATTTATACTTTAGTGAAAACATTGCCTGTTAATTACAACTAATATTTTTGTTTATAAATGGATTTTTTTTACAGTTGCCTCCAAAGTTTTCCATTAAATATGGTAGTGTCCTTTAATACTTGCTACTTAGTACAAATAAAAGTGCGGAGAATGACATAGGAGAAACTGTTACTAAAATATGTCTGCATATTTTTTTTTAAATGTTGAGGTCCTGTTTGTAAATGTTTAGGAGCAATTGTGAACCTGAGTGGTTTTGTCCTTTACAGTCTTGTACTATACATTTGCTGAGGTATCTAGTAACCTATTTGCAGCAGCTGATCATAGTTCGTAATAAAGCTAGTTTTTTACCTTTCCGTTTACAAATTGCACAGATGTAGAGTTGCTGCACGCTTATGACCTAAATAAGAAAAGTGAGTGAAATGGGAGTGGAGGGAGCAAGCTCATAATCTGTGAACCTCACACAGCTCCCATTAGGTTGTGATTTACAACTGCAGTTTTCTTAAGACCGCTGAATCTGACCCTTTCTACTGACAGTGTTTTAGAATTTAATTTCATAATTTCTTTTTTCTCCATAGTGCAGGATAGTTCTAGTGTGTCACATCAGGTGCATTATGTTTCTTTAGTTTCTTTGGAAGTATCAGGTACTAGCCTTTGCTGAAGAAAGGTTACCACCAAGCTAAATAGAATTTACTAGATACTCAGTGGTCATCTTTACAATTTGATATGATTCCCAGGAAGGACATCTGATGATATTTAAGAGACTTCCAACGAAGGATTTTCCCATTAATAGGTTCTGCACAAATAGAGAGCAAGAATGAAGGAGCTAATTAAAATGAAGACTTACTTAACTTTTTGATTTTAAATGTTTTGCTTGTTTTCCCTCTTGTTCTTTACTTTGCATCCATGTTTTATAAATATGAAAAGGTATTTTTGTTTGGTGGTATTCAACCACCTTGCCAACCCAAATAACTGTCAATGTATCAATTATAAAATAAACACATATGGTAAGATAAATATTATAATGTTGTAAAAGCCTTGTGGAATCCTCACAACAAACACCCCCTTTTAACACCAGGAAGATATCAAAACCACCCTTTGATGGCATCAGCAAGAAATAAAGATGAGGACAGAGAAGAGAGAGAAATTCAGATGACTTATGAAAGTCCCAGCCCTAAGCTACAAAGATGCTCAAATTATGGTACCATTTGCCTTCTGCTTTCCTCTTCTATGAAACATATTTACACCTTCCTGGAAATCCTAATTCTGTGATGTATTGAGTCCTTCAACTGAAACCAGGGTGTACTGATGGCTCTCAGTACTTCATAAGGTGGGTTTGTACTGTTGCTCCATGGCCTTGGTTCTGGAAAACGTTTTAGCCATCTCTCTAAAAATTACACTTCCTTAAAAACTCAGCCTCCTATTGTAAAATTAATATATTTGTGTGTTCTAATTCATAATGAAGCAATATGTTAAAGGATTTATGAGGAGCAGAGACTTATAGACTAAAGCCAGAAGGAGCCATCATAGAATCGTGGGATGGGAAGGGAGCTTGAGAGGTGTTCTAGTCCAGTCCCCAGCATGATCATGATCACCTAGTCTGGCCTCCTGCTTGTTGCAGGCTACAGAACCTCACCCACCTATTCTTGTAGTAGGTCTGTAACCTCTTGCTGAGTTACTGAAGTCATCAGGTCTTGATTTAGAGACTGCAAGTTGCAGTGAATCCATTGTTTATGCTAGTTCAAACCAGCAAGTGACCTGTGCGTCGTGCTGCAGAGGAATGCAAAAATCCCCCAGGGTCTCTGTCATTCTGATCTGGGGGAAAATTCTTTGCAGTCCCCAAATATGACGATTAGTTAGACCCTGAGCATGTAGGCAAGCCGCACCAGCCAGACACTTGGGAAAGAATATATTAACTCATCGCTCTCTCCCTATAGTGTCCCATGTCTGGCCATTGGAGATTTCTATTACATTTCTATTACTCCTGTTTTCAAGGTCATCTAAATATTCTTGTATGATATTCTGGTCCTTATCTGTATTGGCAATACCTCCTAACTTTGTGTCATCCACAAATGGTATTCGTGAACAGCCACTTTTTGAGCCAATATCATTAATGAAAATGTGAAATAAGATTGGTCACAAGATGGATCCTGGAGGAGTTCTGCTAGTAACCTTCCTCCAGCCTGACAGTTCACCTTTCAGCATGATTCATCGTAGTTTCCCCTATCACCAGTTTTTTTTATCCATCTCTTGATTCTCATATTAATCCCCATCTTCTCCAATTTAACTAATTTCCATGTGGAATGGTACCAAATGTCATACTGAAATCCAGGTATATTCCATCTACTGCAATTCCTTTGTCTAGAAAATTGGTTATCTTCTCAAGGAAGATCACGTTGGTCTGGCATGATCTACCTTTTGTAATACCATGTTGTATTTTATCTTTAATGTCCTTAACTACTTTCTCTTTCAAAATTTGTTCTAAGACCTTGCATTCTATTGAGGTCAAACTAACGGGCCTGTAGTTTCCCAGATCACCTTTTTTCCCCTTTCTAAAGTATAAGTACATACTGTTGGAGACTGAAGAAGACCACTTTGAACATTTACCTCTGGAGGATGGATCATGAAGATGTATCAAATAAAGTGAGTTCATATATAGATAATCATTATTATCATGTTATCTAATTATACTATTGGTACATTTAATGGAACTTATTTTTAAATGGGCCTTAAAACGGCTTCTAATGTTGAACCTGCAGTCAACTATGGATGCAAATGATAGATTATTGCTGGCTGTGTGATATGCTAGTGCAATCAAGTAGCCAGATAGCCACATATTTTCATTTGCGCCTGCAACTGGTTGTGGTTGCAAAATAAGTGGCAGGTTTTAAAATTTAGTCCAATATGTTTTAAAATTTTAAATAGTAATATTAAAATGTGTTGCTCTTAAACTCTTTTTTTTTTTAAATGGACAGATCGTAATTTTTGAGTCATTCAGATTTTGTTATTCCATGATACAAAAAGAGCATGCTTTCCAGCCTTTGCTTTTAGAGAATCCATTTGTTTTGCTTTAAATGTGTGCACATTGTTTATAGTTTGTCTAAATGTTTCTTTATTCATATGCTTGTTTGTCTGGCTCAGACCCTCAGTAAAGTCAAGAGAGATTGCTCAGCATTACTCAGGACCTGAGAAGTTTCTCTAGCTATATCCCACATATTTGAGAGTTGTGTTTGTCCTCAAGTTTACGCACATGCTGGTAATATTATGTAATTTATTGTAAAGGGGGAAAATTTGTTGTTTTCTGAACCCCTCAGATTTAATAAATATCTTTTGGTAAGGGGGCATTAATCTTGTAAAGGGCAGACTAGTAACACTGTATAATTTAAATGAGAAACACATAATGTCTCTCTGTCTCGTTTAAGTGATATGAAAATGTTATATGTGTTCAATGGGTAGGTGTCTTGTGCCTGCAATAAAGCTTTCTCGAGTACTTTCCCCAGATGACCTCTAAAGAACAAAAGCTTGCAGGAAACATCAAAACTGATCATTTCACAATTGCACAATTCCTGTCTTGCTAATGGAAGCTAGAATGGAATTGCAGTCTATGGGAACAGTATGTCATCCTGTTTATTCTGTTGTATAAAGCCACTGCACCAACATTATGGTCTCTCCAGCTGGGTTTGTTAAATAAAAAGGATATGCATTCAGTTCAGCAAATTTCTTGTATTCTGCATTCATTGCTTTTTCCTCTTTTTGAAGTTTATTTTGATGTAATAGGTTATGATTTTATATTTCTAGGAGGCGGAAGTGAGCTACTTTGTGGTGTGGAATGGGAGCCCTTCCGTGAAACATGAAAGCTCTGGCTGATATTGAGTGGCCCAATTCTCTATTCAGCTCTGGTAATCCTGTTGAAGGGGACATGGGTAGGCTGAGAGGACTTCTTTGGCTCAAGTAATAGCCATCCTCTGTTTTCCACTTTGTCCTTTTCCTCTGACTTAAAAAAATACTTCTGAATGGACACCATTTTTTTTGCCCTTGGAATGCAGCAGATTATTCCCAATGGCATGGTTATTTTTAAAGAAACAAAAAAATGTCACTGGAGGAGTCCTAGACCAATTATTGCATGTGAATACTTGGTAAATCCCTGTGGAAGAGCTTGACACAAATAAAATAGAACATCAGGATTTCTATCCATTGGAAAAGCTGGATGAAAGTAAAAAAGGCACACTTTTGAGATGTATCTTGACAACTATTAGATATGTCATCTAGCGCTTTGTGTGGGTGGGGTGAAGTTCTTAGTCAACTTGTCTGAAACAAATGCATCTCTGCATTCTGAACTGTTACGATATTCATAGAATCATAGAATATCAGGGTTGGAAGGAACCTCAGGAGGTCATCTAGTCCAACCCTCTGCTCAAAGCAGGACCAATCCCCAATTTAAATCAATATTATTTAAATATTTAAATATTATATTATTGTGGGAGACAGCTGGATTTGTCTTGGCTCACACACCATGAAGAGAGTGATTACCTAAGTAACGCGTGCTCCCCTGTGCGCAGGGGCCACTTGCACCTGCAGAAGTGGGGTATTCTGCTTCTGCAGCATGCTTCTCTCTCTCTCCTACCCCACAGAAGCCCCTCTGCAATGCTCTATAAAGGGTATGGGTGAAGGGTTCCTGTGGATTCTCCCCTGCCCATACACATGGGAGAAGGCAACATCAATTAATACAGTCCAAACATGTTTGAGCTGTTTCCCTCCTGTGATGTGGAGCTCCTTTATAGGAGAGCTCCAGAGACAGTCCCTGTAGAAAGCATGCTTCCAGGGCCAAGCAGCAAAGTGGAAGCAATGAACAGCAGTGTAGATGTGTCCCTTGCCCTTTGAGGATCTTTCAGGATCTGTGGCCCAATGGGATGAAATATTCAGTTTATTTCAGGGAGTAGGGGAGGGCAGAACTACATTCACCTTTTTCCCCTCTCTATAAAATAACAAGAAGGAAACTCCATGAGCTGTAACTTCCAAAGTTTCCTGCTGCATGTTTGGATTATTTCCATGTTGGAACTGAGACTTCAATTCCAATTTCAGAATCTCGGTTGAGGCGTAAGCCAGCAAGTACACAGTTTTACTTGGAAATCGCAGGCTAAAGTTAGGGAAAACATTGCTTTACTTGTAAAGGGAGCAGATTTGATTTGTAGTCTTTGAGAGGCAGTAAGCATGGAACCCCAAGATGCCATTTGTACGGAGTGTAAGGGGCACATTATTAAATCTTTAGAAGCAAAAACGTTCATAATTACAAGTATCTTTGCATTTCTGTATGCAGCTTTCTAACATGCATTGTTCAAATGGGAATGGGGTTTTAACTGTTTATTCCCTTATTCCCGTTTATTTCTCTTGCTTATTGTAAAACATTGGGAAAAAAGTGTAGAAAAAGTTGGAACATTTTCCACCCGCTTTGAGAACTGCAAGCAGAAAGAGTACAGCGTGTGAGAATTTAGACAGTTAGCATTACTATAAATAGATCCACAGTACAGTATGCCTCAGATTTTATCAAAAGTAGCAAGCACTACGTACTGAGAATGGAATTTTGGTTTGTTTGCCTAAAACCACTCTTTCCAACACGCTAATCTGCAAAGAAAACGTTATTTTCAGTAATGTGGGTGTGCAATTTTCACCTGCAAGGAACTTCCCCTTTCTTCAAAGGGGCTGAATAAATGTTTTTGAGAACGTGCCTCCTGCAGTTGGCTTGTATTTTTCACTTGGGTGGCCGAGCGCTTCATTAAGTAGAAAGTGGTTGTAATGAGTCATTTTGTGACTTTTAGTGTCCTTGATGTCAAACTTTGGACTAGGAAAATGGAGAGCCTAGATCTGTTGAGGAATTGTTTGGTGTGCAAATGGGAACTAAAGAGAAGAGATCCCAGACTGCTGCCTTGTCTTCACTCCTTTTGTAAGGACTGTCTTCCAGATTTGATTCAAGGATACAATTACACTCCCACTGAACGTGAAGTTATGTATGAAGGTAACATTTCATGTACTATTTTGTACTTCTTAGGCACTTTATAATGCAATATTGGAATAGGCCGATTGAGAAGCACTTTTTTACACAATTATTCTTTAAAATATGTTGTAAAGGAATTACTAGGAGACTTAAAATTAGAAATGAGAAAGAGATGGGTGGGGTACCTTCTCCCCTAAATGAACTTTTATTGGGAAAAACAAATCTATTAGAGACAAATTAAATAATTTGGAAAAATGTTTAAACTCACATAATCAGTTTGTTTTTAATTAATTGTTTTAAACAAGTGTCAACATCCTGGATGTTTGTTTTACGAAAAGGTATTGTAAGGTAGCTGCTAGGCTATAACTTCTTTACACAATTCTTTGAATACAATGGAACTTTCTAAGGTAAACAATTTTTCCATAGAAAAATTTAGAATAGATTTTGATATCTCGATCTGGTCCTTCACTTCTATCGAAGGTCATTATAACTAGAATTGCAGTGTATATATTCTGATGCACTTCCATTTTACTGCATCTCAAGTTCATCATAAGTAGATTCCACTATATACTGTAATTATCATACTGACTCAATCAGTTTTTAACTAAACTAAGCTTAGTGCACTTCAGTTGCAAAGCCAAGGATTTTGTGAATCTGGCTCTGTTGAGCATGAAGTTGTGGTTAGAGTTTTTAGTAGTTAATTTAAAAATAAATGCACAGGTGTTTCTGAATTGTAGAACGAGACACACAAACAGATATGGTAATATGCTAAACTAGAACCTAGCTTGTTGAATTCAGTCACTTTTTTACTGAGAAAACACTGATTGTAAGAAAAAAAAATCCTATTAATTTGTAACAGTTCCAGAGCAGTTCTGTTAGAAATTTTTAGGAAGACATAGTCCCTGATGCGAAGAGCTGAGAATCTGAATTGGATAGATAACACAAACCAAAATGGTTCAGATGTGAGAGTGGCTGGAAACAGCACTAGGAAGCAGATCATTGTTGAAAGGCTAAGTGGAAGAAATGTTGGAAGAGGAAAGGGAAGTCACTTAGCACAGAGGAAGAAGGAGGCTATTCATGTGCAGGAAACTGAGTAAAAAATGTAAAAGACTAGAGTAAGAGAATGAACAATCACTTCAAATAAATTACAAAAGGGTACCATTAACTGTCCTCTGGTATTTCTACATACCACGGTGGTATCTAAGCTCTCTGGTGGCTTTTTACTATCAATTCCAGGAGAACTAGGTTCTCTTTTCAATTCAGCCTCTGATATACCAGAGCCTAACTGGATGTATCCTAGTTTGAAAATGTTGGCTTCAACCTCTCTGTGTATCAGTTTCCCCAAATACAGAATGGAGATGATGATGATTCTCGTCATTGTAGAGCCCTTTGTCATCCTTGGTTACATTGGATTTAGCTATGATGAGGATTAATTATATTTTTAAAATATTTTTTTTTCATGTATAATGATCATAATTCCTGATCCACTGCCTGTGGAGTGGATCAGGAATTATTAACCCGCAGCACTAGTGGACCTGAACATGCTAATCTAGCACCCCTGAAACAGAGTTTTGCTGAAAGCTGCAATGCGTTGCTTCCCAACTTAGCTTATTATAGATCAGGAGCAATTATGGGTAAGAGCCAGATAGGAGAAATAGCAGAGAAAAGAACCAATCAACAGTGATAACCCAATAAACTTAAGGAAGACACCAGGTGCAAACCTCTAATTAATATCTGAGCAACATGAGCAGCAAAGAAGACACATCTGTGTCTCACTTAAATCCATGGCTGAAAATGCTGGTAAAGGCTTGTCTATACTACAAAATGTTATTGTGTTTTACCAAATGTTACTGTGCTTGAACACATTTGTAGAGAATTAAGTTAGCTATGTGATGCTGACCATGACTGTATTATCAGCATAGACCCAGATAAATCATTGAATCAGTTAGGTGACATGATGCTGAACATGATTTGTTCTAGTATGTCCTGAGCACAAAATTGTTGTCAGCACCAAGTCAGCTAACTCAATTCTTCACAAGTGTTTTCAGACTCGGCAACGATTTATCAACAAGCCCTAAATGCAATCAAATGCAAAGTGAGGGGGAAAATCTATTACATTTCCAAATGAAGGCAATCTAAGATAAATAAAGCCCTTAGTTATAGAGATGTATTTTAATCCCTGTCTTTCAGTACAGTAGTACAAATTATGAGATAGCAGGATTAAGCCGTCTCTTCCCATTTTCAGTTGTCTTTGTGATGCCTCTAGGATTGCTGCAAAGGTGGATTTAAAGTGCACTGGGTAAGTTACTTAATGGCTGTTGAGGTTGCGAAGAAAGTACATGTTAAGCTGCAGCTCAGTGTTCTTGCTCAGGAAGAGGTGTTAGCAAGACATCGGCGGTAACCTGGACACTCTGGGGAAACTGGGAGTACCTTAGACTTGATTTGTGAGAGCTGGTGGTTTAAAAACATGGGAACTTAAGTCAGTGAATTTCATTTGAGGACAGCTCCGACAAGAGGACATAAAAGTCAATGATCTTTGCAGGTTTGGTGACTGAACATTTTATTGGTAATGGGAGGCCTTGGAAATCAGTGGGAGTTAGTGGTTTTACTCATTTACTTTTTCTGTAATTCAGTATATGTTTTCCAATCTTTCTACATGTTAAATAGTAATGGCCACATTCATCCCTTGTGTAGCTCCACAGGATGAATGTGTTTAGTGTTCGGAAAAGTGTTTCATTCAAAGCACAGATTTGGATGGGGGGAAACAGGTGGTATTCCCACAATAAAAAAGCAGGCTCTGACTACAAAGTAAGCTCTACATACATGAGAAACCACCCTGTCATAAATATAAAGGGAAGGGTAACCACCTTTCTGTCCACAGTGCTATAAAATCCCTCCTGGCCAGAGGCAAAACCCTTTCACCTCTAAATGGTTAAGAAGCTAAAATAACCTCGCTGGCACCTGACCAAAATGACCAATGAGGAGACAAGGTACTTTCAGAGCTGGAGGGGGTGAACAAAGGGTCTGTCTGTGTGTTATGCTTTTGCCGGGAACAGATCAGGAATGCAGCTCAGAACTCCTGTAAAAAGTTAGTAAGTAATCTAGCTAGAAATGTGTTAGATTTCTTTTGTTTAATGGCTGGTAAAATAGCTGTGCTGAATAGAATGTATATTCCTGCTTTTGTATCTTTTTGTAACTTAAGGTTTTGCCTAGAGGGATTCTCTATGTTTTGAATCTGATTACCCTATAAGGTATTTACCATCCTTATGTTTACAGAGGTGATTCTTTCACTTTTTCTTTAATTAAAATTCTTCTTTTAGGAACTTGATCGCTTTTTCCATTGTTCTTCAGATCCAAGGGTTTGGGTCTGTGTTCACCTATACAAATTGGTGAAGATTTTTATCAAGCCTTCCCCAGGAGAGAAGATGTCTCCAAGTGGGCTCTTTCCCTGTTCTTTGTTTAACACGCTTGGTGGTGGCAGCATAGGGTTCAAGGACAAGGCAAAGTTTGTACCTTGAGGAAGTTGTTAACCTAAGCTGGTAAGAATAAGCTTAGGGGGTCTTTCATGAAGGTCCCCACATCTGTACCCTAGAGTTCAGAGTGGGGAAGGAACCTTGACACCCCCACAGTAGATTGTGCAGATGTTTAAAATTTGCTCAGGTATGCTATCTGGTCTCCTTTGGCTTGGCTGCACCTCACTGCGATCCAAATGCATCCATGGTCTCTGCTGGGGGGTTCCTTGTGTTTAGTTTTCCTTCCTTGAAAAAGCTCCCTTGTGGCGCCTGTATATTGTTCAGTTCTTCATCATATAATCCTCCCTCTCCTGTCTTACAGGCTTTGCTGAGAAATGAAATAGTTAATTTTAATTTTTTTTATCATCAGGTATCTGAGTTAGCACCCTTTGAGATGTTATGATGTCAGGTTCTACAACATAGGTAGATGTCTGTGTGTCAGTTATACTCAGGTCATGTTTTCAAGATTAAATTAGCAACCATAACAGCTAGAGACTGTTTTTTTTAATGAAAGCTTAGATTCTGAACCATAAGAAGGCAGCATGAAAAAGGTGCTGACACACCATGCTAGCATGTACTGATTGAGTTTAAGCCCTGGTTACATTTCTGTTTTGTGACTTTAGGCAAGCTGTGTGTTTCCATTTGTAAAATGAGAATGATACTTACCCACCTCTGTAAAGTGCTTTGAAATGAATAGATGAAAAGCCTTCTAGAAGTTGAAAATTTCAATAATAATTTTTATTACTATTAAATCTTTGTTTGAATTCATCCTGTGGAATGACTTTTATTTTCTGTGAAACCATGTAAATAAATTGTGCATGATATCATTGGGTTTCCATGACTTGTATAATAATATTTATGGCAAAATTATTACAGAGCTAGCCTACAAATTGTACTCCTGTGGTCATTCTGTGCCAAAAAATAAACAATTCTGTGCACAATGTTTTAAAATTCTGCAAATTTTATTTGTCAAAATGACACTACATAATCATGTCACTTTCAATTATTTTGGTAATTTATTTCAAAATACCAGTCAGCGAGCATGTCTGTAACAATACAGACACACAATTTCCCCCCCAGGAGTAGAGAGTTAAAGAAACCCCTATGACAACCCATTTCCTGTTTCTCTGTCCCGTTCTCTCGTTTCCCGAGCCCAACCGAGGGGCCAGACACCCACAACCTCCACTCTTCCCCCCCCACCCCCGAGGCCAACTGTAGGGCGCCCCCCAGCTAATACACCCGAGCCCAGCTGCGGGTTCCCCCTAGCCCAGATGCCTGCACCCTCTCACCCCAGAGCCCAGCTGCAGGGCCTCCCCTTGCCCACATACCCACACTCTTCCCCCCCAGAGCCCAGGTGTGGCTCCCCCCAGCTCAGACACTCTCCCCCCCCCAGAGCCCAGGGATCCAGAGGGAGAAACAACCTAATGCTCAGTCCCAGGCTTGCGTGGAGTTTCCTGCATGCCACCCTGTCCTCCCCTCAGGGTGCGCTGAGAACTGCAGCTGTCAGGAACCCTCTAGCTCCCTCCTCCTCCTCCTCCTTCCCCCAGCAATGTCTTCTATGTGCGAGCTTGGCTCTGCTGGGTCCAGCGGCCAGCAGCACTGCAGCCCATTTCTGTGTGGGAAAGGAAATTCTGCACCACAATGTTAATTTCAGAAAAATTCTGCTTTGCGCAGTGGCACAGGATTCCTCCAGGAGTAAAATTGAAATGAATAAGTCGGAACTACCCACTGATGGACACTCTTTTGTAAGAGAGAACCCAATACCCAGATTCAAAAATGACAGGAAAATACATACTAAAGGTCAAGTAGTGAAGAACTGCAAACTGAACTCAACTAAAGCAGACCTTTAGACGGAGTCAACATGGCTGCTGTTGAAAATATACAGTTGTCTTAAACTGGAAGAGCAGATATTATGTAGCAGCCCTACCACCTAATGCCTACTTGTGAAATCTTATAGGTAATTGGTGAAAGGCATCAAAAATTTGCCTAACTGATGATCACATTAGCATTCATGTATTCTGAGCTGTCTTTAATGAGAGAAGTGTATTGTTCTTTATGAAACAAGTTAATCACTCTGTCTCCTTTTACTCTGCAGTCACTTTCAATATGAAGGTGTGGTTTGTGGAGACTACAGGTCCCAGCATGCAATATTCCATGTTGATTTAAGCATTCTTCTGGATTGTATTAAAATGTGGGTGTCAGTACAGCTTTTTAAGAAGCTATTAACTTCAATTTGGCCTGTGTTAGAGCAGCCAGATTATGAGGGCAACAAATAATCTTGTTTTGATGCAATATCACATAGTGCAAGTGATGCAATATATTACACCTGTTAATTCTGAAAGAGAATACTCATTTGTTTTAATTAGATATCCAGAAAGAGGTTTAGAGCCAGCACAAAATATGAATTGTTTCAAAAGGGGGAGGGAAGAAAACCTCATCAAGAAGCATGGAAAAGCATCTCTGCTGTCCGCAGGCTTCTAATTTGGTCCATTTAAATGAATTTTGGGGAATTTGGCTCATCTCACTCTGTGGTTCAGCTGCCAGACCCAAAAGGCAAGCAAAGCAGTTGGGTTTTGTTAGATAAATATGAACCTGTAAAATAGGGGGAGTTTTCTTTAAAACTGTTTCCTATAGCCTATAATTGGATCTCTAAGGAAACCATGAACCATGCCAGCAGCTCTGAGCATTAGCTAATGATCTCTGAGAATAATTATCCTGGTATTTGCACTTCTTGCCTTACCCTCTTTCCCCTCAACAATGTCTGGACAGCAGGTAGAAATGTGATGGGTATGATATGCCTGCTGCCTGTTTCTTTATGATCAGCAATTTTTAGAACAATCGGAGATTAATTGTCAGTTCTGATTTATTAAGCAGACACTTGAGCTGAGCTTTTCTTGTGTTAAAGCCTGACCTAGGGCTGGAGTTGGAGGGCCTTGAAACAAAACTGTAAGTTGAGTCCTGTGATACTCAGTTTAGAAGTGGTGGATCTACAGTTTAAAATCAGCCAGGGTCTCTGTGCTTGGTGAGGAGATGTAGACGTGGCCAGTTATTCATGGATTACTGCAATTTACTGTATTTGTAGCAAAATTTGAAGGGCACTCTGACACATCAGCTCTTTATTCATGGGTATTTCTCTCAGGGAGCATATGGCACTTGTAGTCAAAAGACTACACTGGCCTCCAGTTAATCTCTGGGTCCAATTCAGGGTGTCAATTTTGATTCATAAATTTCATTATGGTGTAGGTACTGTGTACCTTGGAGACTACTCTCTCCTTATATCTTATACTGGCCGTTGAGATCCACTGGGTAACTTGATTTGTATATCTGAAGTTTCGTTATTCTCTGGAATTCCCTCTCCATGTCATGTGTCAGAGTCCATGTTTGTTGAGCTCCAGGCATACTTCAAGGCCTGTGTGTTACCTGTGGCAAGGGGGGTGTTTGGTATTGTTTGTCTGAATGCTGATTTTAAAACTCCATATGTGGGATTTAGATATCCAGTTTAGGTGTTTGTGTTTGAATATTGGGCCCACTGACTGCTTTCTTGTGTTCATTAGTATGACTGTTCTATGCACCTTCAATTTAGTTACTATTGCTGAGGTGAGTGACATAGCTGACTTGAATTTGCAGGATCTGCGATCCATGAAAAAGGAGCAAACACAGTGTGGCAAATTGAGAACATCTCTCAGAGAAGAGAGGTGTTTTTATAACTCCAGTGGGTGCATGCATTGTGCCTTCTTCATGGTAGCTTCCATGGTGCTTTTCTTCATGCTCCGTAGTACACCATGAAGGAATGATGGAACAGTTTCAGGGCTGCAGCAGTGTTATTTCTTCATGTACATCATCTGAAGAAGACTTTTCTGAGAATGACTTCAAAACAGAGTGGCCCTCACTGGTCTTGTAGTGCCTGCTAGTAGGTCAGATATATTGAGAAATAGCTATGAGTGCATGTATCTGGAATTTCAGTGTTGGCTTATTAGGTAGCCTATCCCACAACTCATGAAGAAATTGGGTTCAAGTCCAATCTTAGGATCCTTGTTGGCATCCCTGAAATTATTAGCCTCTGTGACATCATAATCCGCTGCACATCAATGAATTGTGATGTCATAAGTAGAAGATTAATTATTTCAATTGATTAGTAAACAGGAGAAGCTACTGAACTCCTAGGAAAAAGATCAGATTTTTATGCAAATGTTCCTATCTCCTTGCCAGAGTAAATTACATATAAACAACATGGGGTTCTCAGCAACCCTTTACCCATGAAAGAGATTCAGCTTCTGTTTCTAGAAGTTTTGGGAGAAATAATGGGCCTGATTCAGATATAGTGGTTGCATGATTTCTTGAAATGCAGATTCTGTTGTTTGAATCCTATAATTCTGTGTTGGATTACTATTTAGATACAGCTGTTGCATCATTCTTCATATGTATAAACAGTGAGTCTCTAGGGCAATGCTTTCCTTCACCAACGATGCCGTAATAATGATACATTTAAATGAGCTGTCTGTAAAGTACAGGTTTCTGAAACAAATGAACCTTGTTTGTTTATAGGTAATGTTGAGAGATGAAGTCTAGAAAGATTTGTAGGGAATAGTCTGCAGAGGGTACGCTGAGAGTGAATGGCTTTGTGATATTCATTTAGCTGAAGCAGAGAGACTCCTATTTCTTCCCTTCTGAGCACCTATTAAAAGTTACTCTGAGGTTTGAAAGACAATCCAACAAGAAAGAGAGTGGATGCTGTTATTGTCTTACAGTGTGATCTGTATTTCAACACTTCTGGAAAAATACAGCCAAGAAAACTTTAAAAAGGCCTAAAAGCATCTCAGGTGAGAGCAAGAAATAAACCGGGAGGAAAATAAGGTGGATCTTGGGTGTGTGCCTTCTAATAACCCACCTCTTATCCTGACCTTGCTACTTTGTGAATGTTTCTTGAGTGAAGAAGGGAAAGCAGTTCCAGATGCTAAGCAGAAAGGTCTAATCACTTTCTTTCATCATCAAATGATACTGTACAGAAAAGGCTGTTGCTAGGGGGTACTATGTATGGACTTCTGCTTAATAACAACCCATTTCCTGTGCTTAGTGACTTTGATTTGTGCACCTTTTCAGGTGACTGTTTATCCAGAGGACAGGTAAGCAAACATGAGTTGCTTTGTTTTCTTTTTTTATTTAAGAAAACAGTGGTTTAGCAGCAATCTACATTTTAAGTATAAGCTTTGCAGCGAGATTTAGCATAAGCACTTTATACTCTTGAAGCAGCTGTTTCTTGTCTCACTGTTTACAAAAGTACATACAGGCTATTTGTCCAGCTTGCTTAATTTCATTATAATTAGTTTGGATAACCATTCTATAGTGTATTTTTAATGTCAAGAATAGTTGAGCTTTTTTAGAATGCATATGAGGAGAGTGTTGAGCATTTCTACAGTGTACTCTTTAATATATATAAAAAGTATCACAAGTGAAGTCCCATTATTTGAACTGAACACATTCAGCAAGATGCAAATATGTCTATCATGAAGGACAAGAAATCTTAATCATGAATTTCAAGAATAGCCCATGATCTGTTAGGGAGATATTTAGGCCATTAGCAATGCATATTGGCAGCTGCATAAGTCGAAGAATGTCCCCCGTACAGTATTGCCATGTATCTAGAATTTTCTGAGTAATTTCTTTTAGTTGTTCCTTCTACTCCTCACTTTTCTTGGTATTCTTCACACTGAGAACTTGAGAGTTAGATACACTTCTGAGATGCTTCTAAGAGGAGCTTCAAGTTTATAAGTCATGGTTACTTAACTCTCATTTAGCCAGATGTTTCAGATATACTTCAAGACATTTAGATGGTCAGAGTTCACCCACATTTGAATGCATGTCAGTAATAAAGATCCTAATATCATGTTTGGTATCTGGGGCCATATTCTATGTGACTCACATTCCATGCAACTGCACTGACTTCAGTGTCATGGATGGGGTATAAAATCTGGGCAATTTAGTGCCTAGTGGTTCAATTTTAGATATCCAGTGATTTTAAATTAGAAGAAACTTTCTCTGCATCAAAAAATCTGATTGTTCCAAATTTGCTAATGTGACTACATTTCTCAAAATAAATGAGGCTCCTGGACAGTCACGAGGACCATGTTATTTTTAAGCGTGAAAGATGCTGAAATATTTCTTTAAAACATTAATTCTGACTCCTATAAAAGAGTAAATACTATTTATATTTTGTATTTCCCTGGTCTCTGGCAGATGAGCACAAATTAAATTCATGTTAGCCTGCTTGAGGCCACAAGCACCCCATTAAGTGTAGGTGAATAGATATAATTTCTGTTATAAAATATTTGTGCTAACTGCATAATACTGGAATGTAGCAAAAATACATTATTGCAGTATTAACCCATTTTACAGTATGACAGATCTGCATGAAATGGCCCTTGACATGGAAATACCTTAAGCACTGCTTTTGCTAGCCAGCCAGTAAAAATTCCCAGTGTGTCATGTATAGTCCAGGATATGCACCACCATAACATCCAAGTGGAATAATGGCTTTGGGGGCAGCTCTCATTAAACTCCATGCATTTTCCCATTTCTAGAAACTGCTCTGCTGATTGACTTTCTTCTGAGTCATTGTGAGAAGCATTCTGTAGCCCTAAGCCACTGTCTTGCTAACTGTTTAAGGCATGAATACAGTCTAGTGGTTCTTAACCTATTTACCATTGTGGGCCACATATGCAGCTCTCCACACACTATATATACTACCTGTATGGCCCTGAGGTTGCTTTGGCTGTGGGTTGAGAACCATTGGTCTGGAATTTACAGTTTTTACACTGATTGGGCTGCAGTATTGTGTGTAAGGAACTGGTTCAAAGTCTCCAAGGGCCAGATCCAATTCATGGAAAGATTCCCATTGACTAGAATAGTATTAGAGCAGGAACCCATGTGTGTCTTAAAAAAATTACCTGCAAAGTACATTTTCTGTTCCAGACTTATTAATCAATGTTTATTTGCTTCTTCACTCACGTTGCTGTTGCTAAAACAAAAACTTGTGGCAGATGCCATCTGAAGGCCTCACATGACCATTTGAAAGCTAGCTCTGAGCCTAGCAACCACCCATACTGCAATTCACAGGTGTTCCCCGCCTGCGCCAATGGTAATGGCTTGGGAGAGCTGTGGTAATGGCATTGTACCCATAGCATAGATTGCCTTAGGTATGCCTGTGCACCTGTTATATTTGCACATATCTCTAGAGAGCAGAGTTGTTAATGGTTTACGTAAAAGGTGCACATAGAAATTTTATTTCTGATAAGCAGGGAAAGATTCCACCATCACGGATAGGACAATATCATTTTGATATACTGCCCTGGTACTAAGGCAATTAGCTACAATTGTCAGAGATAAATAGATAAAACATGAAATAAAATAATGTAACTAATAGCCAAAAAAGCAAAACAAGGACAGTGCTATGGAACTAGGATGTTGTGAAATGTTATGTTTTAAATATGTGTGGAATTGTAGTTATATTTTGTCTTTTTTAAATTCCAATCCTTTTTTTAAAGTGGCTATTTAATTTTCGGACAAAATCCGACCTCAGGCCACCTGAAGAGGATAACTGTGCTTGTAATAGTTCTGTGGAAAGAATGATTAATAACTGACTTTTGGGTCCATTCTTCTCATGATATAAATGGGAGATTTTCACAAAGATGTTCCCACAAACATCAAAAGATGGTACTCTTTATTTCTGACAGCTGTTGGTCCTCCTTTAACTTTCTATATGGAGAATGCCAGTCATTAGGCAGTCTGGTAAGTTTTGCAGCTGGAAGAGTCCTCTGTGTAAAAATATTGATCTGTGATGAAATGTCATATGTAAACGGGAATAGTAAATGAATAGCGGGTGTAGATGTTTACAGAGTAATGTGAAGCACTCATGTTTGCTACAGCATTTGTTGTGGCAAATAAAAGTTCACATAGAATACATAAAAAGAAAAAGAGTACTTGTGGCACCTTAGAGACTAACAAATTTATTTGCGCGTAAGCTTTCGTGAGCTACAGCTCACTTCATCGGATGCATTCAGTGGAAAATACAGTGGGGAGATTTATATACAAAGAGAACATGAAATAATGGGTGTTACCATACACACTGTAACCAGAGTGATCACTTAAGGTGAGTGTTACCATCAGGAGAGCTGGGGGGGGGGAGAGGGAGGAGGGAGACGGGACCTTTTTTAGTGATAATCAAGTTGGGCCATTTCCAGCAGTTGACAAGAATGTCTGAGGAATGGGCGGGGGGGGGGGGGGGAATAAGCATGGGGAAGTAGTTTTACTTTTTGTAATGACCCATTCACTCCCAGTCTCTATTCAAGCCTAAGTTAATTGTATACAGTTTGCAAATTAATTCCAATTCAGCAGTCTCTCCTTGGAGTCTGTTTTTGAAGTTTTTTTTGTTGAAGTATTGCCACTTTTAGGTCTGTAATCGAGTGACCAAAGAGATGTGCAGGTGAACGAGCCTCTGATAGTGTGGCTGATGTGATTAGGCCCTATGATGGTGTCCGCTGAATAGATATGTGGACACAGTTGGCAACGGGCTTTGTTGCAAGGATAGGTTCCTGGGTTAGTGGTTCTGTTGTGTGGTTGCTGGTGAGTATTTGCTTCAGGTTGGGGGCTGTCTGTAAGCAAGGACTGGCCTATCTCCCAAGATCTGTGAGAGTGATGGGTCGTCCTTCAGGATAGGTTGTAGATCCTTGATGATGCGTTGGAGAGGTTTTAGTTGGGGCTGAAGGTGATGGCTAGTGGCGTTCTGTTATTTTCTTTGTTGGGCCTGTCCTGTACAAAGTAAAACTATTTCCCATTCCCCCCTCCCCCCCTCCCCCCTCTCCTGCTGGCAATAGCTCACCTTAAGTTATCACTCTGGTTACAGTGTGTATGGTAACACCCATTGTTTCATGTTCTCTATGTATATAAATCTCCCCACTGTATTTTCCACTGAACACATCCGATGAAGTGAGCTGTAGCTCACGAAAGCTTATGCTCAAATAAATTTGTTAGTCTCTAAGGTGCCACAAGTACTCCTTTTCTTTTTGCGAATACAGACTAACCCGGCTGCTACTCTGAAACTTGTCATTATAGAATACATACTCTCACAAACATTCTATATATAATGTTGCCACCACAGAATTCCCCCCAGGCATGAAGTCCTCCAATGCCCATTTCTTCTGGGTTTATAGCTGCTTCTGGCTGTTTATAGCTGCTGTCTTCCATCAGGCTTTGCGCCCCCGGTTACACCCAAAAGCAGTCACAGTGGTGCCAGCTGTATGCAAACCCCTCTCTACTGGGATGGCTTGTAACCAGCACAACCTGGTACTGTACTGTGGGATACAGGCCTGGTGTACACAGGCCTGTATCCCACACCTCTCCACCTATAACTGGAATAGGCCTTATGCAGTCAGACATGTAGTGGGAAGGTCTTCCTTCTCCATGCAAACACCCAGGACAAAGGCACAGTCTTTCCCTCAATGGGAGCTAAGAAAATATGAAACTATACACTTTTAAAATGTTTCTCTTTTATTTCAAGAGCAGAGCCTGTAAAGGAGTCATATAATTTTTATATAGTGAAGACAATTCTTGGCAAGTTCTGTTCTGACAAGAATGCATGAAATTTTAAGTTTATAAAAAGTTTTGTAAATGAAAATGAACTTATTCGCAGATCTCACTGAATGATTCACCAATGCACATTTACACATATTGATATTGGAATTTGATTTATGTGACCAATCTCTGCCAAATTACTTAAACTGCAAAATGCTGTTATGAAAATAACACAAACCCAATCCTGGGAATTGCGTACGCTCAACACCTTGTAATATCAGGCCTGTGATCAGGCATGTTCATCCGGCAAAATGTTGCAGGATTGGGATCCCAAGGACAATTAACAATAAGAAACTGGAAAACATTCAAACCCCAGAAAATCGCTGACACAAATCTAGTTAATTTCAAAGGTAATGGACAACTTAATATTACATTATTCTATTTAGTCCCTGCCGTTTGTACACAACTTCTTAGAGGGATAAGTGGTGTTCAGCCATCCGAGATTGAGCAATTATTCTACAAGGCATTTTCTTTCTAGAATAATATTTTTAGTTAAGGAAGACAGCATGTATAATAACGTCATTCTGGTTTGAAGTCATAACTGAGTACCAGTCTAAAAATATTACTAAAAACATAAACTTAAATAAGTTTACCTCATTTAGCCCTGGAAAACATTGCCCTCTGTTATCATAAACTGATTGCTTGAAAAGAGATAGGAGGTCATGATGTCTAATGTCAAAATTCTGTCCTCACTTGAAAGTTAAGGACTAAGATTAAAAAGGATTTGTTGCATTAATGCACCACCCTCATCTCTGAGGAATTAGGTTCAAGTCCATTATAATTCACACGTGTATTATTTTGGTGGTTTCATCTTAGTCAAAAGTGGATGTGTGCCCTGAGGGAAAAAACACCATACAGTATGTCAAGAATGTGAGTTTCCTATTCCAAGAGGCCCATGAGTGAACTGGCTAGGGTTATTATAGATATGGTTTCAGAGTAACAGCCGTGTTAGTCTGTATTCGCAAAAAGAAAAGGAGTACTTGTGGCACCTTAGAGACTAACCTATCACCAGCAGGAGAGTGAATTTGTGTGGGGGGGTGGAGGGTGAGAAAACCTGGATTTGTGCTGGAAATGGCCCAACCCGATGATCACTTTAGATAAGCTATTACCAGCAGGACAGTGGGGTGTATTGTTTCATATTCTCTGTGTATATATAAAGTCTGCTGCAGTTTCCACGGTATGCATCCGATGAAGTGAGCTGTAGCTCACGAAAGCTCAAATAAATTGGTTAGTCTCTAAGGTGCCACAAGTACTCCTTTTCTTTTTATAGATATGGTGCGTTTTGAGAGCTTGGAACAGCTACTTGAATGGCAATGTTGGTTCCCAACATTTGTAATGACTAAAATTCCCATTGGTATACTAGTCAGGAGAGGAACTGAATGATCATTCCTTAGACACTGAGACATATTAAGAGATCACTGGTAGCAGAGCAGAGCAATTTCTTTCTCTCTTCCTGTATTTGTTGTGTTAAGTGCTCTGTCATAGTGAAAAGATCTTTCAGAAACTTGCAACCTGCTTTTGTTTCTGTGGGCAGCTTATTTCCTCCTTTGGCTTGACCTTGATTAGTGGTTGCTATGTAAAACTATTGCAAGGCAGTGTATATTATACCTATTTGAATATTATGTGCACACAGTCATTCTGAAACTACTTTTATTATTTTCCATAGTGCAGAAGCTGCATATGGTGCTGTACGCTAGGTAAGATGTGTTGCACAGATAACAGAGTCCCTGGCCTGAAGAGCTCACAGTCAAAAGGGACAAGTGGATAAAATAGATTGTTTTGTAGTGACATCATGCTTAGGGGGATGGAGGCATGAACAGTGAAGGTGGGCCTTACATGAGCTGCCTAGTCCTCTTACATCACTATACTTTCCTCTCTCTCAGCAAAGCTCCCATTGACATCAGTAATGTAGAATTGGGTCTTTACTATGTTGTTAACCACTCTAAATTGCAGTGTAAGAGAAAGCAGCCTGATGTCACCAATGCATTTTATACCTGTATAATATGTTTTACTTTGGAGCACCAAGGCCTAGATTTTCAAAAGTCACTAGTCATTTTGCATACCTAACTTTTTGGGTGATCAACCTGAGATACCTTGACAAGGCCTAATTTTCAAATGAGAAGTGTACTCTCTGTTCAGAGTGCTACCTATATGCTATCTAAAATGTTAGTGTGTCAAGAGAAGGAAGGTGATGGATAAAGTGACCAAATTAGGAATATTTATCAAACTGTTTGTAAATTAGCTAATATTAGCGGCATCATCCAAAATCCAGTGAAGTTAGTGGAAAGACTCCCATTGATTTCCCTGAGCTTTGGATCAAGCCCATATTCATTACCGGAAACCAGTTTCCTCCTGAGATTTGAAGACTCTTTTTGAGCATCTCAATAGTAAATAAATACCAAACGGAAGTGAAGTGAGATCTTAATGTACTATCTAATCTGTGCTTTTATAGTGTGACATTACACTCCATATTCTTTATGGAGATATGCTTACGATATGGATATGACATAACTGTGAGATACTTTATGAAAGATGGCTCATGTAAAATACCATTGGAAAAGTTATGATTTACTTAATATGATTATCCAATTTTTATGTATGTATCATTTCTGTATCTAAAGTTAGGAATGTGGACTATGTAACAATTACAACTGGGTGTGTATTGGGAAGACAATTACATGTAACAATTACAACTGGGTGTGTATTGGGGTATGGGGGGGAGGGATAGCTCAGTGGTTTGAGCATTGGCCTGCTAAACCCAGGGTTGTGAGTTCAATCCTTGAAGGGGCCATTTAGGGATCTGGGGCAACTATGGGGGATTGGTCCTGCTTTGAGCAGGGGGTTGGACTAGATGACCTCCTGAGGTCCCTTCCAACCCTGATATTCTATGATTCTAAGACACCCACCAGCTGACAGGCCATCAGATTTGATGAGCCATCAGAAGGAAACAACAAGATTGTGAAGATACTAATCTCTTCCCCCTTCTGGGAGGCATCCTGGGATGTAACTGTGTCGCTGCTAGGTCAGGTGGTCTTGTCACCTGATACTAAACATTATCTTGGACTTCTTGTAACTTTCCACTAAAAGGGGAGGAGGGTCAAGTTTGGGAAACAAAGGATTCCTGCCTTATGTAAATGTTATTTAAGGATGGGGAGGCAGGCAAACAGGACTCCTCCTCTCCATGGCTGGTCTGCCCAGGAAGAAAGACTGCTAAAGACACTTGAAGGGAAGGCAAGTGGGGAGTCCAGACTGAGATGGGGGTCCAGTCTGAAAAGAAATATAACTGGAACTCTAAGCTACAGAAACGTTGCAACCTGCCTAAAATAACATTTAGGGTAAGAGATTACATTTTGTAACCTGTTTCTTGAGTATATTGAGCTTAGCTTGCATATTTCGTTTGATTTGCTCAGTAATCAGCTTTGTTCTGTCTGTTATCTCTTATATTCACTTAAAATTCACCTTTTGTAGTTAATAAACTTATTTCTTGTTTATAATATAACCCAGTTTGTGCAATTCATAATTGGGAGGAGAGGGGGCAAGAGGCTGTGTATACCTTCCTCCACATTGAGGGCGGAGGCGGATTTCATAATATACCTTTGGGTCTACACTCCAAGAGAGGTGGACACCTGAGTGCTGGGGCAAGTCCCTTAAAGCTGAGTCTTCCCAGAGCTGATCTCAGTGTCTGTCTTCCGTAGCTGGGTGTGGCCCTGCATGTATGTGTGCTAGAGGAGGCTTAAAAGCCTGGCTCAGCAAGATAGGTAAAAAGGGTGCCCAGGCTGGCAGAACAGGTGGGCGCAGTGATATCTCCGCACATCAGGTGGCATCTTGAAGGGGGGCAACCTGTCACATATAGCTCTTAAACAAATATAACAAGAGATTCTGCAGGCTAACTTCCAAGAGTTCTGGTTTTAATGTTGGCTAAAGAAATTTTGATGGAATTTTCAAAGGTGTCTAAGAGAAGAAGAAGCACAAGTCCCATTGACTTTCAATGGAATTTATGTTCCTGTTTTTCTTAAGTGTTTTTGAAAATCTCATCCTTCGTCCTTTTCAAACTAATATGTGGAATTAAAAAAAAATCACATTAACATTCCTGGTCTATTTAAGCAAATAGTTCAGAAAAATATAGTACTGGTGATTTTAGTTCTCATTAATGTGTCAATAGTATGAGAATTCATAACACAGAATTCTGATATTGTTTTGTATAGAAAATACCAGTGTTCATTCTCCCCTGGAAACGACAAGAGAGTAGCCATCTGAATTTCATGTCAAGAAAGGACCCTGTCCTACAGCCCCTTACTCACATGAGTTGTTCTGCCTGGTGATTTCACAGCAACTACTCTCTTGAATATTAAGACCCCAAAAGTCTTTTTTGTAGAATCATAGAAATGTTGGGCTGTAAGGAACCTTGAGAGGTCAAGTCCAGCTCCCTGCGTTGAGGCAGGACCAAGTGTATCTAGACCATCCCTTGCAGGTGTTTATCCAATGTGTACTTAAAAACATCCAATGATAGAGATTTCACCACCTTCCTCAAAGCTTATTGCAGAATTTAACCTTATAATTAGAAAGTTTTTCCCAGTATTTAACCTAAATCTCCCTTGTTGCAGGTGAAGTCCTTTTTCTTCTTGTCCTATTTTCGGTGGCCATGGAGAACAATTGATCACCATCCTCTTTATAACAGCCTTTAAGATATTTGAAGGCTGTTGTCAGGTCCCCCATCAGTCTTTTTTTCTTATACCTAAACATGACCAGTTTTTAACCTTTCCTCATAAATCAGATTTTCTAAAACTTCTATCATTTTTGTTGCTCTCCTTTGGACTCCCTCTAATTTATCCACCTTTCCTAAAATGTGGTACCCAGAATTGGACACACTACTCCAGCTGAGGCCTCACCAGTGGGGAGGAGAATGAAAGGTTGTCGCAAAAGAACAATAGCTAATGTAAGAAAATACTGGTGGATTAACAGTTTTTATCAGAACTTCAAGAGCTTGTGTGGATTTGAAGGTACTCAGATACCAAAAGTGATAAGTGCAGCATAGAACATAGAATCACAGAGTCACAGTAGTGTTTTGTACTGTGCCAAAACTAGGCAAATGTAATTCGTTAGTTGATGAAGAGTTGAGTTTCCTGGAACTAAGCCTTTTGGTGTGATATCAAAGAACTGTCAGTACTTCAGTGTGGTTTATTTCATTTCCTGATTCATACAGCTGTTCTGTTTCTTCGCTCAGGTATCCTCTCATGTCCTGTGTGCAAACAGACGTGCTTCGCAGGCGATGTAGTTGAAAATTTCTTTCTCAAGGACTTTCCCACAGCAAATCCAGCTATGGCAAGGGTAAGTGGAGGCTGCTAAATAGGTTGCAGCATGAGTCTTTTGAAAACCGATAACCAGACTCAAAATTTGTTGTTTGAGTAGCTTTATATAGCATTGTAATTTCACTGCACCTCTTCAGTCATCCCCAGGGACTGAACATACTGCCTCTAAAGCACTTTTCTCACCCTGTGTGAAGAGCAAGGCATTAAAGTCAGTGGGAGCTTTGACAATGACTTCAGTGGTGCAGGACTGGGCTTTTGGCATGAGTATGTGGCAATACAAATCCCTGCTGCTAAGCCCCTAGGTTGGCCCTTGGAGGGAACTATTTCCCTTAACAGTTGTTTTGCATGAAAACTCTTTGTCAGTCACCACAGCACTAGCCACAGTGGAGCACAGACAATTTTGACTTGTTGCAACATCAAACTGAGTAGCACAGAACACAAGTTTCTAGTGGGTAGAATTGTCTTTCAAATAAACCCAACTTACCACCAAAGTTAGGTTTCTCAGTGATGAGCTAGGATTTCACTCTTGAATTATGTTTCATTCATTATAAAAGTGATGTACAGGTAATAAATGCATCTGATGCATCCAGCAAGATGCTGGATAGCCCTTTCACTCTGTGTTTCTCAGTATCCTCTGTTCCTTTGTCAGGGCCAGGTAAGCAGTGACAAAGGCTACTGGTTGTATGGTTGTCTCAAATTGATTGCTTCTGTTAAATGATAGAGATGTCAGTCTAATAATAATAACAACAACAAATAAAGTTCTTCATCAATCCTGAGGGAAGTCTCCCAGAACTTTTGTCTTTCGTCAGGATAGAATGGATGTAACTGAGAAGTTGGAGACATTTTGCTGTTTGCTGTGGCCTTATGTAAACAATATGCCTGGAGACAAATATGCTTCTCATGTGCCATTTAAAAAAGTTGATTTGCAATTTAGTATTTTAGTTATGTATAGTCTTCTCCTATACTAGTTTAATTGTACTGTTTCCACTGTATTTAAGTGTTTGTCCAGCTCCAGGGGAATTGTTCTTGTTTATTTCTGCTCTCTCTATCTCACTATAATACCCTTCCTGAATGAGGAAGTAAGACATTGGAAAATGATTATATTGCACTGGAATGAGGAGCTAAAATAGCACTAAATGAATCAAAACTACTTTACAAACTATTGACTGATTTATTTTATCCTTTTTTCTACTGGAGTCAAAAGTGTTGCCCAATGGTTAGAGCTAGTGACTGAGAGCTAGAATTCTTGGGTTCAAATCTCTGGGCCAGATCACGGACCCATTCCATCTGTTCTGTGCCTCTCTGTCAGTTCCAGGGAGGTATAAAACCAGCTTAAATATCCAGTTAAAGATTCCTCTGGCATTAGAGATTCCTTTAGCAGGTTTTACCAACTTAGGGGACATATCAAGGGTACAGCCAGAGCACTGCTGCACCCCAGCACTGCCAATGGAATGGTCCTTTGTGGGTTATCAGCCAGAACAACTTACAGAAGTCTTGAGGTTGCTCTAAGTTGTTCTGGAGACTGGCCCCAGGATCCAGTGGGAGAAGAGCATAAGGTCAAACACCATCTTTGTCTCCTGTGTTTTAGCTCTGTTCAGCCTTCTGTTGATTACCAATGCCCCTGAATTGCTCTGAGTCACTTAACTTTCCCATTCCTCATTTTCCCCATCTCTAGAAATACATACCTAACTCCTAGAGGGTACTGTGTGAATTCAATGAATAATGTTTGTAAAGTGCCCTGAGATCTTCAGATGAAAGGTGCTATTTATATGCAATGTATCATTATGTGAACCAGGAAGGATCACTTCACACATACTCTTCAAAGATAAGTTTCAGAGTAGCAGCTGTGTTAGTCTGTATTAGCAAAAAAGAAAAGGAGTACTTGTGGCTGTAGCTCACGAAAGCTTATGCTCAAATAAATTTGTTAGTCTCTAAGGTGCCACAAGTACTCCTTTTCTTTCTTCAAAGATAGTAAGAGCAAAATTTACACAATGCTGCTGCAGTGATAAAAGTTCTTATTACATTGAGTTTTCTTAATTATCGTAACTCAATTCATCTACTTTCTAGAGAGAGCCAGTGTATGAAGGAAATCAAATGAATAAATCTTTTAGCCTCTTCAAAGGCATTGGGATATTTCTCAGATCTCCAGTAAGAAGATTTTCTTTTCTTCAGTCCCTTAGGACTCCGAAGAGCAATTCAAAAAGAAAACAATTCCCACGAGTACAGGAATCCTACAGGGGAATGAAGAATGTTCCTTTTTTATAAATAGTCTCATAACAGTGAAGGCTTTATAAAAGGAAAAATAAGAGAAAACCAGGGCCCGATCCTGCTGTCACTGAAGTCAGTGGGAGTTTAGCCAGTGACATCAGCGGGAGCAGCATAAGGCCCTCAAATTATGAGGCTGCTAGAAAGACATGAAGGCCAGTATTTTCAGACTTTGGTGTCTAAAGTTGACATCTAGTTCCATAAAAATGGCCTAACTGGGAGCTGTGGATTCTCATCACCTCTGAAATTCAGTCCCCATAATTAGGTGCCTACATATGGATTTAGGTTCCTAACTTTAGGCAGCTAAATCTGAAAATTATGCGCAAGTCTGTTAGCTGGCTTGATCAAATTGGACTTGGCAATGTTGCTAAAGGGAATGAGAATTTGGGGTGCAAAAGAAATGTAGGATCAAGTCCTACATCTTGCCATTCTGACTTTGGTAGAGGTTTATCGTTGCACTCAGGTGGTAGCCAACGTGAATGTCACATTTTAGGGAGCAATTAATGGTATAAAGATAACCAAAGTGATACTCCAAGATCTTGACCATATCTTGGACACTGTAGTGATGGATTCATTATAAATGGGATAGACAGATAACCTCTATTGTAAAGTTATCTTCCTGGGTAAGCTTGGGGAAGACACTTACTCTTTCTCTGTACCCCAACTATAAAATGGATATAGTGATCCTTCCTGTCTCCTACCCTTTGTCTGTCTAGATTGTAAGTTCTTTGGGGCAGGGTCTGTCTTTTACTGTGTGTGTGTGTACACTCTGGGGCCCTGTTGTCAACTGGGGCCTCTAGGTGCTACTGCAATAAAAATAAATGATGTTAATTGTGGAAGGACTTAAGTGTACAAGTGTATACTAGTTGATAAACCACACCGTGCTGAGCTACCCTGATTGGTGAGTTGAAATTCCAGCCTCACTTTTTTCAGTTGGCCTTTTGGCAACTTATCAGGGTAATTGCTTTGTAATGTATGTATTGTGTGCTTGAGTTGCTCAGTTGTTTTTGCTTCTGAGCTCCTTGGGTGAATGGTCTTGAAATCCACACTTAAAAGAGAGGTGTAGTTTGAATATCTGAGCAGGAGCCAGGAACTCCTGAGTTAATCCTGGCTCTCTAAGCCTAACTTCCTGTGTGGCCTTAGGCAAGTCACCCTCTCTGCTTCAGCCTTTTTCTTTACATGTATGGTAAAAGAGGAAGCACATACTGCCCATCTTGTGAAATGGAGGTAAGTAAATATTATCATCTCTGAGAGGTATTGTGAGAATTAATTAATGTGTGTAAAAGTGCTCTGAAGATTTAAAAAAAAAAAAAAAAAAAAAACTATGCATGGTCTATGTAAATATCAAAGGACTGGAGATGTGTGAGGTAGGGGATAAGTGTTGGCTGCTGGAGGAGTCAGGGCTCTTGCCCAGAGTCTGACTAAGGTGGTCAGACAGAGAGAGCTTGAATGGGGTTTAGTACAGCTTAACTAGGCCTGGGCTAACCAGAACAGACCATTCTTTAACTTTCAGTTCTCTGTGCTAACCTAATGATTTCCTATGCTGTGTTTCTGTCGACTAATTAATAAACCCTACTGTTTTGGCAACGCTGTGTGAGTATCGCTGCAAAGGCTGGGTGAGGTATATTAGTCTCTGAAGAGCGTACAGTTCTCCATCAGGAATCTGTCTCAGTTGAACTCACCGTGTGAAGCAAGAGTGCTGAAGGCCCAGAGGTCCAGCCTAAGGAAGCGGTGAAGCCGTCCTGTCTTATCCTGGAGGAAGAGTGAGAACCTTAAGGGGTCTGGAACACTGAAGGGGTACCCCCACGAGACTGTTCCAAAGCGGGGGACTGTAGTACCAATCCCTTGGATCTGTGATGCTTGGTTAGATTTGGTTAAACTTTTCTTCACAGACTGGACAATATTCTATCATGTTCATGAAGGGACTTACAATTCCTGTGCACTGATTTGTTTTCTTGTGTTTGTACATCATTATCTGTTATGGTACTAATATTAAGGGTATACAAATGACCTCTTATCCTCTGCAAGTTCCTTTTTTTTGAGAAGCAACTATCCCCACTCATTCCGTGCACTGAAATCAGACCATTCTTAGTTTATCAATTAATAGATTTTTAGGAACAGAAGGCCAGAGCTATTATGATCATGTAGTCTGACTTCTGGCATTGCACAGGCCATAGAACCTTGCCCAGTAATTCTGGTATCAAACCTGTAACTATTTCTTCAACAAGAGAATATTAGAAAGACATCCAGCTTTGATTTAAACATATCCATTGATGATCTTGTTCTCCTCTCTCTTGCACCAGTGTAAACCAGGAGTAATTCCATTGATGTCAATTGAATGACACTGGTGTAAGAGAGAAAAGAATCAGGGCCAGTGCTCACAGTTACTGGCGTAACCAAACCGCCAAGGTTTTGAATCAGTGTCTTAAATGAAGTAGTTTCTACAAGCTCATTGGAGGAGTTCTGCATTTAATTATACTTGCATGGAATTGCACCTTTTCTTTTCTTTTTTTTCTTTTTTTTTTTTTCCAGAGCTGTTCCACGTGTAATGAGAAGAGACCTGCTCACAGTCTGTGTACTAACTGCAATAAGTGGCTGTGCAGCTCATGTACAGAGGAACACAGACATGGCAAAGAAACTGGAGACCATTTCCTGTCTGTCCCCCTGAAGGGCTCTTCAGGTAGAACCATAAACTTTGAAGCTTTGTGTTCTTTTTGGGGGGGTAATTCAGCTGGACCGCCACAGAGTCTGCACTTTGCAATGATTGTGAATAAATATTATGCATACAATAAGTGGGGTTTTGATAGACAACATTCTACAGCTCCGAAGAGCTGACCTTGCACCAACAAAGTCAATGCTACCCCACCCCATGGGGAGGATTGGAGCTTGTGTTTACGGGAGGCACAATCCCTCCAAAAAGCCCTACCAGTGCGCAGCAATTTTTCAGGCTGTACAGTCCTTCAGGATCTTGCAGCCTGATCCCAGTGTGCCTGTGTGGACATGGCTCCTCCCTGTTCCCTGTGGGATATGTGCCTCCAGGGACACACCAAAGAAGCAATTGAAGCCAATTGCCCCTTTGCAACACACTGGTGGTTTGGTCTGCGTAACGTGAGGGAGGAAGGGGAAGGCTCTTTCCATCCCCCTGCACACCCATGCAAGGGCTAGGCATAAACTGATCCTGGCCTATTATTCCAGTGTCAGGGGATGTCCAACCACGTACCTGAGCTGAGGCCTAGGCTCCAATCCGAGCCAAGGATAAGAGGCTTATCACCCAAGCTGGAAACTGTCCTTTTTGCTCTATCCTGAGATAAAATGTGAATGTTCATGGAGTCAAACAGATACCATGTTGGGATGTATGTTGGGCTATGGAAGCAAGCGTGCCCTCATCTCAGAGCGTTTGTATCAGAGGAGGTGAACTTTGCTTGGTGGTTCTTCTAATAGATAACTCTCTCATAACCAAACATGTGCCCCTGTGCTATGCTTTCACCGGGAAAAGAAAGCAGTTCCACTGGAAATGGAACACTTTGGAACTCTTTAACACTTCCAGGTTACAAATGCAAATTCTTCCATTCATGTCCCACAGTCACAGCCACCCAGGAGAGCCTGATGGGGCTCCTTTCAGTGCTGCTCTTTAAGCCAGAAGGACTTTTGTTAAAGAATCTAGGGGCTTTTCTATGCACAAAGTTGCTGTGGTTTCACAATTTAGTTATTTGCATTGTGGTAGTAACTAGGAGCCCCAGTTTTATAGATCAAAAACCCAGTATACTAGGTTTTGAAAAACACAGAACCAAAAAGTCCCTGCCCCAAAGAACTTTAATGTGTGATGGAAAATTGATTAAGTTAAACTGGTGCAAAAGGCTCTGTGGACACTTACATCATTATAAGCCAGGCTTATTAGAAGTGGGGCTAGTAGCATGGCGTTATCATTAAGGTTACTTGTCACTTCCTATTATAAGACCTTGTATTCAGTTGATTATAACTGTGCCAAACTTTAGCCATTCTGGCTGAAATGTTCCATGCTGGGAGTCCGTCTCAAGCTGAATATTTTTGGAGAGTTTGAGTCAGTATGCTTCAGCCATTTCCAAGAATGAGGCTAGAAATACACTGTTTTGCTATTTAAAAAAATTCTGGCCACCTTTGAGAAGATCTAGCACCTCTGTGATTTGGAGCAGGGATTTCCTTTGAAAAATATCTGTTTGCATATGTTCAGTAGAGATTTCTTAACGTGTAGCAGCTACGATTGCTGAAGAGTCTGTGCTCAACAAGCATACTCATCTCCTCACAGCTCTTACATTTGACTGAGCAATGCTTTTTTTTTATCCTCACAGAGCAACTGAGTGTTCTCCGGCCCAGGGCTATTGGGTCAAGGTCAGACTTCCCCTGTAATGGTAGGTCCAGGCCAAGTTAGGGAGCTTGGCTCTCCTGTGCTTTCTGTGACATTGCTGCTGGTGCCCAGGCAGCATGAAGGAGGAAGCTGCCTGACAAGAATGCAGAGGGGACAAGAACTGGACCAAAGGGGAGGGAAAGGAATAGATTGGGGCAAGGAGCCAGGTGAGACAAGTATTGAAGATAGGGTAGGGGAAGAGAGAAACTGGAGGAGAGGAGGAGATTGGGACATGATGGACAAGGAGACTGAGAACCAGTTGAGGGAAGACGGAAGGCAGATCTGATGAGAAGTTGGTGTATGGGAGAAGAAGTGGGACTGGCTGGGCAAAGAGATTGAGACTGGAATGAGAAGACTAAGGCATGGAGATTGGGACTGAGTATGCAAATAGACTGGGACTGATTTGAGGATTCAGGGATGAGGAAGAAACGACAGGGACAGAGTCAGTTTAGCGGGAATGGCACAGAAAGGGTCAAGCTTGGGGGTAGTAGACAGAAGAGGCTGTGATCACTGTAGCATGCTTCTCTCTAGCCTGGAATGAAACCCAAGATTCCAGAGTCTCATCATTCCTCTGCTTTCAGCAAATATCTGAAAATCACTGGCAGAGTCTGTCTCGTCCCCCTGTAATGGTCGTCCACATGGAGGATGATCTACTATGGCTATCAGTTACTCCATTATCTCAAGTGGTAGAAGTCTTGCAGTGATCTGAAGGTTCCAACTGTGCTGATGAACCATCTGGGTGTCAATTTGAATTTCTGTTTTTTTCAGTTTGCTTTTTTTTTTTTTTTTTAAAGACTTAGGAAATTGCACACAAGCTATGTTAAAAGAACATTAAAGTTGCAAAGGCAAGTTATCAAAGGTTAGGAAGTTGTATTTCACTAAGAAGCTGTTATCTGTGTCTGTTATCATTTGTTGCAGAAATTGGAAGGTGTGTAGTGAATGAGGCAGGGGATGGCAGGAAGAGAAAAGATGGTCTCATGGTTTAGGCAGTTGAATGCCACGCTGGAGAAGTGGATTCTATACCTGCTTCTGCCACAAAGTTCCTGTGTGATGCTAGTCAAGTCACTTACATCAGACTTCTCACAAGTGGTCAGTAGTTGTGTGTTCATCATTTTCTGGGTGCATGATTTGAGACGTTGGGGTCTGATTTGTGGAAGTGCTGCTTGCTCACAATTGCAACTGAAATCAGTGGGAGCTGTGCTTTGAATATATAAAGTCCTTAAAAAAAGCTAAGTACTCTGAAAAATCAGGTCCTAGGCAGCTCAACTTGACACCCAAAATTAGCAGACCCTTTGGACCTTAATTTTTCTGTGCCTCATTTCCCCCTGTGTAAAGCAGAGATAATACCTCCTCATCTCACCAGAGTGTTGTGAAGATAAATGAATTAATATTTGTGAAGTTCTCCAATACTATAGTAATGAGCACCATAGAAATGGCCATGAGGAAATAAATAATTCTGTCTTCAGAGAAGGGTTTGAATAGTGTGCAGTAAATAAGGCCTGGGGCCACACGTTGAACAATGAGGATAAACAAAATGTAGAAAAGGTGCTCATTAAGTGAGCACTCTCCCTTCTGTGCAATGAAGGAAGTAGTGGTCCTGTGGAAAAACTAGTAAGTGATCATATAATTAAAGCCTGTATCAATGCATACATACAAGGGGGCCTAAGTAAGGTTGCATATCAATGTTAATTATGGCATTTTCTAACTTTTGAATTTTTGACTTTGCAGCTTAATATTTTTAATGCAGTTTTATGTGTGAAATATCTATGTAGCTTAAGTTGATTAGGAACAAATTAAGCTAAACTGAAATAAGCTATTCATAAACTGTAAAGTATTTTGCAGTAGGATTTTACACCAGTTTAACTAAACTGATTTAAGGCTACACTGATGCAGCTGTGCCGCTGTAAGATCTCCTGTGTAGCCGCTCTGTGCCGACAGAGAGAGCTCTCTCACTCCCAACAAGTGGCAGTAGCTATGTCGGTGGAAGAGCATCTCCTGCCAACATAGCATTGTCCATGCTCGCACTTCTGTCCGTGTAACTTATGTCGGTCAGGGGTATGGTTTTTTTGTTTTTTTTTCTACACCCCCGAGCGACAGAAGTTTTACCAACTAAAGTGCTAGGGTACGTATGGCCTAAGTTCACACCTTAATTTAACCCAATGCATCTTCCTCGTGTATGGTTTTGTGGGTGTCAGAGAGACTGAGCAGAAGATGGGTGAAAGGCAGAAAGTAGAACATAAAGGAGTCCCAAAAGAGCACATCTAAGTGCATTTTAGAGAATGCTGCACAATCACTTTAGCTATAGGAGAGAGAAAGGACAGAAACAAGGAAGAAGCATAGATGAAGACTATTCTTTGAAATGTTTTTTTTTTCTTGCAGGTGTTATATAGAACCCAGTCCTTTACTCCTTGTACAGGCAAAGCTCACCTAAAAGTCAATGGGCGTTTCTCTGTGTAAGATGTACAGGTTAGGGTACTTAATATTAGAGCTATTGATCAGTTACCAGATGGTAGAGGGAAGGAAAGGAAACTTTATAAGAACAGGTCAAAAATAAAACCGCACATAAATGTTGTAAGAACATAAGAATGGCCATACTGGGTCAGATCAGTAGCCCAGTATCCTGTCTTCTATCAGTGGCCAATGCCGGATGCTTCAGGGGGAATGAACAGAACAGGGCACTTTCATCCCCTGATTCATCCCATATCATCCAGTCCAGTGTTCTGGCAGTCAGAGGTTTAGGGACACCAGAGCATGGGATTGAATCCATGACCATTTTATCTAATAGCCACTGATGGACCTATGCTCCATGAATTTATCTAAATTTTTTTTTAAACCCATTTATATTTTTGGTCTTCACAACAACCCCTGGCAATGAGTTCCACAGGTTGACTGTGCGTTGTGTGAAAAAATACTTCCTTTTATTTGTTTTAAACCTGCTGCCTAATAATTTTGTTGGGTGACCCTTGGTGCTTGTGTTATGTGAAGGGATAATTAACACTTTCTTATTCACTTTCTCCACACCATTCATGATTTTATAGACATCCCTTTAGCTCTAGTCCCTTGAGTCCGAGGCAGCTGGCAAGGGTCAGCTGCAGGTTTTTAATTGCAGTGTAAACATACCTACAGAGATCACACTGTCTTATATTTGTTTGAGATAAGGACAATTACTGTATGCAGGCCTTGGAAGAGGTGATCCAAAATGGTGAATGTGTTCATCTTTTTTTTTTAAAAAAAGAGAGTTAAAATGCCAATTTTAAGCTTCTGTGAATTAGATAGTTATTTTCTTAATCTGTTTCAAAACTCACATTCTGAAGGAAAGTGATGGTAGTGCCAGTACATAGGGCAAATGATTCCTTACTATTGTTGAGATGATGCTCAATAAACTGACTTGGATTATGATAGCTGTGATTCCCACATGGAGAGCATAATTCTGAACTGGGAATAAAAGTAAGTGTAGAATGCAAGCAATGTAATGAGAGTGCCAGTTGGCACCTGATATGTTTATTGAGTCCTGGGAGTTACTAGAGTGATGTGGCTTTGAATCTGTGTGATTACAGCTGACAAGGGTATTTCCCTAGTTTCCATTTGAAAAGTGGCTGTCTTTTAAATCTGACATCATACTGAAAAAACATTGATTTCTTTGGAATGATTTAAATCACCAGTAGGCTACCGATCTTTCAGAGGGAGAAAGCAAAGTGGAAGCTTTTGCTGTATGACTGTAAATCAGAGTGTTTCATGGTACTTGGACCGGTTTGACCTTAAAAAACTGTTCCTGCTATAAGCAAGAGCTATTTGCGTTGTCCTCAAAACCCAAACAGCAGGGGTAGCCTTGGTCCTGTACTTTCACAGTATAACCATCATGCCTCTCATGAGCCTGCTGGGAGATGGGACACAGAACATCTCAAGATGTTTTTCAGATTGAGACCTGAGGTACAGATTATGTTGCTGTCTGCATTTGGTACACTGCTCTGATAAGGTAGAGGAAAATCACCCTTGAACATCTAACTGCTTGATTTTTTGCAGAGATTTTTAATGCATAAGCAGGTGTTTGCACAGAAACTAGAAACCCATTGAAAACATGGGATTGTGAATTCATGAAGCATGAGTTCTTTCTTGGATACAGAGAAGGCTATTACGAGAGAGATGAATAAAATTCAGGCTCAACTTCAATTTTTTAATAATACTGTTTATTAAAATTTTACATAGTGATAATACAAAACAATGTCAAGTAATTACACATCCATGAAAAATAAAACATGACACCATGGTTACTAATGTATCAAAAAGGTAAAATATGCTATGCGGTTGCATAAAAATGTTGATCTAATACCTCATACAAATTATCTTATTACACGTTAAATCCAGGATGGAAAGAAAGACAGCTTTGAATTTTGAGGCAGTAAATGAACTTAATCATCAATATAGAGAATAGGCTGGAAATCTAGCCAAGAACGCAATAAGATACTTGATTTTAACTGCTCAGATTCATGCTGTCCTGAGAGGCAGGGGATGGATTCCATCCATCCATACTTTTATTCTAAGCGTCAGAAACAAGAAGGGCCTCACTGTAAGCAAACCTCAGGAGTCTATTGTGCCTTTTATATCATGACTTTGAAACTAGCATTAAGTGACTGAATTAGAACAGGGACTAACGTGGTTGATGCATGTGTTTAAAAAAAATTGTCTACAAATATGTGTTAGCAATGGTCTTGAACTAAAACACACACTTCTCAATTCAGAAATAGTTTGGCTCTCTGGGCCAAACTTTTTGGCTCACCTAAGGAAGAATAGATTTGTATTATATAGTACATCAGAGAGAGACTCAGCTGTGAGCAGAGTGATATATTTTTGCATAAGTAAGCACACAATGAACTAGGGATCTGCCTGAGATGGCAAGAGTTCACTCTCTGTGACTGGTCCTTCTTTTTTCTTCACTGGCAACATCCTGTGAAACAAAGACATCATCAGCTTCAAGACAAATGTGTCTTATTAGAATACATTGGTTCAAAGCTTTGTAGTCCATCTCTGGATTCTTCTTGTGATTTAACTGCATGAAGGCTTATTCACCATATTAGTCACTGGCCTATTGTACTCCATTTCTTTGTTGTCAGATTAGTGTTGTTGGTATTATTTGTTTATATTACAGCAGGGCCCAGATGCCCCATAATGGCCTGATTTGGGGATTGTACTGACTCACAGTAAGAAGCAGTCGCTGCCCCAGATTGCTTAGTGTCTGATAGATATACCAGGCAAAGTGTGGAAGAAAGGAAGTATTATCATCCACATTTGTATAAACAGGGAACTGAAGACTATTAATCTAGAGTTGGTAACTTCAGAGACATTTTCGAGAGATGGTGACAACACAGGACACAGTCTCCGCAAGGGTGTTCCTTTGGGATGTGATTATGTGCTCCCTCCCCCCAAAAATGCAATGCTTATAAAAGACCTAATAACATGGTCTAGAGTCAGCCATGTTATGGGCAGGGGCTGTGTGAACTCCTCGGCATAGTTCTGTGACAACACCTTAGTCCTGATCTGTTTGAGCCGTCAGCCTCTCTTCAACAAAGACTGCCTGTCCTGCCAGACTCTGTGAAGATTTGGTGATGTGCATGAAGTGGAACTAATATGGAGATATTACATTTATTTTCACTTGCAACCTAAGCTGGGTCTCCACAGATGAAAATAGAAAAGGAGTACTTGTGGCACCTTAGAGACTAACCAATTTATTTGAGCATGAGCTTTCATGAGCTACAGCTCACTTCATCGGATGCATACTGTGGAAAGTGTAGAAGATCTTTTTATATACACACAAAGCATGAAACAATACCTCCTCCCACCCCACTCTCCTGCTGGTAATAGCTTATCTAAAGTGATCGCTCTCCTTACAATGTGTATGATAATCAAGTTGGGCCATTTCCAGCACAAATCCACCTTTTCTCACACACACACCCTCACACAGTGGGTTTGTGAGTGTGTGTGGGGGGTGTGTGTGTGTGTGTGTGTGTGTGTGAGAGAAAAGGTGGATTTGTGCTGGAAATGGCCCAACTTGATTATCATACACATTGTAAGGAGAGCGATCACTTTAGATAAGCTATTACCAGCAGGACAGTGGGGTGGAAGGAGGTATTGGTTCATATTCTCTCTGTATATATAAAGTCTGCTGCAGTTTCCACGATATGCATCCGATGAAGTGAGCTGTAGCTCACGAAAGCTCATGCTCAAATAAATTGGTTAGTCTCTAAGGTGCCACAAGTACTCCTTTTCTTTTTGCGAATACAGACTAACACGGCTGTTACTCTGAAACAGATGAAAATGTGCTCTGTAAACTGCTTTTGCCCTATTATGAGCTAGTGATGGGTGAACCTTAAAATGGTTAGGTGGGTGGACTAAGTTTGAGATCTCAAGTCTGAACACTTATCTGGAGCCTCTGGGATTCAAGAAAATAGTTTCTGAGTTTTCAACACAGATGCACTTGTGAGCATATAATTCTAGAAAGGGGGCTTTGTTACTCTTGTTTCACCATCCCTTTGAGTTCTCTCTCACCCTGCTCCCAAGCTCTCTTTCTCTTTCTAAGGCAATTCCTCCCCATGTGGGGGAAGGCAAGTATAGACTGCATACATGCAACCCTCCCACTTCGCAGTTCCACTGTGCATTGCTTATCACTTCTGTTTGGGGACGAATGCTAACCCTGTTTTAGTGCACAAGAGCAGATATAGTAACCGCAAGTTGTTGAAGTTTTATGTAATGCTGCATTTGAACACAGAAGCCAAACATGAGTGTGGAGAAAACCCCACAGAAACCTTTTTAGGAATAAAAATCTCCTTCCTTCTGTCCTGACTTTGGATTCACTTAGCATATTTATTTTACTGCATGTTACACCAGTTTCTTTGTTACAGTATCAGTATTGGCAACTTCAAGCATTCCAGAGTCATGAATCAACCCCCCTCTCCCATCATGAGATTTTAAAAATACTACAATTTGGGTTCTTTTGCTTTGTGATCTGGTGTCTGAGCCTTTAGGCTGCACTCAGGTCATGTTTTCAAGTTTTGCTCTGCAACCATAAAGGCTAGAAACTTAACTTTTATGTTTTTTTAAAAAGTAAGACTCACGTGACTCCAAGAGCTGAGGCTTTAAGAACAACGTCAAGATTTGCAATAAAATTATGAGAGTTGGCAACAATGGAATATGTAAAAGGCAAAACCAAGGCAGCTTTGCAGTGCCACAGTTGCAATTAGTGTTCAGTGTCTCCACTGTCTTATATTTTCCAGGAACTGAAGGGGGAGCAAATGAGTTTTCCTTGTTTTGCCCCATACACTGTCAAGAGAGCCTTAAACTGTTTTGTGAGACCTGTGATGTCCTTACTTGCCGCAACTGCCTTCTGACCGAACACAAGGAACACAGGTACCAAACATGAATTCCTTATTGACCCCACCTAAAAACAGTTAACTTGGCCTTGAAGTTGCAGACACCAAAATTCAAGGAAATCACAGGTTAATACAACTTTAACAGGCATGCCAAACTCAATTCACATGACTTGCACCTGAACAGCTTAATAGCCAGACATGCATGCTAACAGCCTCTGCAGCTCATGCCCTTCCAATTCCAGTGTCTATCCAACCACCATGTGCACATCCAGTTCCTCACAATCAGACTAACCTGAATTCTGGTCTTGGCATAGCTAAGAAATCTCACCAATAGATATACTTTTATTTAAAGAGTCTATAATGTATTATTTTTACAAAAAGAATTCTGAGGTCAACGTTGTGAGTTTGACTGTGATTGTGAGAAGGTGTGTGTGCGCCATGGGAAGTTTTATGTCGAAATTGAAGGAGATTTTTGTGAGGTGAGGCTGTGACTATGTGTGGGTAGTAATGCGTGGAACAGGACGGGTGGGATACAGAGGTGTTGGATGTCAGGGGATATAGAGAGTTGGTGATTAGAAGGGAAGGTGGGATCATGGCAAGGGGTTAGAAGGGAAGCAGAAGAATATGGGAAGCAAGTGAATGTGGGCAGTGAAAATGACGTATCTGTTTTACTGCAGCCTGTATTTAGGTGGTAGATGTATTTGCTCATGTACACCACAGGACGGGTGCTTTTTGAGTTTTAGGTGAACAATTTTGGATGCTCAGATTGAGGTCCCTTTGAAATTTTTCTATAAATATTAGTTTCTCATCAGTGCAGTCTAGCAGCTCAGGTTGTGAGATAGTAATATGGCCTGTAAGGTTTGTCTTGCATTATATATATTTTTTGAAATTAGCAAAGAATATTTTTTTGAAATAAATCCATAAGAAATACAAACCTGGCTTCTCTGACTGTCTGTAGTGTGTCCTTAGTTGCTCCTCTCCTAAATAGATTGATCCCAACTATGTTTTTATCTAGGTCTTAGGCACATGCACTTATTTAAGGCAAGACCATGCATGAACCTTTGTGTAGAGAAGAGGAAGGGTGAAAGGACCCATGTAAAAGCTAGGCATAGCTGGAATCTTTGTGGGGGAGTGTAGGGATTGTTCCTTTCCAACTCCCTTGCTGGGGGTTCATAGCCATCCAGAGGCTGTGGAGGAAAGCCCCTTACTCTAAACACCCTATGTGCTCACCAGCAGAGCTTGCTGGCCGCACAGAGAGAAATAATAAACTGCACCCAATAAAAGATAGTAGCAACAGGTGGAAAATAACAATGGGCAAATTCGTTTGGGATTGGTGCAGCTCCCAGTGTGTCCTGGCAGGCACAACTGAGCTCTTAATTCTATTCTGATTTATTATCAATCTGCTAAGTAACGACAATGCCTTATTGTAACCTAGCAAAGAAGGAAAAATATTTAGGGATGACCTGAAGAATGGCTAATTTGTGAACAGAACAGTAAACCATGTGAAACTTCCCTACTTTCCCAGGTTCATGCATCTTGAAGAGGCTTTGCAGAATCAGAGGGTTATCCTAGAAAATGTAACAGCCAAAGTGGAAGAGAGAAAAACTGGGATGCAGGTCTCAGCTAAACAGCTTGAAGACAGGTAACCGTCGCACATGACAGGAGGTATTCAGTAAAAATCCCGTTTCGGTTAAAATGCAGCTAGCCAGTGTTAGCTAAAGGTATGAGATTTTTTTTCTTTACACGTAGAAAATAATAGGTAGATTTAAATATCTCAAATATACCAATACAGTTAAACGGGCAAAGATGCCATTTCTCAGTACTACAGAACTGGGGCAGACTGAAAGAGTGTATGACAATTGACTGCAATTTCCAAAGATATTTTGATGTTATGTAGTAATACCGAAGTAGAAGAAGAAAAGATCAGAACTATCTATTATATAAAAATCTAGTACTTGTTTTTTCAACAAACCTGGCAACCAAGCTCTATGAACTAAAGCCATGTCTATCCTAGCACTTATGTTGGCAAATCATATGTTGCTCAGGAGTGTGAAAAAAAACACCTCCCGGAATGACATAAGTTTCACTGGCATAAGGGGTAGTGTACACAGTGCTATGTTGGCAGGAGAGCTTCTCCTGCTGACATAGCGACTGCCGCTCACTCGTTGGGGGTGGTTTAATTATATCGATGGGAGAGATCTCTCCCATCGGCATAGAGCGGCTACAGGAGAGATCTTACAGTGGCACAGCTGCATTAGTACAGCTGTGCCGCTATAAGATCTCTAGTGTAGACATAGCCTAAATGGTGTAACAGTAGAAGATAGTTCATTATATGAACTGATTTTCAGTTACTTATGCTGGATTTGTTTGCTGTCAGGCCAATTACATCCTGGTGATGTCAAGGAACTACGACGTGATCGGAATAACAGAGACTTGGTGGGATAACTCACATGACTGGAGTACTGTCATGGATGGTTATAAACTGTTCAGGAAGGACAGGCAGGGCAGAAAAGGTGGGGGAGTAGCACTGTATGTAAGGGAGCAGTATGACTGCTCAGAGCTCCGGTACGAAACTGCAGAAAAACCTGAGTGTCTCTGGATTAAGTTTAGAAGTGTGTGCAACAAGAGTGATGTAGTGGTGGGAGTCTGCTATAGACCACCGGACCAGGGGGATGAGGTGGATGAGGCTTTCTTCCGGCAGCTCACGGAAGCTACTAGATCGCATGCCCTGATTCTCATGGGTGACTTCAATTTTCCTGATATCTGCTGGGAGAGCAATACAGCGGTGCATAGACAATCCAGGAAGTTTTTGGAAAGCGTAGGGGACAATTTCCTGGCGCAAGTGCTAGAGGAGCCAACTAGGGGGGGCGCTTTTCTTGACCTGCTGCTCACAAACCGGGTAGAATTAGTGGGGGAAGCAAAAGTGGATGGGAATCTGGGAGGCAGTGACCATGAGTTGGTTGAGTTCAGGATCCTGACGCAGGGAAGAAAGGTAAGCAGCAGGATACGGACCCTGGACTTCAGGAAAGCAGACTTCGACTCCCTCAGGGAACGGATGGCCAGGATCCCCTGGGGGACTAACTTGAAGGGGAAAGGAGTCCAGGAGAGCTGTCTGTATTTCAAGGAATCCCTGTTGAGGTTACAGGGACAAACCATCCCAATGAGTCGAAAGAATAGTAAATATGGCAGGCGACCAGCTTGGCTTAATGGTGAAATCCTAGCGGATCTTAAACATAAAAAAGAAGCTTACCAGAAGTGGAAGGTTGGACATATGACCAGGGAAGAGTATAAAAATATTGCTCGGGCATGTAGGAATGTTATCAGGAGGGCCAAATCGCACCTGGAGCTGCAGCTAGCCAGAGATGTCAAGAGTAACAAGAAGGGTTTCTTCAGGTATATTGGCAACAAGAAGAAAGCCAAGGAATGTGTGGGCCCCTTACTGAATGAGGGAGGCAACCTAGTGACAGAGGACGTGGAAAAAGCTAATGTACTCAATGCTTTTTTTGCCTCTGTTTTCACTAACAAGGTCAGCTCCCAGACTGCTGCGCTGGGCATCACAACATGGGGAAGAGATGGCCAGCCCTCTGTGGAGATAGAGGTGGTTAGGGACTATTTAGAAAAGCTGGACGTGCACAAGTCCATGGGGCCGGACGAGTTGCATCCGAGAGTGCTGAAGGAATTGGCGGCTGTGATTGCAGAGCCACTGGCCATTATCTTTGAAAACTCGTGGCGAACCGGGGAAGTCCCGGATGACTGGAAAAAGGCTAATGTAGTGCCAATCTTTAAAAAAGGGAAGAAGGAGGATCCTGGGAACTACAGGCCAGTCAGCCTCACCTCAGTCCCTGGAAAAATCATGGAGCAGGTCCTCAAAGAATCAATCCTGAAGCACTTGCATAAGAGGAAAGTGATCAGGAACAGCCAGCATGGATTCACCAAGGGAAGGTCATGCCTGACTAATCTAATCGCCTTTTATGATGAGATTACTGGTTCTGTGGATGAAGGGAAAGCAGTGGATGTATTGTTTCTTGACTTTAGCAAAGCTTTAGACACGGTCTCCCACAGTATTCTTGTCAGCAAGTTAAGGAAGTATGGGCTGGATGAATGCACTATAAGGTGGATAGAAAGCTGGCTAGATTGTCGGGCTCAACGGGTAGTGATCAATGGCTCCATGTCTAGTTGGCAGCCGGTATCGAGTGGAGTGCCCCAAGGGTCGGTCCTGGGGCCGGTTTTGTTCAATATCTTCATAAATGATCTGGAGGATGGTGTGGATTGCACTCTCAGCAAATTTGCGGATGATACTAAACTGGGAGGAGTGGTAGATACGCTGGAGGGGAGGGATAGGATACAGAAGGACCTAGACAAATTGGAGGATTGGGCCAAAAGAAATCTGATGAGGTTCAATAAGGATAAGTGCAGGGTCCTGCACTTAGGACGGAAGAACCCAATGCACAGCTACAGACTAGGGACCGAATGGCTAGGCAGCAGTTCTGCGGAAAAGGACCTAGGGGTGACAGTGGACGAGAAGCTGGATATGAGTCAGCAGTGTGCCCTTGTTGCCAAGAAGGCCAATGGCATTTTGGGATGTATAAGTAGGCGCATAGCGAGCAGATCGAGGGACGTGATCGTTCCCCTCTATTCGACATTGGTGAGGCCTCATCTAGAGTACTGTGTCCAGTTTTGGGCCCCACACTTCAAGAAGGATGTGGATAAATTGGAGAGAGTCCAGCGAAGGGCAACAAAAATGATTAGGGGACTGGAACACATGAGTTATGAGGAGAGGCTGAGGGAGCTGGGATTGTTTAGCCTGCAGAAGAGAAGAATGAGGGGGGATTTGATAGCTGCTTTCAACCACCTGAAAGGGGGTTCCAAAGAGGATGGCTCTAGACTGTTCTCAATGGTAGCAGATGACAGAACGAGGAGTAATGGTCTCAAGTTGCAGTGGGGGAGGTTTAGATTGGATATTAGGAAAAACTTTTTCACTAAGAGGGTGGTGAAACACTGGAATGCGTTACCTAGGGAGGTGGTAGAATCTCCTTCCTTAGAGGTTTTTAAGGTCAGGCTTGACAAAGCCCTGGCTGGGATGATTTAACTGGGAATTGGTCCTGCTTTAAGCAGGGGGTTGGACTAGATGACCTTCTGGGGTCCCTTCCAACCCTGATATTCTATGATTCTATGAATTAATGGAAAAGTTGAGATCAGTTTTAAAACCCTCAAACCCATATAAAATCCATCTATACTGTAGTGTGGTATGAAGTAATTAATTAGACATTAATTTTTCTGAAAGTAAATTAAAGATATTTATTTGAGACTATTATTTTTCTTTCTTTTGCCTCTCTGTTGTCAGCTGTCCATCTGAACCATGTGAGGATTTCTGGTATGCAGAGGGTAGATGTAGTTTTCTCTGTTCCCCAGGGAGAAGAGTAAAGCAAGTAAAATATCCTAGAATCATAGAATATCAGGGTTTGGTAGGGACCTCAGGAGATCATCTAGTCCAACCCCCTGCTCAAAGCAGGACCAATCCCCAATTTTTGCCCCAGATTTCTAAATGGCTCCCTCAAAGATTGGACTCATAACCCTGGGTTTAGCAGGCCAATGCTCAAACCACTGAGCTATCCTTATCAGTAAATGTCAGTAAACGCACAAACCAAAACATTTCCATCCATGATCATTGACATTTACAGATAGGCAAAATAAAGAAAGTGCTGCTTGAGAACTTATGAAAGTTTGATTCAATTATATTTACTTGTACTTTTTGACATGCGATGCTGGAAATTTGTATTTAATGGTTATAAAGGTTTAATTTATTGAATCTCAATGTCTTCTGTTAAATAATTAGTGTCAGACCACCACATAATTTCCCACAACTGTGAAAATTTAAATAGATGATCATTTTTACAGATACTTAAAAACCATAATTTTGTGCAACTCTGAAAATTTAAATAGATACAAATAAAAATGCTTAAAACATCAATATTATCCATCAAAATTATAAAAAAATAAAATTAAATTCTGCCAACCTTAAATATTCTTGACTTGTGTTGTGTATATGAAGCAATTTTAGAAGACCAGTTGGGAAGTGTTTGAAAGCCTGATCTAGTTCCACTGAAATCAATGGGGATCTTTCCATTATCTTCAATGGAAGATGGATCAAGCCCTAAGTCTTTTATTAATTCTCAAATCTATTCTCATTGTAATTAATAACTATCAAATGCTGAATAAATGGAATGCTGATTGATTCATGAAGGTGTATTTATACTTTCCCCACAGGTTATTTGAAGTAAAACATTTGCACAGAAAAGTGGAAAATCAGATCAAAATGGCCAAGATGGTTTTGATGAATGAAATCAATAAACGAACAAATGACCTTCTAGAGCAACTTGAGGTAAGTGAGGATGATACCAGTGATACTGAGAAGTGGTTTAACAAGAGAGTTTTTCTGACATCGCCTTGGCAAGTTAAATCCTAACCCCAACCAGAAGAAAGAATATGTCTTGTGTAAGTTATAGTGTATCAGTTAAACAAAATATTTTTTCTCTCAAACTTAAAATGGGATCAGAGCTCAGCACTTTTCAGGGTTGAGCTCCCATCTGTTCCTGTGGAACTTGGAAGTGTCTGTTGCATAAGAAGGGAACCTATCTGTTAGCTCTGCTGTCTCTTTCTACTTGATGGCTCAAAGAGGTTCCAAATTTTCAGCAAGTGCCCGTCCAGACAATGCCTTTGATGATGCACACTGACTGTATATAGTAAGTATATCTGAACACTGGCTAAAGTTGTGCAGAACATATTATTTCTCATTATCACCAGAGAATTACCAGCGAGAGGAAACAGAAGTTGGAGCAACAACTTCAAGGCATCATGGTTTTAAACCGGCAGTTTGAACATGTGCAGAACTTTATCAACTGGGCAGTGTGCAGTAAAAACAGCATTCCATTCCTCTTCAGTAAGGAACTGGTAAGAGTAATACCCACTGTCTGGATTAGAGGAAATTGTGCAGTGGTACAATGAATGAAGATCCAGAAGGGTAACTTAATTAGGAACATAGTGAATCAGAAAGAAATGGGTCGTTAAGCCTTGTGAACCTGGCTTGAACTGTGCAGGAACCATAAGTCAGGGATCGGGGAGCCCTAAAAAGATAGGAGCCTACCAGGGCACTCCGCACACAAGGTCGGGGTGCAGGGGAAAGCCACATTCAGAATGGGGCTCTTGTTGCCTGCAAATAAAAACTAAGAGAAAACATATTGTGCAGCACAACATAAATCTGAATGTTGTCTGGGAGCCGAGGTTAGAGGAACTTTCTATGATATTGGGCTAAATTCATTCCCACTCAATGACTCTTTTAAGGATTTAATGTTTCTTCAACATTAAACGATAATGATTTTAAATCCACTGGATGAAACAATGATTCTTTGATTTTTCACCAGATTGTGTTTCAGATACAGCATTTGCTGGAGACAAATTGTAGCACAGAAGTAGGCCCTCCTTGGAAGATCAGATTCACTTGGGACCCTTCTTTCTGGACTAAACAATTGTCCAATTTAGGTAAGAAAAATACAGCATGATGACTATGATTTTCTGTATTAGATAAGTGCTGGTGCTCAAAGCTGTACTAGACACACCGATAAAGAAAGCCCCTGTCTCAAAGAGCTTTCCTTAGTTAAGAAATTGTGCAGGGCATGATAGTGTAAAATATAGTGTCTCGTTAAACCTTATTTCACTGCCATGGGGCACTTCAAAGCAGCTGAACGGCACTAAATGTCAAGTATTATTACACTGTGATGTACAATAGATCAGCTGTCCAAGAAAAAGAGTGCCCGATGCTGTAGATGTAAAGAACTTACACAGAATACTGTGCGATGGTAAATGATTCATAATAAAATCCCTTGTAAAATAGGAGGCCCCCAGGTGGTAAGTGCTGACTTAGTTAGATAAGGTCATGACAAAATGTGACCCCTTTGGTTATATGGGAGTTGCACAATAATAAACTGTGCAACTGACATTGCTTTGGTTTTGTGAAGAGTGGTGGTGGGGGTGTCTTTGTGTAAATGTCATCAATGATGGTCAGAAAACAGAACAGCTAATATACATTTAACTCAGAGGAGTAAAAGACACAGGAAGACATTACAGATTTTCAGGAACATACACTTATGGTATTTTATAATGATAATCTACAGAATACAATGACATAGCAAGCTGTTTGTGTGCTTTATTACATAATAGACAAGGTGGGTGTGGTAATACCTTATACAATACCTTATATGGATTCTATAGGATACCCCATAAAAGGTTTAACTTCACCCACCTTATTTCTCATATCCTGGGACCAGTATGGCTAGAACAACTTATTATGTAATGATGTATTAATTTCAAGCTGTTTGCTATGTGATTGTGTCCTAATTATTTGAAAGTTTATTATGAGAAGGAAATAAGTGACGGGTAAGAGCTGGGCATGTTAATTCCAGTATTTATTAGAGTACATTAAAACAAAACCCAAACCACAAATTATAAGTTACTCTGTAGATGCCTTTGTTATTCATGAAGTATATTTGATTGAACATAAACAATTAACTGAAATGACATACATTGTAGTAACACTCAATGCCAAATTCAAATCAAGAGGTTTATTTTTGCCTGTTTTGTGCCAAATACCGTTTTGAGCAAACTGGCCCCCGTCCCCTAGCAAGTGGCAGCTTTGTACTATTCCAGTGGCCCTAAAATCAACCTGGTCAGTCAGTGGAGGATTCCCTGGGTGGAAAAGAGCCACTGTGGCAAGTCCTATACCATTCCTTCCTGTCTTCCACAGAATGGCCTTGGCTGGGGCATCCCTATGCTCCAGTCATCCCCTGCTGCTGGATGGTCTTGGGACCTGACCAGTGCCTGGCACAGTCAGGATTGGGGAGCACAAAGGTGGCTTAAAGACAACTTTGTTTCCCCCAGACACACTGCAGTGGATGCACAAGACATGGTGGACCTAAGGATGGGCCTGTTGTATATCTATTTATATAATATATATGCATACATTCAATCTTGTGCCTTCCACCCGCTATACATTGGCTGGCTGCAGTAGGTTTTTCCAGTAATCCAGTTCAGTCTTCTGATCAAACATCTAAAAGGCATTCCTCATCCCATTTTAAGACATTTAACACTAGACTGCATAAAGGACTAGAAAATATACTGTAGGGAATAATCCTGTACTTTCAGAGGGATTGACAAGATCACCTTATAGGCCGTGTCTGTCTTCTGTGATTTTATGATTCTCTTCTACATGACATCCATCCAACTTATTTGTCTTACTTTCATTCTGAAAACAAATATTCCGTGTGCCTATGTTTATGGATGAGAACTTAAGTGTATACGTTAGTAAAAAATGGTAGCTTTCGCCACATCCATCAGTTAAAATAATGGGAGTTGAGTGGCAATTTTTCAAAGCAGTGACTGGTGTTTTAATCATGAGTCCAATTGACATCAGGGAGTTCTGTGGGATTTAAAATCATGCAAAATTCTTAGAAAATGTATCCTCAATGGTTTTGTTTAGTGGAAAAGATAGAAGAAAATGAGAAGTTATCCTAAAGGGCTTTTTAAACAGGATTTGAGTCATTTCAAAATTGAACCTGAGACAAAGAAATTGCCTTTGTAGAATTTACCCATAAAGTAGTAAATTAAACAGTTTGTCAAGATCCCAGTTCCTTGGCTAGGAACAAGTGAAGGTAGAAGTTAATTGTATCGAAAGTAATTGTACTGCTTTCACAGGTGGCTTAACAATGGAAGGTGGACACACTCCTCATTCAGATGTCCCAACCTTTGGAAATGTACAAGGATTACAGACATCAATGTATCATGGACAACATTCGCCAGCACCACAGCTTGAGGCTATCCATAACCAGTCACATCAGTTTCCACCTCCTGTTCAGTCTCCTACACCAGCGTGTTGCTCCCATTGCCTCAACATCCCTCACATGAATAAGGGTCAGCGTCTTCAGCACAAGATGAGCCGCCATCATCAGAATTTTAGACATCCTCTTGAAATGCAACAGCAGCCGCCACTGCATTTCCCACTGCAATACAACGTTCAGCAGCATGAAAAAGAGCAGAGGGGCACACCTCAGCCTTTGAAAATAATGCAGCCTTGTCTACAGCAACCATCCCATTCAGAGCAGGATAATGTGTCTGTGAGGATGGGAAAACATTTGCAAGCTCAACAGCCACAGCAGACTCCACATCCAGTTTACACGGTTCCCCCACAAGATGTTCATCAGGTTCACACTGGTCATGTGCAACAATTGCACACCCAGCCTGCTTTGCAGACTCCAGCTGTGCAAGTGCAGCTTGGTCATCTTCAGAAGCTGAAGCTTAACCACATGCAGCAGCAACCGCAGCCACTGCCTCCCCCAGCCAGTCAGAATGAAAACGCTCATGAACAAGTCATACAACAGAGTTTGGACATAATGCACCACCAGTTTGAACTGGAAGAAATGAAAAAGGATTTGGAGCTTCTCCTTCAGGCTCAAGGGCAACCAAGCTTGCAGCTGAATCAAGCCAAACAGCCTCAGCCTGTTCAGCAAACCATTGTTGGACAGATAAACTACATAGTGAGGCAACCAGCCCCAGTTCAGCAGCAAATCCAAGATGAAGTGCAACAAGTAAGTTTTCCAGACCATCCCTTCCCCCCAATGCATTTGGTCAGCACTGGCTCAGAGCTTGAGACTGAGAGGATAAAGGTAGACATTTCAGTGTTGTTAACCAACTTACTGTAAATGCAACAGATCTGATAGCAGCTTTAGTTGTGAAGCATAACTCAGGTAGTTTTGAGAGTTTATATTTGGAATATGCTAATTTAAATGTATGGAAATCACTTTGCCACCATTTTGGGTGGTTAAAACTTTATTATTTACAGTACAAGTTATTTTCTTCTTGTGAATATTTATGTAACAGTACGGACTCAAACCTCAGCTGAGATCCAGGCCCTGTTGTGCTAGGTGCTGTACATACACAACAAGAAGTAGTTCCTGTTCCAAAGATCTTACATTCTAAAGAGACAAGACAGACAAAAGGTGGAGAAAATAAGTGTCGTTATTCCCATTTTACGATGGGGAACTGAAGGACAGAGATATTAAATGACCTGCTGAAGGTCACACAGGAAGTTTGTTGCAGATCTGGGAACAGAGCCCAGATCTCCTGAGCCACAGTCCAGAGCCTTAATCACAAAACCACTCTGCCTTTCTTTTGCTAAATAACAGGAGTGGCCAAATTTACTGATCCTCTGAGCCGCATACAATAATCTTCAGAAGTCTGAGAGCTGCAAGGCATGCACAACCTGCCCTGTGGGCCGGCGCCTGCTGGGGCATGGGGCTAAAGCCCTAAGATCCCCGTCCCTGCAGGGCAGAAGCCCCTAGTCCCACCACCCCACCACAGGGCAGAAGCCACAATCTCCCCCCACCCAGTCTAGTAGATGAAGAATGGGGGTGTCTGGGGGGCTCCATGAGCTGCACTTTAACTGTAAAAAGAGCCACTTGCGGCTCAGGAGCTGCAGTTTGACCATGCGTGCTACATAATATCAGTAAATGACAGTGTCACATAGGCAAGTGAAGGGAATAAAACAGAGTCAGAGCAGTATAGGTGATGGGTTACAGTAAGTGTACATTCCCTGTTCGCTGATTTTTCATCCAGCAGGAGACCACGCTAGATAATACACTAGAATTCTGTAAAATGAGCCATATTCTCCCCTTCCTGCCCTCAGTCAGAACCATATAATTAAAGTCTAGAACTGAGCCTGGTGGCAGCCATGGTGGCCAACTCGGGCAATATGGCTAAAAGCTTCCCAGACCCCATTAGGCAAAGCCTGCACAAAGAGATGGCTCTTACAATGCACTCAAAAGATGGTGGGAGCTCTGGAAGATCTCCCAAGAAATGAATTCCACAGTCATGATTCTTTCACTTGGTAAACTCTGCCCAGGCCTAAGTGCTGTAAACTTCAACCATCTTCCAAAGTGCTCACATTGGTTTTAGCTGTCATGGCAGATAGTGTGTGGGAATACCTGGATTTTAGACCATTCAAGGTAGATTCTGTACAGGATTTTCCCCATGATGTACTACGGCTATATCTACACTATGGACCTGATAGTAGCACACCTGTACTGCTGCAGCTGGGCTGCTGTGCGGTCTCCTGTGTAGCCGCTCTATGCCTGCAGGAGAGCGCTCTCCCACTAGCATCATTAAACCACTCCCAATGAGTGGCAGTAGCTATGTTGGCAGGAGACGGTCTTCTGCTGACATACCGCTGTTCACGCCAGCGCTTTTGTCAGTCAAACTTGTGTCAGTCAGTGGTGGTTTTTTCCACACTCCTGATTGACAAAAGTTTTGCCAACAAAAGTACTAGTATAGACAAAAGCCTAAGAGGGAGATCAGTTTCTCTCTCTTTCTCTCTCTCTCCCCCTCCCCCTCCCCTTTTGGGTTATTTTGAGTGTCTTTAAAACAATAGTGTTGTTAAAAGGAATTTTCATGGTTTTAATATTTCACGTGCAGTGTGCTGATGTTATCTTCCTACCATTTACTGGATCTGAGTTCCTGGAAATATTGAAATCTTATCCTTTCATCATAGGTTTGTGAGGATTCTGCTGAACTAGAAAGTGAAAAGCCAGTGCTTCCTCTTGATAGAAATGTTATTCCAGCTCCGTCACAACCATTAGCTGAAGAAACCACTGTCAGCAGTCCCTCCTCAGAGAGCACCTTGCAACACCCCTCTTTGAATCCAGTGAGGAAGGTACACAAAGCTTTTCAAAATCCTTTTTAAGAGAACATGTACTTTTATAGTAGTGAATGTCATGTGATACTTCTACTGGAGTTCACATCCAAGCTGAAGGATTTAAATGTCTGGCTTATGTTCTGTCAGCACAATGGCTTGCAAATAACCAGGCAATTTTCAAAGCTGGTTACAGCTGCTTCTTCTCCCCTCCCTTTATTCTAACCCTCTTTATTTACTTTATGTATTATGATGAATCTGGTATTTTGGTATATATGTTGCATTTTGGAAAAAAAATAAAAATTAGAAATGAAAAAAGATGGTTGCAACCTAATAGAGTTTGCATCCACCTCTAACTTAGTTACAAGCCATCTTACAATCATGACCTGTTAACTGTCTATGGGGGCATCTATAACCTGGATGCGTCTAACATCGCTGTTAAAAATGTAAATAAATACAGCAATGGACATGCTACAGCTATGGTGGTAGTTAAGCAGCGTTCTGATAGAATCATGCTTGGCAATCAATCTTGGAAATGGTTGGATGGTTGTTGCCAGTGTCATTTATAAACTGTGCTGTAGAGTGTCTTAGGCCTGGTGTATACTACAGGGTTAGGTTGACAGAAGCTGCCTTGCATCAACCTAGCTATGGAAGTGTCTTCACTTAAATTTGGTTCCGACCGACGTAAGTGCCTCTACGCCGATTTAGTAGCACCTCCTCAGCGTAGAGTCATGGACGATGGAATTAGGTAAACACAATGTCAGTGTAGACACTGTGTTGCTTAAGTCAACTGTGACTGGCTTCCAGGAGCCATCCCACCGTGCCCCACACTGACAATATAGATCAATACAAGCCCTCAGAGTGAGGACGCAAACCGGCAACACAAGGAGCCAAGTGTGCCCACACACAAACGATTTAATAACTGTGGTGGCTATGTGCCGATGTAACTTAGGTCGACAAAATTTTGTAGTGTAAATATGGCCTTAGTGACCTGAGGAAAGAAAAGGGGGAAGTAGGAAAAGGATACATTAAAGGGACATAATTGTCTAATACATCTGCTTTAATTTTCTTTCTTGTGTATATTTAAGCAGAAAAATAGCGGTCTTTTACACTCCTAAACATTTTATGCACATGCTAGAACCATAATTTGGGATCCCTGACCCAAAGTGAGCCCCTGATCACCAAATAAAGCATATAGGCAGAGACTCTGATATTTTTTAACATAAATGGTAACTCTACAACTGTCTTGCTTGTTGAGGCTTATTTAATGTATATTGAGAAGCTGTCGTCTTCTCTAGAGCTGAACAGAAAACCTGTCTCTGAGGAAATGAGGCTTCCTGAAGTGCCCAATTATCTGTGAAGAGGTACAGTAGTCATGGAAAGAAGTCAGAGATGCAGGAGGGGGAGTCAAGAGCTTGGGAAGGTGACAGAAAGGACTAGGTGTAGAGCAGAAGGAAGCTCAGATGGAAAGGCAAGAAGAGAGAGGAAATGAAAGGAGGGTTCTGAATATGAGAATGGAAGAGAAGAGAAGAAGGGTACTTGTAGAAGGAGAGAAAAAGAGGAAAGAATGACAGGTGTCTAACAGACCTGACTGGTGTAAATCTTTTTGTAAAGAAAGCTAAGCTTTCTCAATGTCACTGGCGTACTGGTTAGCTGTGGCTGAGATTGCAGCACCCCTGTACCACAAAGCTTTGTTGTTGCTGTTATTAATATATGGTAACTGACCATTTTGGGAGTGATGTCATGACATACTCAAGACCCTGCTAATTGATAATTTAGAAGTGAATGTAAAGGGAAGAGTGTGGCAGGATACTGTTTTTGTGGAAGCTTTCTAATAAGGAAGACAGTTTTCCTGACGTGCTAAATCTTGCTTTGAATGGGAGATTGGTTCCTACGTAAGAAAAAAAGAGAGATGAACACCCTGCTGGTTTGGGTCTATTTTTGGCTGCATTTGAGTGTACGTTTCTATGTAGATCTCCATCCTGACAACAATTGTCTTGGTACAGGGAGTGTTGGACCCCTTCATCTTCCACATACAAATTCTATGAGGCCACTGTAAAATGCTAATATATATTTTATTTAACTGAGTAGAGCCCTAAAACATAACGGATAGAATGGCAGGAGGCAAATATGAACATTCTTCTAATAAAAGAAAAACTGTTCTCCCTTTTAAGTAATAATTGGTGTTAGCCATTTAAATGATGCTTCCCAATTCTGCTCAAGTTCATTATACTAGTACACACCCCTCTTCACACACTGCTTTCCCAGTGGAGCTAGAATGTAACAGTAACTCAGAATAAACTGATTAGTGATAAATTAGGCAGGGTCTGTTAACAGAGTTAAAAATTTCCACTGTAACGACTTGTAGCCCAAAGTTGGTTTTTTGTTTTGTTTTTTTTTGCCAGGCTTGATTGCTCATGTGATTAGACACCTGTTTTAATTTCACAACATATTTAATTTCACAACATATTTATGGTGTGCATCTGAGGCTATTGACTAATAACTAGCCTGTGTGTCAATATAGGGGATCATATCTGTTTGGGCGTGAAGCTATACAAAACTGATGCTAATAATATTTTGGGATAACCACATTATTTGCAGGTGGCAAAACCTCAAGTAAGTCATGCAGGTCATTCCAAACAAGGGCTAGTAAAGCCATTATACCATGCCCCATCACCGGATATTTTTTACATAAAGCAGGTGTTGCTAGCCATGGTATGTCATGAATGTTGGCATTTAAGCCGTCACTTTCCCAAAGTTCAGGAGTGTACCTGTTTGGGCCCCTCTGTACTTTATGTACTTGCTGAATGTGGTCTAGTGCCTCTGTGTGTGTGTGTAAACAGTATCTTCAAATATCTGCTTGCTCTCTCATCTTCCTTTGCCTTTTGTGTGTTTTTTAAAACACGTCTGGGAGTATTTACATTTCTGTCAGCTATGCTGTCTTTCCGTGTCTGCCTCTGACTACCCTTTATTTTTGCAGACTAGTTAGCTTGTGGATGTATTCATGTTCAGACAGTTGTGTGTTTTGTGTAAATCTTCATTATTCCATGTAATATAAATGTTGGGTTTGTGCAGTTCCCTTCAGGAATACAGCACTGAGCGTGGAAATCCTCTTTTTAGCCACAAATCGGACAGAAGGTTCTCCACACTGCCCTGTCAATATACTCCACTTCTGATCTGGAGGGAGCCAGTTTTCTGGGTGAAAGGATAGTTTTGTCTCCAGACCTGTTCAATTCATGACCCCTCTGAGAGTGCCAACAAGGCAGTGAATTAAATGCAAGTTGATTTAGTGATTTTTGTGGAAATGACTTTTGTCTGTTGGGAACTGGACTGAGCCAGCAAACTCATTATACATTAGCCATTAACAGCTGTCTGATGGAGGTAACTTTCAGTCACTACCAACGTGGGCTACTTCTAACTAGGGATCTAGAGGTGAAGGTTACCAGCCACCTGAATCATTTGGTGGTCCTGTTGTTTTTGCAGGGTATACTGGTGAGTTACTTATTTGCAAACAGGACCGGGGAGGGCAATCTATTTGAGAACAGATGCAAATTCTGTAAGATTTTTTGATGTAACTATGATTTCGGGGATGATAAACTGCACACGACATTTCCTTGGCTTGAACGTGTTTCATTTTCCTTCATGATTGTGATCAGTTAGAGGTTTAACTTTAAAGCAGATAAAATGCAGAATTAGGAAGAAGTGCCATTGTTATTGTACAGATGCACCATGTGCATCTTTTAATAGGAAGCTCAGATACCATGGTGATAGTCATGGTCATATTTACAGTTCTTCCCTTTGTGAGTGTGTAACCAGTGGTGAGTATAATAACTAGACAGCCTTCCTCAAACCAAAGTGTTCTTTATTCTCACAGGAGGAACAAAGCATAATTTGGATTTTAAAACAGTCTATGTGGATGTATATCCTACTTGAGGCTTACTGCCTCCTCATGGTGACCTGGACAGGCCTACCCTCTTCAGACCTTCCCAGCGCACGGTTGTGTCAGTCTGGCTTCTATATCCCAAACAACTCCTGGCCTCCCCTTGCCCCGAGAGTCTCTTCTTAAACTGTTATAGTCCTTTTGATCTTCTTGTGTTCCATAGTCTTTTCCTGTCACACGCTGTCTCTTACCAACCTATGTGTTTCCTGAGGATTGGCTTATCTTGAGCCATTGTTTCGCTTCCTGCTTATTTTTCCTTACAGCAGTACAGTACCCTTTTAAACAAAACCAACATATTTGCACAGTAAACACCTCTATAATCCACTCAACATACAGTATTCATTATTACAGAGCAGCTCCACATCTGTCACAGGCACCATAGAAATACCTAAATTAGATAGGTAGATCCCATCAAATGCTTCTCATCAGAGTGATGCTCCCAAATGCTTCACATTTTCTTTTATTCCCATATCAGGTAGTCTTTCATAGATTCTAAGGCCAGAAGGGACCACTGCGATCATCCATTCTGACTTCCTGTATATCATAGGCCGGAGAAGTTTTCCAAAATAATGCCTGATTGAGCTAGAGTATATCTTTCAGAAAACATCCAGTCTTGATTTAAAAATTGCCAGTAATGGAGAATTTACCACCATCCTTGGTAAATTGTTCTAGTGGTTAACTACCTTCATTGTTAAAAATTTACTCCTTATTTCCAGCCTGACTTTGTCTAGCTTCAACTTCCAAACATAGTATCTTATACCTTTGTCTTGGAAGTTCTGATAGGACTGCACCTTGGTAGTTCAAGATGGAACTTCTTTACCTCTTCTGAGATGTAATGCACATGAATGCCTCTAATTCGGTCATGTTAATATTACGATCCAGTGAGATAAAACTGGATTTTATCTGCTACAGATGGAAGTGCTGTGCACTCTCCAACACATCACATTTGTCCTTAGCTTTACTGGTGACCTCTGTTCTTTCTGCTGCTCATGTGCATGTTGTGCTGGGACCCCTGAAGTATAGCATGGGAATGTGGGACCACTGTGCCCCCTTAACTCTCTAGCTTGGGTTCTCTCTCACAATGCTTTGTTCGTGACAAGCAGCAAACCCTTTCGGATGCTGTTATCACTCAGTACAACTGCATGTGGAGCCCCGTACCCAGCTGGATTGCATGAATGCTCCTAGAGCCACTCATGAATCACAGAGAAAGGCACCAGCCGAATCCCCGGAGCTCCCAGCACTGTACCTCAGGAAGAGCAGTGCAAATTTATTAATTGGTTCACCACTTTATCAGTGGAAAGTGGGTATACACCAGCCTTTGCAAACCTGAGCAGATTTACCACTCACTTCAGGCAAACTCACTGGTAAAGATAAACAATAAAAGAAGTTTATTGACTACAAAAGAAATATTTTAAGTGATTACAAGTGCTAGGCAAAAAGTCAGATTTAGTTACCAAAATAAAATAAAATATATAAGAACACAGTCTAAACCAGAGGTGGGCAAACTATGGCCTGCGGGCCACATCCAGCCCACAGGACTGCCCTGCCTGGCCCCTTAGCTCCTGGCCGGGGAGGCTAGCCCCTGGCCCCTCCCCTGCTGTTCCCCCTCCGGGTGGTGGGGCTGCAAGCTCCTGCTGCTCTGAGCAGCATGGTGTAAGGGGGGTGGATAAGGGGCAGGGGATCCCGGGAGGAAGTCGGGGACAGGGAGCAGGGGGGGTTGGATAGGGGGTGGGGTCCCGGGGGGCGGTTGAGGCAAGGGCTGTGAGGGGGCAGGGGATTCCTAGGGGCTGTCAGGGGACAGGGAGCAGGGGGAGGTTGGATGGGGCGGAGGTTCTGTGGGGGAATAGGGGGAGTTGGATAGGCGTGGAAGTCACAGGGAGCCTGTCAGGGGGCGGGGCAGTCAGGGGACAGGGAGCAGGGGGGGTTAGATGGGGGTGGGGTCCCAGGGGTGGCAGTTAGGGGACAAGGAGCACTGGGGGTTGGATGGGTCGGGGGTTCTGAGGGGGGCAGTCAGGGAGTGGGAAGTGGGAGGGGGCAGATAGGGGGCAGGAGCCAGGCTGTTTGGGGAGGCACAGCCTTGCCTACCCGGACCTCCATACAGTTTCGCAACCCCGATGTGGCCCTCAGGCCAAAAAGTTTGCCCACCTCTGGTCTAAACTCTCAGTCCTATTAGACTGGGCCACATCTAGATTAAGCAGTTTTTCTCACCCCACTGGATTTTGCAATCCCTATAGTATACAGGTTTCACCCTTGAAACCTGGGCCAGTCCCCTCTTTTGGAGTCTTCAGTCTTCTGAGTGTCTTTGTTGCTTGCAGTGTAGGTGCGGGTAGGAGAAAGGCCAAGCATGGGGCCCCTGTGTTGTATTTTATTGCTTGGAGAACACTAGTCCAGGCATGTCTGGGGGCATTGCTGAGTCCCCAGGCAAGGTTGAACAATTCCCCTGGTGTGGCCTTTTGCAGGCCTTTTTCTGAATTGTAGCTCCCTTGCTGGACAGTGGCTGTTGATGGGTTGTTTGACACTTGCTTGGGCACTGGTTACTTTCCTTGGCATTGTCTCTGGAGGTGCTAGTATCTGGGTGCTTCCCCAACCCACAGCATATTTTAGTGACAACCGTACAGCACGTTCTCATAACTTCATATGCATTGATGATATATATATTTAGATGGAAAAATGGCTTTCAGCAGATCATAACCTTTCCCATGATACCTCACTTGGCATGCTTTATATGCAATATCACAGTTACCTGAAAATGAGGAATAGGGGGGTTACAGGGGGCTCCCCCAAGGTATAGAATATCAAACATGTCTAATGGTGCTTTTTCCTACCATGGTATTTGAGCGTTTATGAAGAATACATTTTGGAGGGTAAGGGCGTATCTTGCTTTATTTTAGTACAGCACTGAGAATGCTGTCCGTACTCAGGAATGAATAATTGTAATAGTTCCCTGCTAGTTTCCAAGATACTTCAGTGTGTTGGATGAAGAGTTGAGCTGTTCACAGTACAAACATGTTCATGCTTAATTCAATTAGCTATACTTCATAGAATGGTAATTTAACAAAACCCATTGCTTTGACCTGGAAAGTAGGTTAAATAAAACATGACCACACCTGCTCTATGGAATCTTTCTTCCTCCACTTTAAACAAGGTCCAGTTTGTTAGGATAGAAGGTTAAGAAAGATTTGGATTTTTTCTTATAGGAGGTAAAGGAGATCCTTTGGATTATACCCTATAATTGTGAAATACGAATAGGAAGCATGTATATCGACTGTTTTATCAGTGCTACTGTGAGTGGCGAGTTAAACAACTGGATTGGAGCAGTGCATTTGTTTAACCTCACTAGCATAATGAGCTGCCATGGGGATTGCTCCACTTAATAGCAGTCGTTCATTACTCTGCAACCGTTTGCTCTGTTATTTCTCTTGTAGCAAAGAGAATTGGCAGTTCATAGTTTTAGCCTTCTTTATAAATCACACTTAATGTCAACAGCCTTGAGACTTTGCCAAAACAATCCTAACAAATCCTAATCCCAGTCTTTCAAGGTAAGTATTTGCATCTCAGAATCCTTCTGTGTTAGTGCTGCATGTTTGCATAGGACCTTCTTGGAATGCTACTGTGATCAAAGACATATTTAAATAATGTATTACTTTTTAGTCACCGTTACTTTGCATGTTGTTTATTCTTACCTTAAACTACCATTGGTATGAAATTTTTGGCAGAAAGTATGTTTGGATAATTGAAATTTGGATACAGCCATTATGTGACACAGGTCATCAGACCAAATTTCATTATTAGATAACCCGAATTCCATTTGCAATGACACAGGTTTATTTGTGTGTGCCAAGCTGTGCATTAAAAGGTTAAACCCTAAAGATTTTCCTACACCTGAAACCACCATCTACCCAGGAGGATAGTTAATGCTTGGTGGTGTTCAAAGGGTGCAATGTAAAAGCAATAGTGCTTTCATAAAACAAAGGTCTGTTCTTTGAAGCCATCACATTTTCAAACCCTAGCTGAACTGCCAAGGGAAATGAGAGATTTTTTGCTAATGGCAAAAGAAATGATTATTTTAGGGAGTGAATTAATAGGATATTAATGAGCCTTGTTCCCAGTGCATTGTTCACTTCACACTTGACAGCAGCTCCATGGATCAGAATGGAATGTGTCGGTTCTTTACTGTGAGTTTTAATATTTTGCACTGAAAGATCATAATGTTGCCTCATCGTTAAAATAACCACAAAAATTAACTCCTGCCACCAGGGAAAGACAGATGGCAGTTTGATGGCCTCATTATTCTTTTTCCTTTTTAGCAAGAGTAATGTTTTATACTGGCTTATACAATGTAAAAAGTTTCCTCACGAAACCTACTGTAGCTGGCAGAGTATATAACTGTTGAATTTCAGCTCTCTAGAAATGTTCATTGTAAATACTTTAGACCTTCATCTTGTAAAGACCTATGCATATTTCTAACTATATGCGCTGTGAGTAGTCCAATTGTCTACAGCATGACAACTCACAGGATTCAGAGTAGCAGCCGTGTTGGTCTGTATCTGCAAAAAGAACAGGAGTACTTGTGGCACCTTAGAGACTACAAATTTATTAGAACATAAGCTTTCATAGGCTACAGCCCACTTCATTGGATGCATAGAATGGAACATATAGTAAGAGGATATATACATACAGAGAAGGTGGAAGTTGCCATACAAACTGTAAGAGACTAATTAATTAAGATGAGCTATTATTAGCAGGAGAAAAAAAACTTTTGTAGTGATAGTCAAGATGGCCTATTTAAACAGCTCACAAGAAGGTGTGAGGATACTTAACAAAGATTCAATATGTGTAATGACCCAGCCACTCCCAGTCTCTGTTCAAACCCAAGTTAATGGTATCTGGTTTGCATATTAATTCAAGCTCAGCAGTTTCTCATTGGAGTCTGTTTTTGAAGCTTTTCTGTTGCAGAATTGCCACCCTTAAGTCTTTTACTGAGTGGCCAGAGGTTGAAGTGTTCTCCTACTGGTTTTTGAATGTTATGATTCCTGATGTCAGATTTGTGTCCATTTATTCTTTTGCGTAGAGACTCTCCGGTTTGGCCAATGTACATGGCAGAGGGGTATTGCTGGCACATGATGGCATATATCACATTGGTAGATGTGCAGGTGAACAAGCCTCTGATGGCGTAGCTAATGTGATTAGGTCCTATGATGGTGTCCCTTGAATAAATATGTGGACAGAGTTGGCATCGGGCTTTGCTGCAAGGATAGGTTCCTGGGTCAGTGTTTTTGTGGTGTGGTTGCTGGAGAGTATTTGCTTCAGGTTGGGGGGCTGTCTGTAAGCAAGGATTGGTCTGTCTCCCAGGTTCTGTGTGAGAGAGGGATCTTTTTCACGCTAGGTTGTAGATCTTTGATGATGTGCTGGAGAGATTTTAGTTGGGGGCTGAAGGTGACGGCTAGTGGCGTTCTGTTATTTTCTTTGTTGGGCCTGTCCTGTAGCAGGTGACTTCTGGGTACTCTTCTGGCTCTGTCAATCTGTTTCTTCACTTCAGCAGGTGGGGATTGCAGTTGTAAGAATGCTTGATAGAGATCCTGTAGGTGTTTGTCTCTGTCTGAGGGATTGGAGCAAATGCGGTAGTATGAAATCCTGGCACCAGTGAAGTTAATGGCAAAACTCCCATTGACTTCAGTGGGGCAACCATTTCACGCACAGCATGCATGGGTCTCTGCAGAGTGAGGCCTTGGTGTGTAACAGATGGTGGCAATGTTGTAATATTCACGAAAGATGCATATATTGGTTACCGCGGGAGACAAAAAGTGAGGACATCTGGGTTCTACTCCCAACTCCACTACTAGCTTGCTTAGGGGTGTATGCAAAAAAAAAAATGGATTTCAGCCACCATTGCTTTCCCTCAGTCCTGGAGCAGCTTTGATCTGGTCCTCAAGTGCCAGTTAGAACAACCTGAGGGCTGGTTTAAGTGGAGGGTGTTCCCTGAGATGCAGGGAAAACTCAGCCACGCTCCCTTTTCCCAAGCCACATTCTCTGTACTAGCCACAAGAAGGGATGGTGGCACAGAGTCTGATCTAGTGACACTATCTCACCTGAGGTTCCCCCCTACAGGGAAATCTTGCTGTGGCTGGTTAAGCTCTAGTGGACTTTTGTGCTGACAGAGTGACATAAACTTACCCTAATGCTGGGGAAGATAAGGTCCCTTCTATCTGAAATGCAGTCGTCTTATCTTGTTTAATAGGAGCCTGATCCTGCAGTCCTATTCAGGCAAAACTCCCACGGTAGGATCAGGTCCGGGGTGGTTTAAAAGAAAATTAAACTGCGTGCGCAGGTGAAAATAAGTCATAGGGCTGGATTCTGTTCTCAGCATGTACCTGGGCTGCATTGTAAGACTTTCAAATACCTCTTCCGACTTTATTGGAGTTAGCCAGATGTGACCCATCCCACTCCTGTCTTTTGCTTAGTATACACAGGCTTGGAGACCTTCAGTTGTTAAATATCCCAGCACATTTGTTTACATTTGCCTTACATTCCCACCACCTTACCTATCCATACACCTTCTCTGCTAAAGGAGAGAGGGAAGGGATCTCTACCAGAGATCCTTTCTACCTCTGCTAGCCTGCGTCTTTCTCCCCTGCATGTCCTTCCTCTGCTGCCTTATACCTCCTGTGTTAGTGGACCAATTTGCTCATTAGTCCTTCCCCCAGCCCATTCTAAGCCACTAATTAGGCCCCAGCAGGTCCACCTGAAGGAGACTTAATTGGTGTTTAAGTGACCAGAGTGCTTGCTCAGCTGTTGATTCCCAGTACTGTGCCATACTAGAATTTATACAAATATTGTACAGAGAGCGGAATCTGGACAACTGTCTTTTAATGCTGCTTCATTATTGCCCTGTTGACTGGAACAAGTTATCAGAATTCAGAATGGACTAATAATAGTTAATAAATACAAAAAACAAATGGCTGTGTCTTTCTTTGTCATTCTGTATAACAAGTAAAACTTACGATATTGCAGTTAAATTAAAAGGATTTATTCAGTGAATTCTCCGGCATAATGAATATCACTGAACTGTGAGAAACTAAATGTGGAAGCATCTTCAAAGAATGCAGATCTGCTTACTTCTTAAGACTACTTACATTCGTTTGATAGGGACTATAGAAGAGTCAGGATTTCAATCATGTCACACATACAGTGCTGTAAAACAGCTTAAAGAAGTCACACAGATGAGTGGATTTGCTTTGGTTTGCATATCCTTATTTCTGTGTTTGACAGTGAAATGCCCCAAGAAAGCACGAAACGCTAGCAGACACATTTCATTAAAATTATTCTTGCAGAGACCTTGCTTGGATGGGTAGTTTTTCTCCCCTTTCTTTGATAACTAGACAGGTGCATCCTTTCTTCAACAGTCTCTGATATTTGTAACGTGTATTTTTCCCATTTACAGTTTGATGTTATAAAGAGCAGGTGCTTTAAGCTCAATTGGCCAAACTAATCCTTTGGTGTAATGTGCTCCGTATCACTGAAGTCATTAAAGTTGCACTCACTTATATTAGGTCCATTTCTTACATAGTCTTTAGTATAATTTCATTGAAATCACCAGAATTACATCAGAGATTTGGTCCAATATTCCATGTGCTTAGATTTCTCATTCATTATAAGGAGTAAGAAATCAGGACCCATTATAGTGATAAAAGAGAGAGAGTCTGGTAGCTTGCAGGGAAGAGTCTCAGGAATCTACTTTTCCAGATTTTGGCTTTAATCATGGAAATTATAAAGCCTTTTGGTAAATGACATAGATACTTTCAAAGCCCTTGTGACATGGCTGCTTCATTAGGCATTATGAGTTGCAGCATCTCATGCTCTCTAGAAATAACAGCAGCATTTTACCGTTTTAAAAGCTGATTAACATATTTGTTTTTCAGCGTTCGGCTTCACTGAACATTGTGGGCTTTTCAAACACTTTAGAAATGGAACAGTCTTCTACAAGGTTATCTAGGTCAGTTGATCCACAGATGCAAGGTGTATCTACTATACCGCTCAACCAATCCCAGAACATGCTTCATGCCTCTGATGTGCAGCCAGAATCTGTGCCTAGCTACAGCTTGGCATTAGACAGAGCTACAAATGACCTGAACCCTTGGACTACTGATAACCTAGCAACAGGTGATGTGCTCCTGGGGAACACTAAGTGCAAGGTAAGAATTGCTAACACATCTGGCTACCTTATAGCTAAGGAATGCACTTTAATTCATCATGCTTGTTGTTGTCATAATCAGTAGGTTGAAGGTTGTTTGAAAAAAGAAATCCTGCTTCTCTAATATATTTGAAGACTGGTTAGAGTTATTTTCTTGGAGTGGAAATTTAAAAAAGTAAACAGTAAATTTTGAATTACTCTTTTTTCCTCTCAAGCTGGAAAATGAAGATTTTAGTACCATGAATGACCCTCTTGGAAATGACTCAGCCACTGCTGGACCAAACACCATTAATGAATTAGCTCTTCCTATGCAAAAAATGCTAGAAGAGCCTATTAATCTTTCAGTCAAGAAATCGCAACAGTGTGCCTCTCCTTCTGCACCCATCAGCAGTGCTGCCTGCCTGCAGTTGACCAGTGTAAAACAACTTAGAAATGAAGAAGGTACCAGGTTTTTCTTTGTCTGTTTTTTGTTTTTGTTTTTTAAACTGCTGTTGCCCGTTTTTATTCCGAGTGGCTAGTCAAAGTTTGGGGCTTAGTGGGTGTTCCAGTTGGGAGTAGAAATTGGTAGTAGACAGGTATTATTTAATGCAGTCTTGTTTATTTAGGAGGAATGTACAAAGTCCTGTTTCTCTGAATGCAGGAGCCAAGAACAGAATAGAGCAATTTCTTAGCTTACCAGCCCCCCAAACCCCTTTAGCCAATACTCGACCCAAAAAGCTCTCTCTCTCGCTTTTTCCAGGGTCACAGGATCCTGCTTGTTTTTTTTTTCTTGCCTCTCTTTTCCTCTGCCTCAGTCTTGTCTGTGACCCCAACCTCTGTATATGTTCTCTCTTACTCCCACGTACCCCTGCCCAAAAACAAGACTCAGCCCCAAAGCTCCTGGACAGGTTCACACATACTTATGTCATAGTTGGGGCTTATGTTTCCAGTTATGTTAATTGAAGCATGAGTTCACATGTATCAACCTCAACAAGGATTTTAACCCAACTCATGACAAAATCTCATGCAGCTCAACACTGCCATACTTGCAGGCCTTGCAGTACAGTGTGGTAATTTCTGTACCTAACTAAATGTAATTCATCTTATTGTATTGCATACTACTCCAGCATTGTTTAAAACATTATCAAGTACCTAACACAGTGGAAAGGAATTTTTAGGCTCATTTGTAGAGGGAAAACATGGAAATATCATCTCTCAAATTGCTAGCTAGGACATCACTGAATCAGAAAGGGCTGAAAGCTTGCAAGTGGTGTGCTCAGAGGATTAGTTCTCTTAGAAGATCTCCTGTTAATGAGACTTGAAGGGATCACTAGTGAAGAACTGATTTGAATAGTCCAAATTCTCCGTTTTTAAAAAATTATTTCTGAAATGTAAGGTGACTACCACGAAGTGCTACACTTAGGTAGCACAGCAAATATTGGTTAAGTTAACATATATTGCACAGTGTGGGTTTTTTTTCTTGGCTTATTGTACTGCAGAACATTCCTTTCAGCCAAGGACTACGTCTCTATTCTTAATGGAGAATGAGATTTTGCCTAACTGCTTTCACAGGCAAAGTGCCAACATTGTAAGGGCTCAACGCTGCAAACTTTAAAGTCCATGAGGATTGCAGGATCAAGCTATTATTCTGTGACTTATACTAACATTTGGCTGCTTTTCTCTATAATGGCTAAATTAATATTAACTATCTGAGCAGTGTAGTTGTACTCAGAAGCTTATAATTGATACACAGAGGGCTCCACCACAGTGAAATGAGAGAACTCATTAGTCTTACATGTATTGAGCCAGGTGCTGGCAGTTACGTCACAACACTCTGTAAGGGTAGTGAGGATCTGCAGCACTCCAGAAGGAGCACTGGAGAGACTGTTTGTCAGGCAGCTACAATCTGAGGGTACATCTACCGTACAAAATTATTTCAAAATTATTCTATTCGAATTTTCGGAAGCAATTTTATACATTAGGTCTTGTGCGTTGCCACTAAAGCGCGTGAATTTGGCGGAGTGCGTCCACAGTGCCGAGGCTAGCATCGAATGTCGGAGCAGTGCACTGGGGGTAGCTATCCCACAGTTCTCGCAGTCCCCGCTGCCCATTGGAATTCTGGGTTAAGCTCCCAGTGCATGATGGGGCAAAAACATTCTTGCGAGTGTTTCTGGGTGTGTGTCGTCAGTTGCTCCTCCCGCTGTGAAAACTACGGCAGATAATCGTTTTGCACCTTTTTGGCGTGCAGGCGCCATACTGCTTTCAGCAGACAGTGCAGTATGGTGCACCACTTCTCTCCTGGTACTATGAATCCATCTCACATTTCCTCTCCTCTTTCTATGTAATCTCTATAAGTATCTACTCTTTCTCTTCCTCATCGACCGCTTCCACTGCCAACTCTTCTCGGCCATCGTGAACTGAACAGCACAGCTTCCGCCGCCAACTCTGCTCTCCCGCTCTTGCCGCACGTCCGAGTTTCTCCATGTTGTCTGTCCTGGGCTCCCGCCTCCATGAAAGCTACAAAAGACAACCATTTCCCGCCTTTTTTCGGCTATCGTGAACCGAACAGCACCTCTTCCGCTGCCACCCTGCTCTCCTACGTTTCACGCCCTTTTTCCAGGATTACCCATGCAGGCGTCATAGCACGGCAAGCATCGAGCCCGCTCAGATCTCTGCTGAGTTTTGACCATTGTAAATACCTCGCGCGTTATCCAGCAGTATGTGCAGTACCTGCAAAACCGGGCAAGGAAGCAACGACAGCGTGATTAAGATAGTGATGAGGACATGGACACAGACGTTCCTAGAAGCACAGCATGTGGAGATTGGGAGATCATGGTGGCGTTGGGCCAGGTTCATGCCATGGAACGCTGATTCTGGGCCCGGGAAACAAGCACAGACTGGTGGGACTGCATAGTGTTGCAGGTATGGGATGATTCGCAGTGGCTGCAAAACTTTTGTATGTGTAGGGCCACTTTCATGGAATTTTGTGACTTGCTGTCCCCTGCCCTGAAGCTCAAAGACACCAAAATGAGAGCAGCCCTCACAGTTGAGAAGCGAGTGGCCATAGCCCTGTGGAAGCTTGCAACGCCCAAAGTTACCGGTCAGTCGGGAATCAGTTTGGAGTGGGCAAATCAACTGTGAGAGCTGCTGTGCTGCAACTAGCCAGCGCAATCATTGACCAGCTGCTATCAAGGGTAGTGACTTTGGGAAATGTGCAGACCTCTGTGGATGGCTTTAATGCACTGGGGTTCCCTAACTGTGGCGGGGTGATAGACGGAACGCATATCCCTATCTTGGCCTTGGCACACTGGGGCGGCCAGTACGTAAACCGCAAGGTGTACTTTTCCATGGTGCTGCAAGCACTGGTGGATCACAAGGGACATTTCACCAACATCAACGTGGGATGGCTGGGAAAGGTGCATGACGCTCGCATCTTCAGGAACTCTGGTCTGTTTCAAAAGCTGCAGGAAGGGACCTACTTCTGAGACCAGAAAATTACTGTTGGGGATGTTGAAATGCCGGGGACCCAGCCTACCCCTTAATTCCATGGTTCATGAAGCCGTACACAGGCACCATGGACAGTAATAAGGAGCAGTTCAACTATAGGCTGAGCAAGTGCAGAATGGTGGTAGAATGTGCTTTTGGATGTTTGAAAGCACGCTGGTGCAGTTTACTGACTCGGTTAGATCTCAGCACAACCAGTATTCCAATTGTAATTGTTGCTTGTTGTGTGCTCCACAATATCTGTGAGCGTAAGGGGGAGACATTTATGGTGAGGTAGGAGGTTGCCAGTTTCGCACAGCCAGACAACAGAAGAGCGCAGCAGGGTGCGCTGTGCATCAGAGAAGCTTTGAAAGCCAGTTTCATGACTGGCCAGGGTACAGTGTGACAGTTGTGTTTGTTTCTCTTGAAGTTACCCGCCCCCTATATATATGAAAGGAAATAAAGTCACAGTTGTTTATAAACCTTTCTTTATTATTTGTTGCACAACACATTGAGAGAAATCAGAAGGTAGACCTGCGGGGGAGAGGTATTGGGGAAGGGGTGTGGAGGAGGAGGGAAGGACAAGTCCAGAAACCAAATCAAAATTTCGGATATGCCAGCTTTCTGTTGCTTGTGCAGTCCTCTGGGGTTGAGTGTGTGAGTCCCCGTAGCCTCCACACACCCCCACCTCCATGTTCTTGGGCATCTGGGTGAGGAGGCTATGGAACTTGGGGAAGAGGGAGGGCAGTTATACAGGGGCTGCAGCGGCAGTATGTGGTCTTGCTGCCTTTCCCGCATTAGATCCACCATACAGCGGAGCATGTCAGTTTGCTCCCCCATGAGTTTGACCATAGCATCCTGCCTGCTCTCATCGCGTGCATCCCACCTCTGTGTTCATTTAACGCTTTACGGGTCTCCGCAATTGTTTGTCTCCATGCATTCAGCAGGTCCCTCTCAATGCGGGAGGACTGCATGAGCTCGGCGAACATGTCGTCCTGAGTTCCTTTTTTCCCCCTTCTAATCTGGACCAGCCTCTGGGACGGAGTAGATAGGGGCCGCGCTGAAACATTTACATCTGTTGGAGGAGAAAAAGGGAGGGTAGTATTTTAAAAGATGCATTTTAGAGAACAAAGGGGACACTTTCTCAATGAAACAGGCAATTCATAGTACACAGCACATGTTCTTTCTGTACAAGGTTACATTTTGCCTCTTGTACTGAAGTGCCTGCCACTTTGGTGTGAGTAAGCCATCACACGTGGCTGGGCAACAGAATTCAGCTTGCAGGCAGCCATGGTAAGCCCTAGGGGTACGCGGGGTTCTGCTTCTTCTGCATTCATTTCAGTGCTTTCAAACTTCCAGGCCCCCTTTCCCATAGCAAGCAATGCCTCGTGGGTTTGTCATATAAAAGGAGGGCCTGCAGACTCTCTGGGATGATCGCTTCACACAACAACCACCCCACCCACCCCCACAGTGTGGCTCCAATGAGGCTCTGAGCAGGGATGAGCACTTTAAATGTGAACAGCCCAGCGTGGCTGGGTTCTCCCCCCCCCCCCCCCCACCGCGTGGCTCCGATCAGGCTCTCACTCACCAAAAGTGCCTTCTCCAGGGTCATGGTCCGGGAGCCCACATTGGGAGTGGGGGGAGGCTATTGGGTCCAGCGTTAAGAATAGTTCCTGGCTAGGGGGGAAAATGGATTCCCCACTTGCCCCCTGTGCACTGCCCTCCTCCTCTTCTTCATCCTCCAACAACTCATCCTCCTCACTCGGTGCAACTGCCCCCTTGCAGGTGGTGGGATAGTGGTGGCATCACCCCCCATAATTGCATGCAGCTCATGGTAGAAGCGGCATATATGGGGCTGTGACCCAGAGCACCCATTCACCTCCCTGGCTTTTTGGTACGTTTGCCTGAGCTCCTTGATTTTTGTATGACACTGCTCTGTGTCCCTGGAGTAGCCTCTTTCTGTCATGGCTCTGGAGACTTTAGTGTATGTATTTGCGTTTCTTTTTTTGGAACATAGTTCTCCATAACAGATTCGTCTCTCCAGCATGCGATGAGATCCACTACCTCCCGTTCAGACCATGCTGGAGCTCGTCTGCGAATCCAGGACTGCGTGGTCTCTTGTGATGGTGGACTCTGCACGGTCGCCTGTGATGGTGGACTGTGCTGATGGTGACCAAACATGAAATGAAATTCAAAAGTTCCCGGGTCTTTTACTGCCTACCTGGCGAGTGCATCAGAGTTGAGAGTGTTGTACAGAGCGGTCACAAGGGAGCATTCTGGGATAGCTCCCGGAGGCCAATAACGTCAAATTGCATCCAAAGTACCTGTAACCCGGAACTGTGATCTCAATTTTAGCGCTACTCCACTTGCCGAGGTGGAGTACAGAAATCGGATTAAAGAGCCCTTTAAATCGAAAAAAACGGTTTGGTCGTGTGAACAGAATCAGTTTTATTTCAAATTAATTTGGCTAATTCCAAAATAACCGCATACTGTAGACTTGGCCTAAGTGCCATTGCTGCTCTTGGAGCTCTGGCCCCAGTCTGCGGGCTGGTGTAAAGATCAGAGCCTTGAGCATGCCTCCTCCCTGCCCCCTTTTATTCTGTCCTGCTCATCAGGAACGAGCAGAAGCGAGCAGCCCCTGCACTTCCTGGAATGTAGCGATTGCTGTTGTGGAGGATCTTTTGCAGCTGCATGATATGGGAGGCTCTGTGCTTACTGTGACATACCCAGGATACAATCCAGATAATGAGCAGTTGTGTCACCCCTGCCCCTTAACCTGGGGTGCCCTTTATACTGCTTTGCTGCTGTAGCCTCCAGTCTGGATTATTCATAAAATGCCTCCAGCAGCATGCAAGTCACTCCCAGCTATGTCTGCGTGTGCACTGCAGACAGCCAAACCTTGGCTCTTGCCAGCCTCGGTTATACTGCAGGGTGGCCCCAATACACTCCCAATCTTAGATTTCCCCCCAGAAATGTATGTCTTGTATTGCCCAGCTCTCTCCTAGACCATACAAATTCATATAAAGTCCATATTTCTTTAATATAAATAACATGCACACACCCGATTATCCCAAGTTGAGTTTCCAGGCACTTCAATTTAAACACACTTGATTAGATGAAACAATAAAATAAGCTTAACAACTACAAAGAAATAGATTTTGAGTACAAGTAATGAGGTATGAAAGTCAGAAAGGATTACAAGAACAATAAAGATAAAATGCAACTGGCACGTAACTTAACAAACTATGTTAAATTCAAAGCAAAGTTTTTCTCACCACATGCTCTCAACAGTCATACTGACCACACTTCATAGGCCAGGACCCCTTCCCCAGTTCAATGGTGCTTCCTTTGTTTCTGCTGGTGCAGTGAATCAAAGGACAGAGAGAGAGAGGAGGGTTGTCTTGGGGTCTGTCTCTTCTTTTTGTAGTCCTGTCCTCCCTTTGAGAAGCATTTCCTGCTGGGAGCAGTGCGACAGGCAGTCTGTGTGGAAGGGAACTCCATGCTGTTTCTTTGCTAAGATGTAGATTTTTGCCCTTGCCCCCTTTCCTGCCAAAGAATGGCCACTGAGCAGGTAATGGTCCATCAGCCTTGCTGAGGTGTCACCTTGCCCTTTGTCTCTGAGGAACTGGTTTGATCACGCCCCAGATTTCTCTGGAAAACATACTTTTAGTCATGATTTCAGCTTGGTCATCACTTCACATATTATGCTGCTAACATATATTTTTGCCATGGCATTATTGATCAGCAAATTGAGTTTTCAGATGATACCTCACAAAGCATAGTTTGGACAAAGATGATTACAACAGCATGTAGGGTATGGACACGGGTACGTTCAGTCATACTCACCCCTTCGTGGCCATACAAGGGCATCTCACAATCTGATCCAAGTGCAGTGCTCCTGCAACATTTACCTTGCACTTCTGTGTTGACTGCTTAAAACTGTGGCATTCCGATTATTTTCTCTTTAACATTGTCCTATTTAAGGAGGAAAATGATAGGGTTCATAATGGACCCAATCCTGTTCCTATTTCAGTAAATAACGGTAGAATAGAGCCCCCTGTCCCAAATTAATCCTGTGTAGTTACATTTTATAATGGGGATTACACATGCACAGTGCCACATGGGGAGGAGAAAAATGGTGCTTGTCTGTGTGAGGAAGGATGGGCTGTGGGAGATTCATATTCAATTCCTGCTCCACCACAAATATCCTGTGCAATCTTGAGCAAGTCATTTAGGCCCAGATCCTCAAAGGTATTTAGGTGCCTAACTCAGTGCCTCAGATCCCTATCTGTAAATGGGGATAATAGTGTTTCTCTACCACACAGAGGTGTTGCGAGGACAAAGACAGTAAGGTTTCGTGAGGGGCTCAGGTACTGTGAGTGATGGCGGGCATGTAATTACCTTAGATAGATATGAAATTATTCCAGATTGCAAATATATCACATCACATTACATGAATATTAAAGTGCCTCTCTACCCTAATCTGACTCTGATATTATAGATATTTTCTTAATTTTCTTTTTCTGTTCCAGAATCCATTAATTATGAAAAGGAACATATTGAGATGGATGTAAAAAGTAATCAGAACATCAGGTAAAAGAATCACTTTCTGCATAGAAGTACTGGCCATGAAATTTGATGCACATAGTAAAATAGTCAGAGTGTATCCAGCTTAGTGTTGTTGGCAGGTTGTTTTAAAAGGAAAACAGGTTGCCTTGTAACTAATAATTCCAGAAGACACAAAGTAGCAACCATGACTAATGCCATATATTCCAGTTGCTTGAAGGCATCTGCAAGGGCTTTTTGAAATTGCATTGGTATCTTTAAGGGGTGTGAAATGGGCCCCAGCCATACTGGGACTTGGGGGAGCATAAAAGTGGCTCCAACTGCACACACCACCCTCTCCACCTCTGCAGCTATGTTGCACAGAGCTCTGGTATAGGTGAGAATCTGGGCCTGCATATCACTGATGAACAAAACAAGTACATCTACCAACACCTCTTGTGTTCTAATTTCAGTGGAATGTCCACTTAACACAGCAATACTAGCAGTGTGTGTAGTAGGGATCTAGCAGCTTATGGGGTCAGGGAGGGGTGGGTGATTAAATAAGATCACTTGCAAGTGAAGGCAGGTTATCACCTTGACAGATTGCAGACCCTTCTCGAAGCTCATTTTTATTTTAGCTGTCTCCTTTATAATCAAGTATCAGTTAATTCTCCTTAAATACGACATTATTCTGCTCCAGTTTCTTATAAAAAATACGCATACACATTTTACAGCTAAGGGTCCTTACCATTTTATAGCCCTTTGTTCACCTGTATAAATTATTTGGAGGTATCAACCCAGCTCAGGGCAGACAGATTTCCATTTTAAAAAGCATTTTCATAAACTGGAAAACTACATTTTCAAAGCAATGTTGGATTTGTACATCTTCAGTGACACGCTTTATGAGCATACAGAACATGTCAATATTTATAGACTGTACCATTAACTACTGAAATGCCACATAATCCAAATTATATATGAAAAATACTGTATAGTCCAGAAAGATACAACAGAACAAGGAGTGCATGATTCTAAATTATCTTGCCATTTTTGCATAATTTTGCTTCCAAAAATTGTTTTCCGAATATTTTCATTTTGAAATGACGTGGCTAGTGCAATCTTTCTTGAAGCCAGTCGCACTCTGAAGAGTGTCAGCCCTAACTGGCTTTGGGCAGTTGAAGCACAAAGGCAGGAGGGCAGACATCATAGGTAGAGATTTAGGCCCCGATTCAGCAAAGTAGCTAAGCACATGATGAAATTCAAAAAGGTGAGGAGTCCCGTTCCTATTTAGCAAAGCATGTCAGCGTGTGCTTAAATTCCACTGACTTCACCTTTAGAGCGTGTGCTTTAACACTTTGCCTTAAAAAACAAACAAACGAAGAGTAACATGGAAAAGATGTTGAAATTAGGAGAAGAGGACTTTGTACAATACTAATGAATTTTATCATAATTTCAGAGCTTATACTAAAGAGCTGAAGATCCCCTATGTGCGATTGGAACGCCTGAAAATATGTGCATCAGAATCTGGGGAGCTTCCAGTGTTCAAACTGCAGCCCCAGAAGGATGACCAAGATGAGACTTTCCTTCTGATAATTGAATGTGGTACCCAGTCTTCAAGTATGGCTATAAAAGTGAGTTGGGTTTGCGTTGTTGTTTGTTTGCTTGCTTTCTCTCTCTTCTCACACTGACTTTGCTAGGCTTCTTGTGATACTCTGAACTGCTCTGCTGATGGATTTTACTGTTCTAAGGTACTCTTGATACTTTGGTGATGGGCAGCAGTATAAAACCCTAAGATTAATAACTATTGCAGCACTTGTTAGCTGTATTCTTAAAGTATCTCCCGCCACACAGTTACTTCCCTTTCAAGAATACTTCAGACAGGCTTTGACAACAAAGCAGTGGTTGTATATTGGTGTTGTAACTGGCCCCTTTGATCCATCCATCATACAAGGTGAACCACTTAAAAACAAATCGAAGACCTGTCAGACCTATGCTTTAGAACTGAAGTTCAATTTAATAGTATTTTAAAAGGAACCCTCTGCCTCCTCAACATAGCTTTGGGCCTGAACTAGTTCCCATTGAAATCAGTGGAGGTTTGGCGTTGACGTAGATGAGAGCAACAGAACTAGTCCCTTTTTGATACACATAAGTGCATTTCCTTTAAAACTTGCATTCACCAGGGATGATGCATGGAATTTAGTTGTCATGAAAAACAATATAGACTTGACATCTAAGCTGGAACTGGTTCCTGTGACAGACTTTTAATAATAATAATAATTAATAATATCCGGTTCTTACATAGTACGTTTCATCTTTAGTTTTCCAGGCACTTCATGATGGAGGTCAGTATCATTATCCCTGTTTTACAGATAGGGACATTGAGGCCAGGAAGGGAAGTGACTTGACCATGGTCACCTAGCAGGCCAGTAGCAGAGACCAGAGTCCCAGTCCAGTGCTGTATCCAGCAGAGTCCATTTCAGATAGGAATTAGGGCATCAGTTGTGAAAAAGATGATTCTGTTATTCTGGATTTCTTTCTCCCAAGGTCAATCAAGATAGTCTGCCTGAAGGACCGATTCCCACATATGAAGATAGGAAGTTCCCCATCAGCCGCCCAGCAGGACCGGCACCATCTGCTTTTGTAGATATCCCTCCTGTTGATCACAAGCTTAGCAATGGGAATGGCATTCCCAGCATGAAAAAATCTCTGCTCGCTCAGGAAGCCAATCCAATTGAGAATGAGGATTTCTGTGCCGTTTGTCTGAATGGAGGAGAACTGTTGTGTTGTGATCACTGCCCCAAAGTGTTCCATCTCTCATGCCATGTTCCAGCTCTGCTCAGCTTCCCAGTGTGAGTACATATAACACTCTCCTTTTTCTGCCTCTGAGTCTGCCTGAGGGGCGTATATGTCAGTGTTACAAGGGCTCTTTTACGTTCTCTCTCTCTGTGTTGCCTTTTTTGTTCATTTTACAAAAGGCAGAAAAATTTTCCCACTCTCTCATACCAGGAGTCAGATGAATTATTAACCATATCTATGATCTCCTCCAGCAGTCAGCCAGCACTATAATGGAGAGACAGACTTGAATTTTATAAACATGACTGCAGTGTGACAACTAAATCCTTAGATTTTGTATAAAATCTGTGGTAAAATTCAGATTATCCCCTATTGGGGTAAAAAACAGTACAGAGACCAGGAAAATCAGTGAGTTTCATTTTGTAGAGTTTCCTCCTAGTTTCATTAGGGGGAGATCGTCACACGCAGGCAGGCAGGCAGTCAGCAAGGCCTTCTAAATACAGTATGTGGATGACCTCAACTTCAGACCTATGACTATTAAGATATTTGTGGAAGGCTGGGGCTTTTGTACAGAGAACCAGTGCTTCTGCACTAGCCCCTGGGTCCTTCTCATATCTCTCAACCTGCCAACAGCTATAAACCGCAGTTCCATGATTCTGAATTTCAGCTGTAAGTCATTTACAAAAGGAAGAGTCAAAGGACACCACATTTGTGTGGAGTTCAGGTAAATTTGCCTCTAAAATGACAGAAATCCCTTGAAAGGTGGGGTATTAGTTTGAGGGGTATGGACAATCCTTTCTCCTCACAAGCCAGCAAGATTTCATTTTGTTGTTGTTGCTAGAAATAGCTAAATTGTTAAACCATTGTATAAAGTAAAACATTTCAAAACATTATATAAAGCAAACTTTCCCTATAACATAAACGTGCTGGGCCAGCTTCAGATTCATCCCTGTTGAAGACATTTGGTCCCTAAATGTAGCTAGTTCATTTTCAGGGGCAGGAGGGAGGCAATGTTGTTTGCCTGCCGTTGTAACTTTTCTTAATGGTAGATATTTAGGCCTGCATTCTGCAAAAGTTGCATCTGTCCGAGTTCCACTGAAAGCAGTGGGCTCCTGCTAAAGCAGGGGTGGCCAACCTGAGCCTGAGAAGGAGCCAGAATTTACCAATGTACATTGCCAAAGAGCCACAGTAATTCATCAGCAGCCCCCCATCGGTTCCCCCCCTGCTCCCAACACCTCTCACCCACCGGCAGCCCCACCAATCAGCTTCTTCCTCTCCCTCTCCCTCCCCCTTCTCCCGATCAGCTGTTTCGTGGCATGCAGGAGGCTCGGCGGGAGGGGAGTGAGGGCATGGCAAACTCAGGGGAGGGGGCGGGAAGGGGTGGAGTGGGGGCTGGGTCTGTGGCAGAGACGGGGTTGAGCCGTGAGCCGCCCCCGGCACATTGGAAAGTTGACGCCTGTAGCTCCAGCCCCAGAGTCGGTGCCTAGACAAGGAGCCGCAGATTAACGTCTGAAGAGCCGCAGGTGGCTCCAGAGCTCACTGCTGTAGCTCACGAAAGCTCATGCTCAAATAAATTGGTTAGTCTCTAAGGTGCCACAAGTCCTCCTTTTCTTTTTTCTAAATACCGTGTTTCCCAAAGCTTTCCATTAGGGATCAGTTGTCCTTTCAATTCAGAGACATTAAGTTTTGCTGTCTTGTGCTGCAGGGGAGAATGGGTGTGTACACTCTGCTGTAACCTGTCAAAGCCCGAGGTGGAGTACGACTGCGAAAACACACGCTACCGCCGTTGTAACAAAGGGGAGAGAGCACTGCATGGCCTTGATGACCTTGACCAGAAGGTGGGTACAAATATATACCAATAAATATAGACACAGAATTCCCCATTGTCAGTCTCCTCAGCTGTTAAATCCCCCTTGAAATATAACTCTATTCTGAAAGCCTGCGCAGTAAACTCCAGTCTACTCAGCACCTTGCAGCATGAACCAAGAGTCACAAATGCAAGACGGAGCTTGTGCATCTCATTGATATCTGGGCTTAGATCTTTTGGAGTTGAACAGTGAAGTTTCTGTAGGGAAAAGGAATGGACTACAAAGATTTCCCTTGGTTGGTTACTGAACAAAGCTGAAATGTAATGGCTCACTGACCGTTCTGGAGCAAAATTCCTGGCATCAACTGAGAAAACAAAAGAATGATGATAGAAATGTTTCTCGAGTTACCATGAACTGTATGCTTTTTTCATATTGTACTACTAACCATCTTTCACCAGTTATGTATGCATTTATATCAATATGGAACATTTGGCCAACTACTGCCAGAGATTTGTGCTGATTGCCTCCTGTTAATTGGTCCTTGGTGGCGAGCTTTCTAAAGAAAAGATTTCTTTTAATTGTGGCTGTGTTTGGATGCATTGAGAAGATTTATAAAAGGGATTAGACAGAATAGGAAGCAGCAAAGAGTTTATCTTTTGCAAAATTCTAAGTAGTATCAAATTATTTGATGTGTTTGTTAGATTCTGTATGCTTAAAGAAATAGGGTCAATAAATTAATGTCAACTAGCAGACACCCAGAGCCAAATTTTCAAAGGGCCTTTGAAAATATACGTGTGAGATGAGTAAGTGTACCCATTTGTGCACACAAAACAATTGTGTGTGTGTAAGCACTAGTCTTCATTCACAGATGTAGCCCTTTGTGCACTTGCAAAAAGAAAAGCTAAAAAGGAGGCCACATTTTCATGTTCTGTACATATACCTTCATGTAGATCACAGCAGGTGCCTCTGACAGTGAAATGTTCTCAGCTAAATCGTTTTTACTGTTGTTGCTGTTCTTTTAATCAGCGACTTAAAGAAGTGTGAGTGGAAGGAGTGAGTGCACAAGGGGGGATGGGGGGTGATTTCCCAAGAGTCTGTCTAATAATGCAATAAAACATTTATTTAGAAAGAAACATCCAAAATAATATGGATCTTAAAAGAAACAGAAGAAAACTAGTGTTATCATCATCATGGTGTGTGGTATTAAAGTACTTGGTTATGAAATGAGGCTGATTATACACAGGGTTAGGAAGCATACCCTTCAGTATTCAGAAGTGCATGCATAGGTGCTGACTCCGTGGGTGCTCTGCCCCCCCCCCACCCCAGCTCACCTACACCTCTTCCCCTGAGTGCGCCTTCCACACTTCTGCTCCCAGCACTTGCCACCACGAAACAACTGTTTCACGGCATAACAAGCTGTGGGAGGGAGGGGAGAGGAGCAGGAACGTGGTGTGCTCAGGGGAGGAGGCGGGGAAGAGGTGGGCGGGGATTTGGGTCAGCAGTCCAATGGGGGCAGAGTTGGGGCAGGGACTTTGGGGCAGGGGTGGAGTCAGGGCAGGGCCAGGGGGCGCGAGCACCCACTGGCACCAGGAGAAGTTGGCGCCTATGAGTGCATGGCTCAGCAGCAACTCCCAGTAGTCTCAGCATTGATTCTAACTTTGGATTTTACAGAAATGTGAAAAGTTGGTGCTTGCCCTGTTCTGCAGTAGCCTGAGCCTTCCGTTCCATGAGCCTGTCAGTCCACTGGTAAGTGCTACCTACTCCGGGAACTAGGAGAAAATCCAAAGAATAATCAACCTCTTCTTGTCTTCTCAAAGGATCATCACTGACATTCCAACCAAACAGTGGCGTCACCTACTGTTAGGTGTTCCCTCTTGTGCAGTGCCACTAAGGTACCAGAACAGAAACCAGAACACTGATGACCTATACAACATGCCAGCAAATTTTCTAATAGCACTTTTGGGTGTTCAGTGTAAGATGCTTACAAAATGCCAGGTTGGTGGGAGGTGTCACATTAAGTTAGGACTATTGATTTACTGGCAGTGGCAGATTAGCCACTGGGCCAATGGGGCCTGTACCCAGGGGCCCCGGAAAAATGGGTGCCATGGTGCTCCGTTTTGCTCCATCCGCCTACCGGGAACTCTTGCCTGTGAGGGAGGACGGTGCGCGGGGGCTTGCCCTGCTCCGCCTGGCAGAAAGCGGGGGTCCCCACCTGCTCTGGCTCAGGGCCCCCACAAGCTCTAATCCACTTACTGGATATGTAGAAAATGCAAGATAGCCCAGTGGTGCAGTGGAAGTATATCATCCTGCCATACGAGTAGGTTTGGAAGGATTAAATTTTTACCAGTAAATGTTGGTAAACATCAATTTCACCTTACAAACACAAACCAACAATAAATATTTCCATCTATAATAACAACAATTTACAGGTAGGCAAAGTAAGAAAAATGCAGCTTGAGAATATATTAGAGTTTGAATTAAGGGTATTTGCTTTGTATATTTTGACATGTGATGTTGACAGTTTGTGTTTTAACGATTATAAAGCTTTAACTTTTTGAATCTCTGTCTATTGTCATTAAATTATTGTCTCTGACCCCCCCACCCTTAATTTCCCAAAACGGTGAAAATTTGAATAGATTGAAATAGAAAAAAATGCTTAAAACCCATAATTTTACACAACTGTAAAAATTTAAATTGATAAAAATAAATGCTTAAAAATAAACACTGATAATCTGTCAAAATTATAAAAATATAAAAATAGAATTCTGTCAACATACCTAAGAGTGACCTGGAGTAAGAGTAACTGGATGCATGATAGAGTTGATGCCATTCTCTGGTGTCTGTCTCTTAAGACAGTCATTGCTCGTTGATCCATGCACCATACTGTCTCTCCAGTATTTACTGGGTATGTTTGAGGAGAACACAGCAGTAAATATCATGATACTGGACCCCAGCATGAAGCAGTTTGGAGGAGAAAATTAGAGAAAAGCAGGATGAATGACCCATATAGTAATATAATAGAAGGGAAAAATTGCAACTCAAAGCAAATCACCAAGCACTTGTGGAACTCATTACCAGCAAGGAAGGTGCTTCTTGGGAAGATTAAATGAGAGGGGAAGAGAGATATCTGGCACCCACCAAAGAAGCTGAGGTTGGCATCAGAAAAATTCTGTGGTGACACACTTTATAGCCACTACAGGCTGAGCCCTGACAATGGTGCTTTGGCTTAAAGGCAGTATAAGAATGCCAGTCCATTATGGTTTAACCCGCAGTTTGTGCCCCCTAAAAGGCCCTGATTAGTTTTAGATACATTTGTTAAGAACATAAGAATGGCCATGCTGTGTCAGACCATCTATCCCAGTATCCTGTATTCAGCAGTAGCCAGTGCCAGACGCTTTTCTAAACTGCAAGGTGACGTCGTCTCAGAACATTATTAAGGCTGATTTGGGGGAGATGCTGGTTTTTTGTCAGTATTCTACATGTTACTGTATCCATAAGGGTTAAATGACAACAGGAGTATCATGCTATAATGGGGTGGAACTCCAGAGACTGGAAATAACAGAAGAACAGTTACCACAGTGCAGTGGTTTGAAGATCAGGCTTGCTAGCAGATATGTGTTTAATCCAGCCTCATATTTGTTAACTAAGGAATGAGGAAGATTATCTTTACGTGTAGGAGTCAGATTTTTCCTCAGATTTCCTCTGTAACCATGGGTGAATCACTCCTGTTATTCTGTAACTCACTTTCCTTATTTGTGGAATGGAAATAATAATACTTATTTGTCTCACAGGGATGTTTGAGATCTTCAGATGGAAGGCAATATAGCCAGAGTAGTATTATTAATTAACTGGGTTCCCACTTTGAGAAAGGTTATGCCCAGCAATCTCCCTGCATTTTCTTTTTATCACAGGCTCGTCATTATTACCAGATCATCAAAAAGCCCATGGACCTGTCAATCATGCGGAAAAAACTCCAAAAGAAGGACAAATCACACTATTCTGCACCAGAGGAGCTGGTAGCCGATGTGCGTCTCATGTTCTGGAACTGTGCAAAGTTCAATTATGTAAGTATCTACTATGCAGAAACCAGCACACACCACCATCAATCTGTGAAACAGAAATCTTGGGTCTTATCCACCACTTTATTACACTGGTGTAATTATTGATTCCATTGGAGTTACACTGGCATAAAACTGGTCTAATCGAGTGGATGATGAGACTCCTTAATGCTGAGAAGCTCTATAGATTTGTTAATGCCCGAAATATGTGTTTGGAGACTGTTCTTTTAGTTTTTATATCCCTGTAGCTCCAATGTGTCAGCCAGCTAATGGACTGCCTGAGATGTGAGCTGCTGGAGTGCTACTGGATTTACTATAAGGGTCCAAACGTCCAGCAAAGTAACTGGGAGAATTAAGGTGTGCGGGAGGAGAGCTAACAGATTCCAAAGCACTGGAGGATGCTGCTCTCAGTTACTGTAGCCCATAGCAGATCCGTTTTCTAATAGGTGCAGAAAATGCTTCTCTTAATAGCAGTACCTGGATTAAACATATGGTGTAAGTGCAGAGGGATTTGGCAGACTATGGGAGGAGCAGAGGAGGCTAGCGAAGATGTAGGAGACAAGTTCCAAATACAGGACGCTCCTGTTTCAGGCAGGAGGCTAGGCAGACCTGCTATTTTAGCCTTGGCGAGTTATGGGCATACAATGATACTGGATTATTATTTCTTCCCTTACAGCCAGATTCAGAGGTTGCAGAGGCTGGACGATGCCTGGAAGTGTTCTTTGAGGGCAAGCTGAAGGACATTTATTCAGACAAGCATTTTCCTTTGATGCAACAAGAAGACTCTGATTCTGAAGAAGTGGAAAGGGAGAATAGCCAAATGGCCCCCAAAGGGTTCCCATGGCCATCATATGGACAGGAGTGCATTCAGCCTAAAAGGAGGCGACGCCATGCTGTAAGAATGCAAAAGCAAAGGCATTTGGTAGTTAAGGGGCTACACTGCTAATTCTGTTTACAAGTGTTGATGTGAAGTTTTGAAAATGCTTTGTGGGAATCAACTGTCAAGCTTCTATCCCATAAATGCAATCAGTTCTACAAATGTGTATAGCAAGATGCTCTCAGTGGAATAAAGTGTCAGTGGTATAAATGTGTGTGACTGAATGAATGAAATCTCTCAATCTACCTGGTTATCTTCCTAGTAGAAAATGGTGTAAAGACTTTTTTAGAAGATTAAGCCCTCTAGCTATTCACTGTTTGTTTCCTTTGTATGCAGGAAAGTGAAAAAACTAAAAGAATGATGTTTCAGCCAGCTAACAGCCTGCCTCAGGTGTGACCTCCCAGCGTTCTACTGGATTTGCTATGAGGAACCAAACACCTAGCAAAATAACTGACAGAGTTAAGGTGTGTGGGAGGAAAACAAAGAAAACATTTGGATTGTTAACTTAAAACATTTATCATCTGCTGACCACCAGCCTTACTCAAAGACTTGGGGGATGATTAAGAGATTTGGGCATTTTTAATCTACCCAGTACTCTGCCTATCTAATTGCTTGTATGTTTGCAGCATTTACCCTGAAGTACTAATGTTATGGTGACATATAATGATGATTAATAATAAAAGTAGGATGTTAATAATCTATAATACTTCTGTACAATCTCATAATCTATTTAATACAATCCTTCATTTTATAGAGCACAGCTAACCATGTACTCTTGCATCTGCAATGCAAATGTTGACCATGATGTATGTTAAATATGGAGGCTAGTCACCAAAGACCAAATCCTGCAGTCTTATTCAGCAATTTCTCTGGGAACTCTGACTGAGTTAGGCCTGCAGGATGTAATTATCTGGTTAGTAGTTTCTTTTGAAGCAGCACATTCTCATGAAATCAGAAAACAGCATGTGCTAATATCCAGGGCTGTGTGAGAACTATTTCTGAGTGCACAATGGATGCTCAATTTGCAAAGAGTCACTGCACTTGTATCTAAGTCAATGCTTTGTATTGCATCGGGGATCCCTTGAGTATCAAAGGCAGTAAAACCAAATCCTGTTGTGTCCTTTGAAATGTGCAGTGGAGTTTGCCATATTTGTCATATTAATGACAAAGCAATTATATGGTTATAGAAGTGCCTATAAAATAAAGTGGTATCTCGTTGATTTTCTGTTTGGTTACTTCTGGTTAACAACAATGCCTTAAAATGGTATTAGCCATTGTACACACAGAGCTCACAGGAGAAATGAAATTATCACTAATTCTTCATTTTCTCAGATTGCCCAAACCGTTGGCAGAACAATTCCTAGGGACAGATTGTAGCCTTGCAATTTCCCTGAGCAAGGTGCAGCATGTAATTGTGCTGGGTCAGTTCTGAATGGTGACCCGGAGTCCAAAGGTCACAGGTTGCCTCCCTAGAGGAGAACTAAGCTGAACCAGACCTTATGCTGGCCAGCACATTGGGTGTGGGGGTGTGTCTTCCTCCTCCTTGCACTCCAGCCCAGCTGTGGAAGTTAGGGCCATTATCTAGCCCCAGGAGAGGAGAGCTGTTTCAAATCCCATACCCAGTTGATTTCATTGAGCTATAATCTGTTTCCTAAAAATAAAGAAGAAATTTTCAGCACAGTTTATACTGGCTGTTGTCTGGTCACCATGTATGTGATTTTAGAGAACACTCTAAACGAAGACTTTGTGTATGGAATAACAAGACTCCAAGGCTATATTTTGTTGTCTGTGTTACTTATTGTTTGCCATTAACTCAGTAGTGAGATGGTGTCTTCTCTGCTTTGACATAATAAAATATGCACTGTAAAAGACTGCATGTTACAAGCTGAATGAAAGGGAGAGAGATGAATCAAGGGACTGGTCTGATCTACAGCATCATATGTCTGTAAGCATGTCCTGTTTGTACTAGCTGAAACAGCTGAAGGAAGATTCATGTGCCTGTCCTTTTCATCAAATTCATCCTCTTAGAGCTAGCTAGAACTTCCATGGCACAGGGCACTGGCTTGCAGGTTTATGAGTGACTGCGTTGACCAGACTTACCTGTGCTGTCTCCAGTATCTTCCCAGCTGGTAATTAAACCTCCCACCAAAAGGCCTATCCCTCCATCATTACTGTTTCAGTGGGTGATACTATTGTATAATGTTCATAGAGGGTCATAGAAATGGAAGAGACTGACATATAGGCTTATCAAGTCCATTGTCTTGCCAGGGCAGAGTAGCTTAGAATTGACTTAAGTTTCTTAGTTCCTGTAAACATATAGTTGTGTGATTTAATATTTGTTTAGTTTTCTAAAATTTGACTTTTAATCAGTTAAAGTCCAGGTACATTGTTACTTTTTTAAATTAGGCCCAGGTCTGTTGTGGATGTTACTGTAAATCCCAGGAGTGGAACGCTGGCAGGATATAGCTCTGAGATCCAAGCACTTTTCTAATGAGTTTTAGTTCACTGGGTGTAAGTTCAAGTGCTTTGGTCCTAGTGCTTTCACTTGGATAACAGACACAACAACTGTTTAAACAATGGGTATTGGACATAATGTCATGGAGGCTGGCAGCCCAAAAGCTGAACGTAACAGCATGACAATGTACATTTTAGATCTCATGTGACTTGGAAACATCTTTAAGCCTTGATCCAGGGGTCACCACCACCATAGTGCATAATGTGTGGTGAGACCAGCATCTTCTATCACAGCAGCTTCCTTCAAATTGTTGCCTCTACAGTCTACCCTTTTGAGCCTGGGTAAAGAGGGGCACCACATCTCTAAAGCCTATGTCTACTCTAGAAATTCTTCAGGCAAAGTAAAAAAAAAAATAAAATAAAATAAAACAGTGGCACCAAGAATGGAGGATATGAAAGCAAGAAGCTCTTTTTTTTGCCATCAGAACAGCCATATCTATTTAACTCAAACACAAATGTTGGGTGATGTTGTTCAAAGGGTCCTTTTTCTTCTGACTGTCTCACAGCCAATCCCACAGTCTAGAAGATCTGAAGGGGAAAAACCCCTCCAAGTATTAACTGCATGCTATTGAAAATAAGTATGACCCAAATTGTGTCCTGGAAACATCCAAGAAATCCCAGTGGGCTCATACTAATGTAACTGGGGTCAGAATTTCTCCTTTTGCCTTCAGCACTAGGTTACATATGGAGTGGAAAAATCCTCCTCATGCTTAAGCAATTTAAAAACAGGTTAATTACATTTAAGTAATAGGTCTGCTGAAGAAGAGATATCATCTACTGTTTGAACTTCCCTTAACTTATAGTTTCAAAGAGACACTCTCAATATGATTAGAACAGCATGAATGACAATAAAGTTAATAAAAGCAGGTATTTAAGATTGATTGCATGTTTATGAAGGTAATGTGCTTTGCTAAACAATAAAACTTGTGAAGTGTATTTGTGTGCATGTCTTAATCTGAGATTGTTGCTCCAGCTCTCTTCAATTACAGAGTGATTGTCTAACACCATTTTAAAAAGCATCAACCAACTTGTTGAAAACTCAACTGTTGTGGCACAGAGCAGAATGGATAAGAAAACATATGGTATGTTAACATGTAAAGTAAGTTTCCTAAGAGTGCTGGAATCTAGAACAATTCATAAGTTTGCCTTTTGTTTTCAAAATTAGTTCAGAATAATGCAGGTCTATATACTGTACAGACCCAAGTACACTGAGGTTCAGCAAATAATACTGGCAGAAGTTTACATTTATGTGGACATTATAATAGTAAGGAACATTCCTTTACGCTTACTGTAATAACATAAAAATCATTCCTTTGGTCTCTTTGACCAGGGACAGGAGGATCTTAAAAGGTATTTTAAATTCTAGAACACTATAGAAATATAAGAAGGATGCTAGGCTAGATTTGCATTTAGAAAAAAAATTGCAAGCAAAATTATTTTGATTCTAAAAAAAAAATTAAACAAGTGTTTTTTTTCTAACATGCCCGACCCTTCCCATTTTGTGTTACAGTGGGTTAAAAAAAATAATCAAACCTTTGAATGCTAGTTCCCTGGGTTTGAAGGCTCAAGGCTTAGTTCCTTCTAGGTTGTTCTTTGCTCAGTTTTCTAAAAAAAATTTCTGTTCTTTCAGCAGTCCACATTGCTGCCCTAGGTCTCTCTCTTCCGTCTCCTAAGCCTCCTTTCTGATCCTTTTCCTGCTGCTAATGGAGTTTGGTAGGTTCCTCATTTCAACACTCACCTATCTAACGTTGAAAGTCGGGTGCTGCTTACGAGGACAGAGTTACTTTCCTGCCATGTTGGATACCTAAGTTCACCTTAGCAGAGCTGCACATTTTAATGGAGCTGTGTTTGCTTTAGAAAACCTAACTTCTTTCTGTACAGAATTTGTGCAGGAACTTACTAGAACAATTTCTCTCTTTACCTGCTTTTAGGGCCTGATCTTACTACCACTGAAGTCAATGGGAGCAGGAGTAGGCCCTTAATCTCCTCTGAATTCAGTACCACACCTTATTTCCACCATAACATATGGTGTGATATCAGCATTTGGGCCATTTCATTTTCTGTAATAGACTTACCAGTCTTTCTTGATATAGCCCAGAATGTGGAATAGCCAAGGAAGTCCTAGGGTTATTATTGATTCTGTATGGGAATTCTTTTAGGTCATTCTAAAAAATAGGAGCATAGTAATCATTGCAGCCATAGAACACTGCTTTTTGTGTAATGCTATTATCCAGGATTTTTCATTGTTTTATTTTCATGTAGAAGGTATTGTGAAGTCTGAGGCTACACTGAAAGAACAGAACAGTTGGGTTGAAAGTTAAGATGTAGCAAATCCCATAGCAGTCAACTGATTGAAAAATTTCCTTTGGTTGTTTATAGAGTACACTGTACTTACAATGGTGGTAGTGATCCTTCTATAGCTAAATGTACCTTTGCTGCTAACTGCTGTCATTAGTGCTTCTGTTCAGCACCACCGAAATGGCCCTGAATTTATACCAGGGAAGCTCTTTAAATGTACTTAATAGCACAGAGGTAACTCTCTGTATTCTGACGGGCATCAGACATTTCTGACTGAGAGGCTCATAAGGCCAAGCTAAACAATTCTGTCCTGAACTTGAATGGCAAATGGAAAACCCTATCTAAGGAAAATAATATAGGTATAATATACCCATGAGGCACTGTGGAAATGCTCTCTAAATCACAGAAATTAGAGATGGGAAAAGACCTATTAAGTCATCTACTTTAGTCCATTCTCCTGGAATATAAATAAAGCACCAATCTGTATCTTAAACAAAATAAAAATGTATTCAGAGTAACGATAGTCCTCACCTCCCGTTCCGACTCAAAGCAGCCCTATGCTGCATAATGTAGCTATGTGTAAAAATCTCAAGCATTTTCAATGTACTCTATTCATAGACTGGTGTGTCTCAGGCTGTGAGAAGTCACATTTAAAAAAATATTGCCACAATACTCTGCAGTTCATATGTTGCTTTTTCCAAGGATCTCAAAGTGTTTTACTTTGAGATGAATAATAAACTTGAAGAAATGAAGCCCCTGCATGTATTTGTGAAATAGCTGAGTAGTAGTATCCCCATTTTATACATGGGAAAACGAAATCCTGGAGAAGTTATAGAGCAAATAAGTGGCAGGCTAGGAATAGAATCAAGAAGTACTGATTCCCAGCCCTCTGCTCTAGCCAACAGACTACATTTTAGCAGTATCACAATATGCTATGTGCAGCATTTCCATTTGGTACCAAAGCTGTCGTGCACTACAGAGTAGGCAGGTGTGCTCAACCTCGAAGGGAGGAAGAGTATTTCGCATTGCTCTGCAAAGAGCTCTTTGGCTGACTCCAGGACAGCAGTGATGGGTTCTCGGGTCGTCACTCACACTGAACACTGCTCAGCCATAAGGAAGGTTGGATTGGAGGGCACTGGGCAACGCTCACGGCTGGTCAAAGATTACAAGCGCCTTTTTCTGCTTTACAGCCAGCATGCAGCTACATTGGCCTGGACAGTAAGGACTTTAGATAATGATGTAATGGCAAACGCAGGTGGTGATAATTACATACCAGATCCCCCAGAGGCGCAAGCCTCAGAAAGTCTTCCTGACAGTAATATTCCACACCGTTCAAGTATAATTAAAGTAATCTGCTATCTGTATATGGCTTTATAAATACCACAGACACCTCCAAAGTGCTGAGGCTACTCTTTGGCACTAGCCTTTCAGGTGTAAAGAATGTGTTGGTAATTTTTTTGATCTGTTTATTGATCTTTTTGGCTTTAGCTCTTGCATCATGCACGCTGTATAGTATTCTCCTACCGCTCGCATTGTTATATTGCATCATGTCAACTTGAGACCCCCTGTAATAGAAGCCCTATTACAGTGCCATAGACCAGGAACCAGAGTGGGCTCACACAGCGTGGCTGCCAGCCTGTTGCTGCATCATGCTGGAGACGCAGAGATCTGCTTGGTGCCATTCAGCCCCTGAGTGGGTAAAATTGCTTGACAGCTAACAAAGCAGAGGCACAGTGTCTTGAAGGAAAATTAGCTTCTTTCTTTTCACTGTCCTTTAAGTAGGAAAGACTCTGACCACCTGAGTATTCAAAAAGTGGGTTAAAGAATTGTATCCGATAATGCTGATAGCCTGCTTAATCTCCACAGAGTCAATCCCATCTTCTTTCGCTGGCCAAGGAGGAGAGAAAGTTATTGGATATATGCCAGGGATAGATTTGGCCCAAGACCCTGAACCTGCAATGGGTTCCATCTGAGCACATTTTTAAGCCTTCATGGAGTCCTAATTAGGTTTATGGAACTCTGCACAGACTTAAGGATTCCTCTGTGTGACTGACTCTCTTTGCAGCAGGCCTGGTGGCCTGAATCCACACAGTCACACCCCTAGAGCCCGACCAGGAGTATTCTATCTGCTACCCAAGATGGATAAACCTGGAAATCCTGGACGCCCCATCATCTCAGGCATTGGCACCCTGACAGCAGGACTGTCTGGCTATGTAGACTCCCTCCTCAGGCTCTACGCTACCAGCACTCTTAGCTATCTTCAAGACACCACTGACTTCCTGAGGAAACTACAATCCATCGGTGATCTTCCTGAAAACACCATTCTAGCCACTATGGAGGTAGAAGCCCTCTACACCAACATTCCACCCAAAGATGCCATCAGGAACAGTATCCCTGATAATGTCACAGCAAACCTGGTGGCTGAACTTTGTGACTTTGTCCTCACCCATAACTATTTCACATTTGGGGACAATGTATACCTTCAAATCAGCAGCACTGCTATGGGTACCCGCATGGCCCCACAGTATGCCAACATTTTTATACCAACAGCGCTTCCTCAGCTCTCGTCCCCTGATGCCCCTACTCTACTTGCGCTACATTGATGACAACTTCATCATCTGGACCCATGGAAAAGAAGCCCTTGAGGAATTCCACCATGATTTCAACAATTTCCATCCCACCATCAACCTCAGTCTGGACCAGTCCACACAAGAGATGCACTTCCTAGACACTACGGTGCTAATAAGCGATGGTCACATAAAGACCACCCTATACCGGAAACCTACTGACCGCTATACTTACCTACATGCCTCCAGCTTTCATCCAGACCACACCACACGATCCATTGTCTACAGCCAAGCTCTATGATACAACCACATTTGCTCCAACCCCTCAGACAGAGGCAAACACCTACAAGATCTCTATCAAGCGTTCTTACAACTACAATACCCACCTGCTGAAGTGAAGAAACAGATGGACAGAGCCAGAAGAGTACCCAGAAGTTACCTACTACAGGACAGGCCCAACAAAGAACATAACAGAACGCCACTAGCCAGCACCTTCAGCCCCCAGCTAAAACCTCTCCAGCGCATCATCAAGGATCTACAACCTATCCTGAAGGATGACCCATCACTCTCACAATCTTGGGAGACAGGCCAGTCCTTGCTTACAGACAGCCCCCCAACCTGAAGCAAATACTCACCAGCAACCACACACCAGAACCACTAACCCAGGAACCTATCCTTGCAACAAAGCCCGTTGCCAACTGTGTCCACATATCTATTCAGGGGACACCATCATGGGGCCTAATCACATCAGCCACGCTATCAGAGGCTCATTCACCTGCACATCTCCCAATGTGATATAGGCCGTCATGTGCCAGCAATGCCCTCTGCCATATACAGTGGCCAAACCGGACAGTCTCTACGTAAAAGAATAAATGGACACAAATCAGACATCAAGAATTATAACATTAAAAAACCAGTCGGAGAACACTTCAATCTCTCTAGTCACTCGATTACAGACCTAAAAGTGGCAATTCTTCAACAAAAAAACAGACTCCAACGAGAGACTGCTGAATAGGAATTAATGTGCAAACTGGACACCATTACATTCAACTTGAATAAAGACTGGGGGTGGATGTGTCATTACACAAAGTAAAACTATTTCCCCATGTTTATTTTTCCCCCCTACTGTTCCTCACACATTCTTGTCAACTGCTAGAAATGGCCCACCCTGATTATCACTACAAAAGATTTTTTTCCATCTCCTCCAGCTGGTAATAGCTCTTACCATACACACTGTAATGAGAGTGATCAGGTAACACCCATTGTTTCATGTTCTCTGTGTATATAAAATCTCCCCACTGTATTTTCCATGGCATGCATCCAATGAAGTGAGCTGTAGCTCACGAAAGCTTATGCTCAAATAAATTTGTTAGTCTCTAAGGTGCCACAAGTACTACTTTTCTTTTTGTGGATACAGACTAACACGGCTGCTACTCTGAAACAAGAGAAGTTGGGAGTCTCCTCTCGGGCATTAAGGTACAATTCTATCTCCGGGAGGCTTCGAATGATCAGATCTCTGAACTGGTAGTTTTCCATGAGCCAGTGAAGATCCAGTGAAGGGAAATGAAGCTGACTAGAGGAATGACTGTCTTTACATATGATGGCAAATTGTAAAAACTAGGATTAGTTAACCTGTAAAGGAAAAGAGTTAGAGGGGACTTGATTGAGGTCTTCAAAGTGTGGTTATATGCTTGAAAATGACTCCAAAAATAGCATAATGATGTTCCTTGATTATCGTGTCTCACTGTTTCCAGATAAAATGTGCTTCCTTTGCAAAACAAATATGTCTCTCCGCCCGCCCCCTGCCAGGCCTACAAACCCACATTGCACTCTGACAGTCAAAGTTGGATCTGTCCTCTTCATACATCACCAATAATAGATGATGATCTCCAGGTTAAATTATTCCCCAACATCACGTGTCCAAACCCACATATGGCTTATGGTTTTTTAACAGGTGTCACTGAGGGCATGATTTATCCTGCAGATCCTCCATTAATGGTGGTGATGCACAAGAAGGAAAAATCCCAGTGTGACTGTCAGACCTCAGGATGAGTTTGTAGGATTGAAAAAACTAAACATATTTTTACTTGCAAAGTGACACAATGAATCTGGATTCAGTGAGATTCAATAAACCTGGAATGTCAAGATGCTATTATTTTACAGTCAAATTTCCAGGGCAAAACTACACTTGACGATTATGAAGGGCATAGTGAAAACAGATTGGTCCCTCCTTTACACTGTTGCACAGTATGAGGATAAGGGGGAAATGTATGTACAATAGCAGGTACATGTGGAACATAGGAAAAGGGAATTCTGCTTTATGTGAGAGACAATCAGCCTGTTAAAAGCTCTGAAGTTGCAATTCATGGGATTGGCTACTTTACCAGGAATTTTACGAGCAGCAGATAATTTTGATACCATTTGCAGCTCTTCCTATTCATTTAAGATAAATGCAATCAAATCTGTTACTTCAGGGTGTAAGATGATCGCTCCAGAGGTCACTTTTTTGCTCTAGTTAATTATATATCTGACCAGGTGTTTTTCAATTTTCTCTGAAGATCAGGTATTGGTCACTGGCATGGCAATGGCATGGATTGGACAGACCAATGGTCTGATGTGATTTTGCAGATCCTGTATTCAGCCAGTATCATCCTGGGAGTGGATCGATACCAGAGAGGCTTTTTATTCAGATTGTCTCCTTATTGCTCTTTCATCCAGGATATCTGGGAAACACTACTACTTATACTTATCCATGTGCTCGACAGACAGCAGGTCTATAGAGGAAGTGCTGTACACATTTGGCTTCCAGCCTGCTGCTGCTGGGGACAATGATGGTAGCAAGGATTGCTGGTAATTCTAAAGTAAAGCAGTTGGTCTCTGCTGGTCTGCAGCATGATTTTTGTTGTACGCAGAACGGAAAGAGCCCTTCTAGATTGTGTTCAGAAGGTTCCTATGCCTCACAGGCTGGATTCTCCCTCTGCAGGATGATATGGGAATTGTTTCTTCAGGTTTTAATAAGATTTCTTTCATATGAAGTAGTTCTAATTTTATCTTTTTCATTAGTTTAAAATCTGTGATAACCTTCACTGAGAATAATAGGTATATAATAGCTGATAAAACTGTAATAAGGAACCTTGGCCAAACATAAGACTGTTAGGAGAGACCTCCATAAAGCCAGAACTGAAAACTAAAACAAACTAAGAACCTCATGTATACAATGGGGAATCAAATTATAATTGCAATGAATTGCAGGCCAAATGTACATGCTGCACTTTAGGACATGCCAAAAATTTCAGTGCAGTTAGGTGAAGTCTTACATGATATTACTGGGTGCTAAGATTTTTTTTTTAATGTCCTAAAATTATGCAAGTTTCAATTTTGTTTCCTTTGAAATAGTTTGTAGAAAATAGAGATGATGTACATGCTGCACAATGTGTTTTTCCATACTGGTACTGGCCAGATATTATGCAAAACTAATTTAAATGTAAACATTTCCCCTCTGTCACCTTTTCTTGAGGAAAATAAGATAACATTTGACTCCAGTCTGATTCTCCTGTACCAAGTCTAAATATAGCCGAGTTCCTCAAAAACCTGTCTCACCCATATACACTTATCTTTGTATTCCCTAAGATTCAAATTTTTGGATAAACTTCTGGCCTTATAGCAACAACCTATCCTGTAGATCAAATATACCTACTGTAGCGTTAAAGCCTTTTTTACTGGACATCAAATATAAAAACAGCTTTGCAAATAAAACGTAGAAGAGGATGTTTGTTTACTGTGATTGTTAAATGAGTCTTGGCATTATAATCTGTTGACATGCCATTATTGGACCAGAGTGTTAACTGGAGTAAATCAGCCTAGCTCCATAGACTTCAATGGAGAATCTCGCTCCATACTGTTTGAAGGAACAGATGGGGAGCCCCTGTCTGTGATATAGCCAGCATTCTTATCCAAAAGCATGATTAGTTTGTAGACACATGAGAAATGACTTTGGACTAGATGACAAAAAGAAAAATGAGGTGACTGCCTTCTGGATGATTTTGGGATTTTATCATTCTAAAACAGATGTTACATAAGAATGCTCAGCCAAAAACTGGACTATCCTGTATCTTTGTTGTATATAGCAATTACAGAGGTGCAATCTGAAGATTCTCCACTGCTAATCAATTCTATTTTGGTGTGTTATTTTTTATCTATTTGTGGTTTTATATATATCTTCCCCAACTGTGATAGAGTTAGAATACTTCAAATATCTCTTTAAGGGGATATGTAATATAAATATCCTTGAAAGCGACAGAGTCCTGTGGCACCTTATAGACTAACAGATGTATTGGAGCATAAGCTTTCGTGAGTGAATACCCACTTCTTCAGATGCATGTAGTGAAAATTTCCAGAGGCAGGTATAAATATGTAAGCAAGAATCAGGCTAGGGATAACGAGGTTAGTTCAATCAGAGAGGATGAGGCCCTCTTCTAGCAGTTGCGGCGTGAACACCAAGGGAGGAGAAACTGCTTTTGTAGTTGGCTAGCCAGTCACAGTCTTTGTTTAATCCTGAGCGGATGGTGTCAAATTTGCAAATGAACTGAAGCTCAACAGTTTCTCTTTGAAGTCTGGTCCTGCAGCTTTCTTGCAGCAGGATGGCTACCTTTAAATCTGCTATCGTGTGTCCAGGGAAGTTGAAGTGTTCTCCTACAGGTTTTTGTATATTGCCATTCCTAATATCTGATTTGTGTCCATTTATCCTTTTACGTAGGGACTGTCCAGTTTGGCCGATGTACATAGCAGAGGGCACTGCTGGCATGTGATGGTGTATATCACATTGGTGGACGTGCAGGTGAATGAACCGGTGATGGTGTGGCTGATCTGGTTAGGTCAAAAACCTGTAGGAGAACGCTTCAACTTCCCTGGACACACAATAGCAGATTTAAAGGTAGCCATCCTGCTGCAAAAAAACTGCAGGACCAGACTTCAAAGAGAAACTGCTGAGCTTCAGTTCATTTGCAAATTTGACACCACCAGCTCAGGATTAAACAAAGACTGTGACTGGCTAGCCAACTACAAAAGCAGTTTCTCCTCCCTTGGTGTTCACGCCTCAACTGCTAGAAGAAGGCCTCATCCTCTCTGATCGAACTAACCTCGTTATCCCTAGCCTGATTCTTGCTTACATATGTATACCTGCCTCTGGAAATTTCCACTACATGCATCTGAAGAAGTGGGTTTCACCCACGAAAGCTTATGCTCCAATATGTCTGTTAGTCTACAAGGTGGCACAGGACTCTTTGCCGCTTTCAGAGATCCAGACTAACACGGCTACCCATCTGATACATAAATATGCTTACAACTCTGATACAGAAGGGCATATTTGGAGGAGCACGTGTCACGCTGGGATTTGACAGTTCCTAATACTTAGTAAGTTTGATTTTAACTAAAGAACTACCTAAGCACTTGTACGTAGCCTATGAGGTACCTTCTGTAAAATAAATGTCATTCCTTACTAAAAATGAATTGTCAGGCAATATACATTTTCCCATTCCAAAGCACTATAGTATCCTACGCTCTTGCTTTACTTCTGTCCATACTGTTCTTGGAAAGGATGCTTTCCAGTTGTTGGCCATATTGTGCCTCTTTGGTCAGGCTGATGCTTTGTACCTGAACTAGTAGGATAGAACTGGTTTCAGCACAAAAGGTTCAGTGATTCCACTCTAGCCAGGCTTCATTTTGCTCTGAATTGTTCGTTTTGCTCCCACATCTATGCTAGCACTCTTCTCACTACACTCCTGCTAGGTAATTATCCCACAATTCGTTGCACAGCTCCTAGAAGTAGTGGATTCCAGGAGACTGTGAAAAGCCAGCAGGGCACTGTGAGACAGGAGTGGGAGGGCTATTTGAACTGCTTCAGCCAGAACTGTTTAGTTGATGGACCACTTGGATACCAACCAACTGGGGCAGACTGACACAAATCAAGCCAACCTGGCTTGCTGAAAGTAAGTGTAATCCAAATGGTATTTGACACATGTGCCGTATTGCCTACCTCTTCAATTTTCTTGAAAGTCATAAAATATTTGGTGTTTTTTAGAAAACTCCAGCCCCTGGAGTCCTGTGATTACAACAGAATCTTGGTTTTCATTTTTTTAAAAAGTGAGTTTATAACCTTCATGCTTGTGGAGAAAAGATGGAAAATATTAATCTGAAACTTTTATAATCCAGAAGGCAAATAAAAAGAACCCAAAAATTGGGGGGGAAGGGGGGGCTGACTCAGTTTTGAATGTTTGGGGTTGACAATTCGGCCCATGTAATCCATTTGGAGTACTTCTGAGAGTGGATGCACTGTGTTTCCGCATGGTGCTTAGCACAGTAAATTACTGTGTTGCAGACAAGGCCTTAGTAGTTTCAAATTCCTCAGAATTCAACAATCCATTAGAACTCAATAACCCGCCCTAACCACAAACTAAAATGTTTCCTTGCTAACTTTCTCCCCCCTTTCTACTGCACACTCACATCTGCTTCTAGCTCCTGTCTGCAGGCTGCAAGACATTTTTCTTAAGGAGGAAAAAAAAAAACAGGAAAAGAGCATTTATTTCAATCCTTTTCCCTCCCGCACCCTGAATTCCAAGGAATTTGCCAATGAGTAAAGGACAAAAAAAAAAGTTAGATAAAATTTGGACCTCAGCTCCTGGCTCTTTTAAATAACTTGTTTTTGGACACTTTGCATAATATGGTCAATTTCCAGAAGTATCAGTCTTAGCCCCTTGTCCCTCCCTCTGTTCCTACTAGTGTTTGAGGGATAACCCTATGTCTAATAGGGTTTTGATAATTTTTCCTTGTTTTCCTGCATTAGCCTTCTCTGTAATGCCCCCTTCCTGTCTGCAGGCTGCTGTGTGTCATCCATCAGCCCTCTCTGTGGAAACCTAGCAATGGCACTTTCATGCTGCTTCAGTGTTTTTGATCTACATGTCCATCCAGCAATATAGCTCAAAATTGCTTAATTGTACAGATGTTTGTTAGATGATTGCTAGCCCTGATTACAGGGGTCTGTTTTTCCTCTTGCCATGAGCTTGTAATTCACATGAAATCAATGAGAATTCATGTATTTTTCTTGAGAAAAAAACAGAACTCTTAAGTTTTAAGGCTGATTTCTTAATTGCTAGGTGGCTTGAAGTCATTATGGATCCTCAGTGATATTTTGAGCCACATTTGAAATAGGTAATGAAGATTCTAGTTAGCCAAGTGAAAAATATTGCCAATCCACAACCCTCTCTCTCCCATACTAGTTCAAATCTTTCTCACTGCACAGATTGATTACATTGGCTGGTCTCCCAGAATATACCGTATGGAAAGTCCAGCTCTAGCAAGGTTGACCACCATCACAAAGTGGTATGATCACATACTATGGGATCTTCAGATATTGCAATAGCTTTCCCAAAGGGTTTACATTGATTTTTTTTTTTCAAATTCTACCTTCAAATTGCACAACTTTACATGGTTATTCTTCTGTTTTATTTAATTGAATGTTGTCTTTTTACATTCAATTTAGCACTCTACTCCTACATCCTAGCACTGTATACAGTTACTGCAATTTGTAAATGATACCAGTAGATGGAGATGAAGGATCCTGATAATTAAAGAGGTGGTAATTTAATACTGGAGATTTTGCCCCTCTTATTTGCTGCTGAACACTTGCCTTTCTATGCTATAGATTGTATGATTTTTTTTTTGAGTTAACCTGATTATAAGATGGAATGTGTAGGTGGGTAATCTTACAAGATTTGAATATTCAGATTGGTGGTCTCAAAAAGTTTAAATCCGCATTTAAGTTTTTGACGTCTTAGCTAAAGGAAACCTTTTGAGAGACACCTAGGCTCTAGCATTTTATTTGCTCATTACAATGTTCTGAATGAGAATTAGAAAAATGCTTAATGTATTTGTATATAGTTTCCCCCTTTATCCTTATGTGATAAAGCACATTCACCCCTATTTCTTATAATTATTTCCTAAAATGTAGGTAGTGATATGTGGGCAAAAATGCTGCAGGATCTGTGCATACAGGGTACCATACCTATAACAGACAAAAATAGCTGTCTGCAAGCTTCAAGGAGGAAGGACACTGTAAACTAACAGATCACAACCAAAGTGATTATATAACTGGGAAGTTTCTTAACACTGCATCTTTTGAGACTTTATTGTAAAGATTTGCTGGAGATTTTCCTTAAAAATGGATGTACAATAGATTATGTTAAAAGTGGAGCTAAGTAGTACAGTGGGGTTAAAGCATTCTGAAAATTCGTCTCAGAATATATGGGTTCAAATGTTGCATGTCAAATGTGACCCAAGCTCAGTGGCTTCAGCCTTGTCCCTACTAGGCCTTGCAAAACCACTATCTTTTGAAATGATAGAAGACTGTAATACAGTATTGGGGCCACAGGACAGAAGCGACTTTGTCTGTACAAAGTGCAAGCTGGTCTCCATATTGGAAGAGAAGATTGAAGGTCTGGAGCAACAGATAACAACCCTGCGTTGCATATGGGAAACTGAGGATTTTCTGGACAAAACTCAGGATAGGCTTCTAGGGGCACAAAGCTCTACAGATATAGAGCAGGTTGCACAGGGGAGCCAAGAGGCCAGTGAAGAAGCTTGGCAACATGTGACCTCCAGAAGAGGTAAGCGGAATGTCCGGGTTCCAGTAACACAAACACAGGTAACTAACCGCTTTCATGTTCTCTCCACAGGTATCGTTGCGGAGAGTGGACCAGATGATATGTCTGGGGCGAGAAAGCAGAAGGAGACTCCGCTGGTTGGAAGGCATGAGATGCTATGTCCTGAGGTTGGGAGTTCCACGACCACCACTCCCAAGAGGAGAAGGCGGGTGGTGGTGGTCGGGGACTCTCTCCTCCGGGGGACTGAGTCATCTATCTGCCGCCCTGACCGGGAAAACCGAGAAGTCTGCTGCTTGCCAGGGGCTAAGATTCGCGATGTGACGGAGAGACTGCCGAGACTCATCAAGCCCTCAGATCGCTACCCCTTCCTGCTTCTCCACGTGGGCACCAATGATACTGCCAAGAATGACCTTGAGCGGATCACTGCGGACTATGTGGCTCTAGGAAGAAGGATAAAGGAGTTGGAGGCGCAAGTGGTGTTCTCGTCCATCCTCCCCGTGGAAGGAAAAGGCCTAGGTAGGGAGCGTCGAATCGTGGAAGTCAACAAATGGCTACGCAGGTGGTGTCGGAGAGAAGGCTTTGGTTTCTTTGATCATGGGATGGTGTTCCATGAAGGAGGAGTGCTGGGCAGAGACGGGCTCCATCTTACGAAGACAGGGAAGAGCATCTTTGCCAGCAGGCTGGCTAACCTAGTGAGGAGGGCTTTAAACTAGGTTCACCGGGGGAAGGAGACCAAAGCCCTGAGGTAAGTGGGAAAGCGGGATACCGGGAGGAAGCACAGGCAGGAATGTCTGTGAGGGGAGGGCTCCTGCCTCATACTGGGAATACTGGGCGATCAACAGGTTATCTCAAGTGCTTATATACAAATGCACAAAGCCTTGGAAACAAGCAGGGAGAACTGGAGGTCCTGGTGATGTCAAGGAACTATGACGTGATCGGAATAACAGAGACTTGGTGGGATAACTCACATGACTGGAGTACTGTCATGGATGGTTATAAACTGTTCAGGAAGGACAGGCAGGGCAGAAAAGGTGGGGGAGTAGCACTGTATGTAAGGGAGCAGTATGACTGCTCAGAGCTCTGGTATGAAACTGCAGAAAAACCTGAGTGTCTCTGGATTAAGTTTAGAAGTGTGTGCAACAAGAGTGATGTAGTGGTGGGAGTCTGCTATAGACCACCGGACCAGGGGGATGAGGTGGATGAGGCTTTCTTCCGGCAGCTCACGGAAGCTACTAGATCGCATGCCCTGATTCTCATGGGTGACTTTAATTTTCCTGATATCTGCTGGGAGAGCAATACAGCGGTGCATAGACAATCCAGGAAGTTTTTGGAAAGCGTAGGGGACGATTTCCTGGCGCAAGTGCTAGAGGAGCCAACTGGGGGGGCGCTTTTCTTGACCTGCTGCTCACAAACCGGGTAGAATTAGTGGGGGAAGCAAAAGTGGATGGGAATCTGGGAGGCAGTGACCATGAGTTGGTTGAGTTCAGGATCCTGATGCAGGGAAGAAAGGTAAGCAGCAGGATACGGACCCTGGACTTCAGGAAAGCAGACTTCAACTCCCTCAGGGAACAGATGGCCAGGATCCCCTGGGGGACTAACTTGAAGGGGAAAGGAGTCCAGGAGAGCTGGCTGTATTTCAAGGAATCCCTGTTGAGGTTACAGGGACAAACCATCCCAATGAGTCGAAAGAATAGTAAATATGGCAGGCGACCAGCTTGGCTTAATGGTGAAATCCTAGCGGATCTTAAACATAAAAAAGAAGCTTACAAGAAGTGGAAGGGTGGACATATGACCAGGGAAGAGTATAAAAATATTGCTCGGGCATGTAGGAATGTTATCAGGAGGGCCAAATCGCACCTGGAGCTGCAGCTAGCCAGAGATGTCAAGAGTAACAAGAAGGGTTTCTTCAGGTATGTTGGCAACAAGAAGAAAGCCAAGGAATGTGTGGGCCCCTTACTGAATGAGGGAGGCAACCTAGTGACAGAGGACGTGGAAAAAGCTAATGTACTCAATGCTTTTTTTGCCTCTGTTTTCACTAACAAGGTCAGCTCCCAGACTGCTGCGCTGGGCATCACAAAATGGGGAAGAGATGGCCAGCCCTCTGTGGAGATAGAGGTGGTTAGGGACTATTTAGAAAAGCTGGACATGCACAAGTCCATGGGGCCGGACGAGTTGCATCCGAGAGTGCTGAAAGAATTGGCAGCTGTGATTGCAGAGCCATTGGCCATTATCTTTGAAAACTCATGGCGAACCGGGGAAGTCCCGGATGACTGGAAAAAGGCTAATGTAGTGCCAATCTTTAAAAAAGGCAAGAAGGAGGATCCTGGGAACTACAGGCCAGTCAGCCTCACTTCAGTCCCTGGAAAAATCATGGAGCAGGTCCTCAAAGAATCAATCCTGAAGCACTTGCATGAGAGGAAAGTGATCAGGAACAGCCAGCATGGATTCACCAAGGGAAGGTCATGCCTGACTAATCTAATCGCCTTTTATGATGAGATTACTGGTTCTGTGGATGAAGGGAAAGCAGTGGATGTATTGTTTCTTGACTTTAGCAAAGCTTTAGACACGGTCTCCCACAGTATTCTTGTCAGCAAGTTAAGGAAGTATGGGCTGGATGAATGCACTACAAGGTGGGTAGAAAGCTGGCTAGATTGTCGGGCTCAATGGGTAGTGATCAATGGCTCCATATCTAGTTGGCAGCCGGTATCAAGTGGAGTACCCCAAGGGTCGGTCCTGGGGCAAGTTCTGTTCAATATCTTCATAAATGATCTGGAGGATGGTGTGGATTGCACTCTCAGCAAATTTGCGGATGATACTAAACTGGGAGGAGTGGTAGATACGCTGGAGGGGAGGGATAGGATACAGAAAGACCTAGACAAATTGGAGGATTGGGCCAAAAGAAATCTGATGAGGTTCAATAAGGATAAGTGCAGGGTCCTGCACTTAGGACGGAAGAACCCAATGCACAGCTACAGACTAGGGACCGAATGGTTAGGCAGCAGTTCTGTGGAAAAGGACCTAGGGGTGACAGTGGACGAGAAGCTGGATATGAGTCAGCAGTGTGCCCTTGTTGCCAAGAAGGCCAATGGCATTTTGGGATGTATAAGTAGGGGCATAGCGAGCAGATCGAGGGACGTGATCGTTCCCCTCTATTCGACATTGGTGAGGCCTCATCTGGAGTACTGTGTCCAGTTTTGGGCCCCACACTTCAAGAAGGATGTGGATAAATTGGAGAGAGTCCAGCGAAGGGCAACAAAAATGATTAGGGGACTGGAACACATGAGTTATGAGGAGAGGCTGAGGGAGCTGGGATTGTTTAGCCTGCAGAAGAGAAGAATGAGGGGGGATTTGATAGCTGCTTTCAACCACCTGAAAGGGGGTTCCAAAGAGGATGGCTCTAGACTGTTCTCAATGGTAGCAGATGACAGAACAAGGAGTAATGGTCTCAAGTTGCAGTGGGGGAGGTTTAGATTGGATATTAGGAAAAACTTTTTCACTAAGAGGGTGGTGAAACACTGGAATGCGTTACCTAGGGAGGTGGTAGAATCTCCTTCCTTAGAGGTTTTTAAGGTCAGGCTTGACAAAGCCCTGGCTGGGATGATTTAACTGGGAATTGGTCCTGCTTTGAGCAGGGGGTTGGACTAGATGACCTTCTGGGGTCCCTTCCAACCCTGATATTCTATGATTCAGTTTGAGGATCAAGTATGTGGTGCACTGACAGAGAAGTGAGTGGAAGTTTACATTACTGGCTAGCCAGTTAGATCAACCTGTCACCTGTATTTAACCTTTAGAACTAAAAAGATAAAATGCAATAAGAGACGGTGTCATTTTCCATGCAGTACTCTGGTATACTTTCTCTACTAGGCTACCTAATAATGTCACACCATTAACTGTTGGTAATAAGTCACTTTACTCTAGGAATAGATATAAATGTTCACATCTCCTTGAATAATTAACATTTAGATATTTTAAATTCCTATTTTCTTGTTAACAGATACCATCTATTTAACTATAAATATTTAATCTTCTCCGGGTCCTGAAACATTCCAGAGAATGAATATATAAGAATTCAATATTGTTCCTGAGTATGGTCCACAAACTGGGCATATACGTGAATAAGAATCACACAGATAGTGTTATTGTGCATGGAACTGATAATGGTAAGTGCAGGTGTCAAGGTTCCCTCCCCATTCTGAACTCTAGGGTACAGATGTGGGGACCCGCATGAAAGACCCCTTAAGCTTATTTCTATCAGCTTAGGTTAAAAACTTCCCCAAGGTACAAATCCTTCCTTGTCCTTGGATGTGTACTGCTGCCACTACCAAGTGTGTTTGACAAAGATTCAGGAAAAGGACCACTTGGAGTTCCTGTTTCCCTAAAATATCCCCCCAAACCTCTTCACCCCCTTTCCTGGGGAGGCTTGAGAATAATCTACCAACCACACAGGTAAACCAGGTGAGCACAGATCAGACCCTTGATTTTCTCAGACACTAAAAACCAGTCAGATTCTTAAAAAACAGAACTTTATTATAAAGGGAGAAAAAAGTAGAAGAAACACCTCTGTAAAATCAGGATGGAAGGTAATTTTACAGGGTAGTAAGATTCAAAACACAGAGGATTCCCCTCTAGGCAAAACTTTAAATTTACAAAAAACAGCGATAAACCTCCCTCCTAGCACAGGGAAAATTCACAAGCTAAAACAAAAGATACTCTAACACATTTCCTTGCTATTACTTACTATTTCTGTAAGTTAGATGTATCATTCAGTAGGAGCTAGATTACTTGCTTGGTCTCTCTTTGTCTCAGAGAGAACACAAAGAAACACAAAACAAAAACCTTCCCCCACAGATTTGAAAGTATTTTCTTCCCTTATTGGTCCTTTTGGTCAGGTGCCAACCAGGTTATCTGAGCTTCTTAACCTTTTTACAGGTGAAGGAGGGATTTTATGCTACCCTTAGCTGTATATTTATGACAGCATGAATTACCTGATGCCTGAGATTGGGGTCTGGATGAGGCCTAGGTGGGTCAGCCCAATCCAGATAAGAGCGAGATAATGTAAATAGGCAGGGGGATGCAGGAAGAGTTGTCCAAGATTTTATTGGAACCTTCCAATTCTGAATAGAGGGATTGTTTCTATTTGAAAATCAAGGACCCAGACCTTGGCTATCACCAAGAGAAACACATTGCAATTCAGGAGGCAAGGGAATAGAAGGTTGCTGTAATTTACAATGGTTGCCAATGGCCCCAAAAGGGTGTTTTAGTAGCTATGTATTGCTGGGGCATAAGAAGTCCCAGCCATGCCTCCTTCCCCCTTTGCTAGCTGCAAGAAAGGAAGCTGGTGTGGGACTCAGAGCATTATGTTGGGTAACTCTTCTGTGTTTGGCTATGCTGGCTTTAAAGCAGCTACAAAGAAACTGAGGATTGAAGAAGAAATCTGCAACTTGGGTATTTTTGTTAAATCCCAGGATTGCCTCTGGGTGACTGGATAGTGGCAATGGCCCCAAACCCCCAATGTTCCATCTGTGAGTGGCAAGGTATGTTTGACTTTTCCTACCATAAATGGCTATCTATGCTTTATCACCTCAAGATTAGATTAATGTGATGCACTCTTTTGGGGATTACACACTGTAACCAAACTGAGGCTAGTCCAGAATACATTGCCTGTCGTAGCTTTAAACTATCAGTGCTTTTCCGATCTCTAGAGCTGTCTGGGGCCAATTCATTTCACCCTGATGTAATTTAGAGTATCTTACAGTTACTCCCAACTGCAATTATTCCTCCAAGTGGCCTTTCTGTGGCATGGACTGCCTAAACATACTACACTTTGGCCATGATGCTTTCCACTGACAACACATCCCTAACATACCTCATGCCCTGGGAGCGGAGGCCATTGCTGGTCATGCCAGCTGTGTGACAGCCAGAGATTTCCCTATGACATGGGAATCCCCAGTTGTCCTTGTAGGGCAACTTTAAAGTTCCTTTGTGCCATTTTAATCTGGCGAATGAACAGGAGGGGCCCAATGATTAGCAATATTGATTAAGAACCCTTCAAAGCCCAAGACAGGGAGAGTATGGGCCTGTGGCTGACATGGATCTAGGAACAATAACTTGTAATATTTTTATGAATACTGTATGTAACCTGGTCAATGAAATAGTCATTGTGGGTATGTCTACACTGCAAGTGGTGTAACTGTAGCACAGGTAGGTGTACGTGCACTAGCTTTAATCTATTTCACATGGGTAACAGTAGTGTAGATGTGGCAGCATGGACTAACAGCCAGAGTATAAGCCTGCTGGGGACCCCGGGTATGTGCTGCCATATCTACACTGAAGTTTTGTTGGGAAAACTAGCAGGAAAGCAACACAATAGCTCTAGATAAGCAGCCTCCCAAAAACATGGGGGAGAAGGGGCAATTATAAGATAATGGCAGGGTTATTAGTGGTGAAGATGCTACTTTCAGGTTCCAGACAAAATTATGTTGCTGTTTGCCAAGTCTGGGAGCCTAGAGATCAAAGGGACACAAAATGGTTAAAAAAAATTGGGTATGTGGTTACTATCAGTGAGTGGTTCCTGGAGAGAACAATCTGATAGGGATGCAGAAGTCAGTCCTGTCAGAATGTCTGAAGTAGGTGGGCCCATCCCAAACTTCCAGGGGATGGTAAGCTAGACATGCATCTAGTCTGTTCACTGTTTGAGACTTTTCTCTCTGAAATGGTTTGGTTTTAAATAAACAATACTTTGCTTTAAGAAGACAGGCTGGTCACTAGGTTCCACTTTCACAGCTCCCAGAGGGAAGAGAGCTGCAGGTACTAAACTGAGTTATCCACAGTGAGTACCAGAGAACTACAGGCCAAGGCCCAGTCCTTGCTGGGCTGACATAACAATGTACCCAGGGAACACAGATTGCTGGATTCAAGAGTATTGCTTTTTTTAGAAAACAAATTGGCCTTCTTAAGGTACAGTGAATATTAATTTATATGAGGGAATTAATTGAACTATTCTCCTCCTCAGGCTAAATAATAATTAAAACCTCAGATACTGAATGGTGCATATCTGAAGTCTAATTTAAATTGCTAGCCATATGTACTGAATGTATCAACACTTTTAGTCTCCATTTATAGTTGTTTTTTTTGTAGTTCTTCCTTTTATATAAAATTTCAATATGTTAAATACTCTACATAGAGAGCAAGTTCAGGATTTGATGAATCATTTCTCTCTTTAAGGGCTTGATCCAACTCTCACTGAAGTCAATGGGAGTCTTTCCACTTTCAGTGGGAGATGTCAGGCCCTTTTAAAATATCCCCCAAAGTCAAGGAACCATAGGAAAGACTCCCATTGACTTCAATAGGCATTAGATTGGACCCTAAGTGTGGTAGTTTCCTTCTCCTGCTCTAGTTGCCCCTTCATTAATTTAGTATTATATTTACCTTTGCCTCTTTATATCTTCTGTGATCATGGTTCAGGTAAAATACTTATGATTTAACAAAATGTTTGCAATAAATGATGAGAGAAACTCATTGAAACAATTGTGTCATATACTGTATAGAAATGCAGGAATTCTACTGGTCAGTTTTTCTGACAGCATCCATTTACTATAACGTGTATATTTATATTCCAGGACAAAAGGTGGGCAAAGAGGTTTATACCATCTATTTAGGGTCAAAAAATTTATATTAATACCTTACAAGGGGAGCAACATTAGAAGTTAGTCATTTCCAACCAGTATGTCCAGGGAATCCACCATTGCATTAGGTAGTATAAAGTGCAATAGCCTTAGGTGTATATTTCATAATGCCCTCAGGGCAAAAAGCAATCAAGATAGGAGCTGGTGAAAAACGTTCATCTAAAATAGATTTCCCTTCAATTAAAACCTGTCAAATATGATTTTCTTTTGAAAGTTTTAATGGAAAAAAATTCAGGTAAGTGAAACAGATAAATATTTTCAGCATGGGGAATATTTACTGAGAAATCCACAAATGAGAGTGTATAGTTATTATTTGCATTTAGTTATTAGTGCCTTAGGCCCCAAAGGTGCTTTCTCCTCTGCTGAGAGCTACTGCAGGATTAAGTGTTGCTATGAGATTAGTACCTGGTGGTTTTACCATCTCGCAAAGAGGTGAACATCTTTGGGAAAACAAATGTCATTAGTTCAGTATATGCTTTTTTAATCACAAAAGCTCTTACCAATCACCAGATAAATGAAGATGCAGTATTTCTATAGGTTCCAGTCTCAACCTGTAGGTTATCAGATTAATATTAAATTTAGTCTTGTGTCCCATAGAGTTGAAACTTTTAACATTGGTTAAAATAACTGAGTAAAAGAGTGTAGAAATATAATTACATGTACAGTGCCAGTATCATAAAAGCAGTAAAAATCTAATGTAGTTGATCATGTTTGCTATTGCCATTTTCTTAATACAATGAATAAAGGATCTCAAATGATTAATAAAATACAATTATATTTGACATTCTTAATGAATATTATGAAACTTGAGAATACTTACTGTTTATAAGATAAATTACCCTGGGTCTGAATAAAGGCTCTGGCCAAAGGCTAAAGTGTTTATTATAAGCAGACCTGGAGGTAGCTACTCCTAGTGTCAAGGTTGCCTAAGGTTATAAGTGGACCAGTATTTACTAGCCCAGGATTTTAGGCTATGCGCTACAACTGGATCCACCTGGGTGCAGCAGTGCAGTGGATCCAGCTGCAGGATCTAGCCCGTGGTTAATACTGAGCTAAGAGGAAGCATCCTTTGTTGTATGTTGATGCTGTTATAATACTGGACTGGAATTTAAAATATTTAAATTTTATATAAAAGAAGGAAGAAGTACAAAAAACAAAAATGGGTGCTCTAACTGCTTTGTAGTTATTCTTATTTTACTTTAATGTGACTTTTGGAATTGATGTTTCCTCTAAAGGAAGAAAAAAGTTGAGATATTGTTGCTGGCAGAAAGCTTAAAGAATTCTGATTAGAAGAGATGATCAGAGGAGAGGGATTATAGTAGCTAATCAGAGGAGAAAAATTTACATATTTTCAGTGCTGTTATTAAAAATAAAAAATTATTGTGAGTATCTAAATCTCTGCTTTCTGATTGGTTAATAATACCGGTCAGACAGGATATACAGGACATACTGTATGGTTATTGAGAGAGAGCTGTGCAATGATTATGCAAATTGGACACCCAGAATTGATTGATGCAAAGTTGGGGTGGAGATGGGGAATACACAGTTATGGTTCAATAACTACACAGCATTCCTACACTCTAAGACGATAGAAAACCTCCAGATGAGAATTATTAATAGAATCTACTGTATCTCAGCGCAGTGTAATGGAGACAGAAGTAGCAACTCCATAGTTAAGGTTGTGTTGAGATTTGCACATAAAAAGCTGGACTAAATCCTTTTGTTTCATACTTTAATGATTAAATTTAGTCTCCAAATTTGAAACAATTGGGAGGACAAATGAATTTTCTGTGCAACGTTTTACTAAAATGTTCCCCTCCTAAAAAACTGCAATGTTCTCTTCACATTTCATTTGGTTCCTCTCTAGGCTAAACAATAACGTTCCCCCTAACTCCAAATTTACTACATTTGCCTTCCATTAATATCTGACAGAGACCACTTCTGAAAATTTAAAAATAAAGTTATTTTCCTTATTCAGATTAACCTAATTGAAGAACTTTTCACCTCTGGGTTCAAATCTTTTATAGATCCCAAGTGAAAAAATGCTTGGAGATCTCAGGCCTAAATACATTTTTTTGCTCTAGTTACAAAACCACTGCACCAGTTAACATTATTGACATTGTCTGTTTTAAATAGGTCAAGGACTGGAGTATAAGGTATGTTGTGCATCAGGATTGAGTTGCATTGACAGAACGATGTAGAGAAATTTGTATAGTTTCTATTGTGGTACATGTAATACTGCAATCATCTCCATGGTACCTGGATTATGTTTAGCTGTATAAAATGTTATTAGTCTTTCCCTTTCACTAAATGTAAACCACAGTGAGAAAAGAGTTAGGAGGAGGAAAGTGCCAATAGTCCAGCATATGCACAATTTATAATCATCATTGTTAAAGAAGAGTAATTACCACATGCAGTGTATCCACTTTCCAAAGTTAAATGTTTTTAAATGTTTTAAAAATTAAAAGTGAATAGACAATAAGAATAAAGAGTTCTTAATTTAATTTTTTGTTAAATCAACCCATTTTTTTAGTTTACCATAACTGTAGCATACAAAAGATAAACTGACAAATGCAATGGTTGCTAGTGTTACAGTATACTAAAAACGGTATTTAGTTTTGATCTGTCATCTGTAACAGCTAAGCAATTAAACATTATAGTGTAATCACTGCCGTTACCATAGTAGATTTTACTAAACAGTACACAATATGTTATCTGACTGTAGATTAATTATTACTCAGATCAAGAACAGTATATTTACCAAATGTAAATGTATTTTACCTACTAAAGTGGTGACAAGGATTTGGATCTTCTGAAAGGTCACAGTACCACAATCTATTATTTCAGTGATATCTTCTGCTTATAATAATTTAGAGTAATACTCCATTGTACACATGTATATATAATATGATTGCATTAATTCATATGGAGGCAGTACAGCATATGCCAAATATATACAATTTTGTTCTATAAGAAAGTGCTTTTGCACATAGTAAACTTGTCTTGGATTCTATTTTTTCTTACAGTACAGTACTTTAACAAAATGTCTATTTCAGGACTCTTGAAATATGCTTATAATTCAGTCTAATATGCACCTCTTTTACTTTTAAAAGCTAGACTGTAGGTTTGATGATGTACTAAAATAATACAAATTACACTGTAAGGCTGATCCTACAATTTCTGTTTGTGTCTAGTCCCCTTACCTTTGATGGGATTATTTGTCGGAGTACCTGTTGCCTCATCAGGCCTTTAATTTGCACAAGTTCTCAAACACAGTATCCTCAACTATTGCATTTGCTAAGCAAAGGCAAGTAGTGCAAGGGGTTCAGCCCTGACCTGAGGGCAAAATCTGACCTTAAGACAGGTAGGGGGCCTGGCACCCTTGAGAGTTTTGCCATTAACTTGAATTTGGCAGATTCAAGCTCAAAATGTCAATGTTGTATGCATTTTGGGAATTAACTTCATACAGCTGGGAGGGGGGGCAGTAGCTGTGCGGGTGGGACAGGGGCCAGTAGCTGTGAGGAGGGAGGCTCCTTCCCCCTGAGTGTGGAGCTGGGGGGCAGTAGCTGTGGGGGGGACTCTCTCCCGCTCCACAGTCGTGGGGTGTGTGTATGTCTGTGGCTCTGCGTGAGGGAGTCTTTCCTTCCTCCCCACTCCGCCGCGAAGCCCCTCCCGGAGAAGTGGTGGGGGGGGGCGGGGTAGGAGCGGCTCCGCGCTCTGATGCGGCTGGCCCCGCGCGGCCCCTGTACAGTTCCCAGGCAGGTGGCCGGGGCGAAAAATTTCTGAAGTGTCCGGCGCGGAGCCGGGCGGCCGCGGCCCGAGAGCAGGCGAGCGGCGCCGGCGGGTAAGTGTCCGGCCCAGGCCGACGGCCAGGGCCGAGTTCCCCGCGACTGGAGCCGCCGGTGCCGGAGCTCGCAAGTTGTCTGGTTGCTGTGGCAACGCGGCGGAGGCGGGCCCAGCCCCCTGCCAGAGAGGGGGCAGCTGCACCGCCGCGCGCCGTGCCCTCAGCCCCGACGGGCCCCAGCCGTGCGCGGAGAGGTAAGCGCAGCCCGGGCTCGCTCAGGCTCGCGCCTTTCGCTGCCCGCCACCCCCCGCAGCTGGCTGAGGGGTTTCCGCCCCCTGCCCCGCGCAGTGCGGACTAGAAAGCGGGGTGCCGCCGGGGTACGGGCCCCGCTCTGGGCTCGCCCGTGGGGCTCAGCTCCCTCCGGCCGCCACGTCTGGGCACGTCCGCAAGGCATGTGGCCGAGCCCCGCTCCCGGGGGTTGCGCGGGCCAGGCGGGGACGGGTGCTGCGCCGCCTCCTCTCGGGAGTCCCGCAGCGTCCCTGGCAATGCGCGGCCCGGGGCGCGGTCTGTCTCCATCGGCGGGGGGAGCCGGGGGAGAGGCTTTTGCCCTGTTTGGCCGCGCTTTGCCGTTGCAGAGCCGCCAGGGTGCTGAGCGGGCTGTTTGTTCCCTTTACCTTTGGGGGCTGGCTGTTTTCAGTTAAACGGCGCTAGTTGTGGGAAGTGGGACTGCGATTTCATGGCTTGGTCATTAGCGGTAAACCTAGAAAGTGAGGTTGGTTTTGGCACGTCCTTTTCTTCAGTGCCTTTTTTATTTTTTTTAAAGGGGCGTGTATCTGTAGTCTTAGTTAAAAGTTAGTCTGCATTAAAAATGCAGCTCGGGAACACCATTGCTTCATTCTGGTTTCTTAGGAGTGACGGTGTTGTTGCCAGTGCAGTCCTGCATCTGTACAGGTGTTGTGAAGGGCAGATCATCAGCTTCTGGTTTTATGGGGCACTGGAGAACTCTTAACTCGTTTACCTGCAGCCCTTTCTACCAGTAAAATTGGTAAATTCCATGGCACTATTAAAACAATTTTTAAGTGAACTGGAAAGCAGACTTCAAAACAGACTTAAGTGCTGAGGATGACACTGCTGTCACTTGGAAGTATTGGGAAATCAGTTGAATTGAATAGTATAAAGACTGTTACTCAGTATCTGTTTTGAAATAAGGTCAACATTAAAAAAATCATTAAAACAATGTACTTAGCTGAGAGATGTGCAATATTTTAATTAAGCTAGAGGTTGTCTTCAAAACAGTTGTGCAGAATGCATAATAAGTCTTCAGAGAAATGAGGCAAGTATATGATGTTAAAGGGAAACTTAAAGTTTTGTGCAGAATGGCCCTTCCTTAAAAGAACTTAATGGAGAAAGCCATCTATTTTCTAAATATCTAATTTAAAATCTACCATTCTATTGTCATTGAACTAAAAACAAAGACAACCCCCCTCAAATCTAATTGACTGCAAAGCCATAAAGTTTTGTGCTTTTCTGCAATCTCACTTAACTGTCAGATACAGCAGAGCTATGTTGAGCTCCCAGATGTTGTGAAAACTCCTTCACTAATAATACACAGTGTAGAGAGTTATATTGTTAAAGGAGGATTGCGGTAAGAGACATTAATCTAAACTTGCAACTATTTGCTGATGTGAAACCTTATAGGAACTTTTAAAAATACAGGTTTCAGAGTAGCAGCCGTGTTAGTCTGTATTCGCAAAAAGAAAAGGAGTACTTGTGGCACCTTAGAGACTAACCAATTTATTTGAGCATAAGCTTTCGTATTCACAAAAGCTTATGCTCAAATAAATTGGTTAGTCTCTAAGGTGCCACAAGTACTCCTTTTCTTTTTAAAAATACACTTTACAAAAATACACTCCTGCTCTCCCTCCACATCAAAGAAACACTATTTCTGTTGTCACCATAGTAGCAGCAGAGAGGCTAAGGATTAAGTTAGCATGGAGACTTTTTTGGCATGGTCTCTAGGTCAAGGTTAGGGTACATTGATAAATTGATCTGGTAAACTATCGCTGCCACTGCTTTATCTGTTTTGTGAGGGATGTCATTTTCCAGAACTCAATCTAGTATATTTGGCAAACTCTAAATTCAGGTAAATATACTAAAAACATTTATTGCTGATTTAAAACAGACATTGGAAATATTTACTAAAGCCGTAAAAATTCAGCTAATGCTACAATGGAAATGAAGGATTGCATGTATGTGTTTTATGCCACCAAGACTGTAGCAGGATCCTCAAAATTGATCCTCAAAATCCTCATAATTTTTCTAAAATTCATCATTCAAAAAAAAGAGGTTAGTGAATTTTATGTGGTAGTTATGTAAACAAAGATAGCTATTAATTTCTGATCCTTATAAAATAAGAATTAGTTGGAAAAGGGCAAATTTAACAGAGGTTAGAAAATGTCCTGGTTGACAATGTGCAGTTCAAAAGCAATTAAATGAAGTTTGTATAGGCAGTAGGTGTTTGTAAAATTAAAGTTACATTTGAAAATGACTGCCTTCCAACAGGGCTCACTAGTCTGCAGTTTTTTGACTTTGTCCCACCAAACCCAAGATCACCTCTTCCCCATCCCTTTTCTGTTTAATTTGAAATGCTTGTTTGCTTGTGCCGTGGTCAGCATGCCATTTGGATATTGTAGACAACCTAGAAGTTATACTCACCTGTTACACTAGATGAGTACACCTTTCCTCCAGCAATTTATTAAACTGTGTAACTCTGATTATTAAATCCTTTCTAAAATATTACATTAAAATAATTTAATGACTGCAGAGTTTTAGAACGTAAGGGACAATAAACTAATATAATTAATTATTGTATCATTGCTGTAGAATGAACAAATTTTTTCCCTAATTTCCAATTACTTGTCATTTTAAATCTCCCAGGTAATGCAGCATTGTATAAAAAGGCAACAAGAAAGAGCCAACTAGAAACAAACAGTATATTTAGTGTATCTTCAGTGTATGTGCAAAATATGTTCTAGTATTATGAAGGCATTGGTTGTGACTTTAGTTAAATTTATTTGAGGTTTTTCCACTTAAACTGGGGATCCAAATTCTTTGTTTTGTATGAAGAATACATTGTATTTCCCCAAATTTACACAACATATTATGTGCTTAAAGATGGACTTTTCTGAAAATTTTCAAGTAAATTTATTAATTGGTTTGGGTTAAACTCTAAGAAGGTCCTTTTTTTAAAACTCATCTAGGGGGAAAAAAACAGTCCTACAGTCACTAAAATTCACTTAACCATCATTCTGATAATCTGTCCCACCAAAGCCACTTTTAATATTTTCAGAATATTTTTAATCAATCATTTCCAATTATATTTTAAAATGGAAAGTTTGTGCGCCAGCAGAGACTGGCGAATAGAATTGCTCTTTTTCAGAAACTCCACCATCTCTCATTGTTCTTAATAGGACATAGACCAGAGTCTCCCCTCAATTAAGATAGATGCCCTCTCCCTATAGCCTTTGCAGATGGACTTTTAGACTACCCATAGTAAAGATGGCCAATACCTGCCACTGTTCCCAATAGGAGTGAATCCAGGCTGTCCTTATGCTTTTAGGAGGCAGGGAGGGACCCCATGAGGAGCTGGTGAATATGAGGAAGGAACAGTGTGGTAAGCAGGTTAATAGAGAGGCAGGTAAGGAGATTATGGGAACAGGGATGATCAAATAAGGAGGCTGTGGAGATGTAGGTGAATGTGGGGGGACATGAGCAAGAACTAGGTGTGCCATGGAATAGGAGAGAGAAAATGATGAGAAGGGAAAAGCCAATACTTTGGGGTTGTTGGGAGGCAGGAGACGATGAGGGAGCGTTGAAGGAGCATTGGTAGAACAAGGAGAGGAACAGGAAGGGTCAGATGATGGCAGCAGGATAGCGATAGGGGAGATAGTTGATTAGTTACTCTTCTACTCCAGGTTTTAATAGAGGGGAAGTGGAGTACCCTTTCAAGCGGCCAGTTGAAAGGCTTATACGCTTGTGCGTTCAAAGTTGAATTTTGAACAAGAAATGACTGCATACAAATTGAAGCTGGGCAGCTTCTCCGTAATGCCTCAAACATCAGAAGTCAGATGGAAAATAATGTAGACTTACTTATTCCTCTTAAGTGACATGATTTTAAAATAAGTCTCAATTTTTTGAGCTCTGAGTCATGATTTTTGAACCTTTGTGGTTGGCAACACTCCTTCCTCTATTCCCCAATGCAATCTCATTTTTCCTGACCTGGTTTCTCCCATCCTCAGAAGGCAATCAATGGCAGTCTTGGACCAGCAAACTTCTCATGGTTTGTTGCAGAGGATCTTTTGCTGTGATGAACCATGGGAACCCTGGGGCTGTCCCCGTAACATTGCTCAGAGCTCATCTTGTCAGGAGCTCTCTCACTGTTGTCTTCCTCCCCATGTCTCAGTCCCTAAAAGCTATAAGTCAGAGAACTAACTGGGAGGAAAACTAACTAACTCCCCTGCCAAACAGAGCTCTGAGCTGTCTTCCAGTGCTTAACCAGCTCTTGTGTCTGACCATGATTCAACACACAAGGAAAGCCACTGCGATGAACCAATGGAAATTAGTTGGCCCAAGGTTGCCTCCAGCTACTGTTCTGAGCTGAGGGGAACCTGAGGGGAAGAGAGAAGCAGATTTGCATGTGTGTGACATCAAATGCTTAAAACATTAAACAAAAAATACATATAAAAATGTGCAGTTGTCAATATTGCTCCACACAGAATATGTTGAGAGCACGTCCTATTAGATAGCTTAACTAGTCATAGATTTGGTTTTGTGCCAGCTATGTTGTAATACAGCAATTTTAACTGGTTCACAAGAAGGCTTTTTGTGTATGAATTGATATTTCAATTTATTGTACATTACTTGACCTGATCATCTGGTGTCAAATGTCCCTTCTGGAATTTAAGAATAGCCTAAAAGATTTGACTAACTTTTTGATCCCAATGTTTTGTTGAACATAGTTAAAAGTTATGAAGAGCTTTGTATGTATCTTAATGAAATGCTTGTCTGAAATGACACTGATAGCCTGCTGTGAGAAAATCAATTTGCAATAAAAAAAACTCAATGTTCTTGATGCTCAATTTAGTTCACCCTAAGTGTTTCACATTCTCTCTCTCTATAGTAAGCCAAAAGGGTCTTAAAAATTAATTAAAGTGTTAGCATCTGCTCATTGCAGCTTTGCTCATATACTCAGTGGAATAGTACAGTTAAAGCCTGCCTGAGATGGAGTGTGATATTTCTACTGCCACTGTTGGTTATGCAGATAGTTTTCAAATGGCCAACTTTTTTCTTTCACTCCTGCATCTATCTTGTTGGTGTTCATGGCAATTTGTGTTTTCCTCTTTATAGGAGAATATGCAACTGTGATATAAAAATTAAAAGAACAATAGCTTCCAAATTATTTCTATTGAGCTTCTTTTCCGAGATGCATATTTACAGTGTCAATTTTTTTACTCTACAGTGGAAGCTCAGTTACCTAAACCTTGATTAATCAAAAATCTTCATTTAAAAACATTGAAGCCTTGCGGGTCGCTAGAGAAATGAGTCATTCCTTGAGATAATTAAATTTGCATTAGGCTTCCTAATGTTGAATCCTCTGTTAATATCAATACAACCTCCCCCTCCCCAATCCTTCAACTGTTTCTTTCTTAAACTATTTTTTAAACTTAATATGTATATTGCAGTAGAACCTCAAAATTACAAACACCTTGGGAATACAGGTTGTTCGTAACACTGAAATGTTAATAACTCTGAACAAAATGTTATGTTTGTTCTTTCAAAAGTCTACAACTGGACATTGACTTAATACAGCTTTTTAAAACTTTACTACGCAGAAGAAAAAGGCTGCTTTTAACCATCCTACTTTAAATGAAACAAGCACAGAAACAGTTTCCTTATCTTGTCAAATCTTTTTAAACTTCCGCTTTATTTTTAGTAGTTTATGTTTAACGCAATACTGTACTGCATTTGGTTTGTTTGGTATTTTGTCTCTGCTGCTGCCTAATTGCATACTTCCAGCTCCAAAGGAGGTGTGTGGTTGACTGGTCAATTTGTTACTCTGGTGTTCATAACTCAGATTCTACTGTATGTTAGTCCCATTGTGCGAGGCTGGACTAGGGTTTTGTATTGACATTTGTATTGTTTTGATCTAATGCAGTAATTGAGGAAAGTAAATCCTCATTCACTTCAATGGGAGTAGGATGAGATTATGTATTAGGTTTCTGGTCTGGTACTTTGTCCAGGGACCCAAAGATAGCAAGTGTCTTTCCTGGACTGTCTAAAAAAATTAGTTTGCCACAATCACTAGAGAAACTAACCAAAGTCTTAGAGTATGTCTGTGTTGCATTTGAAGGTGTGATTGTAGCATGGCTACGTGTACACATACTAGTTTTACTCTAGCTAAAGTGGGTAACAATAGCAATAAAGACATAGTGGCATGGGCTTCCACTGAGGTTAGTTGCCCCTGTAAGTATCTGTTGGGGACCCTGGGTGTGTACCTGGGTTGCTAGCCCATGCTAAAGTCTGTGCCACTGTGTCTTCTCTACTATTGTTACTCATGCTAGCTAGATTAAAGTTAGCATAGGATACGCTTACCTGTGCTACAATCATACTTTCATTTGCAGTGTACACATATACTGGAGTTTTGATCTCGTCTGATGTTCTGGAGATGAGCATATATCCATTGTGAGAAAAGGTGGGGGAGGTAATATCTTTTAATGGACCAACTTCTGGACCAACCACCTTGTCTTTCTAATATCCTGGGACCAACATGACTCCAGCAATACTACAGACAGAATATGTCCAGGGCACATGATCATATGGGCACTTTTCAAATTATTGTAGTGTTGAAGACAGTTGGTTCAGCCCTTATCTGTATTACAAAGTTCCCCCCCACTCTGAAAAATTCATGGAGCCATATTCAGTCCAAGTAGAAATGGATTCAATTCCATTGAAGGAATTAAGTTAGTCATTCTGAAATAGATTTTTGACTCTGTTTGTTGAACTTGCCTTTTATTGAATCCTTGTGGAAAACCCTGCAGCTGGAGAGTTGAAAGTAGTATTAACAGTTTTAGTTTATATAATAAATTATTATAATTCTGACTTGGGGAAAACGGATTTCAGTAAGATAAGAATGAAATTTAAGAACTTGTATGAAATAAATGCAAATGACTCGAATTTCTAAAATATTTTCATTACCTATAAGACACATTTAGAGTTAAATTCTACACTAATACAGGTCTTAAGTCAATATGGGAAAATGACCGTGAATATGTGGTAATTACTTCTGCATATCTGAAGGTGGATTGTGGCCTTTGGCTCTCAGAAAATTTCCCCCTGGCCTTTATTAGTTAATAGATTTCTTGTGCATTTCAAATGAACTGGGTTATATTTCATTGGATTCATATGTATAAGGAAAACAGGGACAGGTTTTATACCTTTTCTCCAAAGACCATTCTTTTTTCCTTCATGAAGGCATATGAGAGTATTCTTTATGGTATCATTTGTTAATTTTCACTTTTTTCTAGATATACAAAATTATCTTTAGTTTAAGATTCAGTCCATGATTTCTAGTAGGCAAATGTATCTGGCTTTTTCTTGCAATATAGATTAGTTATTATCTGCTACAAACACTGTTTAACTCTTTAAATCATGCAGAAAATTGAAGAAATGCCAGACACTATTCAGATGCAATTTGAAAATTGTCCAGTGTACATTTCATAGATTGGTATGTTTGTGATACCATCATATCATATTAGGATGTTTAGTGCCCTGCATTCTTTGCTTCTCTCCTCAACTGAAATTTTAGCTGAGCAAGGAGTGGGCCTTAGCTTTCTAATGGCCAGAACTATAGAAAAGCCTTTCTGTATCCTGTGGACATGCTTTACATAACATGGTATTAAATTTAATCACAAATATACATTGTGACAAAGCTCTGTCCTTGCCTCCGTGGGTCCCACATTTCCTGGAGGATTTCACTAGCCTCAGAGGCTCACTGAGGCACTCCACGTAACCCTTCTTTCACTAGACACAAGGGTCACAGTCTACTGAGCCATTTTCATCATAAGCCAGCAACGGAGGGGAGGAGAAGTTATCCTTCCTTGCACAATCTCTGTTGTCTCCCAGTCTCAGTGATTATCAGGGAGCAAAGGTGGGGGGCAGGGAGGGGAAGCCCAGGCCCACCCTCTACTCCAGGCTCCAGCCCAGGGACCCTAATAGTATCAGCTATGGTAGCTGACCTTTTGGAAACATGACATGTACAATTCCCTGGGCTACTTCCCCACAGTAGCCCTTACTTCCTCAAGCTCCACTTCACCCTTACCTTAGGGCCTCCTTCCTTGTGCCTAATATGGTGTGTACTACTCAGCCTCTCCAACAGCACAACTTCCTTCCACAGCTCCTGGCATGCACACCCACCTGACTGAGTGGGAGGCTTTTAACTAGTTTCAGCCAGCCCCTGATTGGCTTCAGGTGTCCCAATCAACTTAGCATTCTCCCTGCCTTCTGGAAAGTTCTTAGTTGGCCCCAGGTGTCTTAATTGACCTGGAGCAGCTTCCATTTCACTTAACCTGGTACCAGGGATTTGTTTAGCCTGGAGCTAATATATCTATCTCCCACTCCTTTTCTATAGCCATCTGGCCTTGCTCCGTCACAACATATAATACAGTATTGGAAAGAATGTGTGGTTTTGATGTTTTTCCATTCTGCAAAGTACAAACATGTTCTTTAAACAATACCTACTCTGGAAAATACTTTGAAGGACTCTTGAGTATGTGTAGAGAATTTTCATTAGTTAGCTAGCGAAGTAGAGAAATATGAATTGTGGACTTCTGAAAGGATTCTCTCTCTCTCTCTCTCTTTTTAAAAGAAAATAAAGTATATCTAATTAGGAAATAGTATTAAATTATATAATTTATAATTGTGGACAAAATAATACCTTTAATTATACCTCTTGGCATCCCCAGACCTCTCAAGTGTTTCACAGTGTAAGAAGTGTTCCATGTCATTAACCAAAATATCTAACTGTTCCATAAAGGAAAGGAACTTATCCTTCATAAATCAGTATGCCTGATTTTGTTTATTTACTGTATTAAAATAGATTAACATTTTGAAATATTTCCAATAGCATCCTTGTTTTCTTTGTAAAACTAGCTGTCCTGGCCTGCTGCAGTATATTTAGCGTAACTGTTTGACTCAAAGAAATCAGCAGGTTAAAAGAGGCCATCATCCTTTTTACACAGTTCTGTGTTATTCTCTTTCTCTCATCATTTATAATTTTATTCTTGTTAGGAAAACAAGCAAGAAGTTGGGAAAATGCAATCCCTCACTTATTAGTCTTCTTTATAAAAATAAAATGATCATTGACAAAGGTGATGTGGAATGTTCTTTGTACTTTTTAGGAACCTCTGGGCTTCCTTTGATGGGGAATGGTGGTAGGAGCAACATCTTAAAGTTTTTCAAAAAGTCATTGCTTCTCTTTTGAAGGTCCCTTGCATAGATACAGGCAAGACATCTATAATATATGGTATAACAAAGTTAAACAGAGGAGAAAAATGACAATAACAGCATACTTGCCCATACTAGAATATATATATATATCAAGATATGTGCTCTTCTCTCTTGGCATATTAAAAGTATTGCCTTGCAAGTAGGTAGAATGCACTTCTAAATACTGTATGTAACATTTCAAAATCTACTTTTTATGTGAGACTTGGTATAGGAAATATGCAAAATCCTATATCTGTAGTTGTCATTAAGTAACAGATCGTTTCCCAAAGGAACAGAGATTTGCATGCAGTATATGCTCTAGGACTCAGATTTTAAGTAGAGATGTGATGAAAATCTGTTTAATAAACTTTTTATTTATTTATTTATTTATTCTTGATGGTCTCACAATCAGTACATTTGTCAGGAAAAGGCACATTTCTCAGTGCAACTTACTACATGATCTCCTAGAATTGAAATACTTTAAAATTATAATAAAAATGAATTACCAGAGATAGATTTTCTGGTCTACAGGTGCTTACTATGAGGAAATCATAGCTGTAACACCTGGTCTGTAATTTTGTAAAATAACTCTGACATTAGCAATCTGGGTAAGTAATCTCTGTCACCGTTGGTGCCTTCTTTTGACCTCAAAAGATCTCATTAATCAATATTTTTACAGTGAGTCTGTTTTTCAGAGAGAAACCACAACTTCTGTTGACTTTAGTTGGCATTGTGGGTGCTCAAAATATGTGAAAATCGAACCCCTAGTGTGTTCAAATTTATACATATACTCTCTACCGTTTAAACCGGTGCATTTTCTGCGTGGAATTCTAAAGAAGTCCAGTAAATAATGCATGTGCTTGTGATTTCTGATATGGCTGGGGAACTTAATCATGCTTTTGTTAATAATGTAACAACATAGATTTTCTTATTCCAAATATAATTTTCACTGTATTTATCATAATAAAAGCATGTGTCTTCAAAGGAACTGTTTTCAGAGTTTGCTCCAGCTGACACTTCAGGAACTGCAATGTTTGACGTGCAAGGAGAATCTGCTGTTTGTGCCACTTTATGCATCTGGATAATGCGTTACGTGGCAACCTCAGGATATTTTTGTGATATGAAGAAGAAACCTAACTTCAGTACAAAGTAAAGCTGCTAGTTACCCAAAAGTACTCATTCTTGTGCTGAACTGGAGACTATACAAACAAACTGTTATGCTGCAAATGCTTTGCCTCTAGCCTGGAATGTATTCCTGGTAGATGAGAAGTTTTGAAATATGCTCACCACTGTTTGGTGAGAAATAATTCACATTTGCTTTAATATATTCAACTTGAGAAAATCGATGGTGCGAGGAAGGAGAAAGCTACGTGATGTAAAATGAAGGTATGCTTCCAGCTAAAATGACCTAGAAAGTAACTGAAGACACGAGGTTTGTGAAAGAACTTCCTTCAAACCCTAGAGCTAATGTTTTTGATATCCTGTGTCAAGAATTGCTCTGGTTTGCTCATTTGACACTCCTGTTCATTTATTCATAAGTCCTTTTTGCATTGCTGCTGGTGCAGTTCCTTTTTTCATGCAGTGTCCTTTTGTCAAGCTGTGAACTGAAGATCATGTTCTGGGTTAGCTTTCATTATGTACTGTATAACTAATGTTGGTGGATAAAGGTTTTGTATATTTTACACTAGAGAAGCAGATTGCTTGACCTTTGTGCTTAATACAAAGGAGTGTAAATGATACGTGAATCATAGGAATCCAAAAAATATGTATCTTCCAGATAGTAAACAGGCCATTTTAAAAAGATTTTAGAACTCAGACAAAGTTTCCAGAAATTCAGAAAATTCCTTGCTGTATTCTATGGCAGTGGTTCTCAAACTTTTTTTTTTTCCACGGACCACTTGAAAATTGCTGAGGGTCTCGACGGACCACGTAATGATCTTTCCAAATGTTGTTTGTACTGTTTGCTAACTATTGTAAAGCACTTTGGATAAAAGCACCATATTAAAAAAAAACCTTAATAATAAATAACTTTTTGTTCTACAAATAAAAGCGCACAGCTCATATTTTCATATCAGTAGTTTTACCTTTCTAATGTGATAGATGTGCCCTCTCTCCTCTGCTGCGGCAGCCCCCAGCCTGGGGCTGGGAAGGAGGGGGGTCTCTTCCCCCGCTGTGGCAGCCCCCAACCTGGAGCTGGGAAGGAGGGCCGTCTCTCCCTGGCAGCCACAGCCCTGGAGCTGGGGAAAGTCACCTCTTTCTCTAGCTGTCGCAGACCTGCATGTCCCAAATTCCCCCACCCTCTCTTCTTACCCCACTGCCCCCTCCCACCTACCCCATATTCTCCCCAAGGCCACCACCTCACTGTACATGTGCATCTTCTCCAGGGTCCAGGCAACTAATTAGTGGAGCCACGCCTGCGTGGCTCCACTAATTAGGTGGGTGGCCCTTCATTCTCTTGTGTGCAGCTGCCCAGGCACACACCTTAGAGGGAACTATCCGTGGACAACCTGAATGGAACTCACGGACCACAGTTTGAGAACCTCTGTTCTACGGAGTCAATGCAGAAAAGCCAGGTTGTAGGAGAGTGAAGTTTTATTATAGGAGGAGTGAAAATCCACTGAAATGTACTGAAGTAATTCAAGACCATCAAGTATCTGTATCAGAAACAAGGAAAAGGCATGCAGTCCAACATGCATGTCAAATGTGAATTTATGTTAAGCCCACCATCCTGGGTTTTTTCCACTATTTTCTACCCAGTCCTTTTCCAGAAACAAATCTGGGAATTTCTTAAACTCAATACCTGTTAATGTTTAATTTCTGACATAAGGCAAGTATTAGATTTCCTCCCTGGCATCTACATTTGGGGGCAACTAGTACATTTCTGTGAATAACTAAAAGTTCAGAATTCCAAATTCGACTATGACTTGACTTTTCTAAATGTTGAGAGGAAAATACCCACATAAAAGCAGTGTAAGAGTCTTCTTTACTATAAAAGTATCACAAATGGGTTTTACTCAGCTCATTCTTGAAAAAGAGAACATATCCACATTAAGTCATTCAGTTTTAGAGTAGTATACTCTCAGTATAATATGAACACACCTAAAGAGTATGCACCTACCCAGATTTAACAATGCAAATCTGTAAATAGTGAATTAGGTAAGTGTTTTTATTGGTATGAGACTTGGCTACTTGCAGAAATTATTTTTCTTGTATTAATTAGTGCTCTATTTTTTCAAAATGTAACCTCAAGCCTGGCATTTCTTGGATTTAAAATCTAAATAAATTATTTTTAAAGTAAATCTTACACAAACGTGTAGGTTTTTAATGATAGAATATCCAAAGAGCTTATTTCTTCAGCCACTTAGAAAGCACTTTGCCTTTTCACATTTAGTAGTTAAATAGAATTGGAGAAATTTTGAGGTTAAAGCCGTAACTTGCAAATTGGTTCATTTCTGAAATGTGGAATCAATAAGTGTGTGATTTTTAGATTAGAGATAATTGCTAATTGCTGAATATAAACTCTGATTTATGTCTTTGTAAAGTGACCTCCAGGAACAATTTTTGTTTGAGGAGAGACAGTATTTTTTATAAATAATAAGTCAATTCCTTCCATGCTATTATAGAAAGAAAATGTGGAACAAAGATGCCACCTTGTGGGAGATAATTTAGTTGGTATTGTTGGCTGCTTGTTAAGTTTTATGTTGTTTTCATCGTAAGCACTTATAGTTGCATTTCAGTTTTATTTTACACACAGCTTTTTGGATGCTGTATCTATATATAATAACTGCAGTTGAGCCTTTCTGGGCTCATATGCTACATGAATGACCAAAATCATTAAATGTAATTTCTTCTGTGCCCCCTGCTCACCACATAATTTTGGCACCAAAATCCTTAAGCTTTTGCTTTTCTGTGTTAAATTGCAGTTGTCTGACTTTTATAAAACAGATAATATGAATATGTTTAGAAAATATTGGCCAACACAGAGTTGTGCTCTAAGTTAAACACACCAGGGCTTTCAGATAAAGGCATGGATTCTACTTGCATGTCCTAAACCTGGAGTTTGGGAATATCCCTTAAGTCTCAGAGCCATTTATTTATTTATTTATTTATTTATTTAAAATCGAACAAAGTGGTCACAGCAAATTTGGAATAGCATGTGTTGGGAGAATATGGGGTTATCAGTTTCTTTCACTTGCTGAGAAACACAGCCAGGCAGTGGAGATCCATGCAAGGGGAATTTCATGGAAAAACCTGTCAAGCTGTCTGGAGTGACTCACAAATGTGGGTGCCAACCTCAGGGCAGACTGTCAAGAAGCAGGGTACAAACCCCAAATTGGTTGTATATTCTATAATTAGATTTCACTAACCAAGTAGCAAGAGTGAACCGCACAAGCGCTATAACAACTTTACCATGGAGTCACAGACCATCTACTTGGGCACTCTGGTCTATCTTGCCACCCAGGCAAGCCTGCTTTTGGGATAGATGGTTCCTTACACCAAAAATCACAACAATATTCAGGTTATTCCAAGTCCCAAAGGACCAGTCACTTACTCCAGGTCAGTTGCACCCCAGATCTCTCACTGAAGACAATTCTTGCAGCCAGTCCTGTAATGAAAGATTTATTATCTCAAAAAAAGAGGTGAGAGTTATTTACAAGGTTAAAGCAGGTAACATACACACACAAATGAATTACAGTCTTAGATTCCAAAAGATAATAGAGTCTTCTATAATAAGCAAACTCCATATGTCCTTTAGGGCTCACCCAGGCAAAACAATTGGGGATCTGTGGCTTATGTTTGGTGATTCTTGACCCTGTAGAATCTATGCAGCAAAAATAACCAAGTTTCTTCTTGTCAGGGATTTTTATCCTCTTCTTCCCGGAGTCCAAGCTGATGTGATGAGTTCATGTGCACATTTCCTTTTCCTGGAAGGGGTGAGGAATGCAATTAACAAAGTCTTTGTTCCTTGATGTCTCACAATGGCTTAGCTGGTTTCAAAGGCCTTCTGGTTGGGCAGGACGACCTAACATCTCTAATGCAAATGCAAACTTCCTACAGAAGGCTTCTGTCCTGTTTGATGAGTTACAGAGGTTTACAGTATAAAAATTCAATGTAACCTTATACCATGGGCTATAACAGCTTTACCATGGAGTCACAGACCATCTACTTGGGCACTTTGGTCTATCTTGCCACCAAGGCAATATCTGTATTATAAGTGAGATCAATACAAGCAGCATCCTAAAATCATTTCATCAGGTCTAAACACGTTCTTATCAACTTAACATATGTTTTAACAATGCTGACACACAGATGAACCAGACGGGTTTCCAGCTATGCATTTGTCAGGGCTCAGTAAGGCCTACAGGCCTTGGCATAAGCTGGCCACCTGGTCTGCCAGTATCACAGAACCCTCTCCCTCCCAATGAGAACAAGGATATGGAAATACAAGGTACCACATTGAAAGTGGAATTCAAACTCAAACAGATTAATGGACCAAACTGGGGGTCCTGGATTATCTCCATCCAAAAATGTTAAAGGAACTGGCACATGAAATTGCAGGCTGAATAGCAAGAATATTTTAATGAATCTGTGAACCTATGACTGAAGGATTGCAAATATAGTACCTATATTTAAGAAAGGGGAGGAAAGTGATCTGGGAAATTACAGGCCCTTTTGTTTGAACTCAGTTGTATGCAATCTTTTAGAAGAAATTTTGAAAGATATAAATGGTAACTGGGGTAAAATACAAAATGGTTTGACAAAAGTTAGATTGTGCTAGGCCAACCTGATCTCTTTCTCTGAGAAGATAACCAATTTTCTAGACAAAGGAAATGCTGTAGTTCTAATCTACCTGGATTTCAGTAAGACATTTGATGCAGCTCCACATGGGAAATTAGTTAAATTGGAGATGATGGGGATTAATACAAAAATCAAAAGGTGGGTAAGGAACTGATACAGAGAGAAAGTACAATGGCTCATGCTGCACAGTGAACTGTCAGGCTGGAGGGAAGTTACTAGTGGAGTTCCTCAGGGATCAGTCTTGGGGCCAGTCTTATTTAACAGTGTCATTAATGACTTTGGCACAAAAAAATGGGAATGTGCTAATCAAAATTGCAGAAGACACAAAGTTGGGAGGTAATTGCTAATATAAAGAAGGCCCAGAATATCATACAAGAAGATCTGAATGACCTTGAAAACTGGAATAATTGAAAAAGGATGAAATTTACTAGTCAAAGTGAAAGGTCATGTACTTAGGGACTGTCATAAATATAAAGGGAAGGGTAAACCCCTTTGAAATCCCTCCTGGCCAGGGGAAAGCTCCTCTCACCTGTAAAGGGTTAAGAAGCTAAAGGTAACCTCGCTGGCACCTGACCAAAATGACCAATGAGGAGACAAGATACTTTCAAAAGCTGGGAGGAGGGAGAGAAACAAAGGGTCTGTGTCTGTCTATATGCTGGTCTTTACCGGGGATAGACCAGGAATGGAGTCTTAGAACTTTTAGTAAGCTAGCTAGGTATGTGTTAGATTATGATTTCTTTAAATGGCTGAGAAAAGAATTGTGCTGAATAGCATAACTATTTCTGTCTGTGTATCTTTTTTGTAACTTAAGGTTTTGCCTAGAGGGGTTCTCTATGTTTTTGAATCTAATTACCCTGTAAGATATCTACCATCCTGATTTTACAGGGGGGATTTCTTTATTTCTATTTACTTCTATTTTTTATTAAAAGTCTTCTTGTAAAAAACTGAATGCTTTTTTTCATTGTTCTCAGATCCAAGGGTTTGGGTCTGTGGTCACCTATGCAAATTGGTGAGGCTTTTTATCCAACATTTCCCAGGAAAGGGGGGGTGCAAGTTTTGGGAGGATTGTTCATTGTTCTTAAGATCCAAGGGTCTGGGTCTGTAGTCACCTAGGCAAATTGGTGAGGCTTTTTACCAAACCTTGTCCAGGAAGTGGGGTGCAGGGTTTTGGGAAGTATTTTGGGGGGAAGGACGCGTCCAAACAGCTCTTCCCCAGTAACCAGTATTAGTTTGGTGGTGGTAGCGGCCAGTCCAAGGACAACGGGTGGAATAATTTGTACCTTGGGGAAGTTTTGACCTAAGCTGGTAAAGATAAGCTTAGGAGGTTTTTCATGCAGGTCCCCACATCTGTACCCTAGAGTTCAGAGTGGGGGAGGAACCTTGACAGGGACAAACACAAATGTTACTATAAACTGTGGATATATCACTTGGAAGAGACAGAGGAGGAGAAAGACCTGAGTGTTTTGGCGATCACAGGATGACTGTGAGCTGCCAATGGGATGCAGCCATGGAAAAGAGTAATGCAATCCTAGGATGCATCAGGTAGGTATTTCCAGTAAAGATATGGAAGTGTTATCACTATGATAAAAGGCACAGGTAATGGTAATACTCATCTGAAATATGTGTGATGTTCTGGTCTCTCATGTTTAAGAAAGATGACTTCAAACTGGAACGGGTGCAGAGAAGGGCTACTAGGATGATGAGAGGAATGGAGAACCTACCTTACGAGAGGAAACTTAAGGAGGAGACTTTGCTTGTTTAGCCTAAGCAAACAAAGGCTAAGAGGAGATATGATTGCTCTCTACAAATAAGGGAGGGAGAGGAGTTATTTAAGTGAAGGGCCAATGTTGGCACAAGAACAAATGGACATAAACTGGCCATCAATTAGTTTAGGCTTAGTTAGAAACCTTTGTCTAATTTTATCAGAAGAATGAAGTTCTGGAACGGCCTTCCAAGGGGAGTACTGGGGGCAAAAAATTTAGTTTGTTTCATGACTGAGCTTGATAAATGTATGGATTGGATGGTATGATGAGATTGCCTACCATGGCATATGGCCCATCTGGGACTGATATTCGCAAATATCCCTAACAGTTGAAGATGGAACACTAGATGCGGAGGACAGAATATCCTTTTGACAGGCTTGTATGATTTTTGTTAAACACAAAATAAATTCCATGACTTTTGTAATGTCAAACCTTAGGATGTGAGTTTGCAATAATGAGGCAGGAAGCCGGTGTTTAGTCTCAGCCTGAGGTTAAGGCATTCTGGTTAATCAGTGCACCCAGGATTTTTAAGCACTAGTCAGCTGCTTAACCAACAGGCAGTAAGTAATTAAATTTCACTTGTCCAGGCTGTTATCCTTGGCTGTCAAACAATAGGATTCTTCCATGTTATAACCATTCTGTTTTCTTGCCCATTCCCTTGGGAGTATGTGCTTGTGTGTTTTTTAATATGCTTCACTTATTTTTTCTAATATGTTGGTTGGTAGCCTAAAAGTTTGATGTTCTTGTCTGATACTGTTTTAATGTTGTCATAATAAATTTCTCTTCATAGATACAAGTTTATGCTCTGATTTTTAAGCATTAGAGGGTTGCTTTAGAATTTTCTTTGGGATGAGTGCCTAGACCACGTGCACACCCAAACTGGAGGTGTGGCCAGATGGAGATGCATGAAAGTAGCCACAGACCTTAGACATCTCTGGGGAAAAAACAGCCCTTTCTGTCTGTGCCTTAATAGTAGGGCACTTTCTGTTTTGACTCACTGTTTTGCTAAATTTTGCTAACAATAACTTTAACTACCAAAGAAAGATGTAATAAAACACTTGCTATTCACTGTCTGTACGTCCCCAGTTAATGGGGCAATTTGATATGGCAGTTGCTTATCTTATGAGGGCAATCAAAAGTGAGTAAATCAGGTAAGAATATTATTAAAAAACATGCCAAATATCAGTTTTAGCAAAATATTGTAATTTTGTTAAGTTTAGTAAAAAATGTTTCTTTCTGTTTGATGATATTAAATATTTAGCTGTTTGCAAAAAAAAATATTGCTGTACATTTTAGAACTGTTAATACCTTTCATGGGCTTTGAAGCCACATTTCAAGAAGATGGAAATAAAGAAAGCAAAAGAGCAGGAAGATAGAGTCCACAATCCCTTAAATCCTATATATAATAGTGCAATTTCCTTCACTGTTGAGTTGCAAAAATTCTTCTAACATAGGCCACATGGGTGAGATAGTGAAATTTATGGAAATACTTTGGCTCTTTTCTGGAAAAAAACAGTAAAATTAGCATATCTTTCAAACTGCGAGAATGGGAAAGTGCATATTACATATCTTGAATTCATCTTGTGTGTATATAATTTGAATTTGGTGAACTACATATTTTAAATAACTTTTAATAAACATCTCTGTGAGCATCATCTTGCTTGTTTTGACAGTTGATTAACTCTTCATTATACAAGTTAGTAGGTGTTCGTTCTTCTGTTCTCTAGAACATTAAAATAACTAATTGGAATTTTCACGACTATGTATATGTTACGATATTGGCACCTGCTTTTGTGTTTTTGTGGTAAACATTTTGATTGTAAACTTTTTTTTTAGGTATTATAATTATAACTGAACTATAAAATATTATCATAGGCAAAATACATGTTTAAATTTGTTAGGCTTTCTTTTTTAAACACATTAAAAAATCTGTTTAAGTAACACTGATGAAAAAAATATACATTTCAGGTGCTTTTGGTAATAACTTATTTTTAAATATTCTTAACAGGTAGCCCATCAAGTGGACTAGGATAATCAGATCCCCCCGCACCCCCCCACCGCCATACAAACACTGTACTCATCACAATTCTGATACTACTGTACAGGGCAACATTAAGCCAATTCAGTAAATAATACGTCTATTAAAATAGCTTTAATACATAGTCCATAATAAAACATTATTGAAGAGGGGAATGGTCAGAGAGAACAGGGTTCAAAGAGCCAAAATAATGTGGGCTCAACACGGAAAATACTGACTTTTTCTCAGCAGTTCTCTCACATTTGAGAAAAGACAGAGGAAACGAATGCTGGACAAATTTAATGAATGTATGTAAGATCGGGAAGTCAGGTTGAACAACTTGATATAAAGATTTGAAAACAAGGGGGAAATTTTGAATTGAATTCAGAGCTGGCTAGGAAGTTGTGAACACAGTTGTCAGTGGTCTTGTCTAATTGCCTGGAGCGAGAGTATTATCAGGCCACAGCATCCTAGACCTTTGAAATTTAGAGAGTTAGGATTTAGGAAGATCAGAGAAAAGGGAATTGCAATAGTCAAAATATGAAAATATTAGAATGTGAGTAAGGTTTTCCTCATAGGCAGAGTTAAGGAAAGGACAATTTCTAGCAACGCTTTAGTGAAGGTTTCATGTCAAGAGAGATAGAAGGAAAAGAAAGCTTGGTGTGAAGAATGACCTCCAAGGGTTCTGGGCTTGGGAGCAAGGTTATGTCTGAAGTAATTTTGTTGTATATGAATGTAAAAGTTTATTTAAAATATTGTGACAAAATAAGATCGGGTTCTCAGGCTTGGTACCAGAAACGGCCCTGGGACCTTCAGCTCTTCTCTTAGCCTAGAGCCTGGTCTCAAGATCACAACCTGTTTAGTTGGAGTGGGAAACAGTGAATGTTCTGTGTGTGCCCCCAGCCACTTCACCTGGCTCAGTGGCGGTACAGGACTTGCTCCTCCTGGCTGAGCTCGAATTCATGAGAGAGACTGTCAAGATTCCTTCCCCACTCTTAACTCTAGCGTACAGATGTGGGGACCTGCATGAAAGACCCCCTAAGCTTATTCTTACCAGCTTAGGTTAAAAACTTCGACAAGGTACAAACTTTGCCTTGTCCTTGGATCCTATGCTGCCACCACCAAGCGTGTTAAACAAAGAACAGGGAAAGAGCCCACTTGGAGACGTCTTCCCCCCCAAAATATCCCCCCAAGCCCTACACTCCCTTTCCTGGGAAAGGCTTGATAAAAATTCTCACCAATTTGTACAGGTGAACACAGACGCAAACCCTTGGATCTTAAGAACGATGGAAAAAGTGATCAGGTTCCTAAAAGAAGAATTTTAATGAAAGAAAAAGTAAAAGAATCACCTCTGTAAAAATCAGGGTAATCAGATTCAAAACATAGAGAATCCCTCTAGGCAAAACCTTAAGTTACAAAAAGACTCAAAAACAGGAATATACATTCCATTCAGCACATCCTATTTTACCAGCCATCGAACAAAAGGAAATCTAACACATTTCTAGCTAGATTACTTACTAACTTTTTACAGGGGTTCTGAAGAGCATTCCCGGCAAAAGCATCACACAGACAGACAGACCCTTTGTGTCGTTCCCCCCCAACCCCCCCCCCCCCCCGTTTTGAAAGTATCTTGTCTCCTCATTGGTCATTTTGGTCAGGTGCCAGTGAGGTTATCTTAGCTTCTTAACCCTTTACAGGTGAAAGGGTTTTGCCTCTGGCCAGGAGGGATTTTATAGTTCTGTATTCAGAAAGGTGGTTATCCTTCCCTTTATATTTATGACAGCGACAGAGATCTCTATCAAAATAGCCTTTAGCTTAGGGGAGCTAGGAGTCAGGGAACCATGACTTGAAATCACACCTCTTTCACTCATTATTGTTTACTCATTACATACTCTATGTCACCCATATTATGGATCAAGGCTTCATACCTAACCTTAGGAAGTAAGTTGGTTGAGAAGTTGCACATAGTCACTTCTGCGGAAATTGGGAATAAAATTCACATGTCTAGTTTGGCAGACTAAGTTTAGCCACACAGCATTTCAGAGCGATCTATGAGCTTGTCTATCCTATCTGTAACTACTACTCTAACTGCTTAATTGCACTTGAATTCCAGGATTCAGGAACAAAAAGGAGGAATCCGTATCCCCAAGATTCTATTGCAGTTTAACAAAAATTGGTGTAAGCAACTGGCTAAGTGCGTGTCATGGCCCCTTCTAGTATTTGCTCCACACAGTAGATAAATTACTCCTGTAGATCATGTGGTAGATTCATACCCTGCTGAATCCACATATGTCCCAGTGGTCACACTTGATAGAATTTTTGTTTCCCTAGTTTTCCCTTTAAAACAACACAAACAAAACAAAACTAGTTTCTTTGATTTACATACTGAGACTATCCTGAATGACATACTTTTTTTAGTTAAGAGCCATTATAATTTGTTAATTATGGTGCAACAAAAAATAAAATCCAGTTGTTCCCAGGGTGGATTTGATTTAAATCAAATTGATTTAAATCATGATTTAAATCACTAGTCAGGAAGACTCTATTTAATCATGGATTTCTAAATGCATTCTTGTGGGTTGTTATAACCTTAATACATATTCTTCACCACTCAGAGATAGATGTGTACCTTCTAAAAATGAAACCTACACTATACATTTGTAAAGTGATTTATTTTGAAAACTTTTCAGATTCGTGTTACAGGTATATCAGAAAATGAATGATTGTTTGGTTATTTCATTTACCAAAGGTAATTGAAGCAGATATTTATGAAGTCATTAGGAGGTGAACTATCTCCAATTCAACAGATTAATCATTAATATTTGGAGGATTTTGTTGCCATGCTGTATTAGGAGGAGAACATCACCAGAGAGACTTTTAAATTGTTTTATGTAACTAAAACAACAACGTTATGTATTCTGGATTTTTTTCTTCAACAGCAAACATATAATATTATAACAAAACAAGCATATGAATTTTTGAATTTAGTTAAACATTCAAGTTTTTTTAAATCATGTTTGTTTTTGTTAAAATTGTTTTTAACTAGTTAAATGAAATATTAAAAACAAAAATTAAATCGACTATTTCAGCCAGGTCAACGTGAGAAACTTAAAATATTGGCATCTGCAGCTAACTCAGAAGTTGTCTTCACCTTCATTTTCCTGTTAATCTGGAAAAGAAAAACAAGCGTTCCTGCTTCTTCAGGTCCCAAATGATTTGTCAATTTGGAATGAATTAGTTCAAAGGAAGAAAATATTCTTTCTACACTGGCAGAAGAAGCTACTGCTGTTAAAAGTGAGATTATCACTTCAACAGTCTCTGAATCCAAGAGCTTAAGTGACTTCCACCAGTTCACTGGTCTGACTTTCTTTAAAACATCATCAGCAAACATATGTTTCTTGAGTGGTTCACCCTTAGCTATGAACTTTATTGTAGTTGGCATTATGGAGGGATGGTTGCTGGATGTCCATGTCATAGCCAACTCCTCTTCTTCAGCAGTTAAGGTTTGACCCTGGTACCGAGTATGGAGAATATTTGCAAGAAAATGAGCTGGAGATAGTGCTTGTCCCATTCTTTTTTTTTTTTAATGCTTGAAATTTAACTCTGTCATTGCATATTTCTCTTTTTAAGATCTCACTCAGTTCCTTCCAAATTTCAATAGCGTCAGCAATAAAACAGCTATTTCCCCGCATTTTGTTCAAGGCTACAGAAATAGGCTTCCGGGTACTCAGCATGTGTTCAGCATTTCTCTTAAGCCCAATGTTGAGAACTTTGGCTGTGACAGTGCCATCCATTTTTTCACGATTTTGTTCACAAACTATCATCAGATTAGGCCAGTTCTTGATATAGTGCTCAAAACAGTCCACTACTGAGTTCCATCCCAGTCTTGTGGGAGAGTTAGCTTGGTTCCTCCCACTTTTTTCAGAGCAGTTGCTGCAAAGCGGTTGTTACGGAAGTATTTTGCAATTTCAGGAACATTAGCCCTTATTTCTGGAACACTGAAGTCTTTGGCTAGGAGGTGCATCAAATGAGCACTGCAACTGTATGTTATTAGCTTGGGACTCTCTTCTAGATAATTTCTTCTCATCTTGGATACATTTGCAGCCTTGTCTGTGACCAAGCTGCGTACTAGACATTTGAATTTTTTCCCCACAGTTTGTTATAGCTTTTACTGCTACTTCTTGTAAGTATTCTGCTGTGTGTGTATTTCCTGATGTATCAATTGTTTCTGTAAGGAAGACATTCCCTTCTGTTGTCACACAAGCACATACAACAGGATCATTGTAGACATTGCTCCACCCATCAAGACTCAGGTTAACAATTTCACCCTCTAGACCTTTTGCACACTGCTCAATTTCTCTTTCATACACTTTATCCAGCAATTTGCCTGCAACATCTGTTCTGTTGGGTGGACTGTATCCTGGTCTTAATGAGTGAACCATGATAATGAAGTGTGGGTTCTCAATTATGCGGAAAGGAGAGTTTGTTGCATAAACAAACAGGGCTATTTTTTCATCAGTTACCTCTTTTTGTAATCTGCTGGATTTTATCACAAACTTATCTATGGTTGTTTCTGGATGATGGAGATTTCTATTTTCTTTTTGCTACGGGTGATATACTGTGACTATGTGATGTACATGATATGACTGAAACACTATCATTGGCAGATAACTCTGAAACTATATGGCAATGATGATCTTGAATGTGGATAGTCTTCAGAACCCTGTACGTTGGGGATGGATTCTCCTAAACAAAATAAGTCAATGCAGTTATTTAATTATTACCATACTGCTCATTTAGTATTACTCATTGAATTCACTGATACTCAATACTACTTAAAAGGTGAGATTGTAAAAGGAAAATCTGCCTGTTTCAGCTGTTTATTTTTTATCTCAACTGCATCTCAGATGATAGTAACATCTATAGAGTAACAACTATATTTTTTGCTCAAACATGAGAATTCAAGAATAGTCCAGAAGGAAAACAGGCAGTCCTTAAGAAAGAAGTATGAAATAAAAAAGTTTACCAACCTGAAGATCCTGCATGTTGAGACACGTTCCTTTCATCATCTTCAGTGTAGCTTCCTCCTGAGAAGGAACACTTCTCATGATGTTATTTCATAACCAGGCCTTTCATTTCTTTGTTGCACTGTTTGCATTTTGCACTCATGCCTGTCTTACCCTCTGGTAGAGGAACTTCATTAAAATATTCCCAAACTGGGTGTCTTTTGTGGCCTGCTGCCATTATAGGTTTTTCCTTCTAGTGAGAGAATGGTATGGTAGATCTCAAATCAATGAAAGCTACACTCAGAAAGACCTCAAGACTTCTGGAATATGCTGCTCATGCATTTTTACTTTTGTTTCTACTGCCTGCCCCTCCCTTCTCATATTTATCTCCAGACTTCTCCTTGTCCAGATCTATTCTGCCCCCAACAATCTTCTATTCATTGAACTTTTGGAAACTTTGCACTTTTAGAGAGGTAAGGGATTGACTCTGTGTACACAAATTTGCGGAGGGACAACAGGGTTGAGGTCTGTTATTTCTCACCTCTATATATTTATTTTAAAACATTTTTGCTGTTAACAAGCATGTTATCTCTGGAGAGACAAATCCACAGTTTGAAAACTGCAGAATTAAGCACCTTCTAGACTGAGCACTGATTCCCATGGGTAGACAGAAAGATTAACCTAAATAATCTACACAGAAGCCCCTGGAACCGCATGAGATTGGGTCCCTAATCCATGAACTATTGGAATTTATTTACGAAACTCTTCTTAAACATTACATGAATATATTGTCTCATACTATAGAATTAGAATTTATAATCCCTATTCCATGGTGAGATATCTTTGAGCTATAATGTTTCTTTATCTTTAGATAGGTTTTTTCCTCAAAAAGCATTTTATCAAAAAAAAAATCCTATTTAAATACAAAAATCTGATTTTAAAATTTGTTTTTTAAATCATCTATTTGTATCCACCCTGGTTGTTCCAAATTTTGGTCAATTGTCGTGTATTGTTTGCTTGTGCTGAATATCAGCAGGTAAGAAGATTGAGGTATGCATAAGTTCTACTGAAGACAATGGGAAATAGGAGACGACTTTATATGGTTTCAGAGTAGCAGCCGTGTTAGTCTGTATCCGCAAAAAGAAAAGGAGGACTTGTGGCACCTTAGAGACTAACAAATTTATTTGAGCATAAGCTTTTGTGAGCTACAGATCACTTCATCAGATGCATTCAGTGGAAAATACAGTGGGGAGATTTATATACACAGAGAACATGAAACAATGGGTGTTACCATACATACTGTAACGAGAGTGATCAGGTAAGGTGAGCTATTACCAGCAGGAGAGCGGTGTGGGGAAAAATACCTTTTGTAGTGATAATCAAGGTGGGCTATTTCCAGCAGTTGACAAGAAAGTCTGAGGAACAGCGGGGGGAGGGAATAAACATGGGGAAATAGTTTTACTTTGTGTAATGACCCATCCACTCCCAGTCTTTATTTCAAGCCTAAGTTAATTGTATACAGTTTGCAAATTAATTCCAATTCAGCAGTCTCTTGTTGGATTCTGTTTTTGAAGTTTTTTTGTTGAAGAATTGCCACTTTTAGGTCTGTAATCAAGTGACTAGAGAGATTGAGGTGTTCTCCGACTGGTTTTTGAATGTTATAATTCTTGACGTCTGATTTGTGTCCATTTATTCTTTTACATAGAGACTGTCCAGTTTGGCCAATGTACATGGCAGAGGGGCATTGTTGGCACATGATGGCATATATCACCTTGGTAGATGTGCAGGTGAACGGGTCTCTGATAGTGTGGCTGATGTGATTAGGCCCTATGATGGTGTCCCCTGAACAATATGTGGACACAGTTGGCAACGGGCTTTGTTGCAAGGATAGGTTCCTGGGTTAGTGGTTCTACTTTGAGGAGGGGAGGTTTTAATGGAATCGTGGCTATGTTTCCTGAGAGCAGCTAATGACTTTAGGTCTATCATAAGAATGGGAGACAGTACCATCTTTATTAAGGGCATACTACCCTTCTCCCTCAGTAAAATCTTTACTGAGCATATGAGTAGATTCAGTCTTACTAGGTCACGTCAGTGCCAATGTAAGTTATGGGAAATGGTGGCCTTTTTGAGTAAGGGAACAGTGAATATAATGGGAAAGAAACTATTATTAACAATTTTAACTGCATCCTAATTTCTACAAATGTGCATAAATCGCTCGTTAGCAATGAGTTTTAACTATATGGAAAGTATGAATAGTAATGAATCACTCATTAGTTAGGAAAAAGAATTCTACAAAAGGTGAGACAACTGAGAAAGTTATCTTAGAGGTCTCATTTTCAATTAATTTTAACTTATAAACTAAATTACATATTTCCTTGAAAATACAGTCTTTACACGCAGATTATGTGCTGTAAATATACTGTATTCCTCATGCAAAACAAAGAGGTTGAAACCCTATCTGAAGTGCAAAAACAAGACCTAATCTCAATATATAGCCACTGCTCTACTTCTGTAATAAGTCCATTACTCTTTACTCAGTCAAAACTTTACTAAAATCAGAGTGAGCACCATGATATTTGGCTTATTATCACTGAGAAATATAAATAAAATCATTGACACTGTTTCTATGGGATGCACTAAAACAATATTTTGTCTTCTGTCAGTTGCCTTAGCAGAACCTATTAACACTGTTACCAGACCTGTGATGGTATTATCAATGTTGCTGGTTTCTGTGGATATTTTTGCATGATAAGGTACTGTACTTTATTCTTAAACAAAAATACCTATTCAACTATATTTTAACCCCAGTTAAAAAGGAAAATACTTTTGGGGGGAAATACAGGGCGAAAATGTTATTGTCAAGCTTCTTAGAAACAAAGGACAAAACTTTTTTAACTTTGAAGAAATGACATGATGGTGTCCTTTTAATTGAGGAAAAAGATCCTTTGCCTGTGAAAAATGAAATCCTCCACACTTCTCAACTACCTTTTAAACCCTTCAACCTGTTGATGAAATTGTGTAATCGAGCAATAGCATGCCTGAGGCTTCTTGCCTTTTCCTGGGCAAGGGTATCAGCAAATGATGCGCTCTATGCTCTACTAATTTTAATCATATTAGGCCAGATCTTAATCTTGGTGAGGTTGATGTAAATCCAGAGTAATTCTATTATCTTCAGTGGAGTTACTCTAGGTTTATATTAATGTAAATGAAATCAGAATCTAGTTTCATTGTTTTTATGGTTCTATTGTAAGATTTTTAGGAAGCCACCAAACAAAGAAATTTATTGGTGAATTTTCACATCTTTTAATGAAAATCACTTATAGAAATAGCATTCCTCTGTGGGTAGTGGTTAAAATTGTCATGTATCTACCAACATTTTGGTATAGAGGACTCAAGGTCACTACTGTGCTAAATGCACACAGTAGTTGATTTTTCATTGCATCATAACCAATCTTAGTTGCTTGTAGTTTCTTGGACTTTGTTACTAGAATTCCTGATTATTCATTAGCTGTAGTGCTGAATTTAGAGTCAGTTTGAATCAGATACCAACATATTTTACATGTATTTGAATATGTAGACTAATTGGAAGTGTTCTAGAATATGTTTTTATAAGTGACGACACAAGAATAAATTGTATTGAAAATTGGGGTGCAGTAATTCATATTGCAGTCAATGAAAGTTTTGCATTTGTAGTTATTCTGGGGTGGGTTTTTACAATCCATAGATTCAGTAATTTTGTGTTAACTAATTCATAGCAGAGTTGATTAATAATATCACCCTAATTGTTACCTGTATCAGAGGACTGTACCATGTCTGTGTAATGTAGATTTTTTTTCTCCAGTATAGGAAATTTGTTTTTGAAAACAGTTAGGTACTCCAAAGTATTAACCAGCCAAAAACTTTCATCCTATAAATTATTATTTTTTAATTGACTGAGATGAGAACTATTAAAATATGCTGTTAACTTGGTGCTGTCCCTGAAATGTCTTTCCCTCTCTTATTGTTGGTATTACAATGCTTGCCAATGTCAAATGCTTTCCCAAATCTGCAGAATGTGTGTAATCTGCAAAATATTCTTCAATTTTGTCCAGATATAGAATACAATTACCGAACTATAATGTTCACTAAATAAAAGTACTTTGCTAAATAAATAGATATGTTCTGAAATATAGTAGTTATTTGGTATTCCAGTTAAATATATCATACACTACTGTATCCTGATACATGCAAATGACAAATAAAAGAAAATCTTACTGCATTACATTTATGAATATTGCTGTAATTTATAATATAGGAACATCATAGCTTCACTGTACATAGCAGGACTGTAATTCTAGTGAAGAATTCTGGTGACAAACTGAAAAAAGAAGTGTGAGTGGTTTGATTTGGCAAACAGAATCCCGACATGGAAGAACGGCCTTAATTTATGAACATTTTGGGGTACATTTTTAAATATAACTCACAGATAAGGAAAAATAACCTGTTTACATAGTTTGTCTCTTGCCCACTTTTTCCATGTATCCGTTTTCTTTTTTTATTCTTCTTTCCCTGCCTTTTCAATCCATTTCTGCCTGGTGAGGTTCGACAGTTTGGTTTTTAAAGCTATCCCTAAGATTATCTGATAAAAGTTCATTATGTACTTTTCTGAGTTATTTGCTTATGCATGTTTTCTGATGTTACTTGTTTATAACAGGAGGAAATAAACTCTCTATTTTTATTTTTTTACAAGAACAATGTAGAAATCCATAGGCTATAAATTGACTGGTATAAGTCTTATTTGTTTTTCCTGACAAAGCAACTGTAAATTTAGTATTATGTGAACAGCTTGAAGGCAGGATCCAAAGCCCCCTTAAATCAATGTGTTTCCCTTTACTTCAGTGGGCTTTAGATCAGGTCTGCAGCGATTAATATTAAGCCTCCATTCTGCATTTTGAACCACTTAGGCTCAGCAGTCTGTGTGTGGATTACAAGGCAGAATTGGGATCAAAGGGACATTTTTGAAAGTCGCTCTAGTATTTTGCCCACAATGATTTGTCTATGCAAAACTCAAACTTGCACATGGTAAGTGAATTGTTGGAATTTTGCAGATTGAAAAAATGCATTGATGAAATTTCTGGGATAAATGTAGAGATCACTTGTGAAAATATGGCCAGAAAAAAAAAGATTATTCACTGACTGATAAGCAGTGACTGGGAACAATTTCACATTTGTGCCTTTGAAAATCTCCCCCTTCAGTTTTTTGAGATTGTTGAATAAAAGGTACTACTGTACAAAAATATAAAGTAGTTGTATTTTCTAATAGTTTTGTTAAAAAGTTGATCTTGTTAATTTTGAATCCATCTTTAGAGTATGTATGAAAAACAGAGATGTAAAACAAAGCAAAAACAACAACAAAAGAGGGATAAAGAATAACTGCTTTTAGGTGCTTTTTTATATTTAAAGTACCTTCTACTAAAACACTGTAACAAGCTTTTAATGAACAACCATTCCAGATTTGCATTGTTATAAACTTTTCCTTCAGTTCTATCTAATCTCCTTAATTTTTAGGCACTTAACAGTGACCACATAAAAACTATTAGTGTATGCAGTGTGGTTGTAGCTGTGTTGGTCCCAAGATATTAGAGAGACAAGGTGAGTGATGTCATATCTTTTATTAGACCAACTTCTGTTGGTGAGAGACAAGCTTTCGAACTGAAACAGAGCTCTTCTTCAGGTCTGGGAAACGTACTCAGAGTGTCACAGCTAAATACAAGGTAGAACAGATAGTTTAGCATAAGCAGCTAACACATATTTCAAGGGACCATTCAAGGCAAAGTGTCCCGTTAACACTCTTCCAGTCAGGGGGGAAAGAAAGGGAGGGAAGTCAGCTGTAGGGGGTTGTTAGTGGTTACAGATTGTTGTAGTAAGCCATAAATCCAGTGTCTATTCAGTCCCTGATTTTTAGGGTCTAGCAAAGTTATGAATTTAAGATCCCAGGCTTGTCTTTTGAAAGTGTTGTGCAGGTTTACTTTGAGGATGAGAACCAATAGGTCAGATATAGAGATGTCTGTTCCACCTTGTATTTAGCTGTGATGCTCTGGGTATGTCTACACTGCAGTTAAAAACCAGCTGCTGGTCTGTGCCAGCTGACTCAGGCTAAAGAGCTGTTTAATTGCAGTGTAGATATTCGGGCTTTGGCTGGAGCCTGAGCTCTAGGACCCTGTGAAATGGAAGAGTTCCAGAGCTCGGGCTGCAGCCCAAACTCGAAAATCTACACTGCAGTTAAACAGCCCCTAAGCCCAAGCCTCATGAGCCCAAGTCGGCTGGCACAGGCCAGCCGTGGGTGTCTAATTGCAGAGTAGACATACCCTCTGAGTGTGTTTTCCAGACCTGAAGAAAAGCTCTGTGTAAGCTCAAAAGTTTCTCTCTCTCACCAAGAGAAGTTAGTAGCTCATCTGCTTGATATCTCTAAAAACAATTAGCTCTGCCCAGAAGAGACAGACAGTTCTCTGTGCTGCTCTTTTGTCTAGATCAGAGGTGGGCAAACTACGGCCTGCGGGCCACATCCGGCCTGCAGGACTGTCCTGCCCGGCCCCTGAGCTCCAGGCTGGGGAGTCTAGCCCCCGGCCTCTCCCCTGCTGTTCCCCCTCCCTTGCAGCCACGCCGCCACACGGGCAGCGCTCTGGGCGGCGGTCTGCACATTCCTCCAGCGTAGAGCAGCAGCATGTCTAGCTCTGGCCAGGCAGTGCAGCTGCTAGACATGCTGCTCTGAGCAGCATGGTAAGGGGCTTGGGTAAGGGGCAGGGAATCCCAGGGGGCAGTCAGAGGATGGGGGCAGTTGGATGGGGCAGAGGTTCGGGGGTGGCGGTTGGGAAGGGGAACAGGGGCGGTTGGATAGGACAGAGGTTCTTGGGGGGGGGAGGGGGGTTACATGGGAGGGTCCTGGGGGGCGGTTATGGGCGGGGGTCCCATCAGGGGACAAGGAGCGGGGGGTGGGTGGATTCTGAGGGGGGCAGTCGGGGCAGGATAGGGGGTGGGGGCCAGGCTGTTTGGGGAGGCACAGCCTTCCCTACCTGGCCCTTCATATAGTTTTGCACCCCAGTGTGGCCCTGGGGCCAAAAAGTTTGCCCACCCCTGGTCTAGATGATGGCTTTCATTTTTGGTTGGACTTCCAGATTATTCTTCTCTGGATATTTGGGGAATGCTTAACATTGCACCCTAAAATGTTTTATCTCTGCAGACAAAAAATTGACATGATTATGTACTTTAAATAAAACAACAGACAGTAACACTTTGTAGGAGAAAAGTTATAGTTGATATCTCCGAGTTAATTATTCATTTGTGCCTGTGTGGTCGATCCACTCCATTGCTTTGTGTGGCTGAATGTTGCATTCTTTATATTTTAAGTTGGAGTTAAAGTATTGTCATTTTTGGACAGTAACAAGCACACTTGCAAGCATAGTTAATAAGTAGGTGCTGAAGAGAAATATTTCCATATCTGGCATGTATGTGAAAAGCAGTACTCTAATAAGATAAAATTAGTTTCTGGTAGGTGTAGTTGCTTTGGCTTGCTATGGCTAATCATTTCCCCCTCTTTTTGAGTTTTCTTCTTTGTTTTTCTCTATAGCTGTAGATGGTGAGCTGAGGCCAATGATTTCCTTCTCTCCAAAGTGTCGATCCTGTCCCCTGCCATAATACTATCACCTGTATCCTTGGGTTATTCACTATAGGTGGGTGGAATACATAGCCTCTGCTAAGGCTGCAGATAATGCTGCTTCAGCAGTCATCTTGGGCTGCAGTTAATACTGCTTCAACAATCACTTTGTAAGCAGCACTTAGACAATGGTCTTTTGTCTTTTGAAATCCAAAGATATCATGGTCACAGAGACCAAGTGGTGGTGGCTTATAAAGAAAATGGGTGCTCCAGAAAAAAAAATAGAATTTTTATATCTATCTCTACCTCACCATAGAGAAATGAACCAAAACCAAAATGTACCCAGACACAACAAAGTTACCCTAAATAATGAAAATGGGATCTTAGCCCAGAATAATTTCATGGCCACTAGTCAGCTCTGAACGAAAACTTTTATGGGTAGTTTCCTTTCTCTTGAGATTTCTGCATTTTTTCCTGTTCCTGTACCCCAGGGCTTGGCTGACATGGCTGTTCCAGTCATTAGCAACTTGACCACCGCCATTAGCTTTTACACAGGAGGATGTATTTGCCATTTTTCCTTATTTTCTGGGAAGGATAAGAAGAACACTGCAGTGACTGATGGGATTAAAAAAACCTGTCTACACTGCACACTTCATATCACACTCACACCACACAAAACAAAACAAAAAACACAGGGAAGAACAGAATTCCAGTGGGACAACATAAAAAAGACAGACTGTTAAAGAGCAAAACCATCCTGTCAGAGATATCAACAATTTGTCTGGTCTCTCTGGTTTTGTAAACTTGGAACCAAAGTGTTGCTCCCAAACCTAACCTTTTACTTGGTACTACAGTGCACTTCATTTCAAAACCAGACAAACAGATGTGTGTATGCATCAATCTGAGCCACTTGTTTGGCTCAGTTAACAGTTTTTTAAACAAAATTATGATGACACCAAAATAGTCAAATTAACAACAAAGGGTTGCACTATAAATAGACAATCTTCACTTGCACTGTAAGTAGACAATAAGTATATTGCACTATAAATAGACAATCTTCCAGTTCAAGAGTCATGTCCTGACTGTCTGTTATAGATCAGGGGAATCAATGACAGGATTTGTCTGTGGTTATTTTAATTTGGCTTTTGTTGTCCTAGAAAAATTGGTTGTGAGTAGTAATAGCACCTAAAAGTGCTTCGGCGTATCTCTTAAGTGTGATAATTTAACCTGCTCAATTAAAAATATTGGATGGCCTGCTTTCACCAGGTTTAATGGTATTTTTTACACGTTGTACTTTTACGGCTGTGAATTACTGATAGTGAACCTGTTTAAAGATTTGGTACAATGTAATATAGAAGTGCTTCACCTTCTTGGTCTAACATTCTACCTGTGCTGCCTACAAAGGAGCCAAGATGAAAGAAGAAAATTGCAAGCCTCTAAGAAAAATGGCTAGTAAGTAGGGGAGAAGTTATGTTGGTGTCTATTATAAAAATGCCACTTTCACATTAATTTTAAAACAGAGTTGGATGGTCTTTTCTGTAGGCGTACATACAGTATGTATTACTAAGTACCCCCGTAGCTACTCATGAATGCAAATATCCTTCTATGCATGCTTATATATTACTTGATTAATTGGCAGGATCAGCTTTGCAGTGCATGATCACAGACTGGTAAACAAATGCTACTAGATGCATTTTATTTTTTTCCTGTTCAGTGCTTCAGAGAACAAGATTTCTGTCAACTTCTCTGTTGGCTTGGGTCATCCTGCTGAGAGTATGCTAGCTATGATTATTGCTAGCTTTATTTTGAACATCTGATAGGTTTTTCATTAGCAAGGGGCAAGGATTTAGTTCTTCTCTTTTTAATGAATGCCCCAGTACCAGAATTAAGAAAAACATATTGAACCTAAAAGTATTTGCGGGTTCACTAGAATGTGTCTTAGTAAGTAATTTGGGTTTTCTAGGTGCTGTCATATTACAGATAAAATAACAATAGCACGTCAAAATAATAATATAGCACCTGTATTGCACTTTCTGTTTAAAGTATTTTGCAGACATTAACATTTACCAAACACTGACAACAATGTCGTATGGGAAGTAGAATCATCTTAATTTAACAGATAAGGAAAATGAGGCAGAGAAGTGAAATGACTTTCTTGAGGCCACAGAGGAAGTCGGTTATTGTTGGGTTTGCAGTTGTGAGGTTTAGAAGCAGATCTGCTCAGATTGGAGATTAATAAGCAATAGCATTGAAATTTCCAACATGATTTTAGCAGCTTAAATAACATTGAAAATCTGAGTACCATAGCTGCTAAAATCATGTTGAAATTGAAGTAAAAGAAAATGCAACATATTCATGAGATGCGTATTTAAGGTCCAATATTTCATGGCCTGTGAGAAATAGAAGTTAATACTTTTACCCACTAGAAAGCTGAAATTTCAAGTGTGTGAACATTCCTGTTTTCACAAATAGAAAAAGTGGCTATTAATATACCTGCCTTGCCAAATAGCAATTGTATGTATCCCTGAGTTCCAGTCTCTCCTGGATCCCTCACAGTTGTTAACTTTGATCAAAAGCACTTAAAAACACTTTTGAGTTGTAAAGGAAAAGTACATTCAGATTGTGCTTTGATCACACTTTTAATTCACAGTGGCAAAAATAGACAGCTACAAGTATATGAGAAAAACGTTCCTTATGCTTCTAGGTGCCTGTTGCTAGCATACTCACATGTGAATTATTTACTTTTTCTTCTCCCTCTGCTATTTCCCAATTTGCACCACATGTACCCTATTGCCCTGCTATAGTTAAAAAAAAACCCACACAATTTCTCTCCTTTCTCCACAAAAGCTTTTTCAGTTATATAAAACTTACATTTTTCATAATTTGGTAGAAACAGGAGCTGATATTAATGTCAGGAATTGTGTGTTAGAGTATTTGAGGATGTGAATACATTATATTTTTAAATTAGGAGTTTGGATCTTAAATCCTTATGTTTTGTTTTTATTGGTAAGAGTAGAGACTAGATAAATCTAACAACTACCCTGTGTGACAGCTTGCCCCCCTTCAAGATGCCACCTGATGTGCTGAGGTACCACTGAGCCCGCCTGTTTTGCCAGCCTGGGCTCCCTTTTTACCTGTCTTGCTGAGCTAGGCTTTTAAGCCTCCTCTAGCACACATACAGGCAGGGCCACACCCAACTGCAGAACGACACAGATACTGAGATCAGCTCTGGGAAGACTCCACTTAAGGGACTTGCCCCAGCACTCAGGTGTCTACCTCTCTTGGAGTGTAGACCCAAAGGTATATTATGAAATCCGCCTCCTCCCTCAATGTGGAGGAAGTAATGAACAGCCTCTTACCCGCTCCCCTCCCCCAAATATGCATTGCACAAACAGGGTTATATGATAAACAAGAAATATGTTTATTAACTACAAAAAGTGAATTTTAAGTGGTTAAAAGATAGCAAACAGAACAAAGCAGATTACTAAGCAAATAAAACAAAATACACAAACTAAGCTTGTTTCGCTAAAGAAATTGGTTAGAAATAGTAATTTTTCACGCTAGATATTGTTGCAGGCAGATTACAGACAGTCTTGAAAGGCAGCTGCACTGGTCTCACCTCAGGTATTATTACTGACAAGCTAGATGCCCTTCCAGCTTGGGTTTAACCCTTCTCCCCCCAGTTCTGTTCTTGCTTCCAGTGTTTTTCAGTGTCTCTTTGGGTGGGGAAGCAGAGGAGAACCCTGATAATGTCACTCCCCTGCCTTACATAGCTCTTGTGTAAGGCAGGAATGCTTTGTCTTCCAATGGAAAACCACTTGCATTTAGGGTGCCCAGATGTCCCGATTTTATAGGGACAGTCCCGATTTTTGGGTCTTTTTCTTATATAGGCTCCTATTACCCCCAACCCCCATCCTGATTTTTCACACTTGCTGTCTGGTTACCCTACTTGCATTCCAAAAGGGGAGGTGGGGTATTCAGTACCAGGTGACTCGAACCCATTTCTCTGCAGGGCTGTGGCCACCATTGCTCTTAGGTTGTCTGGAGCATCCACAGGAAGACTAAGCTCTTTTACAGTCCATTGTTTCTGCCAATGGGCCATTAGCATAGTCTGGCTTTCTCATTTTTGTACCTGAAGGGCTAGTTGGGGGATGATGCCCAAAGTAGCCCATTTGAAATAGAGATACATAGTCAATATTCCTAACTTCAGATGCAGAAATGATACAGGCATGCAAATTGGATAATCGCATCCAGTAAATCATAACCTTTCCAGTGATATCTTACATGAGCCAGCTTGCATGAAGTACATCTCAGTTATGTCATATCATATCATAAGCATATTTCCATAAAGAATATGGAGTGTAATGTCACACCCTGTGTGCACTAGGATTGCTGTCCCATGGATTCCCCTTTTGCCTTTCTCATTTTTCTACTTGTGATAAATAAAGCTCTCTGTCACTTATTGTTCATCTCTAATTGACTGATCAGATCCCCTGCAATAGCCTGTAGTTTAAGGGACTAATAAAGCATCGGAAACTTTTTAGGGCTGGCCTGTCTTGGCCTGTTCTACTGATATACTAAAGGCTGCATGGAAGGTCACATGACTCTTTGAACATGATTAAAGTATATGGAAAAAGAAGTCTCAGGCAAGAAGCCAATCGTAGGATCAGTGTTTTCCACTGTTGGAAGTACTTTGATTTACAGTAGCAGCAGGTCCTTTTCTTTTTTCTTTTTCTGTTCCACTTTTTAAACTATTTCCTCTGGTTTGTTTTTGCCAGATAGAAAGATCCATGAAGGTTTTGTAAAACCATATCCCTCCTTTTCTGCATAGTTTAATTGATAATGTTAACCAGAAATTTATCCTTCAGTTCACTGATCAGCCGAGAAAGGAGACTAATCCGATAAGCACCATTCCACAGTATGCCAGCTTGCAAAAACCATGAACCAGGCAGGAAATGTAGAATAACATTTAATGTTGGCCCTTTCTAAAAAAATGAGCAAAATATTTATCTTTTAAGTGAGCAAAACTATTTCATGACCACCATTATAGCCCTCCTTCATGCCCCTTTCCCCGGTAGTAGTTACTCCTGGGGGAATTCTGTGCCAAAAAATTAAAAATTCTGCACACAATATTTGAAAATTCTGCATATTTTATTTGTCAAAATAAGAATATAAATATGCCAATTACAATTAGTTAGGTTTAATTAAGTATTTTGAAGTATTTTAACAAATGTGTTATATCCCATTTATGAAAAAGAAACAACTAGAAAATAAATGTGGAAAACAATCTTGCATTGGTAATCAGGAATTTATTTTTCCCATCTCCAATTTCTATGATTCCCTGAATGTGCCAAGCGTGAGAAGAAAAGCTGAAGGAAAATTTTCTTAACTACAACGTCTGTTTTTGCAGATCTGCTGTACAAACCAGTATATTGTGTTGTACCAGTCTAGTTCCTTCTCAGTGTGGCAGACATTCATAATCAGAACATAAGTTTGTGCCACAAATTCACTAATTGTGACCTTCCCCTTCTTCTCCTCAGCTTTTTGTTCTTCCTTCAACAGTGGACACATTCCTGCCAGTCTTTGTGCTACCATTTAATTTGCACAACAAGTTCTACAACACTGAACAGATGACTGATCTCAGCCAGGGCAAGAAGACCATAAAATGCATCAAGTGCTCTGCTTCATTTCAACCAAGTGGTGTTGTATTTTTTTGCCCCAGTTGCAACAAGGGTCCAGTGTGCTCCGGAAGTGCTCTGCTAGAGAGATCTGAGTTTTCAAGTTCCCATGATGACACCTTGCGTCACCAGTCAGAGGAACAAATCTCTCTTGTAACAGAGGTGAGCAGATTGGGTTTAGAGATACCATTCCTTTCCACCAAGGTTTTATTTCATAATAATTAGTGCTCATTTCTGCTTGAACAAATAGGACTGTATTTCCCAGTGTGCCCTCATAAGCGTGTATAGTAGAATGGCCCAGATTCTAACTACATTCTAAAACATCTTCCCTGTTCACAATGTTTTTGAAGCCTTGTACCTAATAATAATAATAATTCCTAGCTCTTATATACTGCATGTAACAATCTGCAATGGTTTTAAAAAAATCTTGGTTCTCTAGAAATTTTGGATAGCTTGAGAAGAGTATGAAGTAACACATTATGCTTGACCATATCTATATAGGACCAATTATACGGAAGAAGCTGTTTCACTATTAAAAAAAATCTAATACTTTTAGTAGAAAATTTGCAGAACAAATTAATCTAATATATTAAAACATGTAAATTCCTGATTTTTTTTCTTTTGAAGGAAATGTAGTGTTAATATCTTACCTCAAGAGACATGAAAAGGTTACATATTAAATGGATTTAATGGGATTAATTAGTTAATGCTTTGAAACTGCAAAGTGGTTTATAAGTGCTAAGTTATTCATATACTATGATGTACATTTAACTCAGATTGAAGATTATACCATATGAATACAGAATGATATCATTTTTAACCTAAGTTGTAAACAAATGATGAGTAAACCCTTGTTCTAGAGGACTTTTTTTTTCCCCACCTCCCTAAGAGATAGGCCAAGGAGTTGTAGTACTCTGAGACAAATTACATTGTAGCCCTAAGAAATGTGTCTGTTAGATTATACAGTGAAATTAACTGTAAATGAGGTGCTGGTAATGCATGTAGTAAACAATCTAGAAAACTCCATATGTAGGCCTCCTTGACCCAATTCAGTAAAGCAGAAGCTGAAGTTCTTTGCTAAAGGATGGTTTGTTGAATCACATCCTGAACAAGGACGGACTAAGGCACATGCTTAATAGCTTTTGTTGAATCAAGGCTTTAAATAGAAGTGGTCTAATTTTCAGAAGAGCTGAGTACTCACAAATTCCCCCTTGAAATTGATAGAACTGTTGTGTGCACATTTGAAAATCAGGCTTTTGATGTAGGAACCTTTAGGCATCCAGGTTTGAATATGTTGGTCAGTTTATTTTCCCCTCTAATCTCTTTCAATTATAGTAATCTTAAATGTTTTAATAGTACATAATAATTATATGCTGTATAATAGTAGGTAAAAAATTCAGACAAAATATGGTTTTTAACTTGACTGTCTGTCTTTAATTTCTCTTTAGGCCATTCTTATTGATGTACAGAATTTCTTTCTTTAAGTATTGTTCCTGCAGTAGTTAATGCATTTATTGGGGACATATTTATCTCAGAACATAATCTCTCTAATACTGAAGGTTCTAAAATTGTACAACTGGAAGCTTTAAAAGCTTTTATTGGAGGAGTTTGTATTAAATATAGATCTGAAAAGAATAAAATGAAAAAGCACTTAAAACTGAATGCCAGAAGAAAATCCATCATTTGAGATATATTAACATAAATGGGTCCCCTTTAAAGAAACACTTCTAAATTGATAGACACAAACTCAGTATCCTCTTAAATCAGTCATATCTGAAGATACCATCGGTGACTTTTTTCCAGCATTTCTGTAAGTGGGGGGACAAAACAGGAAATGTGTTTAGCAAAGAAAGCTAAAATACATTCAGCCTCAGTTATTCCCTCACTACTTAAATAGTATAGAGTATCTGATAATATTGTAGAATAATCTCTGTTAGAAATAGCAATTGTATATATGGTAAACCTATAGTGACTATTTGGCCACAGGTATAGAGGAAATATCCAATGCTAGGCCTGCCAGGAGTTATGTGGTGCTTGAAAATAAATGAGGAAATTGCATGAGAATGGCGATCATCTTTTAAAATATAAGAAACCCTTTCTATTTTTTAATTCAGTATCAGATTCACATAACAGTACTTTATTTCAAACAATTTTGTAACATATCTCATCAATTGAAAGCATATTTTTCTTTTCAGGCATAATTATTGCAGATAATTATTTATTTTATTTATAACAAGCATTTATATGGTGTCCATCACCTTAGTATATGAGTAAAATGAGTTGTTACCACTTGAAGCTGTTTCTGTAGGTCAGTTTATGACCAGGAAAGTCAAGGGCACTTGTTGGACCATTCATACTAAGGCCTGCATTCATCGCTATTTCACTCCTATTCAGTCACCAGCTATATGAGAAGAATTTTTGTGTCCCCAACCAGGGCTGTCCTTAGGCATATGCAGCATACGCGGCTGAGTAGGGTACCTGAAAATTTGGGGCACCCCTGGGTCTTAGTGTCCACCCGTCCGCTTCTTCCTATCCCTGTTCTGACCCTTGCTGCAGGCTCCCACCACAGCTGGTTGCTGCAGCCTGGTGAGTCTTTCTCCGGAGGGGATCTAGTACTTAAAAGTGAAAAAGGCTTCCAGCCTGCCAGACCTATTAGCACAACATTGAAACTGTTAAAGAGCCTTGCATAATGACAGGTTTCAGAGTAGCAGCCGTGTTAGTCTGTATCCGCAAAAAGAAAAGGAGGACTTGTGGCACCTTAGAGACTAACAAATTTATTTGAGCATAAGCTTTCGCAAAAGCTTATGCTCAAATAAGTTTGTTAGTCTCTAAGGTGCCACAAGTCCTCCTTTTCTTTTCGTTAAAGAGCCATTCAAGTGGTAATGAAGCCATTTAACAGCCAACCCCCAGGTATATACTGTCAATGCCTGAATTTAGTGACAAAAACAGTTGTGGATTACTATAATATTTACTCAGAACATGTTAGTGTACAGGACCTTAGTTTAAAATTTGCTTTAAAATATTTTGGTAGTGTGTTGCTGAAGATTATAAAATCACATCTCTAAAAAATCGTTCCATAGATTTTTAAATGCACAATCTGAGTATTCATCTTTAGCCTTAAATGCTTGGATCTTCAGACATTTATTTTTTTAAATAAATCCTTCAAAAGACCACCTTTGTCTAAAATACACATGTGAGCCCAGGTTGCCATCAGGCATAAGGGCACCAGTTCAATAATACTGCATAGGACCCATAAATCCTAAGGACGGCTCTGTCCCCAACACACAATCATTTTTAAACATAGTTAAACTCCTCTGACTGTATGCATCGGATGAAGTGAGCTGTAGCTCACGAAAGCTTATGCTCTAATAAATATGTTAGTCTCTAAGGTGCCACAAGTACTCCTTTTCTTTTTCCTCTGTTTAAGAGTGTTATGACCTCTTCATTCAGGTCTCAATTTAGTAAAGCACACAGGCACATGTTTAACTTTGGGCACATGAGTAAGTACTTGCCTTCAAGTATGTGACTAGTATGACTGACATCAATGCATGTCTACAGCTAAGTACTTAAGTGCTTGCCTTGGTCATTAATTTTGGCGAATGGCTGTAATGTTTACCTCCACAAAAGATTTAAATGTGTCTGTGGCACTCCTGTACTCTACCACCCAAGAAATTAAATGATTGAGAATCAAATTGCTAGGATCTAGAACTGGGCAGGAAATGGTTTGCTCATTGCATTAACTTTTTTGAGATTTCAGAAATTTTCCTGTTCGGTACTGGGAGGAAACCAAGACCTTTTCAAGTTTTTCTAAGAAGAGAGAGTGCACCATCCCGGAATATGCTGATTCAGACCAGGGACTTGAGCATGGATCTTCCATATCCCAGATGTATGCCCTACCCACCAGACTATTTGGTTTTCTGAGGTGGGTCTTTCTCAATCTCTCCTGTTGGAGCTGTCCCACTTTGTATCAATAATTAAATATTTATTGGAACAGGAACTTCAATCCGAATTTACTACATCCCAGGTGAGTGCTCTAACCACTGGGCTGTAGTCCGTCTCTCTCCCTTTCTCTCTCTCTGGCCCAATAAATATTTATTTATACGAAGTGGAATAGCTGTAATAGGAGAGACTGAGAGACCCACTCAGAATAGCCAATAGATTCAGACTAGGGACTTGAATCTGGGTCTCCCACATCTTAAGTGAGTGGTTGAAACCCCTCCCCCTCTTCCTTGTAGTTTTGACTAGAAAGTTCGTCCTGGACCTGCAAAACCATTTCCTGATGAAATTTTGTCAAAATTGGTACATTCCCACAAAAAGTTTTGGATTCGATACATCTGTATTTTCTGACAAAAACCTGGTTAGTCGAAAATTTTCTGACCAGCTTCACTAGGAACTCTAGTGTGATCATTTTGTTTGAGAAAAATTCAAAAACACAGATTAAAATTGGGAGTGTAGGACCATATGATATTTCCATAATATTTTGGCACCACTTTGAACAGCCCAGTAAAGTAAATTGTGTATAAAGATGCCATGTTATTAAATGTGGTTATTGTGATCAAGTTTTTGAGCTACTTCCTGTCCCTCTGTAAGCAGATACAAGTCTGCTGCTTTTAATGGAATAGTTCCATTTACACTAAAACAGAATATAGCCCATTGAATACAAGCAATAGAAACCTGCAAAAGACAAAACTTATTCTTGGTTTTTACGTAATTCTGTATAGATATTTTGCCAACTTATTAATAGTCAATAAGTTGAACTTTTGCAACTTCAGTTTATTGACTATTAATCTTAGGTGATGTGGAATCCTGTAATTGGTTTTAAATTCTTGTTTTATAAATCTTGTTCATCTTTTAAACTGTTACATACTGTGATTTAGTGTACTACATATCTTGCAGCAGGTGGTGTACTGAAATATCTGAAACAATCTAAGAATTTTTAAAATAATGAATTGTAGTTTAATTTCATGCTTCATATTTTTGTATAAAGATGCCAAAATCAGAGCTAATAGAACCTTATAGAAAAATGCTCACCCAGTCAACTCGCAGCAGTACTGCAGAAAGCAAAGTTCCTCACACACGAATAGATGATGGAGCGGCTATTCAGGTATGTAGCCACTTTTATCATTAATAATATCCTGCCGAACCTTAGGTTTAACTGTTCTGCATCAGCAGATAGAGACATTTAGCTTTGTTTGTATAATATTTAATAATTTCTGGGAATTTGAGCTTCCCTTTTTTCCCCAAAAAGAACAATTTGATCTTTTAGCACCTTATTCCTAAAATGGATTGCAGCTGTTTTTCAGCCAAAGGAACCTGAGTCATGATTTTCTGTCTTAAGGCTCCTGTTCACTATATTTAGCTAACAAGGAGCCAGACCCCTCTATTGAGGAGTCCAGATCCTTTCCCTGTTACCACTGTACAGCTACTTTTGAAAAAGCCAATACCAAAAAGTCATTCTCCTCCTGTTTAAGTGAGAGGCTAACACCTTTTTTTTAACAAGTACCAAAATAAAAGGGGTATTCCTGAAATTTTTGAATCCCATTCTTCTTGCTCATTTATCTCAAACCTAAAAGAAGAAAACACATAGTGAGACATCTCATATCGTCTAACTTCAAAATGCTTGGTTAATGAAGATTTATGAAGAAGGTTAATGAAGAAGGGTTTCTTCAGGTATGTTAGCAACAAGAAGAAAGTCAAGGGAAGTGTGGGCCCCTTACTGAATGAGGAAGGCAACCTAGTGACAGAGGATGTGCAAAAAGCTAATGTACTCAATGCTTTTTTTGCCTCTGTCTTCACGAACAAGGTCAGCTCCCAGACTACTGCACTGGGCAGCACAGCATGGGGAGGAGGTGACCAGTCCTCTGTGGAGAAAGAAGTGGTTAGGGACTATTTAGAAAAGCTGGACGAGCACAAGTCCATGGGGCCGGAGGCGCTGCATGCAAGAGTGCTAAAGGAGTTGGCAGATGTGATTGCAGAGCCATTGGCCATTATCTTTGAAAACTCATGGTGATCGGGGGAGGTCCCGGACGACTGGAAAAAGGCTAATGTAGTGCCATCTTTAAAAAAGGGAAGAAGGAGGATCCTGGGAACTACAGGCCAGTCAGCCTCACCTCAGTCCCTGGAAAAATCATGGAGCAGGTCCTCAAGGAATCAATTCTGAAGCACTTAGAGGAGAGGAAAGTGATCAGGAACAGTCAGCATGGATTCACCAAGGGCAAGTCATGCCTGACTAATCTAATTGCCTTCTATGATGAGATAACTGGCTCTGTGGATGAGGGGAAAGTGGTGGACATGTTGTTCCTTGACTTTAGCAAAGCTTTTGACACAGTCTCCCACAGTATTCTTGCCAGCCAAAGAAGTATGGGCTGGATGAATAGACTATAAGGTGGATAGAAAGTTGGCTAGATTGTCGGGCTCAACGGGTAGTGATCAATGGCTCCATGTCTAGTTGGCAGCCGGTATCAAGTGGAGTGCCCCAAGGGTCGGTCCTGGGGCCGGTTCTGTTCAATATCTTCATTAATGATCTGGAGGATGGCACCCTCAGCAAGTTTGCAGAGGACACTAAACTGGGAGGAGAGGTAGATACACTGGAGGGTAGGGATAGGATACAGAGGGACCTAGACAAATTAGGGGATTGGGCCAAAAGAAATCTGATGAGATTCAACAAGGACAAGTGCAGGATCCTGCACTTAAGATGGAAGAATCTCATGCACCGCTACAGACTAGGGACCGAATGGCTCTGCAGCAGTTCGGCAGAAAAGGAGCTGGGGTTACAGTGGATGAGAAGCTGGATATGAGTCAACAGTGTGCCCTTGTTGCCAAGAAGGCCAATGGCATTTTGGGATGTATATGTAGGGGCATTGCCAGCAGATCGAGGGACGTGATAGTTCCCCTCTATTCGACACTGGTGAGGCCTCATCTGGAGTACTGTGTCCAGTTTTGGGCCCCACACTACAAGAAGGATGTGGAAAAATTGGAAAGAGTCCAGCGGAGGGCAACAAAAATGATTAGGGGACTGGAACAAATGACTTATGAGGAGAGGCTGAGGGAACTGGGATTGTTTAGTCTGCGGAAGAGAAGAATGAGGGGGGATTTGATAGCTGCTTTCAACTACCTGAAAGGGGGTTCCAAAGAGGATGGATCTAGACTGTTCTCAGTGGTAGCTGATGACAGAACAAGGAGTAATGGTCTCAAGTTGCAGTGGGGGAGGTTTAGGTTGGATATTAGGAAAAACTTTTTCACTAGGAAGGTGGTGAAACACTGGAATGAGGTGGTAGAATCTCCTTCCTTAGATATTTTTAAGGTCAGGCTTGACAAAGCCCTGACTGGGATGATTTAGTTGGGGATTGGTCCTGCTTTGAGCAGGGGGTTGGATTAGATGACCAGCTGAGGTCCCTTCCAACCCTGATATTCTATGATTCTACGATTTCATAGATTCATAGATATTTAGGTCAGAAGGGACCACTATGATCATCTAGTCTGACCCCCTGCACAACGCAGGCCACAGAATTTCACCCATTTGTTTTCTCCATGAATTTTGCTTCAAAGGTGCAGAAACCAGTGCTCTAAAATGACCTGCTGTGTGTGGTCAGAAGTGCAGCACTTCATTTGCAGTCCATCGTGTGTCTCAGGATATTAATTTGTTAGAGCAATGAATTTACTCTTAACTGAGAGAACATCCCTGCGCCCCCACCCCTCTATGAAAAGGAACAGACCAAAATTAACAGTTCATTGATTGGGGCTATATGCCAGTGCAGAAAAGTTAACCAAAAGATCCATCTGTCGGTGTGCTGAGAAGTCTGTAAAGGGTTCACAACAGATATTTGTTGTTCTCTTTTGTATTTGTTTTTGTTACTTTTTGGAAATGTGTTGAGATTAACATAACAGGACCCTAGTACATTAGAAATATCTTGTCTTAGAAATTGTATCTTTGGAATAGAAATAAAACTGGAGTACAAACCCAGTACTTTCCTTTGCTGGTCACCTTTAAAGTACTAAGCTTTTGTTTAAAAGAAAAAAATGTTTAAGATCTCAAATCATTAAGAACTTGATCCAGTCAGCATTGAAGTTAGTTGAAAGGCTGCCAGCAATTGCAATAGACATTTAATCAGAGCCTGTTGTATTATTTACATATAAATTTGCAAATCACAGGTACACAGGAAACTTAAATTTTCCTCTTGTTATGTATTGTAAGCATAGAGGAATTGTGATTTCTGTGTGTAGCATATTTGAATGCTGCTGTTCTAAGGCTAAACTACCATTGAACATGCTAGGAGTCTTGCCTGTGTTAGGTCTGCATAATGTTTGTTTTAACTTACCTTATCTATTATTCTTTTGTAACTGTGGACAACACTCTAATTTGTGGAATAATAAATAGTCAGACGATAAAAAACAAAATTCTCAAAATTTTCAGATGGAAAATTCATACTGAGATTTACATAACTCATCACAGGTCTAGCCTCTCATATCAACTGGCATTGAAAATTGGAACAGGTGTTCTCTTAAAAATGAATGTTGGTGTACATGGGCAGGGTTCATCATCTCCTGTTAAAGAGATCTTTTAAACATTCCAATTCAGATACTTTTAACAGTGACAACTATATTTTGTCACCAAAGTTTTTAAGACAAAATGTCTTTTTCTTGTTTCTGTTTCCTTAGCAAATCTATTATTTTGGAAGAAAATTAGGACAAGGCAGTTTTGGGGTGGTAATTGAAGTAACACACAAGGAAACTGGCAAAAAATGGGCAATCAAAAAAGTGAACAGGGAAAAGGTAAATATTATGTAGATCTCTGATTTATTTTAAACCTGTCTTACTTTTCCTTTGATTTTCTATCCAATCTGTTTCTGCAGTATCTCCGTGTATCCAAAACTCACATTGCAATCAGTGCATGTATTTACTCTCACTGTTTAGTTGATATTCTCACTATCTGTTTCTTGTAGTTGAAAGTGAGTCACATCAAGTTTTAACTATTAAAAATGTAATATAAAAATGCAATTTGAGGTTCTTACTCCTACATGAAGTCACAACTGAAGAAAAAGGTTGCCCGATCAGACCCTTAATTATCCAAATCTATTTAGAGAACATTGGGCGTTAAGTGAATACCATTTAAAGTTTATTTCTTTTTTGCTAGAGAATTTTTAAAAATCCTAAATAAAACAAAATATTAGCTTAACTGATTGTAATGATGATTTACATTCAAAAAACTATATGAACATAGTCTGAGAGCTTGCATGCCAAATTTCAGCCAGTAACAGACTTTTTTATGGCTGAATGACAGATCTGGAAAAGGTGCAATACTGTTAAAACTTTAATATTAGCAGCCCCTGTTATTTTGGTGTGACAGGCTACTAGCTGATCCAGATTTAGAGCTATTGTTGTATTACTGCTCATAGTATTACCATTATCAAATTGCTAAACTGACCATGATTAATTCTCCTTAATTAAGTTACTGTAAACAAGTTAGGAAAATACGGTTCTTATAATCATGTCTTATCATATGACAAGAATAGTAAGCTTGGGTCTGATCATATTTGGATAGGAGACCTCCAAGATGAGTAGGTTGTATTCTTCCATCCAACGTGGTACTAAGCCAAAGCCCAGTGTGGAATAAGAGGTGGTGTTCTGTTTATTACTTTATAATGAACAAGACAAAAATAATTTGTGTTCATTTGAGATCCCCTTGCAAATGTTCACGGGATTAGAGATGTTAGCTCCAATAAGCTGGCCAGCTTCCAATTTGAGTAATTACGTTTTGTTTATCTGCATTCCCCTGATAGTCTTCTTCATTTTCTGTCTTGAATGTTTGTGTAGCGTTGCTGTGTGTGTTAAACAGTGGTCATGTTCTTTCCATGTTAGGTCAAGTAATTCCTTTTCGTGTCTCTCACACATATGTGACAGGTTTCAGAGTAGCAGCTGTGTTAGTCTGTATCCGCAAAAAGAAAAGGAGTACTTGTGTTAGTCTCTAAGGTGCCACAAGTACTCCTTTTATTTTCACACATATGTGTGTTTTCACATTTTTTCCATCTTAGGGAAAGTAATTACTATTTTCCTTCTCACATGTATGCACATGTGTACACATGCACACAATTTTATGAAGTGCTTCAGAAAGGTTTATGATGGAAAGACTGTATATAAATGAAAGACATTATTAGTTGAAAAAGCTAAACTATAATGGTAGCAACCTCAAAGTACAATAGGATTTATTTTGTAACTCTTTTTCTAAATGTAAGACATGTTCATTTGTTTAACACATTCTGTAGATTCCTTTAACAGAAATTGTCTTATGGCATATATATGGTCATATCATGAATATTGTCATGTTCTGTAAAATACATTTTCCATCTAAAATTAAGGCTGGAAGCTCTGCTGTGAAGCTACTTGAACGGGAGGTGAGCATCTTAAAAAGAGTGAACCATGAGCATATAATACATTTAGAAGAGGTGTTTGAGACCCCTAAGGTAAGGGTTCATTAATTGCAATACTCTGAATGCTATTAATACTTAATGAAAGGTGCAGAGATCAGTAGAAGCTTTCTTTTCTTCATTCTGAGGTAATTCCTCTTGCCTTCTTGTACACTTCCCTTTCTTATGGGACATTTCTCCTCACCACTGGTGACTAGAAAATTGTGGAGAAATTTACATTTTAATTTTTCCTAAGTTTTTTCTAGGCTGTTCTAGGCAGTAAATATAAATCCTTCTGCCAGCAGTTGAAAAGATAATCAAAGTCCATGTGTTGTCATTTCCTGTTTAAAGGAATTAGCTTGCTGGCCTTACTTACTTATGTGCCTGTCTCTAATAGGAGCAGACAGCTCTTCTGTTTGGCTAGCATAGATTTGGCCTTGGGTTTTACATTATTTTTCCTTTTGTAAATTCACAACCCAATTCTTTCTTTTCTTTCAGGATTAGCTAGTTTATAGTCTGGTACTGTCATAGTGACATTTATTTTTTGTCTCCTCATGTTTGTTGTAGCACTGTGTGAGGGGGCAGTCCACTGGTTGCAGTGTGTCCCTGCCACTTGTTACAGGCAGAAAACACCCAGCTGGAAGCTAGCTTTCAGTTTTGATTTGTCCCATTTTCTCAGAAATAGCTGGAAGACCAGAGCTTGATGGAAGCTTTTTTGAGAGTGAATTTATGTCTACACTACAAAATTAGGTCAAATTTATAGAAGTCGGTTTTGTAGAAAGCATTTTTATACAGTCGATTGTGTGTGTCCCCACACAAGTGCTCTCAGTGCATGTGGTTGGCGGAGTGTGTCCACAGTACCGAGGCAACCGTCGACTTCCAGAGCGTTGCACTGTGGGTAGCTATTCCACAGTTCCCGCAGTCTCTGCCACCCATCTGAATTCTGGGTAGAAATCCCAGTACCTGATGGGGCTAAAACATTGTCGTGGGTGGTTCTGGGTACATATCGTCAGGCCCCCGTTCCCTCCCTCCCTCCGTGAAAGCAGGGGCAGACAATCGTTTTGCGCCTTTTTTCTTGAGTTACCTGTGCAGACGCCGTACCACGGCAAGCGTGGAGCCCGCTCAGCAAATCGTCACCATATGTCTCCTGGGTGCTGGCAGACGTGGTACTGCATTGCTACACAGCAGCAGTTAATTGCCTTTTGGCAGCGGACAGTGCAGTATGACTTGTAGCCGTCATCGACGTAGTCCTGGGTGCTCTTTTAATCGGGCGCCTGGGCAAACATGGGAGTGACTCAGCCAGGTCATTTCCCTTTTAAGTTTTGTCTCGTGACGATTCAGTCCTACCGGCAGTGCACTGTCTTTTAACCTCCAGGCAGCAGAAGATGATGGCTAGTCGTCATACTGCACCATCTTCTGCCGAAGACCTAGGATATGATGATGGCTAGCAATCGTACTGCACAGTCTGCTGCCAGCAAGATGTATAAAGATAGATGAAGTGGCTCAAAACAAGAAATAGACCACATTTGTTTTGTATTCATTTTCTCCTCCTTCTCTCTGTGAAATCAACGGCCTGCCAAACCCAGTTTTGAGTTCTATCCTTGAGGTTTTGAGTTCTATCCTTGAGGGGGCCATTCAGTTTCTCGCAAAGCCACCCCCTTTGTTGATTTTAATTCCCTGTAAGCCAACCCTGTAAGCCATGTCGTCAATTGCCCCTCCCTCCGTCAGGGCAACGGCAGACAATCGTTCCCCGCCTTTTTTCTGTGCAGACGCCATACCACAGCAAGCATGGAGCCCGCTCAGATCACTTTGGCAATTAGGAGCACATTAAACACCATGCGCATTATCCAGCAGTATATGCAGCACCGGAACCTGGCAAAGCAATACCGGGCAAGTAGGCGACGTCAGCGTGGTAACGTGAGTGATGAGGACATGGACACAGACTTCTCGAAAGCAGGGGCCTTGGCAATGTGGGCATCATGGTGCTAATGGGCCAAGTTCATGCGGTGGAACGCCGATTCTGGGCTCGGGAAACAAGCACAGACTGGTGGGACCGCATAGTGTTGCAGGTCTGGGACGATTCCCAGTGGTTGCGAAACTTTTGCATGCGTAAGGGCACTTTTATGGAACTTTGTGACTTGCTTTCCCCTGCCCTGAGGCGCAAGAATACCAAGATGAGAGCAGCCCTCACAGTTGAGAAGCGAGTGGCGATAGCCCTGTGGAAGCTTGCAACGCCAGACAGCTACCGGTCAGTCGGGAATCAATTTGGAGTGGGCAAATTTACTGTGGGGGCTGCTGTAATGCAAGTAGCCAACGCAATCAAAGATCTGCTGATATCAAGGGTAGTGACCCTGGGAAATGTGCAGGTCATAGTGGATGACTTTGCTGCAATGGGATTCCCTAACTGTGGTGGGGCCATAGACGGAACCTAGATCCCTATCTTGGCACCGGAGCACCAAGCCAGTGAGTACATAAACCACAAGGGATACTTTTCAATAGTGCTGCAAGCACTGGTGGATCATAAGGGACGTTTCACCAACATCAACGTGGGATGGCCGGGAAAGGTACATGACGCTTGCATCTTCAGGAACTCTGGTCTGTTTCAAAAGCTGCAAGAAAGGACTTTATTCCCAGACCAGAAAATAACCATTGGGGATGTTGAAATGCCTATATATATCCTTGGGGATCCAGCCTACCCCTTAATGCCATGGCTCATGAAGCCATACACAGGCAACCTGGACAGTAGTAGGAGCTGTTCAATTTACAGGCTGAGCAAGTGCAGAATGGTGGTAGAATGTGCATTTGGACGTTTAAAAGTGCGCTGGCGAAGTTTACTGACTCCGTTAGACCTCAGCGAAACCAATATTCCCACTGTTATTACTGCTTGCTGTGCGCTCCATGATATGTGTGAGAGTAAGGGGGAGACGTTTATGGCGGGTTGGGAGGTTGAGGCAAATCGCCTGGCTGCTGGTTTCGCACAGCCAGACACCAGGGCGGTTAGAAGAGCACAGGAGGGCGCGGTGTGCATCAGAGAAGCTTTGAAAACCAGTTTCATGACTGGCCAGGCTACGGTGTGAAAGTTCTGTTTGTTTCTCCATGATGAAACCCGCCGCCCCTTGGTTCACTCTACTTCCCTGTAAGCTAACCACCCTCCCCTCCTCCCTTCAATCACCGCTTGCAGAGGCAATAAAGTCATTGTTGCTTCACATTCATGCATTCTTTATTTATTCATCACACAAAGAGGGGGATAACTACCAAGGTAGCCCAGGAGGGGTGATGGAGGAGAGAAGCACGGGGAGGGGTGGTGGAGGAGGGAAGGGGAAGGACAAGGCCACACAGCACTTTAAACGTTTAAAACTTATTGAATGCCAGCCTTCTGTTGCTTGGGCAATCCTCTGGGGTGGAGTGGCCGGGTGGCTGGAGGCCCCCCCACCGCATTCTTGGGCGTCTGGGTGAGGAGGCTATGGAACTTGGGGAGGAGGGCGGTTGGTTACACAGGGGCTGTATCAGCAGTCTGTGCTCCTGCTGCCTTTCCTGCAGCTCAACCATATGCTGGAGCATATTGGTTTGATTCTCCAGCAGCCTCAGCATTGAATCCTGCCTCCTCTCATCACACTGCCACCACATTTGAGCTTCAGCCCTCTCTTCAGCCTGCCACTTACTCTCTTCAGCCCGTCACTTCTCCTCCCGGTCATACTGTGCTTTCCTGCACTCTGACATTGTCTGCCTCCATGCAGTCGTCTGTGCTATGTCAGTGTGGGAGGACACCATGAGCTCAGAGAACATTTAATCACAAGTGCGTTTTTTTCGCCTTCTAATCTTCACTAGCCTCTGAGAAGGAGAAGATCCTGTGATCATTGAAACACATGCAGCTGGTGGAGAAAAAAAAAGAGGCAGTAGTATTTAAAAAGACACATTTTCTAGAACAATGGCTACGCTCTTTCACAGTAAACCTTGCTGTTAACATTACATACACAGCACATGTGCTTTCGTTCCAAGGTCGTATTTTGCCTCCCCCCACCACGTGGCTAGCCCCTCACCCCCCCCGGCTAACAGCGGGGAACATTTCTGTTCAGCCACAGGCAAAGAGCCCAGCAGGAACGGGCACCTCTGTATGTCCCCTTAAGAAAAGCACCCTATTTCAACCAGGTGACCATGAATGATATCACTCTCCTGAGGATAACACAGAGAGGTAAAGAACGGATGTTGTTTGAATGCCAGCAAACATACACTGCAATGCTTTGTTCTACAATGATTCCCGAGTATGTGCTACTGACCCGGTGTGGTAAAGTGTCCTACCATGGTGGATGGAATAAGGCTGCCCTCCCCAGAAACCTTTTGCAAAGGCTTTGGGAGTACATCCAGGAGAGCTGCAAATGCCAAGGCAAATTAATCATTAAACATGCTTGCTTTTAAACCATGTATACTGTTTTAAAAGGTACACTCACCAGAGGTCCCTTCTCCACCTGGCGGGTCCAGGCGGCAGCCTTGGGTGGGTCCGGGGGGGACTGCCTCCAGGTTCAGGGTGAGAAACAGTTCCTGGCTGTCGGGAAAACTAGTTTCTCCGCTTGCTTGCTGTGAGCTATCTACAACTTCATCATCATCATCTTCCTAGTCCCCAAAACCTGCTTCTGTGTTGCCGCCATCTCCATTGAAGGAGTCAAACAACACGGCTGGGGTAGTGGTGGCTGAACCCCCTAAAATGGCATGCAGCTCATCATAAAAGCGGCATATTTGGGGCTCTGACCCGGAGCAGCCGTTTGCCTCTCTGGTTTTCTGGTTGGCTTGCCTCAGCTCCTTAAGTTTCACGTGGCATTGCTTCGGGTCCCTGTTATGGCCTCTGTCCTTCATGCCCTGGGAGATTTTGACAAATGTTTTGGCATTTTGAAAACTGGAACGGAGTTCTGATAGCATGGATTCTTCTCCCCATACAGCGATCAGATCCCGTACCTCCTGTTTGGTCCATGCTGGAGCTCTTTTGCGATTCTGGGACTCCATCATGGTCACCTCTGCTGATGAGCTCTGCATGGTCACCTCTGCTGATGAGCTCTGGCCAGCATGGCAAGCTGCAGGTGACCATGCAAACAGGAAATTGAAATTCAAAAGTTCGCGGGCATTTTCCTGTCTGCCTGGCCAGTGCATCTAAGTTGAGAGTGCTGTCCAGAGCGGTCACAATAGAGCACTCTGGGATTGCTCCCGGAGGCCAATACCGTCTAATTGCGTCCACAGTACCCCAAATTCGACCCAGCAAGGCCGATTTAAGCACTAATCCACTTGTCAGAGGTGGATTAAGGAAATCGATTTTAAGAGCCCTTTAAATTAAAAAAAAGGACTTCATCGTGTGGACGGGTGCAGGTTTACATCGATTTAACGCTGCTAAATTCTACCTAAACTCCTAGTTTAGACTAGGGCTTAGTGTCATTTTTTTAGTCACTTACTTCACAGTTTGTGAAAGGGGGTTGGTTGTTGCTGCTTTGGACAGCACAAAGCTCAAGGACACTGTAATGATGCCACTGTATGATGTCCATTACAATGGCACAGATCACTTTTTATGAGCTGTAAGTATATATTTTATCTTTTATTTAATTAGTCAAAGGTTGCTCATGTAATATGTATTTATAGCTTTATTCATAGTCATTAAAGAATATCTTGTTGTGTCTTTTTAGGTTTAACTATGCTTCTATAGGATTCTCTTTTTTAAGAAGTTGACAATATGCTGAATGAAAAACTCTTAGAACAATCATTAAAATCCATATTTTTTATTTTTGTTGTACAGGTTCTTGAAAATTTGAGAGTTTTAGTACTCAAAATATTCAGTATTTCTTGTGTTGTGTGTGTGTGTATATATATGTGTGTATATATATATATATACACACAAGAAAATCACTATTTTGGTTCTTTATTAATGTTAGCGGATGTTCCTTGTAATGGAGCTGTGCGAGGATGGAGAACTTAAAGAAATTCTTCACAGTAAAGGACAATTTACAGAGAATGAGACAAGGCACATAATTCAAAGCCTTGCATCAGCAATAGTGTATCTTCACAAAAAAGGCAAGGATGTTCATTTTATACATTTATTCATTGGCTCTGAATGTCAGTTTTAAGTGATCTCTGTTTATAAATGTTATTTATTTCCTAGAGTACTGGTGTCCCTGTGGCCTAGAAGTGAAGGATCCTACATTAGTGCTTTCCCCCCACTATTTAAACCGTTAACATTTCCTTTTACTTATTTGTTCCAGCACCATCCACCTGACAATAATATGAATTTCTTCTTCTTAAGTCTCAACCACTTTGCATTACAGCATTAACTTATTTCAGCAGCTAAGTAAATAGTCTATTACAGCAGAGAGAAAGAAGCAGACGTGTAGTGCTCTAGATATTCCTTAATTATCTGTCCTCCACTTGGTGGGATGCAGTCAACATCAGCATTTTAATTCACTCCAGGGAAGCATTAAAATCCTCCACAGCCCATGACAGAGTTAACCAATTCAGACAGAAAACTAGAGTTCAGTGTATCCAGTTATTTTTCCCTATATTGTAGGAGTATGAAGATTTGTATTTGAATAACACAGAAAATTGTATTCATCTCTATATTTTGGAATTAGTTGGAGGAATTAGCAGCTCCTCTTTTTCTCCCACCCAGACATATGATTCCTTCTCTGTGGAATGGCCCCTTCTTCAAAGCAAATATGGCTTTGGTCTTCTCTCTATTTTTGGTGGGCAGAGAAAGGGAAATAAAGAAATCTACAATCTCATCCCCTTTGGTCTGTTGGATGTGAGATGAGACTAGACTTATGAAAATATATGCACATTTTGTAAATCTATAATCCACTAGTTTTTTCTATAAGATGTTCACAGGTCTGCTATTGTATAACACAGAGCAATGCAAACTGTTTTTCTTATTACAGATCATCAGGGGGATGGATCCAAATTTGATCCAGATTTGGAATCTTCATATAAAGACTCCTTGAATCAAAGGGCAAATACTCCTTCCTTTTAAGTTTTCAGTAATGGAAAACTAAATGCATTGAAACTGAAACTCATTTGAATGAGTAATTTCCACAAGATAAAAACATTTGTCAGAATATTTTGACTACAAGTGATAAATACATTTTTAGTTTTTGTTCTCTTCCTTGACAGATATTGTTCACAGAGATCTAAAACTGGAAAACATTTTAGTTAAAAGCAGTGAAACTGATGAAGAAAATGAAATGAAATTAAATATAAAGGTAAGACTAGAAAGTGTAGCAACTGTTTGCTTTGAGCAATGGTTTAGATACCCAAATATCAAAGTCAGCCCCCTAGTAATGCCTATTTGTAGCTTTTGAATAGAGCCACTCTATTGTGTTATTAAGAACACTAAGAAACCTGCCCAACTTAATGCAGATATTGAAATGAATCATTTTGGAAGCTAAGTGCCACTGCTGAAAGATACTTTTTTGCAGGGTCAGATAGCTGTGGTATACCTTTAGGTCAGTTGAAACAAACCTTAAAGAAAGCATACCTTATTAATCTAGATCTACCTTAGGATAGTTCCAAACTCTTAGTAACACTAAGTTAGCAGGAATTCTAAGCTATAATTTTTAAATTGTGTATTGCCTATTTAATGTAAATGTGTTAGTAATTTAGAAAAATTACATCTAGACTAAGCCCTTGATTTAAATATAAATTATATACCATTCTAGGCTTTGTTGGATATTACTAAATATATACTAACTAAACACAATTAATGTACCATGTACTTTTATCTATAGATTTTAATTGTAATAATTGGTCCTTGAAGGCTAATAAATCGTATGTGATATACTAGTTGTTCCCCCATTTTAATAGCAGCTGCTGTGTGTTATTACAACCTTGTAGAATTGAAGTGTTGGATTGCTGATCTGCTCCAGTAGATAAAGTTGTATGTTCTATGTTGTGACATATATATCTATATAGAACATACTGCTTTATCTATATCATCTATATCATCAATGGCTATTAGCCAGGATGGGCAGGAATGGTGTCCCTAGCCTCTGTTTGCTAGAAGCTGTGATTGGGTGACAGGGCATGGATCACTTGATGGTAACCTGTCTGTTCATTCCCTTTGGGGCACCTGCCATTGGCCACTGTCAGAGGACAGGATACTGGGCTTGCTGGACCTTTGGTCTGACCCAGTATGGCCGTTCTTATGTTCTTATATCTCATACATTGTGTAATACTGATGCTTTTATAAAACGCTTTGGAAAATTCCATGGTGCAAAATCCAGCCAACATGTACCTTGGAGTCCACTTTGCATAACTTATTTTCATTCTGAGAAGCATAAAATTCTGGATCTTGATCTCTCCCCCAGTGTGGGACATGTGGGCTACACCTCTCTTCCTGCAAATACCAGAGGCACTTCAGACTTGTCATGAGTCAGAACACCTATTCTGTTCTTATGCCCAATTCTCTGTCTCCAGCAGTGCAAATAGAGCAGTGATTCAGCCCTCCTGGCTTATCCAGGGTAGTCTTGCTTTTATACCTCAGTTTAGAATTGCACCAAGCAAGATCTTTCTTCTCCTTCTCTCTCGCTCCTCTGTCCCTCAGGGCACTAAGGTTTTGCTAGGCTCCATTTTTTAATGGGGCTATCTGCAGAGATCTTTCCCTCTGTTTACCTTGTCCTCTTCATAGTAGACTAGGTCTGATGGAACAATCTGAAGACCAACGGAGAAAGTGAGAGATTGAGCTGTGGAGATCCTTTCATAGTTAGTGGCAATAGAAGTGGTTGTAGGATAGGGGAGCCACAGAGATCAGGGGAGAACAGCTCCCCTGTTTTCCAGGCATTATGTATATGCAAGTACATGGCTTATAGAAAACCTTGCTCCTCATTTTCCCTTTGTCCTCTCAATCGCAATCTTCCTCTCTCTTTTCCTTCTCTCTTTCTCATCCCCTTCAAAATCAATTACTGCCATTGCTGCCTCTTCCCCCACAAAAGTAATGAATTGCCCCTCACCCCACAAAATCAGTTACAGCTGCTGTCAGCCCCATCATCTTTTTGTGGAACCCTCATGCTGTTGCACCTGTTTCTGCTGCTTTCCTGAGATTTTTACATGCTTCCTTCAGCCTACTGCCTGAAGTGGGAGGATTGCTGTGATCTGTACTCTGCCCCTACCCATCACCGGAGCTTACAAGACTTGCGAGTATGGATGCTGGGATCTTCACTTCTCTCTCTCTAGCCTTGAGGAATGGTGTCTGCCTGAATCTTCACTATTCCTTTGACACTAGACCAGGGGTCTCAAACTCAATTTACCTTAGGGCCAGTGCCAGTCATCAAATCCTCCCAGCAGCCCAATAATGTCACTGAAGATGGTGTTCAGAAAAGAAAATGTTTATATTCTATTTTTTATTTTGAATTTCTTAGAAATAATAAAACTGTCATACAACTGTATACAACTCTTCACCTGCCAGAGAGTTTTTAGCGTTTGCCAGACACCTGGCAACACTTCAGTTCTGTCAGTTTGTTGATGTTCAGCCTCACTGACTGAGCAGCTGAAACCTTCAGGATTGCAGCGAGGTGTGCATCAGATAGTTGTGTTCGGTATTTTGATTTGTTTATATTAATTGTGGGGGGAAAACTGATGCAGCCTCCATGGCTGACTCTGCCTGGCGACTAGTGATGGTATCTCTGTCTCTCCCCCAGCCAATGGGAGCTACGAGGGGGTGGAGGGTAGCGGCACCTGCAGCAGACATTGCCGGCAGTGTGTCTGCCTTCATCTCTCCTCCACGGGCTGCAGTGGGGAGGTTCTCAGGCTGCAGATGGCCCACGGACTGGCACTTTGAGACCCCTGCACTAGACGGAGGAGTAACAGCTACAGAAGGAATGTGGAGGCCTACAGCAGTGGTCTCCAAACTGGGGTGTGCGAGATGATCCCAGGGGGTGCACTGCAGCAGGAGTGCCGCCGGATGGCACTCCGCCGGTTTTTTTTCTTCAGCAGCAGCTCTGCATGTCCATGGCTGGTGTTCCCCTCTGGCGGCCCGCCTGCGGTAAGTCTTCCGTTCTTCTTCCTTCGGCATCGCGTCTCCGGCAGGTCTTCTGGTCTTCACCCTGGGGTGCGCGAGCCAAAAAGTTTGGAGACCACTGGCCTACAGGAGCAGCCAGGAGACAGATGCTTCTTGGTGAAGGAATAGGTGCTGCTCCGTGTATGGCATATGCCAGCACAAGGCAGAGCCCCATACACCCCTGGATTTAGGGGGAGCCCTGAGTATAAGGGTAGAAACTCCTTTCAATTCCTGTCTACCACAAAGTATGAAAGGAGGGACTCTGCTGGGTAAAACTTCCCAGGGTAAAACTTGGGCCATGGACACCAGGAGAAAGGCCAGACCCAGGAGCAGGACCAATCCCTCCTTCCATTCCAAACTGCAGCTGGACTTGCCTCCATCCAGAAACAGCACTAGAGGGCAGGATATTCCTTCTCAAGCATATGGGTCCTGGCAACTTCAGACATATGAATGCTGGGAATAGGGCAGTATGCTGTGAAGATATGGGCTCTTACACAACCTTGGAGAAAAAGGGAAAACATCAAATCATTCTGAAGGTATTTAATAGCTTTTAGGACTAGGGATAGATGAATCTGTCCCTCAAGACACAAGGTACACAGGAGTCTACACCTGATAGTAAGAAAAAGATCAGGAAGAGTTTGGTCTGCCTGAGTTCTCAAAAGGCTGAACAAGTTGATGGAAGAAGTTGAAATTCAGAATTTAACTTCCAGGATTGCAGCAGACTCCTGAAGGATTCTACTGATACTGGTGGAACTGGCAGGCACTTGTCTGCATATTACCCTCAGCCCTTCTCACTGGCAGTCACCAATACCAATACAAAACATTACCTTTCATTCTGTCTGCATCCCTGAGAGTGTCTATGAAAGAACTGGCAGTGATATTATCCACTGAGGAGTCTAGAAACTTATCCATTGATGGCATACTTGACCGAATGTCAGCACCAGAGACCTCGCGAGAGACTTAGTGTCTCTCCATGCTATGGATAAACAAGTTTGTAATATGAAGAATTCTCTAATCCACTCTTGGAAGATTGTCAATCTGGGGGTTGAGAGAAACACAAGGAGAGCCGGTCTTCCCTATGCGATTCAGCAACATTCAAGCACTAATATTTAAGGTGATTCAGAGCCAAGAGTCATCAAGGCATCTTTAGTCATCAAGGCATCTTTACATGCATCTTTTAAAGTCTTGCATGGAGATTCCTATATGGATATGAATGCATGAGAGGGCTTCAGAGATTAATTTTAGAGGTCTAGAATCTTTGTCTACAAGAGATGCAAAGGAAAGTAAAGATACCAACCAGAGTGATGCAGTCCCCCAATTGATGGGCTTTTCCACATGAAGCCCATATAATGTAAGATTCTTCCTTCACAATCCAGATACTAGTTCATTCATCCTTTTGAAAACACTTTGAGCTTTATCTTTAATTCTCCACAGTCTCATTCTTGGATAGACAGTTGCTCCAGGTGGTGATCCTGTAGTAGTAGTAAATACTGCTAATTTTAGGGAAGAAAGAACCTTCTTTCTGTCCTACATACCTTCTCCCTGTAATTTTCCCTACTCTTCTCTATATCCCAAATGTCTCCCATTAGGGGAGAGGTCAGGATCCAGAATGGAAAACAATTTGTTACCAGATGTTTTCCTTTCTGATACTCACCTATCCCACTTGGGTTATTTTTGTGATGGCCTCTCCTTGGGTTCCTGTGTATAACTATCACAGTTGTATAGGGGCTTACTGTCAGGCATTTTACATCTATCGACTAGTAGAAATTCAGCATTTTAGTTCACCTTGGAAGTGCTTGTTTTCACGGATCCTAGCAAGTGCCCCATCCTGGCCACCCATTGCTCTGAGGGGAGTCCAAGCCTGTATGCTCTGGATTCCCAGGGGTGTTTTACGATTTTTGAGCCTGAATAGAGTTCAGCCACTGCCCCAATCTAGGGGTCCTTATGCACTGCAGAGCCATTGGTCATTATCTTTGAAAACTCATGGCGATCCGGGGAAGTCCCAGACGACTGGAAAAAGGCTAATGTAGTGCCCATCTTTAAAAGTGTGGGTAACAGCTTCTTCTTCTTTTTTTTTTAAACCTACTCACACTCATCAGTTTCATATAGAATAAACCTCTAATTTGGTTTTTAAACACTAGCTAACTAACTAACTGTAATGATGCTGGTTCTGGCGGGACCCAACTGAGAGTGCCAATTCAGGACAAATTGCTTAAAGCAGGGCAGTTACAGCCCAAGGCTGGGGTTTTTCCCACCTCTAAGGCAAACCAAACCAGCCAAACAGAGCAGACTTTGGTCTCACCCCGCTGGCTAACCACAAGTCACACAAGCAATTCCCTTAGACACTCCAGTTTCCCAGTATCTCCACCAGTGCCATTTGTTATGGGGACAAATGGTTATGAAAACCAATACCCAGTAAAAACAAAAAAGTTCTCTCGATCCCAAAGGATCAAGCCCCAGACCCAGGTCAATATACAAATCAGATCTTACCCACAAATCACGCTGTTGCCAATCCTTTAGAATCTAAAATCTAAAGGTTTATTCATAAAAGGGAAGAAATATAGATGAGAGCTAGAATTGGTTAAATGGAATCAGTTACATACAGTAATGGCAAAGTTCTTGGTTCAGGCTTGCAGCAGTGATAGAATAAACTGCAGGTTCAAATCAAGTCTCTGGAAGTACATCCGCAGCTGGGATGGGTCATCAGTCCTTTGTGTAGAGCTTCAGTTTGTAGCAAAGTTCCTCCAGAGGTAAGAAGCAGGATTGAAGACAAGATGGAGGAGCTGCAGCAGCTTTTTATATTCTCTTGCCATGTGGTTGGTCTTTCTTTGTCTCAAAGACAAGCTGTCCATCACATGGCACTGAAAAACCTCAGAGTTCTGTCCATAGGCAGGTCCCTGCACACCTTGCTGAGTCATAAGGCAAGTCTGCCTTCTCGCAATGGATCAGTTGTATAGCTGATGGTCCTTAATGGGCCATCAAGCAGGCTAGGCAGAGCTGACATCAACTTGTCTGGAGTGTTCCCCAGAAGCATAGCACAGGTTTGAAATACAGACAGTATAGAGCCAATATTCATAACTTTAACTATAAAAATGATACACATATAGACAGCTTAATCATAACCAGCAAATCATAACCTTGTCTTAGACACCTCATTCGACCCCCTTTATACAAGTTTTGGTGCCACTACAGGATTTTGGTTGCAACAATGATCTATACGGTCCCAGCTCATGTCAATAACGTCACACTAACTAACTAATGAAAAAGGTGTTTGGGGTTTTTCCAGACCAATTTTTCCAGTGTCTGTCATTGCTTGGTTCAAGGAAGGTGCTGGGATCCCACTCTGGATCAGAGCAGCAGAACATTACCCACAGAACTGCCTGTAATAATTATTTTTCCACCCCCTGCCGTTTTTTTGTTAAAGAGCCAGCCTGTAAGGTTAAGGGAGCCACCAGTGATTTAATAGGTAGGCACAAACACATAGAGTACAGTGCAGAATGTGTTAAGCAAAGCAGAGTGCAGTGGACCCAAGCTGCTGACCAGCCAAGCAACTGTTTCTGAAGAGCTGCCGAAGAGCCTTCACCCTCTTTTCTCTGGTTCAGGCAGCTGAATAATGCTTTCAACAGCCCCTCTCCCCTGCTGCTGCTTGCTCCCTCTCAACTTTCCTACTGCTGTGCAAGGAACATGCAATCATTGCAAGAAGTGGGCCCACATGGGAGGATTCTCTAGTCACTGATAGAGTAAGGAGTTGTTTTCTGCAGCAGTCCAAACTCTGTGTGATTCTTAATAAACAGCTCTCTCATTTTCCAGACATTTTGGTTTTGCTTCTCTTGACTTTCCTTCCTGACTTCTGGCCCTCTCCCTACTTACCCCCACCATGGACTGTATCTGATTGTTGCCTCTACTATCTGTAGTAGATTTTAGGTGAGCCTCCCAGCCTACCATATCAACATGGAAAGCAAAATGATTAACAGGAATTTGCCCATTATCCTTGGTGTCCTTATCTTTTTTGATGACCTCTGGGTTTAAGGTTATCTTGAATATCAGGAAAAACCTTTTAAATATCTTATGCTTAGATAGTGGAACAGGTTGCCTAGCAAGGTAGTTATGGAACAAACATTAGCAGTGTTTGATACAAAGTAACAGACATGTATGAAAGGAATGGGGTAGAGTCAGTGTTTTCCCCAAGAATTGAAATTAGGGGGTGTGTTCAAATTTGCGGGGCGGGGGTCAGGGTCGATGCGGGGTGAGACCATGAGGGTGAAGGTGGGCTGTATGGCACCATAATAAAAACTGAAAAATGTTTCATGACCATTTTATTAGATTTTAAAATCATCACACAAATTAAAGTTGGCTACTCAAGCCTTCTATGAAGCACTACATCTACATCCTTCTTGGTTTCTTGTTATAATTTTGCACAACTCTGTTAATGAACTTCTTGAATGCAATGCATTCATCTTTGGTGGCTTCTCGTGTGTCCAGTATTTCTGTTCCTTCAATTGATATGCTCATTAGTTCATTCACATGATCAGGCAGAAGGCGACTTCTTTCAAAACACAAAATTCTATTCAATGATGAAAAAGAATGTTCAACTGTAGCTGTTGTGACTGGGAGTAGCAAGAGATGAAGTCCTACTTCTTTCAGCCCAGGAAACATAGCATAAAGATCAGGTCGAGCCACTAGTGATGGTAAAAAAGAAGTTGAAGTCAAATCTTCATTCATTTGTCATATGATATTCCATTCTGTGTTCAAACTCTCTATTCTGTCCTGAGCACGTGGCAGCCCCATTGCTGGTAGTGCCTCACTCCACTCAACTGTCGGTGTTTTATAAGACTAGGATCTGTAATCGCTATGTAGAGGTTGAGTAGAATGTAGAAGTCGCTGTTGTAGATTTTTAAGAATCAAGTCTGTGTACTTTTTCAGTTGTCTTAACAAACACTTCTTGTCCTCTTCACTGAAGGATTCAATATAAATGCCTTCATTAGTCAACTTCTGGACTGAAGTCTTTGCTTCTTACAGTACTTTTTCAATGGATAGCTCTCTGACTGATCCAAATGTAGCTTCTGTTGCTGGACAAAGATCTACTACTGTTGTAGCAGATGCCTGGATGGCATTGTTTAATGACCCAAGTGGTTTCAACAGTAGACTTACAAGAGAGAGAATGGCAATAGTCTTCTCTGTATGTAGTAGCAAAAGTAATCCACCAGCCTCACTACTTAGCTCCATCCCATCTTGGTAGATACTTTCCAAAGCCAGTAATAATGGCTGGAGTAATTTTAAGACAACAGCCAAGGATCGCTCATGAGAAAGCTAGAGGGTTTTCCCAGGTTGGACTAATTTGAACTTCAGTCTCAGTGTATCTTCTATATTTTCCAAGATATTCAGTCTTTCTGGACTCTTGCTGAAAAAAGAATATAATGAAGACATTAAATTTATAGCTTTTTAAATGTTTTTTGAAGAGTCTACAGCTCGTACTAGCGCCAGTTGGAGTAGATGGCCTCTGCAGTGTGTATAGGAGAGATTAGGGTTACACTTTTCTCTGAGCAAAGCTTGTGCTCCACCATGTCTTCCAGAGAAGTTTGCAGCTCCATCAAGTGCACAAGCAGCCATCTCTTTGGGGTCCCATTGACAAGCATTTAACTCTTCTAAGATGTGGGTTGTCACAGATGCAGTCAATCTGTCTTCTATAACTCGAACATCTAGAAATGCATCTACTGGCCTACCACTGACATCAAGATAACATACACAATTACTTAATACTTGATGACCATTTGCATTGGTGCATTCATCAGCCATATATGCAATTATTTGAATGTGAAGAGAGAGTTCGTCACTTTTTCAACTGTTGAATCTTTCACTGTTGCACCACATGCGTCTAACCAGTCAGCTGAGTATCTTGCAGAAAGATAGTTAGCATTTGCTGGTCTTGTTCGGAACCAGTGTTCAACTTCAAGATGAACAAGTGACAATGCACTTAACATTGGCCTCCAGTTTGTAGTGTGTGTCACCTCTTCCTTAAATAGAAAGTATGATGCCACAGCCATGTTTGTTCGCATGAACTGTGTTGTGTCTCCAGCATTCTAACAGCCTCATTAACATTCACCGGTGTTGTCCTTGGTCAGAGGAGACTCAGAGTTCAGCGCTGCTTTCACATGAGTTCACATCCCTGGTGGGGGGCAAGAAGGCACCTTGCTCGTTCCTCCAGCTGCTCACTGTTCGCTCTGGCCACTGTTATTCGTTGTGCCACCGTTCACTCCATCTCTCTGTTGCCAGTGGCCCTGCACCGTCACCTTCTGGTGCCACCTGCCATTGTGACCTCTGCGAGTTGGTCTCTTGAGGTTCCACGTGGCTCTCAGGGATTTCAGCTGAGCTCTCAGTGGGGGAACCTCACTGCTAGTGCAGACTGGGCCTTCTCTTCCATAGAAACACTGTCCCACAGCAGGTCTAAGCACTTAGACCTGATTATCAGTGATTTCAGCTGTAGTGGTCACTTAACAGAACAAAAGACTGTCTATGGAGCCTAATCAGCTTTGTCTTTAAACAGGGGAGAGGGGCAGGTCAAATACTACTTGAGGCTCAGGCAGACCATCAAGCAAAACACCTGCCCCCACCCTCTTTCTTGATGCCCTCAATCAGCACAGGGTAAGTACAGTTCTCCTGCCCTTTACTCATACAATAAGAATAACAACATTTCTTTACCATCTGCATTCAAATGATTTGTAACCCAACCCCAGCTAAAATCTATCACTTGGGCAACACAGCTCTATTTGCTGGATACCTAGGTAGATTAGGTGTGAATGTAAATACACTCTTGTCCTGAAGCCTTTCCCCCCAGCACCCAGCTCATCACTAGCTGTCAGGGAGAGCTCATTTAAACTTTGCTTATAAATCATAATTTGAAATTATTAGGTTGGCCAACAATCACCGAAATGAATGCACTGACATTGTTATAAAAAACAGCTGTATAAGGAAGCTAGTCTATGTTCATACTTTTCAAATCTATTCTTTTTTTCAGATACACATATTTTATGATACACTTTATATGCTTTTAAAGTGTGTATTAATGTTTCAATTTCAATTCAAATTTCCAAACAATTGCTAAATTGGCAAAACTGCATGTAAGTAGTTCACAAACCTGTGGCAGGGAGGTGTTGGGGAAATTCAGGGGGGGGTAAGCACCCCCATTGGGGAGGTGTAGGGAAATCCCTGGATAGAGTCCTTCCTACTTGAGGTAGGAGATTGAGTGGGATGATTTGAGAGAGGTCCAGTCAAACTCTATTCTCTCTGACTACAGCCATTTTGCTACAAACAATAAACTCTAAGCTGGACAGAAGAACTTCAGCTTCATGTCAGTATGGATAGTTTCCTTACTGTGTTGTTTCCTGTAGGTGACTGATTTTGGTTTAGCTGTACAGAAAGCAGGTGGCAGTGAAAGCATGTTTCAGTCTACGTGTGGGACTCCTACCTACATGGGTAAGTTCAGCACTTCATACAGTTTATGAATGTTTGTTTTATTCTTATTACATGAAGAAATGCAATATAACTCTTCGTGTTCTTTCTTGCTCACAAATAGCCATGGAGAGGTGCTACTTCTTAGCTCCTTTTGTCAGGAGCTTCCCCCTCCCTTAAAGGAATTGGCATACCAGATCAGGCCAATGATCTGTCTAGTCTGATATCCTGTCTCTGATAATAGTCTTTACCATATGCTTCAGTGGGAGGTGCCAGTAACTATAATGGATAATAATAATAATAGTGGAGGAGTTTCTTTCTAACCCTTGCAGTTATAGTGACCAACTTTGTGTCCTTGAAGCATGAGGCTTTATATTCCTTATAAACTTCGTATCCTATCTTGTGTAAATGTGGATGTTCACAGTATCCATATTGTTTAATTCACTTTTTTTAATCCTACTAAGTTCTTGGCCTCTCCGGTAGCAGTGGATTCCACAGACTAGAAATGCATTTTGTTGAATTTTTGCTCCCAGTATAACAAGGATAACACAGCTGTTGAATACTAACAAAGTACATGACTGTTGTTTGTTCAGATGTCCTTCCTCTCTCCAGTCAGCCGGAGAGCAGGCTAGAAAGGTCTGAGGTCTTCCAGCGAGAGCTCACACTGTGGATCTAAGGGAAAGAGGCATCGACCCATTCCCCACCTCCCAAAAAGCAGAATCCCAACCCTTACTCAGGCCTTCGGCATGCTCAGAATTAAAGGTCCTAACTAGAAACAGGAAACTTGCGCTTCTCAAATTTCACGTACATCACCATCTCGCCCGCCCCCAAACCTCCCTCAGATAAAATGGGAGGACATGGAGACCCTAGTCTTCCTAAACTTTGCAAAGGGAAAAAGAGGTACAAAGGGTTTAAACACTGAGGCTATGTCTACACTTCAGCTGCTACAGCAGCACAGCTGCAGCACTGAAGCTGTACCGCCGTAGCGCTTGGCTGTCGACACTCACTACAACGTAGAGAAGGGTTCTCCTGTTGCTGTAGTTAATCTGTCTCCCCAAGAGGCGCTAGCTAGGTCAACGGAAGAATTCTCTGTCAACTTAGCGCTGTCTACACTGGGACTTAGGTCAACGTAACTGTGTTCACCAATGTGTACATTGCTCACACCCCTGAGTGTTATAACTGGTTTGATTTACCTTTTTAATGTAGATGTGACATAATATTGCTTCACATAGGAACTGCCATATGTGTGGTTCTTTCTCTGACAGTGACTGGTATCTGATGCTTCGGAAGAAGTTGAACCAAATATTGAAGTTGGTAATTATGGAGTAACCTGCCCATAGATCAAATTTGTTAAAACTCCCTTCCTCCTCCCAAATCAGTTAGTAGATGTCTTATGACCTTCTAAACTTTTTTTTTTATCTTGTATATTATGGATGTCCTCATCATCCAGTATCTAATTGTGTTTCAAATCCTACTGAGCTCTTTGCCTCAATGATACATTTAGGCAATGAGTTTCACAGATTGACTAGCTGACTGTGGATTCGCAAAAAGAAAAGGAGTACTTGTGGCACCTTAGAGACTAACCAATTTATTTGAGCATGAGCTTTCATGAGCTACAGCTCACTTCATCGGATGCATACCGTGGAAACTGCAGCAGACATTATATACACACAGAGATCATGAAACAATACCTCCTCCCACCCCACTGTCCTGCTGGTAATAGCTTATCTAAAGTGATCATCAAGTTGGGCCATTTCCAGCACAAATCCAAGTTTTCTCACCCTCCACCCCCCCCCACACAAACTCACTCTCCTGCTGGTAATAGCCCATCCAGTGACAACTCTCTTCACAATGTGCATGATAATCAAGGTGGGCCATTTCCTGCACAAATCCAGGTTCTCTCACCCCCTCACCCCCCTCCAAAAACCACACACACAAACTCACTATCCTGCTGGTCCTCTACAGCAAACAGGGAAAGATTAAGAATGAGCTCTCAAAAATGGATACTCTCATAAAAAACCAACCTTCCACACAAACTTCCTCGTGGCTGGATTTTACTAAAACTAGACAAGCCATTTACAACGCATACTTTGCTTCTCTACAAAAGAAAAAGGACACTAAACTTTCTAAACTACTACATGCTACAAGGGGCCACAGCAATGGTTCCCTCAACCTACCTAGCAATATTGTTAATCTATCCAACTATACTCTCAGCCCAGCAGAAGCAGCTGTCCTATCTCGGGGCCTCTCCTTCTGCCCCTCCACCCCCACGAACATGATACAGTTCTGTGGTGACCTAGAATCCTATTTTCGACGTCTCCGACTCAAGGAATATTTCCAAAATACCTCTGAACAACATACTAATCCACAGAGGCCTCCCTACCAACACTATAAAAAGAAGGATTCTAGGTGGACTCCTCCTGAAGGTCGAAACAGCAGACTGGACTTCTACATAGAGTGCTTCCGCCGACGTGCACGGGCTGAAATTGTGGAAAAGCAGCTTCACTTGCCCCATAACCTCAGCCATGCGGAACGCAATGCCATCCACAGCCTCAGAAACAACTCTGACATCATAATCAAAAAGGCTGACAACGGAGGTGCTGTTGTCATCATGAATAGGTCGGAATATGAACAAGAGGCTGCTTGGCAGCTCTCCAACACCACTTTCTACAAGCCATTACCCTATGATCCCACTGAGAGTTACCAAAAGGAACTACAGCATTTGCTCAAGAAACTTCCTGAAAAAGCACAAGATCAAATCCGCACAGACACACCCCTGGAACCCCGACCTGGGATATTCTCTCTACTACCCAAGATCCATAAACCTGGAAATCCTGGGCGCCCCATCATCTCAGGCATTGGCACCCTGACAACAGGATTGTCTGGCTATGTAGACTCCCTCCTCAGGCCCTACGCTACCAGCACTCCCAGCTACCTTCGAGACACCACTGACTTCCTGAGGAAACTTCAATCCATCGGTGATCTTCCTGATAACACCATCCTGGCCACTATGGATGTAGAAGCCCTCTACACCAACATTCCACACAAAGATGGACTACAAGCCGTCAAGAACACTATCCCCGATAATGTCACGGCTAACCTGGTGGCTGAACTTTGTGACTTTGTCCTTACCCATAACTATTTTACATTTGGGGACAATATATACCTTCAAATCAGCAGCACTGCTATGGGTACCCGCATGGCCCCACAGTATGCCAACATTTTTATGGCTGATTTAAAACAACTCTTCCTCAGCTCTCGTCCCCTAAAGCCCCTACTCTACTTGCGCTATATTGATGACATCTTCATCATCTGGACCCATGGAAAAGAAGCCCTTGAGGAATTCCACCATGATTTCAACAACTTCCATCCCACCATCAACCTTAGCCTGGTCCAGTCCTCACAAGAGATCCACTTCCTGGACACTACAGTGCTAATAAACAATGATCACATAAACACCACCCTATACCGGAAACCTTTCACCCTGACCACACCACACGATCCATCGTCTACAGCCAAGCTCTGCGATACAACCGCATTTGCTCCAACCCCTCAGACAGAGACAAACACCTACAAGATCTCTGTCAAGCTTTCTTACAACTACAATACCCACCTGCGGAAGTGAAGAAACAGATTGATAGAGCCAGAAGAGTTCCCAGAAGTCACCTACTAAAGGACAGGCCTAACAAAGAAAATAACAGAACGCCACTAGCCATCACCTTCAGCCCCCAACTAAAACCCCTCCAACGCATTATTAAGGATCTACAACCTATCCTGAAGGATGACCCAACACTCTCACAAATCTTGGGAGACAGGCCAGTCCTTGCCTATAGACAGCCCCGTAACCTGAAGCAAATACTCACCAACAACCACATACCACACAACAGAACCACTAACCCAGGAACTTATCCTTGCAACAAAGCCCGTTGCCAACTGTGCCCACATATCTATTCAGGGGACACCATCACAGGGCCTAATAACATCAGCCGCACTATCAGAGGCTCATTCACCTGCACATCCACCAATGTGATATATGCCATCATGTGCCAGCCCCTCTGCCATTTACATTGGTCAAACTGGACAGTCTCTACGTAAAAGAATAAATGGACACAAATCAGATGTCAAGAATTATAACATTCATAAACCAGTCGGAGAACACTTCAATCTCTCTGGTCATGCAATCACAGACATGAAGATCGCTATCTTAAAACAAAAAAACTGCAAATCCAGACTCCAGTGAGAAACTGCTGAATTGGAATTCATTTGCAAATTGGATACTATTAATTTAGGCTTAAATAGAGACTGGGAGTGGCTAAGTCATTATGCAAGGTAGCCTGTTTCCCCTTGTTTTTTCCTACCCCCCTTCCCCCAGACGTTCTGGTTAAACTTCGATTTAAACTTGGAGAGTGGTCAGTTTTTATGAGCTATTGCCAGCAGGAGAGTGAGTTTGTGTGTGTGTGTGTGTGTGTCCCGGAAAAAAAAAGGGGGGGGGTGAGAGAGCCTGGATTTGTGCTGGACATGGCCCACCTTGATTATCATGCACATTGTAGGGAGAGTGGTCACTTTGGATGAGCTATTACCAGCAGGATAGTGAGTTTGTGTGTGTGGTTTTTGGAGGGGGGTGAGGGGGGTGAGAGAACCTGGATTTGTGCAGGAAATGGCCCACCTTGATTATCATGCACATTGTGAAGAGAGTTGTCACTTTGGATGGGCTATTACCAGCAGGAGAGTGAGTTTGTGTGTGTGTGGGGGTGGAGGGTGAGAGAACCTGGATTTGTGCTGGAAATGGCCCAACTTGATGATCACTTTAGATAAGCTATTACCAGCAGGACAGTGGGGTGGGAGGAGGTATTGTTTCATGATCTCTGTGTGTATATAATGTCTGCTGCAGTTTCCACGGTATGCATCCGATGAAGTGAGCTGTAGCTCACGAAAGCTTATGCTCAAATAAATCTGTTAGTCTCTAAGGTGCCACAAGTACTCCTTTTCTTTTTGCGAATACAGACTAACACTGCTGTTACTCTGAAACCTGACTGTGGATTGTTTAACAAAGTAAAAACAGATCTCCTTCTGGGAAAGATAATGAAGAATAAAAAATTTAGCCCCACAGGCATGTCAGCCTCCAAAAAAAATGCTACTGTATCTCGAAATATTTTTTAAAAGGAGGGTTCTGTGTAGGATGAAATTACTTTGTGATCAGTAGCTAACCTTTATAGCTAATCTAGAAATAGCTGTTCTTCCTAGTCAGCGTATGTAACAAGTACAAGCTAGGCACTTAAAAATGCTTTGGGCCACATCCTCTGGTGATGTCATTTCATTGCCTTTATTGGAGTTACACCAGCGAAGAATCTGGTCCTCTGTATTTTCTTCTTTTGGAGACATGAAACTGTATGAATTCTCCAGCTCTCGCACTTCACAATGGAACCATCTTTTCCCCTTCTTTTAATAGATTAGATTAATGCTAGTATAAAATATTCTTAAAATATAATACGTTAGCTAATATCTTAAGGATGAGATGATAGTTTGATTTGTAGCTTTTGATAAATTTGGCAAATACCAACAATGGGATTACTTCTTTAAACGTTTTGTCTACCAGTTTTGATATTATGACAGTACTTTAAAGTACATTCTGTAGCTTGATATCTTCAAAGCAAGGGGCAAATGCTTTGAAAAGGAGACTTTAAATGACAACAGAATGTTAAATAGTATGTTAAAATGTTATTGAGGTTGAGATAGTTAATCAGACTTTGTTGAGATGGTGGGAGAACACCTACTAAGACAGCCACTGTCAATTTGCTCCAGTGCTGCGTATGTTGGGGTAGTGATCCATGAAGCATTTAGCTTTCTCTTTCTCTCTGGGGCAAAACATGTCATTTTCATTGATTCTGGGAACAAGGACTTCAAGTCTTGCAGTGAGCTCATGACCTTCAGTCCCATAATGTAGTAGATAAACCATCACCAATTTGGCCCCCCAGAGCAGCATTTTTTTTTTAACATACGGCTGTATCAACATAAAAATGATTAGTGAATAGATCAGTGTGTGCATTTTGTAATGTAGTACACATAGAAATAAAGATATAAACCTATTTGAGTGTTCAAAAACATTTTTATTTTCAGGATTGTTAATTTTTAAAAATTCTGTACACTGTACAGAGTATATGTTAGACAATAGGTGTTACCAAAAGCCCTTATGCTGTATGAAGAAAAAGTGCATATTCTTGCATATTACACTTACTTTTCAGAAAGGAAAAATATTTATGTGGTATCATGCTGTACTTTAAATCAGTGTTTTATAAATAATGTTTTAACAATTTACGACTTGAAAAACAATACCACATTTAGTCACACAGTTAATGTCACAATGTCACAATCCTGTTAGAAGCTAAATGATAAAAGTGAGGACACATCAACATGAATTGTTAAGGCCTGTACATTATTCATTTAAACATCTGCTGTTGGTTCTTTTTTTCATGGGGGAATAAATTATACCACATCAGCACATTCTTCATGCTTTGTGTTTAAGCATTGAAAAGTAATTTTTTCTATTATTAATATTATTTTTTCTGCTTGGTTGGTAGCCCCAGAAGTTATCAGTGCCCATGACTATAGCCAACAGTGTGACGTTTGGAGCATAGGCGTCATTATGTACATGCTGTAAGTAGTTTGTAAAATCAATATAAATGTACTGTCCCTTTATAATAAAACTGCTTATGAATTTTCATTAAAATAAAAAGTAAACTTGTGTGCAAAGAGGTTTTAGACTGGAGATCTTTGAGATAATAACCTATATGAAATATATTACAAATGAATGTCCCAAAAAGAGAGCTAAAAGTATGCTCAGATTTTGAAGAATACAGTTTATAGTCCTGAAATAACATCTGATTACAGAACATTGCATTGTCATTCTAAAAAATTAAACTAAGGATTTAGGTGTTGTCTTTTTAACATGCTGGCCTGAGGGAATTGGCTATTGACTTGCAAATTATAGGGTAAATCCTCAAATGGAATGCACAACCCAAGGAAAAAAGCTGCATACCCAGGGAAAGGTGCAGGGAAAGGTGCAGGGCTTGTCTAAATGGTGCTGCAGTGCAGACTAGAGGGGTGTGAATTGTAGAATGTTCGAATGTGTCATGCTCTAGCTGCCTTGTGTAGATCCTGCTGGCATGAGCTAAAAGATACCTAATGCATGTTAATGTAATCCTGTCTGAAATGTGACTACATCAATGCGAACTAGATACCTTTTAGTTGGCATCAGCACAGTCTGCATGGGATAGTTAGAGCATGACACATTAGAGCGTTCTACATTTCACACCCTGCTGTTTTGCACTGCAGCACCTTTTCTCCAGTTTATAGTAGCTAGCAGGCAGTTATGGTGTGCAACGGCTGCAGAGTCTCTCTGCACAGGTTGTCTGTCCTCATGTAGCAGTAATGAAGAAATTCCACTTCATTCTGGGCCTTACATGTCTGTCTGAAAAGATGCTGGATTTGACTTTGTGATTTACCTTGATGCTATCAAAGCATGCTGTTGTAGGAGGGACTGTATGCATGTCTTTAATAAAGCTTCTCATAATGTAGCAGCAGTACCATGCCTAGACAGCAGTACATTCATTGTTACCAAATTATGAGATGTTATTTCTCAGAGAGAAATGTGTCAAAATTAGTTATTAGCTGAAAAATCATACAAGCATATCCCAATTATTAAAAACAAGATACAGCAAAAATACTTACAGGAGTGCCTTGCATAATATAGTCTATAAAGAATGAAAAGTGAGACTTACATAAATTAAAGGTGACATTGCTTACAGATGCTCTTTTTGATTTAGTATTTGCATATTCTTAATTTTTCTCTTGGTCTCTTTCTCTTCTTAGCTTCCTTCTCCCTAATTCATGGTTTTAATGTATTCATGGTTTAGAGCCTTGCTTCCTTCTATTTGATCCACTAGTGTGCTTTCTATGCCAAGACTTTTCTACTTCTCTTGCGTGCAATCTGATTCTTTTATGTTCTACCCTTTGTGCGCATGTGCACACGTGCACGCACGCACACACACACACACAATTCATATTCTCATACCTTCCCCATTTTGGGGATTTTGTTTTCTTTCTCCGTGCAGTGGTTCCTCTGTCTTTGGTTTTTTTTGCTTTGCAACTAACCCACCTTTGTTTTTGTTCTCAGCATAACAAAGGCCTCATCGTAGTTTTATTACCTGTATTCTTATTTTTATTTCTAGTGTGTATTGTGTTATGTGAACTTTTTTATGCTTGTGCATCATCAGTTTTATGGTCCTGTTTTATGGTATTAATGTTGGTATGGCAGTAGTTATAGTTGCACAACTCAGTACAATAGAATATATTTTAAAATGGGCATTAGAAATTGGGTGATTTGATTGGCTAATAAGAATTCTGAGCTGTGTCTGCAATCAGCACAATTCACTGCTCAGAACTTGTAAAATTCGGAACAGTGAATTGTGTTGCTAACAGTCACAGCTCAGAACTTCTGACCTTATTCCTTAATTAGCAATATAAATATTTTTAAATTAGCATTTTATAATCACAGCAATGCTAGAACAATGTAGCATTAATTCACACCTAGTTGTGTTGATAGCACAAGATTGAACATACTGTACGTGAGTTAATAGAATCCATTTCACACTTCTTTTATTGCTTAATTTGAAAATAGTATTAGAGAAAGCGGTAGGATATTCTTCTATTAACTCTGTTTTTGCAAGTGGCGCCTCCCTCGCCCTCTGCATCATGGCATAAGTTTCTGGTCTTCCCTTAATGGGTTTAAAGAAGCTATTACAACCATTACTGCCACTATCACGACTTTGACCCTTCTAGGCTACTACTAATGCCTCCCTTTGACATGCTCCATCCTGACACCCAGTGTATTATTGCCACCAGAGGCTTGATCTCTACTTATCTGGGGGGCATAAGGTGACTCAGACTGTCTCTGCATAATGGGACAATGCCAGCATAATGCATTTTTATATATAATTTAAGCTGAGGTGTACTTTAAACTTTCCATTTTGTTTCTATTTTAATGTGAAGTGATAGAATCATAAACAATAGTAATCAATGAAGACAGTCCATTAACATGTAGAAGTATGTTAGTTTATTGATGAATAAAGGAATCTTGTTGCTCAGTATGCTAAGTGTATGCCTAAATTCTGTTGTGTACTGGGTAGGGGTAAAGAGTTTCTTTCCTGTGTGCAATCAGCACTGCTTTGTAGCAGTTCAGAGAGTGCTAATATAGACAGCTAGCTAACATGTTACCCTATAGGTAAGGCTTTTACCTAAGGAGGCAAATCTAGCCCTCCCTCCCTCATCCATGCCCCGTGGCTAGTGTATACATTGCTTATAGCACTAACCAATAGCTGACGGCAGATATGGGATACACAAATCCTGTCACTGTCCAATATTTACAGCATCATAGATTAAAATGAAGCCACGCTTAAAATTCTTTCTTTTCTTGAAATTGAGTTCCATGTGGATAAGTGCCGGGGAAGGGAGAGGAAAAAACCATGAAGGATAAAAGAGAACAGAGTAGTTTTTGTTAAAAGTGATTTTGAGATTAAAGCTTTACGGGAGGAAAAAATGCTAAAATATTAATTTTATGTTTACCTTAACAAAATTAAAAATTAAAACAAAGTAAAAGAAATCCCAGGATAAAAATTTTATACTTTGATACAAAGTGACAGACATCCTTCACTAGGAGATGCCAACTACATTTTCAGTAGCTATTTCTGTGTTTTGAGAGTAGAGCTAAAAACTTAATTTGTGGCAAATAATTTATTTGATTAATTTAGGCTTTATTTCTGTTTTCAAACAGTCCACGAGCAGAATTTATTCACTATTTGAAATTATTTGCCATGTAAGTCTTTGTCTGTAGATTGTTCACAAGCAACTTGTTATGAATATTTGAAATTTAATTTCTGGTGATTAGTTTTTATTCAAAACATAAGTCGTATATTTCTGCTCTCTGATTTGATCATCATTCAGTAGACTGTAGTTTCCATGGTAAATACTTTGCATTTACAAGTCCAAAATTTACTTTCCATGAATATTATATTGTGATCACTTCGAATTTGGAGTTTCTGTGAACATTCCTTTCGGTAAACTAGAATGTTCACAGAAACCAAACACAAAAGAGTCAAGAACATATGCAAAGGAAGTTCATTTATTTAATATTTGCACAAATGTTTTCTTAATATTTGCCCAGCTTTGTTTTGAATGTGTTCATTTGTTTGTTTCTTTCCACGTTAGTCTGTATATAATTAATATAAAAGATAAAAATGTAGTAATGCTGTATTGTATTATTTCCTTTAAGTGTAAACTGAATTGGCGGACATGAAGTCCAATACCATGTAGTCCAGTCATTTGTTTTAATATTGTACTTACTCTACTATCAAGAAATTTGTTATATAATTTATTTGATACCAAGAAATACCAGGGATGTCTGTGTTCGCAAATAATTTACACACATGTATCTCCTAGATATTTTTCTGACACTTCTGTAGATTTATTTTCTTAATCACTTTTCTGTTGACACATTAGTTTAGATTATACCACATCAGGCAATTTCCACATTATGTAGCTCAATAAAGTGTCGAGATATGACTACATATAGTAAATGTCAAATTTAAAAAGATCAAAGTTACTTAATTTCCTATAGTGCAGTTCTTTCCTGAAAATTGACTTTGGTCAAAGGATATCATGAGTTTCCATCTTTCTCTCTCAATGACTTATGTCAATTTTTTTTCAATTTACAGATTTAAAAAAATGTTCTAATTGCTAGTGCCACAAACTCAACCTGGGCTCTGAGAACTGAACTAGGCTCTTTCTGACTCGTGCATTTTGCGGGCTGAGACTGTGTTTACCTCTGTTTGAACAACCCCATGCAAAATAATTTATTAGGTTTAAAGATCTGAAGGCACCATGATAATCATCTAGTCCGACCACCTGCATAACATAGACCACAGGACAATAATTCCTAAATTGAGCCCAGTGACTTGTGGTTGAACAAGAGCATATCTCTTAGAAAAACATCCAGTCCTGATTTAAAGACTTCAACTGAAAGAGAACCAATCACATGTCTTGGTCAATTATTTCAATAGTTTATTATCATTGTTAAAAATTTGCACCTTATTTCCAGTTTGAATTTTTCTAACTTTAGCTTCCAGCCATTGGATTTTGTTACACCTTTGTCTGCCAGATTAAAAATCTGTGAGATATTAGTCATCTTCTCCCTTTGTGGGTTGTGACTGAGACTGTAATTAAGTTACCTCTTAACCTGCTTTTTGATAAGCCCCTTAATCTCTCCTAGTAAAGTATATTTTTCAGATCCTGAAATATTCTTACAGATCCCTTCTGAACCTTCTCCAGTCATCTGGTCTGTTTTATTTTGTGTACCTGTTATTCCATGAGTGGAAAATGGTAAGAATCTATTAATTGACCTTACTTTTATTGTAGATTATGTGGTGACCCACCCTTTATAGCAAGCTCAGAAGAAAACCTTTTTGAACTAATAAAGAAAGGAGAACTGCACTTTAATAATCCAATCTGGCAAACAGTTAGTGAGGCTGGTAAGTACTCAACTATCTGACAAAACAAACACCAAGAATACAACAATGAACTCAGCAAACAATTACAGTATTTTGAACCTCCTTAAGTAATTTTCTCATAAAAGTAAAATTGAGTCTAAGAAAAAAATTCACTTAAATGATTTCATGAACTAACTTCATCTCATTATAAGTAAAATATTCTCTGCTGAATTAAAGCATTCACAGACATTTGGGAGATGTGTTGGGTTTGTTATAATTAACAGAAATTAGATTTATCAAAGTGTCTTTTTATAGCTAAACATGTACTGCAGCTACTTCTGAGAGTAGATCCTGCCCACCGAATCACAGCTAATGAATTGCTTGATAACCTGTGGATAACAGTAAGTTTTGAGTTTTTTCTTTAAAAAATTCTTCCCATCTTATGTTTTCTAACTGAATTTTGACCTTCCAGCCATGGATGCTGTATCACCTCTGTCCTTTCCAATAAATAAACAGACATAGCCTCCTATTTGGGCCCCATCCAGTTCCCACTGAAGTCAATAGGAGTATATCCACTGACTCCAGTGGGCTTTGGATAAGGCCCTTAATCTCTTACCAGGGCCTGAGACTGCGTTTCTTGCCCAGGCAAATTTATGTTGACTTCAAAGGGTGTTTCATCTCCATAAGGAAGTACAGAATCGGGTCCTAGCTGATTAAATCTCACAACATTCCTGTAAAGTTGGTCAATATAATTATACTTATTTTTTTAGAGGGGCAAATTGAGCCACAGAGAAATAGTGACTTTTCCTAGACAAGTGAGTTATAGAGCCAGGAAGAAAATCTAGGAGTTCCAAACCCATTCTCTAAGTTCTATAATCACTGCACTATGGTATAGAACATCTAAACGATGAGACTATTAAACACTCAGATGGTTATCAAAACACATGCACCCCATTATGCAGCTAATTGGAAGGTCAGGCAGAGGGGATGGAGATGGGGAGATAGCAACAAAATAGTAGTGGTAGCCATCCTTAATTGCTCTTGCAGCTGGGCTCAATGCTAAGAGGACACAGAGGCACCTGAGGCTTATCAAGAATCATTGGCTCTGTAGGGGAGCTAGAACACCTCTATACGTCACTCAGAATGAGCTACCAGTTTCTCATCACTCCTTCAGCCCCAACAGAGCCACTCCAGCAGCAATAACATGGCCCTGCTCCAGCTGAGCAGGGAGATCTCAGAGGAGACAATCAACTACTGTCATGTGAATTCTTGAGGCAGGGCCACAGCTGACCCTGGCACTCTCTCAGTGGCTTGTGAAGTGTGATGACACCTATATTAATTCTGCCTTGACGTACCAAGAGAACCTCCCTGTTCTGTGCATCAGTAAACTGTGGACCTGGAAATCGGCTGTAATTTTTGGTTTGTGGCTTACCAAACTGTACATTGGTGGAGTTCTAGTGTAAATCATGTATAAGAGCTACAAAATTTAAACAGAACATTCCCCTAATTCATAATAAACCTTTCCTTCTTTTCATACTATACATTTCTCAAACACTAGACTTAATTTACTGTGTTATTTTTCATTTAAAAAGTAAGTAGGAGAATAGTTTTTCTCAGATCTAGCTATGCATTTTTCACTGAGCCCCATGTAAATTATTTTTATAATTACTGGTAGTAATTATGTATCCAACACCTGCAAATTTTAGTTTCAGCACAGGACAATAACCCAGATTCTCTGTCAAGTTTGGATTTTTATAGATAATGGGATGGATTTTTAGCCCAAGATCATATTGGCTTCTGCTATCACAGACCCTGAGAGCAACCCCCCAGCTGCAGGAAGTCCATTGGTGAGGGGAGTGTAGTTACAGAAGGCATCTACAACCACTCCTCTGTCAAGAACGAGTGTACTGAAAAGTGGGAACCAGGGGATGTGCTGATTTAACAGAACCCCAGGTACAAGGTTCCAAGCATAATGTAAATCTGTTCCTTCATGACAAAACTCTCCGGAGCCAGTAGTACTGCAGACAGCAATCTCTCTCCTACCACCACTCTTATAAATTAAGTGTGGGAACGCATAACTGACCTCTAAGAAAATACCCATTTTAACTGACTCTGTTTAAAAAATGGGTGCACTTATCATGGCGGTTTCCTTAAATGTAGATGGGACTTCTGTTGAATATATGCATATCTCTGTTCAGACCTGAGTCCTGCAACTGTTTTTTATTAGTAAACTGTTTTATTTAATTTGCCCCCAAACATTTGTTTTCTTGTATACGAGGCACTGATATTGTGGCATTCGAAGAGGAGTAGTTAAATGTTTTTCAGTTTCCAATAAGAAACTCGCTAGATTTGCTAAGGAGTGTAGAGTGAGGAAGTGAGGACTTTCAGTGATAAGTGATACTACTTATGTGTTGTCTTCAGTGTTCCTTAAGATATCTGAGGGATCTGTAGCTCCTGTTTAACTTCAGTGGGAGTTGTAGGTGCCCAGTACTGAAAATCAGGCCACTAGTTTCTACTTCATGCTTGTGCTTTGATAGCATTTTTGAAGTGTCCAGATGGGTAACATGAAAGTGCAATATCATGTAGAGATTTGTAGTGCATAAAAAAATAAAAAATTAACCCCTCGGTGCCAAGTGACACATGAGTTCCTGCATAAGAGTTAATGCATTTGGCATTACAATTTCCCATCAGGAAATCTCAACCACCTGTACCCAAAAGTTATACAGTCACAAGTCATCCTGCATAACAAAAAGTGACATGTCAAAGATAAATGTGGCAAAATAATAAACAAAATTAATTGTAGAATTACATTGCAGTTACAGTTAAATCAACAAACCTCAAGACCAATTTTAGTTAGTAATTACCACAGAGGTTTATCTGTTGTCTGTTTCAGACGCTATGTAGTTTGGCTGTGGGCTGTGCAAAGGATTGCTGATTAATTCTTTACAAATACTTATTAATACAATTTTATTTCTGGTTTTGATTATTTTTGATATACACCATTTTGCTGCTTTTCCCAACCCTTTTCACTTTCCCCTTTCATCATCTGAAAAAATAGGCAAAAAAGAGTCCAGAAAAGAGGAATCTTGTTAAGGTCATGTGAAGGCGAATAATTGTATGGCTTGTGTTTAAAGGATCTGCTGGTACATTATATTTTGAACATCATCCATATAATTCTCTTCAGGAATTTTTAGAACCAATATAGTTTATTATTTTGTGCATAGTTTAGTGCAATCCTATAATTTCCTATCAACTGTTCAACCTTGATATTTGCACACAACCTATATTCCATTTCCTTTCTATCTAGCACTGTATATTTTAAGCTAGAAGGTACTACATCTCTTTTTTGCTTCACTGCCCACTGTGAGAATGTCTGAGGTGTTTTCTCAGCACTGAGACTGGCAGAGGGTGCTGTTTCCTTTCAGACAAGGGGTTTGGATTTCCCCCTGCTATTAATGTTTTTTTTTTTTCTTGGTTCAGTCTGTGAGCACTGTTGAAGGTGAATTCTTCCACAGGGTGGATGTTTTATCATTTTCTGGTGCGGTGATACAATTTCTCTTTGGTGAAGTTACCAGTACATGATCTTGCTTGACGTGGAACCTGGAGGCACAGCATCTTTCTAAGTATAAACTTCCACATGCAGAATGAGATTTTTCATTTCTTTTGGCTACAAACTTCTCAAAATCAACCTTCAGTAAAACAAACCTCTACTATTTAATTTATGGTCCCAATTCAGCAGAACATTTAAGCACATGCTTAAACCCATTCCTATTCTGCAGATTACATAAAGGTGTGCTTCACTCCCATTTAAGTCCAGGGCATTTAAAAATGTTCCTAAAGGTATACAATGCCTTAAAGCCCAGATTTTTTAATGTATTTAGGCATTGCCTCAGAAAGGTCGTAACTGATTCACTCATACAACATTCCTATAAAGTAGATCGGTATTATTTATATCTATTATATAGATGGGCAAATTGAGCCACAGAGAAATTGTGGCTTTCCCAAGGCAATTAATGCATTTAACTGCCTTAGGAGCCTAACTCTGAGCTTCAAAAGTGATTTAGGAGCCTAAATCATATTGACATTTAACAAGACTTAGTCTCCAAAATCAGCTAGTTTTTGGAACACTGAGCAGAAAAATACTAAAAGAGTTTTTTAAATAGTTTAGGTACAAAAATAATCCTGGCAATGGTATTGGTCCATGGAAATGGTAGATTTATAAATAATAATACAGAAAATGCAGAGTTGTTCAGTAAATATTCCTGTTCTTTATTTTGGGAAAAACAGATGATATAGTCTCATCATATGGTGATAACACTTTTTCCATTCATAGAATCATAGAATATCAGGGTTGGAAGGGACCTTAACAGGTCATCTAGTCCAACCCCCTGCTCAAAGCAGGACCAATCCCCAACTAAATCATCCCAGCCAGGGCTTTGTCAAGCCTGACCTTAAAAACCTCTAAGGAAGGAGATTCCACCACCTCCCTAGGTAATCCATTCCCGTGCTTCACCACCCTCCTAGTGAAAAAGTTTTTCCTAATATCCAACCTAAACCTCCCGCACTGCAATTTGAGACCATTACTCCTTGTTCTGTCATCTGCCACCACTGAGAACAGTCTAGATCTATCCTCTTTGGAACCCCCTTGCAGGTAGTTGAAAGCAGCTTTCAAATCCCCCCCTCATTCTTCTCTTCTGCAGACTAAATAATCCCACTTCCCTCAGCTTATCCTCATAAATCACGTGCTCCAGCCCCCTAATAATTTTTGTTGCCCTTTGCTGGACTCTTTCCAATTTTTCCACATCCTTGTAGTGTGGGGCCCAAAACTGGACACAGTACTCCAGATGAGGCCTCACCAATGCCGAATAGAGGGGAATGATCACGTCCCTCGATCTGCTGGCAAGGCCCCTATTTATACAGCCTAAAATGCCGTTCGCCTTCTTGGCAAAAGGGCACGCTGTTGACTCATATACAGCTTCTCGTCCATTGTAACCCCTGCAGAACTGCTGCCTAGCTGCTTAGTCCCTAGTCTGTAGCAGTGCATGGGATTCTTCCGTCCTAAGTGCAGGACTCTGCACTTGTCCTTGTTGAACCTCATCAGATTTCTTTTGGCCCAATCCTCTAATTTGTCTTGGTCCCTCTGTATCTTATCCCAACCTTCCAGCATATCTACCACTCCTCCCAGTTTAGTGTCACCTGCTCCATGATTTTTCCAGGGACTGAGGTGAGGCTGACTGGGCTGTAGTTTCCCGGATCCTCCTCCTTTCCTTTTTTAAAGATGGGCAATACATTGGCCTTTTTCCAGTCATCTGGGATCCCCGATCCACATCCCTGATCGCCATGAGTTTTCAAAGATAATGGCCAATGGCTCTGCAATCACATCAACCAACTCCTTTAGCACCCTCGGATGCAGCACATCCGGCCCCATGGACTTGTTCTTGTCCAGCTTTTCTTAATAGTCCTGAACCACTTCTTTCTCCACAGAGGGCTGGTCACCTCCTCCCCATACTGTGCTGCCCAGAGCAGTAGTCTGGGAGCTGACCTTGTTTGTGAAGACAGAGGCAAAAAAAGCATTGAGTACATTAGCTTTTTCCACATCCTCTGTCACTAGATTGCCTCCCTCATTCAGTAAGGGGCCCACACATTCCTTGACTTTCTTCTTGTTGCTAACATACCTGAAGAAACCCTTCCTTTTACTCTTAACATCCCTTGCTAGCTGCAACTCCAAGTGTGATTTGGCCTTCCTGATTTCACTCCTGCATGCCTGAGCAATATTTTTATACTCCTCCCTGGTCATTTGTCCGATTTTCTACTTCTTGTAAGCTTCTTTTTTGTGTTTAAGATTGGCAAGGATTTCACTGTTAAGCCAAGCTGGTCACCTGCCATATTTACTGTTCTTTCTACACATTGGGATGGTTTGTTCCGGCAACCTCAATAAGGATTCTTTAAAATACAGCCAAATCTCCTGGACTTCTTTCCCCTTCATGTTATTCTCCCAGGGGATCCTGCCCATCAGTTCCCTGAGGGAGTCAAAGTCTGCTTTTCTGAAGTCCAGGGTCCGTATTCTGCTGTTCTCCTTTCCTCCTTGTGTCAGGATCCTGAACTCAACCATCTTATGGTCACTGCCTCCCAGGTTCTCATCCACTTTTGCTTCCCCTACTGATTCTTCCCAGTTTTGAGCAGCAGGTCAAGAAGAGCTCTGCCCCTAGTTGGTTCCTCTAGCACTTGCACCAGGAAGTTGTCCCCTACACTTTCCAAAAACATCCTGGATTGTCTGTGCATCCACTAGTATCTCTGGAGAATGTTAAATAGAAGCTACTAAAGCCAGATCTTTTTAAATCAGCAGGTCCAGACTCTTGCATTCAAGAGTTTTAAAAGAGCTAGCTGAGGAGCTCACAAGATCATTAATGTTGATTTTCTATAAATCTTGGAGTACTGGAGAAGTTCCAGAAGACACTAAAAAAGCTAATGGTGTGCCAATTTTTAAAAAGGGTAAATAGGATGACCAGGGTAATTATAGGCCTGTCAGCCTGGGATTGATCCCAGGCAAAATAATGGAGTGATTTATATGGGACTCAATTACTAAAGAATTAAAGAAAGGTAATGTAATTAATATAAAAAGAAAAGAAGTACTTGTGGCACCTTAGAGACTAACCAATTTATTTGAGCATAAGCTTTCGTGAGCTACAGCTCACTTCATCGGATGCATACTGTGGAAAGTGTAGAAGATCTTTTCATACACACAAAGCATGAAAAAATACCCCCCCCCCCACTCTCCTGCTGGTAATAGCTTATCTAAAGTGATCACTCTCCTTACAATGTGTATGATAATCAAGTTGGGCCATTTCCAGCACAAATCCAGGTTTTCTCACCCCACCCCCCCACAAACCCACTCTTCTGCTGGTAATAGCTTATCTAAAGTGACCACTCTCCTTACAATGTGCATGATAATCAAGGTGGGCCATTTCCAGCACAAATCCAGGGTTTAACAAGAACGTCTGGGGGGGGGGGGGGTAGGAAAAAAAAGGGGAAATAGGTTACCTTGCATAATGACTTAGCCATTCCCAGTCTCTATTCAAGCCTAAGTTAATTGTATCCAATTTGCAAATGAATTCCAATTCAACAGTTTCTTGCTGGAGTCTGAATTTGAAGTTTTTTTGTTGTAATATTGCAACTTTCATGTCTTTAAATCGCGTGACCAGAGAGATTGAAGTGTTCTCCAACTGGTTTATGAATGTTATAATTCTTGATATCTGATTTGTGTCCATTTATTCTTTTACGTAGAGACTGTTCAGTTTGACCAATGTACATGGCAGAGGGGCATTGCTGGCACATGATGGCATATATCACATTCAGTCAGGCAGAGAAAGATATAACATGAACCAATGGCTGGTAGTTGAAGCTGAACAAATTCAGACTTAACAGTGAGAGTAATTAACCAATGGGACAGTTTACCAAGGGGTCCATCACTGGCAATTTTTAAATCAAGATTGAATGTTATTCCCAAGGAATTATTTTGAGGCTATTTTATGGCCTGTATTATATAGGAGATCAGACTGGAGGCTTACAGTGGTCCCTTCTGGCCTTGGAATGCATGAATATATACCTTTAAAATTCCAGGCTAAGTGCTTAGCTAAATAGGGAAGGACTGTTGAATCAGAGCCTTACAGAGAAGTCACTCCCTTCATTAAATAACCAACAGGAAAAACATTAGTGTTTTATTGTCCTTAATCCTGTCTTCCTCCACACATGTCACAGCTGCAAACCACCCTGAACACATTCGGAACCTGTGTGCTTCTGCACAGGAAACAGGATGTGGAGGCACCACAGGAGGCAAAGCACAACTCTCCGTGGATTCTGTTCTGATGAAACGTGGACATGGCAGAGAGATGACCTAGAGCCACTGGAAAAATCCCCAGTGGGATGGGGATGGTAAATAGCTGAGGTTGGAAAGATGTAAAATGTATAACCCAAGTGGAAAGGCCACCTCTGAAGACACAGACAAAAAGGCTTCCATAGCCAAGAAAGAAAGAACAATGTCTGCAATTAGAGCAGATATTAAAGTCCTAACAGAGTTTATGATGTTGAAAACAGACAACCATATCAAATTAACAGCAGTTCAGAAGGAGGTGACAAAATGCTGAGTTTTAAAAAAAACCCTCTCTCTATATATCAAATGGATGCTAGACAGAGGGACAGAGACAATAACGAATTCATAATTAAAGAGAACTTAAAGAGAACACGACAAAAAGTGAATGTGGGAAAACTTAACTATAAAAACAGCTTAGCTAATGGGACAGATTACCAAAGGAGTTGGTGGAATTGCCATTATTACTGATACTTACTACTACACTTGATCCGTCTCTATCAGGGATAATGATAATGACATTTTCAGTTCTGGAAGAATGCAAAGGAGTGATGTGACAGGGTAAAACATCCAGGAAAGGGATAAGGACTACCTGTCCATCACATAGCCCAACCAGGTATTTAAGGACAAGATATGTCCTTTTTCTGGGGCCTGAGAGACACAAGGGGAAAGTCTCTGGAGACTACATCCTTTGTTGGTCAGGGAAATTGCTTTGTTTTAGCGTTACGAGTTTTGTGTTTGAACAATAAATTGTGCCCAGAGGCAGACACCTGCAATAGACTCAGGCATGGCACTAGTTCTTTCCTGGGATGGTGAGATAGCTCATCAGCTTACACAGAGACTAAATGACCCATCTGACAATCATTTTAACCCTAAAAAGAAAAGGAGTACTTGTGGCACCACCCTGTGACTTCTGTGATTCTGTAGAGCATGTATTTGAAAATAATGATGAGGGTCAAAGCATTTAAAACAGAGATGGGAGTTGGTCTCTCACAGACATCTTTTATGCTACAACTGAGTTCAGAACTTGGTTTCCACATTTTTCCACTAGACGCAAAATCGTATATTTTATTAATAACACGTTTCAAGAAGAGAAGCAGTTGTACAATAATTTTTCCAGTTACTTTCGCTTCTGCTTTTATGAACTACGTTTGCTAGTTGATTTTATTGCTGTCCTTGCAAGTTTATCCCATTTTATTTATTTTATGTGTATATTGCATTTGCTGTGGGTGAGAAGCTCCTGTCTCTTTATATTAACATATCTCTTATATATTGACAGATGTAGTCAGAGTTCTCTTAGCTAATCATTGTCTCTCACTTCACTCTGAATGGAAAATCATAAAAATGAGTGTTTTTGTCACATTAAGTATGTGCGAGGCAACACGCTTGCTCCCCCATGCCTAGTTACATAGTTATTCTGTTCTTTATTTTTAAAAAAAAATGTTCCACAGCTTCTTAACCCTAAAATTCCTCCGGGTGCACCACATTTATCAGTCTATTTAAAGTTTTTATCTGCCTCTGCCAGCTTTCCTCGTGTTGTCAGTAGCATATTTGGACATGTTTAGACATCTTTTTCTTCAACTTACTACATCTCCACCCTGATTTGAAGACTCCACTGTTATTTCTATAATGTGACTCAAGACTGGCTCTTTCTCAACAGCTGACAGGATTTTGCCTGTGCTTGAGTGCTACCCTGGCAATATACAGTTTGTTTCCTTATAAAGACTCAGTCATGACTTCCCCCATATTTTCATCCAAAGAAGTGCTGCCCTGTGTTAACTCCTAATGACTTGAAGTCTTATAGGAATGGAGGGAACTCAGCACTTGCAGCAGATACGTGGCACTTTTTATCATCAGAGGGTCAAAGCCTACATTTTGAATTATTGAGTTCCCTGCTGCCATTGCCTTTTCTTGTGCCCAGTTCTCTGGCCCTTATTGTGTGCAGAAGTGTATTTTTCAATGTTTTAATTGTTTTTGGGGGAGTTTTTATTCTTTTTAAATCTCAGATTCACAGAATCAATTACCAGTAAAACTGAAAAGCATTTAGTGAAATTGTTAGTCCTGGTTATATCCGTGACTCATTCTTTTTACTGTAACCCAGATTTTATCTCCCACTGTGGTTTCTGATCAACATATCCCAGACCTCTCTGCTTCCTCTTGAAAATTCTCACTGATGAAACTTTAATTTTCCTGAGTTTTCTGTAGTGGGGCAAGTTGGCTTTTAAGATCAGCAGTCTACTGGTGCTCACTAAGCTTTGAAACTGTGTGTCTTTCTAGAGGAAATACCGCATCTTACATTATTCACAAATAACTGGACATCTCTTCATTTTGTGTTTTGAATCTTACTGAAACATACACTCTTAAAACCCAAACAGAAAAAGCTGAAAAAGGAAGACAAAAGAAAATGAAACAATGTAAAGACAGCCAATTAGTAATCCACCACTCTACCCACAATTAGCAGCAGATGCTAGCCAATTAAACTCAACAGGTGTTCAAATGAGCCAACGCAGACAATTAACTTAAATGATTCCACTTTCTTAAAAATTGTCAGAATACAAACTCCCACTTCTCTTTATGTGCTAAATAATTATGTGGAGCTCTTTAAGGCCTAGATTTTTTTTTTTAGAGGCCTAAACTCAGCCTGATTTTATGGGTACAATTCAATGTACTTATATATTTAACTGCCTGATTGTTCCTGCAAATGAGGTAGTTAGTTTAGTGTCTGTGCCATCCATTTTGCCCACATTTAATTGCAGATTTAAGTAAATGAATCCATTCCTAGTTTACTCGGCACATGTGCCCTATTTCACATAAAAGAAATTCATTCCAGGCACTAACACTCAAGTATAAAAAGACAAAGTCTGAGTCAGAACTCTTAATTGACATATTGTGTCTAGCAATTAGATCGAGGACTTAGAGTAAGGATTCATGTATTCTACTTCTTACTTTGCCGTTGATTCACTATATGACTTTGGACAAATCACATGCTCTGTGTTTCAGTTTACCTATCTCTTCAGAGGAGATAATTAAACTACACAACAACTCTGTATTTCCAATTAATGCTAGTAAAACTCTCTGAGATTCTCGATGATAGATGGTATATGAACAGAGTATTATTTAGTATTAGAACTCCTTTCAAAAACTCAACAGAAAAACAAATTTTTCTCTTCAAAGCAAACCTATCTTGCACACATTGTACATTTGAACTTCTCTCCAAACTTTCAGAATCACAACACAGAGAGAGGGAATGTATGAATGAATGGTATAGGCTTTACAAAATTGCACAAGCAAGGTGAAGTGACGGTAAATAGAATAATTATTTAGGTTCCTATAGTCTCCTCTGCCTCCCTGAGCAGAGGGAACAAGAGCCTGATGGATCTAAAAAAGGGCAGCGCTGCTTCCACAGCACTGTTTCCTCCGACCCCCTAGAAGTTCTCCCACTCTTTATGGAGGTTCCATAGGATTTCAGACTGTACTGTTTGTTTCTGGTCCAAATATTTTGCTTGCATTGGGGTGGGAGAGGTTCAAACCATGCCCCTCTCTTGAGAAATCAGTGCCATAGTAGTTTTAAATAGGATACGTTCTGGCATTTATTTACTGTATTTGGGATCTCAGGTAGAAAGCAATACAAAAACACATGTGTTTTCAGATATGGAGCTTACAGCAAATAGGCAAATTACTTTGGTGTTAAGTTTTCTAATATTCTAATATCCAATAAGTGAAAAAAAACCCTCAATTGTTACCATGTAGGGTGAAACACATATTGTCCAGAGACCATTTAATGTCCTAGAGCTGATGAAGGAATGGAATAACAACCTGGACATTGGTGAAGTTTGCAATGTCGAAGAAGAACTGAATAATCCATCTACTGCATTGAGTCAGGATAACATGATTGAAGAGCAGGAAAGTCCTGTTAGCAGCAATGGCAACTCAGAGGTTGGTGCAGAAACTGAAACAGAGAGTGGGAATAGCAAACCCTGGACACCCACAAAACAGGTATGTATGCAATACTCTGAACAAATAAAGCACTATATAAGTGCTAAATATTATTAGGAGTCAATAAATTGGTAAGGTAAGGAATGGTGAACATGACCTAGTGCCATAGAGGATCGCTGGAACCTAATGAAAGATTTATACATAGGGTACAGAATCTGAATAAATACAAGGATACAGGATGAGCTGTCAATTGTACAATTACCCTGTGAAGAGAAACAAAACCAGACTGACTCAGAGTACTAATTCTTTAAGAATCTATTGCTCCTGTTTACTCCTTAAGCTGGTGTGTGTGCAGAAACTTAACAGAAAAGGAATAGGATATTAAGGAACTGATATTTAGGGCAGATGAGGAAGAATCTCTGATGGATACACCATTCTTTCCTTCCACATTCCTTCTGCATTCTGTAAGTAGGAGTCATGAGAAACCATCCTGGGGGAAGTGAAGGAAAAGGTAAACAATAGTTCACAAGCAACACATGTATAAGCCACTAGTGACATAGTGAATACCAAGGTATAATGCATATAATAAGCATTGCTATGATTTCTCAGATGACTTGTTGCTTAAAGTATTGAATTTTCATAGAAAGCAGCTGAATCCCTGGCCTGAAGAGACTAAAAGCCATAATGCAAATGCTGGTGGTTCTGCACTAGTTATGACTTCTCTGTCTCTTAGATTTATTGATCAAAATGCAGACTGTTCCTGTGCAGCACCTTGAAGTCTTCACTGTTATACAGGATGGTGCCTGCTCTGGAAAAGGTTCCACTTAGCAGAGAATCAGCCTTGGATATGGAGCTGCAATTCTGTGACTATATCAGAGCAGAATATTCTTGTTTGAATTAGAAGCTCCTCCACCCCCCTATATAACTGGACTTTGCATAGGTAGTTCCATAGGGATATGGGGAAGAAATTCTCTCCTCACTCAAACTGCAGAGCTGCTCCTCAGCTGCAACTGTAGCCTTGATGCTGTGGTAGCCCCTGCTGCAGTGGGGGAAGAGGGGTGGTGGCAATGCCTTGTGCATTTGAGAAGTATACGCTCCTCAAAGTCACCATGTTCCTGCACACCAACTGCCGAGAGACACATACACAAGCTATGCAGAGCTGGGCTCCCCAAATGCTAACCCCCTCTTGTCCATACAGTGGAACTATTCCCAAGACCATTTGATCTGGGGTCTCCATTGGAGGAAGGAGCTGGATTTTGCCATTAGGGAAAGGTGTGCTTAACACACACGGAAGAACTGAGCTGTGTACGAAGTTCACTGATGGTAGACTTGCAAGTAAAAAATATATATATAAAGAGCCTCATAAATGGGTCTAACTTTTGTCAGTTAAATATTTAATCGATCCATCTGCCTCTCAAGAGCTATGTTTGAGGCTATCCAGTATGTCTACACTACGATTAAGCAGTGTGTGGCACCAGTCTCAGAGCCCAGGCTCCAGCCCAGGTCTTTTATCACAGTGTAGACATATTGTAGGCCCTTTTCTAGCCGCCTAAGTATATTTGGTTTATTACTCCAACCACTTGATTCTTCTTTCACAGGTCAACAAGAAAAAAAATAACACAAGTGCTTTACCAAATGGGACACTTAAAAAGAAGAGTGTAACCTCCAAGCCATCCATGGCTGTAAGTGTTCTCTCAGAAACACTTTTTCCAATTATCTTCAGTTTTACTTAGTTTTATGTTTTCTTTGCTGACATTTTATTTTAAGACACTTTTAGAATAAGAGAAAAAATAGTGTTTAACTGGAGACAGGCGAGTTCTTATTCACTTTTTAAAATACTGTTTTGCAATAAGATTTACAATTGATTTCTGTTGTGAAACAAAAGTGCTTGAAGATGTAGCATCTCCCATGGAAAGTGGTAGATGCCTCGCATCTTGGAAAATCAGGCCACTTGTTGTAGGTTCCTAGGTATGGATTGCTAAAGAAGCACGCAATTTTTAAAATTTTTGTGGTAAATCCTATGTTATCTATGTTAAAATTTCTTTGACTTAAAAGGATACAGCGCAAGTGAGTGAAGGATGAGATTTGTGCAGAAGAAAAAAATAGAATTTATAAAGATAAACATTAAGGGCTAGTTCCTCAGCTGGTGTAAATTGACATCATTCCATTTAAGTCATCAGCTGATTCATACTAGCTGAGACTCTGGCCCAAGGAGTACTCTTACAATAGTTAACTGCACTTTGTCAGGAAGTAAAAAAATGAAATGATTGACATTTATGGGATGGCTGTTAACTGCTTTATCAGTTTAGCAGTTTTTTTTTAAAAAATCAGTCCTAGCAAGATGAGAAACCTGGAAATTAGAGAATAAGACTTGGTGAACTAAAGAATATTGGTACGGTCCTGCATTGGCCAAGTGTTAATCAAGATGCAGAACAGAAAAAATAGTCCTAATTACACATTTATAAAGAATAAAGATAAGAGCTTGAAAATGTATTTGGATTGTTATGATAATTGAATAACAATAATAGTGATTATTATATTCCTTAAAATCATAAATCTTGGTACAGAAGTCTGGCTAGTGAAGACTAATATCAGATAATTATAGTTGGATGTAAGTAGTCCTAAACAGGTATTAAGAATGTAGTCTTGTCCCCAAAGCATGGGATTTTAGATTAGTGGAATGTAAGCTGTGTAAGTATACCGCAGAAGAAGATAAAGAGCTGCATTTTTCATAAATCAGCTTCTCTTGCACTTTATAATGTCCTTTACTGTCTTTAAATACTTTTTTATTTTACATTGCTGTAGGATAATACTGGCATGGTACCACTACATAACTCATCTGCTTTTTGTACTGTGATGTCTAACATTATTTTGGTCCCTCATATTTAAAAACACACATATATTAAACTTCTTTTTTAATTATAGTTCCCAGCAGGTAGGTCAGTATCTCCAGTGTCAAATTCAAGGCGAAATCAGGAGAGTCAAGAGAGGAAGGGGGAAACAGAAAAGTCCTCTGTGTCTTCAAGCCAGGGATCGGGAAATAAAAACATACAAAAACCCACTACCACACTTAAAACCAAAAAGAAATCATAGGAGTTCCATCAACTTTGAACAACATAGAAATGGGGCAACTTACTTGTGCCAAAATGAGAACACTGCATAAAAACGGACAAGTACATCCTGAACTGTTAACCTTTTTGCTTTCCTGAGCCCTGTAATAGGCAGAAAGCTCTGGCTTTCTTTTAACACTGAAGAAGATTCCAAAGCAGTGTGAACTCCTAACCTGTAAGAGGACATCCACTGATAGTATTGTTGTCACACAGAAGATTATCAAATTGTCTAAATATGTATGTAACTTATTTGTTCTACGCTAGCAGGCGCTGTGCATGTGAGTAGCTCACTACTATGAATCCACTTGCTATGTTTTACTTAGATTCATTAGTTTTGTCACAAACATTTATGGGGGAAAAAATGAGAGGCCAGAATCTGTAATGGTGGGGTTCCTAATAACAGCATGCCCTTCGCACTATAAGAATTTTCTAGGAAATTGCTTATAAAGTTGCTCTAGGCATTATAGCACAAATAGTTGGGTCAATGAAATTTGTTACTGCTATTTTAGGTCACTGTAGATTGCTTACAAAACTTATTTTAAACTTGATAAATGGGAGATGTATTTTTGAAGCATGATCAAATTGTTGTGGTTCTTGCTGATAAACTTCTGATGTATTGATGAAATACTTAAATAAAAGCAGATGTTAGAATAATGGCCTTTACATGGTAATTTATCTTCCTGTTCAAAAGGACAGTGAAGTGTGCTGTTAAGCTACTTGTTGTGCATTTGTGTAAAATGAGAATGTATTCTATTGTTCAAAACTCAGGGCCTCTCTCTGAAGGTAAGTCTTACCTGTAAACCTTCACATTGTTCCACTGGGGGAGCAAATTCTTGGTTAGTTAAAACTTTATATTACAAATTATTCAATCACTTATGCTCAGGACATTCACTGTGTATTGGGGACCAAATAGATTTTTCTCTTGTTCCCCACAAAAATACTTGAGTTTATTTTGTTCTTGTCAGAACCTAGATATCACACATTTTGACCTGTTTCTATTTGGGTCATAAATAATCCTATTAAATTCAAACAAATTGTGCAGGAATCTGGACATTTAAAAAAACATTTATGATAAATCCGTTAAAATCTCTGTTGAATCATTCAATATCAACACAATGAAAAACCACTCAAATGCTCTCTGAAGCCTATAGATAAATCCTGCATGTTTAAGTACCTTTATATGGATTGTTAATCTTCTAGTTGGTGTTTTTATCTTACAACATACAGTGAGTTCAAGGATGTAAATTCTCCAGACTATACTAAATTTGATAAGAGTATAAATTTCTATATTCATCTGATTTTAATTCTATCAGAATATCACTTTAACCAGGCAGTCCTTCCAGTATTTTTTCTATGCAGTCTTGGTTGTCTCAGCAAAGTCCTGTTCCACATACTGGATCTAACAGTCTCTCTGTTTTTATTTGAAGCGGACAAAGCCTCTTACAAAGTCCATCCGGATTTCTGAGTCTCATGACACCAACGTGTTAGTTCTTTAGGCCACAGTCTGACCTATCTCTTGTGGCTATTAACTTGCATTGCTCATTCTTTTCCTTTAGTGAGACAGTCACTTTAAGGACATGTCGGAACTCACTCTGTTAGAGCTGTGGCTGCATCATTAGCCAACCTCAGGTCAGTCCTACCTGATCACAGTAGTTGCATAGCTGCAAAATGAAGTTCTTTCACTGACTTGATACAGTGTCTAGGGTGCCTGCGTTCTGTGTTCAGATAAGCTCTTTTATAACATATATGGAATTTTTAGAAGCCCAGCAGACATGCTGACAATCTGCCACTGCTGCTCTTTTGAACCATGGGAACCTGAAAATTTACTGCCCCACATCAAAGGAGTATACCATTTTTACAGTGCTGGTACTGTACAATAAGTAACATTTACCTTTAAAGTCAGGAGAATTATTTATTTCCCACTCTCCTGACGAATTACATAGGTACCCAATTCTGTGGAGCTTAGTGATTCCTAGCCTTTTTGATTTGAACATGCCTGTTTGGCGGATCAGCGTGGGGCCCCCTCTACACAGGAGCTGCCTTGTCCTGGCATGCTGTGCTTTGTTGCAGTTGCCATATCTCATCTGTTTGTAGTCCATTCTCTGTCTTTTTCCTAGTGGTCTCTCAATCTTTTTCCAGCCTGTATGTATAGTTCTGGTTTTCTTTTAAATTGTTATTGCTTCCTCTGTCCTCCAGTGTTCTTTCCCTTCTTCTTGTCCTTCCTTCGGTGGGAGGTAGTATTTGCCTTCCTTGGCGGTAGTGGAGACAGAATGGTATTGTCCCCCTGGTTGCAGAGCAGGTCGGGGCCGGCTTAAAAGCTGCATTACTGCTGCTGCTGTCTCGGCACCCCTTCGAATCCCACAGAGAGGAAGCTGGCACATGTACAGTAGTGCTAGTGGAGGTAGGGTGACTAGACAGCAAGTGTGAAAAATTGGGACAGGGGTTGCCGGGTAATAGGAGCCTATATAAGAAAAAGACCCAAAAATTGGGACTGTCCCTATAAAATCGGGACATCTGGTCACTGGTACCTCCATGCACATAGCAAGCGGCACTTGCTGCAGGGATGCACCTGTTCCCCACCCCACCACCCGACAGGCTGGGGAATGCTGGTGCAGCTCCCTGAGCAGCACTTCTCACGTGCGTGCTAACAAATGATCAGGTTTGCGGTATGACTTTGGGGAGGGTTCATCCCACAGGCCTTGGAAAGACTGTTGTGAGTTTTGGCCTCCCCTTTCTCCCTGGCAGGCTTACTTGTTCATCACTGAGAAGTGATAGCCCCTGCCTCCTTGACACACTTGATAAAATTTTTAAGTTTACCTGTCAGATATTCTGGGTGAAATATAGCATCCAATTTGGTGTGCAGGGATTGGAAAGGGCTTATGACTCTACCCTTGTTAGGATCCCAAAGGCTGGAGAAGCCTCCATTAAATCAGTAATTGCTGGGGTTTGATCAGATAAACCTATTCTTAAATTAAAAATACCCCTTACTGTAGCTCCATGCATTCTTTTACCTTGTTTCTTGCTTCTGTCTTTTCTTCATTCCTTTTCAGTGTCCACATTTTCCCTCAGTTGAATTCTTCCTTCTTTAAAGTTTTTTTTTTATCAAGCCTCCCTTTCATTCCTTCTTTGATGTGGTCTTTCCTCCTTTTCCCGCTTTGTATCTTGAGTGCTTGTTGTCTTCCTCTCCCCAGCTCTTTCTGCATCACTGCTTACCCACTCCACTGAGCTCAATAGCTTGCAAGGGACTTTGCCCATTTCCCTTTTGTTTCCCCCTTTTTCCACTGTGCCTGTTTCTCCCCTCTGCTCCTACTCTCTGTTGCTTCCCATTCCATCCTACTTATATCCACTTAAGCAGCCTCCAGTACTGTGCTCTCTTCCTCTGCTCCCCCATCCTGGTATGTGTCTCTCTTCCTTACACCCCTTTTCCTAGTGCTTTTTATTCTTTCCCCTTACCACTTGCCTGTCACTGTGTCATCAAGATGAAAGATGAGTCAATGGTAACATTCAGATCAACATATTATGTGTCTTTCTCAGACTTACACCTCAGCCTTTCCTGCTGCTCCTAACTTTCGCGCTGTATCTCGGTTGACATTTTCCTTCCAATTTGCTGCAAGTGATAGCAAGGCTGGTCTATCAGCATTTTAACCACGACTCTCGTCTAACCCAACGCAGAGCAGGGCTAAATGACATAGTAGTTTAAATGTTGGTGGCTGGTGGCAGCCTGTCTACACTAGTGCTCCCACTGTTTCTACCACCAGTGGAACTGCACCAGCGGGAAATCTGAAATACTAATGTAGATAAGGCTTTAATCAACAGTAACCTGATCCTTTAAAAATGCAACACCACTTCATTTATTTCTCATTCCACACATACAATTTTAATAGGTACAATCACCCTTAAGAATGTTTCAAATATTAATATTATGTACAATTACAAAGCAGAACCCTTTTTCTGTATGAAATGATCAGCGTCTTTGAACTGAGCACGTAGTTTGCTCTGTGAACATCAGGTTTAGTATAAATCAGAAACTTACTCGTTGCCGTGTTAGACCGAATTAAGTGCAGAGCAATGTCAGGCTTTTTTGTTTTATTTTTCTCAGAAGAGGCTGACTGGTGTATTTTTGCCACCCCTTCAGGTGTATAAAGTTTGCAAGCAAAATGTTTAAAAATAGGTGAGGCACATGAGGGAGCCAAAACAGATGACCTGTTGATTTCAGGACACCCAAAGAGAAGAATTTTCCATACAGAATGGTTGCATTATTGCATTTGTCATATTTTTCCCCATTGTCTTACTAGCAAGAGTTCACTGGGTTTTTTTATGTTGTAACACTTGAGTGCTTGGTAAATCTGCCCCTCTGAAAAACTGTGTTGTGAAATTCTATACTTGTTTTCAGGAATATTACACTTTTTGTGAGCAGCCACAAAATATATTTGAAAACATTTAACATTGTTCTTTACCCCACAAGGTTCACCTGAGAGAGAGGAAGTGACATTAGAAGTCTCATACAGTAAATGGATTTCACAGCCCATGAATAAAAAGACAAAAAGTATCTTCCTTTTCAGATTTGAACTGTAAAGCCAGTGGGTGCATATACTGTTGACATGGCAGCATGCACTGGTAGAGTGATGTTTTATAAGAAAAGTGTCATAATTTCAATTTCGGGTCAGACAAGATTTAAGAATCACTGTAACATTTTATTTTCCTTCATTTCCATCAGAGTGTTAGCTCTTGCTGTGTGTTGGTGAATATGTATCCAGAGGATGGTATGTAGGAATCCTTTTCCTTTTCTACTACAATCCCTTAGTATTCACTTTCTAACAGTAGCCCTTTACACTGAATATCCTTTTAAACAGACTAAGAACAGTTACATAGCTTTTTTTCCTGATTGTATGGACAGTATCTTGTATGTAAGTATTTAAGGGAATGAGAAGCATTTCCTAACTGGTCTTGAAGGAGATTAAAAGTACAAGATGGTTTGTTTCCTCTCCTTTTTGAAACAACCAATCCCATTTCTCCAGTGACACCTGTTGTGGAACTTCTTTGTACTCTTTCCCTATGTTACTTTCTGCCTCAGAGTTTGTATGCGAGTGTGTGTGTTTTTGTGTGTGTGTGCGCATGCATTTAAAATTTGCTGTTTGGTAACCCCTTGCAATGGGTTACTCTAACTCATCACATTCAGATGGTTTAACAAAGGATCAGTTAACTACTCTCCACATATCTGGATTTTAAATTTGGTCCATACTTAAGCATAACCCTAACTCTGATTCTAGGAACATGTTACCTGAGGTAATGCTCAGGCTTATTTAAAAAGAGTACAGGTGTTAGGCATCATTTGTACCTACATGCTGGCATTATATATTATATGAGTGTCTGATTATTTTTGCCTACCTGCTTCATGTCCATTGGATAAAAAATGTCAGTTACAACAGGTTCAAGGATCCATCTGTTTCCTGTCTTTCTCATCTATCTGCATTAAACAGTTTTTAGACTATAAAATGGCCTACCATCTCTCTCTCTCTCTCTGTCTCTCTCTGACGGTTAAATGCGAAAAATGATCAGTTTCCGCCAGTTTGATGGAGTACCAGCGGTAGATTACAGTGGGATCCTTGGATTCTGAACACCATGGTCAGAGATGCTGTGGACAAAGCAATAAGTCTAGGGCCAAGCTGTAGGTTGAGATTTAATAGGAATCTGAATGCTGCTGGTCAGCTGCTTGCTAGGGGGATCTGACCTGCCTTGCTTAAGAAGAAGCTCAGGTAGTAAGGGGTGGCTGGAAGGAAGTCTGTCTAGGAAGTAGGACTGGGGTGTAAATCTGAATGACCGGTAGAGGAAGGAGGAGGGTGGGAACTAGAAGGAAGACACTGCTGGTGAGCCTAAAATGTTGATGAATACAGGCACTGGTTAGCCTTATTCCACCCTTGTGCAGCAGTATGCTATTAATTGACCAAAAGAGCCCAGGCAGGATGATTCTGTAATCTAGATGCCAGAAATCTGATCATCCCAGGAGAGTAACACACAACTCCTATTGATTTGGCTAGGATTTGCACATGCACATCTTCTGGGATGATCTGACCTTAGGAACATTCTTATCCATATTAAGGAACAGGATGGGAGTTACACTTAAAAATAGTGTAGATGGGGGATGCACTGCATGGGTGAGTAGAGTACATGTAGAGTACATACCCAGCAAGTTCAGGTGTGTCTTTACTCACCTAAGCACATCGACACTGCTATTTATACCTGTGCTGGGCGGGGGCATGTCGTCTATGTACTCTACACATTGCTGAAAAGAGTGTGCATTGGAGACGTACCTTAAGTGTCTAGCCTGTTCCCCCCTCCACATATGTAGGAGGGAGCTGGAAAATTCCAGTTTTCGTAACGGTTTGAATGCTAAGATCTGGCTACCTCACATCTCTCATCATTGTTCACTTATCTACACCAAGTATGATTTCTGAACCAGAACAATGAATTAATTTACCTTTCTACCACAATCAAAACAAATGTCTATTAGGAAGCCCGATGTATGATGTAAAATTACTTTGAACCAATATTCTTGGCTGGTATAATTTGAATTTAATAATAGGAGTGAAGTTTAATTAAAAAGTATGCTAGAAGTGAATTTATCGTTCATGTTAATGCTATGTAATATAACAGTATAGCATAGCTTATCATGCATTTGTTTATAATCTGCCCAGAAAGCAGAAAAGCACTATAAGCATCACTGTATCCATTTTTGGAGTCTGTTAATACAATAAAAGATTGCAATAAAAGTGACTTATTTTTCTTAAGTATCTGGTTTGCTAATTATCCAAAAAGATATATGGACAGGGTAGTCCATAGTACTAGAGTAGTCTAAATTAGAACCCTGTCTGCCAGAGAATGCACTAGGGAGTTATTGCAGCATTCTCAGCATTAAAACTAAGAATTTTTTTGAAAAAGATTGTGCATTGCTGTGTACGATCAAAGAAAAGGAGAGGTGGTGTGAGTCAGAGAAGGCGGGAAAAACTCAGCAACATAACGGTTCCAGCTATTGCAAATGACTTCTGAGGAAAAAAGTCTCCACATAATTTATAATAAAGAGAAGTTATGTCAGAGACAAAAAGAACAGTCATTTGCCCTTTGCCTGTTTACTTTTAGTGAATTTTAGTGCTCAAAAAAGGTGCCTGATTGATGGCTCTGAACCCTGATGTCCTTGGTTTATTTACAATAGGAAACAGCACAGGCAACTACAGTCCAAGCTTCCCTAGACTGTTCTGCTATTTATGCCCCTAACCAAACCTGTAGGGACCACCTCTAGCAGTAAAATGGTACTTCAGTTTGCATGTCCTATTCAGTTGTTGGCACCTCTGCTGAGATTGCCAGCAAACAGTGGTGATGTGGACACTTCGGAGTTAGACTGAGAAACCAGGCTCATTTCACAAAGTCATTAGATAGTCATGAGTTTCAGCTGCTACCAATCTAGATTTGAATCTGTTATGTAAAGATGAGTGGATCCATTTTGTATTCCCGGTTCCTGGGGCCATTGCTCCCCAATCCTGTCAGTTGCTAGTGAGTCACAATGACCTAACTTATCAATGGATTGTTTTTCCCTGACTTATGGCAACCAGTGACTGGAAGAAATTTGATCAGAAGAAAGAAGATTCAGGTGCCAAAAGGGCCACGGTTGGGATTCTTCTCTTCTTAGTGGTCTGGGAGAAAGCATGCACAATAGGATGATGAAGATGGCTGATTTATTAGAAAGATTGTTGGTGTGGACAAGTTCAGTGGCAATTAGAAGGACTTGAATAAGCTTCTGCATAGAAAGGTAATGCTATAGAGGAATGCACATTAATGGACAGGCACAGAACAATGAAAAGAGAATACTCCATACTGTCAACAGCTGTGTGTTACAGGAGGAGGGTGAAGTACTCCCTCTGCTCTTCAGAGAAGGTTCACATCCTGTATTTAGTCTAAACTTGGCCCCTTCTTGGGGTTAATGGGTAGGTCAAATAAGAAGAACAAAACTTCAGCTTCAGCCTACTCTTCCTCCTTACGGCTGATCATTCCGAGGGTTTCCTTGCAGAGACCTCTGCTCATAGAGACTCTCACTTTCCTCGGAATGAGTCATCAGCATCTCCCTGTAGGGTTCCCACCCCGGTAGCGGTGGGTCAACAGAAGAACCCTTTTACAGGTTCTGTTTGAAGATGAGTTGGCAGAGTGTTGGTGGGGGCAGGGAGGGAAAGACACTAGGGACACAGAATAAGGGTAGAGACACATGGCCTCCACATAGATGGCCTGGGCCTCCAACTAACCCTTAGAATCCATGCTGGGCTTGTGGTCTGTTCTTGTGTGTGTCCCTCCTCTGCCCCCTGAAATGACTGCAGTGAAAAAACTCAGGAAGGAAACATTACTGAGGTATCCTCTCCCGTATCTTGGAGAAGGGGGTGATATGGCACACTGCTATTAATTGACTGATATATATTATTTGGTGTATATATGATTATGGTATTTTCCATATTTAAAATTCAGCCTGGGGCAGACCATAGTTGAACAGAAGAAAAGAACTGAACACGATGGCCTAACAGGACTTTTTCATGTCTAACGTAGGTTATAATGAAATGCTTATAAGAAACATTAAACACTTTGGCTCAAATTCTGCTCTCCCACAGGTCCACATGGGTTCCACAGATGTAACTGGGGGCAAAATTTGGACCTAATGTTGGCAGTCTTTACTGTACTATTTTTAGATCTACTGATTTTCTGCTGTAACATTCAGGTTAAGGAATTGCACAGTGAAAGCAAATTTTTACATAGCAAAAAGGTCTTGATTTTTAAATCTCACTGTTGTATATGTTCAAGAAGTTAAGATATTTAGCACATAAGGCATCCATAAATTTAAAATAATATCAAATTACTGAAATTCCAAATTTGACCTACCTTAAAAACATCCTAATGCGATCAGGAATGTCTTCTGGCTTCTAAATATTAAACAGGCCAGCATTCTCTGACTGAGAAATTAAAAAATAGCAAATTGCACATCATATCTTGCCATATGTGAGCTTCTCCCCTGGGCTCTGCTCTACAGCAGCGTTAATTGACTCACGCAAACCTCCTCCCCTGAGTTGTGGCCGTGTGAAATAATCAACAATGCTGATGAACAAAGAAGTATAAAAAACAAAGAGCCATGTTAATTTCAGCTCCATTAAAAACAAAATCAAGTTTTGGAAAATGAAAAAAAAAAAAGCAATAGGTTAGGACATTTAATTTAATTAAGAAGTCAAACATATATAAATGGAACATCTTAAATTTTCAGAGGTGACTAGTGATTTTGGTTCTCTCAATTTTTCGGTGTCCAACTTGAGATGTATTAAGGAGGCCTGATTTTTCCAAGAGTGTCTGCTCAGAATTTTCTCAAAATCAGGGACTTTTAAGGTGTCTCAAACTGGGCACCCAAAATCACACATCACTTTAGAAAATGTGGACCATTGTATTTATATATGTTTGACTCTCCTTAACCAGACATGGAATAGGATACACAAAGTCGGGAAATAGAGCTGCAAGCTGTGGAGAAAGACCATTTATTAATTTTATTGTGCAAGTTATTCATTTAATAAAATTCCATGTTATAATTATACTGGTTTAGTTCATAGTAAATATATAACAAAGTTAATAGGTTAACGATCCTAGTTTTTGACCCTTGCACTTATGTACTTATCTGTCCCGTAGACCTTAAAGAACTATTACATTAAATCTTCACACCCCTCCAAACCCACCATTCCAAGTGCAAGACACACATTAACTTTGTCTTCTCTAATGTTTAGGGTTCTACCAAATTCACAGTCTATTTTAGTCAATTTCACGGTCATAAGATTTTAAAAATTGTAAATTTCATGATTTCAGCTATTGAAATCTGAAATTTCATTGTGTTGTAATTTTAGGGGTCCTGACCCCAAAGGAGTTGTGTGTAGGGGAGGTTGTCAGGGGGGGTGGTACTGTTACCCTTCTGCATTGCTGCTGGTAGCAGCATTGCCTTCAGAGCTGGGCCCTTCAGACTGCGGGACCCTCAGTCGCAGACACCATTTTCCAGCTGCCCAGCTCTCAAGGCAGCAGCACAGACGTATGGGTGGCATAGCACGGTAGTCGGCGCTGCCTTCAGAGCTGTGCTCCCGGCCAACAGCCGCTGCTCTCTGGGTGCCCAGCTCTGAAGGCAGAATGGAAGTAAGGGTGGCAATACCGCGACCCCCCTAAAATAACCTTGCGACCCCCCCCCCCCGCAACTGCCTTTTGGGTCATGACCCCCAATTTGAGAAACCTGGTCTCCGCCATGAAATCTGTATAGTACAGGGTAAAGCACACAGAAGACCAGATTTCATGGCCCGTGACCCATTTTTCATGGCCATGAATTTGGGTAGGGCCCTACTAATGTTACATCCAAAGAAATGACACTAAAATAATATTTGAGACAAGCACTCAAAAGTTAGGAAATGCCTGAATTAAGGTTGCCTGTGCGATCTTAATTTGCCCCCTTTTGTGCATATGCATTAGCATACAGACTTTAATTACACAATCATGTACTATTTTTTCCACAGGACTCCTGCCTCATTCGGTGCACAGAATGGATGGTGCTAACTGGGTTGCTCGTCAGCATATATTTTTTGATCATCTAATGTGTGGGTCCCATGCCATTTTTGCGGCACATCATTCCAACCCTGCACTGAATATTAATATTAATTTCCTCACCCGCTTTTCTATGATGCTCTTGACTCTTAGTGTTTTGCATACATTAAAGAAATTATCTTCACAACTTACCAGTGAGGTGAAGTGGTATTATTATTCCTTTTTTACACATGAGGAACTGATGCACAGAGATTAAAGTCAAAAATTTTCAAATGTGTCCACTAATTTTAGGTGCCCAATTTGAGCAGGTTAGGGGGTCAGTTTTTTCAGAATATTTTGCATTTTATAGCATTTCATATGTTCAGCGCAAAGCTCCCATTGACCTCAATTGCCGCTGTGAGTGCTCAGCACTTCTGCAGATCAGACCCCAGGAGTCTCAAATTGAGTACTCAGAAACTAAGAGACACAGACTGGCCACCTGTAGAAAGTATAGTGTAAGTGACTTGACTAGCATCACATAGGAACCCAGGCAGAGAGAGGGATAGAATCCAGTTCTCCAGGGCAACATTCTAACTGCTTTACCTATGAGACCATCCTTGCCCTTCCTGACTTTCCCTGCCCCAGGAATAATAGGTTCAGTTCCAAATTCAGTAGGGGGGTGTTCTCTAATGTTATTTAGACTCTTCAGCCCTTGTCCTTTCCAGCCTCTTCCTCTCCCCTTCTGTTCCTGCCTTCTTTAGAGAACAGAACACTAGAGGTGCACTGACTTCGTGGTATTCAGCAACGACACCTAAAACACAGCCCCCACATTGGCATCGGCCAGGGTTTGGATACCTGCTTCTGCTAATATGGATTTCAAATATCAGCAAATAAATTCCTGAGGCCAAGTCCTGAAAACTAGAGCAAAGACAAAAGGTACAACAGCTTTGCCTGGGGGAAACAGCACTGAAGCACAACAGAGAGCTGAGAATTCCTTGCCTTAGCCAACGCAGGCTTCACGGCCTTCTATGCCACACAGTGTATGGACAGGTGCACCTCTCCGCTCCTGTCCAGTGTGGAATTTGTCCTGGGTTGACCCACTGTAAATGCCCCCAAACAGACTCAGTTCCTCCCCCTATTGAAATAGAAACATAGCGTTTCCATTGTGTGGTCCTGGTGTGGACATGTGCTCGTGACGTGCCCCTTGTTAGTAGTAGTTCTTATAAAAAAGGTTCTCCTGTGAGCGCCCACAGCAAAGCCTCCTTGTGCTTTGTTATGGCAGACCTGCCAGTTCTAAGAGTTTCTGAAGAGTGTTTTCAGCTCCTGCTACAGGTCTGTTGGGAATGTCCATCTGTCCACATGAAACACATTCTTCACGTGTCTGTTGACAGAGCAGGACATTATTTCCTTACATTCTGATTTGGTGAAGAGGTGGGGCTATAGTTATGTATCTGGTGAGATAGGACTTACTTATGTCTGTGCTGTGGGGAGGGGTGGGAAGTATTGGCATGAACTGGTGTTTGTGGTTTTGGCTCTCTACCCCATCCCAAGGCTCCAGCAGCCAGCAATGGATGTAAATGTGTATAAATTAATGTCATGTTATGTACATTCATGTAAATGGACGTTCTGCTGTTGTTTTGGCACAAGAGCCTGGCAGGTATGAAATGGTAACCCCGAGACAGAGGCTACCTGGGTGCAGGACACACGCAGCCTATTAACTTTCTCTTGATATGTAAGTCAGGTCCAGTTTTCTCACTACCTCCTTACAGGTCCCTTGTTTTCTAATCCTGAAAACCTAACAATTTTGCTTTCTTCACATGTTTGAGGTTTTCATAGCTTTGTTTATAAGGCAAAACTAATCTCAATTTTTTTCTGCTACTCATGCTTTTGGTGGTTACTTACCACTCACTTGGTTGCATAGAATCATAGAACTGGAAGGGACCTTGAGAGGTCATCTAGTCCAGTCCTCTGCACTTGTGGCAGGACTAACTATTAGATCATCCCTGACCAGTGTTTGTCTAACCTGCTCTTAAAAATCCCCAGTGATGGAGATTCCAAAACCTCCCTAGGCAATTTATTCCAGTGCTTAACCACTCTGACAGTTAGGAAGTTTTTCCTAATGTCCAACCTAAACCGCCCTCGCTGCAATTTAAGCCCATTGCTTCTTGTCCTATCCTCAGAGATTAAGAAGAACAATTTTTCTCCCTCCTCCTTGTAACAACCTTTCATGTACTTGAAAACTGTTATCATGTCCCCTCTCAGTCTTCTCTTCTCCAGACTAAACAAACCCAGTTTTTTCAATCTTCCCTCATACGTCATTTTTCTAGACCTTTAATCGTTTTTGTTGCTCTTCTCTGGACTTTCTCCAATTTGTCCTCATGTTTTCTGAAATGTGGCACCTAGAACTGGACACAATGCTCCAGTTGAGGCCTAATCAGTGTGAAGCAGAGCGGAAAAATTACTTCTTGTGTCTTGCTTACAACACTCCTGCTAATACATCCCAGAAGGATGTTTGCTTTTCTTGTAACAGCGTTACACTGTTGACTCATATTTAGCTTGTGATCCACTATGACCCCCAGATCCCTTTCCGCAGTACTCCTTCCTAGACAGTCACTTAGGGATTGATCCAAAGCCCTTTGAAGTGATTGGGAATCTTTCCTCTGATTTCAAAGGGTAATGAGATGAGTTCATTAAGACCTATGACCTTTATTTATTTATTAAATCCCCAGAGACACGCCCCCCCTATCACTGCCTCCCTTCCAATGACCTATAAGTATCTCAGGGACTCAGTTGCAGCCCCAGCAGTGGGCACATCTCTGTTTTCCATTGCCCAGCGTAATGCTCTTAAAACATGAGAGGTGAACAGTACGACGCTCCCAGGTTTATGATGCACCTCCCCACAACCTGCTTCTAGCATGAACTAGGCTTGTCTGTGCCTGCTGCAACTCAGCTTCCCAAAATCCACAGCCTCTGGCAACCCAAAGTGCCCTGGTCCCCACAGACACAGATTTTTAAAGAACCCAAAAAACAACAAATAAAACCAAAACAAATGCAAACCACATTGGATGACAAAATTCCCCTCCAAGGTTCTGCTGCAAGATTTGAATCAGGTCTTTCCCCACTTCACACCCCACCACTTCAGAGATGGGAACAGCTGCTGTGCTGTGTGTGGACCATCTGCCAGAAGGGATGTGACACATGCTTTGCCGGGGGAGGTTACAAAAGTATTTGATAGAACATTTGTGATCAGGACTCTGGGCTCCCATTGCTGGCTCGGGTGTCGTGTAGTGGTTAGCTATCCAAGAACCAAAACACATATTTGATGCTTTCAGGCAGTGGAGCTGAATAGCTAAGCCCTGGGCTTTCCATGTTGGAGACCCTAGTTCCATTCCCTATTTTGATTTCAGTGATCTCATGCAACTTCTTTGTTAACTTCTTTGTAAAATGGGAAGCAAAGGTGTCCAATACTTGATTGCCTTCTAGGGCTGGGAACACACTGTCTTGGTCAGTGATAAGGACGCATCTTGCAATGGGTCACAGACAAACTGGGAAGTGTATCTAAGGAAAAGACTCCAGTGAGTCCATGGGCTTAGTGTTTCATTAGCAATAAGTGATTCAGCAAGCAGGCAAATTTGTGAGAAACAGGGCTTTATTAAGCTTAAGTCATAGTAACATTAAGCTATGGGCTTGATGCAAACATTCCTGGGTGCTGTTCTATGGCCTGGGTTATGCAAGAGGTTAGACTATATGATCATAATGTCTCTTGTGACCTTCATCTCTATAAATCTATGAAAGTAGTGAGAAACCAGAGTTATATGTTGAGATTCTATTTGTCGCCAACCTGCTCTTTGGAGCAAACCCCAGCTTTGAATTTCTGAGCCTCTAGTCCCAACATATGTTCCACCTGAAACCTCATCTGCTTTCTACAGTTGCACACATTGTACTACACTGAGGGGTAAGAGAGTGCAAGGAAGCCTAAACGGTGAAAAAGATTACTGGGGAAAATAATACTCCAATGTCACATTTTGGGGTATTTTTTCTAAAAGTGGTGAACACACATCAGTGAGTCAACATGCATAGCTTAGAAAACTCTTGTGATTTTATCACAAACCTTGGGATTTTTGTTGTTTTTCTTAAAGCTCCAGCTCCTGGAGTTGTGTGATTATTTGAGAATCTCGTTTTAAAAAAGAAATAGTTTCTAGCTATCATGGTTGCAGAGAAAAGTCTGAAAACATAAAAACCAAAAAGGTTCAGAATCCACAAGGCAAATAAAAAGAATACAAATTGGAGATAGTCCAGAGGAGAGCAGAAAAAAATGATAAAAGGTTTAGAAAACTTGACCTGTGAGAAAAGATTAAAAAAACTGGGCATGTTTAATCTCGAGAAAAGAAGACTAAGGGGGGACTTGATAACAGACTACAAATGTCTAAAGGGGTGTTACAAAGAGGATGGTGAGCAGTTGTTCTCCATGTCCACTGAAGATAGGACAAGAAGTAATGGCCTCAATCAGTGGGAAGAGAGATTTAGGTTAGATATTAGGAAAAGCTTTCTAACTAAAAGGGTAGTTAAATTCTGAAATAGGTTTCCACTGGAGGTTGTGAAATCCCCATTATTGGGGGTTATTAAAAGTAGGTTATACAAAGACCTGTCAGGGATGGTCTAGGTACACTTGGTTCTGCCTCAGCACAAGAGGCTGGACTAGATGACTTCTCAACATCCTTTCCAGCCCTCCAGTTGTATGATTCTAAGAACACAGCATTTATTATTCTTAATAATCTCGTGATTTTTTTGGGTTCTGAGTCATGACTTTCAAACTTTCAGGGTTGAACACTGAAAAATGCAGCACAGTTGTGCAGACTTATTTCAAAGTTCCTTATATATATCCTACAATTATTTATAGTATCTCTGAATACAGATGTGAAATCGGCATAAAGCTAATTTTAATAGCATTTTTTCCCCAGGTACGGTCTATCAATTTTTTATCATGACATTTGTTAGTTTAAAATACTTTGCGTGCAGGATATTTGCAGTTGCAGTGAACAAGTTCATTTAAACATAAAATCAATCAGTATTTTCACTAGAGGAAAATTTTTAAGTACCAATTAAGAACGAAAAAGTGATCTACATCCTCTAATACAATATTAATGTACTGTGATGGGTGATTCCCAACTGCATAGTGAAAACATTCAGCTGTGCAGATGCTTACATTAGAAAAAGTGGGTATTTCTGTCACTTACTATAATTTTATGAATTAGAAGTGGTTCTTTTATTGCTCTTAATGAATGGAAACCCCATCAAATTCAAAGGCACCAAACACACAGGGCATTACTGTTTAATTAAAAGGATAGGAGAGTTTAGGAGCAATAATGGAGGAGATGAGTACTCAGTACAATGGATGGACTGTACCTGCAGTGCTACAGTTTAAGGCAACCTTTCAACAGTGCCTGGACCACAGCTGTGAATCATGGATAGGGTTTTCAAAGGAGTTTGGGCTTTGGGTGCCTGACTCCCTTCTGCGTCTTTGAAAATGCCAGCCTGTTTACGATGAGATAGATCTGAAAATTACAGGAGCGTGGGAAAATACTGTACTTATTTGGGAGAAAATTGTATACTTCGTTCTATCAGAGTGTGAAATGGTCTCCCAAAGGAAGCAATGGGAGCTCCATGAGGATGGTCATTTAAAATTAGACTGGCCATAGCAACGGAAAACATAATGTAGGGAACAATCCTGCTTGGAGCTGGATTAGATGATCTAATAGGTCATAGCCACGTCTAGTAGCTACATTTCTATTTTGTACTTGCTTTCTTGCTTAGAAATAAAAGGAGCAGCAGCCCAAGAAGTGATCAGTGGACAAAATCCAAAGGCAGAAGAAGCAAGTCTTTAGGGAAATATGACTATTGAGATGAGTTCAGGAAGGTTGTACCACACATGGTGAGGACGTGTGGCAGAGGCGATTGTGTGAGAAGCCGACGAGGCGTGGAGGAGGGTGTCAGGAAACATTTATTTTCAAATAACAAAACACAATTTAAACTAGATTGGGGTCTCAGGGCCGGCTCTAGGATTTTTGCCGCCCCAAGCAGAAAATTTTTTGGCCGCCCCCACTTTTTTTTCGTGCCCCCTGCCCCTTCCCCAAATCCCCGGCCCCGCCTCCTCCCCCGGGGGTGCCACATTTCCCCCCCATTGCTTCCTGCGGCTCCCCACACCCCACCCTAGCTCCTAGCGGAGCGGAGGTGAGCGAGGGTGTGGGGGGGAAGCACAGGAAGTAACAGGGGAGCGGGGGTAGAGGAACCGCTCCCCGCTCCAGCTCGCCTCCGCTCCGCCACCACCGCCGCCTCCCCCGACCGTGCCACCGCTCGGCTTCTCCACCCTCCCTCCCGGCTTGCCGTGCCAAACAGCTGTTTGGCGCCCAGCAAGCCTGGGTGGGTGGGAGGGAGGGAGGAGAAGTGGAGCGGCGGCGGCGCGCTCAGGGGAGCAGGCGGAGGCGAGCTGGGGCACATGTCTAGGGGCGGCCTGGCCAGCGCTGGAATGCCGCCCCCAGGCATGTGCCGCCCCAAGCACCTGCTTGTTTTGCTGAAGCCTAGAGCCGGCCCTGGGGTCTGCTAACAATTTAACTTAACTCTCTTCCTTTGTTCTGCCTTGTCCCTGACTTTCTCCTCCGCTTTATCTGCTGGGGACTTCACTGAACAGTAAGGTACTGACCTCAGCTTGTAAAACTTACATAAAAAACACTTTTTCTTTAAGTTATGTTTGAACTTGTCTAGCCATAAAGATATTTCCTAGCACACACACCTTGGAGAACATCTGAAAAAGGGGGAAGGGAGAAAAAAACCGGGGGGGGGGAGAACCTAAAGTTGAATTGTTGAACTAAAGATTACCCAGGCTCTCCAAGGATTTCATTAGAGACTCTTTTGTGAAATGTTTCCAGATGCCTATTTACATCAAATTTGGGGTTTTTTTGTTCTTAGTGCCTATCTCACATTAATTCCTATAAATGTCTCTTTTATAAGTGTTCTCAACAATGAACAAGTGAACAGATGAAAAGATTGTTGCTCTAAGCTCATGCTGGGCTGAACTAATGGTTTACAATTATATTCTTTGAGAATTTAGCCCATTTTTGGAGCTCGCTGGTCAAATGTGAGCTGATCCTGATTCTCCTCAAATATAGCCATTATTGGTAGCATTTGCAAAATAGTTTGGACATGTAAGGCCAGATCCAATGGAGCCATGCTGATTTACACCAGCTGAGAATCAGGTCAACAGTGCGGTTATTTGTGAAATGTTCACTTATAGCTATTTGCTATGTATAATTCATGTTGATTGGATGGTCCCTAAGACACAAGGTATTGTTTATAGCTCCCTGATTGGATGACTGAAATAGTTTAAATAATAAGCATCTGATATCCATTTTTAACTTATCATTTGTGCTAAAATTCAGAAAGCTTTCAGGATTTGTGAATATCTTCATAAATACTTAGCACCTGTGCAAAGTGTTCATGAGTATGGAACAATAGGTATGGCTACACAGAGATAAAACATCTGCGGTGACTCAGGCTTGCAGGGCTGGGGCTCCAGGACTGAACACAACTTGAGCTCCGGCCTGAGTCTGAATGTCTACACAGAGATTTTTAGCCCCACAGCCCGGGCCCTCTGAGCCCGAGTCAGCTGACCAGGCCAGCCGCAGCCGTGCTGTGAGGCTTTTATCCCCATATAGATGTACCCAAAATGACTCTGTAATGAATAGCAAATTGAATTTAGTGCTTTTAGTCATGAAAATCACTTTCACTAGTTGATCAGTGTTATTCTTAGCTGTACCCCATGTAATCTTCTGTCTCATACACTGTGCAGCGAGGGAGTGTTGTTCAAGATACCACAAAAACAGGCTCAAAAAACCACATAGAGGAGGCTGCCCCATGAAGGCAGAAGCATGTCTGTTCTCCCAGATTTCTGCGGAAGAGAGATTTGGGGTGTGTGGTTAGTGGGGAAGTAGGTGGAATCGTGTGAGGAAATATTCATGCCATATAATCCTTCTCCAACCCTGCTGATATTACATTAAAAACTCAGTGTAAGTTAATGCTTCCTGAGGCAGGATTCACTTGTAATATGTAGGAACTGCAGTTTGCTAATGGTCTAGTTAACATGAAAACCAGCTTGTGTAGAAAGGTAACTTAACAGATGTGAGTAGAGAACATTTGCTACCTGTCCCTTGCCAGACATGCTATTAGGAGCACCAGTCCAGGAATTCTCTCAACCCACATAAGCAGCAGTAAGGTGGGTTGTGGGACTGGCCATGACAACGGCCCCGCTAGTTCAGATCACATTGCTGGTTTTATGACATCAGAGGCCATACCTAGATGTTTTGCTGCCATGTTTCTGGCCCCATTCCTTTCTCCTTCTGACATGCTGATGCTGCTATCCAATATCATAATCTGCGCTCCTGAGGCCAGATCCCCAGCTGACGTAAATTGGTGTTACTCTAACGACTTCAATGGCCTCAAAGTATTTCTACATTAGTAAACCCCTTGTGCTCTTTTTTTGCACAAGTGAAACATACCTGCCCCTGTCACTAGTGGGCGTGTACCCACATAACAAAACTCTTGCAGGCTCTGGCAGTCTTGTGCAGGAGATCCTGAGGGGGGTGGAGACTGAGATAACATTCTGCTGGGGATCAGAGTCCTTTTCTTTCCGGGAGTGTTCTAAACTGGTATCTCTTTCCTGCACTGGGGCGCTCTAGTGCAAAGAGGCACCAGCAGCACCGACTGCTCAATTATGGTACTTTCCCCACACAGTGGACCGTATACTGGCCACACCCCTTCCTCCAACCCCTCAAGCATGAGTAAATGAGCCTTATATGGGAGACCTATGTAAGCCCTGATGGGAATGGACTCCTTTTTGCCCACCCAGTGGCAGGTCTGAGGACAGCTTTGCCTCTGCCGCGTAGCCACTTATTGTTGTCCATGAGCTACAGTAATGCCTCAGCCTCTCTCTGCGGGCATTAGTTTGGTGGATGTGCATAGCTCATGAACTCACTGTGTCATGCTCCTGCTCTGCTCCCAGCTCCCCTCCATGGATCTAGGGAGAAAGCCACACTGAAGTGACACTCTGCAGTGTGCAGGATATTCCCTTCCACTATTCCACCCCCACAGCGAAACCATTGTGGTTCTACTGACATTAGGCCTTGGGAACCCATGCAGTTGGGATACGGGTGGCAGCTTTTGTTAGTCTGTTTAGCAGCTATTTCAGTTGGTTTGTATCACTATTGGTAAATTAACTGTACAACTGCCTTTCCATTTTCATTGTCACATTAATATATTCTTAGGATAAAATAAAATGAAGCTCCACTAGGGTTGTCTTCTGGGGAATCAAGAACTAGAGTAAAGCAAGGGAGGGGGTTAGAAATGGCTCCCCAAAGACAAATGCTAATGGTGGGTCGAGCCCTGCGATCCCTACTCAGGCAGAGCTGCCACTGACTTAAGAGTGCATATTGCAAAGTGAGTTTTGTCTAAATAGGGGCTCAAGATGTGCAGTTATAAAATTATGTTTTAAAGAAACGTATTTTCCTCCATGTGATCTAAGTCAGTCAGTTCATGGGATGGCACTGTTGCTTTTTTAGTAACAGCAAAGAGGCAGAAAACTGACCTTTTCAGATTAAGGACTGTAGAATATCCAGAGTATCCGTTTCTGATCCCAATCCAAGTTAGAATTGCTTTTGACATACAGAGGAGAAGTGGCCTCTTTGCGTGTTGTAGTCAGGATGAGTATTGCTGCAGTTCTCGCTGTGTCTCTCAAGAACATGTCACCATGGCGGTTGTGTGGAAAAGCAGAGGGAACATGTGGCATTAGTGAGAATCCAAGACATTCCTCTAGCTTGCACCAGGTCACGTTCTCCTTTCAGTGAACATGGATAATTCAAATTAACGCTAATGGGTGTTGTGCACAGAGGAGAGGATGATATGTCCCATTCTGCTCACTGGGACATGCAATGTAAAGCTGTCCCAAGGCATCTTTAAATTAGATCCCTAAGAGCGTTTATCCTGTCATTGTTCCACATACGCAGCTCCTGTTGAACTCAGCAGGACATTTGCACAGATCGGTGGCAAGAGATGTCCACATTGTTTTTCTTTATTTTTAAAAGGTATCGAAGAGCCATAAATTGCTCTTTCTTATGGTACACACACATATAGCATTTGTTGGTACTGATTTGCTTTGGAGCACAAACTCTTACCTCAATTTCACCTGTAATGAATGCCAGGAGACTGAAAAGCAACACATTTGAAACTAAAAAGAACAGGAGGACTTGTGGTACCTCAGAGACTAGCCAACTTATTTGAGCATAAGCTTTCGTGAGCTTCATCCGATGAAGTGAGCTGTAGCTCACGAAAGCTCATGCTCAAATAAATTGGTTAGTCTCTAAGGTGCCACAAGTCCTCCTTTTCTTTTTGCGAATACAGACTAACACGGCTGAAACCTGACATTTAAAAACTGATAAAGGAAATACTTTTTTCTGCTAAGGGCAATTAGCCTGTAGAACTCATTGCCACAAGGTATCACCGAAGTTGAAAGATTATCAAGATTCAGAAAAGGAATTGGATGTTTATATGGTTAACCAGGAAATCTAAAGTTGCTGTGGTGATCAAAACAAAAACCCAAGAGCTCTGGAAGGTAAATAAAACCTCATACTTCAGGGCTATTTGGGGGTTATGAGGGAACTTACCAGGTGATAGGCAGTCATAGAATAACCTACTGCAAGATTTCTAGTACCTTCCTCTGATAGTGGTCAATGTCAGAGACAGGATACTGGACCAGACGGACCTCTTGCCTGATCCAGTCTGGCAACCGCTATGTTCCTATTTAACCCCACTGATATCAAAATGGCTGCATGTATGCAACTGAAGATAGAAAATGGCCTGTAACGTTGCCATAACTATACTGTATATTTTAGAACACAGAATCCTAGCACCACGTTATTTAGCTGATGGTGGCATTACATGACTTCCTTTGTTGAAACTGCATTACAAGTGGAGCTAAGAAGCAAAGCCCAAACGGTGCCCTAAATATGATGCTGGTGTGTGCAATACCAACTTGCCGTTCTCATTGTTACCTTTAAAAAAAACCCATGAGAATTTAAAAAGGATATCTATCTCCTAAACAGCCTTTTGAAACCAGTGGGGGTTAATTAAAAACTAAATATGGAATCTACAAACACCCAGAAATTATTTACACTGTTGTTAATTTGTTCTTTAATATTCATAACTGTTTTCTGTTAATTAAGAAGAGAGGGAGAACATGAAGAAAGGCTCTGAACAAAAGCAGTCTGCATACAGATAAGGGGTTTGGTTCCCAAAGAAATGAACGAATGCATACGGCCAGAATTGAGTGCAGAATTTTTATATGCAGCAAATGTATATTGTAGCTGCAAAGCCTGCTAGATGTATGTCTGAATTTGACGATAGCACTTTTTTGCTTGATAATTTTATCACTAGTTTTGCCATAACTCTGTTTTCTAGCATTGTATTTCCTGCAACTATGTGGCTTTTGAATTAGATTTTTTACTGGGGGGTGTTGAGGGCTTCTTCAAATGGCAGGAGTTTTAAAAACAAGCCTTAACAGATAAGAATAGGATTTTATACATTTTTATACTGCAGAAATTGTGACCCAGGACTAATCTGATATTTTACCATAGTTTTTTCAGCAATATTAACTAAATCATTATTTGTATTATTGTAGTACCTAGAGGCCCCAATCAAGATCGGGACTCCATTGTGCAACATGCCATATTAAAACATATTAAAAGACAGAAGGGTTTTAAACCTAAATAGACAAGACAGACAAAGCATTTATTATCCCCATTTTACAGATGAGAAACCAAATCACAGAGTGATTGTGGTTTGCCCCATGTCGTACAGGGAACCAGTGGCAGAGCCAGGAATTGAACCCAGAATTTTTGAGTCCCAATCCAGTGCTTTAATCTACAGAACCTCTGTTCCTCTCTTCTGCTCTCAGTAACACTAGTGAAGTCCCACTAAAGTAAATGTATTGGCCCACTGTGTTAAACATATCCTGTAGTATAAATTCATTAAATGTGTATTGCTTTGAATACCAGTCTAATATGAACTGGACTGATATATCCAATTAATTTCACACAGGGCAAACAAACTATTGTATGTTCATGACTTGTCATCTAGGGTGACCAGATAGCAACTGTGAAAAAATGGGACGGGGGTGGGGAGTAATAGGCACCCATATAAGACAAAGTCTCAAAAAACTGGACTGTCCCTTTAAAAATGGGACATCTGGTCACCCTACTGTCATCACAACTAGAACTGGCTAAACAGTAAATAATTAATTTGTAAATATGTGCATGAATAAAAGCACTGTTTTTTCTGCTGTGATTCCTGGGCTTGTGTTATTCCTGGGTATGTGGGCAACTGCTGGGTATTTGTGAACATGTTTGGAATCCTGAAAGTTTCATGAATCTTAGCACAAACGTTGATTCATCCAAGCTGCGATTTTCAAAGGGGACTCAGACTGTTAGACACTTAACTCCTATTAAAAGTCAATGGATGATGGATTCATAATTCACTTTAAAACCCTTTGAAAATCCCAATCTAAAATAATCAGTTATTTGCAATTCACTTGCTTTAAAAGTTTAATTAATCCAAATGAGGTGTAGAAACAATTCTGTGCCACTTACGGTTTGTCTACACAAGCACTCCAAGATGTAAATCTCCCCTGCACTCCACCTGCTGCTGCAGTACACCAACAGTTCCTTAACGTACTTTGATCTACTCCTCTTTGAGATGGGAATAGATCAAAGTGGACTAGAGAAGAACTGTAAGTGCACGGCAGCTGGGTCCACATGGACAGGCTAGCGAGGGGTAGATTTACATAACAGCTTGTCACGAACTCAGTGTTTGTGTGGACAAGCCCGTAGGTGGTCAACCACAAAACACAAATATGAATACCTATGATTGATGGAAACAGTTCAGGAACAACCAAGAATCTGAGCTATTCAATGAGTACTTCCAAAAATGAGTATCTTCAAAGAAAATTAGGCTTAGTTTGTGAAAATTGTGCTCTCCACAATTGAGGACTAAAATTGTCATCTTTAATAACAAATATTTCAGCCAGCTCTAGCAACTAGATGCGAATTGGGGACAAACTGGTAGAGGTGAAAAGCTCTGTGTATTCTATCATCAACCCCCTGATCAACCAGTTACCCATTCCATCGTATTTTGAAACCAGCATTTTTTATACTCATAGCATGAAGACTTGCAACGAAGAGATGGAGATGGATAAAGTCTTGTGAATGGAAAGAAGGACTCAATTCTACAAAAACTGGAGTCAGAGGAAAAATGCCCATTGACCTCAGTAGGACCAGGAAATGGACCTATCTATACATACTACCAAAGAAGAGAGCATGGTTTTAAAAGATTTGGATTGTTCACCATTGTTGAAGAAAACTGGTACACAGGCATGGAGTATGAAAGGAAAATGAAGCTACTACAGTATTACAGAAATCAGCTAATGGGTACAAGCCAGGATAGTTCAGGTTTCCTCATCTATAAGTGTAGTCCAATGGTAGAGTTGTATGGAGGCCTAATCAGATGCTTCATATGACATTTTGTCGGTGGGTGAAATTTGGCTTTCTTAAGGGGCGGTGCACCACTGAATTCCCACCCAAGCACAAAGGGTTAAGTTAGTGGTCAATTTCACTCAAGGCTATTAGGCCTAAACATTCACCTTCCTTGTCAGTGATCCCATTCATAAGGTGTTACTTTCAAGATTCAAAACACAATTTCCCCTGTGTGTCTAATTTTTTCTGTGAACAGAAAAAAGGACAAACAACCAGCTTTCTATGTGACTCTCTGTAACAAAACAGTCCATGTAGGGTATCTCTGATAATAATGCACATGGACCCACTCTTGTTTGCAATCTGAAGGAGAGATTTTTCCAAATGGGGCTACTATTAGGAGAGACCCACTTTCAGGGCTAAAAAATTGATATTTCCCTGCTAACCCTTTTAAAAAAAATCTCCCCCTCAACGCCATAATCTCAAGAAACCTTAATGGTAAATTGTTTGAAGGCTGAAAACCAAGGAAACAGTCAGTTTTGAATGAATGAGAAACAGGATGGAAGAATATGCTTTCTACTGCAGATCAAAGATGACAAACAATTTTCTGGGAGGGTATAGAATCCGGGAAGGAAGCAGGAAAAGCCCAGTGGGGGAAAGAGAATCCGAGTCTCCTTGCATTCCAAATGAGAAGGTTTAAATAATCTGAACCTCAAAAGGCTCATCATATTCAAGGTTGCAAGTAATTGCTGGATCAGGTTAAAGTTACAGTAAAAATTATCCCAGCAAAGCTTTATGGTACCAGTGCAGAACATACAGTAGCCTGGAGATTAGGAGCAAACTTCAATCTTTGTGTAAGCGGGGGAATAGTCCCGCTATTGTGGGGCACTTTCCTGGCTTCTGCACTACCCCGGTGAAGCGGGCTAGCGAAAGGATCTAAGTCCTCGCTCCCACTTCCTTTTCCCAGTGGTCTCCCTGCCCTTGAGGACTCCCCTTCCACTCTCCTGTCTGGCAGAGTCCTCGTAACCCCAACAAGGCTGGGCCCAGGATTCCTGGGGGGCTCGACCCCCAACCCTGCTGTGGTCACCTAGGACAGGGGCTAGGGTGTCCCCACTCCGGGGTACTCTCTCTGCACTGGGCACTTCTCTGACCCACTGACCATTATATACAAGTTAAAGCAAATGCAAGTTATTTAATCAACAATTAATTTTAAAAAGAATAAGGAAAAATGGGAAAGGTTAAAGGGAACCCATCACCCCACTCAGTGGCAGGGAACATCCAAACAGTGTCTCTGGAATCAGGGCAGTTCACAGTCTGTTCCTTGTAAGTTCCAGGCCGCCTTCTCAGGCCCTGGCTGTGCTGCAGGGATGCTGTGGGTTGGACACTTGCTCTGATGGTGGCCACACACTCTCAGGCTCTTAAGTGGTAGGACCCTTCTTCCCAGTGTCGTCCCCGCCCTGTCGGGGTTACGATCCAAGCCTGGCCTGTAGAGCCCCTTGACTGAGGCGTCTCCCTGTGCTGGGCCCGCTGCCCAGGGTCCCCCTCGCTCTCCCCAGCTGCTCACCGCACCCAGCTCCGGACCGCTCCAGCCCCAGCTCCACCACTCGGTCTCAGCACTGCTGCTGCTGCTCTGCCTCCAGCTCCCTGGGCTGCTTCTCTGGCCCCTCTGGCTCTGGTTGCTGCAGCTCTGCTCCCAGGACAGGTCTGCTCTGCGGGCTGCTTCTGTCACTCTGCTCCCAGCACTGACCTGCTTCCTGGGCTGCTTTTCTGGCCCCTCTGGCTCTGGTTGCTGCAGCTCTGCTCCCAGGGCAAGTCTGCTGTCTCTGGGCTGTGCCTCTGGCTTTGGGGCTGCAGCTCTGCCCCCAGGACAGGGTCTGCTCTCTCTGGGCTGTGCCTCTGGCTTTGGGGCTGCAGCTCTGCTCCCAGGACAGGGTCTGCTCTCTCTGGATCTGGCCCAGCTCTGCTCCCCAGCTCAGCTCAGGCCCCTGCTTTCTCCTTAGCTCGGCCCCACTCTGTCTGACCCAGGCAATTCCAGCTCACACGGAGGACGGGACCTCCCTGACCTCCTGACTCCCTGATTAGCCTGCCCGCCCCGTCATTCAGGCTGACCTGGAGCATTGGCCTCTCCCCATTGTTCCTGGGAGCTGTCAGTCTCAGGGTCCTGACTCCCCATCGACCCTTCCCCCTTTTTAGTACTGGGAGCTAGCCACTAAAACACCCCCACTGAATGTTAGTAAGGGGGCAACAGTCCCCTTACATTTGGCAGCATGATAGAGACCTAAGAGAGATGCGAGAAAGCTATATTTACAAACAGACGTGTATAATCTTTCTGATATGACAAAGATCACAAATTGCATCTGAAAACACAAAGTGAACATTAGCAGGAATATCTTGAGGGAGAGAGCAGCTACGGTGAGATCTGAAGACAGCTGGCAATGGGGCAAGAGCAGATTTCTCCCCCTTAGGGACAGTGATGGAACAGTCATTACCGAGAAGGCCAGCAATCTGCAGAGTGTAGGAGTGTTTTGCTTGCAGTTCCAGATATGCTGAACTATGGCATGTGTAGGGTTTGGGATATGATCTGAACAACCGCATGAACTGCATGAACTGGCATGCAGGTAAGAACAAAGGCGGGGTACGGAAGGGAAACAAGGAGGAGACGAACACTTCAAAACGTCTTGCTTGAATACTTAACAGAATACATGTGTCCTATAAAGATAAATTTGCTAGTGAAATTGCACCTTCCTAGGCCAAATTATGTTTTAAATCATATCCATGAAAATGGATAGCATTGGTGTAAATGGACACACAGTTTGGTCCAAAGTGTCTTCCTGATCATGCATTACTCCTTGTCATACATCCATTCGCCCTCAGGCACCTCCCTACGAGTATTGCTTGGTAAGTACCTTGTAGTGGTTCACATGGAAACTTTAACCCTTGCTGGTGTCTGACTTACAGTTTGTCTGATATACCAAGCCTGTAGCCTGAATAACTGATGTGATGTACTGGACAGTACTGGGGCTGGTGATGGATTATTAGGATTGTGTATGAAGATAAGATACTTTAACTGTACTTTAAGCCATGTATTAAAAGAAAAAGGTATTGGCCTAAATTTTCTAAAGTGACTAGTGATTTTGGGTGCTTTGGTGTTTGAGCATGCAACCTTGCGAGACATTAAAGGAACCTGCTATTCAGAGGGTGAGTGCTCAGCAGTTACCGAAAATCAGGTCCCTTTATGGTGTCTCACGTTAGGCACCAAAAAATGGAGGCATTCAGAATCCCTAGTCACTTTTGAAAATGCAGGGTTTTATATTTTAACAGAAAGTCTCGACACGACAGCTCAACGGTGAGTGGCTAGGAAATGAAACTTCTGTAATGTATAGGAAGCACTTTATTTTATACTGATGTTGGCATATGGAATTTCTTGCCAGTGTCTCCTTCACTACCCAGAGTTTCTCTTTTTATTTTTTTTGAAGAACTAAATTCCATATTGTTATTTCTTTGGTTTTTGAGCAGTTTATTTCTCTCATTCTTCAGGAACTTGCAGTTCATTAGAGGTCAGTGGAAAACTGTCAGTTTGCCACTTGTCCAGCAGCTATCTCTTTAGAATTGCTAGAGTCCCAGTAAGTGTAACCTGACACATAACCCTGAACTTGTACACAGCTGTCTGCAGTCCTCAGTTACTCAAGTTAGGATAATAGGAACACCGAATATTTAGGAAATTGAGAGGACAGTATTAGCATGAAGAGAAGGTGAGATGCGTCTCTTCCTTCGGTTTTCAGAAGATGATTCTGAGCTGTAGATTCAAATATTTCATTATACCTTACAATACATTGGGGCAGTTTGATTTGATTTGTAACTTATAGCATTGTATGTAAATGTGTATACAAGTAAACAGTTCTCTGATTTCAAAACAAAGATTAAACAAATGTTAATGAAAAGAAATTTGGAATAAAAAATCCCACATATCTGAATTAATATTGGCCTTTGGTCATTGTCAATAGGAACCTGATAGGCTCAGCAGAAGCTGGTTGGGGGGCATAAAAGGGTTCAAATGCAAATCCAATCCCATTTTGGGGATTTCAGAAAGCAGAACTAAAACATGTTTAACTGCAGAGAAGAATTTAAATACAGCAGATTTAAAAATCATTGCAGGATTTACAGAAAAATAGAGCAACTGAAATCACTTCTTCATCTTTTGGCTAAAGTCAAGAACTATATAATATCTGGTGTCTTCTGTCCAGGGACTATGCCTCCGTGTGCATTTGGGTTTGATCCAACAATATAATATAGAATTTTCCCTTTCTATCTACCGTTAGCCTAAATGTTAGGCAGCTTTGTGGATTCTGATATGATACGGGACTTTTAGCAGAGATCATCTACCATGAAGCACTAACCAGAAGCCAATATACAACACACGAAACAATGACTTGCCGTCCCATGGACTCAGGTTTAGGTGTGTTAGTGATGTTAGTCTCTCAATAATTGCGCCAATAGGGCCTGATCTAAAGGCTGGTGAAGTAAATAAGTCTTTCCCATGACTTTTATGGGCTTTGGATCAGGACCTTAATTCATGCATCAAAAGCATTTAAAAAAACCTGTATATTAGGTATAATGTAGATCAATTGACGTATCTGAGTACTTCACAGTTGATCTGGTCTCTTGGATGAGTAGTTACTTTGGCTTATGTAAATACAATAATGATGTATTTGTGCTTTCCATACTATGCATACAGCATGTATTTTGGTATATTATGTGTATTTACAGATACATATTAATTTCCCAGAAGACAACTATATAATGGTGACAGTAAAGCAGAAAGATTTCTCCTGCATCAGTTAAATATGTACATTGGTGTGTTTACTCATTTTAAAATTAATCATACGATGGGTATTGCTTTTTTGGAACCGTTGATACATATCCAGTTGAAACATGGCCAAGATTACATATTAGATACAAAAGGAAAGTTTCACATCTAATCTGCTAGTGTTGGAAATCTGCCTCTGGGTTCATGAGCTAAATCTTGATGAAGTTTGGGTTGAACAGATTTACTGTGCATGGGCATTAGCCAACTTTTCAATCTCAATATCTCAAGTTTTAAATGTGAAAACTTTAACTGTGCTGTAGACTACCTAGTGACCAAATGTCATTTTAAAAAAGCTCAGCTATACAAGAGCAAAAATGTCTCTGAAACAGGTGAATGTCCAGTTCAGTTAGAAGATAAAAAAAATTGCTGAAATGATTTTCTTTTCAAAAATACGAAGACAATATTTGCTTTCAGCCTTAGATGTCCATTCTGGAGCTATGTTTATGGTTGTGTTTTCAATCCCTGAAAATATACGGTTTCCAAGCGGAGTACTAAAATACCCTTACCGGAGGAAATGTGAAGTGCTGCTATAATTAAGATTGATGGCAGCGCGAAGAGAATTTAAATTATGGCCACCTGTAGCTAAAGTGATCTTTAGATTCACTGGAAATGGAATTCCATTGTCAAAATACTCAGCCTGTAAAAAATGAATGAGATTTTAGTTCACTTATTCTGAAAGTTTCTTGTTCATAAGCCCATTCAGATCTGGAGGAAACAGGGAAGAGTTCTGCTTTAATGACCATTGTAAAATCCTGGATTAAAGATTAGAAACTAGTTTAAAAATATTGGGCCAGAGCCTTTGCTAGTGTAAATCAGTGAAGCTCCATTGACTTCAATGGAAATATGCCATTTGACACTGGTCTAGGAGCAATTATCTATACCTATAGTGTAAATAACACAATTACTGTTATATTTTTTTGCTTCAGTTCACTGATCTGGCAATGAACACATTTTTGGCAGTGGTGTTTTTGTTTTGTTTGTCTTTTTACTGGCTGGTTGGAGTTAGAACGCAGACTCTAGACTGCTCTGTCCTAATAGGTTGTTTAATACAGCATTTTCCAAACCTCGGGTTGTGACCCAGTACTGGGTCATGGAAAGTAAGGCACTGGGTTGCTCTGGTCAGCACTGCCGGCCAGGATGTTAAAAGTCCTGTTGGCAGTGTTGCCCAGTTAAGGCAGCCTAGTGCCTACCTGTTCCGATACCGCACTGCGCCCCAGAAGCGGCCAGCAGCTGGTCTGGCTTCTGGGCAGGGGGGCCACAGGGAACAGGAGGGGTGGGTGCCTCCGCGCAAGAGTCCCGCGACTCCGCCTAGGAGCTGGACCTGCTGCTGGCCGCTTCTGGGGCGCTGCGCCGTCTGCGGTGCCGGGACAGGCAGGAAGCCTGCCTTAGCACCCCAGTTGCACCACTGAGCGGGAGCCGCCAGAAGTAAGTCCACGCCCCAACGCCGTGCCCCAATCCCCTGCCCCAGCCCTGAGCCCCCCAAACCTGGAGCTCCTTTCTGCGCCCCAAACCCCTCATCCCTGGCCCCACCCCAGAGACTGCACACCCAGCCCCTCATCCCTGGTCCCATCCCAGAGCCCTGCCCCCTTCCCACACCCTTGCCCCAGCCCTGAGCCCTCCCCAAACTCAGAACCCCCTCCTGCACCCCAAACCCCCTCATCCCTGGCCCCAGCCCACAGCCCTAACCCCCTCCCACATCCCAACCCCCTGCCCTAGCCCTGCCCTAGCACCCCCCCAAACCTGGAGCCTCCCCTGCACTCCAAATCCCTCATCACCAGCCCTACCCCAGAGCCTGCACCCCAACCCTCTGCCCCACACCCCAAACCCCTCATCCCCAGCTCCGTTGGGTTGCCGGCATCAACAATTTTCTTCAACTGAGTCCCCAGAAAAAAAGTTTGAAAACCACTGGTTTAATAGCATTAGCATATTAAATCAAGATCACTGGACAGTGCAGGGTTATTACCACAGGCCCAGTGTACTGCATTCACTGCAGGGAATGCCCATTCCAGTCTGCTTTGCGGCACAGCTGGACCCTGCAGGCTCTGCAGCAGCAGTGCTCCTGACTTTTCAGCAATGGCTGCTGTAATTGGCTACAGTTAGGTTTTGACATTAATATCGTACCCTGCGTTAGGCCGACTGGGGGAACACAGCACCTTGGTATAGATGAGTGTTTTCTCCTGCTCTCTCTGCAGACTCGGTGAGACAGCAGCATATGGATTTACAGACTCAAGGCAACCTTTGCAGCCAGATAAGCTAGAGTCATTTTAAAACTAAATAGTAAAATCCTGAAGAATGCAGCAAACTGTGGAAATAAACCAAGGATACAGATATGTAAGTTGCCCCTATAGTTCATTAAACCCCACAAACTGTATGAAAATTTATTCTGCCTGGAGGTCTGTGTTAGGAGTGCTAGTGACAATGAAGGATTCAGGCCTGTATTTTCACCTGAGATAGAATTTTGGGTCTTGTTTGCCCATATGATTCTTGATATACTTATATTCTGACTAATATGTGTGAACAAAAGGATCCTTACTAATATGTATAAACAAAGGACAAAGACAGTGGGTATGTTGCTTCTGACAAGCCAGATGGGTTTGTTAGTTTAATGGAAACAGATAAGAACAATTAAATTGTTACTGGGCCTGGTCGGAGTATAATATATGAGTGCACGCTTGAAGACTGCCTCAACTCTTATTTCAAGGCCAGGTCAAACAACCAGTCGGGAGGGGCAAAGGGGGATGGAGCAAAGGTATAAAACACTAAAAGGCCGAAGAAAAGCCTGGCCTTGGCCAGTACACAACCTCACTCCTTAGCCCTCCCATGGGGTACAAAAGAGGTGGGACGAAGACCCGAGATTCAAGACGCCCCAAAACAGAATATGACCAGAAATTATAAGGGATGGGACGAGGATGTGCATTTCAGGTATAATTATGCCTGCTAATGATGGGGGAGAATGGGACGCTGAGAAACAAGGCTCTGTAGCATCAGAGCTCTGGATACGCTTGCTTGAAACTAACCCCAATAAACATTCAATTGCCTGCACCTCGGAATTCTGGTCTTTTGCTTTCTGTCTGTGTGACAAGAACCAGGGGAAAGGGTGAAGAGAAAGCCCTCTAACAGTCTGTTATCACTGTAGCGATGTAGAAAGTAAAAACATCATAACAGTTCCATTAAGTTACATTTCCATATCTTTGGCCATAAACCTTCACGGACTCTAATGAAAATATGACATCACCACTAGTCTCTTTTGCCTGGTTGTGATTTATCTTTTAAGTCCCATTACTTTTCTTTCTTCATTCATGTAAGGATGTCCCTGCTGATGGATAATCTCAGTAAAAGAATCAATAAAGAATTATTAATAATAATTAAGCCATGGACGATCCATTATAGTGAGAAGAATTGTTCCCGCCAAACATAGGCCAAATTCCACACTCCATGATACTAGGTAGACTGTCTTCACTGGAGTGACTCCTGATCTATTCGGGTGTTGCTGAGAGCACAATGTGGCCACTATTACTCTACAATGCGTTGCACTCTGGTGCTGGCTTGGCACCACTCTTTTAACTTACTATTAGAAGCAGAAAATCGTGACTCCTGGTGCCACATGGTTGAAGTACCACGTAACACAGAAAAATTGTGAGAAGAAGAGGGTGCAGGAAGTCAGTGTACTAGTGTTTCATGTCTAGAAAAAGAGAGACCAGTCTTCAAGTACTATTAAGGTCACAAATAAAAATACATCAATAGTTTCAGTGCTAGCACCTAACAGTAATTTCCCACAGTATAAATGTACCATAATTTAGCATGATTTCTATTTTGCCCTCAAAAAGAAAAGGAGGACTTTTGGCACCTTAGAGACTAACCAATTTATTTGAGCTCATGCTCTTTTCTTTTTGCGAATACAGACTAACACGGCTGTTACTCTGAAACCTGTCATTCTGCCTTCAGAGGCTCAAGATTTGAGTAAAGAGGGTGCTTCAGATCAACACTGAGGAGCAGTTAACTCCAAACATGGAGAAATACTTTCCCATCCATTGTCCTTTTGAATAGCTTCCCATTTACCTTTCTGGGGTATAACAAAATATTGGTGATAGTTCTGGAATTGATACAATGGTATTAGCCAGCCAACAGCTCTGATATAGGGCCTGATCCAAAGCCCATTGAACCAATGGATATCTTTTTATTGAGTTCAGTGGGCTTTGGATCAGGCCTTTAGTATCATTCCTGAAATTGTCATCTTTTGGCTATTAAATATTAAATTCCAGAAATTACTGTATGGCCAGAAATATTTTGTCATATGCATGTTTAGGTAAAGGTACAGGTAAATATGTATTACTATACCAACTGTTATTTCTCTCCTCCTTTTTTCCATATTCTCTCCCATCTGCAATGGAGAGCCAGTAATGTTTGAGTTTCAGGTGACCCATAGTGTTCGTGTGTGTTTTAAATTACACATAACAAGTTTACTCATGTCTAAGGAGCAAATTGACAGAACACTCTAGCTGAGTAGAAATACTGTTAAAACCAGGGAGTTTCTGATTATTCAGGAGTCTTTTATAGCTAGTGCTGGTAGGAAAACTTCAAAAAGTTTCAAAATTTGGATGAAAAATGAACCATTTCTGTTTGTTTACTTATTTGTTTATTCATTTATTTTGAAAAAAGGCATACACACCCATTTTTCAACCAGCCAAAGCTATACCTGGGACCCACATCACCATGCACTTGTTAACTAATTTTCCTCGCTCCCTCTTCTGTGTCTTTAGAGACCTGACTTGAATGGATGCAGAGACTTCTCTTCCTGCGGGATCTGCTGTAATTTCTGCTATTGTTGTTATTGAATTTGTATGGCAAGCTACTTTGCCACACATCCAAGTTCTACTGACAATGACACAGAACATGACTCCTGTGTTCTTTCACTTCTGCCACGACTGTACCTTTGTGCATATTACTGTAATTTCCTTTAAAACCCCCCTGTTCTTCTGTATTGCGACTACTGGAAAATATTTAGTTTTGGGACAGACAAATCTAGTTAGGTCTGAAAGAGATCCCCAGTTTTGGGGAAGGACGTTCCTAAGCCAAGAAGTTGAAAGAAGATCCCCTACAGAATCATGAATTGCTGCAGAAGGGGCTCCTGGTCACCAATAGTGTGTAGTTGCTCTTGCACATCTCCCCAGGCCCAGAGAGGGCAGGCAGAGCACTGTACCGAAAGATAGGCTGAAGAAAAGGGGTGACTTGAGGAGATGCCTGTGAAATCTGTAGGAGCCATGGTCAGTGGATTAAATCCAAAAGTAGAGTGTCATTGGTACAAGAGAACAGGATCTCAGTGAATTCAAATAGTTTGCATGATACAGAGGTAAAATGGCCTTTGTGAAATCAAGTGATGTGTGTCTGTCGGCCGCATGGATTACCCTGCCCTGGACTACTGTGGAGGCTGACCTGTTTGGCTATCCAGGACTGTGAGTTGATAAAGAGCTTCTTTTATGTACTGGAGGATTATAGTCAGTATTTTCATTAGCCCATGTTATCTTTGAAAAGCATACGTGCAGAATCCCATAGAATAGATTGGGGACAATATTGAAACCAGTGAGATGTAGCAGCTGCAGTGAGGAAAGGGTGATAACTGTGACAGTATTACACAGACATTCTGGTTGACAGAATCTTGGATACAAGATATTACTGTATATATGTATTTAGGAAGGGATTATGCTTAATTATCTGTATTTACTGTAGGTATTGAGTAAAGATATAATACAAGTGGAAGGTTTGCAAAGACACAATAATGTACTGCCTGGAGAAATTTCCATATGAAGTGAGATTGAAAAGATTTTGATTGATTAGTTTAAGAGGGGACATGATAGAAGCATTGGGTACAAGAGTACAAAATTGTGTACTCCCATTTACCTTTTTCATAATATAGCAGAACTCAATGAAACGGAGAGATATTTAAAAGTGCATTTTTGAGCCATAGACCTCATTGCCACAGTATATTTTGAAGCTAAGAGCTTAGTAGGACTCAAAAAAGGATCAGATATTTATAGGAGAAAGAGAAGATCCACAGTTACATTAAATAGGATAATTTTTATAAGGATATAAATTCTCATGCTTCAGGGTATAAACCAACCACCGGCTCACAGGGATTGAAAACCATTCCCAATGAGCAAGTTACTCCATAACTGTCCACTTAGGAGTTTCTTGCACCTTTCCATGAAGCGAGTGGTGCTGGCTGCTGGCAGAGACAGGATACTGGACTAGATGGACCATCGGTCTGACCCATTATAAGAATTCCAATTTAAATTAATAGGGCAAGATTCAGCTCTCAGTTACATGAGTGCAATGCTATTTACTTCATCAGAAGTGACTTCCACGTAGAGCAGAGTTTGACTTCTATTTTAAATAATTTGTATACAAATACAAGTTGGCACTAGATTTAAAAAATAGCAGCCTGCCCTTCCTTTAGCCGGAAGGTTCCAACAATCTCAGCCATTTGAGTTTATTATGTTAGAGGGGAAGAGTGCAACTCATTAGTGTTTATTATTTACACTGCAGTAGCACCTGGAAGCCGCTGTCACGGAGCATGACTCCGGTCTGCTAGCCAGTGAATACAAATCTAGCAAAGGGATAGTCCCTGCCTGAAATAGCCTACTATCCAGTTTGCTGTATTGCTCTGCTACCTGAGTGATCTTGGCCCAGCTGCAGACAAATGCTTCTGATTTTGTCCAAACCAGGCCAACACATTTTGAGAGTGTTAAAAATATTTCCTCATTACCAGAATAATAGCAGATTAAAATAGGGCAGTTGGCTGTTCAGCTACAACAAAAACCACCAACCTGTCCTTGTCCAGATTTTATTTCAATAACACGTTCACTTCAAGAGTGAGTAATAAGAAGATTATTTTTAAAAAGGAAAAGGAAAAAAAATTCTGAGCCTGAAAGAATCACTTTTGTTAGTGCAATATGTGCATTGCAGCAGGGTTAGTAATAGAGTTATCTGTGTCGACAAAGGAAAGAGTCTAACAACAGAAGAGAAATCCAAATGGGTTTGAATTCCTTGCATAATTGTTATTTTAATTGCCATGTTCAGAAAATTCTTCTGAGGTTCCCCAAAGCACCACTACCCTCCAGGTAAGACTTTCCACTGTACTACTGTTGAGCCTCTTTCTTAAAGTCACTTTCTTGTTTCATCATGTTTACAAAAACTGAAAGTGAGAGCCAGTTATGAATCTTCTGTTATTATTTGAGTCGATGGCAGATGCTAGGATGGCTATGCTGTGTGGTACAGAGTTAAACTCAGTGGGAATGATTACAAAGAAATTCCATTAGCAATATTTAAATGCCAGCTTTGAAAGGCACTCAATAGTATGCGTGTTGGCGCTGATCGAGAATAGTACCTTTTACAAATGAAAAAGTAATGTGACTGTTAGTTTAACATGAAAATGTCAAACTGTGGGCAGTCTCTTGTCAATTAAAGAATCTGGGCTATTCCTAATGGGAATAAGGCTGATGGGAGAAAAATGTGGGTACTAAAAATTGTAGATGTGCAGAACTACTCAGAGATAATTTGTGCTGGCAAATAACACTGCCAGCCAGTTTGGGGGTAATACAAGAAGCCTGACACCTGTGCTGCCTTGAACCACCCTTAGTGGAGGAGGAGGAGGAGGAAGAAGCAGTAACAGAGCTCCTTAACAGCTTGCAAGGCTTTGTGGCAAGCAGGGCTGCATTAAAGTTGTGCTGAGTGGAGGCAGGTTTAAAGAAAATACTTTTGCAAGCTCAAATACATTAAAATAGAAGAACCCCTTGCCATGCTTTGTACCTCGGGGGGACACCCTACATCCCCATGTTCATCCTTATAAAATGATTGTGTGGATCCAATGGAAAGTTTGTCATGTCGGGTGTCTGTGGAAGGGTCATGATGCGCTGAGCATGGTTGTTACAGTGATGTTATAGTAATTTTTCTTACAGTAATGTTATAGGTTGTAATTTCATGTATATAGTCATGAGGCTGAAAATGTGTCCTCATGGCTTAAAACAGGCCCAGGCAAAACTCTCCAAGAGCAGAGGGGCAGTTTACGCCTCATCAGGGCGTGTATGGGACAAACCCAGCCCAGCCTCACAGGAACAAAGGACACTGGCCTAGGCAGCAACAAAGGATCTGTTGGACTCTCAAGTGAGTCACCCCCCTTCCTTCAGTCAGTTTGGGACTATGATGAGGTAATGCTTACCTGACTCCGGGGGGGAGGGGCATAAAGCCAAGAGGGAAGAAAGAACATGACAAAAGGGAGAGACGTTTGCCATGCTCTTCCTCTCTGTTCCACCTCCATTTACAGACATCACCACCAAGCGACTGAAGCGCTGATTGAAGGAGAAAGCCTGACTGAAGGGCAACCAGCCAGCCTGTGGTGACAAGCATCTAAGTTTGTAAAGGCACTGAAAGTGTTAAGATCAGCTTAGAATGCATTTATTTTATTTGACCAAATCTGTCTTGTTGTGCTTTGACTTATAATCACTTAAAATCTATCTTTGTAATTAAACAATTTGTTTGTTTATTTTACCTGAAGCAGTGCATTTGGTTTGAAGTGTGTCAGAGACTCCCGTTGGGATAACAAGCCTGGTACATATCAATATCTTTGTTAAATTGACAAACTCATATAAACTTGCAGCATCCTGTGGGCATAACTGGACACTGCAAGACAGAGGTTCCTAGGGTTGTGTCTGGGACTGGCGATATTGGCTAGGGTCATTCGGTTGCACAATCTAAGGAGCAGCTTACATGCCAGAGACTGTGCGTGAACAGCCCAGGAGTGGGGGTTCTCACAACAGAGCAGGGTAAGGCTGGCTCCCAGAGTCAAGGACTGGAGTGACCTAGCAGATCACCGGTCAGATAACACCAAGGAGACATCATACCCCTCCTCCTGGATTGGTGATATACCTGTGAGAGGAAGCAAAGTCCTAGAGAGAGAATGCAAGATCGAGGAGGGAATGGATGAATGAGGTGCTATCAGGCCTTGTTAAGGATAGGTCTAGATATAAATAAAATACATCTCTGTCAACTGCATCCCTTCCTTCACCTATGCAGGTTACAGTGAAACAAAAGTCTAGTTAGAAGAAGTTCACTGAAAGGGATCATCAAATACAACTGTTTTCTGTTGGATGAGACATGGGTTTGTTGCTTGCATTTAGTAATGCATCTTTCTCAGGTTAAATTGGTAATATTTCTGTAACACGAAATTATTAATAATAATGATAAATGGATAGGTAGAAAATGAGAAGAAGAACAGAGAAGGGAAATATAATGAGGCCCATGTCCTTGTGATTGCATGCCTTCATTCCTGCAGTCCCACCTATGCTGACCTTCCAAAATCCTCTCTTCAGCCACTTCAGTCAGTCTAAAACCAGACAGCATGCCTGACTTTTGCTTTGCCTCACTATGTTTCTCTTCTCTTTTCTTAACTTCATTTTCTGCCCATCCATTTATCATCATTATTGTTAATTTGTAGTACACTAGTGCCTACAGGTCCCAACTGAAATCAGGGCCACGTTGTGTTAGTTGCTGTACAAACACACGTAAGACAGGGGCTCCACCCCAAAGTGCTTCAAATCTGAATAGACTAGACAGACAATGGGTGGAAGAAAAGAAGTATTGGTATCTCCATCGTACAGATGGAGAACTGAGGCACAGAGGGATTGTGTGATTTGCCCAGGATCATATAAGAAGTCTGTGGCAGAGCCAGGAACTGATTCCGGCTCTCCTGAGTTCCAGTCCAGTGCCCTACCCACAAAACCACCCTACCTTTCTAGCTCTGTAGCTGCTGCACTGTCACTTTACAATTCTGACCCATGTTTAATGCTGTTGTCTGAACTGGGCCTCGGCCTGAGTCTTCCCCGCCCGCTCCATCCGCTTTTTCTTCTTTTTGGATTCTTTCCTGTCTGCTCCCTTCATTTATCTTCCCATCATTTTTCATTCTTCTAAATGCCATTTCTAATCTGAATATCGTATGTTTTTCTCTTCTGGGCCTGGCTCTTTGGAACTCTCTTCCTCCCTCATTTGTCTGATTCTCTTTGCCACTTAAAATCCTATTTCAAAACATCCCCCATCCTTCTTTTTTAATGATATTTCGTCCAGTGATTTGATGTCTCCTCTTATTAGCCTAATATTTCGGCTGTCAGTGAGAACACCAACTGTTGACTTTTGTTTTTTGTGTTGCTATTTGTTGTATTTTCTTTTATTGCTGTGTCCTTCTGTTATCCTTTCACAGAGTTTTGATCAAAAGCTCTATATAAATAACTCAAACATAATATAAAGAGCCAGTTGGAAAGTAAATCAATGTAGAATTTTGCTGGGAGGACTAAAACAAATGTCCCTCTTTTACCATGCTTGAGGACATTGATAGGAAATGGAGCTCTCCTCTCTGTTTCATAACAGTCTATGTGCCAGAATCCCTGAATATTGTTTTAATTTCTCCTAAATATTTAGTTTTCTACATTCATTCTGTAAACTGGATGCAGAGGAGAATTACAGAATCTGGAGAAATGAGGCACAAATCTATTTAAGTTGCAACACAAAATGCTTTCCTGTCACATTGTTAAAAGAGAAACAGTGCCCTGTAGGCGTGAAGCGTTTCCAAGATACTCTGTACTATATTAGAGCATATCCTGCCCAGTTCTGAGAGGATTGAATACATTTTGGTCTCTGCCTAGCCAATCTTAATGTGGTAGACAACTCCCGAGAAATACATAATGGCCGTCTGTAGGGGCTGTGAAACAGCTGCAATTGGCTGGAGGAGAATTCCTTCAGGGTAGCTGCTGTGTAGGGTAATATAGTCCACTCCTTCCATCCCCACAACAGGAGCGATGGTGGTGGTGGTAGGGAGAGTAAGCACAATACTGAGCTCTGTGGTGGCTTCTGGACTGCTACGCAGTTCACAGGGAGCCCTGAGGAGATTCCTGCTCTAGTTTTGCCGTGGGCCATTCTGATTCCCAGAGCAGCCCAGAATTGAGACAGCACAAAGGTGACATAAAGCCCTCTTTGCTCTTCCTCTCTCAAGTGTGTACCTTCTGTGCTGCTGCTCCCAAGAGAATCTGTCCCAAGAATTTTCTGCCAGGGGCCACAAGCCATTCTGACCAGTACTGCCAGGTCATCTGTCCCATGTTCACTGCCACTGAAAGGAGAATGTGGAAGAAAACAAAACACCTCTGGCCTCAGGAACCAACATGCTGCTGATCTGATCCCTTAGTTTTGGAAAGATAGATCTGAAAAACAACTCTGGTAAAATTATGATTACATTTTCCTTTTAACTGCAGTAAATGCACCTGCAGGCTAGTACAGTAGGAATGCCTTTATAAACCTAAATCTAGCACATTAGATCTCTCAGGTTTCTGCTACAGTTTTGTGCCCAAATCTTGATGCACAGGAAGTATGCATATTTCTCAGGAAATATGGGGATTTTAGGACTTGTCTCTGGAACACCAAATGCTATAGTGTGAAAAGATACCTTACTCTTGCTGAGGCCCGAGCCTCTGTGTTCTAGAAAGGGCAAAGTAATTTACTACATTAGGTATGATAAGTGGTTGCAGTCAGACAGTTCTGGTTGGGAGGGTCACAGCTGTCTTGTGCATTCCTTTTGGTCTAGGACGTGTAGTAAGCATTTCAATAATTAGTAAGAGGTTTTTAACATCCCTGTTCTATTTCAGAGACTGGTTTCACCAATTTGTTAGCATAACTGGATGATCTCGTGATTTATTCAGCAACTGGGGAAGAACACATTCTGCATCTGAAAGCAGCTGTGGCTTAGTTGTAGGAGAACAACAAATGCTATTAAAAAACAAACAAACAAACAAACAAAAAACCCCAAGCAAGTTGCACTTTGCAGAATCACAGAGATAGAAAAGACCTACAAGATCACCTAGTGCAAGGCAGGATTGTTAATTTTCAAGCCACCTGGCTTCAGATAAAGGGAATAATCTCTAGATATAAAATGGAAACCTTTGGAGTCTGTGGGAAAGCCAAGGCCTTGTGTGAGCTTTTTGTAAGTAAATATTACATGTTTTTTATTCTTGCCTTTGAAAATGGAGCAGCTCTCCTTCAGGCATTGGTAAGTATAGCCCAGAAGGAAAATAGTATGGTCCCCGCTCACAATATGAATGAAGTTTAGCATGTCAGGAAGCTTTGGAGAGTCTGTACTCCAATAAATCAACATTGAGAGTTTGAGTCATCCAGATTCAGCTTCCACTTTGTGTTAGAAATAAATGCTACAGTTCCGTGGTTGGGGTTGTACTTCCTTAGGAGCAAAGTGCGTGGAAGAGTGTAACTGGGTAACTTTCTACACCTATCATGGGTTAAAAAGAGTTTGTTTGCTAAAAAGAATGACCTGTAATTGCAGACTGAGTTCAAAAATACTGGCTCTTAAATTGGCAGGAACTGAAAAATGAAGAATTCATTTAGCACCTGGAAGTCAATGGCAGCTTTTAAAATGAATCTCTGTCCACAGTAGTTTATATATAATATATTTAATATCTTGACCTCACTGTTGCACTAAAGTACATACCTGGTTTAATCTGCCCCCAAACTTGAAAATACAGAGAACTAGACAAACATCAGAAACAGGGGTTCTAGGCATTGTAGCTGGTACAGAGTGTAAATAAAGGGACTTAGGTTTCTAAATCTCAGATTTAGGTGCTACTGCAATCCACAAAACTCCCACTCAGTTGCTGCCTGACTCTGGAAGTGCCGAACCTCACTCAATACCTCAATTTTTATTATAAAAGATCCCATAGAAGCTAACTTTCTGCTTCTCGCCCTACACACCGCTGCCTCATGCAGGTGTCTGTCTCCCATCTATACCCCACTGGGTCCTCAAACTAGGGGAACACCTATCTCACTAAACTAACTGCCTTATAACTGTTAGCCCAGTGATTTGGATACTGAGCCAGGCTGTGAGAGACCCCGGTTCAATTTCCCACTCTGCCTACTGAGGAGAAGGAAGTGGGTTTCCACTGCTTAGGAGAGTTTCCTAACCACCAAACTATGGGATATTCTGATGTGGGCCTTTCTCAGTCTCTCTTATTGAAGCCATTCCACTCTGTATTAAATATTAACTGGGTCAGAGAAAGAGTGAGGATGACTCCATAATGCCGCTTAGTAAGCTAAGCACCAAACTTGCCCACAACTGAGGGGCAGAAGGGTTAGATCTGAGTTCCGGTTTGAAGACACCTTTATATTTTAGCAAACTCTATGAACTTAGCAGAATAAAGATTAGTATTACTTTAAGTTGCAGAAAGTTTAGGCAGACTGTAGGAGAAGCAAAATATTCCTCATTAGCTTGGGGGTGGGGGAGATCTGTAATTAGAGGTGCTCTATTAAGGGCAGCAGTAGTGTATTTACTGCGGGAGAAACTTGTCCTTCTGAGTTTTAGGTATGCATATTTCCATTGTTTCATTTCATCTTTTTCAAAGAGGGAATGAGTGTTTTTGTTGACATGGTTGTATTTACCCTTAATGCACCACATTAAGCATGTGTTCATTGCAAAGGAGTCTGCTTTTTTATGAGCATGTACTTCATTAGAGCAGAACTATTGATCAGAAGTGTTTCTAAGACACTTAGTTTTCATTAGAGGTGGAGTAGATTTGGTGTGGTGTACAGAGGTTTTATTAACAGTGTACTAGGTGTGTGTGTGTGTGTGTGTGTGTGTGTTTCCTCCAGCTGGTATTGCTCACTGTTTGAACTGTAATTGCTTGTCTGGCCTGTACCTGAGATCCAGGCAGCCACAGGGGAGGAGGAGTTATTGGGCCAGAAGCTTGATTGACCTGCCAAGATAACCAACCCCATACCCAGAATGCCTCACCCCTGGCTGACATTGTCCAAACAATGACATTGTTGGGAGGGAAGTAAGGGAATTGTCTTCCAGCAGTAGAAGCAGATGTAGGCATGCAGCCCTTCCGTTGTTCTCTACAGCAAAGGGAAGAGAGCTCTATTTTGCTTTTCAGCAAGAGAAGCCTGGCCAACTAAAAGCACACAGCTGTGCAGAGGGTTCCCCTCTCAGATGCTGGCCTCACAACCGCAGTGTTGGAGAAGGCATTGTGGGTAAAAAGGATTCAGCTTCTTACTCTCTCCCTTAGCATCTAGCCAGAGCCAACAGGGAGCGATGACAGGCAGCCGGCTTAGGAGTAGACAAAGGGGAGAGGAGAGAAGGAGCCCTCCGACTCAACTGTTGGACCAGCTGCCAACCTCACCTGTTAGGCCTTCCTTGCCCTGGAAGCCAAGGGAAAGCCAGGATTTGAGCAACCCTTCTCCATTCCAAGGGGTGACCTTTCTATCTCCCCACCCTGAGAGGACAACTCAACAGTGAGTACCGTGTGTGCTACACTTAATAGCTAGGCATGGGCGACTCATGTCTCCCCATAATGGGGGGCCACAATCAAAAGGGGAGGACACATGACTGCCCCATGTGTCTGCTATGCCCAGTGACCCCCCAACGCTGCACCCAGCCCAGGGCTGCCGAGCTCTCTGCCTGAGAGAGAGCCTACCTGGGGAGGTGGCAGCAGGCTGCCCCCTGTCTGAGCCTGGCTGCCAGGGACAGGGGCCAAGAATGCTGGGGGGCAGGTGCAGTGGGAGAAGGACAGAGCCCCTCTCCCTCCCGGCAGGCCAAGCAGTAATCTGAGGGCACTTGACCCCACATGCCCACCCCCTATGTCACCTATGTAGCTATGCAAGGGCTCTGTGCTGAGTACAGATATGGACTGTGAGTGCACAGATGTGTGAAGGCTCGCAAGGGGCTGTAACAGTCAGGCCTGCAACCTTTATTTGATTACATGTTGCCAGCTTACCTCTTTTCAGTCAGCCCCCTGAGGCTCCTGCACACCCGGACCAGGGTCAGGCTCTGGGCTGGCACCCCTCTTGCTGTCATAGTGGGGAAATGTTTATGTAAATCTGAGGGAGGGAGTGTTTGTTCTTGTTTGGTTCTCAAGCTCCTGGATTGATACATGTATAATTTGGTGCATGCACTTGAGCAAAGGATGTTTTGGAAAGCTATTGAGTTTTTAAAAACAAACAGATCATTGTTGTTACATGGATCCCTGTCATGGGAACCAAGATTTAAGAGTATGCATGTGGAATATGTGGCATTTAAAAGTATACAGGTGAGTTAGGTAAAGATGGTAAAAAATTCTTCTCTTTTTTTTCTTTGTTGGGTCACTTCTAGCATTCAAAATTAACACAGTGTAAACTAAACCTGAATGTTTGAGATTTTGGCACACCCTGATGCACAGAATATCTTATTAGACTGTTAGTTTTGAAACAAAAGTTATTTTTAAAATATTCTTTAGACTAAACTAGTGCATTTAAGATTTAATTGCCAGATGACCGCCTTTTTCAATACCACTCAAACAGCACCTGAAGTTTTAGACACTTTTTGGAAATTTAGGCTTGATTTTTTTGGATATCCAGCTTGAGATACTGCAAAGGGACCTGATTTTCAGAGGAGGAGGGGAGCTCAGTTTCCTTTAAGGTGTCTCAAACCTCCCATCACTTTTGAAAAATTGGGCTGAAGTGCTAAGCGCTTAACTGTGTTCCAGACCTACCGAGAGCTGGGACAGGTTTCAGAGTAACAGCCGTGTTAGTCTGTATTCGCAAAAAGAAAAGGAGTACTTGTGGCACCTTAGAGACTAACCAATTTATTTGAGCATGAGCTTTCGTGAGCTACAGCTCACTTCATCAGATGCATGCCGTGGAAACTGTGAGAGAGCTGTGAGACAGAGCTGGGTGGGTTCTCTGTGGGAGGATACTGAACCCAGTGGGGGATAAGAAATCAGACTGGAAGACAAAGAAGCCTTTGGATCTGCTCAGGTCTGTTAGAGGTGTTCATGAAGTGGGTGTTTAAGGTGGTTGTCTGAATTACTTGTATAACCTCAACTTGTGGTTTCCTTAGTGTTTAGTGATTTGGGCTTTTTTAAGGGATGTGTTCCATGTTATGCTGTCTCTTGAATGGCACTTGGCAACCGTAACCATAACTTACATAAGTATTCTGTTTAGAAACAAATAGCTAGAGAAGCTTAGTTTCATAGATAGCAGGAAGACACTCTAGGCTGGCAGTTCAGGACAGTTATTGCACTTCTCCAGTGCTTAAACTCATGCAGCGGCTAGCTCCTGCAGGGTGTTCTATTGCCAGTTAAAAATGCATCACCTAATAGCATTTTTTGGCTATTAACCTCATTCTCGTCCCTTCTCCCTGTACTCTTTCTCTGTTAAGACAAGTCTAGGAGGCTATGAGCAGTGGGGTGTCCTATGACAACACTTTTAAATTCTTGTTGGCAGTCCTGGGAATGCTGGAGTTATGAGCAACCCCATAAACAAAAAATATTAGCTCTAGCAAGCCTTAAAGTGAAATAGCTTTATGCTGTTTTTTCTGAGGTAGAGCGAACAAAAACAATTCAGATTTGCAGTCTGTCTGGTTCTCCAGCTGACTGGACCCAAGCTCTGTCTTGTCTATTTGTGCTTTTCTTTCCATCCCTAACCTGGAAGTTGTTCCTGGAATACTTTTTCGAGGATCCAGTTCTGCAAGTGAATCTGTGGATTCTCTCAATGTGTCCGAGATTCTCTGAGTTAGAGAAGGTGTAGATTAAAGGCTCTTTGAGGGCATTTTTGGTAGCAACATAATCCCTCCCTACCTTATTGATGAACCTCCCAGCTGGGCCCCAAGCACGGAGACTGCTGCTCACCTCCTATTACATTTTGAAAGTTCCATGTTTTGGAATCAGAGTGTGTGTCAGTGTCCAGAAGCAAGTTGTCCTCATCTTCAAGGCTCTGCCCTCGTCTCCTCCTACTCCCTTCTCAGGTTCTATTCTGTGCTTGCTCTTCTGTTCTTGATGCTCCCTTGGACTCTCCCCTCTTGACTCATGCCATCCTGTCCAATTGGAGCCGTCTCCCTCACCTTGTCTGTCAAGCACCCTCACCTTGTCTGTGAAGCAATTTCCACTTGACTCCCATTGAAACAAAAAAGAAATCCTTGCAGGACATAACTTCTAGCACCCAGAGTCCTTGCAGAATGACGTTTTTCTACTCCTTCATCTCCTAACCAAAGATGATGGTCATCTTTTACTGAATAAGCTCTGTGGGTCAGATTGAAAGCTATGTAAGGAGAGTCCTTCTCTTATTTGTCTGTAACGGCCCCTGCACGCCAATGTTGTTGTTGTTAGTAAAAATTCACTCAGACTGACAGAGCCTGGGGACTGTAACGCCAGTTTTGGGAAGGTTTTAAGGCCTCAGCTCAGCATGGTACTTCTAGCTGGGCACGAGTTAAAGCACATGAGTGGTCGCGTTGGTTTAACTACTTAAAGATAAGTTTATACTTTGCTGAGCTGGGGCCCCACTGCTGGATGCAGTGGCTATTTCTTTAAATCCTGCTGCTTTTTCCATAGAAAATATTTGGCCCCTTAGGAGTCAATGGTGAAGGCCTGAGGAATCTTGCCCTCCAGTCCTCTGGTCATCTCACTTTAACTGTCCTCTTTCCTCACTGCATACATCCTCAAGACCTCATATTATGTTCACTGACCTTCTGAGTGAGGAAATCTAGATTTCTGAGCCAGACAGTTCTCTTCCTCGACTGACTTTAGGAACTGTCCTTTCAGATCCAGGCTATGCTAACCCTGCAGTGTTTGCTGAAGGCATGACTGTGTTAAAAAAACAACTGGAGCTGGTGGTAAAAGTATACAGAAGAGATTTTAAAGCTTGTATTTTATTTTGATGTAGCCAGCAGTTATGAGTTGACAGGCTGTTTTTTATGATTTATAACTAAGAATGTTCTGAAGTTCTTCATTAAAGGGTTAAAAATACAGGGCCCAATCCTGCAGTCCTGATTGGGGGAAAACTCCCATTGACTCCTGGGAGTTTCTCAGACAATGGAATAAAAGCCTGGTGGCAGTGTGTTAATATACCTGAACCAATGCATCTGGAACATTTGGGAGAAGAGGAGTACCTGCTAACAGCCTAAAGAGAGGTGTCAGGTGCTCTTAGAATCTCAAATGCTGCTTCTCTTTGTTTAGGTTTCAGAGTAGCAGCCGTGTTAGTCTGTATTCGCAGAAAGAAAAGGAGGACTTGTGGCACCTTAGAGACTAACCAATTTATTTGAGCATAAGCTTTCGTGAGCTACAGCTCACTTCATCGGATGCAGTCTAAGGTGCCACTAGTACTTCTTTGCTCTTTGTTTAGAATCTTTAATATCGACTTGCAGCATGTTCGTTTACAGGCAGCAGGAGTTGCGAGTGCCACAGTGGTGCTATCCTGGGACAGACAAGGGAGCTGTGATGGCACCTTGCCAATGACCGCTATAAAGAAATAAAACTTTATACAACAGCCCCACAATGGTTCTAAATTTATAGTGGGAATACAAAATACTTGTTTAGCTCATTGAACAAAGTTAATATCACTTCTCTACCCTTATTGAGTCTTAAATTAAGTTTCTCTTTCTAAATTGTTTTTGAAGATTTAAAGTTCTCTCCCCCCTGTGTGTGTGTGTGAGATTGTTTTGAGCTGTAATTACAGAGGCTTATTCCTCTCCTCAGTAGGCTGAGGGGGTCCCTTATTAGAAACAAGCACCACACTGAGGGTCAGAGAGAGCAGACAAGAAGAAAGGCTTCCTTTTGGCAGAAGTGTATTTTACTCCACAGGGAGACAACATTTCTTTGCAAAAGACTCTTCTAACTTTAAAATAATACATAACTATAAAATTACCAAATGTCAGGTAAACAGAGTTATTAAGGATGACCTTATTAGTTCTATCTGCAATTCACAGAGCAAGGTAATTGTCAAGTCTCACTGTTATTAGGTTGAAATAATAGTTTGGGGACCATCAACATTAAAATTTCATTATGATGGGACAAAAAGGCTCATGTATAATCAATAGTAAGAATCCATTATTATTGACTTGGAATGAATGAAGCATGAACACATTTGTGCAGATATGAATCATTAGCAATCTTTTGAATAATAAAGAATTAACACTACACAGATAATGTCATTCTGGGAATTGGACTCTACCTTAAATTAGTACTTGTCTTTTTGTTATGAAGTCTGATTCACATCCCTTGGTACCCTCCATTAAGCTGTTTCTCAAAATACTTTGTGTCTACGATTTTGTATTCATCAGATTTGGATTGCAAAGAAGGTAAAAGAGGAGGGGAGCGTAGCAAATTGGGGGTGGAGGGTGCTGTGTTGCTGTAGAATGCTTTGCTGCTCATAGCTGAGCCCAAGTTCAGCAATGGTCTTGGGGAACTGAGGTTCTAGGCTGAAGGATGTTAACACTGTGAAAATAATAATAATAATAAAAATAGGTGAGGTGGGAGGGGGAGGTTGGATACATGTCTGAATGATCTTCTGGCTGACTTTAAAGGTGGTACTTCAGGCGGGTAGCTTGTGTGAAGGAATAAAATATGTAGGGGATTTAGAATGGCAAATGAAGACGGGAAGTATAGTGCCTGTGGAATACTTCGATTCTGGGGGAACCTGCTAAAACCATAGACCTCATGTACTGTACATGATGTGCTGAGAGAGGCTATTCCCACCACATCCTTGTGCATCTCTGTGGGATGTATAGTTACACAATATTTACCTCTCTCTCAAAAAAAAAAACAAAAAACCCCAAAACCACCACGATCACAAGTTTCGGCCATTATGTGCTAAATGTGTGTGTATCCATATATATTCAACTTTCATTTGTCCTACACCCAATAATAACATGTCCCTGAAAACTTGCTTTAATATATATTTAAAGCTCCTTTAACTTTGCTTAGATATTGAGTATAATTCAGAAGAGCAACAGCTGATACCATCCAGTAGAGGTGACCCTTGCAGATGCATTGGGCTCTCATCAGAGCCATCCTATGATTACAATGATTTACCCTTGACTGACTCCCTAAATTCTTGGCTACAGGATTCTACCTCTGCCACGACACGTGATGTAGTCTGGGGAATCTGAACTGCTTTTGACTGTAAGCCACCCCTTTATTTTGATTTGTTTTTTCCAGCTTGAGGAAGAAGAGTAGTTATAAGCCAGATTCTAATGGAAACAGCTTGGACCAATTCTCAACAAGCCACAGTAACAACTTTCAGTAAGATGGGAACAAAGATGGATTTCATCCTCCCTCTCTTTCTCTCCCCCCCACCCCTTTCAGCCCCTTTGCAGGGGCAAGAGAGGAGAGCGCAGCTGAGCTGTCCATCATTTGCTCAGAGGAGCAGAGTTGCTCCCACTCAGCAGCATGCAGAGAGGAGGATGCCACCCCAAGCAGGAGTGCTAGGTGCTGTTTCTTCTTGCTTACTGTGCTGCAGAGAGGTGGAGAGAGGAGATCTGGCAGATATGGCAATTTCCTGGAATATCTATGAAAAACCTTCTTCAGTATCTTTGGAATCCACTGTATTAAATGCAAAAGACTGTTGTCATAAGCATACAGCTAAGGGTAGCATAAAATCCCTCCTTTACCTGTAAGGGGTTAAGAAGCTCAAATAACCTGGTTGGCACCTGACCAAAAGGACCAATAAGGTAAGAAGATCCTTTCAAAACTGTGGGGGAGGTTTTGTTTTGTGCTCTGTCCAGGACAGAGAGAGAGACCAGGGCAGGAAAAACACATCTCCTAGAACCCTGAAATAAGCATCTAAGATTACAAATGGTAAGTAATAGTAAGGAAATGCGTCAGATTATCTTTTGTTTTAGCTTGTGAATTTTCCCTATGCTAAGAGGGAGGTTATTCCTGTTTTTTGTAACTTTGAAGTTTTGCTTAGAGGGGAATCCTCTGTGTTTTAAATCTTATTACCCTGTAAAATTACCTTCCATCCTGATTTTACAGAGGTGCTGCTTTTACTTTTTTCTTTATAATAAAGTTCTGCTTTTAAGAACCTGATTTGTTTTTTAGTGTCCTAAAACCCCAGGGTCTGGTCTATGCTCTCCTTGTTTATCTATTTGGTTGATCATTATTCTCAGGCCTCCCCAGGAAAGGGGGTGAAGAGGCTTGGGGGGATATTTTAGAGAAACAGGAACTCCAAGTGGTCCTTTTCCTGAATCTTTGTCTAACTCACTTGGTGGTGGCAGCACCATCCAAGGACAAGGAAGGATTTGTGCCTTGGGGAAGTTTTTAACCTAAGCTGGTAGAAATAAGCTTAGGAGGTCTTTCATGTGGGTCCCCACATCTGTACCCCAGAGTTCAGAGTGGGGAGGTAACCCTGACAACTGTGTATTATCGTGGATCAGGATTGTATGTAATCTTTCTGGGAAGTGTTATGAACTACAATGGACTGTGCTGAACAATGTCAGACAAGAATAGACTTTTGGGACAAACATTGTCAAGTGGTTTGCCTGGAGAATCTGTAGGGGGAGGTGTAATGCAAATTCCCCACCTTGAGCTATGCAAAAACCCAGCATTTGAAGCTACGCCCTGAGGAGAGGACCATTATCTGATGATTATCTGTTACTGGAATCTGAAGATCAAAGGCCAAAGCTGTATGAAGGAAAGACTAACTGGTGGTGGTTCTGGTTCTGAGCTAAGGCTGTTATAACTTGTGATCACAGAAAAACTCTTTTGTGCGGTCTGAAGGACTGACTCTTTCCAGAGCCCCTGTTGGAGTGTGGGATAATCTCTGGTAAGCTTATTAGCATGCATGTAGGTTCTCTTATTGTTTTTAATTTTTTTTAGAAATGATGTAATTTTAGCTGTGAGCAATTACACTGTATATAATCTTCAGAAAGAAAGCCAAGCACAGATGCTGGCCTGTTTAGGCAGCCTGACTTACTGGGGACATCCCAGAATAGGCAGGTAACTGTGCAGCCTGGAAAAACCCAGGGTCAGGAAGCGGAGAGATGCAAACCTCTATGCAAGAGAGGTGATGTCTGATGAGCCAGGATCTTAGAGTGGTTGCCCTGGAGGGACCACAGAGGGGGAATATAAGTGCAGTTGCCCTGAACTGTGACAGGAGGCATCACAGACCTTAGCTTAAGCACCATCCTGGGAGAAGGAGGTCTATTCTGGTTTGTCTCCCCCATCTCCTCTAGCACTAAGAGAAGGAAGACAGGAAAGGAAGGCCTTAGACCCTCCAAAGTCAGGAAGGAAAGGTCATGGGATGGGATAGTGGAGAACTAGAGATGGCAAGTGGGGGAGAGCAACCAGAGGGAGGTAAATGAAGAAATCAGGCACAGAGCAAAGGGAGCTGAGGAGAACCAGAGGGGAGGCATGGAGGATGGAGAGGGGGACAGATTCTGAGGGGAGAGAAACAGGGATGGCAGGGGGAGAGAATCTGAGAGCGTGCAGGACAGAGAGAAGTGGGGGGGGCCGGAACTGGATGCTTTGGAGTTGGGATAGGATCTTATTTACAGGGGGAACAGCCTAAATCAGGTGTGGCCAACTTGTGGCTCAGGAGCCACATGCGACTCTTCAGAGGTTAAAATGCGGCTCCTTGTATAGGCACCGATTCTGGGGCTGGAGCTTCAGGTGCCAACTTTCCAATATGCCGGGGGGTGCTCACTGCTCAACCCCTGACTCTGCCACAGGCCCTGTCCCCACTCCACCTCTTCCAGCCCCGAGCCCTCGCTCCCGCCCCCCACCTGAGCCTCCTGCACGCCAGGAAACTGGTGATGGGGAGGGAAGGGGAGGCACTGATTGCGGGGCTGCTGGTGGGTGGGAGGTGCTGGGAGCAGGGGTGGAGCTGATGGGGGGCTGCTGACATATTACTGTGGCTCTTTGGCAATGTACATTTGTAAACTCTGGCTCCTTTTCAGGCTCGGGTTGGCCACCCCTGGCCTAAATCATCGTCTCAAGGTCAATGAAGTTGCATTTAATTCAAGTAACCCAAGCCTGTTCGTTCAAGTGGTGGTGTCGTGTTTCAGCATCTACCCTTCTTGCGAGCAGGGAGTTGATCTAATAGTAAGAATGAGGTATCTTAGCTGATGGAGATTAAGGTGAAAAACAGAGTTATGAGAAACTGAACGTTTTTGTTCATCTGCATTTTGGAGGTGTGAGGTCTTTTGTTAATCCATGATGTAAGTCTTTGACATTTTCTTTACTTGCCTAAGGTGAGAAATAAAGGACATGAAGTCACTTTAAATGCATGATGATATGAAAAAAGAGGGACTGAATGTTTTTTTTTTTAAACTGTAAGTCATGTCTGAAGCTACAATTCTTCTATATTTTTAAAGTAAAAGGTACATGCAGGGCACATAAAAACATTAAAAGCGATCTAAGGAGCACATGCCACAAATCAATGAGTAAGTTGTTCAGAATAGCACTAACAATGAATATAACTGAACATGTATAAATCGAAGAAGGAGGGAACCTTTTTTCTCATCTTGTCAAATCCCCTGCTGATTTATAAAATAGACAGACCAGTTGCCAGAAAAATCATCAAAGTATGCCCAGAAATTATACAGTAGTTTAAAAATGCAATGCTATTGTAGCCACAACAGAGTATTCATCACAGATACAGTTCTATAATTACAATTGTTAAGCATAATTCCCCCAAACCAAATCTCCTACTTTATTAGACTGAATGATCATCACTAAAGAGTCTATCTCTACACAGAAAAATCCTATTCTTCTCCCACTGAGTTGCCCCGATCTGTTTTCCTTTTAGTGCTAAAATTAATTTGAAGTAATCCATTCCAAAGCTTATATTTTTGAGCATAACTTTGTTTTCAGTTTAAAAACTTGCATGTATAAACCCTGAATCTCCTGAATTACTTTTCATATTTAAAGCTAGAAAACTGTATGCTGTAAAACTTTCAGATCTCTTCTTGTGCTTCCTCAGGGTGTCTGCTTCCCTGCTGTGCTGTTTGATCCCTGTTGACGCCTGTGTGAATGTTTGTTTGCATTAGCATGGGAAGTTCTCCCTGTACCATTATCAAAAACAAGTAATATCTGAATTCTTTTCATGGGCAAATATATTTCAGTTCTGCCTTTCTTTTCAAGTATTTCTGAAACTTTCAGGCAAATGATGAAGGTACAGAGCTTGCCATAAGAATGTAACATTTCAAGTAAAAGCATTTACTGGTAGGTCATAATTGTTTTAAAGTACTCTATATAAAGGGGGTAAAAGCAATGCAATTTACAATAGTTTCAGCTAGCCATGAGAACATTTTTTGTGCTAAACTGTTATAAATACCCAGAGACAATGGCTTTGCACACGTTCGTTTCAAAACCTATTTTTCTTCCCTTTTTGTATTTGTAATCCAATGTGTCTGGGGCTTGCTCTCTGCCACCTCACCATTCCTGCTTCTCCCCTCCACTCCCTGAATGGTTACACTAGGCAAGGTTACACTGTTTTTTCCCTCTTATTCTCATCAGATGGTTGCCCAACTTCACACCCTAATAGCACTGTTATCCCTGTTAAACAGGTACAAAGGAAGGCTCCTCTTCCAGCTGACAGAAGAGCCTAATTGAAATCAGTGGAAAGCCTCCACTGACTTTGGATCAGGCCCCAGCTGTCTGTTCCCGGCTGAGGGTGACATGAATGCATCTCTGTAGATCAGATGGCAGAAGGTACTTTTACAGTAAAATGACAGGTTTCAGAGTAACAGCCATGTTAGTCTGTATTCGCAAAAAGAAAAGGAGTACTTGTGGCACCTTAGAGACTAACCAATTTATTTGAGCATGAGCTTTCGTGAGCTGAGCTGTAGCTCACGAAAGCTCATGCTCAAATAAATTGGTTAGTCTCTAAGGTGCCACAAGTACTCCTTTTCTTTTTACAGTAAAGCCTCCCGCTCATGGGGCAATTGTTATCTCTGTAAAGCACCCGGTCTTCCACAGGGCCAGGGAGTGTAAGACTGTGGACCTCTACTGAACCCCAACACACCAAGCCAAAAACACTAGACAGGTTGAGTCAGTCTGTCTTTGTAATTTCTAAGTATTTCTCCATATCATTAGGAATATGCATTTTATTCTCTATATGCCAGCTATGATCACATGAGAGTTTAATGTTGCTGCCACACCAATATCTTTAACGCTGATCTTGACAGCTGTCTTGTTCTCCATAGATGGAATAGTACTTTAGATGTTGGATGGGGAGAATAAAAAGAGAAAAATGGGATGTCTTGATAAGTAGTTCTGGTACTTCAGTAGACAACACTTTTCCTTCTGAATCATTACTCAGCCAATGCCCTGTTATTGTATTGGGGCATATTTTACTGTTAGAGGCACTTCTGGATGAGATGCAAGGTTCTGAGAACTTCAGGTCCTCAAACATTCCATGATGTTTCTTTGCAAGAGTTTCAGTGGGATTTGGTGTTGTGTTGTTGTGTTACTGATGGCCGATCAACAGCTGCTGACTTCACTGCAGAAGTGGCTACAATTCAGTGGCTGAACTGAAGTGATCTGAATATAGTTTGCAAAGTTATTTGGGATTCTTCTGGGGTGAAAACCTTTCTATTAGAGAGATTATAAATTATGAATATTATTATTATTGGACTCTCTCATCAGACAAAAGAGACTAACAAATTTATTAGAGCATAAGCTTTCGTGAGCTACAGCTCACTTCATCAGATGAAGTGAGCTGTAGCTCACGAAAGCTTATGCTCTAATAAATTTGTTAGTCTCTAAGGTGCCACAAGTCCTCCTTTTCTTTTTACGGATACAGACTAACACGGCTGCTACTCGGAAACCTCTCATTAGACAGTCACTTGATCCTGCTTAATGGTTAATAAACATTGCTAATTGATACTAATTAATGAGCTGGAGGTAACAGGGTTCTTGTCCCAGAATCAGGCTCCACAGAATTAAAACTAACAAGTTTAATATCTTGTAGGGAACCTCGGGGTGTGTGGCAAAGACAATCACACTGAAGGCAAAGCAAAGCCTTGGCAATTTTTTATTAGAACAATTAGTAAAGGCAGAAAAGCTCCAAACCACTAAACAGATAGATAGGAGTAAGGATATATTTGGTAGTATTCCCTGCATATGCTCATATACTTATATTCTCACACCCTTCCTTCAGGACCTGATAGTGAGAGACAAAGGACCAGCCCTGCCTCTTTCATGCCAGATGAGTCTGATGGTCCAGATTCCCCAATGCCCAAAGCTTGGTGGAAGATAACAATGAAGAGCTGAAGGGTCAATGATGGAAAGCTAACGCCCTTTACATGGCTGCTTGGCCTATTATAGGGCCTGAGCACTATAGTGAATATTCATTTTGATGCCCAGCCTTCCGTGTCCAAATCTAACTTCCTTGCCCTCCTAATATTGGGGTGCACTTTCCTATAGGTTTACATATTAATGCCATTTAACTCATTCTCTCATAAATCACCTACTGCTCACGCAAACTTATGGTTAGACACCTGCCAACAATTCTATCCTAAAATATCCAAGTCCAGTATTGGTTCAGTGTTCCTGCAGTACCGTTATGAACCAACTCCCTCTATTGAGCAAGCTATTCCCAGTTCCCCAAAATCTAGGGCAACTGTCCAGCCATTTTATCTACGCTAAGGGTCATAGGCCTACTATACCTAACTATACTCATGCTAACTTGCTTAAGCCAATGTCTTACAGGATACAGGCCTGTAAGTTCCTTGTATTATGGCTGAGTAAAATAAAAGGCTAAGCTAGCTCTGTGGGATACAATAGAGGGGAAAACCTAACAATAGACACGTGTATTCCAGAATTCTACGTGGGAAAAATATAAAAAGCTTGTCTATTCTTTCGTTCTTTAGACGATTGACAGTAACTGGTTCTGCTCACTGAAATGAACTGAGGCTACCAGACTGATCTAAACTAGTTCTGCCAGGACTCATACCAGATCAGAGTTCTGTGACCATTGTTTTATTAGTCAAATGAAGTATGTTAGAGACGCAATCTTAATGTCCTTCAAATGAAAAAGAGGTGTGAGCCATTGAGAAATGGAAGTCTACAGTCTTTAAAAATCAATCTGTTTGATTTGTATGAGTGCAAAAGGAATCTTAAAAATTTAAACTTTTATATCTTTCTCACTTTTGTAACTCAAAAATGCCAAACCAGGTATGCTTGAATTTTCAGACACTATCCCCTGGGGCTGAGACGTTGTGCTTTTATGCTAAATTATGACTTTTGATGGGCAAAAATCTGAAGGCTCAGAGAAAAAACTTCTGCTCAGATTAGCATCCAGAAATTTGGGTGCTTGTCTAAACTTATTCCAACGTCTTTGATCTGGCAGTTGGTCTGGAAATCTCTTGAGGTCTGGCTATCTTTCTGATTTCAACTACTTCGGAACCACTGAGAATATCATTTCTTATGCAACATCTTTTCCCATCTGACACCAGTAAGTGCCAGTGAGTGGTCATTAAGGACCACTGACCTCAACAGGAGCTGGATCAGGCCCTACAACAGATGGCAGAGGGGACCTTAACCCCAAATTAACCGAAAATGCTTTCAATCTGAAAAAGTTCCTGTCTGGTGAAGTTTGAACTTTGGGTAATTATATCTAAATTGGTGTATGATTTTACAGTAACTCAGAATAGTGACACCTCAAACACACTACATTTGTTTACATTTCTCAGTAAAATTTTCATGAAAAATGACTTCATGGTATTTCATAACAGCTATCCATTCTCCCTGTCCTATTTGAACTCCCAATATGATATTCATTATTTTGTGTAATATATTGAGTTCTCGGACATTATTTTGGACAAATAATCCTTCCTTCATTTTATATCCAATAACCTGCCCACCTTTAAATCCTAGTTTCTTGATTGCTGCTATTATATTATAGTTTTATGTGCACTCCTTATACTTTATAAGTGTGATTTTTAGGAAATGTACACGTGCAATTGCATGTACAAAAAAGCAAGCACAATTTTGTACTTAATTTGTGTGCACAGTTACCATAATTGCAGGTGGAAACTGAGTAACTACATGTACATTGCTGAAAGTTAGTCCTAATGTCTTGCTAGATGTACACTCACCAGTAATTTTATATAACAATATCTTTGTTTTGACTCCCAGTTTATTTTTTTTTAAACTGAAAACTGTCAGGTTAAAGTAAGTATTTTAAAAATTGAGACTGCTGTACCTACTACACAAACACCACCTGTGATTTTGGCAACGGAAACAATATTAAAACAAATATTAACATTCATCATTTGTGTGATTTTTGTTTAAATTTTTCATTTATCTCAGTTTGGAGAGGGACGACATTGTAGTACATTTCCCTTCTGTTTCTAGCCAGTTTTGCTTTTGGTATCTGGTGCCATAGCCCAATGTGACAAGGTTAGGGTTGCACCTGTGCCTGCAAACTGCCCACAGAAGTTGTTGTGAGGGTTGTTAGAAGGATCCTGCTTTGCTGAGGCCGTGTTGGGATCTTATGGCAGTTGTAAGGTCATCAGAACCCCTTTCTTGGAGTCTATTGGGAAAAGATTTATGACCGTTTTCAGGGGGTCATCTTTGGTTGGTAAATGGGGAATGTGTATTAGTCTTAAACTTGAACCACTGGATTTTTTTTTTCTCATAGATTCTGATATTTTTGCTCAGTTTTGTTAGAACCCTGGTGGATTCTCACAACTATGGGTGATGTGTACTCTAGAAATCAATTAGTAAAAGTGCAGTCCTGCTCTGTGTGTGTGTGTGTGTCTGTGTGTGTGTATTCTGTCTGGGCACCTGGTGCGTAAGAGCACTGCATGTTTCAAACTGACTGAGGGTGAGTGACACTCAGATTGCTAACTATCCAGGATCACAGTTCTTGGCTCTAAAAGGAATATATAGTTGAAGATAAGACAGTGTTTATACCTAAACTTAAAAGGATGGCCAAATTTTGAAACTGCCCATTGCGCTGGGCAGTAAAGGGTCTACTCTACATTTTATTCCCATGAGTACTAACAGGAGTAAATTGCCCGCATCAACAGGAGAATAAAACCTCTATAAGAACATATACTACTTTGATTTGTGAGTATTCTGTATACCTATAGGGTGGGATTTTCAAAGCTGCCTTGGGGATTAAGGCTCTCGTTTCTCATTCTTTTCTAATGGGAATTGGGCATCAGATTCCTGTGAATGGCTCTATGAGTGGTGAGGATTAATGCTGCTAAATGTTCTCACATTTATTTTGGAGGAAAATATATTCTGGTGGCTTCTCCCTTTTTATTTTTAGACTTGTCACTTTTCTTCCCTCCCTGATCACCTTTCGCGCTTCAGACCATAAGTGAGGCCCAAAAGAGCTTGTGGAATTTACACTTCTGTGTCTGAGCCTGAGGGCCATTGAAAAATTCTTTGGGTTCAATACTGTGTGTATGCTTTTGAATTCTTTGTTCCATCAACTGCCTGAATCAGCTGTGTCCATTATATTTATTTAAAAACCATGGGAATATTGTTAACCAAAATACCAGAATTGGAATACATTCAGTCCAAAGAGAATTTTTGTCTCTGCATTCAAGACATCAAAATTATACTTTCATCAAAACATAACAATTGTTATGAATGATATCATAATACTGTGAACTGCTTAAGAGCTTCCACTTTAAAACTGTAATGGGCCGTGCAGACAGAAGGGAAAAAAATGCTAAAAGCATAAATTGAAGATAATCAGTGTGAATAGACCTTACCCATTGTGCAGTTTGAATAGGATAAGCACGCATTATCTGGCATAATTGGTTCATGTGATTTTTCTAATTGAAGAGAAGAAGTAATTAGAGCCTAATTGAAGCAAAGTAACACAATGTCTGTCAGCATTTCTCCTGCTACCACACATTATATTATTACCTGTCATCTTTTACTTTGGTTGAACCAAAAAAAATTACAATGAAAAACCTTTGGGTTTCTACTAGCCGAAGCAAAGATACGGATAAAAGAAACTAAATGAAAGCAAACAAGATTGGGGTTAACTATCTACAAGCTGGCCTTGTGGACAATTTCAAAGTGAGAGCACTCAATTTGCCTAATTAGGAGATGTCACATTTTAAAGAATTATGGTTTTAAATTTAGGCTACTTAAATCAGCCCTTCCCCCCACTCCCAAAGTATTATGTTCTTTACTTGGCTCAGGGCTCTGTGCTCTCCACTGAAACTTTGTTTTCTAATTAGGGCTATGTGAAAAGTTTTGCATTCCAGAATTAAAATGGCAATATTTTGCTGTTTGGGTTAGCAGTAAGTGCTGGTCTAGATATGGTGCCATAAGTAGGAGTTGCCTGTGAGATAAGGGTTAGGGAGGTATTTTGGAGGAGGTCACCCCTAACGTTGTGAACTTTTTGTAAGACACATGTTTTTGAGGGACGGAACAGATCTTGTCTACTTTACAGAAACGTTTGGTTTAACTTCAAAAACTGGGCCATCCTTAGTCAGGTTGAGACTCCATGAGAAATTCCCTTGAGTAAAGATGCCATGGTAGCCTCCTAAACACTTCTTTCATGGCTGTATGATAAAAAGGGATGTTACCTGTAATTTAAAAAAAAAAAAAAATTACATCTCTGTTCTTCCTTCTGCTTTCCGTTGTGATGTTGCTGCTGCTTCCCTTGACACTTATTTACTTTTTCAATTTTTTCCTCAGAACGTAAATATCCCCCCATATTATTGAAATAATAGCCCAATAATGAGTCCCTGAATCTAAATATCTGAATACTGGGGTATTTCCCGTTCCTATTTATATCACTTAGATGAAGGAAATGGAGAGCCAAAGATTTCCTGCATAAGTAAAATTCCTTGGTATGTTGGAAGCCTGCCAACAACACTAAACCTGCATTCTGAGTCAGCATGGGGTAGTGGATAACTCAAGTGCTTAAGCTGGCCACAGGTGGTCTCAGTTGCTGAATTCTCCTCTGGTAAGGGTTTGTCACTGCATAAGCCCCAGAAGTCTCCCACCATTAATTGCACAGATTGAATTAATCTTAATAGTAGTGCCCTCCCTCATGGATATAGACAAAAGCCTTATTGTTTCCATAGGTTTAGTTGCTCCCATAAATAGATCATTAACACATTCTGTGGTGGAAATGGCAGCTGCTCCTGTTTTCTCAATCCCTTTTTGAAATATTTTTTTTGAGTATTACCCAACTTCTCCTTTTCCTGAAGTGTGTTCAGCCTGAACATGGAACAAAGGAAGGAGAGGAGATGGGGAAAGTGGTCAGCAGCACTGAATTTACTGGCCCTGAATACCCTTTCTTGGAGGTACACAGACAGACAACACGGGAAGAAGAATTGCTTGTGGCCACAGCATGGAAGTTAATGGTATTACAAAGCAGCTAATTTTTGCATCAATAGGTGATGGAGATAGGGTTGTGACAACTATGGCCTGATTCAATAAGGTACTTATGCATATGCCTAACTTTAACACAGGTGGCAGGTTTGGATAATTTTTGGTGGTGCTCAGAATGGGTCCAAGTCCTGACTCTCCCCCATTTCCCTAAGGCTCTGGGAGGGAGTTTGGCTGCAGGCTCTGGGAGGGAGTTTGGGTCCAGGAGGGGTGAGGGGTTGGCTCTGGGAGGGAATTTGGGTGTGGGGTGTGAAGGCCTTAAATCTTCTTTGTTGTCTTTGCTTTAGTCATAAATCAGGACTGGTGGCTCTTGTTCTCCATCTCCCAGTGTTTTTCTTATCTTTCAGTTCTCTATCTCCCAGTGTCCAAGCTGACACAAGCCTATTACATATCCTCTTTCGAAGTCTCAAACCACCTTTTTTTGGGGTCTTCCTCAAGGTCTTTGTCCTCTGACTACTAGCTCTTGTACTGTCTGGCTCACGTATACTGAATCTTCTCATCTCATGTGATCTGACCATCTCAGTTGATACTACCTGAGCTTTTCCATGAGCCTTTTCAGATTTAAATAGCTGAAACCAGAAAAATTTGCTATTTTAAAAATCCGCTGACTGTGAAATTGACCAAAATGGACCATGAATTTGGTAGCACCCACCTGAGCATTTTCATTTTGGCCGGGCGAAATAGTTGTTGTTCTCTCTTTCTCACTGACCGGCATTCCAACCTGTATGTTATAGCTGGCCTAAGCCTGGTCTTGTACACTTTGCTCTTTAGCATACTTGGCATATTCTTGAGAATTCCTGTCAAGTCCCTCCATTTGCACCAAGTGCTTTTCATGTGGCTCCTAACATCTACATTCCCATTTCCATCATAGCTCACCACTGAACTGAGGAATCTGAATTGTTGCTCAGACTTTAATTCTATACCATCCAGTTTTACTGGCTTTTTGATGTTTCTCTCAAAGAAGCATTGCATGTATTCCATCATGTATTGACTGGTTAGGAAAAAATGATTTACTAAGGCAACCCTCCATGTTCTAGATTACTTTCCAGTTATTATTTATCTTCACGGTGCCACATGATGTCATGGGCGAAAGTCATGCTCCATGGAGCCTCTCCCCTTGCATCAAGGTGTCCAGTACAATTGCAAATAGGAGTGGGCTTAAGGCTGATCCTTGATGTAGACCTACCCTCACAGTGAATCACTGTTTGTTGCCACAGCTGCTTCTCGCTGCTGTTATGCTACCTTTGTACATGTCCATGATAATCTGCACATATGTCTCTGGCAGATTGTGCTACGGCAGGCATCACCATATAATTCTCTAAGTCCACAAATACCTAAGGTCCTAAGTCTATTGAAGTTGAAGTTGAAGTTTCTGTTGAAGTTTCTGTTGAAGTTTCTGGAATGCAAACAGAGGTTTCACAAGGACACCGCTGAATTTCTCTGCAACTGTTTTGTGAAACACAGATCCCTCTGAAGGACAACTATAACATGGCTATGTTGTAAAATGCACCCAGCAGGCACATCTCTTTGGGGGCATGGGAAGTAGGATTGTGCCATCAACCTGAACTTCAGTTGAGAATAGTGGTGACCGACAGTGGAAAACATTTAGAGAAGGGCAACAAAAATGATGAGTGGTCTGACTGATTTAAATAAAAGAGAGTATGCTGACTGTGATGATTTGCCTGGAACTAGGAATAGGAAGAGCAGAGTTGAGTGAGGTGTGCAAAGAGAGGAGTATTATGAAACTTGATCACTCCTATATAAAAAGCGAATGTAGTGCTCATGTACAGTGATTGAGTCACTCTGCTGGAAAACAAATACCTGCATTTATTTGCAAAACATACCAGGGCAGATCCTCTGCTGATGTAAATGGGTCCAGCTCCACTGCAACCCTTTGTGAAGTAGTCTTGTTTGTGATAGCAGACCACTGTGAAACTTTCTCCTGCATGGCAGCTTGCATCCACTTGTGATCACAATTTACCGTGCAGCTTCCCACCATGGCATGAAAAGGAGAGAGACATGTTGACCAAAGACATAGCTCTGAACCATTAGAACAAACTGTAGGTTCTCTTTTTAATTACTGTGGCTAAAGTACAGAAAATCATAAGGAGTCAAATCCTCAGCTGGTGTAAATCAGCATTGTTAAAGGATCTATGCAAATTTACATCTGAGATTCTGGCTCAAGAAATTTAAAACTTCCAGCAAATTTTCCTGTATCTCTGTCTGAAAACAAAGAATTGCTTTTCTCTTGGACTGAACAAGCCCCTTCCCATTCATAGCACTTCTTCATAAGATGAAACTTTCAGTCCATGTTGGGATCTCCTTTATTCCTTGCACTGAAACTTTCTCCCAGTTTGCTTCAGGGAAAAGATAAAATTAGTCTCTACATACTGTTGTACAACCTTTGAATTGAGTCTGAATATGGAATTCAAATGGAAAAAAAAAAAAAGCATGTTCTCCCATGAACTCTTCTTAACGTGACAATAATACAAAACCTGGGCACTGCGATGATGATCAATGCTACCTTTCAGTCTTTAGCATTTGTGCTGTTTCACTTTCCATGCTGTGGCATTGTAGGTGGAATCTGTTCCTCTCCCATCTGTTGTAGATCATCCCTGGGGCTGGGCTCATTGGCGAATGTCACATTTGCTATTTTAAAGTACATGTTTTGCAGCAAATCTGTAAAATAAATTTGTTCCATCATGTCACTTTTTTTCCCCAGGCGGGGGATAGAGTTACATTTTTAAATAAAACGCATTAAACAAAGTAATTATTAAAACACTGATGCACCGGATGTGAGCATGTCAAAAATGTGTCCATTTCATTTATCAGTCTCTTAATATGACTACGTTTTTTTTTATTTTTCCATTGCTGGGCAAGTTACACTCTTGTACAGGGCAACCACAGCTTCTCTACAGGAGATAAAATCTAAGCATGTTCTAAGAGCACTGGCAGTCTTGCAAAGTCTGAGGGGCACAAAGGGATTGAAAAGCATCATGAGAGGGAATGCTCAGGAAGCATAGAGCCAGCATACCTGGTTCCTGGGCCACATCCCACTTGCTGTCGCTTTAGGAAGCCTGCCTGGGGGGGGACAGAGAATACTGTCCTCCATACTATGCTCTAGCTAGGCTCAGTTGGCATACAGTCCCTCTAACCCTGGGAAGCTGGCGTAAGTTAGAGCACCATTCAGACTGCTCTAACTTGAGACTCAAGGAGCTATAATCAGCTCCTTGATGGTCAATAGACCCTTTTTTACTTTTGCTTTGTTTATGTGCTGTCACGGAGAGAGTTAATCATGCTTTAGGGCTGTAATCAAACTTTTAGTAAGTTTGTTTTTCCACTTACTCATTTAAAACCTGGATGTAACGGCAGTAAAGGTTAATGGATTATGCTGATGTTTGTGTGTATCCAGGACATACTTGAAAATGAGAGCTCCGTCTCAGTGTATATTCTTTGTGGCTTAAAAAAACAAACAAAAACTTAATAGAGCATCTATTTCACATCTTGTCAATGAAGAAACAGTATCTTTCATAACAATATACACAATTACCTCAAGTTATACAAAATGAAATACAGATTTCAGTGAAAGCTTGACCTTTGAGTCCTCTATTTAAATAAATAGTTAGTGCTCAGGAACACTAAATATGAAAAGTTTGCTAACAGAAAAACCAAGGCTAATCTGTTTATTATAGTCTATGACCATTGCAAAGGGAGATTCTGATCTTTGTGTGTATTCTTCTTTCTGTTTGACAGTATGTCTCAATGAGGTTGCTCCACCAAAGCCTTCAGTTGCCCTTGAGGCATGTAGCGCAGATGTTTTGAACGTGTACATATTTAAATGTTTCTCTGCCTGGCTGGCCTTCAGTGTGGGTGGAGGTTGGAAAAAGATCAAATGGATATTTTCTGTGTTCCCTGAATGCTTTTCACCTTATTCTCCCAAAGCTTGCAAGAAGCATTGTGGAGTACATTAATGTGGAGGAGTAATCCTGAAGGAAGTCAAAGGCCAGATTGTTTTTATTTTTAAATACAGTGAGCCTCATTCATCTGTAAATTGATGGAAAATTAAATTAAGCGTTTGCATGCATTGTAGGTTGATGGAGGTCATATTTAAACTCGCCTTTACAATTACTTTTACATTGCAGGCTTCCTTACAAAGCAGATACCTCAGGTGATCTTGCTTAGGAATAAATGTGGCAAGGATAGTGAGTCCGTGAAGATTACTGTAGAGAAGTTGAGAAGTGAGCTGTAGCTCACGAAAGCTTATGCTCTAATAAATTGGTTAGTCTCTAAGGTGCCACAAGTCCTCCTTTTCTTTTTGCGAATACAGACTAACACGGCTGCTACTCTGAAACCTGTAGAGAAGTTGTAATTTTTTGATGCATGATTATGGCAAAAACAACAAGAGCCCTGTCTTGAGCATCTTGCTCTACATACACGGTGCCGTTCAGGTTCTGCTGTGTATTGTGGGGAGGGCAGAGCTTCACTTACCCCATGGGAGATTTGGAAAGGGATTGTGCCCAGCTCTGCCAAGAATAATACTGGGAAGAGGGGAGAGAGGGAAGTAAGAAAAAGAGCCAGGCCCTAATGTCTTACTCATGCAGAGAAGCACCCTAGTTCCCCAAATAGCCCATTTAACTTCATAGGGCAAACTTGTGGAGCAAGGCGCTACTCAGTGCGAGTGAGGGTATTGGAATCTGATGCAAAATAAATGAAGGTAAAAATGTAGATCAGCAACTGTTGATTAACAACTGTCCTAGAAGAGCATCACCAACCAAAAGGGTGCCTCTACAGCTGGCCATATTCTGTGGTGCTCCTTCTTTTAGAAGCTGAGTTTTCAAAACCACCTGCACTGTGTGTGTTCTCTGTATCATTATACATAGCCACCAGCCGTTCTGCAGGTAGACAAATGACCAGCTCGATGGTTTGTGCAACAACAAAATTTAAAGAAAAGTGCCTTTAGAAGTGTGGGAGAAAAACTTCAAAGGGAGCAATGTGTAGCTTGGGCAGATGACAGGATGCATGCACAAATAGTAAAACTAACTCAGCAAAACCTACTTAGCTTAAGAGGAGGTGTTCTGCACTTAACATAAAGTAGGCAGAACCTGGTCAAGAGGTTGCTGAGAAGGTGAACCCAGGAACGGGGTAGGGAATTTTAAAAAAGGAAACCCAGGAAGGAAGGTCTCCTTCCATGCCCACGTAGAAGTTTGCAGTTACAATTTTTATAAGGTTAGCTTCCCGCCCCCCCTCCCCCCCCCAAACCAACATTGTACCCAGCACAAACTTTCATGATAAAATGATTTCCAAAGAGCTATTGTTGTCTTCAAATTCCTCCTTAAAACTCACGTCTGCCTACAAGGTACTGCTGGCTGTCAATGGCTTGGCAGGTGGTGAGTCATGCAATTGCTCTCTGTGACAAGATATGCTGGTTCTACAGTTGGTTCATCCTTGACCTCTCCTCCCACCTTTTGTTTTGCCTACATTGTTTGTTTACAAAGACTGTAAGCATTTTGGGGCAGGGAGTATCTCCTATGCGTGTTGTACAATGCCTAGCACAACCACCCCTGATGGGGTCCTATCATAATAGTAGTTAATTTGCTAGAGACAATGATGCTTTAATGACTCAAATATTTATGTACATTTGTTAAAACTGTTATTTTATGTCCGTACATGTGTGCCCATGTGGACAATAGTGGTTCATGCTGTAGCATTTATCTCCCCTGGTCCTGTAGGGGCTAAGAGTTCTGTTGAGACAGCAGGCCAAGCTACTAGGTGGTCAAGAGTGACTTGAGTTACACAACAACATACTCTCTGGACTAAATAGGGCATTGGGGGATCTGAAGGGAATCCTATCCAGACATCTTTAGGGATAAAGATGTTAATTGCAATGTCAGGCCTTGAGCGTTGGGGATGGCCTTAAACTCAAGAAAAGAAAGTAATTGGATTAGGCTCCACTGGATTGCAGGACCTGCCTCTCATGGAAACTTTGCACCTGGCAGGTTGGCCTTACCTCCTCTCTGCAGCAATGGAGCTAGAGGGGGAAGAAGAGAGGATACATACAACTCTTTGCCAGATGATCTCTTGGATCCTATATCTGCAGAAAGGGAAGGCAAGAACTCAAATCTCAATCTTCTCCTCTGGCAGCTTGGGGAGCCTTAAATTGTAAGACTTTTTAAGAGTCAAGTGTATGAGGGGGTGGGGGTGGGGAGACTTTTGAGATGCTGAAGAAAACCCCCTTATTTGGATGAGAAAAGCCCCTGCAGTAAAAATTTAGACCTGAATTTTCATCCCTAACTCACCCTTTTGTGAACTTGAACCTGAAGGTGATATGATGTCTGTCTTGTAATAACTTAGTCAGAATGTACCAGCCTAGGTGCAGGAGGTCTACATTTCCTGGGTTTTTCAGATTTAAACTTCAGATTTAAACTAGAACTTTAGGGCTACAATCTGAGCCCAGCCTTTAATATGTCTCCATAAACTGTGGTCAGGTGCAATCAGATACTTAGACCACTACATGTCATGAATTGACAAAATGTGCCTGCAAATAATTGCAGGTGCGAAAACTAGAGGCCAGTGTTTGGAAACCTGGCCCTCTATTATTTTTAAAGTAATTTTCCATGTGAGATATTCGGTACTACATTAGCAACATACCAGACAAGCTGTCAATTATTTGGAGAAAGCATCAACATTTTGCTGAAGGTACCAAAATTGAAGAACTAGAAAATTTTATAGAAAAAATAGAGGTGGATTCACTTTTTTTCAGGTGATGAGACTACTCAATGGAAAATGCAATTTACTATAGACAAAATTAAAAAAAAAAAAGTCTGTGAGCAATGAACCAAAACAGGGAGTATGCATTAAATCAGTCATGCAGCACATTGTCCAGGAAAGGTATTCCGTTGGAGGAGAAGGTATTTGTAGGTATTTGTATTGGTATTTATAGAGGCTGGTAGGGGCAGTGTGCTGGGAGAGAAGCTGAGCCCTGATTAGGGGCGGGGCTTCTCTGACTAGGGGTCCTATAAAGGTAGCCAGCCAGTCAGGCAGCAGGACAGACAGCTGCAGCGGCACAGGAGCCAGCAAACAGAGCTGTAAACAGGGGAGTTTGGGGGGAAGACTAAGAGAGCCAGGCAGAGGAACAGACAGGCTAGCAAAGTGAGCATGTGGTGGTCTGGCAGTGTTCTGGTGCTCACTGGGGGTTTGTTTTGCTGTGGGTGGTGGTGTTTGTTTCCCAGACTAACAGGACTTAGGTGAGAAGGCGATGACAGATACACAGGCAGGAGTGGTGGTGACCCAAGCAGTGGAAGACACAGTGAGGATGACTGGATGTGGAAGCTGTGGCATGTACATGATCCAGGAGGGGGTACCTGAAAAAAGTTTAGTCTGCATGAAGTGCCTGATAGAGCTGATGGAAGAAAAGATCCGAGGATTGGAGATGCAGGTGGAAACTCTGGTTGAGTTTACAACGGGGTTCGAGCAGATGATGGAGCAAAGATATAAGGAGGCTGAAGAGAAAAGCTCAGACTTGCAGATGGAAGCAGGACCAAAGAACTCTGAGGGGATACTGCTGGGTGAGGAAAGTGGACAGTGGAAGCATGTGACTAAGAGAACCAGGCAGAGGAAAAGATGGGCTAGTGAAGGAGAAACAGAGCTCAGGAACAGGTTTGTGGAGTTGGAAAATGAAGAAGGGGCACAGCAGGTGGTCACTGAAGGTGAGAGGGCAAGGAAGAAGAGAAGAACAGCTAGTCCTATAGGAAGAGGGCAAAAGTCAATGGAGATAACACCAAATATGAGCCCCAGGAGGATATGGGATGTGTTGCTGAGGATTGCAAAGGACAATAGGAATTGAGAGGACTTGCAGCCAGAGGGAACAGGGGATAAACTGGAGAATTGCCAGGAAAAGGCAGGTCTATGTGATTGGGGACTCCTTACTGAGAAGAATAGACAGGCCTGTAACAAGAGCTGATCCAGAGAACAGAAGGGTGTGCTGTCTGCTGGGTGCTAAGATATGAGATGTGGACCAGAGGCTGAAGAAGATCCTAATGGGAGTGGGAAAGAATCCACTGATTGTCCTTCATGTGGGAACAAATGATACCGCTGGATTCTCGCTGGAACATATCAAGGGAGACTATGCCAGGCTGGGGAAGACGCTTAAGGAAGTCAAGGCTCAGGTGATCTTCAGTAGGATTCTGCCTGTTCCTAGAGAAGGGCAACAAAGATGTGACAAGATTATAATGCTCAACAGATGGCTCAGGCACTGGTGCTATAAGGAGGGCTTTGGGATGTATGGTCACTGGGAAGCATTCATGGTTAGAGGACTGTTCTCTCAGGATGGACTTCACCTGAGTAAGGAGGGAAATAGACTTCTAGGATGGAGGCTGGCACAACTGATCAAGAGAGCTTTAAACTAGGAATTTGGGGGAGATGGTTGGGAGATGTCCAGGTAATCTCCACGCTGGATTTTAACATTGCGAGGGAAGAAAACGAAGTAAGAGAGGATACAGCCGTGGGTAGGAGAATGGACATAAGGAGGAAGGGTAGTGTACATACCAGTCTAATAGGTGATACTGGCAGAATGTCTGTGCCAAATCGGGGAAAGAATGTGATCAAGGCCAAATAGCAAAAATTAAGATGTTTGTACACTAATGCGAGGAGCCTAGGTAACAAAATGAAGGAACTAGAGCTACTGGTGCAGGAAGTGAAACCAGATATTATAGGGATAACAGAAACATGGCGGAATAGTAGTCATGACTGGACTACGGGTATTGAAGGGTATGTGCTGTTTAGGAAAGACAGAAATAAAGGCAAAGGTGGTGGAGTATCATTGTAAATCATATCCAATTTGCGAAAAAAACCTTCAAATCCAGACTTCAGGGAGAAACTGTTGAATTGGAATTCATTTGCAAATTGGATACAATTAACTTAGGCTTGGATAGAGGCTGGGAGTGGCTAAGTCATTATGCAAGGTAACCTATTTCCCCTTGTTTTTTCCTCCCCCCCCCCCCGACGTTCTTATCCTCACTACAGTGGCTAGTATCGACTTACGGAACGGTGCATTGTGGGTAGCTATCCCACTGTTCCCGCAGTCTCTACCGCCCATTGGAATTCTGGGTTAAGCTCCCAATGCCTGATGGGGCAAAAACATTGTCGCGGGTAGTTTTGGGTACATGTCGTCAGTCGCCCCTCCCTCTGTGAAAGCAACATCAGACAATTGTTTCGCGCCTTTTTTCCGTGCAGACGCCATACCACAGCAAGCCTGGAGCCCGCTCAGCTCAGCTCACAGTCACCGCTGCTCTTGTGTCCTGGGTGCTGCTGTCAGCAGATGGTGCAGTAGGACTGCTAAGTGTCATCATACACCGTTTCTGCTGCAACTCTGCTCTCCTGCTCCGCAGCGACGAGCTTGGAGGATCTGTTCTGGTCCTCCTGGGTGCTGTACAACTGCTAACCGTCGTCATCTGCTTCAACTCTGCTCTCCTGCAGATGTCTTACCATGGCAAGCATGGAGCCCGCTCAGCTCACCATCACCACTGCTGTTGTGAGCATTGTAAACACCTCGCGCATTATCTTGGAGTATACGCAGAACCGGGCTAAGAGACACCAGCACGAGGAGGATTTTGATGAGGACATGGACACAGACATTCCTGAAAGCATGGGCTGTGGCAATTGGGACATCATGGCGGCAGTGGGGCTGATTGATACAGTGGAACACTGATTCTGGGCCTGGCAAACAAGCACAGACTGGTGTGACCGCTTAGTGTTGCAGGTATGGGATGATTCCCAGTGGCTGCGAAACTTTTGCATGCGTAAGGCCACTTTCCTTGAACTTTTTGGGTTGCTTTCCCCCACCCTGAAGCGCAAGAATGCCAAGATGAGAGCTGCCCTGACCGTTGAGAAGTGAGTGGTGGTAGCCCTGTGGAAGCTTGCAATGCCTGACTGCTACCAGTCAGTTGGGAATCAATTTGGAGTGGGCAAGTCTACTGTGGGGGCTGCTGTGATCCAAGTAGCCAGTGCAATCATTGACATTCTGTTATCAAGGGTAGTGACTCTGGGAAATGTGCAGGTCATACTGGATGGCTTTGCTGCAATGGGGTTTCCTAACTGTGGTGGGGCGACAGACAGAACACATATCCCTATCTTGGTAGCGGACCACCTTGCCAACCAGTACACAAACTGCAAGGGGTACTTCTCAATGGTGCTGCAAGCACTGGTGGATACAAGGGACATTTCACCGACATCAACGTGGGATGGCTGGGAAAGGTGCATGATGCTCGCATATTTAGGAATTCCATGCTGTTCGAGCAGCTGCAAGAAGGGACTTACTTTCTAGACCAGAAAATTACCATTGGGGATGTTGAAATGCCTATAGTTATCCTTGGGGATCCAGCCTACCCCTTGCTCCCATGGCTCATGAAGCTTTACACAGGCAGTCTGGACAATGGTAAGGAGCAGTTCAACTATAGCTGAGCAAGTGCAGAATGGTGGTAGAATGTGCCTTTGGATGTTTAAAAGATCGCTGGCGCTGTTTGCTGACTACGTCAGACCTCAGTGCAACCAAAATTCCCATTGTTAGTGCTGCTTACTGTGTGCTCCATAATATCTGTGAGAGTAAGGGGGAGATGTTTATGGTGGGGTGGGAGGTTGAGGCAAATTCCCTGGCGTCCAATTTTGAGCAGCCAGACACCAGAGTGATTAGAAGAGCACAGCAAGGTGCACTGTGCATCAGAGAGGCTTTGAAAACCAGTTTCATGACTGGCCAGGCTTTGGTGTGACAGATGTGTGTGTTTCTCCTTGCTGAAAACCTGCCCCCTTTGTTGATTTTAATTCCCTGTAAGCCAACCACCCTCCCCCCTTTGAAATAAAGTAACTATTGTTTTGAAACCATGCATTCTTTCTTTATTAATTTAAAAAAAATGAGGTCATGGACAAGGTAGTCCATGCAAATATGGAGTTAATGGGTTTATTCCTATGGAATTACTCTGGATTTAGTTTTACACCAGAAGAAAAGTGAGAAAAATCTGGCCCTAAGGGAGTTAAAGTATGTGTGTAGAGGGATTTTAGTTTGGTACATAAGAATGGCCATACTGGGTTAGACCAAAGGTCTTGGGGTCAGGAAGGAATTTTCCTCCAGGGCAGATTGGAAGAGGCCCTGGAGGTTTTTCACCTTCCTCTGTAGCATGGGGCACGGATCACTTGCTGGAGGAGTCTCTGCTCCTTGAAGTCTTTAAACCGTGATTTGAGGACTTCAGTAGCTCAGGCATAGGTGAGAAGTTTATCGCAGGAGTGGGTGGGTGAGATGCTGTGGCCTGCATTGTGCAGGAGGTCGGACTAGATGATCATAATGGTCCCTTCTGACCTTAATATTTATGAATCCTGTCTGCCGACAGTGGCCAATGCCAGGTGCCCCAGAGGGAGTGAACCTAACAAGTAATGATCAAGTGATCTCTCTCCTGCCATCCATTTCCACCGTCTGACAATCAAAGACTAGGGACGCCATTCCTTACCCATCCTGGCTAGCAGCCATGAATGGACTTAACCTCCATGAATTTATCTAGTTCTCTTTTAAACCCTGTTAGAGTCCTAGCCTTCACAATCTCCTCAGGCAAGGAGTTCCACAGGTTGACTGTGTGCTGTGTGAAGAAGAACTTCTTTTTATTTGTTTTAACCCTGCTGCCCATTAATTTCATTTGGTGGTGCCTAGTTCTTATATTATGGGAACAAGTAAATAACTTTTCCTTATTCACTTTCTCCACACCACTCATGATTTTATATACCTCTGTCATATCCCCCCTTAGTCTCCTCCTTTCCAAGCTGAAAAGTCCTAGCCTCTTTAATCTGTCCTCATATGGGACCCGTTCCAAACCCCTAATCATTTTAGTTGCCCTTCTCAACCTTTTGTAATGCCAGTATACCTTTTTTGAGATGAGACCACATCTGTACATAGTATTCAAGATGTGGGCGTCCCATGGATTTATATAAGGGCAATAAAATATTCTCCATCTTATTCTCTATCTCTTTTTTAATGATTCCTAACATCCTGTTTGCTTTTTTGACTGCTGCTGCTCATTGTATGAATGTCTTCAGAGAACTATCCAAGATGACTCCAAGATCTATTTCCAATTGATACCTTTTTATCTTCTACCACATCCGCATTGCACAATATGCTTTCTTAGACTTGCATGCATTTACCAATGTGTCATTACACACCCATCTACACACTTATCTCTGAATTTAACTAGTCTGTTTCTTGGTTTATTATTTCAACAGCTTTTCTTTTGCTCAGCTCACCATCCCTTCAGTCTACTTTCTTTTAAGTCCCTAGTCTCTTTTCTCTGTTTCTGGAGTTTCCTGGGTCACTGACTCTTCTTTCTCCTCTTAGTGATCCAATTCACTACCTTGCCTTAAAATACAGGTATTACAGGCAGTCCAAGTGATCGTTTTTCTCCTCTAAATCACAAGTGAAGGCTGTGGGAACAGCAGTGGAAATTCCTTTATCTGGCTAATGCAAATCCACCAATAGGAAAGAGATGTGGAACAAAAACAGTGCATAGAATGAATCCATTAAAAAAATCATGAAGTCCAGTATTTAGGAAAATAAAGCATTTGCAACAATATTTTGCCTTAGCACTAACCAAGAAATATATTCATGTAGAGCGACATAACAACATTCAGTGGAGTGTAAAATAGTTTATGTAAAATTGTTCTTCCTATGAAATTGTGTCAGTGAAGAAGGAAAATGCATCAAACATGGCATAAACCAAAGCTGTTAAGTTTCTCCATTATCAGGCTTCTACATGTGACCCAATCAGTTCAGAGAACTAAGTAAAAGTACTAATTCTTTAGGATTACTAGAGAAAATAAATTAGGTGTAAGGAGAGATTACAAAAATGTTAGGAGTGTCAGGACCTCATAAAAGATCGAGGCTCTGATCTTATGCATCCATCTTGCTGATCTGGTATGAAATAGCTGTGTCTGTTTCTGAACTTCCCAAAGACATTAGCAGTGGGGAGAGGTTCCACTCAAAAGTCAGCATTTGTTCACAGTTACCATACAACAGTATCTTCCAAGATACTGCAGCCCTCTCCTCCAGCTGTTGCTGCTCCCAGAAAGTCACTTTAAAGAAATATTTCCCTGTGTGCAGAGGTGCAGAAGAGTTAAACACAGCCCTAGGCTGAGGGTGGAGATGCATTTGTGTCCACCAACTCTACATACTAGTCACCCCCCTCTTATACCTGGTCTATGACCTCTCTACCACATGAAAGAGAAGTGGACAAATATGCAGGGGACACTCTGCGTATGAGTGATTTTTGGCCAGATGATCTTTGTGGTAACTGTGGGTCATGAAGGTATGTGCTAGGTAAAGGTTGGTATTGTAGGCATGTTCTCAGAAACCAAGGCTCATTTTCTGGGGTCTAGCATCATGTTTAATGGGCCTCTTGAGAGCATTCATCTGAAATGGGGAGTTTTTGCCTTTGTGGTTCTAGATGTCGGTGTGTTAGACCATCATAAATGCTTTTGTGGTCAGAAGAGTCCTACTTCAGCTATTCTGCTGCACCCACACCCAGCTCACTAACATCCCTCTCATCTTTGAAGGCTGTTCAATGTCTTGTTCTGCTTAGAAATAACAATGAGCTTTGTGTAGTGCCACCTTTCATACCAGCTTTCCAAATTTAGCTTCAAAATCTGGTTGTATCAGTGACTGGAATAAAGTGTGTGCTAATCTGTTCATTGGGAAAAAAAATCCTATCCCCTGTAACCAATAAATACTGGTCATCCCTCTGGTGCCAATAACATTAGCTAGATGGTTTGTTTAGTTTTACCAATTTCTTCATAGTTCCTCACCTTTGTTATACAGATTGTTTATTTTTTTAATTAACCTGTATCCCATCATGCAGTAGGTTTGGCAAGCATCCAATTCATGCTTCTGTAGCTCAGAAGAGTCATGGAATTCAGACTTCCTCAGCACAGTGAATGTTACAACGTATTAAAATCCTGGATTTTAAGTTATTGTGTGTGTCCCCCACATCCACATTTGCCTTGCCTGACTGACAGCAGAGTTTAGAATCAAGTTTAGACAAAAGTTAATTTTATATACAGTATCTCTAGAATATCTTCAAGCACTTGTCATTCAACCCCCCAATGGGTTTTGCTGAATGCTGCAGTTGCTTACAATGAGTTTTAGGTACATTTTAATGCAAATTTACCTGCACAGATTTCTAATGCTTTGGGGCAAATGTAAGAAAATAAAGCCCAATAATGACCCTAATGAAGTTGTGGATCTGCTGCATGCTGCTGACACATGTTAGTTGCAAATTCAGGTGAGAAGAGTGGTGATGTCTGCTGCAAAACCTTTTTTTCCTCTGGTCCTTGGATGCTTTTGATATCAAGATTTTCCAGTTACCTGAGGATTACTTTGGCAGTGCCTCTCCAGTTTTAGGTAAGGAGGCCAAGTCCAAAAACATCTTGACACGTGACCAGTCCAAACCTGACATTACAATGTCAGGCATATTCTGTGCTGAATACAAATTCTCAGCCGCCTTCATTTTTCATGTTAGTCAGTAACATCATGTGCTACATATTCCCACAAAAGAGGTTTTGTCAGCATCTTCTAATAATCCCTATATACTGCCTTAAATATACTGTACCTGGCATTTTGTTCCAAAGGAGGTGGTTTTTAAACGGATAAATGGGTCTTTGCTGTAGGCTAATGGAATACGCATATTAGTAGCTGCTCAATGGAAGAGGTATGGAAGAGTTGACCCTATACCTACGTAACACCAAATCTTGTGGAATAAGAAACATAACTCTGTCTGCTTCTCTGAATGCAAATTCTGTCATACTATTTTCTAGGAAGCGTACAGTAAATACAGGTCTTGCTGATGGCTTTGTGTAAATGGGGTCAGTATTTGATAGGAGATTTCACGATTGTATATTTTTTTTTCTGAATTCCTTCTTTCCTCAGTAGCTTGCTGAGTTCAGTTTGTACACGCTACAAGGAAAATGCACAATTCACTTACTCATCTACGTTTCAAACTGTAAGCTACGACTTGAGCATATCCTGTGCTGATTGGAATCAATCTGAATTTTTGACTGACATTTGATGCTCCCTGCTGAAGGCCCTGCCAACCTGGCACACCCTGCCTGAAGGTGTCCCTTTGGGGGAGAAGAGAAGGAGCTTAGCCTTCCAGTAGCTGCTTAGAGCATGTCTCTCAACATTTCAAGTGGTTAAAGGGGCGTGAGTGCTGCCCCAGAAGGATGGGAGGTCCTGGGGTGGGGGTTGGGTGCTGCCCCCAGGGCGTTATAGTCCTAGGGGGAAGTGGAAGAGGTGAGTGCATCCTGCACTACCATGCAGTGGAAGCTCCAGTCGCTCCTGTCCTGCAGGGCTGGCAAAGGTTGGCTTCCCACTCTGGTGTTGCGACCTGGCCTCTGGCACACAGGGTCACAGCACTGCTCAGCTTTGGCCCAGACCCCCTGACGGGGGAAGCCAAGTCAAATTTGAGTGAGTGGTGCTGCAACCTTGTGCGCCAGGTCACACTCGCTCAAATTTGCCCTCCCCCAATCAGGGGGGCTGGGCCAAACCTGAGTGGCACTGAGACCAATATGCTAGGGGCCAGGTCGTAAAACCTGGAGAGTGGAGCCAAGGCCAGACAGCCCCATGTGACAGGAGCTGCTTTATCTGGGACTGGGAGATATTGGGGGTTCAAAATGTGGCTGTCCTGCGAAACCTGGGACTGTTGGAGGAAGGCTGGAGAGGTCAGGAAGGATCAGCTGCTGGTAGAACAAACAAGTATTGACCATCCAGCAGTTAGGACAGCGAGCTGGCAGGAGCCAATCAAAATCTAGCAGGGAAGGTAGAAAGGGCTGGCTGCTTCCACTTGGGGGCCAGCTGGTTCTGGAAAGGGAAGTCCCCGACTTAAACCCAGAAGCCTGGATTGATCAGGGGCCGAACTCTGACTGCACCTTTTGGATGAGTCGGCAAAAGATTGTTTTGTTTTATGCTGTGGAATTTAAAGCCTGGCTGGCCACTTTAACATTAGCTGACTGATTGCGAGGTGCTCCACTGCTTCAGATGAGCCCATGGCAGTTCAGGTATTTTTTTCCTTAAAGGCTCTCAAACCTTAGGCAACTGTTTTAAAGTATGTGTGCCAGCGGGTAGACAGAAGTGGTTTAGGATTATTGAAATGGTTGGGAGGGAAATCGAAATGATTGGACAGAGGGAGATAAAGGGGTGAAAATAATGAAGACATTACATTTATTTGGCTTTTCATAGAAATATTAAAGGGCAGCTAGTATCGCTTAGAAAATAATGAAAATGGGCTAGCATGGCATGCTCACTGTCTGTACAAAAGCATCACTGGAATGCAACCCATGATGTCTTTAATCTTGGGGTTTGCAAGAGGAGAGTGTAAACGTGAATTACTGCTAGGGGAGTAAAACAAGTGGATTAAACAAGGAAAAAATACTGGTTCTGTGCCCTCCCCTGCAATTTGATCCAAAAATATATTAGGCTCAAGAAGATAATGAAGAGAGATCAGATAATCTGGTTATCGTAGCATAGGGCCTGATTTTTCAGAGATGATGATTATCCAGGGCTCTCATTAACAGATGTCTGCCGGAACCTCTCCCTTTGGGTGATACTAAACGTCTTTGAGTTTTAGGAGCTATTTCATTCATTCTCACATTTTATTGGTGGTGCAATATCAATAACTCATTCTTAGTCTTCTGAGAACATGCTTAGTGAAGATGACACAGGCAAGGGTTTGATGTCACTGCATGATACTTGCTTTCAGATTTGCAAAGTGCGGGGGGAATAAAGCCCCAGGCTTACAACAAAATAGCTTTTTACTGCATAAAAAGGACACAACGTATGAAAAGTTGTCCCTGGAGAAAAATTCAAGACTGATTTACTTTGGCTTTAACCTTCTGTGCTGAAGGCAAACAAGCTAGGGTACAAGCAGATTGGGAATTAATTGGTGTAATTAACATTTTGTGATTATAATGGCTTCTAATCAATACCCTATGCAAATAGCTGTATTGATGTGTTGAACAAAAGCTGTTAGTTGTGTTTGGATGAAAAAAAGAATTTTTTTTTAAAGTCATAATGAAATTCAAGCCATTCAGCTCAGTTAAAGTCCTGACCACATCCTTTTCAAGGTAAAAAGCAGATCCTTTTGTGACCTTTTTAACTAAAATGGCTCTGATAGCAGCTCCTGACTAAACTTCACAAAATGAGATGACTGGTAGCTGAAGCCCTCCTCTTCTCCCCCTCCCCTCCTAGTTAACTCTGCATTTTATAAGGATTTTTTAGAAAAGATAAAGGGCCTGATCCAAAGCCAGTTGCAGTCCATGGGAGTCTTTTCATTGACTGCAGTAGGCTTTGAATTGGGTCTGAAATCATAGAATCATAGAATATCAAGGTTGGAAGGGACCTCAGGAGGTCATCTAGTCCAACCCCTGCTCAAAGCAGGACCAATCCCCAATTTTTGCCCCAGATCCCTAAATGGCCCCCTCAAGGATTGAACTCGCAACCCTGGATTTAGCAGGTCAATGCTCAAATCACTGAGCTATCCCTCCCCCTGCACTCTGTCATAACAAATTACTTTTATGGGATAGAGGGAAGCGTCTAAAGCTACAAAAACAGTTAGAAACCCATCTTCTGTTGAAAGTCAATGGGACGTGGGTGCCTTTAAAAATTTCCCTCTTACTTGTTCCCTTATTTTTACTTAGGGAATTCTGTTCAGAATGTTGCTTGACTTGATGCTCTTGAAAGGGGCCAGACTGACAGCATGAGTCACCTCCCAGAACAATGGCAGTGCATCTTTCCCCACACTGCTATGCTTCAGCCTCACTTGGTAGAGGACCGCTTCAGTTGAGGGTGGCTCAGGCTCCACAGGAGAAATCCCGGCCCCGTTAAAGCCAATGGCAAAACTCCCTTTGGTTTTAATGGGGCCAGGATTTCATCCCATTCAGTCCTGGCATATCTGCTGATGCTACTCACATGGATGCCTGCTAGCTCCAGTTTTTATGCCCACATGCAACTGGAGTAAGGTCACCCCAGTCTTTTCGTAGAGGCCAGTTAACAGCCATCGAATGGTACCCACTTTCCATCACTGCCAACTTTTGACGCAGTGGAGAAAGGCTGTATGTGAGCCAGATTGACACTATCATCTTCCATGTGTAAAGGGACCTTAAATGGGTTCAGATGTCACTTGTTCCCACTGTGACACGTTATGACAGAGTGCTGGGTAACAGCAGCTGAACCAGCATTCTGGTCACTGCAATTAATTGCCTCGGTGTAAACCTGATGATAATAGCTGTGCCTCATTGTTAGATTGTGGATGGGCTGGAGAGAGCTACAAGGCTAGCTAATTACCCATTACCCTGGAACGTGGAAAAGGCACAGAAAGAAATGCCAGGAGGAGAGAGGGTGAGAAGAAAGCCAGAGAGAAGCAGGCTCTCAGCGTTACCCCCGAGAGAGATCGCCTACCTCTCCTATCCTTGACCTAGGGCAGTTGTCCCCAACCTTTCTGTGGCCAAGAGCACATTCATGCGTTCAGAAGAGTGTGGCAGGCAGCGACGCTGATCAGCGGCATTTCGGTGGCAGGTTCTCTGGCAGATGCGCTCCTCTCCTCTTTGTTCCTTGGCGCCGGCCCTGACGGCAGGTGTACATAAATGCCCCGGCAGGCACCATGGAACGAAGAGGAGGGGAGCGCATCTGCTGGAGAACCTGCCATGGCCCCCGTGGGCACCACTTTGGGGACCACTGCCCTAGGGGACTGAGGATGAGATGCTGTGGTAAATAAGGTGCTGGATGATGCTGTAAAGGTTGTGGGGGACTAGTGTAAATAAGCTATATGTAGAAGCAGAGTTTCCAAGTGGGCTGTGTGTGCAGAAGACAGGTGTGCAGGGCGTGCCCTGTTACCATTACACACCTCTTTACACTAATAGAATGATATAAAGGGGCGTTATGGTCAATGAAAATCTGGCCCTATCTCTTTACCAAACACTATAGCCATCGGTCACCAGTTCTTTCACATTTCAGATAGGATATGGAGAGGGGTGAATATCAAATATATGGTTATTATTACAGTTGTGGAATAAATCTGAAGCACAGAGAGAAACCTTTTCCATGGATCATCTGTGTAGATGTGCAGAATAAGGATTTGGGGATGGATCCTGTGAGGCCTAAGTCTTCAGATTTGAGACTGCTTAGCATTTGGCAGCATTGGGCATTTATATCAGTAGACCTGAGTAACAAATAGCTTGGGTCAAATAAGCTTTGAAGTCTTAATTGGTCACATCACAAAACAACCACATGATTGGCAGCCTCTGTTCAGGAGAGTCCAAGGACTGTGCTGAGGCAGGACTGACAGGCATTGGCAAAGCTGTAGAGGGAAACCTGCTTGCTTGCAACCCGGCAGCACACTTTGCAATAGCCAGTGCTATAACTCTCTCTTACTTTCAACTGAATTAGGATTAGCGTTTTTTTTATGTGACTAAATAAAACAATTTGGCAGGCCACTCGTGAGGTCTCAACCCAGGACCAAGTACCAATCTTGTTTAGAGAGAGCCCAAAATACTTTCCTAAACTTTTTGTGTTTTCAAAGGAAAATCCACCTCAAAACCTTACTCATTTGAATGCCTTATTGGTTTAGGCATTCCTTTGGTTGTAGTGTTGTAAATTTGGTGGGGTTTTTTTTTTGACAGAGATAGAAGAGAAAGACCTCTAGCTGAGGATAATCTGATAACCTCACTCCCCTGGTACTATGAAAGGAGGCAGATTATGCCACTTAGTCAAAAATAGCTGATTGGGATTGGACTCAGTAAATGTGTGCCTCATCAGCATTCAGCACGGCTGCCAAAGTTTGCCATAACATCAGGGAGAAAGAAGGGAAGCCAATTAGAAGAAGAAAAAATTTAACTATGCATTGGATCTGTTTTGGGATCCCAGTCAACCTAAGGATATTGTGCGGAAGCTGTGATTCTTGGCAGCAGAGTAGGAGGTAGTTGAGGCTTAAGGCACTCACAAAGGGGCAGGAGCAGAGCTGGTGTAAGTGCTTTGCTACACAGGAATAGGTTTGGGGTTTCGTGCCTTTGGAAACTGGGGCCTTAGTCTGATAAAATGGCGTAGTTGCCCAAACTGATTGCAAACATGGAGCAAAGAATTTGAAGTGGTACAGATCATATTCCCTTTTCTTTCTCACTGCCAAGCTAAGGACCTTGTTCTCATTTACGCTAAGGCCCCTTACATCTGGAACCATAAAGGAACCTTAATGCTGTTGTTGTTGTTTGTTGTTTTGTGCCGGAGCACTGAAAAAGAGGCCTTAGTTTAAATGAGAAGCCCTAAGTGTTTGCTTTTATGGTCTTTTGCCACAAGATACATTGAACAGCAGATGTACAGAAAAGAGAGGCATCTGAAGACCACTTGCAGAAATAATCCTGTTTGTGGATACATTTGTTTTGACAACACCTTAAATGTGCTACACGATATAACGGACAGCAATGTGGAGTTGGACCGCATACATCTTACATGCAGTTATTACTATTATGTTTTGTGTTACACAAAACAGATCAAACTCCTTTCCTAGAAATAATACACCAAATGTTGTATCAGCAGAAAACATTCCTTGCCAGTACACATAACTTCCAAGAAAGATACTGCACCTTTTCAAGAAATAGCCAGGTTTAGAAGTTCAGGAAGTCAGCTAGTGGGACATGGATGGCAGTGTTTTGGTTTGTTTTATTTTTCATTTTTTTAAAGCAAAGATGGCCTCAACTACTTGCTGACTCCCAGCAAGTTATAAAAGTCCTTCAGTGGTCCAATAAACACATCAAGGTGCAGCTTTATGATTCCACTTTTACTGTTTCTTAGTGGTCTGGATTGTAGTCCCATTCTGAAGTGCTGAATTTGCACACACGTTGTAGGGTAGAATTCTGACAGACAGCACTGTTTACTGATTCTAAAGCACTTATGCAAAAGTGTAGTTATTCAAGAGCTTTCCCTGCTCTGTCCTCAGCACAGCATAAAGTCTCCAATATTCAGTAAAGTGGAAATATATTTGATGGTTCTACTAATGTTTAAAGCTTTTTTTCCCAAGGGAACTTAAAAAAACCTCCAAAAGCCTCTCTTCTTGAAGGTGTTTTTGGTTTGGATGAGGAGGCTGACCTGGCCATGATCTTTATCTACCTGCTACCAATTGAATGCTGCTTTTGAAACAGATGAGTCAAAATGCTGTTAATGGCTAAACTGGAATGTAGAGACCATTATCTACTTTGGGAACAATCTTCTGTTCATTTACTGGTTTGGTCTCTCATTCGCTTTCGGATTTGTTCTGTATTTGAGTCAAGTGCAAGTAGCTTAAAAGTGCAGTAATTATTAAGCATTTTCATTCTTAGCCCAATAACTTATCATGTGTACATGTCATGCCACGTACCCTTTATAAGGCCAAATCCTTAAGTTCTTATAGGCACTCATGGCTGAGCATCTTCCCAACTAGAATTAATGTAACTTCACCCCACAACTCTGGTTATTGGGTGGGGAATGTTTTTCGGAGACAATGAATTCTGCTGAACCAAATCTCTAAAGAAGCCGGTACTGGTGTGTGAGTATCCTCATGTTTAAAAGGTACCCGTGTATTCCATTAAAACTGTAATACCTTAGGTGCTTTTGGAAATGTTACTTGTAATGCTTTGGTTCATATTAATCTTTGGGGCAATGATCGTTGGTATCACCAAGGCCCCACTGGAAATAAAATATATTTACAGTGTAAACACCTTTATAAACTCAATTAATCTTTTAGAATTTTCTCCGGAAGGAGAATACCAAAACCAGTGTTGAGCACAAAATATAGCCCATTGAAAAGAATTTAGCTTGGGTCCATAAATAAAACTACTTGATGAGAAACCTGTCTTGAACAATACTGGTTAGGTATAAATGTACAGTATTTTGCAACCCATAGAGAGCTGACACAGTGCAATGTTATTCTTACAATGCAGAACATGGGATGGGGAGCATACCATTTAGAATGTGGAATGGGCCATTGTTTGTGACCTGGCACAAGCCCCCCAGGACCTCGCTAAGGCAGTTGGATAGAACCAGCAGTTTTCTGCAATATATTTATGTGTTCTGCACACAGTTTGTCTCGCTGAACTGTGTAAGTGAGAGGGAACTGGGGCGCGGTGATTGAGACAGTGCTTTATATACTTACAGAGAAGACAGGCTCTGGAAATCCTAGAAATGCATCCAAAAGTTCTGGAACTCTGCATAACTAATTCTGCATCCAGCAAATCTTTAATTTTTACCCAGCTCAGCCACAGCCTTCCTGGACCAGTCGTCTTTCACTCAAACAAACATTCATAAAATGGTATTTCCGAATTCTGATGCTTCCTAGGAATTCATACCTTGAGAAATACATAAAATAAACCACACTGAGCCTACGATGGAACATTGTGCAACGACACTCTCTCCTCCTCCCCACCCCCCATTGTTGACCTTTCGTCATGATGAATACACTAAATACACTAATTGTTCCTACTTTTTGTGGGATTCCCTTCCTGTGTCTTCCCCTAGTGCTGGCTTGTATATGTGGGGGTTTCATCACATTGTCCTTCATTCCCTTTTTGGCTGCTTCACCAGTATATGGGGGTTGGGGGTGGGGATGTGGGGGGAGAAGGAGCTGTGGCCAAGGTGATGTTGCAGTGAGTGGAAGTCCTGCAGCCTCTGTAGTCTGCTTTTTTTCCTCACCATTGTCTATTTCTCAGTCTAAACCTAGATTTGAGGAACCGATACTCTAATCCTGGGGATGCAGCCCCAGATGTTCTTTAGAGCAGCCCCAGGGCTACTCTAAATTACATTGGCTGCAGGGGTCCTATAGGCTGCTGGAACATTGGCTGCTGGGAGACTGAGGCTCCTTATACCTGGCAAGGGGAGAAGAACACTAGTCCTACTTGCATGTGGAGATTCTACAGTATGAAGCACCATCTCTGTTAGGAAAAGATGTCCTAAAATATTACCTTGATGCTTTTCCCTGTGATAATTCTATTGCTTTACAATCACAGTTAAAATGTTTTTTAAAAATAGTCACTTTTTTTTGTTTCTTAAAGGTCATGAAACACAGTACACAGGTTTTGTTTTTTGGGGTTTTTTTTGGGTTCTTAAGTGGTCAATAAATTGCTGTGTGCTTTGATGGATGGTTCAAAAGAGTGTTTTTGTGACAGACACATGAACAGATCACAGAAGATTAAATAGTAAAAGCTTCCTTCAGAGCAAGGGGATGAAAAGCATTTATATGGTGGACAGCTTAGAGATGGATATCTACTGATTGTTAATGAAATTAGACAGTGCAAATCAAGTGAAAATGCATTAGAACTGATGCCTAACAGACCAGCTGTTTACAACATTCCTGTGTATACCGTATTTTTTGCTAACACCTACTAAATGATGAAATTACACAATAATTAGAATTAACATCAGAAGAGGGATTTGCTAAAAAATTTCCATGTGTTCACCCAAGTGTGCTCAATTTAAAAAAATCACTTAAAAATAATAAAGAAAAATAATGAAAAGTGAGGAAATAAATATACTGGGAGATTACTTCCAGTTCACAATAAAAATTAAATTGTACAAACAATGGCTTCCATCCTGCAAATACGTATGCACATGAATAAAGTTACAAACAAGCATCAGTGTTCGCAGGTTTGGGGCCAATACAGGTTGGGTTTAACCTTCCCCATCCCCTAAATCAGCACATTCAGATAAAAGGTTAAAAGTCATTAAGTCAGCCTAATGTATGGTATCACCACGATCAAGTATGGTGTTTTTATGACTGTAATGCCAATTAAGCTCCCACTGAAACTTTCATCAAAATATTGTTTTCTGGATGGCAGAAGTGCCCGTGGCTCCATTTAGGATTAGGGCTCCTTTGCTCTAGGTGCTATACAAGACAGAGTCCCTGCCCCAAACCTAATATGAATGAAGATGCAACAGGTGAGCGTGGCAAAGACTTGGATGGAAGTGTGGAGAGAGGAAAAGGAGGATGAGATTATTACATACTGTATTTAGGGATTATATGCTGCACTCTAGCTAGTGCACAACTTGATGGTTCTGAGTCATCTCATATCGCTTGGACATTGCTACCCACTCTCTGATTTTCAGAGATGTTGAGCTTCTGAAGCTCCCATTGACTTCTTTAGAGCAGTAGGTACTTAACTCTTTAGAAAATCAGATCTAAAATATCTAAAGTTTGGCACCCAGAAGATAAGGCACCCAAAATTCAAGGCCATATTGGTAAATTCAAGCCTAAATGCCTATGGTTTAGTACCCAAAATTTGACCCATTTTTGACAGCTGACTTGCCCAGACACTAAGCCATTGTCCTTTACAAAACTGGAAATTCAGAGTATATTTAGCCTGAGACTTTCAAAGTCTCACTTAATTTTAATGTGAATTGGGCATTCAGATTCCTAAGGTGGCTTTGAAAATCTCAGCTGTAAGCCTTTGAGTGAGAAAGATGGAAGAAAGTAGCTGCATACATTGTACTATCCAGCAGTTTATATTTGAACAGGATAATTGCAATCAAACTTACAGTGAAAGCATTTAAAAGATTCTGCAAACATTATTGAACCAAATTCATCTCTAGTGTAACTCCATCTAAGTCAGTGGACTAGTTACACCAGGGATGGATTGTTCAGATGTGCTGGGCCATGAGGAGATGGATATTTTACCAGAAAACAGTTTTAGAGCAAATGGGTTACATAAGTACAAATATCCAACCACGTTTATAAAATGACAAAGAGGCAGTATTTTTTTTTATGTTTTCCCAACTGGTTAAAACTTCACTAATCATTTTAGTTTCCAGAGAAAGCGTATAGACCTAGGTCAGAACTGGTGCAGGTAGTGGAAACCTTCCATGAAGAATTGCTAACAAATGGGATTTAACACTCGAGAGGCTCAGATGGCCTATTAATTCTGGTTCTGGCTTTCTTCCAAAACAACTGTGCTTCTCTTCTAATTCATGGCTAATTTCTATCAGAGGTACCAAGAGACCGTTTCTTTTTTTGACAGGAAGCATCCACATTGCTTAAATGGATTCGTGTGAGGAGCTTTAGCAAGCAGACATTGATTGGCTCGTCTCTGGGGCCTAGCATAGGCTTGATGGGTAGTAGTTTGACATAGGCAGCAAATGAAATACAACCTCCTATAAACAGGTCTGAACTTTCGGGCCTTTGTGGAATCCAGCAGCTAAGGACCTTTTCAATCCCTTTGAATTAATGTAGTGATTTGACTTGACTGAGGTTACGTTTATAATAATGAATTAAAAAGTAATAATAAAAAACCTCCCTAACACACATGCAACAGGGAAGCAGGACCAAATTCAGTATTTTATACCTTTTGTATCTCACCCCGTACAGACTAAGGATTTTAAAAGGAGGGTCTTAATTTTCTATATACTGCTATCCACACTTTACATTTTTAGTGTCTAATCAGGGCCAGAGTGGCAAGGGTTAAGACAAGCTGTAGTTCGTCTACCACTAGCCTATTCCTTTTTCAGACCAACTGTACAAATCTCTTTCCTCCTGAACGATTCTACCACTCTCCTACATTCTGATGCCAGCTCACCCTTGTTCCATTCGCTAAGCACTTGATCCTGAGGCATGGTTTATGTTTCAACCCATTAGAGCACTGACCTCAGGGCAGCATTGGCCGGTGATGTGTGCTCACCGGTCATTGTTACTTCCAGTGTGCTGACATTGAGTCCAAAATTTCCAGTGTTTGCAGGGCCTATTCTCCAGATCAACTGTCTCACAAGTAAATGTGTTAGGAAGGGTGGGGAGTAGGTGAAGTCACAGCTCCCTGCTGCTAATTACCAGCTAGTGCACCTGCCTGGTGATTTGTATCCAAATGCAGGGGAGTATGCTATGTCTGGTAGTTGGCTGGTACAGTTCCCCGCTCTCTGCACAAAACAGAAGCTCCAGAAGAATTATGGCTCAGAGGTATGTCTCCAAGTAGCATTTCCGTTCTGGGGGGCTGAGAGTACACTGTTGTCAGCCTAGAGTATACGGTCATCAGACTGCGAAGAGATACAAAAGTATCTCTCAAAACTGGGTGACCGGGCAACAAAATGGCAGATGAAATTCAATTTTGATAAATGCAAAGTAATGCACATTGGAAAACATAATCCCAACGATATATATACAATGATGGGGTCTAAATTAGCTGTTACCACTGAAGAAAAAGATCTGGGAGTCATTGTGGATAGTACTCTGAATACATCCACTCAATGTGCAGCGGCAGTCAAAAAAGCAAACAGGGTGTTGGGAATCATTAAGAAAGGGATAGATAATAAGACAGAAAATATCATATTGCCTCTATATATAAATCCATGGTACACCCACATCTTGAATACTGCATGCAGATGTGGTCGCCCTACCTCAAAAAAGATATGTTGGAATTGGAAAGTTTCAGAAAAAGGGCAACAAAATTTATTAGGGGTATGGAGCAGCTTTCATATGAGGAGGGAGTAATAAGACTGGGACTTATCAGCTTGGAAAAAAGATAACTAAGCGGGGGTATGATAGAGCTCTGTAAAATCATGACTGGTGTGGAGAAAGTAAATAAGGAAGTGTTATTTACTCCTTCTCATAACACAGAACTAGGGGCCACCAAACGAAATTAATAGGTAGCAAGTTTAAAACAAAGGAAGTAATTTTCCACACAACGCACAATCAACCTGTGGAACTGTCATAAATATAAAGGGAAGGGTAAACCCCTTTGAAATCCCTCCTGGCCAGGGGAAAGCTCCTCTCACCTGTAAAGGGTTAAGAAGCTAAAGGTAACCTCGCTGGCACCTGACCAAAATGACCAATGAGGAGACAAGATACTTTCAAAAGCTGGGAGGAGGGAGAGAAACAAAGGGTTTGTGTGTCTGTCTGTAGTCGTCTTGGCCGGGGACAGAACAGGAATGGAGTCTTAGAACTTTTAGTAAGTAATCTAGCTAGGTATGTGTTAGATTATGATTTCTTTAAATGGCTGAGAAAAGAATTGTGCTGAATAGAATAACTATTTCTGTCTGTGTATCTTTTTTGTAACTTAAGGTTTTGCCTAGAGGGGTTCTCTATGTTTTTGAATCTAATTACCCTGTAAGATATCTACCATCCTGATTTTACAGGGGGGATTTCTTTATTTCTATTTACTTCTATTTTTTATTAAAAGTCTTCTTGTAAAACACTGAATGCTTTTTCATTGTTCTCAGATCCAAGGGTTTGGGTTTGTGGTCACCTATGCAAATTGGTGAGGCTTTTTATCCAACATTTCCCAGGAAAGGGGGGGTGCAAGTGTTGGGAGGATTGTTCATTGTTCTTAAGATCCAAGGGTCTGGGTCTGTAGTCACCTAGACAAATTGGTGAGGCTTTTTACCAAACCTTGTCCAGGAAGTGGGGTGCAAGGTTTTGGGAAGTATTTTGGGGGGAAGGACGCGTCCAAACAGCTCTTCCCCAGTAACCAGTATTAGTTTGGTGGTGGTAGCGGCCATTCCAAGGATAACGGGGGTAATATTTTGTACCTTGGGGAAGTTTTGACCTAAGCTGGTAAAGATAAGCTTAGGAGGTTTTTCATGCAGGTCCCCACATCTGTACCCTAGAGTTCAGAGTGGGGGAGGAACCTTGACAGGAACTCCTTGCCAAAGGATGTTGTGAAGACCAAGACTATAACAGGGTTAAAAAAAGAACTAGATAAATTAATGGAGGATAGGTCCATCAATGGCTATTAGCAAGAATGGGCAGGGATGGTGTCTCTAGACTCTGTTTGCCAGAAGCTGGGAATGAGCGACTGGGGATGGATCGCTTGATGATTACCTGTTCTGTTCGTTCCCTCTGGGGCACCTGGGCCACTGTCAGAAGACAGAATACTGGGTTAGATGAACCTTTGATCTGACCCAGTATGGCCATTCTTATGTTAGCCTAGTGTAATTTGTTAATGCACCCTCTCGCCATACTCCATTGCCATAAGAACACCTTACAATTCCGACAGTGACACTGTAGCTTGGTGAGCACAATAGTCGAGATGGGCTTGATCCAGAACAATTCAGATATAGATCTGATTCGAGATCCGAACTTCCTGAATGGGGCTCAGCTGTAATGATGACTTAGGAGACACAGAAAGGTAGATGAGGGCAGTGGGAACTATGTAACTCACATGCCAATGGATGTACATCAGGGATGAATTTGGAACACTGTAATGTATGTGTTTGCTTAGCTATGCATTATAACACACTGCATATGAAAATAATATGCAAAAATTCAGCTTGGAAATGAGCAACTGATTTATCAGCAGAAGCTTCATATGTTGGTAACTACATTCAGAAGCATAGGGGTCACTATAATCTTTATTCCTGTATTTTCTATTATAACGATAATAGAAAGGAGCTAACTTTTTTCTTGATTCTACAGTTAGTTCAGTCTCTCTCTCTCTCTCTCTCCCTCTCTCTCCCGTTAACAATTAACTCTTTAAGAGTATCTTCAAAATCTTCAAAATTGGCTTCTGTTACTGCAGACTGGTTTTATTCTGCTGAAGTATATTTTGAAACTGTTCTCTCACAGATTGACCGAGCGGGAATAGACATGATTGTTTTTACTGCTGTAAATAAAAAACACTGCTATTGTGAGCTTGATAGGGGGAAAAAGTTATTGTAATTGTATTTGTCAGTGTCTTTTTAAAAATATTGGATTATTTGACCGAGAGAGGGCAAAAGCTGAGTAGAGATGTTATATGAAAGTCTTGGGTGGGATCCACTGGGAGTTCATTAAAAAGTAGTTACACTTAGCTACCGTTAGATTTTTAGGATTAGGAGCATCTTAACATGTATAAGAAATGGACCTGGAGTAGTAAACAACATGCATTAGTCTGGCAGCTGGTTATGTTAAATAACAGAAACATGGTTTCTATTATAACTCTGGTTTGCAGTGTAGCTAAGATGCCATTTAATTATAAAAATTGGTTTCGGGGGAGAGAAATGCCTATTTTAAATGTTAAAGTGGTATAAGAAATCACCCTGTGCCAGTGATCTTCTGGCTTAATTTTTATCTTATTACTTAAACATGGATAAACCAATTTACTGTCAAATGTATTTTTTTTTAAAATCCTCCTGCTGAGAGCTTTTATGGCACATTTGATCTTAGAGCTACAGTCAATTTTTTTATATGTACACATTTTGAAGCCGTTTTTATGTTGGAGAGCATCAATAAATAAACATGTACATTAATAAATTAAATTTTACTGGCTTTTGATGCTTACTTATTACTCCAAAATTGGTTGAGGTTTTAAAAATTAATTTGGAGAGAGGATTAGTAGGTTATATAGACTACTTGTTTAAAGAAGTTTTATTTTAGGGAAAATTAAAACCACTGAGAATATGAAGTTTGAGTGGATGCTACAAATTTGCTAACTGTTTTAATTGAGGGTTTATATTATGTTTTATTATTAATGTATGAATCCACAATAAGAATGATTTTTAGTTCAGAATTTGTTGTTATCCGTAAAAATTTGCAACAAATATTGGTCAGTTTTGCTCCTGTGAGTCCTATTTTTGAGACTGATCTTAAAGACGCTTCTTATGGGCAAGGTAGCTACCAGGAATAGTGCTATTAACTTCATTAGGGCTAAAGGTAGCAAGTATTGTCTGGTTATGTGTTTGGAGGACTACAGCCTAGCTTCAGGCTGAAACTCTATTGGAATGAATTAGAAGCACAATCAGGCACATGCATCCTCAGACAAAATCATTATGATGCTTAGATCTGTATGCTTATGCAAAATGCCACTCAAAACCTTTTTCCGGTATAGATGAATGCTAAGGTATACAGGAACAACAGGAGCGTTATGGCACTTGCTCTGAATGTGTATAAAATATGACACTGCCCCAGATTCAGGGGCAGATCTTAGAGGCAAGTACCTTGGTTTATAAGACCCATGGTTAGAGAGGGGCCCAGAAAGAGCTCTAAGACAGACGAAAAGCACCAGATGGCAGCACAACACTAGAGAAGGATCTGAGCCATGAAGTGGTATTAGGATCTGGGGTTTTGGTGCAGCCCATCATAGAGATGTAGGCCAGTCGTCAAGTCTGGATTTGAATCCTGATTGAAAATTCTGCAAATCTGAGGGCACTGGGATCTGGGATTTTGGCTTGGGCACATGCCTTGCATACATACTTGTTGACTGCCAGGCAGCTGCCTGCTGAGAGTGGGCTGACCTGTCTCAAATGGAAGGCAGATCAAGGGTAAATGAATGGAAGGAAAACAAGAACACATCTGTTTATCTATTACTATTGTGTTGTAGCATCCACAAGATTTCTGGGTGCTTCAAGGAGAACACACAAAGAGACAGGTCCCTGCCTTGAGGAGTTTACAGACTTAGAGACTGACTTGAGGGACAAATAAGGATGAAACATACACCACGATGAGGAGCAGGAAGATAGACATGATCTATGGCTCATGCTCTCTCCCTCTTTATGATCCTGCAGTGACTCAGTTTAGCTATCCATGTATCTTGATGGTACACATTTTCTTTGAAGTGTGAGTAAATTCATTTTCTGTAGGTGATGCTGCAGAAGTGATTTGTATGAGCTGACAAATCCATGTGGGAATAGCCTGCCAACCCTAGGCGGCTATTCAGAAAAAGGCAGAGAGGTGTGGGAGAGAAGGAAATGAAAGGTGTATTGAGGTTGGCAGATCAAAGAGGGTCTGGGATGGAGAAGATGAAATGGTAAACCAGATCAAAGATGCAGGCTGGGACTAAATGATAGAAGTCTGTGAAAGTGAGGACAAAATGTTTGAACTCTACGTGCTGTGCAATGGAAAATCACTGAAGTGCCTCCAAGATATGAGTGATGCGAATGAGACTGCTTTGACTGTAGCATTTTGGGCAGAGTAGACTTGGGAGAGTGAATTTGTTTTTGTTTTTTAAATACAAAACAGAGAAGAGGGGATTGCAGTAACCTAGGCAGCAGATGACTAGAGCCTGAGGAGCAATTTGCCCTCCCAAGGATAGGGATTCAAGACCAAGAACAGAGCCTCAAGAATTTCAACAAAAAAGGAGACAAAAGAGGCAGTGGAGCTACCAGAAGAGAAGCTGAAGAGCACCCTGGGAATTAAGGGGAATCCAGAGAGGATAGAATCATAGAAATAAAGGGAAGGAGAATGTCCTGGGAGGTGCTGAGACATGCTGGAAGAATCTCTCTACTGGTGCCCTAACTTGGGGCAGGGGGTTCCAAAATTTTTCATGGATCTGGGTCTTCTCTAAACTTCATCAGTCCCTGTACCATGTAATAATGGATGGACTTCAAAGGGTTTTCAGGAGTTTGGTTGGGAGAAGGATCCAAAAGTTCAGATACCTGTCTGAAATGTGTTCAAGGTGGATTTTAATGTGTGTCCTCTGACTGTGAACTCCTTACATCAAAGTACTTGAGTATCATTAGTGCAGTATTGTATATTATCTTTGTTGATCACATCTTCACTGCACTGACAGCACTCCCAAAGTCCTGTTTCAGTGTGCACTGGACTGGATATTAATCTGAGAAGTGACTTACAATCATCTTCAACCCTTCCCATAGCTGAAGTCCCCTAACACAACTGACTAGCCCTGGAGTATTTTGAACTGCATAGTCCAGTTCATCACAGAAACAACTTAAAGACAAAAGCAATGCATTCAGAGTGCATGTGATCTAAGACCAACAACCTTCTCAGTCATAGCATAGCAGCCATGATGGGCCTAGTGAGAAAGGTGGAAGAACTTGATGGAATATTTCATGATATTGGACTTTTGACAGGAGATCCATTACAAAATCAACTTGAGACCATGCTGCATCATCCTGTGTACAAAGACCTCTACTAGACAGATCTTGGAAGAGGCTAGCTGAAGATTTATGTGATTTCAGAAGACATCAATACTTGGTCATTATGGACTATTTTTCCAAGTATGTAGAAATAACATACTTGAAAGTCATGACATGTCACAGTGGTATCGAGAAACTAAAGTATATTTTTGCTCACTTTGATATTCCGGAACAACTAGTGTTGGACAATGGACCACAATTCACTGCAGCAGAATTTGTCATTCTAAACAAAATATGAATTTGATCATATTACTAGCAGCCCATGTTACCCAAAAGTGAACAGAGAGGCTCAGAGAGCTGTACAGACAGCCAAGAAAATCCTACAGAGGGACGTTCATTCCTCACTCTTCTGAGTTACAGATAAATACTAATAGCAGCTACTGAATTTATAGCGACTCCTGATGGGAACAGACAACTCAGAACTACTGTTCCAACTTTGGGAAAGAATCTTCTCCAAAGTGGCCTGACAAAAAGAGAGCAGCCAAATTGGATAAAAAGGCTTATGAACACTTTTACAACAGACATCACTCAGAGAACTCCCAGGTCTGCAACCTGGAGACAGTGTTCCTGTCAAATTGGATGTGGAAAAAGGATGGACAACTTCAGCTGTTGTAAAGAAGAGAATCCAGCACCCAGATCATATGTGACCTGAGACTGACAGTGGAGAGTTGAACAGAAGCTCCCTGCATATACAGTTTGTTCCTCAGAAAGTACAATTGAGAACAAACTCTACAGACGGAAGATACAGATCAAGAAGAAGACTCAAGGGGCTGGTCTAGACTAAAGCTGTAAGTTGACGTAAGTTACATACTTTACTTTACGTAACTGAAGTCAGTGTAACTTAGGTCAGCTTACAGTGGTGTCTACACCACAATGTATCAACGGGAGACGCTCTCCTGCCGACTTACAATCTGTTTTTCGGGGAGCTGGAGTCCAGAAGTCGATGAGAAAGCACTCTGCCATTGACTTAGCAGGTCTTCAATAGACCTACTATATTGACACCACTGCATCGATCACAGCAGTGCCGATTTAGCCATAAGTATAGATATGCCCAAGGATCCCAAACCAACCATAGCCAGTTGTTGCAACTAATGGACAGCCAGATGACCTAGTTATTATATGTTGGGGTTGTGTAATTAGAAAACGAGTATGATTCAGAGACAATTAACAGACTGATACGAACGGAACTTCAAAAACAGTAAGACAGTATATTTTAAATGGTTGCAATGGTCGAACTTAAAGGGGGAGATGTAATGGAATGCTGAACTGTATTATACTGTTCAGCCATGAGATGGCACTGTGTGTAAGGCACTATACCTTATTTAAGCTAACCTTAGCTATACCTTGTATGCAGTGTGGTTGTAGCCTTGTTGGTCCCAGGATATTAGAGAGACAAGGTGGGTTAGGTAATATCTTTTATTGGACTAACTTCAGCTATGTGGGTGAAGCCAGAGAGTCACTACGCTGTTGAATGAAAATGATAAAAGACAAAAACACCATATCACTTGTGGGTGAACACTTTTCACAACACGATCACTCTATAGCTGATTTATCAATCCTCATTCTCAAAGGAAACCTGCACAACACCTCAAAACATGAGCCTGGGAGCTTTAATTCATTATTGTGCTAGACACTAAAATCATGGACTGAACACAGACACTGCTTATTACAACAATCTGGAACCCACTAATCCCCTCTTTTTGTCCCATGACTGGAGAGGGGTTATTGGGCCACTCTTCCTTGAATGAACCCTTATAATATCTGCTAACTAGTTATGTTAAACAATCTGCTCCACCTTGCATTTTGCTGTGATGCGGGGAGTACCTTTACCAGACCCAGAGAAGAGCTCTTTTTGTCTCTCTCTCCAACAAAAGTTGGTGCAATAAAAGATATTACTTCACCCACCTCGTGTCTCTCAGCCATACCCGGCAGAGCATTAAAGGATCTTCTGATGTACACATCCGGTGTGTGTGTATAAGCAAGCTCTGTCACCAGTCCATATCAGGTACAGAGGAACATGACAGTTTCTCCCACATTGCTGTGCCCACATTATCTCTGCCTGGTGATATCTGACCTACTCACATACCTAGGCTCCTCCAGTATAGTCCATATAAACACAAGGAAAGTCAGCTGCCGAAATTGAGCTATTTTTACTGTTTTCATGTAATAATTGCAAGCCCTGCAGGCCTAATGCTGGCAAAATGCCCCAAGTTTGTTATTTAGAAACTGTTTGAGTTTTCAGTATAGTTCCCAAGTAGAATCTTGGTTCCCTCTGCTGCACTGGATTTGTTATTGTCACATGTTAATGAGCTGCCAACTATTTCTATAAAAAATGGGGCTAGACATTTAGGCCTTGTTATCAAGAGAGAAAGTGCCTTATACTACCTCAGTGTTAGGAAATGTTTTGATTTTGCTGGCACGCAGTTTATATTTAATAATCCTAATAAGTTTTTCCAAATGATGTTAATTTGAGTCATTTTCTTATCAGTTCACTGGGTGACAGTAAGAAACAAGTCCTTTCGTTCTACCTGAAATGGCTAAAAACTAATATACATTATGTGTGCCAGCCTTAATTGAATGATCTACTAGTAAAAGAACCTGTTCAAGACCATCGGAGCCAGATGTAAACATTTGTATTGTTTATTTAAATGGCAGGTAAAAAAATAGGAATTGTTAGTCCTTTGGTTGTAAAAGGCCTTTAGGAGCTGAAATGGAAACAATTCCTGTTTCCATGTCTGCAACTGAAGGGCTCATTTTGTGTCTTTCAGTACCAGACCCACAAAGGGGGCAGGGTAAGCATAGAACAAACAATGTACTACTTTCAGCACCTCCATTCTCTGTTAAGGCTCATTACACCTTTTGAAAAGCTGGAACACATATTCACCCCTTGCTCACCACCCCCAAAAAAGCTTTGCATCCACAAGCTAGTGTGAAGGGTTTGGTGAGTCATTGCTAATGGGATGCCTTGTGCTCGGAGTGCAGTCAGTTGTATTGTGGGTATTACCACTGCTTTTAGCTGTATTATTTTCATAGGAGCCATGAGCATGGGAAAAGCCTTCCCCTCTTCCCCCAGAGTGTTGTATCAGCCATAATTTTAACCCCTAGTCAGCAGTTTACTTTCAAATGGTCTCTGACAGCATCCTCGCTGATAGTAAATTCTATGAATGCGGACGTTCACACTGGGCCAAATTGTGCAGCCCTTACTCAGGCAAAACCCCCATAGACAGCAGTGTGAGTTTTGTCATAGACTTTGTGTTTTGCCTGAGTAAGGGCATGCAGGATTTGGCCCCATGTGTTTTAGTCGTACTGCTTGTTTTTACTCCCACAACTCTACAAATGTCTTTTTCTTTTTCCTACCCACCTCCAAAGCACTGTCACCTTTTTTCTCCCTGTTTTGGAGTCTTCCCTTAGACTTCAGCAGGCTTTGGGCCAGGCCACTAGTCGTCATATCTCCTAGCTCTCGTCTCTACCTCATTCTGTGTCTTGTTCTTATCATTTTCCTGATGCCATCTCTCCCTAAGTGTCCCATAATCATTCTGTCTTCCTCCCACACCTTTCCTTGTCCTCTCACCTCTTTGAGGGTTGTTTCCACTAACCATGTTGCCTTCCCTCACTGCATCACCCCCCCTTTTCCCTTGCTGTATCTCCAATAAATTGGTCACAGTCCAAGAATGATTTACCTCTCACTCCCTCCCCTCTTGCTCACCACAGAAATGTAATTTTCACCCTCCACTTTTGTTACTTCAGCAGACTCTCCTTCACTCTCCAGCTCTCCTGTCCCTTCCACCTTAAATGCCCATGTCATTGACTCTACTGTTGCTGCATTAAAAAAGCAACATACTCCAGCTTCCCATTTAATGTCTTTTTCATAGTTGCTATTGGTCTCCTGACACCGGACTAGCCTGTGCCTTTGCCATTGCTCCAGAAACAGAACAGAGACCAGAGAGTGACTCAGTGTCACTGCTTCCTCGCTTGCTCCAGACAGAGAGTGATCAGCCCTGTTCCTCCGTGGCCCACCTCAGCTGGCCGGTGTGTTTTGGGAGGCGGAGTCAAGGGTCCATCCATTCCCCACCTACCTGCATGAGCGGTGCTGTAATTGCTCCCTGGAGGTTTTTCTTCCCCTTGACCTGTGACCCATGATATATGTATCCAGTGCAGGGCAATAAGGCAGCACCTTCCATCCTCTTTCTCCCCAGTGTGGGTGAAATATAATGAGCCATAGTCTGGCACATAGTAGAACTTTTTGGATTGCTGAACATTGCAAATTGACAAGCAACTACACCACTGACACAATCAAGGACGCTGCCTCATGCAATGCAGTTTGGGCCTTTGACAAGCGTAGTTTGGCTTAAATTACTTATGACAATTCTTTCTAGTAGGCTAGCAAACATTCTGTAGGATGATTTGTAAAATAAAGGAGACTTTGGTAATGAGAGAGCACAAGAACACACTTCGCAATTAAATCTTTGAGAAGTGGGGTGAGACCGCTGTTACAGTGAGCGAAATCTGGGGTGCATAGATTAGTATAATATGAAGCAGTGCGTTGCTGCTGGACTGTGGAGGGTTAAACACTGCCAGGGTATGCACAGAACATGGTTAAATCTGAATGGCTTCTTTGACCTGATCGAGATGTTAAAAGATTTTGCAGCATTGTCCTAGCACGTGGTGAATAAATAATATAAAGATTGTTTTTAAAATCATAATTTTGAAAATCAAAAGGTAAACTAACCAGGAAAAGGTAAGAGTCCTGTTTTAAAAAGTTCTGGTATGTATGGCACAGACAGTTCAGAGTTAAGGCCGAAACTTGTTTCTGAATTGGCTTTGTTTCACCTATTTGCTGGAGGCAGTTCCCAGCGTTGAGTGGCGTCACGTATTTGCCACAGGTGTTGCAATATTTGAGCACAAAAGGCTCGGCTAAGGGTGAAGTTTGACTTGCCTCTTTATTCCATCAAACACTGTGGGTCTAGGTCAGACCCTTAACTTTATTTTCAGCGGTTTTTTAATGCATCCCTCCAATATGTCCTTAGACTGCGGTGAAGCAAGTTTAATCTTTTTTGTTCACTTTGTTGTTTGTCAAGAACAAGATCCTTAATGTGCATTCATTTCCCAAATGATTGACATTTGTGTCCTAAAAGGGCTGTACAGACTCCAGTGCTCCAAAGTCAGTCGTCCAAAGAATAGTAACATAAAACAACGCTCCATTGGTGGACAAACTAATCCTCCAAACTGTGTTTCATTCATATGAAAAATGCGCCAGATTGAAAGTAGTACTGCGTGACTGTGTTTTCAAGAGATTATTGTGAATGAACCGTATTTTGTAGCAAACGGTATCAGCAAAGCAGCCTCTGCTGAATCCCCCTCTAAATATTTCCCATAGCAACTTTGCTCCCTGAAGAATAAGAATAGGAAAATAAAATGTTTTGCTGTGTTTCAGCCTTTCTCCTTTGAGTATGTGGATAAAAGAGGTCAAGAAAACCAAATGAACATTATGAAGTAAATTGATTTGATATTTAAGAACATTCATCAGTTTAAAAGAAAGTGCAGGTCTTGAATACATTAACCCTGAATGTGCCTTGGAATTCAGGTTTGAAAACATCACTGAGAACCCTTGTTACCATTGAACAGAATTTGTTCTCCAGGCCTAACGCCTAGAAAGCAGGAGTTTTAAGTTCAGTTGTCCATAAACTTTATTTCTTTCTAAGGTCTTTTAATTCTGATTGTTTTTAATATAGTATAAAGTCAGATATAATTCTCCAAAGCTGGAGAGATGAAATCTTTAGCCAGGTACTGTGGTATTGTTTTTCCAATACATACACAGACTATAGCAGGGTTCACCTCCAGTGCAGTATATTTTGTTAACAGGAAATCTAATTGTTAAACTCTGGCATTTAAGACATTTAAATTGGCAATTTTATACCTAAAATGGCTGTGGTGTCCTGATGAGTGTTCAACTGCTGGATCTGGATGCCTATAAAGCCACCAGATTTGAAGATGAGACCTAATATATTATCTCACATATCGAGAAAGGATAGTGTGGTGAATAAGGCATTGGTGGACTGGGGAAATCCCAGTTCAGTTCCTGGTTCTGATGTATACATCACATATGACCTTGGGCAGTTCACTTAGGGTCTGATGTAAAGCCCATTGAATGGTGTTTGGATCAGGTTCTTAGTCTCTGTACCTCGATTTCCCACCTAAAATGGGGATAATACTTCCTCTCTGATACTTTGTCTTGTCTATTTAGATTTTATTTAGATTCTATTCAGATATATTTTTTGGGACTCTGACTGCCTCTGCAATGTGAATATGGATCAGCTTAGAATTAAGTGAGCCACAGAGACTGAATTAAGCCTTTATCTCGGAACAGATATGGGGCACATTGGCAAGGCCATGTAGGGAAGGCTTTTGTTGACTTGTATCGATATTTTGATTATAGAGAGGACTTCAGGCTCTGGGATTGTCAACGTGATGCCTTTCACAAGCCCATAGTTCCTCTTTGAAACAACAACAAACAAACTAGTGAAGTGAATGGAACAGCTAAATCAAAACCAAAGCAGCCAAGATATCTCCTGAAATCCACATTATTATCAAATAAGCTGAATGACACAGTGACTGCTTTTATTACAGACTGCTGCTGTTTTATTTCTATTCATGTCTTACTGCTTCTTAGCAATTAAATGTTTTGTATCCAAGGTTCAGAGCCCAGCTCCATAGAGCAGAGGTGAAGTTTCAGTCTAGATTAAAAAGGTTTTTTGTGTGAGATGCCATCAAGTACTACAACACTACAAATGGACACTTACAGCTTATTAAACTGGAAATAACTCCACTGATGCAAGCCATCCCATTTGGCATTTTATATGACTGAGATTGAAGATGAAGGGAAAGCAAAAGGCGTAGTAATAGCGAAATCAGTGGGGATAGGGATGTGGTGGTGATAAAATGTCCGCAGTGGTAATTGTTTGATGAGGAAAACAAAAAGAAAAAAATTAATGAAATACCCAGTATATTTATGAGCTAAAATCTTTGTAAAGTGAGGGGGGGAAAAGGGTCTTTTTGCCAGAGGAGGTCATTCCATGCAAACCTCTGAAGGAAAGAGGATTTTGTAATGATAAAAGCAGGGGAGAATACGCTCTATACACTTTAATGATTTCCTTGCTACTCACAGATAGGAACTGGAACTCCACACTATTAGCCACAAATGGCATTTTGAAATGACTTTTTTTTTTTTTTTGGGCAAACCCAAAAGACATTGCTAAGATTTACATTTTCAAATATATGCTGACCTTTTTTTCCTCTTTCTTTTAGTTCATTTGTCATCAGTATGTAATTGAATCAATATATTTCCTGATCAACCCAAAGATTGAATAAGGTCATGGGAAGCCATGTGTGGACATTAAAAATCATTATTTTACTCAAAATGAGCAGAGATGGCATAGACCATTCAGGGTTCCAAATGAAATTCTATTAGATTCTATTACACTTTTACAATTATAGAGACGTTCCAATATTACAAGGGGAAATGAAGTCATAATAAAAAAGCCCAGAGGTGTATTACAAAGAAATGGGCATACTATTTTTCTAGTTAAAAACTTGATGAAAGGAGCTCTGCTACTTTTCAGTTGCTGAGATGTGACCTTGTTCTTAAAACTACCACAAGCCAGCTTCCTCCTTCCTCACCCTTTTGCCTTTGTTTCATAGCGGATTTTTTTTAAAAAGGGATAAGTTATTTAAGCTGATTCTTATTTTTAAAATGTTTCAACTGTTTGATATACGTATACATAATCCTGCTTGGAGGAAGGGATTTTAAAAGCACCTGTTTCAGCACGCAAATCAATAAACTCTCTCTCTCTCTCTCTCTCTAAAATACACTTTCACCTCTCTGCCCCTATTCAGTAGATTTTTACCCCCTGCACCCCATTAAAATATACAATTGGCTAAGCCACAAATTGTGAAGTTAAAAGTAACTCTTTATTAGAACTTTTTGGGAAAATACATCATCAGAAATATCTCCCTGTTGTTGGGTCTTACCCTATAATGCCCTCCCTGCTCCCGCTGAGTGTTTGATCATGAGGTCTTTGTCTCAGTTGCCCTTTGATATTGGTACTGAAATGTGGCCCACAGGGCTTTGTTTCTCTTTATAGCTCCAGCCCTCCACTTGGATTGATTGAGTCTCTCCCCTTTTCTGGTAGTAAGGAGTCTCATCCCAAACTCAGGTCTGAGGGCCCTGTCATGGATCTCCAGCTGCTAATCCTGGCACACGATATCCCTCTCTTCTTTCTTCACCGGGGATGAACAAAGAAAGTTAATGAAGGAACAGAAATAAAGTAAATAGTCTTGTGTTAGGGCTGCCAGCCCGAATCTGGAGCTTCAGTAGCGCCTGTCCCCTTCCTTCCAAGGAGTGCTAGGAGTATCTGGGCCCACCCTCTCCTCTGGGTCCCATCCTGGGGACCCTGTGTTAGGTAGTCAAGGACTGTTTGTTTCGGTCCCCTGCTGCTTCCTACCTACAGCCTTTGCAGGTGTCATCTGTATGACATCCTTTTCTGGATCCATCTGGCTTTCCCCTGTCTGCTGCTGTGGAGCTTTTGTACGGTGACTCACAGCCTCTCCAGCAGCCAGCCTACTTTGTCTGGCTTGCCAGTTTTTATCCCAGCTCTTGCTAAGTCGCCATTCTGCCGTAGGTGAGACAGTGGTTTCTTACTTAACCCCTTTGGTGTCTGCTGCTGTGTAGGGTCTATATAATCCATTCCGCTCCCTTCATAGCAAAATCCATTGCATACAGCACACAGTAACACACAGTTAAGCGTGTGAGTGTTGTGCACCTTCTAGCCGTAGTGATTTATCTGACCAAAGGGTGTATTTTCTGTGCAGTGCACTGCCCACAGGGATCCAAGAATCAGAACACAAGCAATCATGGAAAAAAGTAACCACTTTTCACTTTGCCACCTACCCTTCCTGAATGGTTAGAGTAGAAAATGTCTGGGAGCCCTGCTAACAGAGGACCTGGTCCACAGCCTATTGAAGTCACTGAAGAGTCCCCTGTTGACTTCAGCAGGCTTTTGAGCAGGCCCAGAGACAGTCAACATCTCCTTTAATGCAAGGAATCTGCTACCACCCCATAAAACGTGCAATAGTTTGATGAAAACTAAAACAAACTGTGGCTTGATACTAGGCACCTTGCAAACTAGAACCCAGTGCATGTCCACACAATGTTTTGGAGTGCACCTCTTAGCCTGGGTAGACCGATTTGGGCTAGTGGGACTCGTGTTAGTGCTTTTAAAATTGTTTTATAGGCAGTGCTTTCAGATTGTGGCTTGGGCTGGAGCTCAGGCTCCAAAGCCTAGGGAACAGAGTGGGCTTCAGAGCCCAAACTGCCACTTCAAAGCACTGTCTATACAGCTATTTTTAGAATTGGTGCTAGCCCTATTAGCCCAAATCTGTTGACCTAGCCTGGGAGGCTCATCAGACAGTCCTTTGAGAAGCTACAGGGGTGAAAAGACATCCCTTGAAATGGGTCAGAATGAACTCAGGAAGCTGTTTATAGTCATCTTTTCCTCCCCTTCTAAAGGCCTTGCCCATGGAGTTCCACCAGGCTCAGTCCTCTCCTTCATGTTTTCAACATCTATAGGAGCTGTTTGGGAAAGCTGGTGAGACAATACAGGGTGAAGTGTCAGCAATATGCAGATGACACCAGTTCTACACCATCTCTTGATTAGGGACAGCTGGTTAATGCTAAACACAAGCAAGATTGATATGGTGATGATAGAAATATTGAAGTGCTTCAAAGAACTTGCCTCCTCTATTGTAGTGAACATCTTCCCTCAGATTGTTGTCAGTCCACATCTTGGGTCCTCTTGTCCCCCTCAATACTATTGGATGCTCGGTTAAGCAGGGCATACCTCAGCAGAGGTCATGGAAGAGACCATGCTTCGAAGGCAGCTGAGAGACCTCATTCCATGCACATGATCTGGTTGTGTCATCTTTGCTCATGGATACCAGGGTTTATTATTTGGCCCCCAGGTTCCATCAGTAGTGACCAAAAGTTGTTACCACCTCAGAGCTTTTGAGATAACCTACGCAAAATGAATTGGTTGGGCTGAGTCCAGTTTCAGCGGTTACATCACAGTTTGCACCGATTAGCACCCATGTCAGTAGCATCAGCAAGGATTGAGTGGGTCATGGAGACCAACATTTCCTTTCCTCTATTTGGCTGATACTGCCATCTGAGGGCTGATGCACATTGGAGGGGTGATATATGGGAAGCTTTCACTGCTACCTGTGCTATGCCTATTCTGTCCATAAACAAGAGGACTTTAGTCTTCAAGGTCTGTTTCCAGTCTCTTGTCTGTGCATGCATCTGGGCAAAGTTCCTGTGGCACTGTCCACTGGCATCTTCTCAGGGCAGTAAGCATTGTCAGGTTTTCTGCTTGATTGATTGAACCCTCTGGATTCCTTGTTTTGACCCTGTCGTAGGCGGTGGGCATGCCCTTTCCTGTTTTGTCCCCCATAATCAATTTAGGTTCTGGGTTCTATGGGCCCTCCCTTACCTGAAGGAGATAGGCTTTTGTTCTGGGGGGCTCCCCTGCAGTCCCAGGATTTCAATAGGATAGCCTCTTTTACAAGCGCTACATTAAAAAGAACCAGCATATATTGTGGCAGTAAGTGTGAGTGAATACAAAACCTGCATTAATCAACTCCTTTCTCCTGGAAATAGCCTATAGTGGGAACATTTTTGCACACCCTGAGAATCTTCTCTTACCTTCATGCGTATGTTGTGAACTGAGTTTGGCTGAACTAGTCTACCACAGGAGCCTGCCCCAAACCAGCCAGAGGGGGGTCATTGCAGAGTCATATGTGGCTCTTCCTCTTCCTCAAAATGAAGTGTTGCCTGGATTGGTTCCAGCTGTTGCCAGCCCTGAAGCAAGAGACTGGCATTGAGTCTTGAGGCTGGCCCCCTGCAGGGTAGCACTTTGTAATACTGTTGGTCTGCCAGGCCTGTCTCCAGCCAGTTATATAACTAACTATGTGCAAATGCTATGACATCTTAAAAATGGTTTAGTAATAATTAATGAAGCAGTCAATTTCAAGGATGAGTCCTCAAACCATTAGTATGGATTCCCACAGTGTATGCTGAGACAATAAACTAACAGAGATAGAATTAAGCTATGAAATGTGAAACTGCAATTCCAGCCTCTCCCAAAGTTTGGGGTGTGTTCAGATCCAGGAATTGGTTTGGGCCCATCTATATAATACAATAATACTGGTTGAAAAATTTCAGACAGGTACATTACTCATTGAACGCTGCCTTTTTAAAATTGTTTTTTGGTGGAAAAAATTGCATTTTGAAATTTTTGACACTTGAAAATGTTTCCAGTTTTTCTTTCATCTCATCCTGTCTAACACTTTCTCCCTCCATTTCCCCCATCCCACACTTTGACAGGGGAAAAATGGAAAACAGGTGAGAAAAAGCAGAAAAGGGGTTGGTGGGAAGGAAACGAAAACTTTAAAAATCAAAAAGTTCAAAGCCAATTTTAAAAAAAATAAAAAGTCACAAAAATGGAAATAAAGAAATCGTTTCTTTTGGAAACTTGAGGAATGACAATTATTTCAAAATTCTTTACCCCTTGGCCAGCTCTGTGTGTTTCTCTTTATCTTCAAAACACTTTCCATATGTTAGCTAATTTGTTCTTGCAACCCTATGAGGAAGGTTGGAAGACTTTTTTTTTTACCGCCGATTTAACAGATGCAGAAAAATTGAGTGGCAGATTCTATTGCCTTGCTCATGTTGAATAGTATCTACATGTCAAGGAAGGGTCTCAGAATCTGGCCCTAAGTGGTGTGTCCAAAGCCACAAAAGGAGTCATTGTCAGAGTGGGGATTAGAACACAGGCATATCTGCCTCCCAGTCTAGTGCTCAGATGACCAGACCATGCATCTGTTGAAATGAGAATAAATTCCAGATACTGCATAGTGTACAGCATATTTAAAATGTATTTATTTCCCCACTCCAGGGACTCCAATAGCTCCAAAATAAGTCATTTAAAAAATAAATTGTTTAATGAAAGATTAAGAGCATTTTATTGACTTTGCAGTTATGGCCAATTTCAGTGCATTTCTGTGACGGTATCCAGTCATAAATAGTCTCTTTCCTATGTGTGATGATTTCACTGTGTGAAAGAAATATGTCTCCTGCATATCCTTCCATTGCTCTCATCCTCACACCTTCTTCCTCATTGCCATCTATTCTTGGGATGTTTAAATGGCCTCCTAGTCTCAATTCAAATGCCTCCTTAAAAGAAATTTTTTCTGTGCAGATTTCCAATACTGATTTCCCACCCCCCCTGCCTTCCACCACCCAAGATATCCATACTGAATCCAGGACCTTCATCTAGTACTCTGTGTGTGTGGTTACACAAACTTAAAACCTAAAATTGCTCTGTTTGTAGTTGTCTTGAAATCAAAGGGGAATTCTTTAAAAAAAACAACCAAAAATAAACCCCATCAAACAGGCTTTCCCCTCCATTTTTCTTTTTTCACTGTGAATTTCTAACAAAGAGAATCTTGCAAAAATAAAATGAAAAAACAACCAAACTCAAAGAATACAGGGGGAGATGAGGGCCAACTTTGCCAATGATTTAAATAAGGACATCTCTTTTTTTTCTTATTACAAGCTTGTCGTATTCCCCCAAATACAAACGCAGAAAACACATGAATAAGCGTGTATCTAAATCTTTGGGATCAGCTGACTCTCTAAATACTACTTTAACTTTATTCTCCTGGTTCCCATGATGTATGTCTTCATAAGCTGTGTGTATAACTGACACCATCGCTGAGCTGCCTTTTCTGCCATTACTTGGATGGTACTTTTGAGGACTATAAGAGGGGTGTTCTCAGTGGACAGTCCCCAAGCGGGAGTTTGTTCCTGCCGAAGTCTGTCAGAGTCTGAATTCAGTGCTGTTTAGAGAGCTGCCAGGCTCATCTTTCCAGCCATGCCTTTGCCAAATGTATTCAATTCAAGTATTGCTTTTCTTTCTTCCTTTTTACTTATTGGATTGATTTTTTCTTTTCTTTCCTAACTCTCTTGATTTTAGGTTACAACTGACTGGTTTTTTTGTTTTTGTTTTTTTAAATTAACTGGTGTGTGTCCACATGTTGAAGACATGGACACATGAGTTGCTGAAATAAATAATGTACATTTGTGACTGAGATTTTTTTTTTTTAAAAGGAGTTTAAAGATAAGCTCCTAAATACATATTTAGGCCTGTGAAGAAGTGGCCTGATTTTCAAAAGCACTGAGTACTCAGTAGTTCACACTGAAGATGGAACTGCTCCATTTTCAGCACTCTTGGTAATCGGGCCTGAATTTGATAATTCACGTGCCTAAATACGGATTCGGGGACCTATCTTTTAGATGCCTGTTCTTCTTAAAATAGTAATAATTTTGGCTATATACATGTGCTATAAACATATTACTATAAGACCGGCCAATATTCCTCACTTAAACCCCAACTCTGGCAAGATAGATATGTTGTATTCTCTCAATCTGTTTTTTGAAATGGGTTCAGATAAATGCCCTTTCTTCAGATCATGGTGGACCAGGCAAAAGTGTATTAATGTAATGGCCTAATGTATGTGATCAAACACTCTCCGCTGCTGATCCCAGTTCCTAACTAAGGGTATGTCTACACTGCAGCTGGTGGGTGTGATTCCCAGCATGGGCAGACACACTCATATTAGTTCAGCTCGAGCTCGTGCACTGAAAATAGCAGTGTGGACGATGCAGTGCTGGTGCCTAGGGCTAGTCCAAGCCCACCTGACCCCCTGGGCTCAAGCTCAGGCACCAGTGTCCAGGGGCAGCTCTACCAATTTTGCTGTCCCAACCAGTCGCCGCCGAATTGCAACCGCTGCAACAGCGGCGGAGCTGCCGCCAAATTGCCGCTGCTGCCGAATTGCCACCGCAGGACACGGACTGCCGCCCCGTTCTGATTGCCACCCCATGCACCTGCTTGGAAAGCTGGTGCCTGGAGCCGGCCCTGCCAGTGGCACAATATTGACACTGCTATTTTAAGTACGCTAGCTCAAGCTGAGCTAGTGCGAGTCTGTCTACTTCCCAGCTGCAATGTAGATGTACCCAACAGCTTGCTACTGGCACTTAGCTAAGGGAGCTCTTCTGTAGCTCAAGAAGTAGGGGTCTGGTTTTGGTGCAGAAGACTTTGGGTTTGATCCCTGCTAATCATCATGGTGGCTGCAGGTGTATGTGTCCCTGATTTGTCGTATAAAGTACAGCTTAGAATATCAGTTTCTACTCTAGGACACAGCTGAAATAAAGATTGCTTGTTTTCTTTAAAAGGGTTTAACATGATTTTGCCTGGTCTACATCATCCAGATAAAGAATGGTGTTTAATGAGTCACTGAAAACACACAAGCTAACACACAAACCAATGAGTGACCGGGGTGAGGAAGAGATTTCCTCTAAGAGTAGGTTATTTGATTATTGTTCAGTATGGTGTTTATTGCACCTAAATATTGGTCAGTGTTGAAAACAAAATGCTGAGATCGATGGACCGCTGGCAATACTGATATCCCTGTGTTCAAGATTTTTTTTTTTGCTATGTAATATGGGATATGTGCTGTAGAAGATAAAAAATAATTTTAAAAAGACAATTTTATTCTGTTTTTTTAAACTGACCAATTTTTCCTTTTAAAAATGTTTTTTAATTCAATTTCATTTCAGTATGGAAAAAATCTGACCCATAACAGTGGCAATGCAAACTGCACTGACTCCAAACAAAAATCAAACCCAAGAGAATTTAGAGAAACTCAAAACTCTAGATATGGACATGGGGTCTGGGAGCTCTGAACATCAGACCCATCTGAATGGGGACTAGTGTTTCTAATTACTACTTGCACTAGGACTTGCTTATTGGATATCTCTGCCCAAAATCCTTTAACAGGATGTATGTCTGTGTATGGATAGTAAAAATAACGAATGATAGATTGCTAGCAAGAAACTCTATGGTCTCTGGTCTTCCACACTAAAATCCCACACATTAGGTGGTATTGTAGTGCTTCAGATGATATCTGTACTTCACCATTTTTGAGTCGTCTGCACATTTCAGTGCACACTTTGATTGTGACAAGTTGTATTATTTCTTGCAGGTTTGTCAAATGTTCACCACAATTTCAGTGAACGCATGAATTTTGGACTGACTCCTTTTTATAGATGTCAGGGAAGGATTTATAGTTTTGGTTGAAAACTGTATCCAACTTGGTGGTATGTCATGGTTTCAATTCTAAACCACTTTTGGTCAGATGGTGTGACTACATGTGAACCAACCTCCCCTCCCAATTAAAAATAAAGGTTTGCAAGGCCTCTGTGAACTGAAACGTCTGATTTAGCAGAGCTGTAAGTGTATTGTTGACATAGATTTATAAACTGTGACCTTATTACAAATGATAAATCATTATTTCCAAATCTAATTGCCTCATTAATGTGCACTCACACCTGTCCCAACTTCCTAACTTCATTTTTCAAACTGCCAGTGAAAACAGCTGATCTTCATTCTTCACTGAAATGAAACTGTCTCATGGCAGAATCTTTCATGCACAAAAACAACTTCATGACCTGTAAACCGGAATGTTGGGAAGAGAAATATTATAATGAACCATAAAACATAAAAATATACAAATAAACTACAAAGAAATTCCACCTTGGAGGTAATGGGTTTGGACCAGTGTAAGTGACAGGAGAATTTAGTGGCTGATGTCAAAATACTTGGGACCTGATTCTCCTCTTACTTACACTGGCATAACTCCATTGACCTCTGGAATTTCTCCACGTTCACATCAATGTTAGTAGTGGAGGATCAGGCTGTTTCCTCTTCATACTATACCCTGAAGCCATATGTGTTTTTCACTCAACCCTAACTCAGGCAAAATCCCACTCTAAATTGGTAAGAACTTGACTAAGTTCTGAATAAAAATCTCAGGATTTGACCTGAGATTGATAAAAACTGAATAAGAATCTCAGGATTTGACCCAGTGCTTATTGCTGGAATTAAGGATTCGTGGTAAATAAATAAAAGTGCCTCTGTTGACTAAGGTCACAATTTAAATAAGAAACCTCCAAGCAACATTTAGGTGTTGTAGCAAGTGGTAGTTGTGATTAAGTAGGTGGTACTCTTACTCCTGAGACATTATGGAACTAATGCCCCAGTACGACGATTGAGGTAACTGCTGCTTGTGAGGCTAATTTTTGGATTAGACCAAAGTGCTAATTCCTTGAAGTTGCTAATATTCTCCTGGCACTTCTTCCTTGGATGTTAGTCCTGTAATCCAGACCAAATTCCAGGTCCTCCAGTAACATTCTGATGATATAATTCCTCTGCATCTCTCCAAAGTTTCAGTTGGATATGGTCTTCTTCACTTCTTGACCTGAGTGATTATGCAGTGGTGTGTTGTCCTCTGTTTCTACGCTTCCTGTATTTCTCCTCAGAGGTGTGTGAATTTCAGCAGTGGAGGAAGAGTGTCTAGTTTGTATCTCAGTTCAGGTAGGTAAGGTGCTTTGGGTTGTCTCGGATGAAACGTGGTCTGTAAACATAAGATGTTACATTACATAATAATATAGAGCAGTTGGGTCACTTCCCAGTTAATATCTCCTGAACTGCAATAAATCAGAGTAATTATCACCAGGTTAAGAGCCAGTATATAGACTTAATGTCTTGCCATGAATTTTGGTCCAGCCATATCTCTAATCCCAGCCTTTATTTCAGAAAGCTAATAATCACTTGACAGTAACAGAGCTAGCTGGCACCAGAGGTTTCTCTTCACTCTTCCCAAACATATCCAAAAAGCAACAGGCATGTACCCAAGACATTTTTAAATGTTTTTTGATATTTCAATTAAATTATGCAATTCTGCTGTTAAAAATTCATTATTGACAGATTAACATGAAAATTTGTAGTTTTTAGGAGTAGAAAATATAAGTGAAGTTGCAGTAAGAGAGGATGCAGGGCAAGAGCAGAAAGGGAATTCCCATAAAGAAATCTGATACATTTCTAGAGCCATAAGATGGGCAGCTTTAAAAACTGATATTAAAAGAGAGCAAGATAGCTAGAATCCACTGTATAACAACCACACGTAAGTCTTAATAGACAGCAAATTAGCAAAAAGATTGAAGAGAGAACGTATTTTTTTGTGTGTAGAAATAATTACCCCTTCCATTACCCCTTCTTCTTCACGTTTTCCTGCAAGTTTTGAATTAAAAAAATTACCTGGAAAGTAATGCAAGGAATAGCAGGATAATTGTGAATTAGGATCCAAATTATGCCAGGCACAATGGAATAAGTTCTGACTTTTCTTACTGACAGACATGTATATTAATAGTTGGCACTTATTGAATCAAATATGAATATTCATCTTCATTTATATTTCAAGGCCTTTCATTCCTCAAGGACCACGGTGCTTTTGACCAATTTTCATCCACATTACTGAAATGACAGCTTTCACTCCTGGGCCCTGACAGAGGTCTGCGGAATTCATTGGAGGTCCTGGGAGGAGGGAACCAGCTCCCGCTCCCAGCTGTCCACAAACACTCATTAAGAGAGGCAAATATCCAGCAGAATCTCTGTGAGAATTTTTAATCACGCAAAGGCTCTGCTAATTAGGTAGCTGATGGGGCATAGAGAGCACAAGGACGAATTCTTTAAACAAAGGACTAGAAACTTTAAGAGCTTTAATTACTTGGGCACAGAGTTCATTTCAGAACTTAGGAGCAAATTATTCTAATAACAATAAGACCAAGTGGCAGGCTGTATTAGTGAGAATTGTGTGGAAAACTTCAATTTCCTTGGGCTGTCACAACCATGACTGGAGTTTACTGAAAACTGAAGGGGTTATAAAAATAAACCACATTGTCTGCATCCAAGCCATTTCACAATGAAATTTGTATCCATGTTGTAGATTCTGCTTCTCCATCCAGTGGGCATGGCTTTGTCAAGGTGCATCAGACACATCTCTGCAACTCCAAATGTTCACATCTCCAAATTTTTCCCAGCAAAGCTTACCTTTTGTTTAAGGGGAAATGGCTCCAAAAACTGAAAACCAGGAAATATTTTGCTTTGCAGAAAATGAATGAAAACTTAAATTGTTCAATAATTTTTTGGTGAAAATGTAATTTTTTTTAGCACTTAAGAAATGGGTTAGTTCTTCTGGCCTCTCTCACTGGGGATCTGGGCCAAAACAAAAAGATTTTCCAGAATGCCTCCTGACGTGGGGTAGGCAGGAGAGGGGAATGCCACCAAGAAAAGAGAGAGAATGGACTTTCCACCTTTAGAAGGGAATAGAAAATGGAGCACCTTGCTCTCCCAGCAGTCAAATGAAGGCTAAAGTGCCCTCTTTTTCTCAGAAGCTAGGTGATAGGCAGTACTCTGCTCTTACTCTCGCAACTATTGAGTTCCTGAAGGCCCCTCCCACAGCCTAAGGGGCGGAGCTACTGAACCAAGGACTCAGATGAATTCGGGGGACAACACATGATAAAACGGGACCAGTGTGAGGGTTGCAAGATTCTTACTCTAGCAGTTGAGCAGGGGTGCTCACCTCCCAGCTTTAGTAGGAGGGCAAGGATGTGGTGTCCCCAAAGATGTGGGGTGATTTCTAGTTTTTCAAGGGAACTGGAATATTTTGTCTTTTGGTCAGTTTTTGATGGACTGAAAGGTGTCAGGTCTCACCAGAAATGGCCTCCCTTGATTAAGGAAGAAGGACACGTGTCTTGTTACTGGGTGCATTTGCTGCAAGCCATGTACTCAAGTGTTGAACTACTGCTGAGTGAGAAACAGCCTAGGCAATTGGAGAGTGGAGGGTTAATTCCATAGCAGAGGGGCTAGTTCCCCACTCACTGCTGGTGGGGGGATGGGTCATAACAGATTAATTGGACATGCTAGAAGTTACAGGGATATGCAAAGGGGACAGGTGAAAATATAACTGGTGATAATTGAAGGCTAATTATCTTCAGCTAGCAACTGGCCACCAGGTGTTCTGATCTACATTAATGGAAATAGTCGGAGAGCAGGAAAATGTGCTTTTGCTCAGAGGGTTGGTATGAGATAAAGCTTCTAGGCTAGCCTTTAAAACTCCGACAAATACTCTGTTTACTTTGGTTGTGGTTGTCACTTCTCCTAGGAGTTTTGCCTGACTGGATAGGATAGGAAAGGAACTGCTAAAGCAAAGCAGTTGTGATTTGTATGGAAAAGCGATTAGTTTATTCTCCTGTGGATTTTCCTCAACATGAACAAACGGGTCCAAATAGGCTAAGCATAGCTGAGTAGCACCTTTAGGAAACCCCTCATTGAATAGTCCATTGGCTAACGCTGGGCTGCTTCAGTAACAAAACCACGTTTTATGGGAGCAGCTTTTCTTCTGGGGGATGTTTTTTTTCCTTTCTTTTATTTCATACCAAAAGCACTTTAAGCGAGTGCTTGGGGACTCTTCTCCTCTGTGTCTTTCACATCCTTAAAACAGAAATTGCTGTTCGGGGGCTTTCCTCTTCCTCCCTCCCTTCCCTTTCTCTTAATCGCTTGTGTTTTTTTTATTTTATTTTATTTTATTTTATTTTAAAAGCACTTAAGGCACTTAGACCTCAGATATTCCAGGCTACTTTTCTCCCCTAGTCTTCTGGATGCTTTGGAGGAGTGGGAGTAAGTGTAATTTGGTGCTCAGTTTATGCACCGTGCTGTTTGTGTCTCACTGATTCTCTTACCCAGTCATAAGTCTGGTCTTGGATATGCTGTGCGTAAACAAAAATACATTTTTTATGTAACCATGATGAGCAATTTTGCTCTATATACATTACATGTTGTTACAGCTGTTCTTGAATGCCCATGGTGTGGCAATGCTGGGAAGGTTAATGCTTCAAGGCTGGAAAAAAATGGATAGAAATTTATATAAGGTATTATATAAATTAAGAGGGTTTTTTTGTAAATAAACATTGTAGCCTGACTGTTCTTTAGATCACAAAAGAGTACTAAGACAAGTACTGTGAATCAGTATCTAAACTTTCTGTTCCTCACTGCCATTGAAAGTTACATATTTCAAGGCCATACATAGAAATAATTGTATAAACCCATAATTTGTTCATTGGATCATAGAAAATAGAGGTGGAAATGACTTGTTAAATCACTCTGTGCATTTTCTTGCCAGGGCTTGTAGGTATGAGTTGTGGAGAATCGTTTTTCCTTGCGTACTCCTAAAATCCAGCTACATGATAAAAATGCACCAGAAGAGAAGTATGCATGATGCTGTGTCTGTATTCTTATGGTATAATTTACAAATGTGGCAGACTTTGACACAGAATGTGTTCTCTCCCCTACTACTTTTCTTCCTTTCTCTTGGACTCTTGTTGCTGTGTTAATGCCTGGTCAATGAAGATAATGATCCATGCTATTTCTTTCTTAGGGGTTCTTAATGGGACAGTTCCCTGTGGCTGCAAGACAATGCCAAACCCAGATGATGTGCCCCAAAACAAAGTATGGGAGAAAGATCACATGCCCATTTCTGAAAATGCTCTTCTTTTACAATGCAAGCTCACAAAACATTAGTAGTTATTACCCCCACATCCCCAAAAAATAAAAACAAAAACAAAAGAACCCCATGTGGTTCTTGATCATTTTTGCTGCAATAAAATAAAAAATATATAGGATTCAATCCTTATTGCTGTGGGAACTCTCTCAATGTTGAAAGTGGTAAAAAAGGTATGGATAGGTTTCCATGAAAACAGAAAGCACAGTGCTATTAATGATAGGCTCATTTCAGATAGCTTTTCAGTTAGGAGGAACTGAGTGTGAACAGGACCAGCCTTAGGGCACAGGCAGTGCAAGCGACCACTTGATGGTCTTATTATTTTGGGGCCCTGTGATGCCCTGGCTTAGGTCATGCCTATACTACGAAGTTATGTTGATGCAAGTTACATCAGCTACCACAGTTAGTACATACATACATGCGTGTACATGTGCATACTTGGCTCCTGATGTCGCCAATGCACATACTCACCAGCAGTGCTTGTATCAATGCACAGTGTGGTGCGCCCTTGGTAAGTATCCCATTGTGCAACTTGCCACTGTCTTTTGGGAATTTTTGGCAATGCATGATGAGCCTGAAACAAGTTGTGCTGGGGTGACTGGGAGCACGGGGGGGGAGAGGGGGAACTTCCCAGTTTGCAACTTTCTCCATCCCATAATGTCATCGGTATCCCATAATTTTCAAGCCTTTTTTTCAAAATCCATAATCCACTACCTCTGATGGAAGCATGGGGCCTGTGCAGCTCTGCACTATTGTCATGAGCGTCGCAAGCGCTGGACGCGCGATCCTGCCGTATTTGCAGAGTCGCAAGAAGAATCAAATCAGTGTTGAAGATGATTTCTTGGAGGACAGATTGCTGTGGGACATAGTGAGAAACAATTCATGGAGCCTCTGCAGATGGTGGAAAGCTGCTTCTGGGTCCAAGAAACGAGCACTGATTTGTGGGATTCCATCATAATGCAGGCTTGGGATGACGAACACAACTGCAGAACTTTCAGATGTGCAGGGCCATATTCCTGGATCTGTGCGCTGAGCTTGCCCCTGCCTCCTAGCACAGGGACACCAAAATGAGAGTTGCATTGACAGTGGAGAAGTGAGTGGTGGTTGCACTACTGAGGCTTGCAGTGTCAGATTGCTACTGGTCAGTCGGAAGTCAATTTGGAGTCGGGAAATCAGTGGCGGGGGTTGTTGTCATACAGGTGTGCAGGGCCATTAATTGCCTCTTGCTATGTAACTATCAGTAATGTTCAGGACATAGTGGATGGATTTGCAGCAATGGGGTTCCCGAACTGTGGTGGTGCCAGACCATCTTGCCCCAGAGTAAGTCAACAGAAAGAGCTACTTTTCTATGGTTATGCAAGCATAGGTGGATCCTGGGGGACACCTCACTGACACCAATTTGGGATGGTTAGGGAAGATGCATGACTCTCGCATCTTTAAGAACACAAGACTTTTCAGAGAGCTGTGAGCAGGGACTTTCTTGACCGGCAGATTACAGTTGTTGGAAATGTTGAAATGCCAGTAGTGATCCTGGGCAACCAAGCCTACTTCTTGCTCCTTTGGCTCATGAAGCTGTCCACTGGGCATTCTGAAAGCACCAAGGAACAATTCAACTACCAGCTCAGCAGGTGCAGAATGACATTTGAATGTGCTTTTGGTTGATTGAAGGGATGCTAGCAGTGTTTACTCACAAGATTGGCCTTCAGTGAGCCAAATATCCCAAGGGTTATAATTGCTTGCTGTGTCCTTGTCATAGATATAAAGGGAAGGGTAAACCCCTTTGAAATCCCTCCTGGCCAGGGGAAAGCTCCTCTCACCTGTAAAGGGTTAAGAAGCTAAAGGTAACCTCGCTGGCACCTGACCAAAATGACCAATGAGGAGACAAGATACTTTCAAAAGCTGGGAGGAGGGAGAGAAACAAAGGGTCTGTGTGTCTGTCTATATGCTGGTCTTTGTCGGGGATAGACCAGGAATGGAGTCTTAGAACTTTTAGTAAGTAATCTAGCTAGGTATGTGTTAGATTATGATTTCTTTAAATGGCTGAGAAAAGAATTGTGCTGAATAGAATAACTATTTCTGTCTGTGAATCTTTTTTGTAACTTAAGGTTTTTGCCTAGAGGGGTTCTCTATGTTTTTGAATCTAATTACCCTGTAAGATATCTACCATCCTGATTTTACAGGGGGGATTTCTTTATTTCTATTTACTTCTATTTTTATTAAAAGTCTTCTTGTAAGAAAACTGAATGCTTTTTCATTGTTCTCAGATCCAAGGGTTTGGGTCTGTGGTCATTGTTAGGATATAGATATTCAGGCCTGTCTGTAAAGGCCTGTACTTTAAGAATTTAGGCGTATTTTTATCACTTGGCTAGTTAGAGGTATAAAAGAAAGAATCAAAATCACTGTCTGCCAATGTAAGGTCCTTCTCTTACTGTGACAGTCTGGGGCCCTGTTCTTAGGCTAAGGCCTTTGGCTAAGCAACAGAGGCAGCCATAAGCTGGAAAGCGACCGGTCACATCCTCACATTCCAAAGTAGTCACATGGAAAGAAGGTGCTATTGGGCTGTTAGGAATACAATCCTGTCCTGATAGTGCCTATCAGCTCCAGAGAAAGGGAAGTGCCTAGAAAATGTAAAAGAAAACTTAGTTTGATAGCATCCTGTCTGGCAAGAACTCACTTATCAATACTGGGATGTGAAATCCTCACTTCTGTATTCTCTTGCCATTATAGTTCCCACTTTGCTATTGTTTGTCTGGTTCTGTGATTGTTCCTGTCTGCTGTATAATTAATTTTGCTGGGTGTAAACTAATTAAGGTGGTGGGATATAATTGGTTACATAATCATGTTACAATATGTTAGGATTGGTTAGTTAAATTTTAGTAGAATGATTGGTTAAGGTATAGCTAAGAATATTACTATATAAATTAGGGGCAAACAGGAAGTAAGTTGGGATTCGGAAATAAGGAAAAGGAACTTGTATTTAAGCTTGCTGGAAGTTCACCCCAATAAACATCGAATTGTTTGCACCTTCGGACTTCGGGTATTGTTGCTCTCTGTTCATGTGAGAAGGACCAGGGAAGTAAGTGGGTGAAGGAATAAGCCCCCTAACAGTCACCTATGCAAATTGGTGAGGCTTTTTATCCAACATTTCCCAGGAAAGGGGGGGTGCAAGTGTTGGGAGAATTGTTCATTGTTCTTAAGATCCAAGGGTCTGGGTCTGTAGTCACCTAGGCAAATTGGTGAGGCTTTTTACCAAACCTTGTCCAGGAAGTGGGGTGCAAGGTTTTGGGAAGTATTTTGGGGGGAAAGACGCGTCCAAACAGCTCTTCCCCAGTAACCAGTATTAGTTTGGTGGTGGTAGCGGCCAATCCAAGGACAACGGGTGGAATATTTTGTACCTTGGGGAAGTTTTGACCTAAGCTGGTAAAGATAAGCTTAGGAGGTTTTTCATGCAGGTCCCCACATCTGTACCCTAGAGTTCAGAGTGGGGGAGGAACCTTGACAGTCCTACACAATATATATAAACCAAAGTGGAAAGTTCCTGCCATGGTGCAGGGCGGAGGCAGAGTATCTGTCTGAGTTTGCACAGCTAGACATAAAGGCTATTAGAAAAGCACAACAGTTCAGGGAGGCTTTGAAAGACCATTTTAATAGTGAGTCACAGTATTGTTTTGTTGTAGTGTACTCTTCCTGGCCCTGCTCTTCTAGGTGTATTAGGAATTGTGTGGTGGGTGCTGTATATGTAGGAACATAACCTTGTCAATACATCTGTTAATTTTGTTTGTAGCTTATTCTGTGAATTGTACACATTGTCACTAATAAGTAATTGGTTGCTTTCAGACCTGCAGATGTTACAAACTAATAAAGATGAGCTATGGTTTAAATAATAGAAATGTAGTTTGTAAAAGAATTCAGCACAACCCCTCCCCCCCATGAATCTTTAAAACGTTAAAAAACTTAATAAACTAAGAGAACAGAACTTATGAAGGAGAAAGAACAATCATATCCATTTCAGTTAAACATATACTAACCGTGGCTTTCACAGGTCACTCCTTGAAGCTGTGATTGTCTTTAATGTCCCCTGAGGTCAAGTGGTAGGGGGAGTGCAGAGACGCTTGATGCCATGTGGAATGTTGAAAGGGGGTTTAGGGAAGTCCTGATATTGAGTTCTCAATGGGCTTTAGAGGGAGACAAGCCTGGGCTTGTTGAACCTGCAAGTCAACCGTAGCGTATCAACCCTGGCTCAACTCTGCTTGGGGATGTTGTGTTAACTACGGCAGCATAATGGGAAACTTGCATCAGTGAGAGACAAATCTAAGTGCAGACACATGCACGACTAGGTTGATGCAAGGCAGCTTACATCGACGTAACTTTGTAGTGATAGACCAAGTTGTAGCAACTCATGATCAACTTTTCCAGCAATGAGACTTGGTGGGGAGGAAACTGTCACCATCAGTCCACCTCCCCATTTCTGGATGCAGAACTGGAAGGAATGGCGGTTCATGGTCCAGTCTCCTCTCTGGCAGCTTGGAGATATCAAATGGTAATTGCACCTGAATGTGCTCATAATTTAAATGGGGTATCTTCTAGTGGTAAGAATTGGATTTGGGAGCGATCAGATCTATCCAGCTCGATCCTCACTCTATGACCATGGGCAAGTAACTAAGGCCCTGATTTTAAAAGTTGCTGAGGACTTGCAGCCATAGTTGCTGGAGCTAGGAGTGTGGGGGATGCTGCTGCACCCCCTGGCTTGAAGTGGTTTCCATTATATACAGGGGTTACAGTTTGGTTCAATGGCTCTCAGCACCCGCACTGTAAAAATTGTTCCAGCAACCCTGCCTGCAGCTCCCATTGGCTTCCACTGGAGTGGTAGGTATTATAGTAACCATTGGAAAGTGCCTACTGATCCTGCTCATGTGACATGATTACAAAAGGCATAGAGCATCAGAGACAGTAACTCACTGGTTTATTAGGGTTTTTTTTTGTTTGTTTGAAAGGAAAGATGTAACGATAACTGTTAGTTAGTGGATTAGGATCACTGTCATGTGACACGGGGGTGCTTGGCTTTCGAGCTTTGACCTAGAAATTATGGTTGGGGGCAGGAAATAAAATGTTCATTTCTTGGAAGCACATCTGTATGTCAGAACTTTATCACAATTAGTTCTCAGGACTTCTGAAAATCGGGCCTTTAATCTCCCTGTGCCTTGGTTACAATACGTATCAGTTACCTATTTCACAGGCCTGTTCTGAGGCCTCCTTTATGTTTATAAAGTTCATAGAGATCCTTAGAAGAGAGGGATTATGGGAGTATAAAGTATTATTAAAGCATTCAAAGTAGTGACTTGTTTACACCATTCCGAAGCTTTAAATTGATCCCTTCTAGACATACGGCAGGTATTCAGATATTGATATACACAGGTTTTTTTTACACCGGATCCAAAGAAGGTGCCTGTCAATGCACATATGCAACATTTGTCAACTGATATGTCAAACCATCTGTAGAAAGCATTCATTCATCATGATCAGCATAGTCTAGGGAGGGGATCTATAACAACTGAAGTAAAATCATTAATTCAGACCCGTCCATGTAAGTGGACTTCAAAGATGCATCCAGCTCATCAGAAAGAAATACAAAGTACTCAAATATTCATGCAAATAAGCTGGGAGGTAAGGCACCTCTGACATGCAACAGTGTGTACTGGGAAATGTGAGCTAAAGTTGGGGTAACTTTAAGGATCATTTGAAGGAGACTGGACGTGACATGGCTATAGTCTATGGCAAACTAAACTCAGAACTGTGCATATTGCTCATGAGTACTGAGAGCAGGTTCTTTAACCTAGTGAGGGAATTCATGCTTGCACAGTGTCGTGGTGGCATATTTCTTGGAATTGGGGGCTGACTGATGAGAGAGAAAATTCATCGGAATATTATAGCATTTTCTGCTGATGGAGTCTGTGTAAAGACCAGTCACGAGAAACTGCCATGATGCAAAAATAGTGGGCTCACAGGACAGAAGTAAGGGCTGAATTTATATGCATGTCCTTTTGGGAAAAAAATCTTTAATACTTCCATGCCCATAGTTAAAATCTGGATTTTTCTAAAAAGAATGTGTAGGAATTAATTTATGAATACTGACAAAGCCAGCTTTTGGCGGTAATGTTAGGCAACAAATTGGAGGATTGTATAGAGAGGGGAAGCTTGAAAGATCCCAACCTAAGAGTAACGCATTCAGGATCCAGGTTTAGCAGAGCTTCTGCCCTAAATGCTGTGAAAGTCCTATTATTATCTGTACTCTGTAGAATTTCCTTCTTCCCTATTTGGAGCTTTGACTGGACCCTTTCATAAACCCCCAATCTGGCAATCTCAGATTTTAATGGGTACCTTTTTTATTTTTAATTGGCACCGAGGGCCAGTTCCTTATGCAATTCATTGTTTGAAACAAGGGAGCGGCCCTAAAGAGTTAACTGTTTCCAATTGTAGGTATGTCAGTGGTGGGCATGTTACAAAGCCCTATACAATGCTTTAGAATAAATGGTGGACAATTTATTACAATTAGGCATGGCCATAATGAAGAACCAGCAGAGAGAAAAGAGGAGGGCATGGGGAAAAACAGACCTTTGACAAATGTTTTACATGAAGTGAAATTCTGTTTAAAAGTGGGACAGATAATTGGTTTAAAGAATAGGTGTAATACCTTCCGATTTGGAGAATGCAGCATAAGACTTTAGAGCATGGAAAACTGACAGGCTGCTAGCTGGTGGAATACAAGAAAAACAGTTCAAGGCAATATTGTACTGGGTTATTTCTGGGAAGTAAGAGTGGGTTGGCTGTACTGAGTGTTATGAGTTCATGATCTGAGTATTTTACTATTGCAAGACTCAATGATCACTACTGTGTTTCATACAGGATACAATTCATTGGAAAACAATTATACTCTTGCAGGTCCCATTCACTTCAGTGGGAGCGGAGTTAAGCCAGCTCTGAGTGCCTATGAAAATCCCACCCAGAAAGTGTGACTATTTTATTATTATTTTCATACATTTTGATAATTGTGCTCATTGATTGGCTCAGCCAGGACAGCACTTGTTCAGCCTTGTTCTCTAGCAGAAATGTTGGTTTTGGTTCTATGACTTCCCTTAAGTCCCCTCCAAGTGAAAACTACTTTAGCATTAGAATGTGTGCAAGTAAAATGGATTCATGCCCCCAATTACATTTCTGCCTTGTACATGAACAAACAGCAGGATTTGAAATTTAAAGGATAAACTTGTCCATGACTTTCTAAGCCCTTTAAAAATTACACTTTTATAGGCACAAATAGAAGAAGGGAAACCAAATCTAGAGGAGACAGCCGTGTATCTGATTGCTCAGGAGGGCAAATATATGTGCAACAACGGTAAGCAGGATCTCAACTAGATGAATCAGTTCTTTCCAAAGCTTCCTTGTGACATTGGGTTTTGTAAATATGAAGGATGTTTTCCTACAGTAAATTTTGAAAATGAAGCAACATGACAATTGCTTTAGGCTCGTGTTATTTTGGGTTTAATATAGGGCAGGTGCAGGCTCTGAAATATCAAAAGGGAAAAAGTAGTGTGCTCTGGTAGATGGTTAACAGGCATATAGAGTTCTTCTGGAAGCAATGTGTACAACTGAAATAATGTTCTGTAGAAATAAACATTGTGAGAAAGGCTTGCGTGGAATTTCAGAAAGGATGAATGGGAACTTCTACTATGTTAATAAAATTTAAAATCTTAGGGAAAAGTAGACAGGGTAGAAGAAAATTTTGTTTTTCCACTTTTGCAAAGCAAATTACCATTGGTTTCATGTCTATGTACAGAATCCAATTGCAATGATTTAAGCTATTCGACTTCTGTTCAGAAAACTATCACAAGCTGTAAAAATCCCTTTAACCTCAGCCTTTAATGGGTAATGTGCCTGTACAAAGTCATACCACCCCCTTCAGTACATGGGAAATAACCACATCAGCGATAGAAAACTGAGTTTTAACATAAGGAGTTCCCATCATGTTCATCTGTCAGGCAGGACATGGGACAGGCTTTGCCCTCTTGTCCCAGAGAGTGAGAAAAGATGGTACTTAACAAATCACAAAATGTCCTACATGCCTAAAAATAAGTCTTCCAGATCTCAGGACACCTCTGAAGGGCAGAAACTGTCATATAAAGGTCTCCAAACTGCTTCCTGGTCCTCCTTACCCCATGACAGCGCATGGTTCCAGAGCTGGTCCCATGGTGGCTCCGTCTCATGGTGGGTGTTTTCACAAACTGAAGCTGAACAGAGCAGCATTATTTTGTGCAAGAAAATTCCTACAGGGCTAAAGTGGTGTTGGGGGGGGTGGCGAGGGGGTTAGGGGATTATGGGACAGAGACCTCCTCTGGCTCAACCCCTGGTATGCTCACTGTACAACAGTGGAGGTGTGATCCTACAGAGTGGAGAGGGGGAGAGGGGACAGTTCCTACATGAGGGTGTGTGGTATGGACCCATGCTACTAGCCCGTTTCTGCTTATTTTTCCCCCAATCAGCTCACGTTAGTGGAAGGAAACACATGAACTACCATAAAGAAAATACTTTCTGTGGATCTGAATTCCCACAGCTTTACATCTTGCATAATCATTCACACTTGAGCAAAGTGATTGTAAAACTGACCATTCTGATTCATTACACCCATTATGTACTTACTTTGTGCAGGTATGACTGAAAACACAAGCTAAAACATACTGGAGAGTCAGACTGTACATATCTTGCAGAGTACTCCACTTGGATAGGTATGTACACAGTGAAAGATACTGAAAGTCCACCAGTGTCAAAAATTAACTGGGGATTGTAAAGCGAGCTTGAAGTATTCTAGTCTAGAATGGGTGTTAAGTCAAAGATCTCTTTCTCTCTCATGTAATAGATATAGCTCTGTATTCTAATAGATCTTTGTATCTAATATGAAGGGTTTGCTTAGAGAATCGAGGGATAAGGTTACATTAGTCACAGGAAAGTTGTGGTGACTAGCAAATCAAGAGTGTGCAATTAACCCATATTGTGTGGATGTAACATTACATAAAATATATTAAGATTTATGGCTTGTGCTTTCTCTGATACAGATGCTGAGCCTGAGCCTGTAATTCTGAAGTGATCAGTATTTAAATATCATTTTCATTACCCATAGTCCTTATTAGTTTCCATATTGTGAGCCAATTTAAGACTGTTATTGATTTAAAGTCAAAGTAAAATCACTGGCTATAAGGGTACATTTCCTAACGTATGTTCATTGTTTCTTTGTGTAGTTATTACATTATTTCAATAATTTATAAAAACAGTATATATTCTAGATTTGATTACTCTTTATTTACATTTTTCTTGAGGGTTTTACTTGTTTTATTCTTCAAAATGCCCTCCCCATTTTGAGCTAGCTTCCCACAGAGAGATTTTTCATTTTGTATTTCAAACAGCCATTCAAGAAGGCCATGACTCTCATAGAACCGTAGAAATGTAGGGCTGGAAGGAACCTTGAGAAGTCATCTAGTCCATCCCTCCATGCTGAGGCAAGACCAAAATATGTAGGCTATTCCTGACAAGTGTTTGTCTAACCTGTTCTTAAAATCCTCCAATGATGGGGATTCCCTGACCTTGTTTGGAAGCCTATTCCAGTACTTAACTATGCCTAAATTACAGCTCACTTCACCTGAATGCATCCGATGAAGTGAGCTGTAGCTCACGAAAGCTTATGCTCAAATAAATTTGTTAGTCACTAAGGTGCCACAAGTCCTCCTTTTCTTTTTGCGAATACAGACTAACACGGCTGCCACTCTGAAACCTATGCCTAAATTAGAAATTTTTTTCTAGTGTCTAACCTAAATCTCCTTTGCTGCAGATTAAGCCACTTACTTCTTGTCTTACCTTCAGTAGATGTGGAGAACAACTGATCACCATCCTCTTTGTAATAGTCCTTGACATATTTGAAGGCTGTTATCAGGTCCCCTCCATGTTTAGTCGTCTTTTCTCAAAACTAAACATGCCCCCCTCTCCCTTTTTTTTTTAACCTTTTCTAAACCTTTTATCATTTCTGTTGTTTTCTTCTGGATTCTCTCCAGTTTTTTCACATCTTTTTTTGAAGTGTGGCTCCTACAATTGTTCTGTCATTTTTAATTCTAATCCTGTCCTCCAAAGTACTTCCAACCACTGCCAGCTTGGTGTCATCTGCAAATGTTATAAGCATACTCTCCACTCCCTTATCCAAGTCATTAATGAAAATATCGACTAGTACCAGACCCAGCACAACCCCCTGTAGGATCCCGCTACACATGCCATTCCAGTTTGACAGAGGACCATTGATAACACCTACCTTTGAGTATGGTCTTTCAGCCAGTTGTGCACCCACTTTATAGTAATTTAATCTAGACCCCATTTCCCTAGTTTGCTTATGAGACTATCATCAGGGATTGTGTCAAAAACTATGTTCCTTATTAAACAGACTCTTTTTAAAGTGAGTTCTCCACTAAATCTGTGAAGTGAAATGAGGAGTATTTTGGGGACAGTCAAAATAAGATAAGAGTGCTAAAGAAAAAGTAATTGGTTAGTAGGGTTAGGCGAGACTCCCAGGTATTGCTTCATATGGATTCCACAGAATCCCTGTCAAATTGCACTAAAGTTGTGAACGTTTTCAATGGTGAAATAAAATGTTACCTCTGTCAGGTAACAGCTGTGATGTTTGGGGTTCACTGGGGCTAGTAAGGGGTTTAGTCACCATCTGTCTTGTGACTGGGGGTGTCTCGTGGCTGTTCAGTTTTGGTCCCTCTGACCCCAGCAGCCCAGAAGCCTCATCCTGGCTTTGCCCACCTGTTTACTTCTTGCAGGCTGACCTTAAGACCCTCCCAGCCCCAAATTTGCCTCCTAATCCTCCTACTGTAGGGGCCAGTCTCTCTCTCTCTGGACCCGCACAGAGAAATGGTTCTGTTCGCTGCCTTTACAACGACAGTAAAACACTGCAACCTGTCAGCTTTCTACTAGCACACACTTTATTGAACTTACACAGCACTGATGATTTATTATGAAAGTAAAACAAGTTTATTAACAGAAGAGCAGGGATTACGTGATACCAAGCAAAGGAGACAGAGATAAAGATGGTTACAAGCAAATAAAAGTGAAAACACTTATCTAAAAGTCTAAAACCTAATCTAGCAAGATGCAGTCTTTGTTCAAGGTGGTTTCTCTCACCCACAGTCTCCTTTCCAGCCTTTTACTGGCCAGGACCCATCACACAGATCGAATAATTTGGTTTCTTTGTCTCCTAAGGTGAAGGGTAAATATGGGGTCTCTCCCTCTTCCTCGTATGTCCAAAGGGAAGATGTCTTTGTCTTATAAGTCAAGAAGGCCTCTTGGGGATTCAGTCTCCTGTGTCTTTCTGGGGTGCAAGAGGCATGCTAATTCTCTCTCTCTCGTTCAGGACGAGGATAGTCCCTGCTGGTTTAATTCAATAGCTTTGTTCACTACTAATATGGAAATTGAGATAAACCCACATTCCTTTTGTTTAGGACAGACCTGTTTATCACCTTTACCTAGGTTAGGCTGTCTTGGCTTAAACATGTTCTAGTAACATCATACAGAGGGAACTGATAACTTCACACATAGTGTTAACACATACATTGTACAATAATATTAATAAACAGCATGGTATTAGCTTTTATATGATACCTTATACAATACCTTTTAGATAAATACCATGACAACAGTGTTAGGTGTAGTGAGTTGGTTGGGTCTGATGAGAGACCGTGTACTCTATGCTAGTGGGCATTAGGAACTCTTAGGGTTATAACACTTTATTCTTCTTAATGGGCTACTTGCTAACCCCATCACCTGATCCTCTTCTTGGCTGTGGTGCTGCTGCTCTTATGTTTAGTGATATCCTGTCATTAATTTTATTGCGCTGTAAATGTACATGATACTTGTTTAGACACTGCTTGTTGATGGGCACAACCATGCTAACTGTAGGCTCCTGTTTTGGAAAGCTTTGTCTCCTACCATGTTTGCCATTTCCCTGGAAAAAAATACCCCAAAACCTACAGTTACGAAAACCATTTTTTTGGGTTAAATCTAAACCCACCTAAATTATTTTAAATGTAAGCATCATTCATAATTGAAACTCTGTAATATTTAATCCAGGTTTTAAATGCTGTTACATATGCCAACTTAATGCCACAAAATAGCCCAACAATATTCTTGACTAAGTGTCAGCGAAATTTTATTGCGGCCCATTAGTATTACCATTAAGCAACTGAATAAAGGTCATAATGAATAGTTATTATTTTATATCACCCAGGAGGTACTGAGCGCTTTTGGAGATCATTTCAGGACCTGGACGCACACACTACTCAAAAAATTTCCATCAGTTGATGTGTGTCCCTGTTAGCAAAGCAGTACTTCATGTCTGTCCAACTAGGTAGCAGTACTTCTTGTCGTCTACATTGCATAATAGACGTTAGAATTTAACAAATTGTTCTTGCTAGACTAATAGCTGTAATATTCAGGTACTGCCTATAATTTGGTAGTCACGATCAAAGTTCAAAGTCTCACTTGACTTTTTCTGTCTCGTTTAACAAGGGGAAAAACAACTCTTGGATTTCTGATGTTAGATTCCATGCAAAATTCTATCACTGATTCCAGTATGCCTTGTGCATATATTGCTGACATGTTTTATACTTTTCAACAATTTTCTATCATCTTGTTCCACTCCATGCTATGTGGATCATTGTTTTACAGTGCCAAATTCAGTTGGGGTAGGAAAAGATCCTTTTTTATTGTAAATCTATTTTACAGCAGCAATAGCAAAATGTCTCTCTAGACTCAAATTACTTCCATGTCATTAGAGCAGCATTTGTTTGTAAATGTTCATTGAAAAAAATCTTCTGAAAATCACAGGTGGGTTAATTTATAGAATCTACTTGAACTTACTTAACTCTGCTTTCTTTCAAGATGACAAATATGTAGAGCTGGGTCAGCAGGACAGAGTCATCATCAGCTCAGCTGTTGTTGTTTGTCTAAAAAGTTCCCATGTTTAGTGTCCCAATGCTTTGACAGAGTTTACAGTAGGGAAGCCCTGCCTTGAGAATGAAAGTATTAGGTCATTTTGTGTGCTAATATATGCCATTCCTCAGTGGGTTTTAAAACTCCCTTTTAGAACTGTATATGGCCACAATGGATGACCCCTTTGTAAAAAATGTTTTACAGTCCTCTGGGTTTTATCTCTTCTTGCTACTGAGAGGCTATGAAATTTCACACTTTCATTTTCTGTTCAGTTTCAGCAACATCTATACTGCAGACCATGCACTTCTTACTGTGCATGTGACCAACATTATTCAACACGAAGACACTCCGCAATGACTGGCATCTGATCTAAAAGTGAAGGGTTTTTTAAAATTTCATAAGTAATCTTGAGAAAAATACTTTATTACCATTAATTTTCTTGGCGTGCGTATCTGAGTGAAAGTTGTGTTTTTCTTAAGTAGCTCTTGATTTGATTATTGCTCGAGAAGGGATTCTTTGCCACTCTTCACATGCAACTCAAAACTGGAATTATATTAAAATAGAACAAGGAAAATTAAGCCTTACTTGCTGGAATTGTGTGACGGGGCCTTCAGGTGAATATATTTATTTTTTCCTTTGCTTCCTATTCACAAATCTTTTTTCACCTTCCCTTTCTTTGTCTGTACTGTACATCTAGTAGTGGCATTCTCTTACCTTCAGTAATGTAGATTCCAATATAAGGAAGAGCTTAAAGTCTTACCATGAAAAGTGTGCGGGTGGGGGGAACCCAGTCCCTGGGTTTCAGTAATCTAGGCTCCTGTATAGTTTAGGAGCCAGCCATAGTCTTGTGGGATCTTTGAGTCTGAGTATCTTCGTTGTCCCTCATTCTTCAAGCTGGCTGGAATTCTGAATATAACTGAGGTAATTCTCTCCACTCCATAGTCTGTGAGGGCAATGTTGTGGCAGTATCTCTGGTTGTTCAAAGAAAGAGAACGATGCTCTAAAGACCAGAGGGGTCTTGAATCTCAAAATCTGTTGTTAGAAAGGCTGGTGGTGAGTGCTTATTGGGCAGCTGCAATCTTTGGTGGCGTGTAGTAGGGATAAAGGGTAGAATGCTGCCCTTTTATGAAGGCAGGAGGTTAGGCTATGAATTTTTTGCTATTTCGAACCAAAAATCTTAATTCTTGCACAGGTTGCCCCAAACTGGAATAGCTTCACTGTAGGGAGAAAACAAAGCCAGATTCTGATGGCCAGATGCCAGTGAAAATTGGAAAACTGTAGACAGAAAAATATAAATGAAAATTGCGAGCTCTTTAAGAAGAGTTTACGAGATGGCCAAAAAGCCATAATTCTACAATTGTGGCGGAAGATCTTCAGCCAGTCACCTGGCCTAGAGAACCGGCAGCATGGGCAACAGGAATTAGAGGGAGGAGCGGTAATGATTTCTAATCCTAAATTGTCACAGATTTCCTGTGTGACATTGCACAAGACAATCTTTCTGTGCTTCATTTCCCTGTAAATTGGAATAATAAAGACCCTCACAGGGGCATTCTGAGGATGGAAGCACTAATGGTTATGAAGTGGCCAGGTACGACAGTGATGGGCACCCCTGAAAGACTTCTAAGTAAATAAGATAAATTGTTGTTAGGGATATGTTAAACTAGACTGGAGGATTGCTCTCCCCACAGAATACACACAGAGGGCATGTCTACATTGCAGCTGGGGACACGCTTCCCAGTGAGGGGAGATGGACATGCTCTAGCTCTGCTTGAGCTTGTGTGCTGAAAATAGCAATGTAGCTATCCTGCTTGGACCCCCTTGATATCTACTTGGGTGGCTAACCCGAGCCACTACCCAGTGCTACCCTGACTATGCTGCTGTTTTTAGTGTGCTAGCTGGAGTGTGTCTGTCTACCTGCACTACGCAGCACTGTCCTGGCTGCAGTGTAGACATACCCAGAGAGAGAGGGAATTCAGAGACAACAGTGCATAGCACAGTGGGGTCTTGCACCATTACTAGGGCTCCTAGGTGCTATGGTAATACAAATAACAGTAATGTAGATATTCCAATTGAATTCAGGTCTTGGACTAGTTTAAAAAATATTTTTATTAAGATTTGAGAGTTAGCTTTGAATGTCTTGGCTTTTGAGTATTTATATGACTGCTTCCATGGTATTTAAATATTGAGTTCCAGTTACACTCAAGTTTCAGAGTAACAGCCGTGTTAGTCTGTATTCGCAAAAAGAAAAGGAGGACTTGTGGCACCTTAGAGACTAACCAATTTATTTGAGCATAAGCTTTTGTGAGCTACAGCTAAAGCTTATGCTCAAATAAATTGGTTAGTCTCTAAGGTGCCACAAGTACTCCTTTTCTAGTTACACTCAAGAATTTGTTGTTTCTGTATTATATATTCACTCTGCCGTCTTAGCACACTGCCTCCAAGCCGCAGTTCTGCTTTCAAGTAGACTTTATCCCTCTAAAACAGTTAGGCCGATCCGTAAGGCGATCCGTTAAGTACCATGCCAGTCCATATATATGGCCAGAGACAAGGAGAAATAGCTGTTTGTTAACACATTAATTAATATTTTAAAACTCGTTAAACCTTTTAAGTGGTATATTTAAGATGCTTTTATATTAACTGTAGGTCACTAAGGAACAATAAACCTATGTATGTGAGCAAAAATGAAGTAATTATACCTTATTTCTATGAGGATTAACAAACTGATATTTTATTTACAATTTTTTTTAGCATTTAAAAGTCTGACTCCTTTTTCTTTCTCTCAGGTAAAATGATTCAGCTTATTAATATTTTTCTCCAAAATTTGTTGCAGTGGTGTAGTAGTTAATTATTAGTTAACTGACAATAATTAGACTATTTTAATGATTAATGTTTATTCAGAACATTTAATTTGCATGCTATAAGCATGTGTGGGACAGCTAATTTGAAGTTATGCCAAATGCAATATTTAGTTTTTATATACTGCGGAGTTTTGGCTTTCCAAATGTGAAATAATTGACAAGAATAATCATAGCCAGGGATATTAGGTCAGCAGTTTTTCATTTCTCTCTTTAATAACAATGATGTGTTACTTAGTGAGCAAATTGCTATGTTAAAGTTTACTTGTGTTAAAATATGCAGAAGAGTAAAGGAGAATGACTAAATTGTAGTTAATGGAACATCAGCAGAGATGCACATAGTTTTTACGTGGATGAAACAATCTGTCATAGATAGCATAATCTCCCACTTTTCGGAATTAAGAGAGGAAACACGGTCATTTTTGACAGGTTTCAGAGTAGCAGCCATGTTAGTCTGTATCTGCAAAAAGAAAAGGAGTACTTGTGGCACCTTAGAGACTAACAAATTTATTTGAGCATAAGCTTTCGTGAGCTATCCGATGAAATGAGCTGTAGTTCACGAAAACTTATGCTCAAATAAATTTGTTAGTCTCTAAGGTGCCACAAGTACTCCTTTTCTTTTAAGGATCATTTTTCTGCACTTTGTGAAGATGGTTGTATTTATGTATTTTTTTATTTATTGAAGTCAATTAAACCGCTGAGCCCTTGTCACACATGTACTGCCCATTAAGCAAGAGTGCCAAGCAAATAGATGTCAACAGGGTAAACTTCCTCAATCATGGTCACTGCTCATCTCACACTCCTTTCTGAAGGTAAAGCCCTGTGTATATTGATGAGCCCTGCACCTCAGCAGACTTGGGGAAGATCTTGATCTGAGGTTCTGGCCTTCAAGCTTTTTTGGACCAACTGGAGAAGCAAATTTGAGAATTGAGGAATTTAAGATTTTAAATCTAAGGTCTGTCTTGATGGTACATGGTGAGAAAGGTGGTCTCTAACAGCTAAAACCAAAACCATGTGAGGACTTAGACAGTGCTTAGTCTGCCTGGTCAAAGGGGGTTGCAGACCCAGCAGAGCAAATTTCTGCTTCTTGAGCTGAGGTACTGTGGGGTGCATGTTTCAGCCCTGCCTGGGGAGGGAACCCCTCTAATTAGCTGCTTTCTTCACTTCCTCACCTCCTGGGGTATAAGCAGCTGATCAGAGCTGCTGCAGGAAGCAGGAATATCCTCTCAGAACCCAAACTCGTTGTCATGGGAGGGGAGGCAGGAGGAAGGAACAGAAAATCCAGCTTCTCAGGGAGGGTCCTTTGTTCCTCCCTTCTCCTTCCCCACCACACCCAGATTGGGAAGGGGGAGAGGATATCCCACTGTAGCTCCATCCTCCCCCCAGCCTCCGTCCCCCCCAGGCCTGGGTGAGGGCGGAGAAGAACCCCAGCAGCAGAGGTGAGGGAGCAGAATTAATGGAGGGGCTATTAAGACAGAACAGATGTGTGGGGGCAGGGGGAGAATTGATGTGTCTGAGGATGAGGGACAGGCAGATGTGATGTCGCATTCATTTCTGTAGAAATGATAGACCACCACCTCACACACTTTTTCAAGACCATTTTAAGCACTGGTTATAGATGAAAAATCAAAATCTCCTGTTGCATCTGGAAGCGAAGTCTATAGAAAAGACATAAGATGAGGCATATGTATGTTCTAGGCCAGTGATGAGCAAACTGGGGGGCGAGAGGGGGAGTGTGTGCCACATGAACACTGGAGGGGTGTGAAGAAACTGGGATCCTGCAGGTCCCACAGAACCCACTACCATAATAGTTGGAGCGGGATAAAAATAGGGTGTATATTGAGGGTGGGATGGGAGCAGAATTAAAAAATTACTCCTCCTGCGCCACAAATAACATGAATGCCCTGGCCAGCAGCCGCCGCTCTCCGGCCACCCAGCTCTGAAGGCAGCGTGGCCACCAGCAGCACAGAAGTAAGGGATTATTTCAGATAAGTAATGGAGTGGGGGTGTGACAATTTATGTGAATAGTAAGTTGGGGGAGGGGGGGACGGACAGTGTGACTGGGAAAGTTTGCACGCCACTGTTTTATGCTATTTGAAGCTACTGAATGACCTTCAGAGGAAACACCATCTAGAGGCTTGGTGCTGGTTGACTTTTTTTTTTTTTTTTTTTAATATTCAAAAAGTTGACCAAAAAATTCATTGATATTTTGACCAAAGAATAAAAGTATGGAGGGAAATTTAGACAAAATTTTCTCAACCCGCCCCCACCCTTTTAAAAAACTCATTGTAGTAATCCAGTCTGATGGATACGGATGGGTAGATGGATAACTGGCTAAACCCACATGAGAAAAGAAAGGTTAAACCTCACAGACAAACAGATGAATGAAAGCATTTCTGGCCACGGCCGCCACTGAAGAATCCAGCAGCTGCTGGAAATATGGGATCATTTGTAGATTGCAGCTTTTAGTGAGAAAGCGTAGGCACAACAGCCCAACTCCATCCTCAAGGAAGCAGAACACAGTCTTTGCAAAACCTTCTGGGCGCTTCCTGCTGCCTACAAGTATCAGATTTGTCTTATTTGGTATTATTATTATTATTTAGTCTTTATTTGTATTAGGAGCCCTGGTCATGAACTAGGACCCCATTGTGCAAGGCTCTGTACAAACACAGAACAAAAAGTCTCTGCCCCAAGGAGTTTACAATGAATGAGCTTCAGCCTACTCACTCTCATTCATACTCTGGTCCCGACTAGGCAATGAGGAAGCAAGGAGTCTAAATGGGGGTGATGAATAGAAATTAAGAGGTAATTGTTGTCCTTATGCTCATGATGTCACAGCCCAAAATATCTAGTTTCTTGAGTATGATCCTAAAAACTTTTAGTTGTTTGAAGGAAAGTCACAATTTGTGTTAATCTCTATAAAAATAGCCCCAATATTCTTCTCCGACCTGCTTTTACTAGCCTGGAGCATCATGGACCCAGATTGCAGATTGCAGTTTATAGCTCTCCTAGCGCCACTGGATTCTCACGGAGTCCCAATCAAAGACTACATTGCAGTTGCTTCTCTGCAACACAACCTCTCCACAGAGCCCACCAGTGTGATCTGAATCCAGTTGAAACAGAGAACAGTGAGAAACCGCTGGTTCTCTTTCGAAGCAGTCATTTCAGAGTCACTATGGTACTATCGCCCACTTAGGGCCTTTAGCATCTCCCATAAATTTTTGTTAGAATCTCTCAAAACCGCAGTAGCACTGCTACAACTTCAGGGCAGGGTGAGGTGGGATAGAGCCCTACTCAAAGCCCACTGAAGCCAGTGGAAAGACTCTCTTCGGACTGCACTGGACATTGGATCAGAGCTGAGTTGTTAAAATGCTGGTGGCAGATCAACAATAGTGCCATGCTGGGGATTAGTGGAACAGTAGGAGATTTTAGCAAAAGTGCAGTTGTAGATTACGCTCATGACAAGATAAGAGTTCTGAGTGGGAAGCATTCCAGGTTTTTTTGTTTTTTATAAACAGTTGTAGTTCTTTATCCATGTCTGCTGGGCTGCCATATACTTCCAAGACAGGGATGCTTGTGAGAAGGTTTTGGCTATGTTGACGCATCCATTGTAGCTAAGCAAACCAGAGATTAATTTGCCTCTTAGTTTATTTGCTCTGTATTCAAACATGCACACGCACTGAAGCTATTTTGTGAGCCTACTTCTGGTACACATTACAGCAAGTTTAACAAAAAAAAAATATTATCCTGCTGGGATTGCAGACATACCCACTTAGTACCAGCCTAGTCATGCATTAGAAATACTTCTGATCTGGTATTATCAGGGAAAATTACCTGTAAACTGAGAGAAAACAGGGCACATTATGCTACAGACTCAATCCTACTCTTTCAATTTAGGATTTATTCAGATCAACTGAATGATTAGCTTAAGTACATTAGTATGTAACTGTCCTACTCATCCACAGGTGAAATCACAATTTTCTTAGTTCTGGCAGACGTTTGATTAAAAAAAATAGTTCTATCTAATGGAAAGCAGAACTTCAGCAATAGCACTCAGCTGTTTTAAGTAGTCATTCCTTAGTTCTATTACATGCAAACAATACATATAAGGCAAATCTATACCCCAAATGGATCAAAGCCAGGAGAAACATTGCTGGGACTGAAACTGATTGGTAAAAGAAAATTCTATATATTCTGCTTAGACCAGCAATCTGAAAGGACTAAGAGTGCCTCAGTGATGAATAATAAAACCGATTGAATTATTACTCAAAATTCATTTTTAAAATTCAGCTTTAAAATAAAAACTATTTTGAAGATACAAGAGGGTTCAAAATGAAACTGGTGTTTTTCTTAGACCCAAATATTTCTATTTTTTTTCTTCTTGTGATCTTGTGTAATTTGAACTTTAGCCCAGAGAGAATTGGTTATGAAGCCTTGAATAGTGCGATTCATGATATACAACCTAAACTCCAGTGATACAAAAGGCAGTGTTACGATTGCCAATAGTCAATCACTTATGGTTTAGGAAACATTTTTTCCTATTTATGTTGTGGTCTGCAACATTCTGCTCTTCTCTTTTTAAATACCATGTAAAGGTCCCTTTGTTGTTTGTGCACCACTGTTATAATTTTTTTGCAATGGAAAAAACAAAAGAAGGCACTAGTGCTTTGAATAGAGGGCTCCTGATTGATAAGCCAGTTGCAGCCAAACCTGCTCTTGCTAATTGTCTTTCAAATGCCCTCATTAATCAAACAGAGGAGTAACTCTGACGGGAAGGCTGTCACTGTTTTCATGATTTCCTACCACTCACCTCACAGTGTGAGGCCTGGCTGCATACCCAAATCATGGCCTTTAAAGCAGTTCTAATGCCTGTACACTGCAGAGCACACCTGGCTTTGGTGGGATGGGGGCCTGCCCAACTCTGAGACATGATCTGTCCCCGGAGACCAATTTAGCAGTTATTTAATGATTCATAGCTTGATGTCTGGAAATGAGTGCTCCACACGATAACATACATAAACAAATTTAATTAGTTTCCCCTTTTTTGCATAAGTAGCCACTAGTGTATTAAGACTGCAAACAATCCAGGTAGGCTGCCTGAAAAGTCATTGAAGCTAGTTAACAGTGCATCTTTAAAAAATACCATGGTGATTTCTTTCATCTGCTGATGGTCACTGATGGCTGTTTGGTCAGCTCATGAAATTGCATGGTTAGCTTATTAAGGAAGAGTGAAGTGGATAGCACCGTTATCTTCCATTTGTAGAAGTACATAGTAATAGGAAAATCTGCAAACATTGTACAATACTGCTCTTCCTACTCCATATGACCATGCAAAACCCTGCAGAATATACAGCTGTCTGGAGCTTGCTTTTTTTTTTTTTAGAGGACATTTTAAATTATTATTTATCTGCAATATATACTGCATAGTATTTATTTTAATGGACTTGAACCTGTAAGGCTATGTCCTCGTATAATTTTTGTGGTGGAATGGGGCTTTGTGTTTTTGCCAAATACTTGTGAAAATTTATTGTAATAACATTATTTATAGTTATGCATGTTAAGTGAGGAGTAATAGAACTCATGCTTCCCAAAATAAACTGAAGGCTGCAGGGGACAAGAAAGAATTTTTACCCTCATCTGCGTATTGCATGATTAACTGAGTGAATTATGGTTTGTTCATTTTCTTCCTTCCTCAGAAGCATTGCACACAGTCTCTGGAGGGAGGATCTTGGACTTGATAGACCATGGTCTGATCTGCTATGGCATGTTGTATCTCTTATAGAAGATATTCTCATACAGATCAACATGTTTGGGAAGCCATTGACTTTTATTATTATTAGCACTACTGTAATATCTAGAGGTCCCAGCGAAGATGGTGGCCCTATTTGTACTAAGCACTCTAATGAAACGTAATCCCTGACTCAGAGTTTAGAATCTAAATAGACAAGACAGACAAAAGATAGGAGGGGAAACTGAGTTACGGAGAAATGAAATGACTTGCCCAAGGTCACCTAGCAGGTCAGTGGTAGACCTGGGAATAGAAATCAGGTGTCCTGAGACCCAATCTAGGGCCCTATCCACTGGACCACATTCCATTGAGTAGAGGCGAGTGAAATAGATGAACAACTTTTGCAAAAGTTAGTGTCACATTTTGTATAAGAGCATTTCATATGAAATTTGGATTTTTGTGAAATTTTGTGGGGCTGCAAATTATTAATCATAGAAGATTAGGGTTGGAAGAGACCTCAGGAGGTCATCTAGTCCAACCCCCTGCTCAAAGCAGGACCAACCCTAACTAACGCATCCCAGCCAAGGCTTTGTCAAGCTGGGCCTTAAAAACCTCTAAGGATGGAGATTCCACCACCTCCCGAGGTAACCCATTCCAGCACTTCACCCCCGTCCTAGTAAAATAGTTTTTACTAATATCCATCCTAGACCTCTCCCACTGCAACTTGAGACCATTGCTCCTTGTTCTGTCATCTGCCAGCACTGAAAACAGCCTAGCTCCATCCTCTTTGGCACCCCCCTTCAAGTAGTTGAAGGCTGCTATCAAATCCCCCCTCACTCTTCTCTTCTTCAGACTAAATAAGCCCAGTTCCCTCAGCCTCTCCTCATAAGTCTTGTGCCCCAGCCTCCTAATCATTTTTGTTGCCCTCCGCTGGACTCTCTCCAATTTGTCCACATCCTTTCTGTAGTGGGGGGACCCAAAACTGGACGTAATGAACATTAAAAACACCTTTGATGTGAAAATTTACACTTGCTAATTTAAAAATAAGGCTTCCAGGGTGGTGTGGGTGGGGGGAGGGCAGGAATGTATAGTTTCTATATTTAGGAAGCACATGCAATATAATACAGCACACATGTTCTGATTTAAATTTTCTAGTTGATAATAAAAAACCTAGTGAAAGAGAGACCCATCTAGGGATTTGATAACCATAAAACCACAGTGTTAGAAAAGAGTTGGTCACTTAAATAATCAAGGTAACCAAGACACGGTTAAGGTGTGTGTGGAGGCAGATCCTAGGAAAATAGTGAGAGAAGTGTAAAAGGACATGATCGTGCTGACAAAACAAAGATAAATTGGCCTTTAGGTCTAAAAGAGATGGAGAGCTGCCTTGACATCAGCCAGGGATATGCCAGATGTAGGGGGCATCTCTGTAAAGCTGACATAGCTAACTTCATGACACTTACTCTCCCTGTCCACCCCAGGTTAAAGGGGCATTCCCTAGTGGGCTAGGGGCATGAGGGGCAGAACTAGAATATACGGTACTCGTTCCTCCTCCTCTCCTAGCCTAGGTCTTGTTTTGATCATAGGTAAGGTGACTATGGTTATCTGGTCCAAAGGATTGAATAACATAGATTTCTTTGGGCACTGGAAGACATTTTGTAAAGCATTTTGATTTTTTATGTACACCCGAGGAGTATTTTGTTCTTTTAAATAATTTCATATCTCTATCAAATCTGACATCATGGTCCTGCCTCTGGTGCTGATCATATAAACTTTCTCTGTGTTGGCTATAATATGTCAATGAGATTTTGAAGAGAAGGTGGTTTATTGTCTTGAAGCATCTCTACTTGTGAGGCCTTGTAAGGGAATCTGTTGAACGGTAAATAAGTCCCAGTTCTCTCACGCAACTCCAAATTTAATTCAGATCCCACTGGGGCTGCCATGTCTTTGTTGTTTATTGCCTGGAAATGCTTTTTACAATAGTAAACTACCAGAGAAATTCCCTGTAATGTATTACACTGTACATACTTTATCAAGAGGTAATCAGCAAATTGCAATCTAGGAGAGCACAGTGCCTCCCTAGTTTACTAGCTACTGTAACTAATTACCAATGGAAAACTCCAGGCTTCTACAGGACTCAGTGAAATGAGGGTTCTGAGCTCTCTAGAAAACCTGTTTTAAAATGACCAGAGTGCCAGTTTTTCTAATAAGAAATCAGGGAAGGTAAAGTTCTGGCTATTTCCTGTGTCTCCATGCATACAAAAGTACACTTGAGATCCATTCTTATTTTCTCAGTTTTAAGTGAGTATATTGTTTGTGTGTGATGCTACACTGACACACTGTAAATTGAAATCTTAGGGCTTGTCTTCACTACCAGGGTAACTCAGCTGAAGTTACGTTACTCCAGCGACGCGAATAACATAGCTGCAGTCGACGTAGCTTATGTTGACTTTCCCCGGTGTCTTCACTATGCTGCGTCAACTTACCTTAACCTTCTCAGGGAGCTGGAGTACTGGGGTCGACTGGAGAGTGTTGTGCCGTCGATTTAGTGGGTCTTCAATAGACCCACTAAATTGACCCCTGCTGCTGATTGCAGCAGCGTGGATCTCTCTGTAGTGAAGACCAGCCCTTAGTGATGCATCCCACGGTGGGTCTGTGTAAGTATGAAAGTGTGTCTCACTCACTCACCAGAGAAGTTGGTCCATTGAAAGATATTACCTTACCCAACTTGTCTCTCTAATGGCAATTAACCCATTTTAAACAACATGTTAAACATGACTTAGCACCTAGTGTAAACAGAGACAATTGTGTAAATTAACACGTTTCTAACACAGCTCACTTTGTCCATGTATACAAAGTCTGTATTATTCATTTAGGCCCTGACAATCCTTAGTACCTTGTGCTGTGCTTCTGCCTCTGATGAGTCCCATTGACTTAACAAGGACAGTAAATTTGGTACAACTGGGATTTTAGACTGCAAACTCTCTGAGGTAGAGACCTTGCTTTTCTTAGCACATTTGCGAGTGCTGTATAACAAACACAGCAAAGTTACAGCATAGGCAATGGCAGTTCAGTAGTCATCCCACATATTTTATTTTCCACGGGTGAAATATTGGCTTCTCTGAAGTCGATGGGAGTTTTACCACCAACTTCAGTCTGTTCACGATTTCACTCTGTGTCCATTCATTCCTTTACCTCACTACTAATATTACTGATGTAGGTGCCAATTTGAATGGTGTTTTGGGGAAATAGACACTCTTCTGTCTTTTAGCAATCTTACAGAGACCACTAACTCATTTCACATTGACCTCCCAATAGCTATCAAAGGGTATATTTTCTCTTACTCTCCATTAATTTATATTAATATAATTTATTTACAGATTCCATATATTGTGCTTAAAGTGGTAATACAGATATTTATTTATTTATCTTCATGGTACCAACAATGGACCAGGAACTATACAGGTGTATGAAAACAAGGATCCTGACCCCCAAAGAACTTACTGAGGGGGATTCAAACTGGTGGCATAGGAGTAAAGGTTGCATATAGCCCTCTATTAATCCCCTGAACTATTCACAGCCATTTAAGTTGTATTATGTTGGCACACCTAAGTACCTCTAATTATAAGTGTTGACATGACCATTATAAATCTCCATTTCCAGGGTTTTATATCTTAGTAATAAAAAAACACAACTGTTCTGGTTTGAAACTTGACATGAAGGTCTCAACATGAGGGCAGAGGTTTTCTTCAACCATATTTGAAAACAAACCCTTCTCCTTTTCTTCAGATGCAAGTTACTGTATCTGATTCCTTTTTGCTACTCTACAATTCAAAAGTAATATAAGTTTGTAAACTGAAATTTTGTGGGCTATCAGCTATTATTATAATGGAGTGGGGGTGACTCAAAGCTAGTTTATCTGAAAAGTAAAGCCCCAAGCCACTTTTATATTATTTTTTCTTTAGAAGAACATTTTGATGGTGCATTAGAACTCAGGGAATCTATTAACCACTTCTTCCCTGAACAGAAACTATACTACAATAGATGTAGAGAAAGCAGAGGCCAGGGCAATGGAGAGATTTCACAGAGCTCAGTTGTTAACTTTAATGTAATTCCTTATTTACCACTTATGGTTATTTATTATTAGGTTGGAATTCTACCATCCATAGGTCTTGTCTGGTTGATCGTTATAATCTCCAATAGCAATAGGTTTACTGGTCTATTATCTCGGTGCCTTGCCCGGTGAAAGGCTGTCTACCACAGGTTCCTTTGACTAAGTTCAACAATTTCAAACTTGGGTGCCTAAAATTAGGCTGGCTCCTAAATGCACAATTAGCAATCCAAATCCATGCCTTTCATCAGGAGCAATGGAAGCTCAGTATCTCTAGATTAAAAATGGCCTCATTTTCAGATGCCTAAACATGGATTTAGGTGCCAAACTTTAGGCACCCAAGTTGAAAATGTTGGCCTCAGTTTATAGAACTTCATAGATAATTGCCATACTGCATCAGCCCAGTGATCAATCTAATCCAGTATCCTAACTCTGACACCCACCAGAACCATACTGGACAACTATGGAATAACTTGCTCATAGGGAATTTTCTACCTAAAATCCCTCAGGGTTATCCTCTGAAGCACAATGCTTTATATCCCTTCCATTGCTTTAAAACATTCTATATAGTGATCAACATTTTCATTATCCATATAAAAGTCTAATCTGTTCTTAAATCCCACCAACTTCTTGTCCTCAACATCTAGTGGCACTGAGTTCCGTGTGCTAATTAGGCAGTCATCTAAAGAAAGATTTTGTTTGGAAAAAATGATTTTGTTAGTAATTACATTTTATATGGGGCCACACAGAATACTTACTGGAGACGTAAATAAGATCTAATTGAATTTTCACTTGCAAGGAAAACTCCAGACCATCCCCCTTTGAAAGCAACCATTGGCCCTGATTCAGGAAAGCACTGAAGAATGTGCTTGAAGTTAAGCATGTGCTTAAATTCTGTCCTGGATAGGACTGCTTTCCTGAACTGGGGCTGGAATTTGTGAAGAGCTTCCAAAATAGCCTTTAGTTTGAAATATAGAGTCTGATTTCATATTATTAAATATTTCTGTGGAAAGTTAATGTTTAAAATGTGTTAAAAGTTCAGAAAATTAAAATTTAATGGATTTTATTATAACTTTCTAGATGAAGTAACATTTTACATTTATAATCAATGTCTTAAATAGAAGCTGATAGATGAAATAGGAATGAATTGAATACAGCAGCCTAACAAATTAATTGACATCTAGCAAATGAATAAAAGCCTGGTTATTAAAAATAGGCACTTGACTGGAAAAATAACAATTTCTGTTTAGGATAGAGCAACTTACAATGGGCTGCTTGTTACAGTAGGTGCAGATAAACAATCTGAATGGATCCCAGAGAGCTAAAATTTCAAAATTGAATGGGGGAGGTTTAAATGGAGGAGGTTTAAATGGAGGATAACTTTTTAAGTGCTGATTTATAGGGTACCCACATTTAAGTGCCTCTCTTTATGTTGCAAAATATAATTTTAATCCTGCAAAGATTTACACAGTGACTTTAGTGGGTCTCCTCATCAGAAGAAGGATTGGGGCCTTTAATTATGAACATAAGTTGATTTTACAAAACAAATTCAGTGTGGCCTGATTAATTCCTAAAACAATGAGGAGAAAGTATCTCCATTCCTTGTTCCTCACAGTGCACAGGTCCATGTGGTAAAGCAACCACTTATGTCACATAAACTGGGAAGGAAACACACAGCTGTGGCATTCAAGAATTTTTTGGGGGGATGGAGAGGCATCTCCAAACTCTTGGGAGTTTGATAGCAGTTGGTTATTCCATTATTTATCTCTGTTTGACCATTTTTTCTCTTCAGCCTTTCAGGGTTGGTGGCTTCTCCATCTTTTGTCAACTGCTTTGACCATATTAGCAATGGTTAAACATTGGGCATCTTGTAAGAAAGGTGTATTTGGTCTAGTTCTTGTTGATAAATGGGAATGGAGGTCTGAAAGCAAAATTTATATATAATTATATTACATCATGTGTTGCCTAAGTAGATGAAGAACAGCAAAATAGCCAGGTATGTGATCTATTTGGAATTGGTAATTTTCTTTAATATGAAATTTTCAGTGGGCTATAAGGTTGGATTTTTATATCACAATATTACAACTGACTGAAAGAAGTGTGTGTATCTGTGTATGTATATATATATATACACACACACAATATAGATTTTTAGACCATAATGGTGTGAGCAGAGTGTAAAAATACTATAAAAATGCATATATTAAGGGTAATTGGGAATTATTATTATTAACTTTGTTTATTACAATCGTACCTCAGGGCCCTGCTGTGCTAGGCACTGTAATAACAGAGTGATAGATGGTTCATGCCACGAAGGCCTTACAGTCTAAATAGACAAGACAAACACAGAGTGGAGGAGTGGGTATAACACAAGCAGAGTGATGCCAGCAAATGTCATGTTAGTTAAACGATATTTTGGGAAGGGTGGGGGAGGGAAGGGAAGAGAAGAGATGTGAGAGGGACATGGTTGGGAAGAGGAGAGGGAGGGTAAGAAGGGGCAGGTCTAGAGGGAAATCAAGCAATAAGACTGATTCTCCCCTCACATAAGTGTGAGAAGAGAGTCATCCGCAGAGTTATGGAAAGAAAACTAGTAATTTGCTACGTAACTCCATTGGATTCTGCAGGCAGTTTTTCTGAGCAAATAGAATGCACTGGAGCTAATAGATACTGTATAAGTGAAATTGTAGCTCAGCCAGATTATTCAATAAATGGATGGGACTGAATAGGACTTTCTGATTCATCCCACGATTGGCTAAAACCAATAATGAGCCAGGAATTCTTTTCTTGGTGTAACAAATGATATATTTATTATCATTTTAAATCATCTCACAAAGAACAGCTCTCCTGATAGAAAATCCTATTAAATACACCTATTTAAAATAACACAGAAATATTTAAGGATTATTTAAAATAAACACCACAGTAATAAACACTGAAAAAGAGGATTTTGCGTTTGTGTGTTACAGAAATAAAGTTGCTAGTTTGGATCTGGTGACAAAGAGATGAGAACATGCCAATGGAAAAACATTGAGAGCTTGTCATTAAAGGAGAAACACACAGGGCTGTCATTAAAGCTAAATGCTGATGGATCATGGATTAGATTCCATCTCGGGGCTCATTTAGCCTTAAGGTACAGCACATATCAGTAAGTACAGTGGTAGTGCTCCGCATGGCCCTAATGGATCTGTCCAAAAATAATAATTGAATGGGACCCCTCTCAATGTATAACAGCTTCTCCCAGGGGAAAGGTGCATAGGGGAAAGGTGCATAAGAAGCCTTGTATTACAAAAGGGAGATACTTTGAACAATCGGCTTACTTTTGACCTATAATCCCACGTTTTAGTTGTGTGTCGCTAAACAATTTGTAAAGGCTTAAAGCTAAAAATTGAAATTCTATTTCAGACTGTCCAGCAAAAAATAAAAACCCACAATCACAGATGAAAGATGCCTGTTTCATCTGGATTTATAATAACCAAACTATATATGCTGAAAAGTGCTTCACTTACGGTTTTAGAAAAGAAGTTATAAAATGAAACAAATCAAAGCATTATTGCTGCTGAAGATCGAATTAAACTCTTTGGCTTTTAATTTTTTTATAATGGTGCATCTTATTGGATTTAAATTAAAACTGAAGAAATAAAACCATCATCTTGATGAGCAACAGGATTTCACAAATTGGCAAAAAATATATTTTTGGGGTGGAGTTTGAGACCTTAAACCCCAAGGAACTGAAATTTAATGCTTTTGGTTTAGAAAAAAATAGCCCTGATTTCTTAGCGGCCAACATATGAAAATAATTGATCATTATGGACCAGATTCTGTCATTCTTACTCATAAATGATCAGCACTTCCGTCCATGAGTAATCCATTGGGGGTGGGGTAAATTGATAAGATTGCTAAGAAAGTCCCAGAGTCTGGCCCTTTACCAACAATATGATCCCACAATCAACCTTTTTTTTTAAAAAGTAGAAAGAACCATGCAATTTTCTGTGTGAGAGTTTCTTAGGTGAGACATTGAAAACGGAGGTCTTCTCTGTTCTGTGTATATCTGAAAGACCTCATGCAACTTTTTGTAAGAGGACAAATTCTTGTCCTTGGCCAAAAATTTTCTTCCTCTCCCCCCCCCCCCAATTTGTTATGTTGTAACCCAGATGGTTGCTACCCTGTTACCTCAGAAACAGTTGTATTTCAGAGGAAATACATGTATGAAGAGAGAGATTTTCAAAATCCAGTTAAGCATATAACTTCCATGGAAGGTTGATGGGAATTGAGCACCTAACTTCATTTGTGCCTTTGAAAATGTCCCCCAGATTTCATAAAGCACATTTGGATCCTTTGAGATAAAAATGCTATAGAAATATACCTTATGTTCTATTCAGTGTTACTGTTACAGTTGTATCAGTGGAATCCTATCAATCAATCCTATCAGGATGTGATATTAAATAAGGTCTTGGAGGAGGATTACTGCATTGAATCTTTTTGCACGAATGATGCTCAGGATGACAAGAAAGAGTTTCCCCTAAAAAAGAACTAGTAACCATTCAACTGTCCTGTGATGCAATATTTCCAGTCTGTTAGGTCACAGGATTCTTTTCATGCCAAACTAATCCTAATGCAAAACAGCTTAAGCATTAAAGAAGAAAAAGGGCTACTCACCACTGCTGAAAACTCCCTAGGTGGGGTAGGGAGGAAAAAAAAATCATCCCCTGTGGTATCTACTGCTTCTTGTACCATTTTCTGTTGTTCTAAGAGCCCGTCAAGCATACCATAATTAGAACTTTGTGCCTGAGATCATGCGGGTTGAGTGGCTTTATACCTGAGATGATGATTTTGGGTACAGAATGGATCCAGATGTTCTGACATTTACAGAATGGCTAAAGCAGCTACATGTTCAGTATGCCTCCCTCCTCCTCTCTGTTTGATTGTTTTTCATATTTTGACAAACTTTAGAAATAGGACATTGTCTGTCCCAGGGTTGTGAACACACTGGAGGCAGGGAGAGCCCAGACTTTTACAAACTTACCAAAACACAAGTTGGTTCCTTCTGTAGGAACAGTTGGACAAGAATCAGTGAATAAGGTTTTTGGTTTCTTTTAATTTAAAGGTTGCCCATTATTGCTTTCTAGAAGAGAGATAGGTAAGCAGGTAGGTCTTTGTAATTTACATGTAGGTATGGAGAAATAGGTTTATGTGCTCAGAAGAGGACATATGACATCTTTTGAACTGAGCTTCAGACATAAAATTGGTCAGTACAACTGATCCACTCTCTGATAAATTTACTTTCAACAAATCTCTGTATAGTTTAACTGGTGTAACACATCCTTCTGTGTGTTACGGTGTGCCATTGTCTGCATTTACCTTTCCCAAAAATGATGTAACTTGTAGCATATGCCTGGAATCACATGCATCACAGAGTAACTAAACCATCGGAGGAAGGATGAATGCACCACCAGGACTTCAGCAAGGGAGTTTTGCCTTGGTAAGAATGCTTAGCAGGGCCGTTACTATGCAATGGGGCTCACAGACACTTAGGGCCTATCTGTGCTATAGAGCCTTGGCTGGTATAGCTGGTAGATGCAGTGTATGACATCAGATGGAGTTCTTTTGCCAGCAAATCTTCACCACCTCCCCGACCAATGTTAGCTATGCCAACAAAAGCAATCCTCTGTGGGCATAGCTGTGTCTATCATGAGGGTTTTGCTGGCAGAGCCATATTGGATACAGGGTGTGATTTCCTCCCCCACACACGCACACGCACACGCTCCAAGCCAAGATAGCTATGCTGGCAAAAAGAATTTGTTTAGTCCAGGCCTTAGCTACTTCTGATTTAAACCCGTGTTAAGTGAGAGCAGCATTATTCTCACAGGTTCCGCATCACTCCCATATTCTTAGGGTGACCAGACATCCCGTATTTAAGTTCTCCTGCAGGTGTCCCAACTTTTTCTTAAAAACAGGAAAATTGTCCCGCATTTTTGGTCTCTCTCTCGCTCTCCCCCCCCTCCCCCCATCAGTACTGGCAGGTCCTGCTGCTGGCTGGATCCCTGCTTGCCAGCTGCCCGCCCACCCACCAGCAGTGGGTGGGGGGTAGTCCAGTGGCCGATGATGGGGGTGGGGGTGCAAGGCTAGTGGCGGGGCAAAGCTGCGGCCGCTCCCCCTGCTGGTCTGTTAGCGCAGCCCCTGCTGCGTGCCAACTCTCGGCCAGCAAGGCTCTGCCCCCCATCCCGTTTCCAGCCGGCACTGGCTGCGTGCAGTGAGCTGTGGTGGCTGGTGAGTGCAGGCAGGCGCCAGGTGGCGGCTGGTTATGTGTCGCCTCTGCTACGCACCAATCGGCCCTTTACGTGCTTCCCCTCTCGCTGTCCTCTCCCTGCTTTGCCCCTTCACCCCCTTCAACTGCGCTGCTGCTCCATATTCTCCCCTCCTCCTCCCCCCCCGCCCCGCCGGCAGGGCATGTCCTGCTCCCAGCGCTGTGCGGAGAACCAGCCCCCGGTCGGAGCGCTCAGCTCACCAGCAGCCTGGCCGGCAGGCTCCTTCCTTCCCCACTGCCTCTGGCTGGGCCAGTGCCCCGGGAAAGCCCAAGACCTTCCGGCCCAGGGCACTGGCCAGGAGAAGCTGAGTCCTACGTGTGCCAAAGCCCACACAGTGCTGGCACGGGGAAGCCTCTCCGCCCCTCAGCTAAGTTCTGGAGTGGTGGTGGTGGGGGAAGCGATTTTCAACCTGTTCACACCCTGAACCTGCAGGCTCCACAGCAGCCCCCTGGGGCAGGGGCTTAGCACCCTCTTTACCACCCTCCCGTCCTGGGTCCTGTCCCCAGGGAGTGTGGGGCTGCTCTGTCCCCTAGGCACCCGCCCCTGTTGAGCCATGTCTGTGGCCAAGTTCACTGAAGCCCCTGCAGTCAGGTTCCTTGAGCGCTGGTTCACAGTGTGTCCATAGGGCTTAATCTCTTCCTACCCACACTGTAGCTGGGAGACAGGAGATGGCTGGGTTATGTCAGTGGCCAGCAGCAACCTGGAGGTGATAGTTGCCTTTTGACACTGTGCAGTCAGGAAGGGACAAGCTGCTTCCAGCCATGGGGGGCTGGGGGAGGGAGAAGAAGAGATGAGCTTTGCAAAGCAGATCCTATTCCTTCCCTCCCCTCCTGCACAGTGCCGAAAGGCTGCTGGTGGCCACATTCTGATGTGAACTCTGGCAGAAATCTGGGGAGGAGGGGGCATGTGACCCTGCGTGCACCCCCCCACACACACGTGTTGCCTCGGGAAGATGCGGCCCCCGGTACCAAGAAAGGCAGATCCATCCTGGGGCCCAGCCAGGCATGGAGGGCGGAGAGCGCCAGGCAGAGAGGGTCTGGGCAGTCAGTCAACCGCTTGGTGTGAGAGAGGCATATGGGAGTGTGTGTGTGACCTCTCCCCGTGTGAACACGAAAGCCTTAAAGATGAGAAGGTAAATAAAAAGAATCCAACTACTAGTATTTCTTTTTAATGGTCTCAGTCAACTTGATGTTAATTTGAACATTTGTACTGTACAGTTCTGATTGATTGATTTGCCATTGAACTCACTTGAATATGAGTAATTTTACCAGGTGTCCCGTACTCACCATAGGGAAATATGGTCACCCTACATATTCTGCATTATGGGACCCCTTTTGAAATTGATAGGAGATGAACATCAGCACAGAATTTGATCTGCACTTTTTGACAGCTTTATAAGCTGATCTAAGAATGGTTCCAAAAGAGCCAGGTGAATAGTGCGGTTGTAGTAAAATACTTCTTGGCGAAGTAGCCAAACATTCAGAGTAGTGCTTGCTTTCCTCTTGTAGCTGTTAGAAAATCTGTTTATGTCCAGAGTCCTGTAATAAGGGGAGTAGGGGGAATCCCTCATCAGAGAGATACCTCATCTGATACTGTTTGTGGGACAGCATTATTCTGATCAAAAGTAATGTGAATGAACCTAAATACTGTGTATTGAACTTGTGATGTACAACCTTCTCGTTAATCATGTAGTCATCAACACTTGTGATTTGGTGAAATGAGGGACAGTGGAAAAAGCAACATTCCTTTTAACACCACTGGAATATAGTGGACCAGAACAACTCAATAGAGAGCAGAAAAAGCACTTGACTATTTACTTAAAATTAGGGATTGTCCTTCCTAAATAGGAACAGCTGGCTAACAATTCCATGTTGTTGTGGTTGCTTTACATCACAGGGAATACAATTTTTTTTTTAAACAGAAATTCTGACTATGTAGTGAGTCTGGGAAGGATTTAATGGGATACTCCTAAACTTCAGCAGTCAAGGAGAAACATAAGGTCTGTATAGACTCCGAGTATAGACAGCTCCCCAACCTGAAGCAAATACTCACCAGCAACTACACACCACACCACAGAAACACTAACCCAGGAACCAATCCCTGTAGCAAATCTCGTTGCCTACTCTGTCCCCATATCTACCCTAGTGACACCATCAGAGGACCCAACCACATCAGCCATAGCATCAGAGGCTCATTCACCTGCATGTCTACTAATGTTACATATGCTGTCATGTGCCAGTAATGCCCCTCTGCCATGTACATTGGCCAAACCGGACAGTCCCTATGTAAAAGAATAAATGGACCACAAATCGGACATCAGGAGCGGTAACACACAAAAGCCAGTGGGAGAACACTTCAATCTTCCTGGACATTCTATAACAGATTTGAAAGTAGCTATACTTGAACAAAAAAACTTCAGAAACAGACTTCAAAGAGAAACAGCAGAACTAAAATTCATTTGCAAATTTAACACCATTAATTTGGACTTGAATAGGGACTGGGAGTGGCTGGCTCATTACAGAAGCAGCTTTGCCTCTTCTGGAATTGACACCTCCTCATCTATTGTTGGGAGTGGACTACATCCACCCTGATCGAATTGGCCCTGTCTGCACTGGTTCTCCACTTGTGAGGTAACTCCCTTCTTTTCATGTCTCATTATATTTATGTCTGCATCTGTAACTTTTACTCCATGCATCTGAAGACGTGAGGTTTTTACCCACGAAAGCTTATGCTCAAATAAATCTGTTAGTTTTTAAGGTGCCACCGGATTCCTTGTTGTTTTTGTGGATACAGACTAACACCGCTACCCCCTGATACTTGACAATAAGCAACCTTGTGAACTTTACTCCAAAATCATTACAGCACCAGGATGTTGAAGTCAATATCCCAGTGCTATAATATTTGGATATTTGTACTGTACATTCTATTCTGTTCTATGTAGGTTTTTATACTGGGCTCATCACTGTAGTATCTGGACGCTTTCCAGCAGTGCTTTCAGTCATATGATTACACATCTGTCACATGTTTGTTCTCTCATCCTCTCCCCAGAGTAGAAGAATGTCTTGTTTTGGTTGTAAAAAGAAAAGGAGTACTTGTGGCACCTTAGAGACTAACCAATTTATTTGAGCATGAGCTTTCGTGAGCTACAGCTCACTTCATCGGATGCATACTGTGGAAACTGCAGAAGACATTATATATACACAGAGACCAAATTGGTTAGTCTCTAAGGTGCCACAAGTACTCCTTTTCTTTTTGCGAATACAGACTAACACGGCTGTTACTCTGAAACTTGTTTTGGTTGTATGCATCTTTTTTATACATATATTAATATATGGTTGCTATGTGTGTTATATTAGAGAAGGCAAAGTGAAAGAAATGTGCATTGCACTTGAAGTGGAAAGTGGTGAGGTTTGTGATAGTCCTTCATTCCTGGGGGAGTTCTCGGACTACCCTGAAGAAAGTTCTGTATTCTGCACAAATAAGCTTTACTCTTCTTGTAGAAAGTTCCACTGTGCTAGAGGAGTAAAGATGTTGATCACGATCTTGTCCTGGAGCTTTAGACAAAGTTTTATATATACTGGGCCCGGGCCATTGAGTGCCTTGAACATAAGGCTTGAGATAGCACATGAAGGCAAGCAGCTGAATATTGACAAAATGTACAAGTGCAGATGCACAAATGCTAGAAGTCTAAATACCTAGATAGGTGAGCTAGAGTGTCTGGCATTAAATGAGGCTATTGAGATAATGGGCATAATGGAAACTTGGTGAAATAAGGACAGTCATTCTTACAGTGAATTAACCGACGCTGATTTATAAAGCTTTATAAAGTGGGTGAGCATATCACATCAATGTAAAACAATGTTTTGTATGAAAAAGAAATCCGAGCATTCTGTTTTTAGAAGTTGGGAACTCGGACTTGACAAAGAACATTTTGGATATGGCATGTGTGCTGGACTAATGATCTCTCTGTACTTGTTGAATTCAAATACAGTTCTATAGTTCATTAGTAACAGACACTGACTGGATTACAGTCAAAATGTAAGGGGAAATAGGTTGCAATCATTATTTTTGGTAGAAATAGTTGGCAAGGAGTAATGTGAAAAGGCATATAAACTACAAGTAGAAGATAAAATGTCCTGGATTTTTGTATATGTTGCCCCTACTGGAATCATTCCTCTTTCTGCTGATTCTAACTAGTGTCTAGAATTAGAGTCTAGGAGGATCAGTCTCATTATAGGAGGAAATTTTAAGGGGAAAAAATGAAGATCTCAGTTCATAATTATATTTGTCTCATCTATTTCCTTCAACATTTTACATAGCAAATTGTCTTCCTATAGGAGATGCACCAGTGTCTTTATAGTTATGTTAGGTAAACCACTGTGCACCTCAACATTCCTTTTGCCTGACAATACAAAGAGATGCTATCCTGTGTACGGTGTAGCACTTTTGCCCCCAAAAGGAATGACAGAGTCCAATAAGATTCTAAAATGATTAACTTACCAGACGCATTCACATCTCCCTTACACAGTTTGGTTGGTTTATCACACATTTAAATTCTCTCTGCTCTCTCCTCACCCTCCCACCATATTTTTATTTCATTGAAATGCGTCAAATATATTTACGAGCAACCTGTTAAAAAAATATATTGCAAAGGAGAACTTTGACTGTGCTGTTGTGTTGCAACACTTTCTTTCAACATCATTGCCTGCTTTCTGTATAAAGAACAACACTGCCTTAGATGTTGCAAAATTATTCATTGCATTCTACTATAACATTAAACGAAGAACTCAGTGTCCAGGATGTGATATGAGTGCTGGCACCATAGGAACGAAATTGGCAAGCAATAGATACACAGAATTGAAGTAAATTTCCTACTCACTTATTAGGAAATCCTAGACAACAAGTAATCCTTAAAAAATTATATTTTTGGCATGTAATGATCACATAAGTACACTTTACCTGACAAATCTTATCCAGTGCTGATTTGAGCTACTGAAAATCTTTACTATTTATTATAATTTATAGAAAGAAATCTTAATTCTTCTTTATCTGCCTGTTTCTGTCTCAGCTGTTGTGGTTACAATTCTTGCACCAACTTAGCAAGAAAAGTACAGTAGATCTGTCCTGATCATGATACAGATGGAAGGTTAGCCTGTAAGTTTCTTGATTTTTTATTTTTATTTTTTTTAAGTAGCTATACACACATAAATATAGTTGTACACACTGTGCTATAGGTCACTTACTATAGTTCTCATGAGATTTCACCTTAAATGGAAAAAATTCTACCTTTGTGGGTAGAAGTCTCACAAGAACAGCACAGAAATGTACTATATTCAACAAATTCAAAATGACCTGAGGCAGAAATGTGTTTCTTTGCTGTTGGTGGCACTTTTACTGTCTGTCACTTAAGAAAATACTGAAGGAGACATGGGAATGACCCATCTGAACTATTCCTCTGTCAAACTATGCCTTAAGGATGGATGGAAGATAAGAAACAGGAATCATATAGGAAAAATATAAGTGGTGATACTCTTTCAAGTGGCATCCATTTGTGATGTCAAAATGAGATGCCACTCACATTAGATTATGCAGATCTTTCTAATAATATCATTCCTTCTTGTGGGCCTTGATCAGCAATAAAATGGTTAACAATGTTGACTTTTAAATTACAATTATCAGGATTTCTGGTTAACACTCAATTGAGATAAAAAGGAAATTTCACACCTCCCTCAGAGCAGTTTCAGGCTGCATGCAGGCTTAGACATAACGGCATTGGTTACATTTGGTTCACATTTAGGAGATTTTCTTTGTAACTATAAGGACTAGAATTTCTTTTCTAAAAATGAAAGCTGAGATTCTGGAGCACAAAATGGCAGCCAGAGGTGAAACTATGATGAACTAGTCCAATGTGGCTGCTGCTAAGATCTAACCAAAATCCCAGTTCTGAACATGTCATTTGTAAAATCCATTGACTTCAAAGGGGTCAGCATTTTACCCACTATGTTGGTAGTCAGCTCTAGTTCTGGAAATGCAGCTCAGGCCCAATTCTTATTCATTCAGGTAAGGTCTGGGTAAATGCGAGCTTTATCTGGGATTCTAAACTTTTGAATGTTTGTGTTAGTGTTTAATGTCCCGTCATGTGCTTTGTTGTTGGCTGCAACCGCTAACCCAGGAACCTATCCTTGCAACAAAGCCCGTTGCCAACTGTGTCCACATATCTATTCAGGGGACACCATCATAGGGCCTAATCACATCAGCCACATCATCAGAGGCTCGTTTACTTGCACATCTACCAATATGATATATGCCATCATGTGCCAGCAATGCCCCTCTGCCATGTACATTGGTGAAACTGGTCAGTCTCTAAGTAAAAGAATAAATGGACACAAATCAGATGTCAAGAATTAGAACATTCAAAAACCAGTCGGAGAACACTTCAATCTCTCTGGTCACTCGATTACAGACCTAAAAGTGGCAATACTTCAACAAAAAAACTTCAAAAACAGACTCCAAGGAGAGACTGCTGAATTGGAATTAATTTGCAAACTGGATACAATTAATTTAGGCTTGAATATAGACTGGGAGTGGATGGGTCATTACACAAAGTAAAACTATTTCCCCATGTTTATTCCCCCCCACCAATGTTCCTCAGACGTTCTTGTCAACTGCTGAAATGGCCCATCTTGATTATCACTACAAAATGTCACCCCCCAATCCCGCTCTCCTGCTGGCAATAGCTCACCTTAAGTGATCACTCTGGTTACAGTGTGTATGGTAACACCCATTGTTTCATGTTCTCTATGTATATAAATCTCCCCACTGTATTTTCCACTGAATGCATCCGATGAAGTGAGCTGTAGCTCACGAAAGCTTATGCTCAAATAAATTGGTTAGTCTCTAAGGTGCCACAAGTACTCCTTTCTTTTTGCGAATACAGACTAACACGGCTGCTACTCTGAAACATATAAATGTGGGTTACACAATTTAACGTACAGTCCAGAGAGCCTTGGTAGCTTTGGCAAAGCAAGGTTGAAAAGAATGCGGTGGCCAAGTTTCTGGGAGCTTGAGTGAGCTCAGGAAAGTGGGATGCATATGGAGTAACACTGTTGTTTCATTAGAGAGGTTAGGCATTTCATATATGCCTGAGAACTGATGGATGCTATGGAATTTAATTATTCTACCTATTCTACAGGCTGGAAAATTTCAGTCTTCTGCAATAATCTTTTTATGACAATTATGGGGCCTGATATTCAGCACATGCTGAATCAGTGTAACACCATTGACTTCAGTGGAATTATGCCAATTTACACCCTCTGAGAATCTGGCCCATTCACTCTCTTCTAAACAACTTGAGATCTTGGGCAATGAGGCAGTGTAAATTGTCTGGTGTAAATTGTCATAGCTCCAGTCTCCATCCGATAGACAAAGAAAATAGATCTGTTTTATCTCTCTTTGGTAAATCTGAACATTAACTTATTACAAAGAATCAAAGTAATTAAAAACTACCAAATTCAAAACAACAGAAGAATTAAGGCAAGTGCTAAGTTTCTTATGAGTATTTTCTTTGCCTAAAAGAGTACTATAATTTCTAGATGCCATATTAGTTTTCAAAGCCACGGATATCATTCATGCCTCTGGAGTAGAGTGAATCAAGTATTTCAGTCTGAAAATGATCCCAAGTTGTTCAGGTTTTTTATTTTTTAAATTAAGATTTACTAATATGACTCATGCAGCGTTTCTAAGAAATGCAACAAATATAGTGACCTGGGTACATTTTTTCTGCCTTTCTATTCTATTCCCATTCAGCACTTATAATGGTAATGAAGTCCAATTACAAATGCATGTGACTGCCTGTTGTAATCTGTCAGTGTGTTTCTGAAAAACCTTGTGCCAGTTCAGTATTGGTCATTAGATAATAAGGATTGATAAAATGTAAGGGGTAAAATGTTAAAAATGCTACTATCGATTAGAATGCACCTTAATAATGAAACCATGGGCCTGGGGACGAAAGCCATGGATCATTTTGACAATTCTGCCTTAGATTGTGGATGAGACAGAGTAGGGACAATTAATCCCTCAGAGCCACAAATCGCAAATAAAGTAGTTGCAGCTCATTACAACCTGACCTTGCTAAATGGCCTTGAAAACATAAGTAACCTTCCAGTATTTGTAAAGTTTACAAAGCTCTATTGAAAAATAAGTATTACTTTTAGGTTTGGGAACCACACAGTTTAGTTTTAACAGAACAGTGCAGATGAAAGGAGCTTTTAACTACCACCTTTGATGACCAAATTACTAGTGTATTATGGAACTGATGGCAAAGTTATAAAGAAATGTTGGGGAAGGATCTTAGAAGTCAAAAGTCCTGCTGTGTGCAATTAATCAGTGTAACTTTGCAGTACTACAGGTTTTAAAGAGACAATGGCTTCAATTAACTGTCTCGTAATTCCAGTTACGGCTTTTATAAATGAAGCAGCATTGTTGGAAAACTGTATAATTACAGCAAAATACTCCACTGTCCAGGTCTGAGTCCAGTTTTCCTATAGTAGAAGTTAGCCTCTCTTTGGGCAAGTGGATCCTGTTTTGCTTGGCATTAACTTTGCCATTGTGGGAGGACAAAGTGAGTCTGTTACGGAGTAATTGTGTCACATGATCTATAACTATATGGCTGATTCCACTTGGAGACCTATCATGGGGTGGCCATCACTAGCAGACCATCTTCGGATTGCTCTATCAAACTGGATGGAGGGGATGGTGGGGAGAGAGATTGAGAAATGAGATCAGAATATGTGACTTCACACCCTTACAATCTTATCTCTTGCTATACCTTGTGCAATGTTATTGCTCTCGTAAATGGTGAAATAAATACATTTCACCACCCAAGTGGTGCCTTCCTAGTTCCTTAAAATCTTTTCACATTTCTTGCTCTTTGAGGTGAAAAGGTGCTTCACCTGCCTAAATACTAGAGCTGATCAAATATGATCGGCCTGATTCTGATCTCATTTACTCTGGTTTTACATTGGTGGAACTGCATTGACTTCAATGGATATATGTTTAATTTGCATTGATAACAGTGGGAGGAGAACTAGACCATAATTGAATACTGAGTTAAGCAAATTTGGCTGTTTTTCATTTACTAAATTACTTGTCCATTTTTTTTCTTGCAGCATTTGACTAATTCTTTAGCTGGCTGAATATGATGTTTTGAATACATTGTTCAGTGAATAATAGCAGCATTCATTGAAAATGTTTTGGAAGATTTAACCTCCTTTATCAAATTTCTCTTCAGGATTTTGGTTAAAAACCTTCAATGACAATACCAATATTAATTAATCTAAGTATTAATATTTGTTGAGTCTTTTGTTTACAAAACATTGTTTGTTGGAGCCCGTATAAAAGCTAGTTGCAAAAATTCAAAAAAGGTCAAAACTGGGGAAAAATTTCAGCAAAATTACTCATGGAATTTCCTTCCTCAACCCCTACTTCCATATTTTGACCAGTCATGGTAGACGTGAGAAGGTACATTTTGTCCATTCACAAGTGCTGTGATGTATTTTGGCTAAGTGAAGCTGCGATTAGCATACCTTGCCATGGGCTAATGCATATGGAATTAAGTTAATTTGTTGCACAACTAACCCAAGATTCTATGATAAATAGCTAAATTCACATCCCTAAATACTGTTAGTAGCAGATGTATACGTGCATCTTCGATTGACTATGCAGTGTAATAGTCCAATTTATATGCATATGTACCATTGCCCTCTACTGAATGAAACCAGATTTGCTCAAAAGCTTATACCTTCTTTCTGCTAGCTGAGGTAGAATGGAGATACTCCTTAAGCTCATCAGCTAGAGCAATTGAGATAGGAGGTCATGAGTTTAATCAAGGATGCTCCGTTTGTATGCCTCACTGAGAAACATGGTGTCTGCAGTGCTAAGCTTCCCAATGACTTCAGTGGTCTTAGGATCAAGCCCTTACGTGACTACAAATTATGGTATTTATTATTCATTCTTTCTTTTAACATGTGCAAAAGGAGTGTCTATCCTCCCAGGTACTAGATGCTCATGCTATAAATTTTAAATTTTCTCCCCCTGAAAACCATATTCCTCTCCGCTGGACAAATATGATTTCCCTCAAAAGCCTCTATATAAACATATGAGCCTTGCAGCTTTCCCTGAAGGCCAATAGAGTCAGGCTATTTCAGACCCAGAGAGCATGTCTGTTTCAGAGCTGAGGACCCCTCACTGAGAATGCTCTACCACCAACCCTCTGTCCTTTAAATTGAGGGGGATCCAGCTCAAACACCTCCCCTGAGCGCAACTGTGGTATAGACATCTGGAACAGGAGGAGGGGATGCATCCCTGTGGAACTCCATAGGTTAGTTCTCAGGTGACCAGACAGCAAGTGTGAAAAATCAGTGGGGAGTAATAGGAGCCTATATAAGAAAAAGCTCCAAATATCGGGACTGTCCCTATAAACTTGGGACATCTGGTCACCCTAGTTAGTTCCTTAAGGGAAGAGAAGCAACCTCCTCATGCCACTTTCTGGGAGCATTGAGCCAGGAAAGAAGTTAACATATCTCATGAACTCAGGAGTTCCGGAAGGGGAGTGATATTTTCAATCAGTTCAGTGACTGAATCAGCCCATTTTTCAAGTCACTCTTCACCTCCTCACCTGACAGTTGAAGAACGTCAAGCACCTTGCTGGGAATTCTCCACAAATGCTTGACCTGTATAGTAAACATCTCACTGCAGCACTGTTTGTGGCCCTGCAGCGCTAGGTGAATGCAATGGGTCAGGAGTGCCAAATACAGCCTCACAACTGGAATCGGGAATGGAAGTCAGGTGGAATAATATGATTTATTATAAGATAAAACCATCCAAACATTCCTGTAGTCAGCATGGCAAAAAGAATGCTGCTGCATGTAAACCAATACAAAGTGCATGACCAGGACAATTAGGGCTATTCTTTTTAACACTTTAAACCTTGTCTTTTGTTTTACCTGTGAGCATTAAAACATTGCTTCTAAAAGAACTGGAGATAATTTAGGACTGAAAAACAAAGTTTTCTCTACCTTTCTGACTGGGTAGCTCCACTTAGTGGCTAACTGGATAAAACACCATCTTTCAGAATCTGGGTGCTGCTCCAGGAGCTGTTCTCTGCTCTGTTCTTTATTCAGATAGCTATCGTTTTCCCAGAGAGACATAACGTATGTATTGCAGTGGCTGTACAAGAATTTATAACTTACTAACTGGAGAATAGCATTAAAATCTTTACTGCTGCTCTGTTGAATAGAACAGCCATCATATTGTACTCTGTACCTACATATGCATTTATAATGTAGGGGCTGGATTCATCGGAGCTGTTCCCACTGGTTGTGCAGCCAAGCGAGGCTGCAGTGGGGAATTGGTGCACTGCACCGCCAAGGCCCCGTCACCTTCGTAGTTGGTACTGCTGGCTTGCTGGGCTGCACACAGTTGTCCTCAGTGCATTTTTTGCTGCTGGTGGCCCTTTGCTGTTTTTGTTTTTGTTCTTTTTACCACCAGCTTCCAGGGATGAATTTGCAACTTTTCTACAACAGTCTCTTCCTCCTGTTCCTTGTTTCACTACCGGGACCTAGTCCCATTGAAGATGATAGGCAGAATAATACCATTTCAGTTTCTGGCCCTGAGGGAGTTGGGGACACAAATTATTGTATGTATGTACACTGAAGAAGGAAACCAGTAACTGGCTGGCTACTAATGGCTTTCCTTTGGGGATTGTCATTTTGAATAATGGCAGTAGCATTGTATGTGTAGACACGGGATCTGAACGCGTACTGTGCTTCACCTGCACTGTGAACCTGATTGTGCACAAATATCTCCCTAATAAGGAATGTGTTCACAGCATGCTGACTGTTATGTGTAAAATATCTGGATCCGAGAGAGACTGCAGTGGCATTCAGAAAAAATATAACCTGCTATTCTGCCAGCTGAAACCGTTGCAAATGGGCAGATGTCCCACATTGTGAACAGATGGGCTCTTGGGGCTACACAGAGCAGTGCTGAGTTATACGTTGAACATGAATGTGATGTGGTGCTTCATGCTAGTCCCGTTAGTTTTGGTTTTTTTACCCTGGGCATGATGATGTGTCCAAGTTTAAACAAATTGCAGAGTTTATTTTACAATTCTGGTACATTGTGGCAAGAGGAGGAAATGGGAATGTGAAGATGAGCTTCTAAGAGCCATGAGTCGATGACCATGCTCAAGTTGATACTGTCTCTGAATATCCTGCATGAAAATCCTCATGTTACAGGACACTGCAGACAAGTCTAGTGCAGACAGCTTGAGGCCTTTACAAAATGAGAACACACAGCCACTTACTTTTCACTGAAGGGCTAGATTAGGGTTAGAGTGGGGGGAAAGCAGGGAAGTAGGAGGGAATAGTGATTTCCAGTCCCCCTTGCATAGCCATGTTAGGACTTTCTGATTCCTGGCTCCTGTTGCTTAGAGGAGCCAGAGGGCTGGGCTGGAGATACTTCCCCCTGGAAATGAGTGGGTGGGACATGGAATAAATGCTTTGCATATCAGCCAGCAAAGCTTGCTGGACCTGGGGGAGGGAAGTGTGTTGTAGTCCATAAAATGATACAACATAAATTATTCTCCCCTCAGAGACCCTGTGGAGTACAAGGAGGAGTTTGTGGCTGAGGCACATCTCTGAAATACAACACCCCCCCAGTACTTGCCAGTCACCTGCTGGAGCCTCTCTTTCTTATTTGATGGAGGCATGTTGACGTGTACTTGGCTGTTTTTCCAAACACAAAACCTCTATTTCCTTCTGGGTGGGTCAATGTGGCTCCAGTATTTCCCTTTGGTTCAGCTTATTACATTAATCATATTATGTTTTATGCTTTTCTCTCGTTGCAATACACTTCAGCATTTGTGCATGTGGGATCCTGGTTTAGCGTGGCTCTGTCTCAGCTAGTACGGGTGCCGCATGCTTTTGTGAATTTGATGCACCCTATTTTCGGCAGTTTTTTCCTGTCCTTCTGTCATAGTTGTGCAATCTGTATAAACAGAAGTATCTGAGTGCCTAAGTTCTGGGGTCGGCAGCTGCATTTGTGGCTTTAGCTGGATATTGAATTTGTCATATTTCCTGCAAGTTCATGAGTTGAGTTGAGATGAGACTATGGCGTCAGTGCAGTGGCTGCCTACAAACATTTCAGAGAGATGTCTAAACACTGTTGCTAGTCTGGCTGCTCCCATGGGAAATATTGTTTCTTTACTAGAGCTAGCTGAATTTTTTTGGGGGGGGGGGTGGTAGGCAAATAGTTTCAAGTTAACTGAAACTGCATTATTCTGTAAATAAACTATTTGCAACTTCACACTGAGTTCACTGAATAGTTTTGACCAAATTACCAAAACATTTTGGGGGAGGGATAGCTCAGTGGTTTGAGCATTGGCCTGCTAAACCCTGGGTTGTGAGTTCAATCCTTGAGGGGGCCATTTAGGGATCTGGGGAAAAAAATTGGGGATTGGTCTTGCTTTGAGCAGGGGGGTGGACTAGATGACCTCCTGAGGTCCCTTCCAACCCTGATATTCTATGATTTTTCAAAGTGAAAACAAAAATTTTTGTTTTGACTTGACTTAACATTTTTTGTTTTGATTTTGGGCATTTTGACAAAAGCCAAGCATTAGATTAACGGAAAGCTGTGGGGAGGGGAGGAGCTCCTATATAACCTTTAGTGCTGTGGCTAGGGTACTCTCCTGGGTGTGGCAGACGCCCTCTGCCTGAAAAGGAAAAGGGATTTGAACTTGGGTGTCCCATATTGCAGGAGCGTATCCTAGCTTCTGGGTGCTAAGGTAGTCCAGTGTGAGACTTTTTCAGTCTCTCCTCTTGAAGCTGTTCCACTGTTTATTAATAATTAAACAATCATTGGAGCAGGGACTTGAACCTGGGTGTCCCGCATCCTACGTGAGAGCACTAATCACCAGGCTGTAGGGTCATTCTTACTCTGTTTTCCTAGCCCACTGAAAATAAATACTCATTATGAATGACAGCAAATTTGTGGTGCTGGCAAATTGTCTATGTGAACCGGTCTTAGCCCCATCTAGTGCTGGTCCACATAGACAGTAACAATCTACTACAGCTAACAGTGAATCCATTGGCTAACGCGGTAGAGGTCTGTGCTGTGGATCTAAAGCAGGGGTGAGCAACCCGCGGCCCATCAGAGTAATCTGATTGCGGGCTGTGAGATATTTTGCTGACGTTGACCGTCAGCAGGCACGGCCCCCTGCAGCTCCCAGTGGCTGCGATTCACTGTTCCCGGCCTATGGAGCCGCAGGAAGCGGCAGCCAGCATGTGCCTGCGGCCTGCCGCTTCCCACAGCTCCCATTGGCTGGGAATGGCACAATGCGGCCACTGGGAGCTGCGGGGGGCTGTGCCTGCAGATGGTCAGCATCAGCAAAATGTCTCACAGTCTGCCAGCGGATTACCCTGATGGGCCGCAGGTTGCCCACCACTGATCTAAAAGATCCAATGCTGCTGATCTTTGAGGCTACCAATATGATGCTACATTATAGAATTTCTGATTTTTCAGTTGGCTTTTAAAAAAAACCTAGGCCACACACAAACTATATTAAAAGAATGTTGTTAATGTTGTAAAGTCAAACACTCAAAAGTTAAGAAATACTAGAATTAAGGTTAGTTGTGCAAACTTAATTTGACCCTCTTATGTATATGTATTGTGAGACTGTCTTTAATTACATGATTTCATAATATTTTTCCCACCGGACCCCTGCCTCATTTGGTTCATAAGGTAGATGGTGCTCACTTAATGAGCAGCTATTCAATATTTTGTTCCTTCTCATTGTTCAATATGTGGCCTCATGTCTTGTCTAGTACATGCTATTCACACTTTGCTCTGAAGACAGAATTAGTGATTTCCTCATGGGCCTTTCTCTTATGCTCATTGCTATAGTATTTGAGATCTTCACAAATATTAATGAATTTATTTTCACAGCAACTTTGAGAGATGAGGGGATATTATCCCCTTTTAATAGCTGGGGAACTGAAGTCCAGAGAGATTAAGGTCCAAGGTATTCACTAATTTTGGATGCCCAATTTGTGACACCCAAGGCTTGTTATTTCAGAGTACTTCTCATTATTAGTATTTTATCTGTTCAGAGCAAAACTCCCTCGACTTCAGTTGCAGCTGTGAGTGCTCAGCACTTCTGCAAATCAGGCCCCAGGTGTTTCAAGTTCGGTACCCAGAAAATGAGAAACAGCCATATGTGGTAAGAGACTTGTTTAAATAACTTGCGTATCCTCACTTAGGAACTCTGTGGCCATGGCAGAGGCACAGATAGAATCCACTTTTTTAGGGCAGTGTTCATTTGCCTTAACCATGAGACCATCCTTTCTCTTCCTGCAATCCCCTACCTCATTCATTAAACACCTTCCAAATTCTGTAGAAATATTACACACCTTCAAACTTCTCTAACTAATGAGGCAGTGTCTTACAGACAACAATGTGCTTCACTGCATGACCCTGATTGTTCCCAAAGCAGGTCCATCCAGTACACTGAATGAGGCAGGGGTCCTATAGAAATAATAGTATATGATCATGTAATTAAAGATCATAATGCATACACACAAGGGGGCTGAACATTTCCAAACTTTTGAAAGTTTGACTTTGCAGCTTTAATGTTCTTTTAATGTAAGTTTTTTTTGGTGTGTAATATATCTATATTGGTTTTCCACTCCTGAAAAGATGCTAACAGGCTGCGCTCTATAGATACTTCTATAAAAATTCTGAGTTTAGCTTTCTGAGCAGGTTTTTGAAATCAATACAGAGAGAACCACTAACAGGAGGTAAACTACAAACCACAAACACTTTCAATAGGATGGCTCTTTTTATATAACATTTGATATCATTTTCACAGCATGATTTCTACTTTCATGCTGTGATAGCTTTTACCTGGAGTTTAGATGATTCATTTTTGTAGTGGATACTTAACTTTTATATGAGGAAAATGCAAGAGAAGCCAGCACAGCATTAAATGAACTAGAGTTGCAGTATTAAATGAACTACAGTACGGTAATAATGTAGAATGCTCAGATCCTTGCAATCACACTGGGCTGGATTCATGAATGCTCTATTGATTCATAAGTGAGAAGATACACAGGCTTGGCATTTTTTCTTTCCACTTTTTGACTTATCCATTTTTTAATTGAATTGGATTGGGCATCAGGACTCATTTATGAATTGTGAGAAATCCTTAAAGGAGTTTCTGCTTGAGAATTAAAATGATGGTCCCTTATTTGCAAGGGTCTTTGAGATTCACACAACCATATTAGCTCTTTCTGCCTTTCCCTCTCCCTTTCTCTCTAACTGGTTCAAAGCAGTATTTTTTTTTAAATACTTTTCAGGTATAATTAAAAAAAAAAACTAGCCTGTCTTCTCTAAGGAAGATATCCGGAGATTTTGCATTGCAGGTGTGTAGTAATGGAGAAAGTATCCTGAACTTGATTTTTTTTCCTCCTTCAGGGAAAGGATGGGCCGTTGTGTATAGTTAGACCATGTTTGGACTGTTCAGCAAGTACATGGGGCTGAGACTCTTTATTTTGGTTTTGCTGGGCAGTGAAAACTGTGGTTGAGATTGCACTGGACTTTCCTGCAAACCCCTTCTTAGATCTTAAAAAAAAAAAGTCTGCTTGCTGATTTCTGAACAATTAATGAAAAGGTAGGGAAAACTTCGATCAGTCGTTTGGTGTAAAAAAGTCATCTGAAGGTATCGAAAACTGACGCTAGAACCCAAGAGCTCTGAGTCACTGTTGCTGCTCTAACCACTCATCCATAATCTTCTCTCCTGAGCCAGTACATCGGGATTCCATATCATTTCATCACCATGCCCAAAAAGATCTCTTCCCTATAACCTGGCTGACCAGAATAAAAAGGAGGGTTAATACAAGTCACCTACTCTCAGAAATCTATCAAAACCAGAACCATTTATCTGAAATCATTCCTCAATGCCAAGAGTCATTGAAAATAAGGAAAATGAACTAACAAAATGTGATAAACATTAACAAAGGTTCAGAGGGCTTGCAGAGTTGAGTTGGCTGCTATTTTATCCAAACTATACTTTCGCCATCCCTAATTCCAACTATTGATTAAAAACAACTCTCTTGGTCTTTTCTACAAACTGAGGACTGACCTGACCCTACCAAGTGCTCAGCACTTCCCAAGAGTTGCACGGTGCTCAACTTGAGATGGAGGTATTCTATACCTCACTGGATCATAACTGTAATAATTAGGAATGAATGAATTAAACAATTGCTTATTTGAGGACTGCGAGCTTGCTAATAGATAGTGAAATGTGCTAGGACAGGGTTACATGCATCTTTGCTACTTATCTCCAGTTCTTTCTTGTACTGAACAGCATACTGTGCGGAATCAATATTTCTACAGCTCCCTGAGGTTCCTAATTCATACTTCCATAAAACTTCACATTTTGTATTCCCTGGGACATACACAACCCAAAATAAACTGTTAAGGGCTTCAATTTGCACTCATAGCTTCATGAGTTTATCCCCAAAAGGTGACTTAGTTGAGGTTTGATTTGGACCAAAACTCTTAATGTGGAATATATAAGATTCTGCTCTCTTTCCAGAACATGAGTATCTCCTGATCTGATGGCTTCTGTTGTTTCTCCTGATGGAAGTCTAGAAAGACTTATTGTTTTGCCCTAAAGGAGTATTTTTATTACGATGTATGACTTATTCTTGTTCTGCAGTCTAAGAATTGCAATTCTGGACTCAGTTCCGGGAGGCAATGCTATTCCTAACTTTAGGTGGAATAATTTACACTCCACAGCCCCCTTACAAATTTTTTTATTTCTATTATGGTAGTTTCTAGAGACCCTAATCCAGGTCACAGGCAGCCTCATTGTGCTAGCTACTGTACACACACATAATACAGGAGTTGTTCTTCAGAGATAATACTATACCTCCTAGGAAAATGGTTGGTCGTGTATGGTTTTAATGCTTCCTAATGTAAAAACTTCAAAGCAAAGTTGTGGCCATGGAGCTATGCTGCTTTACACCTGGTGAAGGTCTGGCCTTAACACTCAAGAACTATATAGAATTTGGGATTCCCGGTAGAGAATTTTGGTTCCGTTAAAAATAACAAAAATATCTCGGCATCTTATGACAGGTTTTAACCCTATCTCTATTTCATGCTCTTCAAAGAAAATTTTCCCTCAGACTAGCACTCTGAAATGTTGTATGTTCAGCAATATCTCTCCATAGGAATACATTCAGGAATATATATCAAACATAATTGGGCAGTGATTATTTTTAAAAAATTCAGATTTCTGGGTTGAGCAAAATGGTTACATTCACAACACCATGTTTGGAAATGGACCAGAATGCAAATTGCTAATTCAAAACATTAGAAGGCATGGCAGAGTTAATGTTACCACTCTTTATAACAGTATTGAAAAATAAAGTGAAGTAACAGTAATATCTCCCTTGGTCACCCATTGAATCTCCATTCTAGTCTGACTCTTTGGCTTCCTGCTATTCCATCTCGAAACGTATCCAAACTGATTGTGCTAAAAGCATCTTTGTCTCCTGCTGCTCTGGCTGTGCCCCGTCCTCTTTGGATCCCTTCACCTTCTACATCAAACATTACCTTTTATACTCACTTTTGTGGCCCCCACAACTCCTCCCCAGACTATAGTGAGCAATATTAAAAAGCCAGCATTTAACAGTAGCCACCATACTGTCTTATCAGAGACCTTGTAGTTATTTCCTGTACTTAGATGTTTTAATGGGGACCACTGTACATGCTCTGATTTTATTTCCTCTTGCTATCCATCTTGCTGCCTTTATTCCTCTCTTAACCATGTTTTTGGTATCCTTTTTCTATTGTTACTTCTGTGTCTTCTTCCATGCAGCCCTTTTGTACTTGGAGCTCCTCCTTCTTGTGCACCATGTAGCCAGCCAGCCTCTCTCTCTTCAGATCCTTCCTTAAAAACGCATTTCTTCCACAAAGCCCCCCAGAAGTGATCTTTCTGAGATCAGCCCTTCTTTTAGCTGAAATGTCACCTGATGATTTATTTGTATCTGAACCATGCTCTGCCTGTGCCTGAATTAGACTGAAAGGTCTTTGGAGCCAGGGTTGTGTCCTATGTTTTTGCATGGCCAAGCTCAAAGGAAATGATAAAAGTAATAATACTTTTACTAATTAATAATTGTTTACTCCTTTAAGTAAGTCCATTGTAGTTTTTAATTGTTATTAAACATCTTTGGAGTTCATGGGTGTAAATCAATGAATCAGAGGATGTGAATCAGTGGAGCTGCCCCATGTTTCTAAAATGAGCCTTAGATAACAGGTATCTCTGGCATATGACTGGAAATAAATACAATCCCCAAATAGAGGTTTAATAAACATTTAAATGCTTGAAGACTTGATTTCAGAAAGCTAAAGTATTAAAGAACAAGGCACATGTATTAAGGAATCAACCAGATACTTCCTTCCACTGTATGGTGTGTATGTGAGCCAATAAGAGTACAGGGGAAGTGGAGGAGATTGTACACAATCACAGGTATATGGGAGCATCATACCACATTGACCCTATTTGGGAACTTATCTCCAAGTAGCTGATTGAAACAAAGATGAGGGAGAAGGTCCTCAGTAGGCCAACATTTATTTATACCTGCTGAAGATCTGGCCCAAGAGGAGGATTCTCAGGTACAGCAGCTCTAAGTGCTACGTTGCTCTGTCAGGGAGCAAATAAAGCAAAGTTACTGCTATCGGAAGCAACAGTATAACTCTCTTCTCTGAGTTTTATACACTGCAACAGGAGCGTTGGATGGCAGCTAGCATGTCCCTGGCAATGGCAGTATATCAGTGACCTGGTGGTGCTGTGGAGAGCCTGAGGGGGGAGCACACACAGGATGAAAGCTGTGGGACCTAGCTCTTAGTCCTGCAGACTTGGCTTTCCACTGCCGTCCAGTCCACGCTGCTCCTGCTCTGGCCTCCCTCCGCACGGTGGACAGTGCAGCAGAGCAACTTCCCAGTAAAATCCATTCCACTGTGCGGCCGATGCTCTCCTTCCATGTCACTTTATGCATGAAGTGGGAGAAGCCATACAGTCCAATGAGAATCAATGGTGCCAAAGGGGAAGAAATCAAAGCTCTCAAATCCAAGAATCCATGTCCAGCGAATTCGACCTTAACAAAAAAAAGGAACAGGTCAAGGATACCTCCATGAAAAGCTTCTAATTTAATTAGGCTTCTTCTTGTGATTAAAACTACCTGTTGATAACCAGGTGCAACCCCAAGTTAGCATCTTGCTTACCTGAATAAATTAGGACTTGGCCATATCTGTGTTCTGCCAAGAAAGACTTTAAGTGAGTCTGTGACTTACTAAGCAACAGTGGAGATTATGGAGTAAATTAAGGCTCCACTTTTGAGCTTCACTCAAGATATTCACTCAGATTCGAAGGGTTAAGTTCTGTTCTCGGTCTTGTACAAGGGTTCTGCTGATTCATGCATGTGCATCAAAGGGCAGAGTTTGGGCCTGAGTGTTTGTCTTCCACTGTGAACACAAAGAGATGCCTCAAACAAGAGAACCCCAGCCACATGTGCAGCACCATCACTAGGGTGCCTTTTATTAACACTAATTTAAAAATCCCTCACCAAAATGCCAAGTTAAAATAAAGCTAACAACAGGAGCACAGTTAAAGTTGATGAAAAGCCAATGAGTTTAGTTTAAGATCAGCAATGATCCAGAGTCACAAAGTTGAGGGCCAGTTCAACTTCTGAACATTCCTAAAATTGAAAGTGTGTTTGGAGCTAAGGGATTGACTAGACACATTGAAGTGACAAGAGCCAGTTGCAAAACTGAACGCTGGATCCATGTAAAATCTCACGCCACATTGAGGGTGTTCAAGTGCAAGGTTTTGGTTTCAGGCCCATTACTAGTACCCAATATTGTGATCGCTCTGTGCTGATCATGGGTAGAATCTGGCTCTTCTAAGTAAGTGGTCCACACTGTTGTACAAAGTGGACAAAATTCTTCCCTCAGTTACACCATTCAGCCTGTTAATCCAGTTATAGGGGTGTAATTGCAGGCAGAAATTTGGCCGGTTTCCCAAGTCCACCATAGATAATATGCCTGGTTAGTATGTTTGCAGGGGTTGTGGCAACACAGAAGCATGAGAGCCCAAGTTAAGGACAGAATTTCAATCTCCACTCTGAATTTTCTGCCATTTGTTGGTTCCATCCAAAGACTCAACATTGGTTTCACCTACAGGAGGAGTTTTGCTGGTAAATAATTAGGCTTCTGCCAGTGAGCTAGCCTTAATGGCAATACCCTGAGCACTGATAATCAGGCTGATTTCCAATCAGCATTAGGGAAGTGGTCATTAGGGGGTTCGTTTTTTTTCTTTCTTTTTTTTAATCAAGAGCTGTCCCTTGTCTCATCATAAGGAAAATCCTCCCTCAGGCAGAACAGCTGACAGCGACTCCTTAATCCGCCGATTCTGATCCCACCAGTGTCCTGGGTGAAAAAAGGAACAAGAGTATCTGAGCATTAACAATCTGAGTTGCGGCACTTGCCAGGATTTAAAATAATTGTCTTTCAAAAGATTTAAGCATGAGCAGGTGTTTATGTAAATTATGATTCTTTGATTTGCCTAATAGCGCCATTTTTTCCTCCTCCTATTATTCGTATTGCTATTTAGCTTGTGGCTTCCAGCTGTGATTCAGATTTACAATCAAACCATTGTTCTGAGTCAAGTTCATGTGAAGGTAACATTTTATCTAATAGACTCCAATAATGACATTTGCATTTTCTTCACCAAAACTTGTGAGCTCAAGCGAAAGAGCTCTGCATTCATCAGGAAGAACGAAAGACTGAAAAAAAGTAACAATGAAGATGACCTAATTGGCTCAATATGTTCAATGGAATAAGCAGCATGACATGCTGGAAAGCACAACAGGCTTTGTACAACTGGAAACTACTGTTAAGAACATTTCTTGGAAGTATTGTTAACTCTATTTACAGTTGGGCCTGAGTAAAGATTTGGGGATTTGTCACATATGTTCTAAGCTGTACACTCAGCTGAATGTGTTCACATGTCTCTGTTATTATGTAATCTATGTGCATCCAGGTAGGTGTTATATTATGGAATATATGTGCATGTAACTCATTGTTGGGTGGTGATTTTCATGATGACAGAGGTAGCTTGGGCATCAGTTGATGTTAATTTATTTGTATTGCAAAACACTGGGCCCAATTCATGGGTCTGGCCGAGCTCCATTTGGCACAAAGGCCTGGGGCTAAGGAGGGGCGTATGCTGCCTTTGTAGACCTTCAATCTTGAGGCCAATCCAGTGCTGGTTCAACTCCTGGTGCAGCTTTGTTCCTCTAATTTGTGCCCAGCTGCCTACGTATGGCCCAAACAGAGCCATTCTGGTAGTTGGGAGTTGCTGGAGTGCAGCAGTGCCCTGGCCATGCTCCTTTTCCCTGGTCATGCCCTACAGTGGTTAGTCAGGGTGTGGAATTGAGCAAGCTATTTAGCTCTACAACACCTGAAGATTTCCATATGCCATGATAATATTCAGCTGGCTAGTTAGTCATTTGGATCTGCCTACACGATGCAAAATTGGCCAGAGTAGGGGAGAAAATTTTCTTTAAAATTAGAGCTGGTTGGAAATCAAAATCAGACTGAAACCAAATTTCAAAATGTCAAAATTTCCCACAAGCCAGAAATTTTGAATTTCAGCCAGTCAGTGTTAAAACTCCAGTCAGTGTTATCCTGGGATTTTCTCGTGCTTTTGAAAAAGGGCTGTTGTGTGACTGGGGTGCCATAGGGTTGCATTAAATAAATGTAATATTAAAGATTGTGGATAAGATTATGCTGTTAGGTGCAGCCCTGATGAAGAATAGCATTAGTGGACACAGTGACTGAGTGGGCTCATCCTTCTGAGGAACAGTTCCCCTGCTTTCTCCTTGCTCTTGCTACTTATCCTATACCAGCAGTAAACGACTGTGCCTCCCCAAACACGTGCTGGCTCAAATGCACATGACCAGAGAGGGCAGATCCCATTCCAAGAGCCAGACCCACTGAAGCCAACTGGACAACTTGTGTGAGTAAGGGGTTCACAATCTGTTCAGAGAGAGGGACAGAGAAATGCGGAGGAGTGCCAACTTGCATAGGGGTGATAGTAGAGGAGGAGGAATGCATGGCATGAATAAAGTGCCTGCATCCTTCATCTGTTCAAAAGGATTGTCATCCTTTTGAGACAGTGTTTTGATGTAAAAGAGGTATTCCATGGAAATTATAACATGATTTCTTGTGTTAGGTAGACTCCACAGATGCACGCTTCCATCCCTAGCTATTTCGTAATGATTTTTATAAGACCTTTGTGGTTATTTTAATATAATTTGTGTTTAATTAAATTTCCTTTTCTTTTTTTCATGACTCTGGGTGACTTTGGTATAAAATGAGGCTCTATAAATCTTGGTAGCTTCACATCAGAGGTTTGTGCCTATGTTTTGGTTTTTGTGGATTCTGTGCCCACACTTCATCATCTTTAAAATGGGTATAATAACAATTATGAATTCCTCCATTATGCAACTGGTGAAACTGAGGCTCAGAGAGTTTAGCTAGTTGCCCAGGTAACACAAGAAGCCTGTAGCAGAGCCAGGACTATGTAGACCCCAGATCTCCTATCTCCCAGTTCTGTGCTTTAACCACCATACTCAACAAGACTGGGGCAACCTAAGCACTGCAAAACTACACTGCAGAACGTTAGCAATGCACTCTGCATCCTCATTTGCAAGCCCAATTTCTTATTCAATTTGACATTGCATTACTAATCATGCCAAGTTGTACCAAAGGGTTACTGCATAATGTTGACAAACATCCACTAGCAGATTAGGGAAACTCTTTGGGCAGGGACATGCTTATTCTGTTTTTGTATAGTTCCAAGTACATAATAGTTGGTGCTTATGCAGCCAAACTAATTTTCACTCACAGTTTCTGGAGATATTTCAAAACTTTTGTTTTCCAAACACCTAACTGCTGTGGCCCAGAGAGATACAGAATTCTACAGAGGATATGACCTTTCTGAACGTTTTCTTATCGGAAATCATAAGTACTGCATGTCCCACTAAGCTGCTTCAATAGAACCTTGTCAAGTTATCACATTACTTGACATGTTGCTGATAACGAATACATAAGAGCTTTAGATATTGAAGACTCAGAGGAAGTAAATAAGATTTACTGCAAAACTGCTCAACGTGTTTCCCAGGGCCATGTTTTTTCCATGCGGGTTATCGGCTGTCTTTGGTCCAGTGGATAAAAACAATGATTCAAGAGCTTCCGCTTCTTGAACAAGTCAAGTGCTGGTTTGCATGAGTAATTGAAAAAAAAATTAATTGCGATATATCTCCTTCCTTGAGAACTCAGTCGCAATGGTATTATCAGTCTTGCTCTCCAGAGATATCTGATGCTTTTTCTTTTCTTGTATGACAGTGCTGCTCTAGCTCTGGATTGATCTAATTCTTGAATGTGTTCTGGGTGAACTTCAGTTTATTTCACTGGAGAACCAGGTGTTGTTCCTTACTGTTAGCAGAGCTGAGCACAGGGGGATGATCCACATTCACCTTTATATTTTTGGTCTTTCATTAATATTTAGACATCCGCTCTCATTGCTTTAACTTGCCAAAAAATAAAAATTGGAGCTCAGACCTGGCAGCCGTTGTGGACAGAACTGAGATCAGTAATATCAATCTCCACTACTCTTTTCTCTCTCTCAAACCTACCCTGCACTTTCCTTTGGGGCTTGTGCTACTTACTGAGTCATATCATGCATTTGGAGACATCCTCAAAAGTTCCCTGTGTCCTTCCTATACTGTTTAGTGGCTTGGTTCATTTCAGGAGGCACAGTGATGGGCCGATAGCCCTCTGTCTAGCTATATTGCACACATCGTTATGGTATGAGAATTACTATCGACTTTGGTATCAAGTAGCACTTATTAGAAAGACATTGGTAGAGACTGAAGGCTGCCCGGTTGGTTGATTAGAAATTTTAAGTTGACTCCTTCCCAGACAGTCAAGAGCCAGCTGAACAGTATAGGAAACTTCAGGGTCATGGGGAGAACAATGAACACAGTAATACACACAACTTTTTAAAAATATTTTTTGGGCTTGGAAATGTGCAATTTCACCAAATCATCATGATTTTTCAGATAGGGACTCTTCATGAAAGGCAGGGCTTGCAGGGAAGGGGAGGAGAATGGAGTACCACCTTGAGGACAGAGGAGATGTTGTGAGCTTTTTTTTTACTTTTCCAGGCAAACCGAGGACCAGGCTTTGTGTAGTATTTTGAGAAACGAGGGTGGGCAGATTTTCTGCTGTGGTACATTATTAAGAGCTGGAAAGGCTGCAGTAATTGTGCTGTCAAAAGATTTTTGTGTTGATTTGTATTCTGACTTTATTTCTATTTTAATAATTTTATGCAAATCTAAAAACACAGCTTGATATTTAATTTTCGTGACTATTTGTAAAAGCAAGTAATTTGGGTCGATCATGTTCAGAGCTGGACTCCTAGGATTCTAACTGGTATATCCTTATATGCATCCCTGCAACAGACAACTGAAGTACAAATTCCTGTAACTAATGAAACAACATAATCAGACAACTCTAGTGGGGGATGATTTATGAGAGAATCTATGTAGCTATTTGGTTCAAATCTGGCTTCTGTCTTTCACTTTTGAATAATGTAGACTCCAGCAGCTGTGCATTACTGTTCTATATTTTGGGAGATCAATCAAAAATAAACTTTCACCAAGTCTATGCAACATTTATGTCCCAATTAAGACCTCAAAATAGGGTTTACTTGGACATTTAATGAGTGATACATAGGGTTCATGTTAGTCATCTACACAGAGGTGAAATTTCACTCATCATGCACTACCTTCTGATAGTATATTGAAAGAGTTTGGCATTTGTATAGTTTGAGTGATCCTTGGTAGTTCGTCTTATGCCATATTTGATTCCACAAATCAGACTATCTCAAATCTGCCCTAAATTTAGCATTTTGTGGTTGATATTCACTTTCACATGTTTACCATTAGGTGAGTGTTTTCTCACCCTCTATTCCTGGGCAATAGTATTTTGTAGTGCTAATGTTAAGTGCTTTGGTAATTAGTTGCAATGGAACTCTCCTGCACTTTGCCCATACAGATCCTGGTTAATATCAAGAATTCATTCAACAAGAATGGTTCCTGTGCTGTCGATTGTAGCTTGGCAATTTAATAATGCCTGAGCTTGATCTCCACAAACTCCAGCCCGGGAGAGCTGTAAAATTCTTAAAAGTGAAGTTCTTTACTAACTGTCTACATGTATTTATGGGTCTCTCTCTGCACTTCTAAAATGCAAATTATATTATGCTTTTTGCCCCTGATTCCTAGTTGTCCATATTGCAGACTAAATTGATTCAGTCCTCACATGAAGCTGAGATTGAAACTGTTACATAGCTGTAGTCTATAGTCTGTTATATATAGGAAATGCATCTTGAGTTGCTAAATGTATTTTCTGATTTTAAAAAACACCCTTAAATGTATACTGTTATATGTAAGTTATCAGTTGGCAAAAATGGATCAGTGTAAGTGAATTATTCTGCCCTAGGACTCAGGCAATCATTCTCATTCATCAGGTGGTGTTAGCCTGGGCTGACCATAGTATGTGACTGGACAATCTTCCAGTCATATTTATGGCATTCCTGGATGGTAGAGGCCATTTGCATGTTTATAACAATCACTTGTAGGTGACTGTATATGACTGATGAGGAGAGAAGTAGGAATCACTTTTACAGCACAGTGGCTCCCAGTGGCTATAAGCAATGATGTCTAACAATGCCCTAAGGAGCTAGTTAAAAAGTACCTCACACCCTCAGAAAAGGGCTTTAATGTAACTGGATTAGAAAGCTGTCAGTTGCTTGTTGAGCAAAACAGACTCTTTGCTCGGTAAGGATTATTGAAACATTTGTTACATGCTAATTTGGAAATTGTAATAAAATGTTTCTAATGTTCTAATGTTTCTAATAATGTTTTCATTTTCCCCAACAAACTAATGGGTCTAGTGTATAGAACACCCAGGAAGTGTGCTATGGAGTTTTGTTCATTCTCCTAATTGGGAGGGCACGGGATAAAAACTGCAGCCTTTTTATTTATTTATTTAAAGTATTTTGCCCAGGAATAAAGTTTTCAAAGGAGGAGGTAGAAAATAAGCTATTCAGATCTTAGCGACGTCTCTGCTGCCTCAGATAGTTGGTAGGTTGGGCAAAATGCACTGCTGTGCTGCTGCGGGGACCAGCTACATCCCCTGAAGTATCAGTGCTCCATTAGAATGTTAGCACGCCACTTTCTGCCGCTGAACAGAAACTGTGGCTAAATGGTTACATTTAAATCGAGATTAGCTTTAGTAAAGACCTGTTAGGTCCTAGAGTCCATCAACTGGGAAAACCAGAATTATTCCTGCAGGGTATTCACCAATGCTTTGTCCAGTCCAGGTTTTAAATAATGGAAGAAATACTAGTAGGATTTAAAAACGCAAACACCTTTGCAATTCCATTTATTCTAAAGACTACCTAACGTGCCCGTTTCTTTCTTTTATGAATTCTTGTTGGAATTTGAGAAGTGGAAATATGATTCAAAAAGAAGTTTTAGTGGATGTTGAGTAGTAGGGGCATGAAAGATCCTGACTAGAGCAGGTCAGGAATTTTTTCAATAAAATGCTTTTTCATCTGAAAATGTCAATTCCCCAAAACCAAAACTTTTCCCGGGAACATACCAGTTTAATCAAAAATGTCATTGGGAAAAGTTTCTCAAGGCCAGGATCCGACGGAGACAGGGAGATGTACAGAAAAGTATCCCAGAATAACCAATAGCCTGGTGGTTAGGGCACTCACCTGGGATATCGGAGAACCAAGGTCAAGTCCCTGCTCTGAATTAGCCTTGGCTATTTTGCGGTGGGTTGGTCTTTCTTTCTGTTTTTTCATGAAAACTTCTTAAGGTCTTGGGTTCATCCCAATTCAGAATGGTAAAGTTTTTGAAATCTCAAAGTTTTACATGACAAGAGCACCATTTCCCACCCAGATGTAATCCTGACGTTCAGATTAGGAGATTCAGATCATTAAATTCTTCTTGATTGGTTTTTAAATACAGATCTACTATTTCTTAAAATAGTATGAGATCCATGAAAATAAAAAGGAAAGAGGATAGGAATGCAATGTGATGTCATCACTTAATATAGCCTAAACCCAGGATGAGGACCTGGTCAGATAGTGCTCACAAATATTGGTTCATATTCTGTTTTGGTTTTGATTCAACCATAAAATCATAGAACTGAAGGACTGAAAGGGACTTCGAGAAGTCATCTATGCCAGTTCCCTGCACTCAAGGCAGGACTACTACGTTGACACTCTTTTTATTTGCTACTCTCAAACCATTCATCTGGTTAGGATTTTGTGCATGAAAAGGAGTAAATGTCTGAAAGGAAAATAACACAAATAAGGGCCAGATCTCAGCTGGCATAAATGGTGAAATCAGTTGAGCAACCCCAGCTGAGGATCTGTCCCAATAAGTTTACAAATGGAAAATCAAAAGAAAGACTCATAAAAAAGGAACATGGAATTCGCATTACCGACACTTCCAAAATTCAATTAGAATGGAACATTTGCCCAATCTTGGCAAAAATTGACAAGGAAATTCAGAAATCTGTTGGATGTGCTTGTAAGTGGAGTCCAGATTGGTAAACTGCACTATGTGATATAAAGGGTAAATAACATTTGTGATTCACTCCTTGCAAAAATTCCTACAAGAGTTGAAGTTCCCCCTTGAAAAAGCACCAAGTGTTGTGACTGGAAAATTCTCTCAAATACGGGTGATGTACAAAACATTTGCTTTGACACAAGAAACAACTGAGAAAGTGATTGTATTATTATCCCATATGATACCAACTTGCATTTTCATGAAAGCTTTCTATTTTGAATTCTGAGATAAAGATGGAAACTGTGTGATATTGTCTATCATGCAGAATAGTTCTTAGTGAGTTAGATCTTACACTGCTCAGACTTGGACGTTGGATGAGCTATAGAAATGGCAGAGTCACAGGTCTTGAGCATGGAAAATGATGGACAGCTTGTGTATATGCAAAGGGCACATAACCCATCAGCCCCAGCAGATCAAGCCTTAAAATTTGTGATTAAAACACTTGCAAAAGATGCTGTTGATGCTAACTCTATTCAGGACAACACTTAGCTTGCTTAGCATTTGGAAAGGAATGTCATAAATATGGCAAAGTACTTATCCCACAACAGAATTCAAATCCAAGACTGGAAAAGGAAAATCCATCTGCAGTTGACTAGAGATCATAGAATCATAGAGTATCAGGGTTGGAAGGGACCTCAGGAGGTCATCTAGCCCAACCCCCTGCTCAGAGCAGGACCAATCCCCAACTAAATCATCCCAGTCATGGCTTCGTCAAGCCTGAGCTTAAAAACTTCTAAGGAAGGAGATTCCACTACCTCCCTAGGTAACACATTCCAATGTTTCACCACCCTCCTAGTGAAAAAGTTTTTCCTAATATCCAACCTAAACCTCCCCCACTGCAACTTGAGACCATTACTCCTCGTTCTGTCATCTGCCACCACTGAGAACAGTCTAGATCCATCCTCTTTGGAACCCCCTTTCAGGTAGTTGAAAGCAGCTATCAAATCCCCCCTCATTCTTCTCTTCTGCAGACTAAACAATCCCAGTTCCCTCAGCCTCTCCTCATAAGTCATGTGTTCCAGTCCCCTAATCATTTTTGTTGCCCTCCGCTGGACTCTTTCCAATTTTTCCACATCCTTCTTGTAGTGTGGGGCCCAAAACTGGACACAGTACTCCAGATGAGGCCTCACCAGTGTCAAATAGAGGGGAACGATCATGTCCCTCGATCTGCTGGCAATGGCCCTACATATACATCCCAAAATGCCATTGGCCTTCTTGGCAACAAAGGCACACTGTTGACTCATATCCAGCTTCTCGTCTACTGTAACCCCTAGGTCCTTTTCTGCAGAACTGCTGCCTAGCCATTCGGTCCCTAGTCTGTAGCGGTCCATGGGATTCTTCCATCCAAAGTGCAGGACTCTGCACTTGTCCTTGTTGAACTTCATCAGATTTCTTTTGGCCAAATCCTCTAATTTGTCTAGGTCCCTCTGTATCCTATCCCTACCCTCCAGCGTATCTACCTCTCCTCCCAGTTTAGTGTCATCTGCAAACTTGCTGAGGGTGCAATCCACACCATCCTCCAGATCATTAATGAAGATATTGAACAAAACCGGCCCCAGGACCGACCCTTGGGGCACTCCACTTGATACGGGCTGTCAACTAGACATGGAGCCATTGATCGTTACCGTTGAGCCCGACTATCTAGCCAGCTTTCTATCCACCTTATAGTCCATTCATCCAGCCCATACTTCTTTGGCTGGCAAGAATACTGTGGGAGAGCATATCAAAAGCTTTGCTAAAGTCAAGGAACAACACGTCCACTGCTTTCCCTTCATCCACAGAGCCAGTTATCTCATCATAGAAGGCAATTAGATTAGTCAGGCATGACTTCCCCTTGGTGAATCCATGCTGACTGTTCCTGATCACTTTCCTCTCCTCTACGTGCTTCAGATGTACAGCCAAAGTTCCTGAATTCCAAGTGGGTCAAGCAGTGGCTATTATAGGAGACATACTGACTCAGAGTTGAGCACATCAATGTGATTGAAGGACAATTTATGGTCTGTCAGAACTTGTGTTCTCAAAACAGCACTGAAAGAGAAAACAAGATCTGCCCTTTGCGGCTCCCTACAGGAAGCTGAGTGGTCATAATACACCTTGCCCCAGGAAGCAGCAAAGTGACGGGAAAAGGAGCAGTGAAGGTAGGTCCTTCTGGACTGCCTAGAGAGACCTTATGTAAGCAACCAATCAGAATCCAGTAGGATCAGCTAAAAGGAGAGTCAAGACCTTAGCAGGTCAGTTCCTGACTGGGACCAGAGGGTCAAGTAAGGATGCTCCTCTCTGGCCAAAGGAACTTGAGGGAGAACCAGAGTTTGTTTCTGACTGCATTTGCTTAAGCTGAGTTTGCAGGGGGAGAGACAGACTGAGATCCTTAGCCCTGAGGTAAAGGTGAAGCTACAAGGGGCCAAGTTGGAAGAGGCTCAAGGAAGAAGCAGTAATAAACTGAAATCGAGCAGTGTGTAGCTGCTGTTGATAGCGTCCCTCAAATAGTGGGCTGGCCTGGGTACCTCTGCTGGCCACCATGACATAAACCCCAAGAAGGACACAGGTCTGAGTGCCTGAACCAAGGGCTGAATTTAAGAGAGCTGGGGTTGAAGACCCTAATAAGGGCAACAGGACTGTTCATTTATTGGACTCTTCACTTGGACTTCTGTGACTCTGCTGCAGGGCCATGCCATGGAAGACCCACCAAGGTTGGCTGACTGCCTCCCAGGGCACCAGGGGTGAGAAAAGGATTGCAATACCACACCCAGCCACTAGGAGTTGCTTAAGAGGTGAGTACCGCCATTACAGTGTAACAGCAACATCACTTAGACTATGCTCAAGTAAAAAACATACAAAAAGTGCTGCTGAGAAAAGGAAAATTTAAGCCAGAGAGTGAAGAAGCTGGAAGACAATGGAATAAAGCAGTATCACAATTTTGAATCATTGCAGACTGTAAAGAAAGTGCTTAAAAAGAATTAAAGAAGGTGTAGGAACATACTGATGAATTTACAAAAGGGAAAAGTGGTGTGAAAACAAATAAAATCTCAGCACGAAAGTGAGCTTCTGATGAAAAACATTGACAAAGGAAAATCTATCTGCTGTTGTAGGAACTCTGGATGTGCTTTAATAGTACAATGGAGAAAAAGCAGAAACAACCATACAGATACATCACCAGGGTCACTCAGTTACCAGAGTAGAAGGTATGCAAGTTCATTATGGCCAATGGTACAGTGTGTCAAAATCAGAGCCGTCCGTTGAAAGCTGTTCAAAAGCAGACCTCCTTAATACCATTTCAGATAAAAGGGACAAACCATCTCTTAGATGTGACTATAGTAAGAAGATGACCTATGAAGATGGTCCATAGGACTGTAACAGTGGGAAGTAAGAGAACTAAGTGATTGAGGTTTATGAGTGATTAGTCCTTGGTGGATTTGTACAGAATTGGGGGAGAGAAGTAATATGTCACCTTTTAAGGCTACCACATTGTAATGGGAGAAAGACAGCACTGCTCTTAGAGTTCTTAGAATATAGAGCAGCCTGCTGAAGTTCTTCTAATAAAAAAAGCATGAACCCTGTACTTGTGTGCATGCATGGATTTACTTCCACAAGACATTACAAGACCTACCACAAACCAATTGGGAACTAAGGTACATCAAATAACATTTAACCAGTTATATGTTCTTTTTATGACTTCTATTTGTGTGAGAGACAAATGCATGTTTAAAGCAATAGAACATTTCCCCTGATTGTGGCAAATGGTGTGTTTCTTTTCCCTCATGGGATGTAATAGGAATATCAATGTTTTACATTTCATCTAAAAACCCAAGTTTGATAAAAGATGAAATACATTTAGTAGAGTTGTTATCCCAGTTATGGCAAAGCACCATTGCAGTAAAATTCATAGGCACAGAATTGTAAGTACTGAGGATTCACTTGCTCACTATGAATCCAATCAACTCCCTGTATTGCACATCCAAAATATGTTGGGATTCCAGATGCATTGTGAAGCAGGGACACGGGTGGTCTGGAGTTCATAAAGACCACTAAATCTCTAAGCAAAGCCAGGTGATGCCTCTGATCAAGGGTTACAACTCAAAAATTCAGAGGATGGAATTTGAAGTCAAGATAAAAAAGTTATGTAGGAAAAAAATTTTAAAAAGAGACTGAGAAAACAGGAGGGAACCAGTTCAGGAAAAATAATCCTGGAGAGTGTGTCCAATTTTTACAACTGACTTCATGGGGTTACATGGGTGTAACTGAAGGCAGAATTTGTCCCCAGTAGGGTTTGAATAGTGTCTTTGGCAGATTTTTATTTCCGGAATGTAAATATGTAAAACAGATCTGACTAAACATTTCTTTGATGTGGGATAGGAAAATAAAAGGAATGTTTCCAGGACCTTTCCTTTCCCCTCTTTACAGTAAGCAGCAGTTCTGCTTTCCTTTGAGTTTCTGTTGGTTTTCAGTTCCTGTCTCTTTACAGGGTGATGATACTTCCTGAGAGATGGCACACAGTGTGGAAATCAGAGTTTTCTTTGAGGTGTTGGGTTTTTTTAAGACTCTGAAAAATTATCACTTTGTGATCAATTTCCACACTCTTGCCATCAATGGGAATTTCACCATGTACTTCAAGGGAAGCAGGATCAGGTCCTAAGTTTCAAAAATATCGATGTGTCCATTCATTTATCAGTGTTTGCTACTAGACTAGGTCTTGCTTGTATTACTACTATATAATTCCTCTCAAAGCTTCAAGAATTCCACATATTCAGAGTGTAATTTCATATGGCTAGAAATAATTATTGAGTAATAAATAATTTGAAAACAATGACCTGGTACATGATATAATATTTTGAAATGTGCAAGAATTCATGGTGGCTGTTATAGTATGGACCAGGGGCTTCAGTCTGACTACAGGCGGGAAACTCTACCTGGTAAAGTGTGGATAAAAAAAGGGAAGGATGATGTTTATTTCCAAAGAGTGGTATCTGTCATAGTATCACTGTATGTGATTAGTTCTTCTAAATGGGCATCACTGTCTGGAGAGTGTTTCTTCAGATGAAGAGATTGACAACTGGCTTCCTGTTAAATATTGCACCAATTAGCATTTGTAAAGTCCGTAATGAGTGAGTCAGGGCTATGCAGAAGCCCTGGTTTCACTCAAACCCACTGAAGCTGATGGATAGACTCTCTCTGATTACAGTGGGACTGCTCACATACTTAAAGTAAAGGACATGCTTAAGTGCTTTACTTGATTAGGCCACTCTACTCAGCTTCTTGCAGGATTGAGTCCTTTGCATGGTAAAAGCTGCTCAGGTTCACAGGAGAAGATCTGTTGCCTGCAAACCTCATAAGTTGCATGGAGTGGGGCGGCCTGTACAGTCTCAAGTGCATAATAAAATCTTCATAAAATAGATGCTATTATATTGTACTCTGTGAGATAGTCGTCAATTACATCATCACATACTCCTTCTCATAATACGCACAGGGGGCCAGAGTTAAGATGGCATTTTATGAATTTTGTGTTCTTTGCTTTACAACCTTCACCAACCCCGCATTGCAATCCCTGTGCCTGAACTGAATCCAGCAGATTCTAATATAGGATGTCACCCTTAAGGTAGTTTCAGTTAACATAGGTGTTAAAAATGAATATATAATACTATGGCTTTTTAATGGAATATGTATTTTATAGCAGATGCATAACATTAAAGAGCCAGATTCTCAAATGGTGTAAATTGACATTATCCAGTTGATTTCAGTATATTATGATTATATCCTTTTAAGGCTAGATCTTTAGATGGTGTAAATTGGTTTATGGTATTATGCCACTTTGCATCAGCTGATGATCAGGCCTTAAAGCGTAATCATAATATACTGAAGCCTCTCAAGTTGAATCATTCATAAAATGGGTTACTATTGAGAGTTCCATGGCCTGCAGATACTTCACTGAAAATTCTGTGTGGAATTGTGTTTATCTGGATTTTGCAAAAAGCAAAACAATTATCCTTGTTTACCTCATATTTGTCATGTTTTCTGCTATGTCATCTGGAAGATTTTCATTGGCAAAACCTAATTTTCTTCCTAAAAAAATGTACTTCCATTTTTGTCGAAGTGAACAGTTGTTTGTTGCTTGCTAAAGACTGATCCTGGAAATGTTTGCATTCCATAAAATAACGTTTGACCTCTGTAGTTTTGTGAGTTTTTAACATTTTAAAACATTTTTTTTGCATTTAATAACACTTGAAAATGTTTGGAAAATTAATGAAAATTGCATAATACAAAAAAAATTAAAAATATGTTTTTAGCAAAATTTGAAAATATACTTAAAAATTTAAGTTTTGCTGCAAAAAGTTTAAAAGGCCAAAACCTGAAACTCTAGAAATTTGCTAAGCAACAAATGATTTTTAAAAATGTTTTGAAACTTTTTTTTTCATTGCAATCTTAAAAAACCTTTAGCCAGAATGCAAAAAAACCCGACAAAATAAACAAAAACCCCAAACCAAAAATAAACAAAAAATCAACACAGAAATTGTTTATGCTATTTATTTAATTAGGAAGTATTAGCATGTTTACAAATCCTTGTCATATAAATATCAGTAACGAAACCATCATTACAACATTGAGCTTTTGTTTATATTGACATTATACAAGAAAATATTCATCAGATCAGCCAGAGCAAAATGCTTACATTGTTTCTGAAAATGACTTACAAAATTTTGTTTTGTTATGGAATCAAAATTTTCACTCCTTTTTAACCAGCACATTTTCCAAATATATCAATCTGACTTTTCCTCTGTACTCTGTCTGCATATTATACATATGCACATAAATGCCAAAATAATGCAGAGACTTCTTATGACATCCTAGCAATGTCACAGTTATAGCAGTAAGTCACATCGAAGTCTCAGAGCTTTGCACTACCTTTGCAGCCACATCAGAGTCACAACAGATAATAGTCAGTTCGTAGTCCCAGCTCATCATAGACATTTCACATTCATAATGCACTCCAGTCATTTCTCAGGGAGATCATAGACATGCTAGAGTATCATTACTACTTCACAGAAAAATTGTACTTGCATCATATAGTGTTCACACAAATCCATATGGGTCTGTGGATTTTCTCTTGAATTCAAATGCCCTTTTGTGGGTTCGCAAAAAGAAAAGGAGTACTTGTGGCACCTTAGAGACTAACCAATTTATTAGAGCATAAGCTTTCGTGAGCTACAGCTCACTTCCTCAGATGCATATCATGGAAACTGCTCCACGATATGCATCTGAGGAAGTGAGCTGTAGCTCACGAAAGCTTATGCTCTAATAAATTGGTTAGTCTCTAAGGTGCCACAAGTACTCCTTTTCTTTTTGCGAATACAGACTAACACGGCTGTTACTCTGAAACCTTTTGTGGGTTCTTCTCTAACTAGTCAGAAGGTCAGGTGGTTAATATATTTATCTATGTCTATCTATTTACCACCTGATCTTCTGACTCTTTATTTACAGAAGAAATATATCTATATAAGATATAGATTATATGTGTGTATATAGCTATGCATATATATCAGGCAAAATACAGGATGATATGGTGATTTTTGTCCATTTAGCTATTGGATGGTTTCTTCTATGCTTCTGGTGCATTGATAGAAAACTTTGCAAAATATGTTCTTTTGAAAATTATCTCTCTTATATGATAGCCATCTGTGTTTGAGTAGAGCTGGGAGAATAACTGAAAAATCGGGAGGAAAATCATATTGGGTCAGAAGGACATTTTATTCAACCGGAAATAAAATGTTCCATTATGTTTGTGAGTTTTTAAACCTTTTTTAAAATAAAATTTGAAGTTCTTTCAAATTAAAAATTGAAGCATTTAGTTTAAAAGGGTGAAAACAAAATGTTTCAATCTTTTTGGATTTTTTTTTACTATAACAATTCAGAAATTGAGCAAGAATTCACAAAGTATTTTAGTCTAATTGAAGGTGCATTTTTGATGAGAGAAAAAAAAAAGCATTTTCAAAAATTTTTGCCCCTCTCTAATGTTGATGAGATACAATACTTTCAATTTGCACTTGTATTTAGAAATCAGGAGTAGCAGAGTCTAGAATCTAAACATTGTGCAGATTTATTAAAAATGACGACTTTCTCTTAATCTTCAAATTAGTTGTCATTGGAGAGATGTTCACAGGAATTTGGTTATGTATATTTTAGTACATTTACGCCTACATTTCACTGGCTAAAAGTTCCTGGAAGACCAATTTACATAATATTTATACCACACTTCTGAAATAAAATTTTACGATTGTGTCATCCATTTCTTTTTCTTATGTCTACATTTGGAAGAAATACCTTCAGTGAATCGTTCACCATATGCAAAGGGTCTGACATTTTAGAGTATGACCCTCAGTGTAGAATACATACTCTATGTGCTACACAGTTTGAGAGACAGGGTCAGACAGACCTGGTTTTCCTTCTTTTAGTGTGGAGTTTTTACCTCTCTGTTGAAAGTTTCAGAAAATCAAACACTTAATTTTCTAAATAAGCCTCCAAATAGTGAATGTTCATATTTCTCAGTCAGTTTAAATACCTGAGCCAAACATCATTGTAAGGATTTTTATGGCAGCCTAAATAGCTACTGAAATATAAGTGCCTTGAAATCAGAATATAGCAACAGGTGAAACAGTGAGTAACAACAGATGAAGGAAGGATACAATCTTGCAAGCTTCTCATTTACAGTGGAAATTGAACACCTCACAAGATGAGGCCCTAAGTGTGCAATATCAGGATTTCTTAGAGTCGCAGAGTGTATCACACTGGAACTTTGGATCAAAGCTTATGCTCTAATAAATTTGTTAGTCTCTAATGTGCCACAAGTCCTCCTTTTCTTTTTACGGATACAGACTAACACGGCTGCTACTCTGAAACCTGTCTTTATACTTTAGGTAAATGCAAATTTTCCCCTTTCTTGGGGTTCAAAAGTTTATTTTAGGTCAACTTGGAAGGATTAGATTTTTATTAGTAAATGTTGGTAAATATCGATTTCATCATACACACCCAAAATATGAAAAAATATTTTGGTGGATGATGATCGAAATGTACAGACAGGCAAAGTGTGAAAAATGCTGCTTGAGAACGTGGAGTTTGATTTAAGGATATCTGCATTGTATATTTGGACAGGTGATGTTGACAATTTGTGGTTTAACAGTTATAAAGCTTTAACTGTTTGCGTCTGTGTCTACTGTCATTAAATAACTATGGTCTGACCCCCTATTTTCTGACCACCCCCATAATTTCTCATCACTGTGAAAATGTAAATAGATAAAAATAGAAAAAGATTTAAAATTTAAAATATCTGTCAAACTTATTTTTTTAAAATTCTGCCAAGTCTACATTTAGGGTTTCTTTTTCTCAGCCTAATAATAATTTTTTCTTATGAATTTGAAACTTGGTTTTTCCCGATCCTAAGATTTGAATTTCCTTATGGACCAGGCATATAGAGTTTAATTGAAAGTGATAATCTTTCCTATAGGTTTTCTAAACCATCCTAGAGAATTTAATAGAGATTTGTATCTCTGTTATAGAATGATTGGTTACAGGGTGGTTTTGAAACAGGTTTATCACCCCTGTTACAGGATGATTTTTGTTAAAAAAAAAAATCCCATAGAAAGGCTATTCTTCTTTGACACCTATCGAATTTAATAGTGTGGTTTCCACAGAACCCTATTAAATTTCTATCGAACTCTATTGGTTTCATCCCTATTAAATCCTATAGGACTTTTCCATGAGGGTGGTTGTTTATGAAGAAGAGAGCCTAGTTGTTAGTTCTTAGTTACACTATTCCACAGTTGTTTTTCCACAGTATTCTATTCACCTTTTAATGACTGGTTTTCATTTGTTGAGATTCACATGTTTCTTGCATCTGTCCCAAGGGAGGAGCTCGTGGGAACTGAGGGGCAGGTCATTCTCAGCGACAAGTTCCTGCCTCTGGATCTCACTCCTGCCAGAAATCTGTCTGAGCTTGAATCTCGCTAAGTTTATGAAGCACTGTAAAATGCCCTTCTTTGTTCAAGCCTTCCATTAATGGCAGGCATTGGAATTTTGCTTGGTAATTAGTATCCTGGCTGGTATTCCCCTCTTTCAGGGTAGTTCTATAGCTAGTTTCAATAGCTAGGAGGAACTTAGAGCATATTTTTGTGGCAACATAGCTCTAGTCTAAATCATGTAATGTGCACCCAGGTACCGTGGTGATGAGGACTTTATACGTTCATATGTTGATAGTGGATTATTTTTTAGAGACCTTTTTGGTTACAAGGATTTTCAAAGGGTTCAAAGCCTGAAAAAATGCCAATAAATAAGTCATGTTGTTAGGTGAGTTGTTTAAAACCTGCATCTGACTTTTTAGAATGATCTACCTTTCTTTATGTCTTCCAAAAAGTGCTACAATATCAGAATAAAGGGAGAGTTGATTTTTTTTTTAAAAAAACCCCTAATCTGTTTGCCTGGGGAACAAATTTAATAATTAAGAATATGAGATCTGTTTTTCTTTATTTTCTGTTGACAATGGACTAGAACTTGGTTGTAGAGATTGACTTTCAAGATATTTAAAAGTTCTTTGCAAGGTAATGAGTCAAATATGGGTGGAAGTACAGTGGCCACTATATTCATTGAGCAACAGCTTTAACATTGGACAAGCTGCCTTGGGCATTAGCTTGTTTTGCTGAGAAAAGGTACCAGGCTTTATCCCCTTACTCTTTTTGAAAAGGATTATCTTTAATGTCCACCTCAATAGCAAGAAGAAAATGAATTTTATTGTCTCGTAGGAAGGATGGAACCCAGTAGTGTAGAACCTCCAATTAACTGTACTTCCACAATGTGTTGGAGCCAAGGTCTTGATGAGGGACTCAAGAAGCTGTGCTTCTGGCCTATCTAACAAGGGCCATTTTTCATCAACCATTGAAGTCAATGGGGACCTTGCTTCTGATTTCAATTTACATTGGATTAGGCCCTAATGGAACAATACTGTCACCTGAACAAAGCTTATCAAAGCAAAGGGAAAGTAACTATGTAGTCTGGGTTTAGCTTGTCTTAGTGCTGGCTGCCAGAAGAGTGGAGGTGCCATGAATATTATTTTTAATCTTTATTATTTACTTGTGTTGAACAAGTGCTAGGCACTATCCACACACACACTGGAAGATGTTGTCTTTGGTTTGAAAAGCTGACAATCTTTCCTGCAAGGTTAATGCAGGGATTTCCCTTGTGCAAGGATTTCCCGTATCTTACAGTCATGTATGTGAATAACTTTATGCACATAAGCACTGCTCATTAGGAGAGATCTACAGGTGGGATGGCAGGATTGGGGCCTAAGCCAAGAAGCAACACATGAAAATAGGGGGAGAGAAAGAAAACATACAAACAAAATAAATACCACTAAACTATATATACATCATAAAGCATCAGTTGTCTTTCTTTACGTGGTCACGATTAGTTGGTAATTTCTTGGTTTTGTCATGGCATAAGTGGGTCTGGAGGAGAAGGGGGATAGTAGACTTCTGGACTACTTTAGGAAGGGCATTTGAAGAAGTGACAAATGCAAGGGTGTGTGTGGATTAAAGTTGTTGTTGGTAGAAATGGAGGTGTAGATGGCAAGGCAATGAGGCACTAGGGGCAGACAAGCAGGGAGGGGCAGATTGTGGAAGATTCTTGCAGGTGAGCACAAGAAGCTTGAATCTGCTGTGGTGGGAAAGGGGGAGTTAGCGGAGGGCTTTGAATGGTGGGGGGTTGACATTGAGAGAATGATGGGCAAGCAAGACAATGTTAGTAGCTGCATTAATATTTTGGTATTTAATTGGTAGATGTATTGGTTTAATTGATGGCTTAGTGATTTAATAATTAAGGATGGTGGAACCAATTAAAATAAAATGAGTCAATATAAACTGTGGCGCAAAACTCATATTGAACCAATTTGGAAGGTGACACAAATATGGGTAACTTTTCATGTTCATGTGCCTCTGGAGCTCCTGTGTGTAGCTTGGACCAGCAGAGGAAATGCTTCCAGAGGGGATGTTCTTGTGGAATTTCCAACCTGGCTAGAAGCAAGAAATAATATAAATTTCATGAGAGAACCTCTTCCCATGAGATTTCCAACCAGTTTTGCAGAAATAAGCTCCTTGAATAAGATTAAAATAAGTGTCCAAACTTTGGCATGCTTATCCAAACTTAGCTGTCAAACTCTGTAAAGTTCACCTATCATAACTAGTGGCGTCAAGCAGTAAGTGACTGGAATGACATTGCTCCTTCTCTGTGCTTGGTTATGCTTTAAAAGGACCTTTTTCTTTTGCATCCCATTGCATTTCTCACAGCCTTTCATATGTTGTATCCCATCCTTTATCATCAAAATAGAAAAGTGCCTTGAAGTCCTTTTCTCTATAACAACCCTATCCATCAACAGCATCTGGCCTTAGATTGTCAGATCAGCTCACAGCATTGACTCCATCTCTACTGTGTTTAGGCACCCTACTAGTTACAATGGCAAAAAAGAGCTCACATGCACCAGACAGAAGATTGTGCCCATTCCTATTACACACCTCCTGGGCCACAGTAATATCTAGGCTGGACTGTGGTAGCTCTCTATATGTAGGAAGGAAACCCCATGTCCCGAGGAAGCTCCCAGTTGTTCAGAACAGAGCTGCTCTGTAATGCAGGTGACTGAGAACACATCACTTCATTACTGCTCTCTGCACTGACTCCCTGCTGAGTCCAGTTCAAGGTTGCTCCCTTGATTTTCAAAGCCGGGCATGGACCTGGCCTTTGCTACCTGAAAGATAGTCTGTTTCTCCGTGTCCATGCCTCCTATGCTTCTAGCTTTACACTAGAACCAGGAAGCTGTAGACCAATGCGGGAGGCTTGTGACAGGATGCAAAAGCTTCACAAGAGTCTGGCCAAAACGATGGAACTCGCTGCCCAGTGCAATAAGAACGACCACTAGCCTTGCTGCTTTCAGAGTTCAATGCAAAACCTAATACTTTAATCAGGATTTCCCACTATAGCCCCTTCATTTTCACACTTCAATTTGAAATGGAAAAAACCCCACCAAAGATAGGTGACCGGAGGTCGGTGGGGGCACCTGCACCATGGCCCTAATGTGTTTTGGCTGGGCCAAACAGAAGTGTTGCTGTGACCCTGCGTGGTACTCACTCAAATTTGGCCTGGCCACCTTTCCATGATGATGGAGGGGTCGCTGGGCCACACCTGAGTGGTGCTGTGACCCTGAGTACCATGTCGCAATGTCATTCCATCAGATTTGGCCCAGCTGCCTCTCGGTTATGATGGAGGGGTTGCTGAGTCAAACCTGAGTGGTGCTCATATGCCAGGTTGCAATGCCATTGACTCAGATTTGGAGGGAGTGGATGGAGGAGCTCATGGGCCAGAAGGGTTAAGCAGCCAGTGGGCCGGGGAGGGTGCCTGAGTGGGGGAAAAGAAGGTCAGACAGGGTGACCCTATGTCCCCCTCCCTCTTTCAATGGCCTTCTGCAGCCCCTGCTAAGCCTGCTTCTTGGTGGGAGGGAGTGAATATAGAAAGAGAGCAAGTGTGTTGTTCCCTTATTATCTTGGAGGAGGTGATAAGATGCTATGGTGATGAAGGGTGTACCGAAGCTGATTTCTTCTAGGCTCACTTCAGACGGGTCTCTTAGAATGTTTCTTCTCACTTCTAAATTTTGATGTGGATTATATTTAGGGTTGCCTAGGTGTCCACAAACTCTTATGTCAACAAACAATGATCAAAACCTTGCTTTAGGTAAGAGATGGGCCTGAACCAACAGCCTTTGGGGGAATTTGGAACCAGATCTAAACTTTATGGTTCAAGCACATTCCTGCTTTACTCTTATAAAACAAATTTATAATATCTATATTTAAAGAGTCTCTGGTTACACACTATTAAAAGCCTTTATTTGACCAAAGTTTGCATATGCGACAATGCATATATTGTCTTTGAGCTTAATCTCATATCAATTTGCCCGTATCTTGATCCAAAATATTTTTTTCTTATCACTCTTGTGGGGTTAGTTTTGCTTTTGAAAATAAAACTCTCTGTTCTTTTTGTTTCATACCCTGTCATTTAGAATCAGATGACAATAATTCTGGAATCAGAATGTGCTTTTTGTTATCTAGCTGATTTTGATGGATTGTTATGCGTTAGTTTGACTTTGCAGAGGTTGAATGTGGCATTAAAAATGTTTTGAGCAGTTAGCTGAAGAAACATGTCATGGAAACTAGAGAGAAAGGTCACTGGAACAGTTTTTGGTAAACAAAGTTAATTTTTTTTTTAAACCTAAAAAAAGCTTTGAATTGTAGCTCAGTTTGCAGACCACTGAATTATGTACTGTACACATGGTTAATGATTTATGGGGCCATGAGTTATTTAATCGGGTAATGCATATACTTTGTGCGACAAGCAGGCGGATGAAAACTCTGAACAGAAGAAATCATTCATACATTGAATGACACATATTATATGCTGTGTTGTCAGAAGATAATATGACTTAAAGCTGGCACAGGTTGTCATTTCCAGTTGCTGTTGTCTCCTCTGAAAACATCATTTAAGGAAAAATATTTAATAAACAGTGACATTCATTTAGGGTCTGTTTAAAAAAAATACTAAGGCAAAAGGGAAAGTGATTTCAGATCTCTGGCATTAGGCACTTGTATTGCTGTTGTCACAAATTTGTCACTTTTCAGAAAGGACGTTGCCACCAAGAGGAGGCTTAAAATTCTAGTACCAGATGCAACTGAAATGTGTTCTCATGGTGGAATAGATCCATGTCCTGGTGGAGAAGAGGTGGCAGATAGTATGAGGCAACAAGGGAAATGAAGGATAACGGACAGAGAAGCAAGAGATTGAGCTCTTTGGACTGGGCTCTCTTCGTAATGTATTTGTGTAGTACCTCTCACAACTGAGGCTTGAAGCACTATGCGATACAAATATTAAATAGTAAAGGCAGGTGGAGAGGGGAGGCAGGGGCATGGTAGGGGATGAGCATTCACACAGAAATGGAGGGAAAAACTGAATAATGGAGCCTGCAAGACAGGGTGAGGGAAGAGAGGCTGGAGATGACAAAGGCGGGAAAGAGGGAGCACAACCTTGCAGTCAGGAGGGATGAGAGAAGGCAAAACTGCTGAAGAGGAGAGGCAGGAGCAGAGCTGTAGAGTTATGTTTAGATGAAAGTGAAGGGAATAGGAAATAGAGGTGAAAAATTTTATAAGTGTGTGTGTGTTGCTGAAAATGGCAGTTGGAATAAGGCTGTCAGGGAAGGGCCCTCTGGCTATGCATAGCATTTTTACAAAATGTTCTGGGAGGAGGGGGGTGGAAGTTGACCACAAAAACCCCTCCACAGCTGGGGAGTACAGGGGTTTTGCCCCAGCATTTCCACCTCAGGATAGAGAATCATACCCTGGAGACGGGCATGGGCTGGAATGAGGATAAGGCAGAGCAGAGGGCAGTCTGACATACAGAAAGTCAGTGCAGTCAGCCAATGAGCTGTTGGAAAGGAGGGGTCCATGCATCTAGGAGATGCTGACTGAATGATCTCTGTCCTGGAACACTATCACAGGCATGTGCTCCTCTAAGGGCCTCAGAGCGTAGTCCTGCTGGATGCAGATGGCTGGCAGGACCTTCTGCTCTGACACAGCTGAGGGGTTAGCTCCTTGTTTCCATATTGAAATGGGCCGTGCAGGGTTGTATCTGAGTTAATTAGCACAGTTTGTTCTGAAATCACTAAGTGCTCTGAGATACCCAGTGCCGTATTGCCGCCCCCTTGTACCCAGCATGGCCACCGCTATGCTGTTATTTGTGTCCCTGATCGATAAATATGGGCAGAGCAGAGTGTCGTTGAACAGTGTATGCTCAGCCAGGGAACCAGAGATTGTGTTCAGGTGATGCATTGTACCAGGGACTATGCTAATGATGATATGCCTCTTCCTCTGAGCTAGTACCTTCTATTCTACTGCTTCTAATCCTGATGCACTGTATTTCATGGTGCTGCTGCTCACTGAGGTTAAGGCATAGGTGTTGGGACTACGGGTGCTGCTGCACTCCCTGGCTTGGAGTTGGTTTCCATTATATACAGGGTTTACGGTCTGGTTAAATGGCTCTCAGCATCCCCACTATAAAAATTGCCCCAGGACCTCTGGACTAAGGGAGCAGTATATGGCTGATGTGTGGAGGGGGGGACATGGCAGAACATGTAAGCGAGGTCAGTGCTTTCTTTGTGCCAGTTACTCCATTATACTCTACCCCATGTATGTGCTAATGTATGTTTCCTTCCAGCAATGGGGTGTGAGTCTTCACCCTAGCACCATAACGTGCCAGGAAATATGACAGTAAAACTGCTCTATTCAGGGATGTGCCCTTTGAACATCCCAATGTGTGGGTTCCACTTTCAGGCCAGACTTGTCCTTTATGTAAACCTGGATTCCTGTGTGCTTCGCAGTAGGTGTGTGTGGGAGAGAGGGGTGCTGGAAGTCAGGAGAGGGACGGGATACTCTCAAGCAGGAATGAGCAGTGCTGGGGGGTGTATTTTCAGAACCTCTTCCATGCCCTATTTACCCCCTGGGGCAAAAAAAGTCAACCATACTTGTGCTGGCTAAAAGAGAATGTGATGATCTCCCACAGAACACCTGCTTTTGAAATTTCCCTTCTGAGCGCATTCACAAAAGGCTTTTTTCTTATATCCAATATCTGACTTGGACAGAGACAACTCTTAAAACCCCACCATTTTCCAATGATACTTTTCCAAGTGAGAAAAATACAAATATCATCAAACTATCTCCTACAGAATCCCCCCATTCTGCAGCTGGGTAACAGCCTACCTGCTTGTAGAAAGCCATCTGATGATGCAAATTTTTACTCTCAACCAGAACTGAAAAATACCAAGTGTTTAAGAACACAGTGTTCTATTTTTTTTATAAAGAAATTTATTAAAATGAAAATAAACTCTTTTAGGAGTAATTGTTTCATAAAAGAAACAGGAGTTTGCCCTGGCAAAGGTGCCTATGATTTATGGTATACTCTGTAAACTTGGTCAAATAATTTCCTTTTCCTTTATGACTGGAGAGCAGAGCTGTCAGGAACAGGGAATTACAGGATGGCACCTGTTCTTGGAGCAACAGGACTATGTTTATTCATGATTAGTTTATGCAGAAATTTCATCAAAGAATTTATCTGAATTTTTGATAAATAGGCCTTGTAAAAAAGAAACATTTTTCCTAATTGGACCTTATCATAAAAATTCCAGTGATGGCAAATGCAAATGAGAAATAATGAGAATTTAAAGATCTTTTTCAAGGACCATGAGTGTTCATGGTAGTATTACCACTGTGTCACTTCTCCCTTTTAAAAAAGATTGTTTCTTCCATTTGGTTCTACAGGCAGCTGCATATAGAAATATTCAATGGCCTGACATGTGGCTCCAGCATGTATCTTTTCTGAAAGCAGGAGATATAGTTATTAATTTTAAACTCACTAACTTTCTTTTCTTTTTCTTTTTTTTGTTGTGCTGAATGGGATTTTGTATCAGTTTATAAAGTGCCACTGACTGAGACAGTTTTCCAGATTTTTTTAGTCCATGTTAATTTTAGCAGTGAGGTGGTCAAAGCAACTGACGACATTGACACTGGTATCTCCTGAAACATTTCTTAGCTTTTAAGCAGCTTGGCTTTCCCTGTGGTGATGCCAAAACCCCAACAGATGATGTTCTCAGGATTAGAAACTGGAGATTGAAAAATTGCTAATTTCTTATAGCACTTGAGTAATAGAAGTCACAAGCAAATGCACCATGCTCTATCAGTTTTATTTAGACGGGGTGAGGGGAAGAAATCTCTTCCCTAATATCAATTCTTCTGATTTATGTCGCTGCATTTTGGAATGTGAACCCTAGTGTCCTGGTTGTATGCTACGCTGGGCAACTGCACTCTGCCTACCTCAAAGGCCCCCTGTATTATTTAAGTTATTCAGCTGGAGAAGAAAAGTTCTCATCCTCCACTTGGATCAAAGTTTGTAGCTGAGAGAACATCAGGTTATCTTTTATTGTTATAAAATCCTAAATACAGTATCATAGAAACGTAGCACTGGAAGGGACCTCAAGAGGTCATCTTGTCCAGCTCCCTGTGCTGAGGCAGAACTAAGCATATTTAGACTATCGCTCACAGGTGTTTGCCTAATCTGTTCTCAGAAACCTCCAGTTACAGGGATTCCACAATCGCTCTTGGAGGACTATTCCTCCAGTGCTTAACGGTCCTTATAGTTAGAAAGTTTTGGTAATATCTAACCTAAATCTCCCTCTCTGTAGCTCAAGACCATTACTACTTGTCCTACTTTCAGTGGACATGGAGAACAATTTATCACCATCCTCTTTATAACAGCCCTTAACATATTTGAAGACGGTTATCAGGTCCGCCCTTAGTTGTCTTTTCTCAAGATTAAACATGCCTAGTTTTTTAACCTTCTTCATAGGTCAGGTTTTCTAAACCTTTTATCATTTTTGTTGCTCTTCAGGACTCTCTCCATTTTATCCACATCCATCCTAAAGAGTGGTGCCCAGAATTGGACTCAGCACTCCAGCTGGAGCTCACCAGTTCTGAGTGGAGCAGGATGATTACCTCTTGAGTCTTACACACAACACTCCTGTTAGTACACTCCAGAAAGATGTTAGCCTTTTTTGCAACTGCATCACATTGTTAACTCATATTTAATTTGTGATTCACTCATACCCCCCAGAACCTTTTCAGCAGTACTACTGCCTCGCCAATTATTCCCCATTTTATATCTGTGCATTTGATTTTTCCTTCCTAAGTGCATATATCTTTATTGAATTTCATCTTGTTGAATTCAGACTAGTATGTCTTCAATTTGTCAAGGTCATCCTGAATCCTAATCCTGTCCTCCAGAGTGCTTGCTTGATGTCAGCTGCAAATATTATGGATACACTCTCCTTTCCATTATCCAAGCCATTAATGAAAATATTGAAGAGTAGCAGACCCAAGAAAGATCCCTGCAGGACCCCACTAGATATGTTGTCTTCCCCCTGCCCCATCCCGGTTTGACAGCGAACCATTGATACCTTCTTTTTGAGTACAAAAACAATGAGGAGTCTGGTGGCATCTGAAAGACTAACAGATTATAAGTATATGTCACTTCTACAGCTTCCCCTCATCCACAAGGCCAGTATCCCTGTCAAAGAAGAAAATTAAGTTAGTATGGCATGATATGTTCTTGACAAATCCATGTTGGCTATTATTTGTTACCCTATTGTCCTCTGGGTGCTTACACATAGATTGTTTAGTAATTTGTTCCGGTACCTTTCCAGGTATTAAAGTTAGGCTGACTGGTGTATCATTTCCATTTGTTCCTCTTTTAAAATATAGGTACTGTGTTTGTCCTTCTTTAGTCCTCGGGAACCTCACCTGTCCTCCATGAGTTTTCAAAGATAATTGGTAATAGTTCCAAGATTGCTTCACCTAGTTCCTTAAGTACCCTAGAGTGAATTACATCAGGCCCTGCTGACTTGAACACATATAAATTGTCTAACTCCTCTTTAACCTGTTCTTTCATTATTTTGGCTTGGGTTCCTTCACGTTGTTGTTAATATTATTTGTTTTAATATCTGGTCACAATTTACTTTTTCAGTCAAGATTGAAGCAAAATAAGCATTAAACACCTGAGTCATCCTGATGTGCGTTATTAGCTCTCCTTCCCTGATAAGGACCTACACTTTCCTCTAACTTTCTCTTGCCTCTAATGTATTTATAGAATGTCTACTTATTGCCTTTTTTTGTCCCTTGCTAGGTGTAACTCATTTTGTGCCTTAGCCTTTCTGATTTTGTCCTTACATGCTTGTACTGTTATTTTGTACTCATCCTTAGCAATCTGTCCATGTTTCCAATTTTTTTAGGGTTTGTTTTTGATTTTCCTGTCATTAAAGAGTTTGCTGTTGCATTTTTAATACTGTCTCTTTGAGAAACTGCCACCTCTCCTGAACTTCTTTTTCCCTTAGATTTTCTTCCCATGGGATCTTACCTACCAGTTCTCTGAGTTTGTTAAAGTCTGCTTTCATTGAAGTCCATTTTCCTTATTCTGCTGCTCTCACTCCTTCCTTTTTTAAAAATCATTAAATTTATCATTTCATGATCACTTTCACAAATTGCCTTCCACTTTCAGATTCAGAACCAGCTCCTCCCTCTTGGTCAGAATCAAGTTTAAAATGGCCGTCCCCTTGCTTCCTCCACCTTCTGAAACAAAAAGTTGTCCCCAGTACATTCCAAGAATGTATTGGACATGTATTTTGCCGTATTACTTTTCCAACAGATAGCTAGGTAGACGAAGTTCCATGTTACTACTATGTCTTGTGTTTTGGATATTTCTGTTATTTGTTCTAGAAATTTTTCATCCACATCATCTTCCTGATCTGGTGGTCTATAATAGACCCCTGCCATGAGGTCGCCTCTGTTTTATACCAGTATCTTCACCCAGAGACTTTCAACTGGTCTGCCTCTGACCTCTTCTGGATCTCAGAACAAGTGTGTGTATATTCTTGATGTACAGTACAAGACCTTGTCCCTTTTTTTTCCCTGCCTGTCCCTCCTGAACAAGCTGTACCCCTCTATACCTATATTCCAGTTATGAGATTTATCCCACTTCAGTGATGGCAATTGAGTCATCATCATTTATGTACTAATACTTCCTGTTCTTCCTGTTTATTCCCCATACTCCTTGCATTGTGTATAGATATCTAAGATGCTAAGCAGATTCCCACACTGTTATCCCTCTTGTTGCTCCCATATCCCAGTATAATTATAAGTTAACTACAATACCACAACCCCATGGAGGAAACTCTGGTTTACTGAATGCTACACCTGTGCTACCTTATCAGGACCCACAGCAGCCATGTTTATCAGTGTAGGAGCATACATCAGTCTAAAGACATCAAAAGACTCTGGGCATGTGTTCATGGATTCCAATCATTCTACTGTTTCTCTTTATTACACTTAGGCAGGAAGAAACATACGCTCTTTGCTCATGTTAGTGGTGATAGTAGAGTTTTTATAGCAACTCTTACATCGTCTTTATGTAACTAATTCATGTGTGGGAGACACCAAATAATTATTTGTTTAAGCTCTTACACACATGTACCTGAAGGGGGAAGGTCTTAGATCCCTGCTTCATTCAGCTCCAAAAATTCAGACCTTTATACCCTGAGCTAAAGGAAATCTCCCTTTTCTGGAAGCAGTAGAATACCTCTTAATCTGTCTGAGAGACAAGGTGGGTGAGGTAATATCTTTTACTGGATCATCTTCTGTTGGTGAGAGAGACTAGCTTTCGAGCTTACTCAGAGACCTGAAGAACTCTGTATAAGCTCCAAAGCTTGTCTATTTCACTAACAGAAGTTGATCCAACAAAAGATATTACTTCACTTACCTTCTCTCTCTAGTATCCTGTTACCAACACGGCTGCAACAACGCTGCAGGCAACAATCTTAATCTCTCTGTCAGTCAAACACTAGAGGGCAGTCTCTCACACACAAAGGCAGGGCATTACCTTAGGTGGACAATTAAGCTTTTTATGGGCTGGGAGCTGCAGTACTAAGATAATGAATTGTTCCTACTGAATGGAGCTGGTTGGAAAACCTGTTTGTCAAATTCTGAATTTTTGATAACTTTCAAACACACTCTATAAGCTGGTCAAAATCAGGAAAAAAATTGCACAAAATTTCAAAAAAAATTGTCAAAATTTTTGTAAAAATTCCAGTGTCATATTTTTTGACCGGTTCCACTAGGGAGTGAATTCAGTTTCTCGCAGGTTTACTTTTGACAGTCCATTTTAAACAAGAAATATTTATTAAAGGAAACAACTACAGATAGTAGCATCTGAAGAAGGGTTTTTTTATTCACCAAATCTTATGCCCAAATAAATCTGTTAGTCTTTAAGGTGCCACTGGACTCCTTGTTGTTTTTGTGGATACAGACTAACACAGCTACCCTCTATCTGTCAAGTATGAGGAAGAGGCTTTCACAGAACTTGAGTTCCAGCTTCGTCTGTTGTTTACCACAGACCACACCCAGTCTAGAACTCCATATAGCAGACAAGAGATATCTTGTGACTAAATAATATATTGCAATTAAATATATCACACTAGAGTAAATAAATAATTTCCTAAATACACAACATACTGTGATGATTGTAGCCACAGATCAACAGTTTGATTTGAAACTCAGTTGTTTCATTTTGAAAATCAGCCTGAACTAAATTGCCACAGTCTTTAAACATTGTAAAGTCTCTGCATTTCGTGCTTCAATTTTTATCCCAAGGGACAATAGGCAACATCAAAGGGAAAGAAATAGACCTATGGTCATAGTGGTGTTCACCTGAACAATGCTCTCCCTTAGCTGCACATCTAGCAGTCACACAAAGATTTTAGTTACTGTGGGTTTGCTATTTAATTGGTCACCAATCAAAGGAAGACTACTGCCCTCTTGTCTTCTAAAACTGGTCTGTAGAGTGGGGAATAATATTTGATGCTCCACCTTCTATGACATTTCACTGTTGCAAAATATATGGAAGATATATTTGAGTGAGTTCCCCATGTTAGAAATGTCAGTCACATATATTTAAAGCTGGTGGGCATGATGGTGAATGAGGGATGGGTGTGTGTGTGTGTGTGTGAGAGAGAGAGAGAGAGCGAGCGCCTCTATATATATGCTTTCCCAGGCTATCCTAGTAAGAATTGGAACAAAACAGATTATTTGTCTAAATAATCCTAACAACCATGATCAGCAATATTAACGAAATTCACAGGGCTTCATTTTGCCAGTGCAAATGACCTTCATGTATCTGGTGGTGCAAGTTAAGCAAATAGATCACTATAAAGAAATAATTATAATCTCTTACTCAAACAGTGGTATCCATATGCCTCCCTCAAAGCCATCCCTAGGTTTCACCTTGCACACTCTCGCCAACCTGTCCTCCTGTTCACCTCTGTTTAGATGTATGGCTATCGGGAGACTGTGCAGGTGCAGATCCCGTTGAGATCTCAGGCTACTTCCTGGTTCTTTTGGAGTTTGGTACACATACTGGTGGAATGGCCAGGTGTGAAGTGTTTGAAAGGAGACAAGAAATAAAGTGGAGGAACTAGTCCAAATGAACAAATTACACGTTCTAATTGCTATCTAAGTCCATGTCTAAAGTAAGAAAATGGGTTGAGTATCTTGGCTAACACGTTTTAACTAACTGCTTTGTAAACACTAGTGTCAACAGGGTGTAACACCATTCAAAAACCTAAAAAAAGAACAGGAGGACTTGTAGCACCTTAGAGACTAACAAATTTATTAGAGTATAAGCTTTCATGGGCTACAGCCCACTTCATCAGATGCATAGAATGGAACATCTAGGGGCTGTAGCCCACGAAAGCTTATGCTCTAATAAATTTGTTAGTCTCTAAGGTGCCACAAGTACGCCTGTTCTTTTTGCAGATACAGACTAACATGGCTGCTACTCTGAAACCATTCAAAAACCTGTTTGCCAGTTATGCTTGACCCTTGAGGGGAGCTAGATGCACTCAGTGTAACTGAGAAGAGTGGGGCGAAAGGTGTCTTTAAATAACTGTTTTTTGCTCACTGTCTCCCCTCCCCCCCGTCTTAGGTAGCTGGGGGCCAGGATGGCCCAGGTGTAACCTAGTCTAAAGGCTGCTCAAAGTTGTACCAGCTGCATGCATTGAGGCTCAGGGACAGCAACAAGAGCTTTTGCATCCCTGTCCTTGCTACTGCCTCCAACATCTCTCTCAAGGAGGGGAAGGGAGCAGGAAGTGTACAGCTAGTCCTACTGAGTCTGCGGTGCAGGGGCCATGACTTTAGAATGTTACATTATTTTCACGTCTAAAGCATGAACTTGCAGAAGGGAAAAGATTGCAAACCTCTGCGACAGAGCAATTGACAGTGTGTGCTGCTCTGGACCAAAAGTTCCATTTTTGGAAGGACTGACTTTGTTCATCTTCATTTCAGTTTGTGGAATATATGGACTGTGCTCCTATCACTTCTCTGGACAGCAGAAGGGGGTAGTATTACAACATGCAGTTCATAGGAGCACAAACACCCAGTGCCAAGAAGTGTATAATGGTTGCATAAGGCGGATTAGTATGGGGTCCCAGAATTTCCCTCAAATGTCTGATTTTTCCATGGAGCTTTCCCCTATTGTTTTAGGCTGTGTTACAACAGGCAGCAGTATTCTGTTGAGAGTCAATGATAGTTCACCCATACGATATACAAGTAATAAAGACATTGTCACTGCTCATCTTCCTGGAGATTGATAGTTCAATATCTTTCAATTTGGCTGGACAGTGAGGGTCCAGCAATTTTAAAATCATGTGTTTCTGCCACAGAATTGGGAAATGATTTGTGCTAGTTATTGGTAAGGCCATTCTCATGTATATAGATCTGTTTAAAATCTATTTAGTGATCAAACCATGGGGCATGTTTTGCTTTGCCTTTTGAAAAACGTGGGATACATCTATACCAGTAGAACAATATTGTCAAGCTGGAAGGTGATAATGGCTACCATCAAGCAGGTCTTTGGTCCAGAGGCAGTCAAGGACCTGATTAAAGCTGATGGGTATCCCAATCTCTCTGCATTCAGATTAAGTGGAGAATCAGTTAGGTCCCTTTATGTAGAGATAACTGGAAACAATAGAAAGCCACCACCCAAGGCATTAGGTCAGGAGGCAAAACCTAAGCAGAGTTAAGCTATTTTGGTTTGATGGGTTTTCCTGGTACTGACTGAAAATATAGAGGTGAAGCGACTTATTGGTTGCAGCAGTGTGTGTCCGTGTGTGACCAGCAGAAAAAGGGCCCTGGGAGGAATGTGGCCCTGGGAGGAAGCTGAGAGACAAAGCTGCTTTTGGGCATAGAATACTGGGAAGGCAGACTTAGATTGGAAATTGCTTGCTGTTGTTTGTTCCTATTGTGTTCAGGGAACCAGGGCTTTGTGTATGTTTTGAATTTTGAGCATGAATTAATGTTGTGTCTTTCATTTTTAGTTTTTGTCACACATTCCATCCCAAATTTGGGCCATGGCATGATGAGAGATGTGACACTTAGAAGTGGATGGGGATTTTCTGTCCCCGTGATTTTCCTGTGGAAAATGCCCTTTTTGAACAATCTAAATTTTCCAGAGGAAAATTTCAATTTTAACGACAAATTCCAATTTTTCACCAGGAAAATCAACATGACTGCTCCCCAGGCGGCCGCCTGGAAGGCTCTTGTCAATTTAACTGAAAAGTGAAATTTATAAGAGCTTTCTAGGCGGGCTGCTGGAGTCTGAGTGCCCTGGCTCCCCACATCCTTGGCTGTACCCCCGCACACCTCCCCATCCCCATTGCCCGCTCTACTGTTGTACAGGCAGAGAACCAGGGTACTTAATCTCCCAGCAGCCAGGCTTGGGGTGGGGGGTGACCTGGAGGATGAACTCCCTAGGTCTATGCCTCTCTGGCAGCCTGGCTGAGGGGAAGCAAAGAAGCAGGGCACTCAATCTTCGCTGCCTGCCTGGAAAGCTCTTGTCCTTTTCAATTTCTGTCTGCAGGGAGATTGTGAAATAGACAAGAGCCTTCTGGAAATCCCTTCCGGTGAAAAATTTCATGTTTCTGACTTTTCATTGTGATTCGGGATGAAGAACAATTCCAGAAATGTGACATTTTTCATGGGAAGAGATTTCCACTTTTCAGCCAGCGATAGGGATGCTCTCTCCAGGACTGGGAATGAACAGCTTTGGCAAACGAACTAACCCCGCAAAAAATTGTGGGGAGGAGGAGGCAATCTGCAGTAATTTGAGAACTTGCCCTTTGGTGCGTCTCCTCTTTCCTATACAGTCACAGGTTTCACTGAAAGGTGTCTAAAACTGGCTTGGGATGATATCATTATTCTGTAGCAGGTGTTGATATGGATGTTTCTATATTTCAGGATCTCTTGACCTTTCTTCAGGGCACACATACTGTGCATTAATGATGAACAATGTCCACACATCAGCACTAATTCAAACTTGAGCTCTTCCAGAGTTTGAAATATGCATGGATAAAGTCTGTGCAGATGGTCCTGAATGTTGATATACAAAAGTCACAGTAAAACAAAGTTAACTTTTAAAATTCAGTAATACATCACAAAATGCTAGCTATGATCCTCTGGATATCTTAATTAAATGAATTTCTCTCTTAATCAGTTATGTCCCAATGTGAAAGGAGAGTTAGCTTTTTCTCTTTCTTTAGGGTCTGAATAAGATCTCAGATATCAGGATTACAGCTGATGGAATAACTTGCTATCACCAATATTTATTGAAAAAAGAAAAGGAGGACTTGTGGCACCTTAGAGACTAACAAATTTATTTGAGCATAAGTTTTTGTGAGCTACAGCTCACTTCATCGGATGCATCCAAATAACTGGTTTATATTATTTATATATAATTTATATATAATTTTAGATTGTTCAAAAAGGGCATTTTCCACAGGAAAATCACGGGGACAGAAAATCCCCATCCACTTCTAAGTGTCACATCTCTCATCATGCCATGGCCCAAATAAACCAAATAATATATATGATTTATAAAAAAAAATAAATTGGTTAGTCTCTACGGTGCCACAAGTCCTCCTTTTCTTTTTGCGGATACAGACTAACACGGCTGCTACTCTGAAACCTGTGTTTAGAGCAGACACTGAACCTGGTTAAAAGGGCAATTGCAGCTAATACGAATAGCTCACGAAAACTTATGCTCAAATAAATTTGTTAGTCTTTAAGGTGCCACAAGTACTCCTTTTCTTTTTGCGAATACAGACTAACACACTGCTACTCTGAAACATATCAATATTTATTGGTAATTTAGGTGTATTCTTTCAATGAATAATGATTTGCACATAAATATGTGCATTTTTCTACCAGCTCCAGTCAAATATTCTTGACAGGTTTCATACTGTTACATACAAAAAAGATGTTTAAATAATGTTTAGATTGCAGAGTCAAACATGCAGAAGTTAAGAAATACTTAGACTCAAGGTTGCCTGTGTAAACTTATTCTCCCCTTTGTATATATGCATCATGATAGTCTTATCTAGAAAGTCTGTGACCAAGCCAGGAATAGTTCACAGTTCTCCACTGTCTTTAGCACAAGAGAACATCCTTGGTAGCTTTATAAACCTCTGCTTCATTCACTGTCTGCCTTGTGCATTGAATGAAGCAGGGGTGTTACAGAACAATACTACTTCATAGTACACACAAGGAGTATTAAAATTGCAAGGATGATCCTAATTCTGACATTTCCTAACTTTTGCCTCAGTGCTTGACTTTGCAATCTTAATATTCTTCAAAAGAAGGTGTTTTAAATGTAATTTCCTAGGTGATTGAAATAAACTGAAAAAAGCCATTATCTGGAATTATATTGACCCTCGTATGGGTAATCAGTAGGATTTAAGCCCAGGACCTTTAAATCCACACCATAGACCATTTGAGCTAATGGAGTAACTGGTAGGAATAGTAGCTTCTTATCTTCTATATGGGCCAGCAATTAGAATGGAAACATGCCACATACTTCACCACTGGCTTACACAACTGCTTGTTAGACAGTAGTGGAGTGCAAAGAATTACTAATATTGGTAAGTTTCAGAGTAACAGCCGTGTTAGTCTGTGTTCGCAAAAAGAAAAGGAGTACTTGTGGCACCTTAGAGACTAACCAATTTATTTGAGCATAAGCTTTCGTGAGCTGCAGCTCACTTCATCGGATGCATACTGTGGAAAGTTTAGAAGATCTTATTATATACACACAAAGCATGAAAAAATACCTCCTACCACCCCACTCTCCTGCTGGTAATAGCTTATCTAAAGTGATCACTTTCCTTACAATGTGTATGATAATCAAGTTGAGCCATTTCCAGCACAAATCCAGGTTTTCTCACCCCCCCCCCCAACTCACTCTCCTGCTGGTAAAAGCTTATCTAAAGTGACCACTCTCCTTACAATGTGTATGATAATCAAGGTGGGCCATTTCCAACACAAATCCAGGTTTTCTCACCCCCTCCCCCCCGCTGAGATTTTCTCCTGGTGCTTAGCCCACTGCTTCTTCACACCACAAGGATCTTTGCTACTATTGTATCTCAGCTGGGGCTCAAGCTCGGTGGGGCCAAGGAGCATGCTCTGTGTACATGGAATGTTCTGAGATTTTAGCAGCCAAACTCTTTAAAACCCCATACTGAACATGTGCAAATAACAATTTTGACAGGCGTCTCACTTGGTCAAATCTAGATGTATATCTGGGGAGGGGAGCAAAAGGCACTGCTCGGACCCCAGACCACCCCCACCCCCAATTTTAAAGTTCCTGCCCCAAACCCAGAGAGTGATAGAGCTTTCAAAGAAATGTTTGAATTTACCATTGGGCACTTATCGCATCCTTTAAAAAGGACACAGACTTTTTGCGGGTGGAGGGGTAAAAAAAAAACAAAACAGCCTGTGGCAGAGACTAAGCATGGAAAACTTCAGCCCAAATAGTTAAAGTTTAGCAAAGCTATAATCAACTGAAAATAGGGGCTTATAGTGAAAAGTATTATATTGTCTTGATGAAAGGTCTCACTCCTAGCTGTGCCTTATAACATTATTGCACTATTTCCACTTTCATTCACTGCCCTCCACCAAGCCTGTACTTGTCTCTGTCTCTCCTGCACACACATACACACATTTCATAACCAGTACATTACAAAAGGCAGAACAAGTAAGAAACCAGGAAACATGCTGTTACCACTAGATCACACAGTATTTGCAAATAACTAGTTTTCATTTAATTTTGTTCAGCAGAATAGCTGTATGAATGTGCAGTATCTCACTTGTGCAGGTCCTGAAAAACAAATGATTTTTGAAAATACGTTCGTCTTGATATTTTGGTCATTTATATGCACCTCTGCCCTTCTTGGTCTGGTTAGGCGCAGGAGCAAAAGTTTTCAAAATACCAGGAGAGAAGTTATTCTTAAAGTCTTGCTGACTTGGCTGGAGACCAGCATTGCTGGAATTATCTTGAAGATTCCACCCATTTCTTTTTTTTAGGCCAAAGAGATTCAAGTAGACTCCAAATGAGCATCAGCATTTAAAGATGCTTATGAAAACTGAACCTATGCACCCTTTGAGGTTTGCTTATCACTAATATTACGTTAACTTCTAGATTTATAATTTAGAACACTTTCATATAAGATCCACTTAGAGAATACTAACTAAGTACATACAGTAACATCATTAAACACTTTAGTGCCTCAGGGTTACAGACTACAATGCATCCTGAAAAGTAGCACTTAAAGGCTGTATGAACATATTCTGTCACCTTGCAGTCTTTTATAGGCACAGCCTTGGGGATGCACAGAGAGATAACAGGCAATGGAATAAAACAAAGTCTGCCAGAGTTACTCTCTTTTTAACGTGATGAACCACAAGATTCCATATATTTCCTGGTTAGTCCCAAACAGATAAACTTGTATAAATGAGCAAATTTAAATGCCATTTTATCACACATAGGCAGAACACTCTTGTTTTCGTGAACTAAGACACCAATGTGCTTTTAGGTTACCTTGTCTTGATCAATACTTAAGGCCTAATTAGTAAAAGTAGTAACAACCTCAGACAGAAATCACAGATGGAAAAACGGATAATCTAGTACTCTAGTCCAGCCTCCCACCAACTCAGGATTGTTCCCTGCTGAATATTTTCTAGTGCGTTGTCCTGTCTAATTTTAAATGTAAGCGACAGAGCTTCCATGACTTTTTATGCTGGGAGTGTCTTTGTACAGGAAGTCATTAGACTTCACCAGGAGGACAGGTGCAATTTTAAAGCCTGCTTGTAGAATTTCTCTTTCTTTATTTGATTTGGTTTCATCTGACAGCGTGGGGTCTTTAGCTTTCAGGAGTATCCTGTGCAAGAGAGAGTGCCAGTAATCTGTAAAGTGCAAATTCTCCTGACAAATCATGTAACTCCAGGATGGAACTTTTTTATTCTCTCTCCTTGGTTTTTGTCCTTCCTTGATGGGTACTTCACATACTGTACATCAGGTGTGGTGATGACCCAAAGACAGTGCTTAATTTGTTCCAAGGCTGAGTCCTGGCACCTCTAGGCTTGGCAGTTCACAGCCACGGCACCTCTGGGCTTGCTGCATCAGTTGTGAATGGAAAATAATTGCTTGAGCCCTGGCACCTTTTTCATTACAAATTAAGCACTGCCCAGAGATGAACCCCGTCACAGATCCAGTCAGTCACTACGGCTGTGATTATCCACTGTCTCCATCAAAATACTCCTGGACAACTTATATCATCTCATCAGTGAATGAGGTACTTTTATTAACGAATCAGGATTAAGCAGTCAGATCTGATGACACTACACACAAGTCTAGTGCAGTTTGAAAATATACTGTTCTTCCAATCATATTAATTGATAATGCATGCTTCTACAAGGCACACTTCCACTTCCTGAAAGAATTTCTCTCCCTGGAGGCCTAGTTAATTTTTTTCCCAATTGTTTAGGAGACAAAGGGGTGGGCATGGGGAAAGCTTGCTGATAGGCAAGGACAAAGGGGATTGATCCTTTCTCCTCCATGGCGCAAAACCTAGAACTTTCTGCTAATAGTTGAGAATGGGAAGTAGAGGCTTTTCAGCACAAGGAGGAATGGCTGTATAAGGAAGAACCTGTGGAGTTAAATAAAATTCATATCACATAAGGCACAATTCAGGAAAGAGGCAGAGCAAAAATGGCTTTTAGCCACATTTGCACCTTCCCTTATTCAGCCCCTGGCATAATTTGAGCGGCATAGGAGGCTTCTCTAAGTCATGGCAGCTTCCCTAGTGCTGCTTATGGCTTGGGGCACAAGCCAGAATAACCATAATGGCACATGATACAGCTTCACCCCCTTTTAACCCAAGCTTCACTCCCCATATGACCTGCCTATACCAGGGCTCATTACGGGGCCAGCATTTTCAGTGCCTTGGTGGTCCAATGCAGTGCATAAATTGGGGAAGTTCACCCACAGGCCCTTATTGGCTGTTTATTGCTGCGAAACATCACTAGTTCAGAGTATAAAGGCAGAATATCTCCCATGGAGTTCTTGATCTTGCAGTTCCTAAAAAGGACCAGGACGTGTTGCAGGAGAAAACTTACTAAAGTAAGGGACTTCCAGGTAGAAGGCCATCGCTAGTCATCTTGTGAAGCGGTATTTGTGTCTGTTCTCACAATATAACCTAGGGATAAGGAATATTTCCAGCAGGGGAAACAGAAGAGGAATGTTACTGGAGGAAGCGCATGATCCAAGCAGAAAACGTCAGTAAACAGTTTTTCCTTCTATAACATTTCCTGGTGCTGAGTGCACATAATGCAGCACTTAAATTCTTTTTTTCTGACATGATACACTGAAGGTCAGATCTCTTAAAGTAATATTTTCTATCTTATCTGTAGGTAATCAATCATGTGATATGTAAAAACGCAAGTGGTTATGTGAATGATTCAGCACAATGTAACAATATCAGACCAACCAAAATTAACTAATAGCAGTTTAGAAATTATTTTAAAGTGATATTACAAAAAATATAAAAAGAAGCAAGCCATCGAATCACACAGATAAAATAATGCTCATCAATCATAGCAATAGAGATAATCTCAATGTTTTTCTTCTTCCAGGATATTTAACTGGCTGGCTTCTAATATTTCATTTAATATTTGCTTTTTCTTGGCAGGAATGTGATAAAATTATGCAAAGCTATGATTCACATTGTTAGAACAAATACAGATTGCAAACTATGTAATGTTATCCTGGTCTACTGTTTATAAAGCAATGAATAGGCCTGCTAACTCTGTATGCTGATGATTTTTTGCAGCCAAGTTTATATCTGGATGGGTGACCTTTCCCTTTTCTAACTATTATTTTACACAAGCAAATAATTTACCTTTATAATCATAAGCAGTCATCAGGAAAGTCCCTTGGCAGGTGGTGACATACTGTGCTGTTCTTACCATTCAGCAAATAGTCTAGTTCTAGTGGAGATATGTTTTTCAGGCCTGGCATGTTATTTCTATGGAGAAATAAAATGATGTAAATGAGTTTGAGCTTAAGTTGAAATAAATTATCTATATTTTTTGCATATTTGATTTTCACAAAAATCCCGGGCCTAGCCAAGTTGCATATGTTGTGCCGCTGGATAAATGTCCTTTTCTGATTCACTCTCAGCTCAAGAGAGCTACCTAAGTAGTCAGTCAGATTCTGTTCCTTACAGGTGCACAGTCATTGTCAGCCTGAGAGTATGAGCAGAGTCCCACTCAAGGCTTGAGATGAGGAATCTGATAGTTTCCTCTGTCAGTACCTAGATTTGTATCGTAGGCTCACTGGCAGCCTAAACCTGTTAACCTGTGGTTACTCTGAAGAATATGGAATATGGCTCAGTTTCTTGACCAATTGGGCCAGTCTGTGGACTATAAGGGTCACATGGCATACTATAATTAGAGTGTAGTTACATGGCTGGAAGCACAACATGCAATCCTGCCCCAGATGTGTAACACTTGTGCTAGAGACCATAGGGGTCTTACAGGTAATTTTAAAAGGGATATACCCTTTCAGTTACAACCAGGAACTTTCATGGCTCACCTCTTTCTGATGCAGCCACATGTTTCGCAGACAGGTATCTAATAACGACTTTGAGTTCATCTCAATGAATGTAAAAGTGAAGGGTATCACTACCATGGAACTGGCTCATGCGCACAGCATCAAACCAATGTGCATAATCCTGTTATTTGGGAACTACTGACATGAAAGGGTTCAGGATACTTAAAAGGTAAGCAGATGGACTTGTATGCCCTATTAGAATATGTCCTGTCATGTAATTAATTACTAGGTAATTGTTTTCTTTAGTTGTAGAATCTAAGGTGTGTGCCCATAATTTCTTTTTGCAGTACAAGTTAATTCCGGTTTTTGGAACCCCTTGTGTTCTGACATTAGAAGGTGTCCATCTGACTAAAAGAATTCACTGGAGGGTCCTCCTTGCTTACTGCAATTTTCAGAGTACTTTTTTCTCTCTCTCCTGGTGCCATAAATTAATTCTTGACTTCACTTATTATAATGCATTGCTTGCATAGGGATTGATTCCATATTTGCGACGTATTTTTCGTGTTTTCTTTCCATCTCCATAGCAAACTCCATTGTTTTCATAGTGAAGAGATACAAATGAGATACAAATGACATAGGTTCTGTTCTCTCATCTGTATCTGCTTCTGGTTTCTGCTTCCAAGCCATGTCTTTTCTGCAGAAGAGTGTCTATTGATGGCTGTGCAATACACTGATGAATAATTACTTGCTGGGACTCTGTAGTTTATACAAGGCAGAATCTTGGATAGACTGTATCCTAACTTGTTATCTAAGGCCATCAGTAGTTGGAGTGACATCTACACAGGAGACTCTTGAGCCTGCAACTTGATCCACAATTGCTCCATTTGACTACATCTCTGTGGGACTCCTATTGTACTTCATACTGTACGTAACTTAACCTTTGCTAACTGAGTCACAACATGACTCATCTCATTGAGTTCCTGTTCTGATATATGACCTTATACAAAAGTTTCCTCTATCCTGTGCATGATGCTGTTCACTGATGTTATTTGCCTCAGACATAGAGCCACTCATTCAGTAGTTCAGAGATTCAGAGATTCCAAGGGCAGAAGGTACCATTGCAATCCTCTAGTCTGACATCTTGTATCACAAAGGCTGTATAATTTTCCCCAAATTCTTGATGATTCCTGTTAATCTAGTTGGATGTCGGGGACTGTAGTGGCTGCCATCCCAAAGGGAAGTGTTTCTTATTACAATAATTACTGTGTTACAATAAGTTGTAATATTTTCTTATTCCTGAGGCCAGAACTCCATTGTGCTAGATGCGATACAGACGCATCATTAAGGGATAGTTCCACCCGGAAAAGCTTTAATCTAAATAGAAAAGAGTGCTGTTATCCCCATTTTACAAACTGAAGTGATTAAATGATGAGTTAGTGACTTGCCCAAGGTCACCCAGGAACTCTGTGTCAGGAGGAATTGAACCCCATTCCTCTGAGTCCAAAGCCAGTGCCCTTAAGCAGAAGGCCAGCCTTCCACTCCTTACAAATCTTCTGCCACAATGCCTTCATCCCTTTTGTCTTAATTACCTTAATTCCCTCCTTCATGGTCCCTCTAAATCCCAAATCTCTATACTCTATCCTGAAATAGGAACAGAAATCTCCCACCCTTGTCATCTTATTGACTTCCTGACCATTTCAGAATCCAGGTCTTTGTAGCTTTGAGATCCTCTGTTGATTTGCCCCACCCCACTCCTTTCTGTCTCCAACCCCATCTCTTCCTATTCTCCATTCTGTTCCTTGTACAGTCTGTTCCTGTACCAGCTGTCACGCTGTCTGGAGCGGTTCACAACCATGAGTGCCAACCTCAGGGCAATCTGTCAAAAGGGAGGGCAGACCCATAGGCACCAACTTCTCCTGGCACTGATGGGCGCTCGACCCGCCCCCGCCACCCCCTCCCGCCCCTGCCTTCCCCCATTCCAACCCCTTTCCCAAATCCCCATCCTGGCCTCTTCCCTACCTCCTCCCCTGAACGTGCCATGTTCCCGCTCCTCCCACTCCCTCCCACAGCTTGTTACGCCGCGAAACAACTGTTTCGCGTCAGCAAGCGCTGGGAGGAGAAGCGGGGACGCAGCGTGCTCAGGGGAGGAGGCGGAGGTGAGGTGAGCTGGGGCAGGGAGCTTTGCTGCCGATGGGTGCAGAGCACCCACCCATTTTCCCCCATGGGTGCTCCAGCCCCGGAGCACCCACATAGTCGGCGCCTATGGGCAGACTCCCAAACTGGTGATATGTTCTGTAATTAGATTTCACCAACTCAGTAACAAATGTGAATTCTTGAAGCACTGTAACAGTCTTCCCATGGAGTCACAGACACTCCAGTCTATCTTGCTACCCAGGCAAGCTGGATTTAGTGATAAATGGTCACTTACACCAAAGATCACAAAATATTCAGGTTGCTCCCAGTCTCAAGAGACCCATCACTTACCCCAGATCAATTTGTATCTCAGATCTCACTCCAAAGACAACACTTGTAGCCAATCCTATAGTGAACTAACTAAGGATTTATTAACTAGGATAAAGAAATGAGGGAGTTATTACAGGTTAAAGCAGGCAACATGTATGCACAAATGAGTTACAATATAGAGTTCCAAAAGGTGACAGATGTATTAATCTGTCCACTGAATGTCTTTTAGGGCTAACCCAGGTTGACCCTGGGGAATCTCCGCTTTTCTTTCCTAGCTTCAGCCCTTTAAGAGTCCAAATAGCAAAGAGATGAAGAATTTTCATGTCAGCTATCTGTATTTCCTTCTTCCAGAGTTTAAATTGATGGGACAAGCTTCCTTGCATGTAGCACCTTTACAGGTGCAAGAGGGCCACTAGCTCAGTCTCTGTATTGTGATATTTCACAATGGCTAGGGTGACTATATTTCCCTATGCTTAATATGGGACACCTGGTAAAATTACTTGTATTCAAGCAAGTTAAATGGCAGTCAATCAGAACTATGCAGTACAAATGTTTAAATTAACATCAAGTTGACTGAGCCCCTGTTAAAAAGAAATACTGCATATTTGGATTCTTTTTATTTGCCTTCTTATCTTTAAGGCTTTAGGGTTCACATGGGGAGGGGTGACACACACACACTCCTGTATACCTCTCTCACACAGCAGGGGTGACCGAGTGACCTGACACTTCCTGCCCCGCAATCTCCGCCCTCCATGCCTGGCTGGGCCCCCAGGACGGACCCTCCTCTCCTGGTACTCGATGCCATGTCATCCCGAGGCAACGTGTGAGGGGGTGTCACACACCCCCAGATTTCTGTCAGGGTTCGCGCCAGAATGTGGCCAGCAGCAACCTTTTGGAACTGTGTGGAAGGGGAAGGACAGGAGCTGCATCCAGCTGCAGGAGAGGAGGGGGGACGGGGGGAAAGGGATGACCTCTTCTGCGTCTTTGCAGAGCTCATCTCTTCTCCCGCCCTCCCCTGTAGCTGGAAGCAGCTTGTCCCTTCCCTCCCACACAGTGTCGAAAGGCAGCTAACCCCTCCAGGCTGTTGCTGGCCACCGACATAACCCAGCCGCCTCCTGTCTCCTGGCTACAGCACGGGCAGGAAGGGGTTAAGCCCTAAGGATGCATTGTGCACCGGGGCCCAGGGAACCTGACTGCAGGGGCTTCAGTGAACCTGGCCAGAGAGGTGCTCATCAGGGGATGGTGCCTAGGGGACTGAGCAGCCCTGTGCTCCCTGGGGGCAGGACCCAGGGCGGGGAGTGAAGAGGGTGTTAAGCCCCTGCCTGGGGGGCTGCTGTGGAGTCTGCATGGTCTGGACGCGAACAGGCTGGAAATCATTTCCCCACTTGCAGCCACTCCAGAGTTTAGTTGAGGGGCGGAGAGGCTTCCCCGTGCCAATGCTACACAGGGCTTTGGCACATGCAGGGCTCAGCTCCTCCTAGCCAGTGCCCCAGGCCAGAGGGTCTTGGGCTTTCCCAGGACGCCGGCCCAGCCAGAGGCAGTGGGAGAAGGAAGGAGCCTGCTGGCCAGGCCATTGGTGAGCTGAGCACTCCGACCATGGGCTGGCTCTCTCCACAGCACTGGGAGCAGGACATGCCCTGCTGAGGGACATATGGAGGAGCAGCGGGGCTAGGGGAGTTGAAGGGCCAAAGCAGGAAGAGGACAGCAAGAGGGGGAGCACGTAAAGGGCCTATGGGTGGGTAGCAGAGGCGACACGTAACTGGCCGCTGCCTTGCGCCTGCCCATACACACTGGCCTCCACAGCTCACAGTGTCTGCTAGACACAGGATGGGGGGGCACGGCCCTGCTGGCTGATAGCCAGCACACAGCAGAGGCTGTGCTGACGGACCAGCAGGGGGCACAGGTGCCAACTTTTGTTGGTGCAGGTGGGTGCTCACACCTCCCTGGCCCAGCCCCAACTCCGCCCCTTCCCTGCCCCTATTGGATCCGTCCCCAAATCCCTACCCCGGCCCCAACCCTTCCCCAAGTGTACCGCATTCCTCCTCTTCCCTTCCTCCCTCCCTCAACAGCTGTTTTGCGGCACAAGTTCTGGGAGGGAGGGGGGAGAAGCAGGATGCAGCGGCCCGCTCAGGGGAGGAGATGGAGGTGGAGCGGAAATGGAGGAGAGCTGGGGTGCAGGGGGGAGGAGGGTCGGGGAGCTGCCAGTGGATGCGCCACCCCCACCAATTTTTTCCCTGTGGGTGCTCCAGCCCCAGAGCATCCACGGAGTTGGCGCCTATGGCACGGGGAGCAGTTGGCCCCACACGCTGCATCTTCACCCTGCCACCAACCTTGTACACTCCCCTCCCCATTGTCAGCCACTGGACCCCACCCACTCACCACTGGTGGGCAGGTAGTTGGCAAGCAGGGATCCGGCCAGCAGCAGGACCCACCAATACTGATGGGAGGGGGAGACAGAAAATACGGGACAATTTGCCTGTTTTTACGAAAAAGTTGGGACACCTACAGAAGGGCTTAAATATGGGACTGTCCCCTTAAAAACAGGATGTCTGGTCACCCTAACAATGGCCCATTTAGTTTTGATAATCCTCCTTGATGGGCAAGGGAATCACTCTTCCTGCCTGAGTTCACAAATTCAGAGGAGGCATTTTTACAGGTACAAAGCAAAACTTACTTATAATGTATCCCATGCTATCAGGTAATATGTAAGATTAATGCAGGTAGCAACTTGCAAGCATTTCAGAGAGTTTAGAGTCTCAACTCTAAACACATCCGTACAAATTTAACACCTGTCTTGAACAACACTATCATACAGGTGAGCTGGTCTGGTTTCCAGCTTTGTCAGTGCTCAGCTGACACCTACAGACTTGGCAAGAGCTGGTCTACCAGTCTCACACCAGCCTTCTTCCTTTTTTCCCTCTGTCCCTCTAGTATTTCCTACACCATGAAAGAGCCTCTTTGTGTTGCAATTGGGGTCCAGGCTGTTTATCGTCCCTTCAGATAGTAACGTTCCCCTCTGGTGTTATCTGGGCTGGTGATCTGCTAGGTCACTTCAATCCTTGTCTCTGGGAGCCAGGCTTACCTTGCTCTGCTGTGAGAACCCCCGCTCCTGGACTATTCATGCACAGCCTCTGGCATGTAACCTGCTCCTTGGATTGTGCAACCGAATGACACTAACCGATACCCCCAGTCCCAGACACAACCCTAGGAACCTCCGTCTTGCAGTATCCAGTTATGTGCGCTGGATGTTGCAAGCTTATATGGGTTGTCAATTTAACAAAGAAATTGATATGTACCAGGCTTGTTAACCCAAGGAGAGAGTCTGACACGCTTCAAATCAAAAACACTGATTCAGGTATAAGAAACAAACAGATTTATTAACTATAAAGATAGATTTTAAATGCTTATAAGTCAAAGCACAAGACGTCGGATTTGGCAAATGAAATAAAAACAAAACGCATTCTCAGCTGATCTTAACACTTTCAGTGTCCTTACAAACTTAGATGCTTCTCACCACAGGCTGGCTGGTTGCTCTTCAGCCAGGCTCTCCCCTTTGATCAGTGCTTCAGTTGCTTGGTATGGTGTCTGTAGATGTAGGTGGAAGAGAGAGAGACAGCAGGGCAAATGTCTCACCCTTTTATCATGTTCTTTTTTCCCTCTTGACTCGCCCCCCCTTCAGAGTCAGGTGAGAATTACCTCATCGCAGTCCCAGACTGGCCAAAGGAAGGGGGATCAAAAGCTTTGCTAAAATCAAGGAATAGCATGTCCACTGCTTTCCCCTCATCCACAGTGAGTTATCTCATCATAGAAGGCAATTAGATTAGTCAGGCATGACTTGCCCTTGGTGAATCCATGCTGACTGTTCCTGATCACTTTCCTCTCCTCTAAGTGCTTCAGAATTGATTCCTTGAGGACCTGCTCCAGACTTTTCCAGGGACTGAGGTGAGGCTGACTGGCCTTTAGTTCCCCAGATCCTCCTCCTTCCCTTTTTTAAAGATGGGCACTACATTAGCCTTTTTCCAGTCGTCCGGGACCTCCCCCAATCGCCATGAGTTTTCAAAGATAATGGCCAATGGCTCTGCAATCACATCCGCCAACTCCTTTAGCACTCTCGGATGCAGCGCTTCCAGCCCCATGGACTTGTGCTTGTCCAGCTTTTCTAAATAGCTGGGCCTTCCATCAACTTTCTTTTCAGGATTTTAAATGCCCTGTCAGCCTCTGGGGTCTTCTTTCTACACAGAGGGATGGTCACCTCCTCCCCATGCTGTGCTGCGCGGTAGTCTGCGAGCTGACCTTGTTCGTGAAGACAGAGGGCAAAAAAAGCATTGAGTACATTAGCTTTTTCCACATCCTCTGTCACTAGATTGCCTCCCTCATTCGGTAAGGGGCCCACACTTTCCTTGACTTTCTTCTTGTTGCTAACATACCTGATGAAACCCTTCTTGTTACTCTTAACATCTCTTGCTTGCTGCAACTCCAGGTGTGATTTGGCCTTCCTGATTTCACTACTCATGCCTGAGGAATATTTTTATACTCCTCCCTGGTCCAATCTTCCACTTCTTGTAAGCTTCTTTTTTGTGTTTAAGATCAGCAAGAATTTTACTGGTCGCCTGCCATATTTACTATTCTTTCTACACATCGGGATGGTTTGTTCCTGTAACCTCAATAAGGATTCTTTAAAATACAGCCAGCTCTCCTGGACTCCTTTCCCCTTCGTGTTATTCTCCCAGGGGATCCTGCCCATCAGTTCCCTGAGGGAGTCAAAGTCTGCTTTTCTGAAGTCCAGGGTCTGTATTCTGCTGCTCTCCTTTCCTCCTTGTGTCAGGATCCTGAACTCGACCATCTCATGGTCACTGCCTCCCAGGTTCCCATCCACTTTTGCTTCCCCTACTAATTCTTCCCAGTTTCTGAGCAGCAGGTCAAGAAGAGCTCTGCCCCTAGTTGGTTCCTCCAGCACTTGCACCAGGAAATTGTCCTCTATACTTTCCAAAAACTTCTTGGATTGTTTGTTCACCGCTGTATTGCTCTCCCAGGAGATATCAGGGTGATTGAAGTCTCCCATGAGAACCAAGGCTTGCGATCTAGTAACTTCCGTTAGTTGCCGGAAGAAAGCCTCGTCCCCCTTGTCTGGTGGTCTATAGCAGACTCTCACCATGACATTACCCTTGTTGCTCACACTTCTAAACTTAATCCAGAGACTCTCAGGTTTTTCTGCCGTTTCATACCGGAGCTCTGAGCAGTCATACTGCTCTCTTACATACAATGCAACTTCCCCACCTTTTCTGCCCTGCCTGTCCTTCCTGAACAGTTTATATCCATCCATGACAGTACTCCAGTCATGTGAGTTATCCCACCAAGTCTCTGTTATTCCAATCACATCATAGTCCAACAAATCCTTTTGTTCCTGCCTAGGCCAGCATCCTTTGTTCTTGTGAGGCTGCGCTGGGTTTGTCCCATACCTGCCCTGATGAGGTGTGAACTGCCTCTCTGCTCTTGGAGAGTTTTTGCCTGGGCTTATTTTAAGACATGAGGATACATTTTCAGTCTCATAACTACATGAAATAGTAACTTATAACATTACTGTAACAACAATGCTCAGTGCATCATGAGCCTTCTGAAGACACCCGACAGGACAAACTTTGCATTGGATACCACACAATCATTTTACAAGGATGAACGTGGGGGTACTGGGTGTTCCCCCGAGGTATGGAGCATCACACAGATCCTATCTATTTCCCTACCCTATATGTTCTTCTGTCTAATTTAAAAAGAGAATCCCATTTCCTGCCCTCCCCCAAAGTTAGCCATTATTTGTACCATTTTACTCTGCCCTATCACTTCCAGCCCTCAGTGAGAAGCTGGTGTGCTATACAAAAATAAATAGTGTAATTGTACTGTGTAATATACTATCAAATGAATAAGTTGTTCAAGTGATTCGTACCCCTGAGTGACACAGATATATCGACCTAACCCCCATTGTTGACAGGAGGGCTTCTCCCATCGACATGGCTATCACCTCTCACCGATGGGAGAAACTCTCCCACTGACATAGGTAGTGTCTTCACTAAGCACTACAGGGAGAGTTAGACTCCTTGGTGCCTCAGGGTAAAATGTTCAAAAGCACCAAAGTGACTTAGGAGCCTAGGTCCCATTGACTTTTAATGATACTTAGGCTCCCAAGTATCTAAATTATTTCTTTGGAAATGGTATTTGGGCTTCTAAGCCATATAGGTGCTTTTTAACATTTTACCCAACATCTCTTGGTTTCTGGACTTACACCTTTTATATTAGTAGTTATTTTCAAGATCATTTTTGTAATCCCTAGCTGGAACAATTGACAAATGTGTTGTATATCTCACACGTTATTCTAGGGTTCAGCGGAGCTTACTTGGACAAACTATAAAAAATGTGTGTAATGATAAACGTTTCTGCCATGGAAATCTTTACATTTTTGCCTTTGCATATAGAAAACATTACCATTGTGTTTACAACAATCCCTAGACTTCATACAAGGAACACATAGCCTAATTTCACTCCTTATAATAGGAAATACAGTTGTAATGTTAATTATTTGCAAAGGCATTTTCAAAGATCTTAACGGTAACCATATATACTGGGTTTTTCATTCTGAAGGATCCCAAAGCACTTCACAAAGAGTAGGGTAGGACAGGAAATGCAGAGGATTACCGCAGTTTACTAGAAATGCAGGAAGAATTGAGGTCAATGGAACAGTTTACCCAAGTTGGAGTTTGGCTAGGACACTGGGGTTGATGCCTTGTTCTTCAGAAAAGTGCCTGAGAATCTTTAATGACAGTTTTCAGTCAGGAGTTTCATTTTAAATCTCAGTCTAAAGATAGCACCTAATGCCACACTGCTAAGTACAGCGGAGTGAATAATTAATGGCAGATTATTGCCAGATTCATCCCATGAGCACAAGGGGGGGGGGCATCTGCATCTTCCTGCACCTCTGGGGGTAGCTGTGCTAAAGGAGATACAGTCACCATTGCTTTTCCATAAGGATTCCAGTGGGGGAAGGGGGAGGTTGTGGACAGCTTTAAATTATGGCTCTAGCAACCCTATTAGCAGATGCTACCCAGGAGAGGTATTGAATCATTGATTTCACTTCACGGGGACTCTCTGGGGGAGGAACTAGTCTTGCAGACCAAACTGTTTTGAGGATCAGGATCTCAGTTTGTAAGTTCCTCGGGACAGAGAATTTTTCTTATGTTTGTTTGTCTCTCGGGCACTATACGCACCTATGGCAGTGTGTAAATAATCATAATCATCTGTCACAATGCGTCTCCATATATCATCTTTCAGAAACTGTGGAAAGTATCAGTTCTGAGTATCACTTCTAAGTGTTTCAAACCCCAAAATCCTTTTCAGAGATTCTCTAACTTATCAGCAGTAGCTGAATGCAGTTTAAAAAACAATGGTCCAATTTCCACACTCATTTTCACCGGTTTAAATGCAGAATAACTCCACCGAAGTCAATGGAGAAGCTGTTTTTGTTTTTTCAGTGCTCATGGTGCTGACAGTAAACTTGCCACAAGAACTTCCTAAACCCAATCAAGCCAAACTGGGCTGGAACAAGTAGTTTAAATCATTACAAGGTTTAAATTAAAACAAATTTGGCTGGAATTTTCAAAGGCTCAAGGGAATTAAATTCCAATGGGAACTGGGTGCACAACTTCTTTAGACTCCTTTTGAAAATCTCAGCTTCTTATTCTCACGTTACCCAGAACGTTACATATGTTTTAATGTCCCTGTACCTTTTTTGTTGCTTAAAATCTGAAGCATATACATTTCTGCAGTTGTCTTAATTAGAGAAATATTTATTCAGTGGTTCATATTTGTGGAAGGTATTTGTATGTGTAACCCACACCTATCTACGGTAGTCTGAATACTTTTTGAAAGAATAAGGGATCAGGTGAGTATGAAGACAGGACATTAGACTACATTGGAACAACTATGGAACATACAACAGGTGTGAGAGCTGCAGTGTTGAACTTTAAATGAGGAAAGAAATAAGAAGTTGTGACAAAGGACGTGCTTTGAAGTTTCAGTGACTCATTCTATGAATTGGTCTAGTAAAGGTGAATGGGATTTATTATAATATAGACTGATTTTCTGTCTGGATTTTCTTCAGTTAATGGTTTATTCAACATTATAGATGAGAAAAGGAGAGTGGGATTCCTTTAGGGGAGAGGGAGCAGAGGCCTAAAGTGTGTGGGGGGGTTTTCAGTGGGACCTGTCAGTTTTAGTACTGAAGCTGAATGCCAACTAGGAGTTAGGGGACTACCAGGAAGAGAAACCAGCAAGAAAGAAACAAAGGGATATATTTGATGGGTGCTTCTCAGGTATTAACATTGACAGAGGTAAAAACTGATCCACAGCATAACCCACTCCCTTCCGGCCCAGTCACTTCACTAGATAAATAGTGTGTGATATATGAATCTTTCAAATGTTGTCATGGATTGGAGATGAGACTTCCTATGAGATGTGGCAGGAGGTAAAAGACTTAAGATTTTGTGGGCTCGATTATGACCCACTTCCCTGTGCATCATTAAGGACATGTGGAAAGGATTCCCCGCTCCCCTTATGCCCCTGTGGAACAGCTTGGCACAATTGCAGTTCTTGAGCTCTCTGGAAGTCAGAACTGCTCCCTCAATTTGATGGGAGGACACTGCTGGACTCTTCTGAAGGTGTATGGTATTTGGGTCACTGCCCCATCAGCTAATGAGTTTTGGATGAATCCTGTCCCCCGGAATGGGAATCTCTCCTATAGCTCCCAGCGAGGATGGGGCAGCCCTACATTGTCCACATTCATTGTGCCTTAATGGACAACCGAGCCCTCTGGGTGAAATTCATGTCTGTGCAAATGGCCAGCACAAGACTAATGTGTCACTTAAATCCCATTTAAGATGTATTAGGAGAGCTTTAAAGTAGGTCCTATGGGGCATGGTGACAAAAATCTGGCCAATCTGCATCTAGGCTTAAGTAACAAAGACAAGGGGAAGGGGCTAATTTCTGGAGAAGTGTATAGAAATCACAACTGCATTAAAAAGGTAAAAAGAAAAGTAACAGGGCAGGCTTCAAAGTATCATCAATACCTGTACACAAATGCAAGGAGTATGGGGAACAAGCAGGATGAACCAGAAGTCATGGGATATGAAGAAAATTATGTCTTAACTGGCAGCACAGAGACTTGGTGGGACAACTCCCATGGTTGGCGTACCAGCATTGAGGGATATAGCTTGTTCCAAAAGGATAGGTATGGAAAAAAAAAAGGAGGACGTGTTGTGCTGTGCGTCAAGGATATATGCACTTGCTCTGAGATCCAAAGGGAAGAGTGCGACAGACCTACTGAGTCTCTCTGAGTGAGGATAACAAGGGAAAAGAACGGTAGTAGTGTTATGGTGAGAGTCTATTAGAGACCACCAAATCAGGGAGAGGAAGTGGATGAGTCATTCTACAGGCAGGTAGCAAGATTATCTTGCACACATGAGCTAGTATAAATGGGGGATTTTAAATTCCCTGATATCTGTTGGAAGACTATTGCAGCAAAACATAATATGTCCTGCAAATTTTTAGCATGTGTAGTGGACGGTTTTCTGATTCAGAAAGTTGAGAAAACAACCAGGGGGATTGTCTGTTTTGGATCTGATTTTGACCAACAGGAATTAATTAGTTACAAACGTGAAGGTGATCAGGAACTTGGGAGGAAATGATCATGATCTGATAGAATTCAAGTTCCTATGGAAAGGAGGACATGAAAACAGCAAAACAAGGACACTACACTTCAGAAAGGTGGATTTCAACCTACTCCAAGAAATAGTAGGCAGGGTCCCATGGAGAGACCAATTAAGAAGAAAAGCAGCAGCACTGCTGAGAAGAATCTGATAGTTGTGATGGATCACAATCTCAACCTGAGTCAGCAATGCAATGCTTTTGCAAAAAAAGCAAATGTAATTTTAGGTTGCATTAAGAGAGGCAGAGCATGCAAAGTCACGGAAGGTGATAATACTGCTCTACTTGGTGCTGATTAGGCCTCAACTGGAGTACTGTGTCCAATTTTGGTCACCAATATATAGAAAGGATGCAGAGAAACTGGAAAGGATCCATAGACAAGTGACGAAGATGATCAAAGGGATAGAATTCAAGCCATTACGAGCAAAGGCTGAAGGGACTAGGTATGTTTAGTTTGAAAAGAGGATATTAAAGGGGGACATGATAGTGATCTTCAGATATTTGAAAGGCTGCCATAAAAAGATGGAAAGGTTGTTCTCTTTTGCCACAGAAGCAGGGCAGGAGGCAATGGGTTCAAACTACAGCATAGAAGAATTAGATTAATTCTCAGGAAAAACTTCCTAACTGCAAGAACAGGAGGACAATGGAACAGACGGCCTATGGAGGTTGTGGAAGCTCCTTCACTGGAGGTTTTCAAAAGGAGACTGGAGAGCCATCTGCTTGGGGTGGTTTTAGACCCAGCAAATCCTCTATCTTGGTTGGGGGTTAGACTATATCAGTGGTTCTCAACCTTTCCAGACTACTGTACTAGTTTCAGGAACCTGATTTGTCTTGAGTGCCCCAAGTTTCACCTCACTTAAAAATTTGGGCTTGAATACTTTGGGCTTCAGCCACGCATGACAGGGGTCAGGCTTCAGTTTTCTGTTCTGGATTCCAGCAAGTCTAACGCTGGCCCTGGCGACCCCATTAAAACAAACTCACCCACAGTTTGAGAACCATTGGTATAGTAGAACAGTATAAACAAGTCTTTGTCTGTATGAAATTTTAGTTTGTACTGACTCCACAAGTGCTTTTTTTGTAGCCTGTTGTAAAACTAGGTAAATAGCTAGATGAGTTGGTGTACCCCCGGAAGACCTCTGCATACCCCCCCAGGCATACGTTTGCCCCTGGTTGAGAACCACTGGATTAGATGACCCTTGTGGTCCTTTCTAATCCTATGATTCTATTTTATGGAGTTGAGTGATGCATCAACTTTGCTCTGGATCTCTGGTTGGGGTGCTTAGGAAGGGAATTTCACCTGTGTGAAATGGTCTGATTCTCATTCTATTAAAGGCAGTGGCAGCACGATTTGGGCCCTATACACCAAATGTTGGGGCATAAGATATACCTTGCTAGGAGGACGTGTGTGGTGCCCACCTTCTACTTAGCTTATGAATAAATCCAGCACTTTTACACCTGGATTCTTTGCTCCTTTCCTTTCATTTGCCCCAAACATGTTCCCAATAAAAAAAAGGGGAGGGGGGGCAAGATGGTAGTGCTCTTTGGGCTTGACCTAACTCCCAAAGAAGTGAATTGGAGTTTTTTCATTGACTTCAATAGGAGTTGGATCCAGAGCCTGTGTCAGGACTTGCTTTTACATGCAGCTCAGGTTGAGAGAGGGGAACCTTGAGTAGTGCAAGTCCTCTGTGAAATTAGGTGAGACTACATTGAAAAAGGCAATTTTTTGATTAAAAGAAAAAAATCTGATAAAAGCATGTGTTTGTTTTTGGAGAACAGCACAACGACGTGTATCGTTTTTATCTGTCAACAGCGATCACCTTGTCAGAGTTTGGTTGTTGTTGATTTATTACAACCTATGTGAATGTATAATTGGTAGGCTGGTCTTCAGATCTGCAAAAGAGAGGCACAAATTTGGAAGCCAGATGTCCCACGGCAATGCAGTACAGGAGAGAGAGAATCACCACATAGCCGAGGAGCCCTTCAAGTCTTTGTTACTCTTATATCCTCTTTACCCTTAAGATTTATCAGGGTTTATAGTGAAAGCATCTAAAAGGAAAGTTTCTTATTAAGCTGACTAAAAAATACCTCCCCCCACCTCACAAAATAAACCTGTTATCATAACCTGTCTTGAGAGTTCTAGCAATTTTGTTTGAAATTAGGAAGGAGAGTCCATCTTGATGAATGCTTGTTAAGTTGGAGTGTAGAAACAGCATTGCTGTCCCAACTCAGGATGACCTTGCTGAAGAGAAGAGGCTTCAGGACTGGAATTTTCCTGGCAAAATATTGTAAGTAAATAAATAAGAACCAAACATTACTGTTGAGCTTAGAGCTTATTCCTGTGACTAGTCCAGTGGAAGCCCACACTTGTATTGAAGTCAGTGGGGCTACTTACAGGAAGAGTGTTTGCAGGACTGAGCCTTAAGGTTATATTCCCAAGATAGCTGTGTCTGACACATATACATTTATGCAGGCAGAGAAAAGAAAATGAGGGCTGGGAGCCAAGATCTCCTGAATTCTCACCTCAGCTCTACTTCTAACGCCCCTTGTGACCATCTCTGCTTTAATTTCCCGGTCTGTAAAATGGCATTACTTACCTAGCTGATCATGAGGATTGATTGGTTGGTGATTGTAAAGCGCTCTAAAGATGAAAAGCTAAGGAGTAGGTGCTAAAGAGAGATGACCTTGAGCTACAGAATTCAGATCCAGATCTGACCACCTTCAGGAGTACGGTATACCCATTATTGAGAGAGGCCAAAAGCTATGAAGAACTTACCTGGCTCCAAACTTCCTTTCCAGTCAGGGTGGGGATAGCATCTGATCCACTGCTCCCATTCAATCCCAGATATAGTGCTAAACAATAGAATTTACTATTAATTTTTCATTGGTGGCCTAAATAGCCTCTTATGAAGTCCTAAGAGAGCAGCCAACTCCTAACAAAGGTGAAGCTAATTAACAGGGGACGTCCCCTTCTCTCTTCTGTATAACGACTGGGCTGGTAGAGAAGTAAATCACTGAAAGTCCTTCTTGGAGGCCACAGAGGACCTTATTTAAACAAAAATGGGAGATTTTGTTTTGGGGAGAGGGGAGAGAGGGAGACAGAGACAGATGTCAGGCTGGCCTGTATATTATCATTTGTCTTCCCTCTCTAATTCAGTTCTAATCTGGTGAGAGGAGAAAGCTATATGTCATTTAATGAGTTTTATTGGGCTCGTGGACCAGGTGATATACATCCTCTGTTTGCCTCAGCCAGCTAAATGTACATCTTTGTAATGTGATTAGGCCTTCATACAGGGCAGAGAACAATTTATTATTCTGCCTGAGAGCGCCAAGTTTTTCTTTAAAATATTGTTACTCCCGGAGTTGGCAATTACTTTAAAATAAATTTACCAAAGACAAAATTGTGCCTCTTGGGTCAGTAAATGACTTCACTGTTTTTCTTGAAGAGACAAGGTGTTTATTAAGGACCTCCTTAGTTTATTGTGTAGTTTTTTCACTTTGAATAATTGTCCAATTAAATATAATTTGGAAGTCCATGCTAACCCAGTGCTTGCATTGTACAAGTAAGAATATCTCTGAAAGATGTGCATTAATAAATCCCACTGAGCCCTCTCTCGTTTAAAATATGGCTTCTTTTGTTTAATTTTTAGATTTTTTTAACAGGACTGTAAGCCTTACATTTGGAAATGCTGCTATTTTCACACAAATAAGTTATACAGTTCATTCTTTCAGATTCCATAGAAAACAGTTTTATCCTTTATTATAAGTTAGCTTAATTTTTGTATTTTTAAGCCATTGTTTAGGTATGGAACATATTTTACAGTCTAAAACTTTACAGTCTATTCCTTTTTTTTGTCTAGGGATTTATTTTTCTACTTTACAATCGGAAAAATAATAGGAGAGTTAAGTGGATTTAGAACTATAGGTTCCTAATACTAGAAAAATACTTTTTTTTTTAAAAAAAACCCACAGTTTTTGTCAAGCACATGCTCTCTCCTCCTCCCCATGTAGAGAAAGTGTTTGATAACAGCCATCTTTCCGCTCTGGACTGAAATGTTTATAGTCCAGAACGCTAACAAGTTTTGTCATCAAAATGATCATAGAAAACAACTGTAGGTACAACAATTAGGTAGAGGTGTAGAAAAGCAAATTGGAACACTCCAAGAGTTAGAGATGAGAGGAAGCAAGGGTTCAGAGTGAAGTTTTTGGCTCCCTTGATCTATTTTATCTATATAGACAAAGACATGTATAGTTTAGTGGTCTGAACACAAGACTAGGTGATGGGAACTCCTGTTTTGGCTCTGACACTGACTTGTTCTGTAGCCTCGGGCAAATTACTTAGGATGAAATTCAGACCTATACAGAGGGCCTGTCCGAGCCCCTTGTAGTACTTAAAGCCTCTAAATAAGAATTAAGTAGACAATAGGCCTTGTGCTGGAGCTAAGTAAGGGCCAATTTTTCCCATGCACTAACCTGTATGGAACTTGGAGAAAGGAGCACAGATTGCAGGAGGAAGAGTTTGGAGGAGGCACCAGGAAATTAGTTTGTTTGCATATGGGTGGAGACTTAGCTGCAGTTGCAGCATCTCTGTAGACAACTCACTTAAAAGTGAGGTTAGTCTTAGAAATGTGGTATCATCACGTTATTATCCAACATGTGGTACATGAGGAGACTCCTGCAGCTAAATTTTCAAAAGTTCTTGTGAGCATACAAATACATATCTGTGGTGTTAGTTGGGTAGACTACTCTGAGCTGCAGATGCCCCAATAAGAGAGAGAGAGCAAGAGTGAGTATATGTTGGGGGTGAGGTTGGGGGGAGGCAGTACAGCTGGCTGGCACACACAAGCTCCTTTGCCAAATCCCAGTGATATGAGTGCAGCTAAAATGGGGCTTCAGTCTTTGAAAAGGGGCACTAGCCATTTCTCCCAAGAGAATTGGAGGCGGCAAGCTACACATAGTGCGTAGGCAATATGCTTTGTATATTTGGATCTCAACCTCTCTGACTCAGCTTCCAGATGTGTACCCTACCTCCTTTTTACCCTGGCTGTCTTCACTTGTTAGCCTCCTGATAATTTCTCTAATACTCAAGGGCCATGTCTACACTGCCAGCTAAATTGGCACTGCTGTGATCGAGGCAGTGGTGCCGATTTAGTGGGTCTGGTGGCGATATGCTAAGGCCCTCCCATCGACGTCTGTACTACACCTCCCTGAGAGGTGGAAGCTATGTCAACGGGAGAGCAGCTCCTGTCAACACAGCGAGCATGATACAGACACTCCTGTAAGTTGACCTAAGTTACGTCGACTTCAGTTACGTAATTTATGTAACTGAAGTAGTGTAACTTTGATTGACTTACAGAGTTAGTGCAGACCTGCCCTAGAAAGTGGAAAAACTTCTTCATGCTTCCTTGTCTACTAAGCCACACAACACCTAATTTGTAGAGAGTCCAGTGATACAAACTGCTGCTCCTGGAGAATGTTAATCCAAACACTATGTACCAGTGCAGAGGGGAAAACAAGGCATGGGCATCCAAATCAAACCAAAGAGACCGAAAATGCATGCTGTGCTATTCAATATTGTTCAATCAGTGGGCCTGTTGGTACAAATCATTGTAGCAGTCTTTTCACGAGCACTTAGTTCCAGATGAGATGGGGACAGTAGCCTCGCCTCATTGAGAAATGATGAGGATATAAGAGAAATAGAGGAGGCCTTCTGTGATCAAATTGCTATATAGCAGTATATCTCCCCTCAGGATAGAACCCTGACAGATTAAAAGAATTTGATTATGTCACAGAATTGAGTGGGCTGGGGTAGCAGATGAGGGGAGGGGGAAGAGGCAGAAGGTTTGGAATAAAGTTAAATCTTTACCTTAATTCCATTATGTAATTTTCCTCCCATTCACTCTACGCAGGCCTCATATTGCCATGACTGTTCTCCGAGAGGGGCTGAACTGAACTCATTGCAGAGCTCTATTTTTAGCACCACTCCTGACAATCTTTTGGGCCTTGCCTTTGGCTTTAGAGGGCAGCAAGGCAGAAATATTACTATTGTCAGGATGATAGAGTGCCAGGGCATGAATTTGGCAGCGGACAGGAGAGAAAGGGGTGGATTTTGAGAAGCATTACAGAGGGGAAACCAGCACGTTTTGGGGGAGAGTGAAGGGATGTGAAGAGAAAATAGGAAGAAGTAAAAAATAACCTGAAGATCAAATTTGAGTGAGGAAAAAGACGGTGAGTACAGAGAAAGGAGAGGATGGGACTGACAGTACCTGTGCTCCCTTCCCTCCTCTCCAGTTGTTCACCTACACAGAATCAACAACAAGCCACGGCTCTGTCTGGAATGATATATTCATTGCACTAGCTACATTTTCTGTGGAGATGGCTGGGAAACTGAATTTTAGTTTGGTGAAAATTGTTGAGTTTTTGGAAATATTTTTCCATCCTGAGTCTGGTTGAAAAAGCCAAAACCTCAACAGTTTTTGTGTAACTGCAATCCTGCAATGTTTAGCTTCAGAAACACTGAAATTTTGTGTTTCTGGAATGAAGTATGGTCCCCAGGATCTCTGGCTGCTCGTGGAGTGCAGTGAAGCTGGGTACTTGTTTCTGCAAAACAGTTAGACTTTAACAAATTGGCAAAATCCAATGAAAAATGGGTCAGGTCAGTTGCCGAGATGATATTTTTCTTCTTGCCTGCCAGTCTGACTGAAGAAGTGCTAGAGTGAACCCTAATACGTAGGGAATGTTTGTTGTTACGCCATCATATTTCATTTTGAATCCATTTATTAAAAGTACTGAGTTAGCATTCGAATTATTGCAAGTCAGATGAGTTTATAATTATAGTTTTAAATGCAAGGCAAAAACGTCTGATTAGGTGCTATGTAGAAGACCAAACCACATTGACTTCAGCGGAGCTGGATTAGGTCCTGCATGAAGGAGAACATAAAACATTACCCTGCGTTATTAAAGCGCAAGAGGCAGGATCCTGAATGTGTGTCTGGCAGTAAAAGAGGCAGGGGCAGCTGCCACAGGGAGAAAATGAGTAACAGCTAAAAGGATGATAAATGTAAAAGGTCAAGGGGCAGAGACCAAGCCATATGGAGAATTGTGCCTGATGCAGCAGTAGAGGAAGAGGGCGTTGAAACAGAAATGACAGCTGATGCTGAGACAGATGCCAAAGGGCAGCAGCGATAGCATCTCTGTTCATTGTGCTCCTAGACCACCTATTAAGGAGCAGAATTTGAGGTTTATCATTGAGACTGAATTCTAATTCCATGACCATTAGCATTCCTTAACCTTCTGGGACTCATCTGTATCAGCTTGTGCATTGAGCAGCATTTCTGCTTTCCTGCTGATCAGAATAAGAAGACTGTATATTGAAAATGGGTGGATCACACAGTTTCCTAGGCAACTAGTATGACTGAAAGTGAATGTTTACTAAATGTTTAATTTTCAATCCAGTTCCTGTTTGGTTTCTTAATGTCTGGCTGTTATGGTGGGGTGGAAGGTTTGGTTTTTTGCGCATTAAGTCCCCGATTCATTAAAGCAGTGAAGCATATGGATAAAGTTAAGCACATATTTAAGTCCCATTGATACAAATGATATTTAAGCAAGTGCGGAAGCTTTAGCGTGTGTTTAAGTGCTTTATTGAATCAGGGTCTAAGCACCTCGGAGCTTCTAGAAGACTTACTGCTACCATACTGCTTTATTTGCTTTCTCTTTGCAATTTGGCTGCACAGAGGGTCCCAGGTTTTGTTGATTTTATGTATTGTTTTATTCCAGAGGTGATATGATTGATTTTGTTTGCTTAAAGAAAGAGCTGGGGCACTTTAGTGCCAACCAACACCATAATCTTTAAAACACACTGATAATTGTTCTTGGTGTTGGGAGGATTATTATGTTGGATATTAGGAAAAACTTTTTCATTAGGAGGGTGGTGAAGCACTGGAATGCGTTACCTAGGGAGGTGGTGGAATCTCCTTCCTTTGAGGTTTTTAAGGTTAAGCCTGATAAAGCGCTGGCTGGGATAATTTAGTTGTGGATTGGTCCTGCTTTGAGCAGGGGGTTGGACTAGATGACCTCCTGAGGTCCCTTCCAACTCTGAGATTCTATGATTAGAGTAGGGAAATGGGATGCATCCCTCCTTTGGACAGCCGTCCACGGGCATAATCCGTGAATTGTAAGGGCAAGGCAACTGAGGATCATTGCTAATAAACAGGGTGATTCTGAGAGAGCTGTCATTCACTGTGACAGCGAAAGTAATTGACAGGTTTCAGAGTAACAGCCGTGTTAGTCTGTATTCGCAAAAAGAAAAGGAGTACTTGTGGCACCTTAGAGACTAACCAATTTATTAGAGCATAAGCTTTCGTGAGCTACAGCTCACTTCATCAGATGCATATCGTGGAAACTGCAGCAGTCTTTATATATACACAGAGAATATGAAACAATACCTCCTCCCACCCCACTGTCCTGCTGGTAATAGCTTATCTAAAGTGATCATCAGGTGGGCCATTTCCAGCACAAATCCAGGTTTTCTCACCCTCCACCCCCCCACACAAATTCACTCTCCTGCTGGTGATAGCCCATCCAAAGTGACAACTCTTTACACAATGTGCATGACAATCAAGTTGGGCTATTTCCTGCACAAATCCAGGTTTTCTCACATCCCCCCCACCCCCATACACACACAAACTCACTCTCCTGCTGGTAATAGCCCACCTGATGATCACTTTAGATAAGCTATTACCAGCAGGACAGTGGGGTGGGAGGAGGTATTGTTTCATATTCTCTGTGTATATATAAAGTCTGCTGCAGTTTCCACGATATGCATCTGATGAAGTGAGCTGTAGCTCACGAAAGCTTATGCTCTAATAAATTGGTTAGTCTCTAAGGTGCCACAAGTACTCCTTTTCTTTTTGCGAAAGTAATTGGTTACTGTATTTTAAGGAAAGGAACATTGGTTGGATATCACTGATGAGACACAGTAGACTATCTGGTAATAAGGCTTGTTAAAATGGTGTTGGAAGTGAAGTGAAGTGATATTGTTGTCTAGTAGCTATGGCATTGGATTGGTATTCAGGACACTTGGGTTCTCCTCCTGGTTCTGCTGCTGACCAATGGTAAGGCCGTCTCTATGTCCCTTACCCCTTCTCTGTTTTGTCTTGTTAGCTCTTTGGACAGGGACCATCTCTTACTTGTCGTCTGTATTTTGTCTCAGTTTTGGTTGCCGTCTAAACTATAGTAATACAAAACAAAAGATAATAAATGGCACAATAGTATTGTACCTGCAGATAGGCTATAGGTCATTTGGAACCTCACTCTGCTTTTGAGGCCTCTCGATACTGTACATTTAACTACTGTATGTTTGGGTCAGTTTCTTTACTATATCTGCTGGGCACATTTTTGTTCCGAATTTGTGGCACGCTCCCTTCCTAACCAGAGCAATTATATTATGAGTCCCTCCTACAAACTCCTCTCTTTGTGGCCCCTGTTCGCTAGCTCCCCTTGTTGCTTGGCCTCTGGCTTTTAAGGCCTTCTTTCCTAGGTCAGCCCTGCCCCTGGTTCAGCAGGGAGGTCTCCTTCTCGTCCTCTCAATGTGGTGTTTGTTCAGTGCATTTGCATGTTTGTACTTGGTGCTAGAGGATGAAAGAGCCCTAGATCCTGCGTCTGTGTTCTATGATTCACCTTCATCATAAATATTTCACATTCATTTAATGAAGTTATTGGAGGAACATCTGGATTCTTCCACCAGGTACCATGGCTTGATCTTATAAATTGTCTATATCTCTTCCACTCTATTTACTAAAAATTAAATAGGGAAAAAAGGTGCCCAAATTCTTCTGAACAGCAAAACCTGAAATGAATTAGTCATAGGTATTGATATGGACCCCATTACTGAGTGCCTCCTAACTTACTCGCAAGAATATTCACAGAAAGGATGAATACAGGGTCTATACACCTCTTAGGTCCCTCCTAAGTCTTATTTTCGATATTTCAACGGTGCCCAGGTCTTGCAGTGGCCTACTGCACAGCGCTGAATTTCATCCAAAAAGATTTAAAAATGAGTGTGTATATACCCAGAGTCAATTTAGTATCTTACTTGGGTAAATGTTTGTAGAAATTCTTCTGAGATATTCACCTAGCTCTAGCCATTGCTGTCAGTGTGACTTTACGTAATGAGATGAATATGTAGCAAGATGGCATAGAAAAGCCTGTATAGCAAGAATATTATAGCTCCTAGTGCATCTTCTGTGATCACATCATTTTATGTTCTTCATATACGAGTCTAAAGTAACAAGAAATTTAGTTACAAAATACCTCATTAAAAAGCATCAAAGGTCCCACGGAGTTAACACTAGCTCTCTGAAACTTTGTGAAATCCATCTGAAAGAGACTGTGTCTCTTCCCTTAATGTTGACACACTTTGGTGATAATTTTATGTGGAACTGACTGTGATTGCTGGACTGAAAGCTTTTGCATGCCACACTGAGAGCTATTGGAGAAATGTAATTCATTGCCATTGTGATGAGCCACTACATGGATGCTGACAAGTTAGAAAGCTGCAGTTTTATTAAAGGGGCATTGCCTTGCTTGTGCACTGTGCTGATGGCTGTGTGTGAAAGGATTTGAACGGCACCTAAGTCCTTTAAATCTGGCTCTTTCAGTAATTCATTTAACGAGAAGGAATATACTGTATTTTGAAATTAGTCCTTGTATGTCATGTCTTCAATGTACAAGCCGCCGTGCACTGTACAGTTAATACAACCCTTTTCGGAACAGCTTGCCACTGAATATGTCTGTCTGTGGTCCATCTAGTTCATCCACAGATATCCCGCTGGATTTCACTTGTGTCTTTTCTCCCTTTTTTGGGAGCAGAGCTGGGGGTGCTACATAGTTTTGCCTCCTTTTTACACTTCACTGAAGTCATTCACCTGATTTTTAAAAAAATCCTACATAACTAAATCCCTTTTTCATGTACAGTAAGTGGTTCGGTGTAAGGCACAAAAATCTTTCTACTTTTACACGTCCTTTCATTTCATACAATTTTCCTTAGAAAAAAGTCTGCACATGATACAAAAAAAATACAAAGTGTAGTCAAGTGGGGGGCAGATAAAACTTGCTTTTTCCCCCTCTCAAACTTCAGACAATGCTGTCTGTGATTCTGACTTCCTCTTTCTGACAAATCTCTGTTTACACATTCACTAATCATTAACCATGTATGTTTATCAGGGTTTGTAGCCCTCAAGGGCCTATCTGATCCTACTCCTTTTAAACAAAAACACTTTGAGCAATTGAGCCCATAGTCAAAATGATATTCATGAAAAATTTAAGAAAGAGTGCTCAGTGTTTAAAACAAAATTTTTTTTGAAGGAGCTGAAAAGAAAAGGGACTTGGAATTACAGGCAGTTAGACTTGGTTTTTTGCGTAATGACTCTTGGTATCCTACTGTGAGAAGACTTTCCCCTGCTTCTCGTCTGCATTCTTCCTCGTTCCCTGCGGGAGAATGAGTTGGATTTGTCTGCCATATTCACAGCAATCGAGGTGATCCTGGTTGAAAGAAAATCAATAAGATGTGTCCATTTATGCCTCACAAAGGAAGAAAGGTCTAAAGAACAGACATGGGACGTGATTCAAGCACTAGAGACTTAATAAGACTTCTAGTTGTGTTTGAAGGGGATGGTAATTTATTTTTTACTTTGAACTTTTTTTATGCTTCATAACTATCGGGATTCAGGCTGACATGGGAAGCAAGGAAAAGAAGGTTTGATGCTGTCTTAGAAGACCTAACCCATTTGGGAAGGCCAGGCTCAAAAGTTCAAAAAATTTTGTTTTAGAAAAGATTAAAGAGACATCACTTCGTCATACTGATTTATCGCTATTGATAAAACTGGTTTAAAGTATTTTGGATCGGGATACAATATAAAAAGTCTTTCTTCAAGAACAGCTGCAAGTTTCTCATTATGGGATGTCTTTTCTGTCTGTTTGATATCATTTTGCTTAGAAATAGAGGAGCTGCTCTAATAGCTACTATGGTGCCACTTGCGGCTTTGTCAGGCCAGCTCTCCAAAAAACTGATTGTCATTCTGTTTGCTGCCTGTCACCTTGGCTCTCAGGGTCTCTCACTCTGAGGGGGTGTACCAGGTAATCCCTTAGCAGAAATGTCTTCTCTTTTCAGGGAAAGGTTCTTGTTTGTATGTGTGTATATATATATATATATATATATATATATATATATATATATATATATATATATATATATATAAAAAATATAAAGCAAGTAACTCTCATGGGTATCCTTTTACAATTTAGATGCAGGGAATCCTCTTATGCAACATGAACTAGGGCCCAACATGGGGAGGAAAATCATTTAAAAGCACACCAAGACAGGAATATAAACTGCAGGCTTGGCTTTTTGTCACTGAAATCTTTATCTTCTAAAATACAAACAAAAATCCAAACTTTTTATCAAAAATCCAGGGAGCTAATGGACCTCAAGTCTATTTAAGCAACCCATCAAGTTAAAGCTCCCTGATCAATTTACTTTTTATGCCTTGGCTAGTGCGGTGGTAGGGTTCTCTCTTTCTCTCCCCTCTTCCCCGCCCAAATATTTTGATTGTTATTCACAGGGCTAATGCTGAAAAGACCTCAGAATAAAGATCTAAAACTGGGCCAAAGAAGGAATCTATATTCAGAAACCTATAAATGTAACTTGTTCCCATTAAACAGCCCTTCATGAAAGTCTCAATGATAAGAACAGGTTTCAGAGTAGCAGCCGTGTTAGTCTGTATTTGCAAAAAGAAAAGGAGTACTTGTAGCACCTTAGAGAATAACAAATTTATCAAGCTTTCGTGAGCTGCAGCTCACTTCATCAGATGCATTCAGTGGAAAATACAGTGGGGAGATTTATATACATAGAGAACATGAAACAACGGGTGTTACCATACACACTGTAACAAGAGTGATCACTTAAGGTGAGGTTTCAGAGTAACAGCCGTCTTAGTCTGTATTCACAAAAAGAAAAGGAGTACTTGTGGCACCTTAGAGACTAACCAATTTATTTGAGCATAAGCTTTCGTGCGCTACAGCTCACTTCATCGGATGCAAAAAGTGGAAAATGCAGTGAGGATGTTTTATACACACAGACCATGAAAAAATGGGTGTGTATCACTTCAAAAGGTTTTCTCTCCCCCCACCCCACTCTCTTGCTGGTAATAGCTTATCTAAAGTGATCACTCTCCTTACAATGTGTATGATAATCAAGGTGGGCCATTTCCAGCACAAATCCAGGGTTTGTAAAACATCCTCACTGCATTTTCCACTTTATGAATCCAATGAAGTGAGCTGTAGCTCACGAAAGCTCATGCTCAAATAAATTGGTTAGTCTCTAAGGTGCCACAAGTACTCCTTTTCTTTTCACTTAAGGTGAGCTACTACCAGCGGGGGAGGGGGGGAACGTTTTGTAGTGATAATCAAGGTGGGCAAGAACGTCTGAGGAACAATGGGGGGTGAAGGGGGAGAAATAAACATGGGGAAATAGTTTTACTTTGTGTAATGACCCATTCACTCCCAGTCTCTATTCAAGCCTAGGCCCACCTTAAGTGATCACTCTCTTTACAGTGTGTATGGTAACACCCATTGTTTCATGTTCTCTATGTATATAAATCTCCTCACTGTATTTTCCACTGAATGCATCCGATGAAGTGAGCTGTAGCGCACGAAAGCTCATGCTCAAATAAATTTGTTAGTCTCTAATGTGCCACAAGTACTCCTTTTCTTTTTGTCAATTATAAGAAGTATTTCAAAGAATAAAAGAGAATAAAAGGGGTAAGGAGGAGAGAGTGAGATTTAGAACCCAAATTGGGGACATGGGGAGGTTTGCTATTATTAAAAGTAATATTTGCTCCAACTTGCCCGTTCCATTGAATCTTTGGTGGATTTTTGCAGTTTCATCTAACTTTGAGACTTTCCAGAATAAATTGCAAAGTGGATTTGAGAAGAGTTTAGACTATTAATAGAATCTTTTTAGGGCTTAATTGGTATCAACAAAGATTTTCGTGAACACAGCCAAGTGTGCCCATTGTATCTTTAAATGAGCAAACTAGCATTTAACAGAGATTGACTTACACGCTCGTCCTTCACTTTCAAGAACTGTACTTGAGTGGGGTGAGATCAGAATATCAAAGCAGCCCATGTAGCACGCAGCCTAAAAAGTTTCCATCTTCTGTGTTTTGCTTCTGAACGCAGTGTTATTGCAGAGCATCTCTTCTTAAAATAATTATGAAATAAAAGAGAGAAGGGATGAAGCCATTGTGCTATGGTGTGTAAAACAATGCAAGTAAGACTGTATGAGGTCTAGAAAGGCAATGCAAAAATTATAACCCCAGCAAATTGAAAAGGGATTGGATGGAGGAGCTGAACTGTTTGCTACACAGAAGTGAGCTTCTGCAGTTTATAGATGGGTGCTATTGCTTTAGAGGATATCAGGATTGTTTTAGTAGCTCATTTACATAACAAAGGACCCACAAAATCAGCTTTGCATAGAGTATGACAAGGTGATGGACTGTGTAGTCCACAATTGATTCATGCGGAATATCAGAGGCTTTGATATCCATGTTGGGGGCTATGCTCCTCACTAGCCCTTTACCCACCTACAACTGGTAATTCCAGTAGCAATAGGTATAATAGAGATATGCCATGGCCATTTAGGGCCAGATTCATTAGTACTCTCCAGCTAGTTTGTGCCTCTTCAGAATGCCAAGGAACCATGAACAGCTGTTTTGCTTCACCAAATGTCACACCAGGAAGAGAAGGCAGGTCTCCAGACGTCCTCTCCTGTGCCATCCTTCATTTCTCTCTGTCTCCCTCTGGGTGAAGTTCACTCCTCATACTCAAAGCCAGAATAACACTGGTTGGGCAATTACCAATATTCTGCCCAGGGACTGGTGGCCATGGGGCTACAATACAAACCTTTTAGAGCCTCTACTTATTCTTAGGGGTCACTGAGAGTATAGGAGCTGGAGTTTTGGGATACTGAATCATGTGGCCTATCACAAGGCCACCCTGCTCAGCTGTGCTCTCCCCCCAAATAGCCCTCCTCCTTGATCTTAGTAGTTCTTCTGTGGGACGTAAGGGTTACAGAACCTGTCATGTACTGAACGAGTAATCAAGCAAGCTGATCATCCAAATGCAGTATCTTTATTCATCCCCCAAATCAAACCGCTGCAGGCTAACTACAAACATAAGTCCCCCACATGTTGGATGTGTATTGAAGTTGTGTATGTTCCCCTGAGAGATGCCAGATTCCCTACTCTTGGTCAGAATAGTGGAAGTCCAATGCATGATATATCTTCTTTATAGTCATTTAAAGGGCCTAGAAGTCTTTGACATTAAATCCAGGAATTATTTTACCAACAGTGGCAAGTTCACTGTTTCTTCAGTTTTCTTTAGTGGTGTTGGGAAGAAGGGAATTACTAATTCTTTAAATGGAAAAACAAACATCTGCTATAGCCATCACTAAGGGCCAGACTGAGGCTGTGCTTATGTTTCCATGCAGTATTTGGAGATAGAATAAGGAGCCTACTCCCTTCTGTGTACAGCTCATGTAAGGACTGGCCAGACTTGCAGCCCCTGCTCTCAGGGAAGCACAGGGGTTGCAAGGCACCCAAGATTGCAGCCCCCCACTGGTCTGGATTGTGCCTTGGTATGTCACAACATCTGAAATTGTTGCAAAGCTCTTTGAGGCAGAGACCATCATTTTGTTCTATGTTTGTACAGTGCCTGGCAGAGTGGGGTCCCGGTTCATGACTGGGGCTTCCAAGCACAACTGCAAGACACATAATAAATAATAACCTATAATAAAACAAGTGGAAAGCTCCGGGAAGGTGAACGCTGTTCTTAGGGCTCTGGCATCAATTGTTACTAAAGGTGTCAATCTAGCCCCAGGGGAGAAAAGCCCAGTATGTCTATATAGTATTCTCCCAAAAGGGCCACTGTATTTCAGTGTATGGGTGATGGTCCTCAGCTACTTAATTTACTTGGGGGTGGGAGGAGTGAGTTTTTTTTCTGGTGACATGATTCTGCCCAACAGAGGTAAAAACTTTACTGAATAACGATGAAAGGAAGAGATAAGCAGGTCAGTTTGGTTCTCCTTTGCAGAAGAACTGTAAGAATTATTCTTTTTTATTTAAAAAAATCCTCATTGGAATGGTAATTTTGATTTTGATTATCTTTCATGGCCTGCTTTGAAGTTTTTCAGACAAAAATAAATATCTCCATAACAGAGAGGATTATAGGAGTCTTGTTTAGAATCATCTGACTAAGAGTGACATCTAATTTCAGAATATATAAGGTTTTATTGAGGCCACAGAGACTTTGAAAGAGCTTGACTCTCTTCTGTTTTGTAAATTTTCTATAAACGGTTTAACAGGGTTTTTAGTTCAGCCAAAAAAACAAGGGCTAAAATATTTTCATCAACCATATTGTTGGAGAAACATAAAAGAGACACAATTCAATTTAAATAAAGCTGTAGCTAGGTTATATCATCCTCATCTTAATAAAAAGTATTTTCCAATTTTCCAATCCACCCTCCTCCCTACCCCTGTGACTCAGATTTGAAGGCTCTGCTTGGAGAAATCAGGTTTTGGCAGCTCTGTAATTCATGAAACAATATTTCTAGCTCTACTGAAATGGGAGTGGGATGTTTCAAGCTTTATGATTCTGTTCAATTCTGGAGTGTTAATGGGGCTATTTGTAAAGAAAGAAATATAATGAGTTATCACAAAACGCAGCAAGAACTCTAGAAAGGGGCAACCTCTCATCCATCACCCATTCTAGCGTATTCACAAAAGAACAGTGCAGGAAATCTTGATTGTACGATGGGGAATTTTGCTTTGACTCTAACCTGACTGTCACAAATTGTGGTGGCCCGGGAATCTTATTTTCTTTATAAAATGACCCCAATACAATCCTAAATTTCATGGCAAAGAAATATGGTTCAGGATAAATTTGTTTTTCTCTCTCTGTTAGGCTTTGAGAGGGCTTTATCTTAATTAAGATTCATTTATTGAAATAACAGTGTTAGATCATTTTTAGGTCATATAAAATATAACTCAGAGTGCTGACATCTCTCTAATTCAGTGGCACCCCCTTGCACTGCAATAAGTAAAGTTAGTCATCATTTCCACTCTGTACCCCTATTTCTCTGGTTCATGACTAAGCCATAAACCACTTCTCTGAGGTTTAAACTTAACATATGAGATCTTGGCTTGGGAGCAATTTTTTATTTTGTAAATTAAAAGGAAAAAAAACCGCATTGACCTGTTTTTAAGTCAGAGGAGTGAAAAGAGAAACAAAGCTTCACTGGCTTGTGTCATGATGCAGCTTTGGGCCGTAATGCAATCCAGATCCTTACTCTGTTGTAACTTGGTCCAAACTCCCATTGAAGACAAAGGGAGTTCTGACGGAATATGGATTTAGGAAGGACTGGAGGATTTGGCCCTAAGATAATGAATGAGTTCATTTCATATTGTAGTTTTCAGACAGTAAAACAGTTCAGGGTAATGAAATGAAACAAGAAACAAAGGGCACAGCAGAAAACAATCTAAAGTACAAGTTAATCAATTTTCACATTATAGGCTTTTACATATAGTCTTGCATAGATCCCATTCAGGCAGGGCCTTTTGCTTAATACAAAGAAATGGAGACAATACTAACTCTTGCGGACCATATCCTCCAGTGGTATAAGTCGGTATAGCTCCACTGAAGTCAATTATACGCCACTGAGGATCTGGCTTTGAATCTCTTTGATGTAATTAATAAGCAGCCGTCAGGAGGGTAGTAAAGGAATCCTTTCTAGATCTGGTCATTTTTCCATAGCAAGAACTTTCCCAACATCCTGAAAGCCAGCAGTGCAGTGGAGGTTTGTCGGATACCGCAGTCACAATCCTACAACTAATAACAGATAGTGGATTTAATTTCTCCCTGTTAAAACTGGAACCCCAAAGGGCACAGAGTGGAGACCACACAAAATGGTCACCAGCAATGTCAGTGCAAACCTTTGAGTTCTGATCCCAAAAGTGTTTTAGTTTTGGGACATTCCCACCATGATTAAAAAAAGCTGCTGGGTTGTTTTCATCTCTTGCAACACTGACAAGAGCTTGGGCTGACCATTTTACAGCACTTATATGGGGATCCAACAATCCCGACAATTGAGTTCTAAGGGAGAAAGGGCAAATGGAAAAGTGTAATATGCTGAAAAGCAGGAGCCAGAATGCTTCGGCAGTCTGTTTTTTGACAGATAATCTCTCCTAATCCTCAGTATGGGCCAGTGCTGTTCTCATGCAGTCAATGAGGGTAGGATCAGACTCCCTTTGCTACCCTTTTAATGGGGTGGATGATTATGAAGAGGGAATATGCCTTTGTCCTTAGGCCTTTAGCCTCCGGTGGGTAATGTATGGGTAATGTCAGTGAAGAGTCTAAGGAATTAGACCCTTGCTGTTTAGCATATAGGGTTAGATCTTCAGCTGCAGCAATGGAGTGCACAGTACACTTTGGTATAGGGTGGCAAAGGTGGCTTTAAGTCACCTTTGCACTCCCTGATGCTTGGCTGGCTTTGTACCTGGCTCATCCCCTGGGGTAAGTTAGAGCAACCTGGGAGCTGTTCTAAATTACACCAAGAGCCAGTGGCCTCCAAAGCAATTAGGATGGCAGCTGGGGATCCCCGGAACACAGGAAGTTCCTGCCCTGACCATGGAGAGAGGTGTGGGAGCTGTTACACCAGCACTTACCTTGAGGACATGGCTACATAGGGGTTATCCTCTCATATGAGTGTTTTGCTGTGATAAAGTGGCCCCAATACAGGGCAAAATCTAGCCCAAAGTTTCTCAGAGAGACTGGCAAAAAGAGAGGATTTATATTTCTTGTGGATTTGCTTATGGGACAAAAATCTGTCCATTATGTACAAGGTGACACGCATGGGAGATATTATTTTCCATCAGAAATGCTTTATCATCTGGTTGTAGTACAAACTGGCCAACTTCACTGTATTGTCCACTGTATTAAATATGCATGCTAAATGCTATACAGAAAATGGAATATTAATATCAGACTACAGCATTTTTCCATATGAGATGCTCTTAACTAATGATTGTTTCCTAAGTGATTTCCCAAGCCAGATCAGGAAGTAAGGGGAATAATTTGGGCTGTAAGGCAAGCGTGTCCCATCAGGTGTCCAGGAACTTAAAAAAATAAAATAAAATAGCACATTTGTGGTCTGACACTGTAAACAGGATTTAAGACAGAAAATATCATATTGCCTCTGTATAAATTCATGGTTCGCCCACATCTTGAGTACTGCATACAGATGTGGTTGCCCCATTTCAAAAAAGATATATTGCAATTGAAAAAGGTTCAGAAAAGGGCAACAAAAATGATTGAGGATATGAAACGGCTGCCATATGAGGAGAGATTAATAAGACTGGGGCTTTTCAGCTTGGAAAAAAGACAACTAAAGGGAGGGATATGATAGAGGTCTATAACATCATGACTGGTATGAAGAAAGTAAATAAGGAAGTGTTATTTACTGCTTCTCATAACACAAGAACTAGGGGTCACCAAAGGAAATTAATAGACATCAGGTTTAAAACTAACAAAAGGAAGTATTTTTTCACACAGTGCACAGTCAACTGGTGGAACTCCTTGCCAGAGGATGTTGTGAAGGCCAAGACTATAACAGCGTTCAAAAAAGAACTAGATAAGTTCATGGAGAATAGGTCCACCAATGGCTATTAGTCAGGATGGGCAGGGATGGTATCCCTAGCCTCTGTTTGCCAGAAGCTGGGATTGGGTGACGGGCATGGATCACTTGATTACCTGTTCTGTTCATTCCCTTTGGGGCACTTGGCATTGGCCACTGTCAGAAGACAGGATACTGGGCTAGATGGACCTTTGGTCTGACCCGGTATGGCCGTTCTTATGATTCATTAAAAGGTGCTGTATTTCTTTCACTTATCTCCCCTCTTTGCCTCTCCTTGAAAAACATGAGGGACTCATCTATCAAAAAATATGTTGGTTAGGACCATGCATCTGTTGGAATTTACTCAGGACATCCATGAGCAAGGTTCAACTAGTCTCACTCTGGATGGTCTATGGGGAAAGCCCGCACATTGTCCCTGTAGAGATGGAGTCAGGGGAAAAGTTTTTCAGATGTCTGTGTCTGCTCATTACAGAGATAAAGTGTGTGAGGTAATATTTTTCATTCAACTAACTTCTGTTGGTGAGAGACAGAGCTCTTCTTCTGGGCTGGGAAAATTACTCTTAGCACATATTCTAAAGGATTGTTCATGACAGAGTGGTCCATTAACACCTCTGCAGTCATAGGACAAGAAGGGGCGGGGGGTGGTGGTTAGTGGGTTACAGATGGTTGTGTTTTAAGCCATAAACTCAGTGTGTCATGCTAAACCAGTGGTTTTCAACCTTTGATCTGTGCACCTCCATTTGAAATTTTTTAGGGGTCCGCAAATGAAAAAAGGTTGAAAACCACTGTGTTATGCAATATGTTCCATCTTGCATTTAGCTGTAATGTGTGGTGTATCTTTCCCAAACATGAAGAAGAGCTCCATGTGGCTCAAAAACTTCTCTCTCTCACCAACAGAAGTTAGTTGAACCTTGCCCGTAGATGTCCTCTGAGTAACTTCCAATAGATCCATGGTCTTAAACAATATATTTTTTGGTGGATGAGTAACTCATGTTTTTCAAGGAGAGAATTATTTTTAAGCAAGGCCTTTATGGGATCCAGCTCCATGCTTTATGTAAGAGTTCAGCTGAATACATTTCAAGATATGGAAGGGAAATGACTCATACACCTTGACTCTTTAGCTGCCCCCTAAGCTCTAATGAAAATACAATTTCAGATCTCATTCACTACACACTCGATTCCACACTTTTCTGTGTATATAGACATATTTAAAAGATTATGACAACTTATTTGGCACTCTGCATCATCTTGACACAGCAGCTTCTCTATGTGCCATAAAACCAAATGCACAAAACTAATGCCAAATAACTGGTTGCACAGTTGAGAATAGCAATGCTGAATGTTCTGAAAAATTGGTAGTGATAGAATAAGTTGGGCTACATTTGACTTGGGCTACATCCACACTGCACATTTCTTGCCAAGGTGAGTAGGGTATGTGCAGCTACGTATCACAGTGAAAAGCAGACACTGTCCGCACTGCTAAAAATAGCGGTGTACCCAGGGAAGGCAGAACTTGGGTAAGAGAGAGCCATATAGGGTACATGCCCAGGTCAGATCCACAGGGTTCAGGTGTGTCTTCACTCTGTTCGCCTAAGCAGTGCCTCACCACCTGCACTGCTGGGGGGTGCAGTGTATGTACTCCATGCACTGCCATAGGGAGTGTGCAGTGTACCATAGAATATCAGGGTTGGAAGGGACCCCTGAAGGTCATCTAGTCCAACCCCCTGCTCAAAGCAGGACCAATTCCCAGTTAAATCATCCCAGCCAGGGCTTTGTCAAGCCTGACCTTAAAAACCTCTAAGGAAGGAGATTCTACCACCTCCCTAGGTAACGCATTCCAGTGTTTCACCACCCTCTTAGTGAAAAAGTTTTTCCTAATATCCAACCTAAACCTCCCCCACTGCAACTTGAGACCATTACTCCTCGTTCTGTCATCTGCTACCATTGAGAACAGTCTAGAGCCATCCTCTTTGGAACCCCCTTTCAGGTAGTTGAAAGCAGCTATCAAATCCCCCCTCATTCTTCTCTTCTGCAGGCTAAACAATCCCAGCTCCCTCAGCCTCTCCTCATAAGTCATGTGTTCTAGACCCCTAATCATTTTTGTTGCCCTTCGCTGGACTCTCTCCAATTTATCCACATCCTTCTTGTAGTGTGGGACCCAAAACTGGACACAGTACTCCAGATGAGGCCTCACCAATGTCGAATAGAGGGGAATGATCACGTCCCTCGATCTACTCGCTATGCCCCTACTTATACATCCCAAAATGCCATTGGCCTTCTTGGCAACAAGGGCACACTGCTGACTCATATCCAGCTTCTCGTCCACTGTCACCCCTAGGTCCTTTTCCGCAGAACTGCTGCCTAGCCATTCGGTCCCTAGTCTGTAGCGGTGCATTGGATTCTTCCAGCCTAAGTGCAGGACCCTGCACTTATCCTTATTGAACCTCATCAGATTTCTTTTGGCCCAATCCTCCAATTTGTCTAGGTCCTTCTGTATCCTATCCCTCCCCTCCAGCGTATCTACCACTCCTCCCAGTTTAGTATCATCTGCAAATTTGCTGAGAGTGCAATCCACACCATCCTCCAGATCATTTATGAAGATATTGAACAAAACCGGCCCCAGGACCGACCCTTGGGGCACTCCACTTGATACCGGCTGCCAACTAGACATGGAGCCATTGATCACTACCTGTTGAGCCCGACAATCTAGCCAGCTTTCTACCCACCTTATAGTGCATTCATCCAGCCCATACTTCCTTAACTTGCTGACAAGAATACTGTGGGAGACCGTGTCAAAAGCTTTGCTAAAGTCAAGATACAATACATCCACTGCTTTCCCTTCATCCACAGAACCAGTAATCTCATCATAAAAGGCAATTAGATTAGTCAGGCATGACCTTCCCTTGGTGAATCCATGCTGGCTGTTCCTGATCACTTTCCTCTCATGCAAGTGCTTCAGGATTGATTCTTTGAGGACCTGCTCCATGATTTTTCCAGGGACTGAGGTGAGGCTGACTGGCCTGTAGTTCCCAGGATCCTCCTTCTTCCCTTTTTTAAAGATTGGCACTACATTAGCCTTTTTCCAGTCATCCGGGACTTCCCCGGTTCGCCATGAGTTTTCAAAGATAATGGCCAATGGCTCTGCAATCACAGCCGCCAATTCCTTCAGCACTCTCGGATGCAACTCGTCCGGCCCCATGGACTTGTGCACGTCCAGCTTTTCTAAATAGTCCCTAACCACCTCTATCTCCACAGAGGGCTGGCCATCTCTTCCCCATTTTGTGATGCCCAGCGCAGCAGTCTGGGAGCTGACCTTGTTAGTGAAGACAGAGGCAAAAAAAGCACTGAGTACATTAGCTTTTTCCACATCCTCTTGGATTAGTTCCTGTGCGAGGCAGTAAGAGGGAATAAGAACCTGCCTTATGCAGTCAAGGTGGATCTTGGGTCTGGGCATGTAAGAACAAGTGGCTGCTGTGTACCTGCTCACTCCCTTCCTTGAGCAGGGGTGTGGGTAATGTGCAGAGCCTTTGCTTCACCTCTCTGCTAGCTGGTGCAGGGCAGCAGTAATCACTATCTCAGGAAGAAGCAGGGGAGGTGCTGTGATTTAGAGGTGTGTCCCAGAGTCACAGTGCCTCCCAGGGTTGCTCCTAGAGTGGCACCGCTTACGGTCAGCATTGTGCTTCCAGTTGAAATCCTGCCCATGGAGAACAAAGTGGGGGGGCTTCCACTGCCTTGCTCCTTATGTAGTCATTTGCACCTGTGCAAATTGGATATAAAATGCAACCAGGAATTTCCACTCACTGTCACTGGTGGTAGCAGTGTACACTCACTTCACACTCACCTGGCACACCTGTAAATAGTTCTAGAAAGATGTAAGATTGTCTCCTACCTTACAAGTTACACTATGTGTGTAGTATAACTAGTCTTGATTTAGCAAATGGGGTACTTATCTCAATTGTATCTGATGCTCTTTTTTTTCTGGAAATCTTGCAAGGCCAAGTTTTCTATGTAGCTCATGCCCATCCCCATGCTATCTGCTTTCTAGTACTTCCTTATTTTGGTCACAGCACGACGACTGTGAGAAGTTTATACTTCTGCTTCTGGTCTCAACCTCAGTTTAATGACCCCAATTTATGTTGCTATACATGAGGTTCAAATCAAGTCCTTGAAGTCTATTTGGTGATGTACAAGAATTTTGTTATATAATCCCTCCTATCCCCCCCTGCCTGCCATTTCCCCCTTCCGCCCCCCAAAAAAAGTTACAAGAAGGCTGTAACCATTTCTAGCTTTCTAACTTCACAGCATTTCATTTGATGGTGAGGGTCTGCAGGAGCCGAGAAATTAGGAAGGGTTCCAGGCAAGTAGTTTTTCACAGAAACACTTTCTCCTTCATTATTCAGAAGTGGACAAGTATTTCTCCAAAAGAAGCTGTCCCACACACACTGTTGATGGTGTCCTGCAAAGCCACATCTCCATCTGGACAAGTGACTGGAGAAAGATTATATTTTCCATACAAGGCTGGAAAGAATCCAGATAATATTGTATAATCCATGTCAGAGGAAATGGCAGTGTCTTTCTCAGTTTGTAAGTAACCAACTTTTGGGAGAAGTAGTGTTATTTATATTTCAAATGTGTCTAGTTTTAGAGGATAAAAATCCAAGGCTGTGCAACTAGCCACCTGGTTGTGTGGAGGAGTTGCTTCTAAGGCACCATGGCCAATGAAAGGAGATTGTTCAGCTGGCTTTGAGAGGAAACTGGACAGGATTGCTTCATACATTATACATGTCTCAGGCAGAGGAATCATATTAAACCTTCTGAGGCAAGATTTCCAAGTCAAAGTTATATCTGGTGCTGCACCTTCATCTTGTACACTGTTGAAAAAACCTTTTTTCTCCACAAGTTTTGCGATGCTTTCAAAGCTACGTAGGGAAACACTGTAAAAAGAGAGTAGATTTGACTGCACTCAGAAATACTGTGCTATAAAAATTAAATGTAAAGGAACATCATCTTCTTTTGAGGCACAAGGATTAAACTGTATTCTGTAGCTTCCTTCAGTATTTTTGAAGTGAATATGCAATACCACTGGGATAGGTGCATATCACCAAAACGCTAAGGAATCTAACACACGTGGGAGTGTTGTGTTGGGGTTCAGTCCAAGTTCTTTTCTTTCCTTCTCCTTTCAGTCTCTGATGGTCAAGGAAAATCTAAGGAGTCAGGTTTTGATTCTGATCTCCACTGCAATCTTTATATCGTCTCTGCCCAAATCAAAGGACCGCATATCCAGCATAACCAGCCCTTTGGGGTTAAGAGGTTTCATGAGCCATGTAAAGATGCTGAAATAGCTGTCCGTCACCACCCCTCATATTCTCCCTCCTCCTCATTGCAATAGGAGTGAGAAGTGGTGTGAACAGAAGGTGTTCGGAGGGGGACATGGCTGAATCACGCTGCGCTCCAGCCATTCTGAACTACAAGAGTGGCCCGTAGGGGCTGTTGTGACTGAATGTAAATTAGCATAGCTCAGAGCCTGCTCTACTTTCTGAGTAGGACCAGATTGGCTCCCAGCTGGCCCCAGAAACTAGGTGTCTGCAAAAGTGGTGTAAAGCCATATTTCGTTCCCCCACACCATGCTCAGTCTCCTGGCACAGCTCAGAATTGAGGCCTCATCTTTTGGTGGCCATGTGGCCCACCTCCTCCCTCAGTCTTGCTGGTTCTCCAGCCTAACAGCACTTCATACAAAAGTATATATTCTTTGGAGTGTCAACCCAGGCTTCACCTTTCTCTGCTTTTCTCATTCATTCTCTGATGTTTAAAGAGTGAGGAGGAGAGCACTTGAAGGCAACTTTTCACTCATTTCTGTGCTGAACATCCACTTCTTCTTTCCCTCGACACTTGGCTTCATCTCACACATGTACCATGTACACAGTGTAATCCATCACTAAAGGATCCTTGAGTAATTAATAACTGTAATGAGGAAAGGCCTAAAAACGGTGGAAGAGATGGGGAGAAAAAGAGGAAGATGGACATTTCTTCCATGCCTGCCCTTCTGCCCAGACCCTACGCTTCAGGAACATCCAGGTCTGATTGTCAGAGTCCTATAGGTATGTTCCCTAATTGCTGCATGCACAATGGAGAACACTTGTTCCATGCTGGTTTGGGTGTTTCTTGCAGAGGTGGGATTATACGTGACATCTCTGACTCACCTGGCCTTCAGGGAAAAGAGGAGGTCAGCTACAAAGAGTCTTATTTATCTGGCTTCAATGGGGAAGAAAATCCACTCTCAGGGTGGTCCCTTAATTGGACTCTAAATCTGGCTGAGGTTTATTTTTACATCTCTCAATAGGTTCTGGGGACCTGCCACCCTATCAGTGGAGTTCCTGATAGAAGGATAGCATTGCCGAGAGTTCAATTTTCCTCCAGGGTCTGGTGCTAGAAAGATGGAGGAAAGAGAAGAGCTATGCAGGGTTCCATATAAACCATTCTTCCTTAGCCTCCACTAGTTTAGGTTTCACTGGTATGGGTAGGAGTTTAGGCCCTGATTCAGCAAGGTACCTTTCTTTTTTTCTTTCCAGGTGGTGTCTATATTCTCATTTGCCATGGAAGCCGTGTTGGTGGCATCCTTAAATATATCCATCGTTGCCGTCATATCATGTTGATGCTTTCAATTGGTTTGCTCTACTTAGAATTTCTGATGTTGCAAAAAACTCTTTCCAAAGAACACTGAAGATCTTTCACAGGCAATTTCTTTGGAATGAATTGATCTTCTCGATTTCTGCTGTAGACTTCCATAAAGGAGGACAGATATGTTAAACATTCATATTTTTGTGTCAGTGCCAAGCATGCTACTTTTTCAAATCTTTTCAGGTTTATGAAAGTTGTTTGCTGCTTTTAACATTTGTTCCTTGACATCTAGCATGGCGTCATCATCACTGCACATCTCGTTTCCTAGGTAGGTATAATGACTTCTTTTAGTGTATCTTCATCCGTGCTAATGGTTACTTTTGGGAAATGGATAGCTGTATATTTTGTCTTCCTCATGTTGATGAACAAACCAACTTGTTTTGCTGCATGTGCCAAAAGCTGGTTCTTTTCTTCCATTAAGCAGTGTGTTGAACTAAGCTGGACAACATCATCAGCGAAAATGAGGTCATCCAATTGGATATATCATTAATCCATAAAATTCCTTGGCTACCTTCAATTACTTTCCTCATGAGATAGTCAATGACTAGTGCAAGTAATAGTGGGGACATAATACAGTTGTCACGACAAGCTGTTGCCTGATAGAATCATAGGACTGGAAGGGACCTTGAGAGGACATCTTGAGAGTGCAGTCCCCTGCACTCATGGGCAGGACTAAGTATTATCTAGATCATCCCTGACAGTATTTGTCTAACCTGTTCTTAAAAATCTCTTATGATGGAGATTCCACAACTTCCCTGGGCAATTTATTCCAGTGCTTAACCACCCTGAGTGATGTGGTCACCATCTCTGATTGCACATTTGGCATTATCCTATAGATCCTTGATTCTAATGATTTTTGCTGGTATTCTGTCATAATTTTCCAAACAACGTCTTTGTGGATCCTGTCAAAAGCCTTCTGAAAATCTATAAAATTTACCAGAAGAGGTGCTTGCCACACCACACTTTGTTCTATAACATGTCTGAAAACAACAGTGAGGAGAGGCTGAGGGAACTGGAGATGTTTAGTCTACGGAAGAGAAGAATATGGGGGGATTTGATAGCTGCTTTCAACTACCTGAAAGGGGGTTCCAAAGAGGATGGCTCTAGACTGTGCTCAGTGGCAGCTGATGACAGAACAAGGTATAATGGTCTCAAGTTGCAGTGGGAGAGATTTAGGTTGGATATTAGGAAAAACTTTTTCACGAAGAGGGTGGTGAAACACTGGAATGCGTTACCTAGGGAGGTGGTGGAATCTCCTTCCTTAGAAGTTTTTAAGGTCAGGCTTGACGAAGCTCTGGTTGGGATGATTTAACTGGGAATTGGTCCTGCTTTGAGCAGGGGGTTGGACTAGATGACCTCCTGAGGTCCCTTCCAACCCTGATATTCTATGATTCTATGAACAGTATAGTCTGTCTGTACATGATCTCAGTGGTCTAAAACTTGCTTGTTGCTTGCTAAGTTAAAAGTCTATTTGATTCTTGATACATTCCAGGATGATGCACATCACACAAGAACTTTAGCATGGGTAAAATATTCAAAAGTGCTTAAGTGACTTAGTAGCCTAAGTCTCTTTGCTTCTAAGCACCTAAGTCCCATTGACTTTCAATGAGACTTAGGTTCTTAAGTCACATCAGAACTTTTGAAAATGGAATATAGGTGCTTTTGAAAATTTTACCACATGCCCTAACTTTAAGCAAATGACTAGTCCCACTGACATCAGCATAGCTCCATGTAATCCAGTGTCCTGTTTGTCAGTGGTCAGTGCTGGATGCTTTGGGGAAAAGCATATAAAACCCATCTAATGGTGCAGTACTTTGCAATGGAAGATAATTTCTTCTTGAGTCCAGCTGGATGTAACCTTGATGGGCCACAGTCCTTGCAAATTTAAGTGAAAAATAATATTTAGGAGTGGGGGAGGGGAGAATAGTTATTCTTATCTTCAGAGAACCTGAAAAAAAATGTCCAGCTTTTCTTCAGGCTTTTAGCTAAGTATCAGTTCTTTCTTTATCTCCTAATACTTTTCTTGCACTCTGTACATTTATTTATTCTACTATATAAGATAGGGAAGAAGTTGGTTAAGTATAGGTAGGAGTGAGTGTGGGACAGTCAAACACAAAAGAGTCTCATTTAAACATAACACATGAAGGCAAGCAACTGAGTATTGACAAATGCTAGAAGTCTAAATACTCCAGTGAAGTGTAGTGCCAGGCATTAAATGAGGATATTGATATAATAGGCATTGTGGAAACTTGGTGGAATGAGAATAGTTCATGGGACATGGTAATACCGGGGTACAAAATATATAGGAATGACAGAGTAGGTAATGTTGGCTGGGGATTGGCACTATATGTGAAAGAAAGCATAGAGTCAAATATTGTAAAAATCTTAAATGAATCAAACTGTACATAGAATCTCTACAGATAGAAATTCCATGCTTGAATAATAAAGAGTATAGCAGTAGGAATATACCACCATCCATCTGACCAGGATGCTGACAGTGATTGTGAAATGCTAAGGGAGATTGAGAGGCTACAAAATCAGAATACAAGATAATAATGGGGGATTTCAACTATTACCATATTGACTGGGTAAAGTCACCTCAGGATGTGATGCAGAGATAAAATTTCTAGCCATAAATGTCTGCTCCTGCTATTTCTGGAACCAACAAGGGGAGAGGCAATTCTTGATTTAGTCCTAAATGGAGCACAGGATCTGATCCAAGAAGTAATTATAGCTGAATCATTTGGTAATAGTGTCCATAATGTAACTAAATTTAGCATCATGGTAGGGGGGAAAATACCCACACAAAAAAAACCCAGCACAGTAGTATTTAATTTCAAAAAGGGGAAATACACAAGAATGGTGATGTTTGTTAGACAGAAATTAAAAAGAGCATCACAAGGGTAAAATGCCTGCAAGCAACATGGAGGCTAATTAAAAACATCATAATAGAGGCTCAGACTAAATGTAGTGACCCGTTGTTACGTTCCCCTCTGGTGTTATCCAGACTGGTGATCTGCTAGGCCTCCTTGAGAGCCAGTCTTACCCTGCTCTGCTGTGAGAACCCCCACTCCTGGGCTGTTCACGCACAGCCTCTGGCATATAAGCTGCTCCCAGCTACTTGCAAGCAAATGACACTAGCCAATACCCCCAGTCCCAGACACAACCCTAGGAACCTCCGTCTTGCAGTATCCAGTTATGTGCACTGGACGCTGCAAGCTTATATGGGTTGTCAATTTAACAAAGAAATTGATATGTACCAGGCTAGTTAACCGAAGGAGAGAGTCTGACACGCTTCAAATCAAACACTGATTCAGGTAGAAGAAACAAACAGATTTTTTAACTATAAAGATAGATTTTAAGTGCTTATAAGTCAAAGCATAACAAATTGGATTTGGTCAAATGAAATAAAAGCAAAATGCATTCTAAGCTGATCTTAACATTTTCAGTGTCCTTACAAACTTAGATGCTTCTCACCACAGGTTGGCTGCTTACTTTTCAATCAGGTTCTCTCCTTTGATCAGCACTTCAGTCTCTTGGTGGTGGTGGTGTCTGTAGATATAGGTGGAAGAGAGAGAGACAGCATGGCAAATGTCTCTCCCTTTTATCATGTCCTTTCTTTCCTCGTGGCTTTTCCCCCACTCCTTCAGAATCAGGTGAGCATTACTGAGTCTCTCCAAACAAGGTTGAGCAATTTCCCTGGAGTGGCCTCATGCAGGTGAGTCATCACATTGTAGGTCCCTTGCTGGACAATGGCTGTTGATGGTTTGATTGACACCCCGCCCAGGTGTTGTCTACTTTCCTTGCTGTTGCCTCTGGGGAGCTATCATCTGGCTGATTCCCCCAACGTAAGCATGTTTTAGTGACAACCATACTACACAATTCTCATAACTTCATATGCATTAATGGTGTACATATAATGACTTTCCGCAGATCATAACCTTTTCCTTGATACTGTACAAGGCATGCTTTATATGTAAGATCACAATTATATGAAAATGTGGAACATGGGGTTACAGTACGCTCCCCCAAGGTATAGAATGTCACACCCACCCCTGGATGTCTTCCCAGCCCAGCCAGGACTAGCAGCTGAGCGTGGCGCAGGGTAGGAGCCACCAGCCGGGTCTTTCCTAGTCCCGCCCCCTGCCCCACAGTGATTTACCTCTCTGCCGGGGAAGAGTCAACATGGCCTTTATAAAGGGAAATCATGCTCTCCAATCTATTCAAATTATTTGAGTGAGTCAACAAGCATGTGGATAAAGGTGATCCAGTCGGTATAGTGTACTTGGACTTTCAGAAGGACGTTGACAAGGTCCCTTGCAAAAGGCTGTTAAGGAAACTAAGAAGCCATGGGGAAAGAGGGAAGGTCCTCTCATAGATCAGCAAGTGGTTGAAAGACAGGAAAGAAAGGGTAGGAATAAATGGTCAGTTTTCACAATGGAGAGAGGTGAACAGTAGGGTCCCCCAAGGATCTGGTTTTGGATCTTGCTGTTCAACATCTTAATTAATGATCTAGAAAAGGGGCAAACCATGAAATGGCAAAGTTTGTAGACAATACAAAATTATTCAGGACAGTTACGCCCAAAGCAGACTGTGAGGAGTTACAGCTGGAACTCACAAAACTGGATGACTAGACAAAGTAATGCACATTGGAAAAATAATCCCAATTATGCATATACAATCATGGGTTTTAAATTAGTTGTTCCCACCCAAAAAATAAAGCTTGGTATCACCATGGATCATTCTCTGAAAACTTCTGCTCAATGCACAGCAGTAGTCAAAAGGCTAACAGCATGGTAGTAACTATTAGCAAAACGATTGAAAAAAAAGACAGAAAATATCATAATGCTACTATATTAACTCTTGGTGCACCTGCTCCTTTAATACTGTGTCCAATTCTGAATGTTTTATCTGAAAATGATATGATGGAACTGGAAAAGGTTCAGAGAAGGTCAACAAAGATGATCAAGGGTGTGGAACAGCTTCTATATGAGGAGAGACTAAAAAGATTAGTGCTGTTCAGCTTGGAAAAGAAATGACTAAGGGAGGATCTGATAGAGGTCTTGCAAATCATGAATGGTACAGAAAAAATGAATAGAGAACTGTTTACCTTTTCACACAATACAGAAACCAGGGGTCCTCCAGTGAAATTAATAGGCAGCAGGTTTAATACAAACAAGAGGAAGTACTTTTTCACACAGTGCACAACTAACCTGTGGAACTTGTTGCCATGGGAGGTTGTGAAGACCAAAATTAAACTGGGTTCAAAAAAGGACTGGATAAATTCATAGAGGGTAGGCCCATCAATGGCTATTAGCCAAGATGGTCAGGGATGCAACCCTTTGTTCGAGGGGCCCCTAAACCTCTAACTATCAGAAGCCATGTATGGAAGCCAGGTGGATCACTCCATTCTTGCCTTGTTCTGTACAGTGCCCCTGAAGGTCTGGTATGGGCCACTGTCAGAGACAGGATACTGGGCAAGATGGACCATTATCTGACCGAGCATGGCAGCTTTTACGTTCTTATGTATATAATTTAATGCACTGTACATATTTTTCCCTTTACATTCAGTCACGCAGGAGCTGTTATAAATAAATTTTCTTTGTGGGAGCTTACACTAACAATTTTGGATTCCTGTGTGCATCTCTGGCCTTCCAGATGGTAACACCAGGCACTCACTATTGCACTACTTTCTGAAGTACCTTGCTGAATTGGACCCTCAATGAGAGAGAGACAGACGCATGTTCATAAAGGAATAAGGGCATAACACTTTCATTTGGATGTATATCTTTGGACTCCTGAGTGGAGTGACTCGTAATTTCAAAGTGGTGCAATTTTTGTCAGGTTTCTTTAAGGCTTACTCTTCAGGCCACAGAATATTCTACCCTCAGTGCATGTACATGACTCTCATTGGCTTTAAAAGAAGTTACACGCATACATCAAAGGAAGGATTTACCCCATAACGATTCATCATGAGCATGACGGGCAAACACAACAGCAATAAGCTCACAAAGTAAAGCTCCTGAGCTAGGAGCATGGCAGAGTTCAGATCTCTGCAGAACAGCCACATTGCAGCTCTGATTTCAGCCGTGTTTTTAATATTTGTAATTGTTTAAATATATTAACACTGATATCCTCGGGATCAAATGACACAGTTCCCCATCTGTTAGAAGCAGCAGCAGAAACTAAACAAGGGAGAGAGTGTCTGAGTGTTATGTTTGGGAGGCAAATCTTGGTTAGCCGGGATCGTGACACCCTTTGCTAGAATGTGGATCCCAACACTGTGCCGCAGATACTGTGACAGGTCACCCCAAGAAGATTGCAAATGTATTTTTATTAGTATGGTTACAAAAAGCTCTGGGAAGGGAAGTGTTAATGACTGGTGATTGAATGCAGTGGTTTGCAAGCTCTAAGCAGCTTTAGTGTCTCCTACCACAGCCCTGATTTAAAATTCATAAATGCTAATCCTCCATAATTTACGGTTTAAAAAGCAGCCCCACTCACAGGCCCTGTGGCTACAGCTCTGTCAGAGTAATTATGGCGCCAAGCTGAAATTGGACTACTAACTGAGATATTAAACAGGGTAGGAAATCCTCTTCCCTGGCAGCCTACCCAATTATTCCAAATAAGCAAACAGATTAGTAAGTAATTTTCCAGTTAAATCTAGTGATTGGTGCCAGAATTGTATGTTAAATATTCAGAAGTAAATAGATTAAAGATGAAATGTCCCCTTTTTTCAAGCTTAATTTAGTGTGTATATTAAAACTTTTTTTGTGGGGGGGTGGGGGGAGGGAATCTTCATTGAAGTGCAATGTGATTACTTTGAAAATAGAACCTTTCCCTGTTTGTTTGCACTCCGGGGCACTGCCATTCATTAGTCTGGGTGCTTGTGCTGGAGGAACCCTGTGCCACATTAGATACAGTATCAGTCCCGCTGTTCCTTTAACACTCACCTTGGAGGAGCCCCCCTGGGAGGCAGTGCTGTGAGGCCACAAGCAGCTTGGATCAGGAACTTTGCCATGAGCTTTGAATTGGCTGTGTGGGGTGCTGTGGACTCGGGATTTGCAGGATGCTGAATGTGGGAATGCAGTCAGCACCGGTCATTTCTCTAGTCCATGTTGCTAGGTTTGCAAAGGCTGATAACAAGGATGGGTGCGTTTCTTACAGATACTTTCACTGTTTGTGAATATCTTGATTTCTAGCTCTAGTTTTGCTTCCCCTTTTGGCCTGCCAGAGCTCAGACTTGTTAACCTTCCAGACGTGCTTGCAAGAGCCATTGATTTCTCTGACCTTTGGGAAGGAGATGGGCTGAAGGACAGCGTGGCCCTTGGTATTAGCTACTGCTTGGCCTGTGGGGCAGGTGAGATGAGTGATTTATTCTCTGATGTTTTGTATTTGGTTGTAATATTGTGAATGTTTTAAATTACGTAAAAAATGCCCAGAGCAGGGGTGGATTATTCTAAATAAATAAATAAATCACAAGCAGCACTTGTCTTACAACACATGAGATACATCCCATGTCCTTCCAATCAAACCTCTCGCTGTAGTTAGATAGGGCTAGATTCTGGATGGACCGTACAGAGTGGGAGGATATGTGTATGAGTGAAGGGAGCATCTCTCAACTGTGTGTGTGTATGGAACATTTCCCAACCTTGTCGGGCTTGGTGAGGGTCAGGTTCTGCAGCCCCTGTGCTTGAGGGAGTTCAGAGACTCCTCCTTCCTTACCCCTTTGGCATGCACAGAGCTCCAAAGGGGGCAGGAAAGGGTGGAAAGAAGGCAGAGCCGTGGCTCCACTCTCCTATTCACTGGCCTGTAGATCTGGCTTTCCACTCAGGAGCCAGTGACTTGCAATAGATAATACAAAATGCAAGCCCATAAAGGGTTGCAGCAGTACATATTCGGCCTATGTGCACTCACCAGGCATTCTGTCTTGCTGCGCTCTTGAGAGAGAGGTTTGTTTCCACATCACCCCCTATGCGGGGCTGAGCCTTAAAGGCATAATTGAGCTCACAAAAATTAAGTGGCGTGCAATCTTTTTAAAAAAGCAAAAACAAACAAACTAACCCCAAAGAACCCAACTAACTAAATTCTGTTCAATAAATTCTCTGGAATCAATCCAGGGGTGTTTTTATTACTGTCAGAACTCACAGCTATAGTTTTCCTGTCTGTGTTTCACAAGGCTGCAGGGGGTTTTGTTTGTTTGTTTTTGCCTTCACACCACTACATGCAATGACATTTCAGTTTTGTACAGAGAAGTGTTAAACCTGAAATGGTTGGGGTTTTTTTTCCCATCGCTTGTGGAGATCCTTCAGATAAAATCCAAGGGCTGGATCCTCAGCTGGTAGAAATTGGTGTAGCTTCATAGAAGTAATTGGAATTATGGAGACTTACACCGGGCAAGGATCTGGCCTCAAAGAATACAAATATTTGTGTGGCACAATAGATACAATGGATTGAGGTGTTTGTGGTTTGCATTATCTTTTGCACCCAGGAAGGCTCCCAATTCTGAAGCAATTCAAAATCTACATCTCTGTTAATGTCACACACTGTTAGGGGAAGGTTACTTCTTTTTCATACCACTGGTAAAAACCGTGATAGCTTATGGGATTCCCTGTGCACAAGAACAAAACTGATGCTGAGAAAGGATGTCACTTTTCCCTCTTGAACCCTATTTGCAAGTCGTACTTTTCAAAATACTCCAAACGCCAGCAGCTTCCAAACAGTGCGAGTTTCCTGTCTGCTGCCCTGTCCATCTAGCTATAGCAATTTTACCTTTCTGCAAAAATAGCTTGAGTCACTTCAAGGATTGTCACTCTCTTGTTTGTTTGCCAACGAGGCTTTTCTTTTCAGAAGCCACTTGAGTGTATAAAATCAAAAGTTCCCATGTGGTCCCTGATTCTTGCATTTGCTACAGCATGTTCATAGGTTTCACTTTGCCAGATAAGCCTCAGAATCAACCCAGTAGTTACATTCTTTTTGGTTAATCCTTCTATAACTTTAAAATCAGAGGTCTAACACCTGGGATCTTGCAGGTGGGTGGTCCTACAGCTTTGAGGTTAGACAAAAGGATTGCTATGTTTGAATAGGTCAAAGAGCCATATACTGTATCTTATTTTCCTGTCTGTGTATGTGGCCATTTCTGGAGGCCGCATAGGAATTTTCACAACCCCAGAATTCACCTAATGGTAATACTGTTCCATGGGGAGGAATTTGCTTCTCAAACCTAGCTGCTGTTGGTTTCTGACCTGAAGAACAATGGCTGCTAGCTTGTATCCTAGCTTGAAGAAATGCAGACAATATTCTTATGGCTATAAATATCTAATCCTTTTATTAAATAAAAATCTTACTCATATGTTTCCCCCAATCGTATCCTGCTACAGGGAGTTCCCGAGGTTAATTATATGTTGCATACAAAAGTACTTCTGTAATAGGGCTCTTGGGTTTGGGGTTGCTGACCCTTTTAAGCTAGGATGGAAGAACAAACTAAAGCAAATAGCAAAACAGTTTGTTTAGGCTGTTTTCCTCCTGGGAGGTGATTAGTTTCTCACTGTTCTTCTTTTTTTTTTGGTTAGAGTGGCCTAACTACACAGCAAACAAACAATAGAGTCCTCTCTTGGTAAGGGGGCCCACATGGTCCTCCCCAGTGTCAGGGAAAGGAGGATAAAGGAGAGAACATTCCTGAAGCATCAGTCTTTTCCTCTTTGTTTGGAAGGATGAAAAAGTTAATCCAAGCTCTCCACATCCTTCGCAGGGCCACCTCCCCATCTCACTGGAAACCTTTGGTTTTTATGGCTTCCCTGTTGAAAAGGCCCAGCTGTTGGCTCTGTCCTTCAACTGTTTGCCACACCACAGCTATTAGCCCCTCTCATCAGATCTGACACCTAAGGTGGGCCCTAAAGGGTGGGGTATTCTTCTCAGCTAAGCCAAGGGGTCTAACCCTGTCATAAATACAAAGGGAAGGGTAATCACCTTTCTGTATACAGAACTATAAAATCCCTCCTGGCCAGAGGCAAAACCCTTTCACCTGTAAAGAGTTAAGAAGCTAAGATAACCTCGCTGGCACCTGACCAAAATGACCAATGAGGAGACAAGATACTTTCAAAGCTGGAGGGGGAACCCAAAAGGGTCGGTCTGTCTGTGTGATGCTTTTGCCGGGACCACGTCAGGAATGCTCTTCAGAACTTCTGTTAAGTTAGTAATCTAGCTAGAAATGCGTTTGATTTCCTTTTGTTAAATGGCTGGTAAAATAGGTTGTGCTGAATGGAATGTATATTCCTGTTTTTGTGTCTTTTTGTAACTTAAGGTTTTGCCTAGAGGGATTCTCTATGTTTTGAATCTGATTATCCTGTAAGGTATTTACCATCCTGATTTTACAGAGGTGATTCTTTTACTTTTTCTTTAATTAAAATTTTTCTTTTAAGATCCTGATTGTTTTTTCATTGTTCTTAAGATCCAAGGGTTTGGGTCTGTGTTCACCTATGCAAATTGGTGAGGATCTTTATCAAGCCTTCCCCAGGAAAGGGGGTGTAGGGATTGGGGGGATATTTTGGTGGGAAGACATCTCCAAGTGGGCTCTTTCCCTGTTCTTTGTTTAACACACTTGGTGGTGGCAGCATAGAGTTCAAGGACAAGGCAAAGTTTGTACCTTGAGGAAGTTTTTAACCTAAACTGGTAAGAATAAGCTTAGGGGGTCTTTCATGCAGGTCCCCACATCTGTATCCTAGAGTTCAGAGTGGGGAAGGAACCTTGACAAACCCCTTCATGGTTGACCTAAGGACAAGATAACTACACCTCATGACAGCTTTCTTTTATTGGTTTGAAATTCTTGCCTTTTCAATTAGCCAAGCATGCTATTCCTGTTGGTTGTGAATAGGAGTGTCCAGTTCTCTAGAGCATTTATAATTTTATTATAGCCTCTCCTCATATCTGCAATTAGGTTCTCAGAAACTATGGTAATATATATAGTACCAAAACCCTAGGTAGTAGAAAAGATAGATCTTTCTGTTGCCTGAAGTGTGGTCTGAGCACAGTGCTCATAGGCCCCAGTTCAGCAAATCACGTAAGCAGGTGGTCTTTCTTATGTCCCTTACAGCTGAGGCAAACTAGAGATGTGCTGAACTGTTCTTCCATTTTCCATTAAGAGCTGGACCACTCTGTATAACCCAATACCAGTATACTGCACTGGAGTATTTTGCAGCTGTTTCTCTCAATATTAAAAGGGGTAATAGTTCATAGGTCATACATACATCTCAGCCATACCTGTATTGCGTGTGTGTTTGCTAAGTGTATAAATCTTGAGATAGAATTTATCATATACAATATAACAACTGGCAGTGATATGGTACATTTATTTTCATAAGTGAGAGAGTGACCCATAACTTGCATCCCTCATGATATATGAAAGCACAACTCACTCTGGTAAAGCAAGCAAGGGTTTTTATGCAATCTGCCCTTTCCCTCTTTTGGCATTCTTTCACCTATCATCATCATCTTTTCACCTATTTGAGATTTCTAGATCTATTTCTGCATGGTCTATGTACTGGCAGAGATGTATTGTGGCAATGCAAACACTGGAAAAGCAGGAGGAAGGGGAAGAAATGAGATGGAACAAAAATAGAAGTGGGTGAAGATGAAAGTTTTCTGAAGTGGTCAGAATTGGCAAGGAGAAGGAAAACTGCAGCAGTGGAGAATGACTGATGGTTAGAACTGCTATTGGAGGAAGTGGAAACTGGGGTAACAGCTGAGCCAAAAAACAGGAGAAATGAACTGGAAAGTGGCACAGGGGAGCAGAGCAGATCTCGAAAATAGCAGGAAATAAAAAGATGAGGATAAGAAAACTGTGTTTGAAGTGGAAAGTAAAGAGGAGAGTTCTCATCCTCTCTTTTTGCTCCAGATCCCTTGTCACAAGTCCCACTTCTGCCACTCTGCTTCTCAACTATAGCTCCCACCCAGATTAATTTTCCTCTGGCAGTTGTCATCAGCAGAATGTTTGCAGCCACACAATGAAGAAATGCTTGCTGGGAGCTCCATGGGAATTAAGCTCTTAAATTTCTTAAGCACTTTTGAAAATATCCCTAGGCATTTCTCTGCAGCTTAAGGCACCTAGATACCTTTGAAACCTGGACCTTTGTCACTTCCCAGTTATTATATAAATAGTGCTTTTTATTTGTATTAGTATTACAGAAGCATGTAGAGGCCTCAACCCAGATGATGGCCCCATTGTGCTAACTGTTGTACAAACTTATGGTAACAGAACTGCCCATCCCTTGCATTCAAAACTGCCAAGACAGACAAAAGATAGAAGAAAGGAAGTATTATTATTCCCATTTTCCAAATGGGGAATTGAGATGTAGAGAGATGAAGTGACTTGCCCAGGGTCACACAGGAAGTCTGTGGCAGAGCCAGAAAATTAGTCCAGTTCTCCTGAGTCCCTGTCCAGTACCTTAACCAAAGGGCTTATTTTCTTCTTGTTTTCCCCTAATATTCACATCAAGGGCGTTCATCCTGAGTCTCATGACTGCCTTGTCCTTTCCATATTGCTAAATTGGAAGGGGGTGTCTATCTAGATGGAAATGGGTGTGTCATGTAGTCACAGTATGGAAAACTTTGAGAACCACTGGTTCAGTTCCAACAACTGCATTAGTTTGTCACTTCTGACAAAATTTATTAACAGGTTTTGTCCTCTGCTGAGATCCTCGCCTGAAGTACATTATGATATGGACAACCCAGCACATTTTAGACACGAGTTCTCACCTGTGGCTACCAGTAGGAGTAGGCAGAGCCCCATAGTGGTCTAACCTCAGCACTCAGGCAATCCCTTTTCCTTCGGGCCCATTTCATTTCAAATGAGTGTAACCCTTTTGTCATCTGCACCAAGCCTCCCTCTGTCATTGCACTGCTGGACTCACATCCTTGAACTTAAGAGCACAAAAAAAACCCTTTGATTTTTGAACTGATGGTTTGTTTGTTTTTTCTCTTTGGTCGATGCCGGGATCAGTGATGTCAACTTGTTCTATTCACTTTGACAGGAAAATGTTTTCAGAGTTCATTAGGATGGCATCAGTTCTAACATTTGGCACACAAACATTTGATGACCTTCATGTGTGGGAAGAAATATGTAGGCAAAACTTCCATTAGTTAGAGAAAATGCTTCCACTCAGCATTGTTCTGATTCGTGAACTGCAGCTGTCACCCAAAGTTTTGCACAATTCCCATGAGAGAGCTGCCAGCAAGCTATTGACATAGAGCCAATTAAAGCAACTGGGAAATGCTGCATTTTAAGCTTTCATGCCTATAATAAGTTAATCACTTGAACCAGCTCCCCCCTGTTTAATTGTAGAGCTGGTACTGCCACAACCGAGGTCCTTCTGGACACGGCGGATGTCATTCTAGTCTTACATCAGGGTCACCTGGGTTCCGTGGAGTTACACCAGTGTTAGACCAGTGTAAATGAAATTAGAATCAGGTCCTGTACTTTTCTGTAGAGGGTCACTCCCAATGCGCTCTTGATAATTCTTCACAATGAAAAAATGTGAATAGGAAACTCTGGGCTCATATTTTTAGGTGAATTTCAGTACTTGTGAAAAGAGTGAGATTGCTCGACAGCCCTAAAGAGTGAATTCCTGTGTTTATCCACAGAAAAGGTATAGCAACCCATTCAGCCTTCCCTGAACTGCCCTGCCACCGTGCCTTGGCCACCACCTGTAGAAGGTAAAGAGCAGTTCAGCCTCCATGATCTCTACTACATCTTCTAACAATGGTGACAAATAACAGCAAGGATTTTTGCAATGCAAAGAGCTGTCCAGCAGAAACTGGACCGAGACCCCCCAAGCTCATTTCACCCTGGCCACCAAACAATAATCAGGTGGTAACATCTTTCAGCTGCATTTGGGATTACAGGCTCAAGGTGAAAGCCTCCACTGTTATATCACTAACACTTTTTGAGCTACCCCATTCCCTTAGTAGTATTTTGTAAGTGCCCTAGAATGGGTTTATTTTTTCATATGACTGTTTCTCCACCACTCTCCTCTCCTCTGCCAAAGCACATTATCTTTTTATTCTCAGGGGTTTTAGATTTTTCTCCCACATTCTGCAATCAAGTGAAAGGTGTTCCCATGGATCTAGATGATTTGTACTCATCCTTTGTTTGAGGTTTGCTCTTTCTTAATGGTGCTGCCCGCTACAAGAAAAGGCAAATCTGCCCATATGTTCCAGTGCTCCCTGAAATTATGGAGGGTGAACACTTAGGGCTCCTCTCACTCTTGCTCTTTCCTCAGACTCTCCTAAATGATATGTTTTCACAGGCAATTACTGAGATTTGGAGTCAGAGGACTGTTTTGTTTGGGGTTTTTTTTAGGTGTACCACTTAGTGGCCTTCTCATAAAAAACAGGAGACGAGGAGGAGAGTGACATCGTCTTAATATTGTGCTTTGCTTAACAGAATGTCCTTCAAGGGAGAGGAATTCTGCACCTTGTAAAAGTATGACTTTAATTTTGCCTTTCAAATATGAACTAAGCAAGGCTGTCAACATATACTGTGTTCTTCCTTGTCAAACTATTTCACTTAGTCTGTCAGCTGTAAACAGCTTAAGAGGCATGTCATTCCCGTATTATTATAGCACTCTGAGATTTGTTTTTAGATTGGGTTGGTATTTGTCCCAGCAAAAGGTATAGCGATAGAGATGACACGGGTTACTGTATAATGCTATGTGCTATTTTGTGGTAACTGCAGAGTAACTCCATTTCAAATAATGGCCACTGCAAAGTAACCATCCTGCAGTACTGTAGTAACACCACTGAGGTTTGTTATCAAATAACTTGTGTTGTTACAGGAGTGCTTGTGAGAAATATTTATTTCCCTGCAGACTAAGGAATGAAAATGAAGGTGCACAGAGCAATAGCATTGGCCAGGAGCATTGGGTTTCCTTACATACTGATATACTGTACTTTCAGGGTTTTTTTTTTAAAAATTCATATATTAAAATAAATGGTGTTTCAGTGACAGCATAACTTTTCCTCAGTGTGTTTTGACAGGTGATTTCCCTACATCGTTGTCTGTCAGGATTTTGACAACCTGAAAAACACGAACTGATTGTCACATATTTAACATCTTTGAGATGCTTGTGGTGTTGTGTTGCAGAGGCAAGGAGGAGGAAGTTTAAGGCCTGGATGTAGCATGTTACAGTCCATGTTTATGATCAGCAACTTTCTCAACATGGGCTGCATTGGCATTAGAAGAGAGAGTCTGAGTGTTCGTAATATGGGAATACACAAAGCAAGCTTATTTTGTTGCCACTTTGTTGCCAAGCTTATTTTGTTGTACTCTTTTTGGAGTATGCTTTAAATAGATGGTGGTGTGCTCTATCGTTACCGTGTGACTGCATTGAAAACAATGGAGCAGCACCCATTTCCACCAGCACAGAATTTGTTACCTTCACAGTTACCTTGTGTTCCTGCCATCTGTTTGTTGTAGCCACCTGTTGTCTCTGATCCTATGGTTAGATTGTAAAGGCAGAGGCAGTCTTATTGTTCTGTGTATGTAAAGTGCTAATACAATGGGGTCTTGAACCCGGCGTAGGGCTCTAGGCATCACTGCAGTACAAATAGTAAATAATAATCATAACTGTCCCCTCTATTTTGGTTTTAGTGGAAGTGGGGATATCTCCTTTCTACCCTCCACATGTGGCCAGGTTTGTGATGATCCTTAGTACCTGTGGGAGTTTGTTCAGACTGGTCCCTAAGAAAGCTGCCTCCTGCACAGATGAGCTCTACTATTATTATGGACAGTTTCATTGTGCCCGAAGAGCAGAGTGGTTGACCCCAGTCTTCATCCTGGAGATGTAAGTGGTCTTTTAAATATGCTGGGCCCGAGCCACTGAGAGCTGTGGCGTGAAGCCCGAGATCTTGAATTTGATCCTGTTCTCTGTGGAGGCCAGTGCCAAGAACAGCGGGCAGGTGTGATTTGCTTGTGGTAGCCCATGTTGCTGGTGCCACAGCACATCTTTATTTTGAAAGCTCTGATGGTATTTGGAACCTGAATAAATCACTTCAGAATTAGTAGCGTGGGCTGGAAACAGGATTGTCTGAAGCATGCCACTGCTTACAACATGAAGAGGAAAATACAGCTCTATGAGGAAAAATGGTAATAGCTCAGCAGTGTCAAGTATACCAAGGTTTGCTGAGAAAGTAGAGATGGACGAAGACAATAATAGTGATCTAAGTTCTTTCCCTGAGAAAATATTATTTTCTGTAATCTATGTCTGTATCAGGAACTAATAGCCTTCTGCCCATAATATACTTTCAGCATCCTCGTTACCATATAGGAACTGGATTTGAGCTGTGTGCAAAGGATGGTACAACAGTACTGGTAGAAAGCTTGTGACAGCATCCTTTAGCACACACATTAAAATGACACTCAAGTCTGACAAATGTTACCTTTATCATGATGTGGAATTGCCTTAATGAATCTCCTCCTGAACTGCTCCTAAGTAAAATGTATCATGAACCACAGATTAATCAGCAGTGGCATATATGCTGTTCATGTATGTGTCTGGCTCACAGGTGTTTCACTGGATATTTGCTAGTCAGCCAGTAGCGGACACGTGGTTTTTTCCCCCCAGGAAGGGGAAAATGGGTGGGGACCCAGCTGTTGACAAGGGGAGAGAGGGGGAAAAAATGTTCCTTGGATTGCAAAAATATAGCCACCTTAACAAGAATGAGTGGCTACAAAATAAATATTTTCAATATATTATAAACAAAAGTATCTGCCAAAAGGGCAAGATAATTATCTTAATGTGATTTTTGACCAAGATAAATATATCTTATTTTATAAACTGGATAACAATTTGAATCTTATGCAAAACCTAGAAATAAATCTAAAAAATATGATAATGTAATAAAATCTGAATTATAAGGAATCGGAGTGCCATACTTGAGGCAGTAAAATCATTTAAGATCCAATGGAAAATAGGTTAGTAAAACCAGAGTAAGTTACTATACTTTAATCACTTGATAAATAACGACAATGTTTTCAAAGAATTGATAGTGTCATTATAGCGGCATCCCTTTTCATAAAGTGTGCAAACTCTAATAGCTGTCATAGGAATGGTATCGGAGTAGTGTCATTTTGGCAATATAACTTATCAGGGGCATGAATGGCTGAAATCAGGACGTTGCACATTTTTCTAAGACCTGGATTTTATTTCTGGGGGTGATAGACCAAGGAATAAGTGTTTGTGTCCCTAAACCTCTGACTGGCAGAAGCTGGAACTGGATGACAGGGGATGGATCACTTGATAAATTGCCCTGTTCAGCTCATTCTCACAGAAACATCTGGTACTGGCCACAGTCGGATAGAGGATACTGGGCTAGACGGACCATTGATTGGACCCAGTATGGCCATTCTTATGTTCTTAACAGCCGGAGTAGCTGTTATGAAAAATGTGCAGAGTGGAGGTAGGAAAAGTAATCCATGTGACTGCAGAAGGATGGTAAGAAAAATAAGGAGATTCGTATTAGAATACTTCTTACCTCTCTTAACTGACAGAGTACTTCCAGTGTGACCTAACTGGCTAAATCCAGGTCTGAGAGCCAGAAACTCCTGAGTATTAATCTTAGTTCTGCTCCTGACTTGCTGTGAGGCCTGGGGCTAGTCATGTGGGGCCCAATAGAGGGAAGCTCTAATTTGGGGTGCCTGAACTTTTGTGCGCCCAGCACTAGATGCCTAGGGCCTGATTCTTCAGGCATGCACTGCTTAGTACTCACAGCTCCTGCTGACTTCCGTTGTGATTTTAGGCACCTAGGCTTCTTTGAGATGAGGCTCTAGGTGTCTCAGGTTCGACGCCCAAAAACGGAGGCACCCAAAATTAAAAGGCCACTTTAGAAAATATGATCCTTAACTCCTTGGTGCCTCTGTCTCCCAAATATAAACTGGGGATAATGATACTTCTCGGTCTTGAAGGGCTGTTCTCAGAATGCACTTTAAAGACGTACATTTTATATACATATAATAAATATTGTTTCCCTTGAGAACAGCATAGTAGCAAACAAAATTATGTTTATTCACAAAAAGGCCATAAAACAGCTAATTGTAGAGTGATTATAGTAATATCATGCATGCATAAATTACTAGAAACATTTTTTTCTTATTTGGCCATTGGTAACATGAAAATCATTATTCTTTTAAAAGGAAAGCAACGTAGGTTCATGACAGAATGTGCTTGGGATGGTCTTGCTTGACAGTTCTGGAGTTCTTCAGTCATATTCCTTAATAATGCATGACACAACTGAAATACAATGGGGGGGGCAGAGTTGTACTTAGATTTTCACAAATCATCTGATAAGTTTCCTCCATAAAGATTATGAGCTAAGGTAATGAGTGAAATATGTAAAATAGCTTGTTGAGTAAAAAAACAAATTGGTTCAAGTGGGACTGAATGGCTCAAGAGATTAGTAATGGAATGATAGCTTTTCTTCATTGAAGTGGTAGACCAGTTCAAATCAATCTCAGGTCTCAAGAGACTGAAAGGTGTTACTATCTAGTGGCTGCTTGGTGCTTATTTGAAATGAGTTTTTGGTCTCACTTCCACTCTTAGAGGGAGTGGAAATAGCACCTCCTCCCCATACACACGCCATACAGCACTAATTGTTTCACCTGTTTGCAGTCTCGGCAGAATCTTGGTGTCTGAGAAATTGTTGTTGTTTTGTTCAGTGCTATTTTGAGGACCAGAAATGAATGTTTCCCATAACATTTTTATGGAACAGTCAGTTTTGCACCAGAGGATAGAAACATTGGTATATCTCTACGTTTCCATTTGAAAACTGGTCTTTGAGGAAAATTCCCATTTTAAAGAGTGCTTTTACTTGAGAATAGGGCCACCTTGCAGTGCAAATGAGCCCCTGGACTGCCCGGGTCCCAACGTTCTGCCCAGCCCTGCCTTGCACAATGGAACTGCGCCAATTCTCCGGCCAGGGAGCTTGCCTGGCCATGATAATTGGGGCTTGACGAAGTAGACCTCAGCATTTAAATGGGGAGCAAATTTGATCCCAACACATGAAACAACCAGTGGGTATAAACATCAACTGAAATCTGCTCACTAGCAGGTGGCCCTCAAGGCTGATTTTAGAGCATTTTTTTTTATGATACATGTGGTCAGATCAGTGAAGTCAATGCTGCTATGCCAATTTACACCAGCTGAGGATCTGGCCCATCAACATTATTTGAATGACTATCACAATTAAAATATCAAACTTTGTTCATTACTTATGCCAAATCCAAAGGTTAAGCAAACCATAAAGAACCAGTATCACTGAACTGAGAGATTTGGATTTAGTTGACTAGACCAATATGTCTGGAGCCACTAAGCCACAATAGTGTTGATATTATGCAATGTACCAAACAAGAAAGAGACCTGGAGGTATTACAGAAAAATCGCAGCAGCTCAGTGTGTGTGGCTGCTCTAAAAAAAAGAAAACAGGATATTAGGTTACTTTAAAGGAGTCAGAGAATTGAAATCACATGCCTGTGATCAAATTTTCTGTAGAACTGATGGAGTATGAATTAATTTGCAGTCACCTTTCAAGAGGAATTTTATTTTTGTCCTGAAGAGGGTGCATCCGATGAAAACCCAGGTGACTCAAGGTTTAAGAAGGCTTGTCAAGAGGGAAGGCATGGAAAGAAGACAAATAGAGGTGACCTGATAGAACTTTCATTATTGTGTAGGGGCTTGACGAGTGAAATGAGATGAGTTGCAAATGGTCATAAACAGTTCAAATGTAAATGGAGCAATTGCAAATTAATCTATTAAAAATAAGTTGGAGGCCTAAGAATATGATTCAAAGAATTGAAAATATATGGAATACACTGCAGAGTAAAGCTACAATGATTTTGAAATAGATTCTGAAAGACATCCAAGGGAGATAAAGTTTGAGCAGACAAACTCTCTTGCTGAGCAGCCGCTCATTTAATAACCTGGCCCACACCAGACATACTAGCGTACTGTTTCTAGTAGGGTGTTTAACCAGAAGAACCTACAAGAGGGTTTTTTAATCAAATGCTAGTAAAATGTCTTATGGGCAATTTTTTTGATCATGATTTTCTTGTTTTAGTGTGTGTGACAATTTTAACTTGGATTTAGTATTTGTGCAAGATGATGATTTGACAGCATTGGGTAATTGAAGATCTCTAATTATCACAGTCAAGGGTGGGGAAGCTTCCCCATGCTCCCCTGCTAAGGCACGTCCATCCTGACCTGAAGGGACAGCTCCCTTCAGGAAGTAAGAAGGGTAGTTTAATCTAAATCAGTCCTTGGTCTCTTAATATGAGTCTCAGGCTAATTAGGTCAAATGTCAGATACTTTCTGATTTATGATCATAGTAATGCACATTTATTTTTGAAGAGCTCAGATCCAAAGGCTTAAGAAAGCTGCATGTAAAGTTATCCAACTGAAATCTGACTGAGCAACCTATTTTATGTTTCCCAGTAACGGTTACAGGGGAGCTTTTTGTGATGTGAATGCTCTGTCCAATAGCAGTTGGAAGGAGACTTCACAAAGGCACCAAGCAGTCCATAGGTGGAGCTGACATGGGTCATTATCAATCCAAACTGGATTTTAACTGGGGTCTTAGTGGTATTTCTCTCTCTCTCTCATATATGTTCTTAAACCCATCACAGTGGCATCTGAGCATCTAGATTCTGCTCCTGGCCCTTTGCCAATCAGCCCCCTAATATTTATCATTTTTCAAAATGAACATAGTTACAGACTAATAGCCTTACTAGTTTATCTCAGTGGTCTGGGGAGATGAGGCTTGATGATTTTGAGATAGAGACCCCCAGTGATGACACTTCATAATACTGGAGGATTGCTAGTATAGGCAGAGAAAAAGGCAATAAAGCAGCACTGATATCCTGCCTGCTGTCTTATAGGAGTTATTGAATCAAAGCTACCAGAACTGCCAGACAAACATTTTGCCACTGCAGTTTGAGGCCTACCAATGGCACAGAATCAAAAACAGAAGCTGAAGTGCATGTGTTTGTGAACCCCTTAGTGACCTACCACTGCAGACCCCCTAGCATTGTTTTCCTTTCAGTCCTTCCTCAGCTCAGTTCCTTCTCTTTACCTTCCTTTTCCTCTGCTTTCTGTTTTCTCTCCCATGTCTACTCATTTTCTGTTCTTCACACCCTTTACCCCCTCCTTTTTTCTCTCTTGCTTTCTGCATCACCACTTCCTTTTATCATCCTATAGTTCACCTCTTCCCTTTAATTTTTCTTTGCTCATTTTCTTATTCCCCTTCTGTCCTCTCTCTTTTTAATTCTGTCCCTTTCCTTCAATTCCTTTTATTTTCTTTCTCTGCTTCTCATCCCCTCCATGCCCCTTTTTCTTTCCCTCTGCTACGCCTCCTTCTTTTCACTTTTCTCTTCCTTTCCGTTATCTTCTGTTTCTCTTTCTCTTCCACCTTTACTTCAGATCCTTTCTTGTGCATATATTTAGACAGTTGCTGAACTCCAGGCTGCTCTGCCTGCTCAGTGTGTCAGAATGTTAACCTTCCACATGGCCTGCAATTTCTGAAGTGCCAATCCACCTCAGCTCGGGGGACAGAGTTGGTGAGGTATGGGTCTAATTTCTGTGTAGAAAGTGACTTTTCAGGAACTAACGTAACACTAGTACTCACAACAAAAGTCAGTAGCCCTCAGGCCATCCCCCCACTTAAGATCTGAGTCAAAGCTCACTGAAGTCAGTGGGAGGCTTTAATTTTGGTGGACTTTGGATCAGACCCACAGACACTATAGCACAGATCCTCAGAGCTGTTTAGGCACCTAAACTCCCATTGATTTCAAAATAGCTGATATCAAATGGCACCTAAATAACTTTGAGGATTCGGGCCTATCTACCACATTTCTAAGGCTCCCATCACAATGGAATCTCCGCACTTGTGGTATCATGGGCCAACATTTTCAATAATAGGGGCCTAAAATTAGGTTCCAAATATGTGTTTAGGCATCTAATTTTGGGTTCCTTTTCTTCTGAAAATTTTGGCCTAAATATGTAGTTGTGTTGTAAAATCCTTGACTGGAAGAAAGAACAAGTAGAGTAATGGGGCACTTATATGCAGAATGAATATCACTAGTGGATGACTCTCATAATTCAGAAGTAAACAGGTCATTTCAACAGTACAATATCCTGAATTCTGTGGGGTGCCTGCGTTATCACAAGAGCTGTGTGAAATTTTCACAACAAAATTTGGAAACCTCAGAATCAGTCTTCCTGTCTTTCTAGAAATTGGACAAATTTAATGAAAAAGCTGGACAATATTCTGACAGTGCACTTTAAAATAAGTCATCAGAGAAACCTCAGCATTTTCACAATTCAAATGTTTTGCTCCAGCTAAGAAAAATTTTTGAATCAAAACCATGCAAAATATCAAATGCTTGCATGTTTCGTGGCAAAACTGCCATTGCAGGAACATTTCACCACAAGTGAAATTTTGGGGCCCCAAAATTGCAATTTTGGGGGTTAAATGTTACAAGAAGAATTTTCTAGTTTTGCAGATCCCTAAGCACATGTCATATCCTTGAGTGTGGGTTTTCCCACTCTCTTTCTTGTAACCAGCATCCAACTTTTTAGTCTAATCTTTACCCATTTACCATGTCCTGCAAGTTGCTCCATCTGAGCAGATAGATGGACGCTTGCCCCATTGACTTTTGTGGGGCTTTCCAGGCTGGGCTTTGCTCAGGTTTTTGCTATTTCCTATTTCAGTGTGGTTCTTCACTGAGGTCTCTGATCTTAGTTTTTGTTTATTTTGCATTTGTTTTCCTTCCTTTTGGTAATTTTCAGCTTCCTTTTAAAACTCGGTTGTTGACATTTATTTATGATGTGTGTTACAGTAGCACCTAAAATATGCCGCCAAGATTGGGCCCCATTGTGCTGCATATTGTGCAAATGCATAGTGAGAGAAAGTCCCTGCTCTAAATAAACAAAAGTGAGATAGAATGAGAAGGGAAACAGAGTCATGGGGAAGTGAAGTGACTTGTTTCAGGGCCCACAGCAGGTTGGTGGCAGAGCTGGGAATAGAACCAATCTCCTCCCTCCCAGACCAGTATCCTCTTAACTGCATGATGCTACCTCTCCTCATATCAAGATATACAGAAGATAGAAACTCTTCTTATCCTCTTCCATCTCCTGCTGCTGCTCCTGTAGAGTTTGATGCTGGTGAAAGTAGAAAGAAAATCAGTTCTTATTGAAGCCATCTCTTTCTGCCCTGATTGGATTTTTCCCCCTTTTGTGTGCTTCTTTATTTGATTTAAAACCTTAAATCCCTTGGAGCTTTTCTATTAAGTGGTTGAGCACAATTTGGGGGTGGGAGTGACCAATGGGATCATTACCTGAAAAGTCCTAGTTTATTTTTAGGTAATGAACACTGTGGCTGATTGGATTAGTCCAAGTGCTTTGGACACCAGACATAGGCTCATATGAGCACATGGGCATGATAAGTGTTAAGTGTTCACTCTCTTTCCAATAACTGACACTTGTGTTGCAAGCAGTGCAAATTCCTAGATACAATCTGGCACTGGTCAATGCAAAAACAAATCTCTCCGTCCCTCCTGCTGCTTTGCATTTGCCACCTGGTGGCAGTAGATGCTTAGAAAGACTAAGGGGTAAACTCAAAGCTTTGCACTGGGTTTTAGCAGTGCAACTCCTATTAAAGTAATTTGGAGCCAGGTACCCCTGAGAGCACCTGTCTCTTTTTAGTGCCAGTTTTGATTAGGCAGTTCTTGACTTTGGGGGGGACAAAAAGTGGTGTGTGCATGAGGCTTCTTTTCTTTACTTTGGCCTGGGTTTGAAATGAATTGTTCACCAGTAGCCATTTTCATAGACAGCCTCAAGCTTCCATACAATTCAGTCAAACTCAATTCCTCCACCTCCTTTTTCAAGGGTTCAACATTTACTCCTCTCCTCTAGGATATCTTCAGTGAAATTTATTTCATTATTCTCATCTCCTCCATTGACCACAGTGTCTGGTCCTTTGTAGCTTTCCAATGTTCAGTGAGAAATATTTGGGGCTGCAGTTGAATAGCCACCCAATGGGCATGGATCTGCACCATTGAAGTCAATGAGAATTCTGCCATTGACTTCTACAGGAGCAGGTTTGTGTCTCTCACGAATTCAATAATTCTATATATTCCTGAGTCCCCCTGCCTATGTTTTTTCTGGGAATTATACAGTGTCCTCATGAGCTGTTTGGAAGATAACATGAATCATGAGTGAGACAGTTCTCGCAGAGACAAGGTGGATGAGATAATATCTTTTGTTGGGCCAGATTCTGTTGGTGAGAGAGACAAGCTTTCAAGTTTAAACAGAGCTCTTCTTCAGGGCTGGGAATGTCACAGCTAAATACAAGATGGGACAGATTGTTTAGTGCAAGTAGTTAACTCACATTTCAAGGTACTATTCAACATGAAGTGCCCTGTTAACAACCCTCCAGTTATAGGGGGAAAGGAAGACAGCTGGGGAGGGTTTTAGTGGGTTACAGATTGTAGTAATAACCCATAAATGCAGTGTCTCTGTTCAGCCCATGATTTTTAGTGTCTAGCAAAGTGATGAATTTAAGTTCTCTGGCTTGTCTTTTGAAAGTGTTGTGCAGGTTTATTTTGAGGATGAGGACTGATAGGTCAGACATACTGATAGCTTTGTGCGAAGTGTTCATCCACAGACATTATGGTGTTTTTATCTTTTATCATTTTCCTGTGTGAGTTCTTTCAAGAGCATACCAGTTGTCTGGTTTCAACCACAAGTTGTTGTTGGGGCATTTAATGCACTGGCTGAGGTACACCGCACATTGTCATAGGCATGTGTAGGACTCATGGATCTTGAAAGGTGTGTTGTGGGGGGTGTTGATCATCGTAGCAGTGGAGATATGTCTGTAGATTTTGCATCTGTTGTTCTGACAGGATCTGGTGCTGCTTTGAACTGGTGTGTCCTGGTCTGTGGGGAGCTTACTTCTGATGATGAGCTCGGAGAGACTGGGGGGTTGTTTGAAGGCCAGAAGAGGGGATTCAGGAAAGATTTCTTTCAGGATGTATGTGGGTCCCCATCACGTATGGTTGTGGGTGTTTGATGATGCCCTGTATGGGTTTCAATGTGGAGTGGTAGGTGACAACTAGGGGTGTGTGTTCGGAGGGGGGTTTATTTTGTATTGAAGCAGGTTCCCTCGGGTTATTTGGGTGGCCTGTTCCATGATGCATGCGATCTATTTCTTGGGTGGAATGTCCTTGTTTGGTGAAGATGGCTTTGAATGTGTTATGTTCTTGCAATCACTCAGTTGGTCAGCAAGGTCTCTTTATAATTCTAGAAAGACAGGCTGGGGATCCCTTATAAACTTACATTGTTTATTGAGGCGTGAAACATAGGGATCATATTTGAAAGTAAATTATTTTTGTGAGAAACTAAAAGAAAGAAAGCCGTTCCCCTACCTCCTTATGTAGCTCTAGCTGTAATGAGAATGTCCCCTGTCAAATGCTTCCTGTTTCTCTTTATGCCTCTAACGCAAAAGAAGATTCTACAGAATGAAGTAACATCTCTTCTGGAGCTAACCCATGCTCTGAATATAGATGTGTCCTTTTTCTTTGATCGTTTCAGTGCTTTATAATTATTTATAAGGGCTTCCCTGCCTGTTTCTTTGGGTGTCTGAGAGCGGCTCTCGAGAGCTGTTTGAGCAATAATAAGTACTGCCAACCACAAGCTGCTGGGGTGGCATTGCTTTCTTCTGCAGTAAAACCCATGTGAGGAGGCCGTGGTTTATACCCACTGCCCACACCGGAGCTGTCCAGAAACCCTACTGAGCTCAGGAGGCCAAAATAATCTGTATGGAAACTCTATGCGTCTGCTGCTGTTTTTTACCTCTGACACTCACCTCTTGCTCCACTGGAGAGACTCCCCCGTCCATACCTGTCCCAGGGTCTTCCTTTAAAGGGGCATCCCCATATCAGAGGGGTTTAGTTGGAAAGATAATATTTACTCACTTGTGTGGCTGAGCTGGGCTGTGACGATCCAACCCATCATGAATACTGTGAGAAATGGGGCAATACAGTAACCAAGGCAGTTACCAAGGGAGGGACTGTATGGGCCTCAAAGTTAAAACAAACAAGCTATATAAAGTCCTTCTCTTTACTGGCAAGCCAAATGGAAGTTTTTCTAGAAGAGTATTTTTAGAAATCTCAGTATAATGACAATTTTCAAGCTCGGTTAAATAACTTTTTTGTGAAACGATGCAGAGCACAATTAGTACAGAGACATGAATAGTGAGAGATCCAAGCTGGTTTGCCTGATATTGTGTAAAAATGTGTGTAACTTTGATGTAGAAGGCCTTGCCAAACTAATTATCGAAGCATATGCAACCATCATCATAGGCACAGGTACTTAGCATTTGATTAGATGCTCAGAGCCAAAATCAGTATGAAGGAGCTGATATAAAAAAAGTATTTGATCTTTAAATTTTCACTGTTGCAACAGACCATGTCCATGTGTCTTTTTTTACACGTACGACTGATCTCATGTAACAAAGTATACAAGCTGAGATTTAAAGGACCCACACGTTTTTGGACTGGAATCCTCCCCTCCCACACACTTATAATTGGGGATCTGGAGAAGAATATCTAAAACTTAAATATTTTCACATGAATAATGTAAATTCATTTAGCTGCTATTGAATAAAGCTGAAATAAATAATACTTTCCATTTCTGCACCACCTTTCACATGAGGAAATTAAAGTAACTTACAACCATTAAGGGCCAGATTGTGAGCCAATTATTCCCATAAGTATCCGCTCGCCAGTGTGAATAAGGGGTTCACGAGTATGCATTGTGATGTATGTATTGTTATCCCCATCTGCAGATGGAGAAACTGAGTAAACTTGCCTGTGTGTAGGATGAGGTCTGAGGAAAGGATGTAGCTGAGAAGTACCTAAAACTTAAATTTGGGTTCTTTATAGCAAGATTATAAATATTACAAATTAAAATAAATTATTCCACCTAAAGTGTTAAAGAAATAGGGCCAGATCTTCGGCTGGTGTAAATTGGCATAAGTCCATTTACTTCAATAGATCTATATCATGATGCACAATTCCTCTAATTCAGTGGTTCTCAACCAGGGGTATGCAAAGGTCTTCCAGGGGATACATCAACTCATTTAGAGAGTTGCCTAGTTTTACAACACGCTATATAAAATGCACTAGTGAAGTCAATGCAAACTAAAATTTCATACAGACAGTGACTTGTTTATACTGCTCTATATACTATATCAGTGTTTCTCAATCTGGTGGTCGTGATTTATTTTATAATTAAATGGTAAAAATGATAAAATAAGCAATTTTTCAGTAATACTGTGCTGTGACACTTGTATTTTTGTGTCTGATTTTGTAAGCAAGTCGTTTTTAAGTGAGGGGTATGCAAGACAAATCAGCCTCCTGAAGGAAGTACAGTAGTCTAGAAACATTGACAACCACTGCTCTAATTGACCTGGATCAAGAATATCCTTGTTTTACTTTATATTTCTATAATAAGGTATTGGGATGGGATCTCCGAATTAAAATACAGTCTCAGAAGGATTTTTGGAATCATGTTTTTAAGAAATTTCATAAATGGACCACTGCACTTCCCCCAAACTAATGAGTCTGATGTTTCATTTTCTAAGACCAAAGGTTCCTGCATCTTCCAAGTATTAGAGTGAGTTGTTTTCCAGAAACCCAAAGGTGGAAGTTCATTAGCAGTCTATTTGTGTATAATACATTTTATAGTAACAAATAACAAGGAAGTCACAACTGGTCTAGTCAAATTTGCTTCCTGCCCTCTAATCAGGGACATATCTCCCATCGAAACAGGCATGGGATGTTTTTTAATAATGCTGTCAGCAGTTCTCTCCAGAAACAGCAAAAGAGAGATCCCAGATCAATCTAAGAAACTGAAAAGGGCATTCCCAGAAACACTGAGAAAATGAATGCCAAGGGCTTTTGTTACATTTTACCAGGGAGATCAGGAGTGAATGCACCAAACCGAAAACTCACTGCTGGGGAAGTGAACACTCAGGCCTAGACTCTGCTTGGGGACAGCAGAATCTGCTACCATTTGCTGCTCTGAGATGTACAATGCCTTACAGAGCTGGGGGAAGGAGGCAAGACCATGGATCCACCCCAGTCCCCACGCATCTACCATTAAAGATGGCTGGCAGTGCAGGAGAGAGTAAGGTGCATCTTATTTAAGGAAGTGGTAATGTGTATATAGCCTCTCTGTGCCCAGCAGCTCTGGTATTCTCTCTTTGAGAAGCCCAAGAGCTACCCCTCCAGGAGCTCCAGGAGGTCTCTGTGAACATGTAATTACTGAGGCAGAATGCCTTCCAGTGTTCCCTTCAGGCACGGTTCCATTCAGCTCCGTGCAATGGGCTGTGCCTAAATGGCACCATGACGCTCTCAGTGATGAAGTTTTCGATTGGGTTTCCTGTAGAATATAATAAAAGAGAACGTAATAAAATCAACATTTTGAAAACACTCTGCCTCTCCATATTAACCCCTAAACCTCTCCCCACTGAATGTCTAGTAGGTCCCATTCACTTAGAAACTCCAGACATTGATGTACATTTTTAAAACAAAGCGGGAGACCGTTCTGTTTTCCAGGCTTTTCAAGAACGTGACCACAGAGGATATCAACAAAAATTTGCTGGATTATCTCAAAAGAGTTTGAATATAAAGTTCTGTTTGCAAATATATACTGTAGAAACTTGATTTACGGGCACTGTTTACCATTTGATCAGATAAAAGAATATTAACTCTTAAAAATGAGATACAAGCTGAATTCCCTTTTGAATGCATTGTATAATAACATCTTTCCATGGATTTGTATCATGCCTTTTGTTGTGGAAACAGACACGCACGGAAGTAGCATTTCAGCCACCTCTGGGGTGAAGCACAGTAGCTGTTTGCCTTAAATTCTTGTAAGTGCAGTCAAGGTATAAAGAAGAATATGGTCTCCACATGAAAATAAAGCACTTAAAACTGTCATTCAAACCAGCTTGAATCCCCAAATTCTCACAGGTTAGGGAGATACAGAAGCAAAAGCAGAGGGTCTGGTCCAAAATTTATTGAATGGAAGTTTTCCCGTTGACTTCAGAGGGCTTTAAATCAAGCCTAGTCAATCACCTATAAACGAAATAATTAACAAAACAATATGGAATGATCATCTACGGCACTTACAGCTCATCACGCTGTATTTGGTTTGTCTCAGTTCGTTAGTCAAATTGAAAGCCTGTGTAATTGTAAGGCAGAGCTACAGTGTCCACGCAGCAGTTGTAAATTGTTTGCTAGCCCACAAAATAACACATTTATTCAAACGCTTTATAACACTATTGAGGGCCAGACTCACTTAGCTCATACAAATAGCCCCATTGAAGACAACTGGATCGCTCATGTGAGCAAAAGGGAACAAGGTTTGGCTCCAAGTGTAAGAAAGGCAGAGATTGCATCTAGTGAAGGAAATAAGAGTAGTGTAAGCATGATGGCAGAGAAACATTTTGTTACTCTAACTGGCAATAAAAAGGGTGGGATTTGAAATAGAATTGAAATAATGGTGGTATTAACCCCCAAATTACTCCTTAGTTCACCCTCCCCATATCTACCATTTAAAAGGAACATTGCAATGCTGTTTGTCCTATCTTCATCCTAAACTGAACATGTATTTCTCTCCCTATATAGTTATATAGCACCTTGGCCCAGATCCTCAGCGGGAATACATCAGTTTCCCTCCATCAAAATCAATAGAGCTGTGCTGATTTACACCAGCTGAAGTTCTGGCTTTGTGTGTCTGCCCATTAACTTTGTTTTATCCAGTTTCTGATTTAAAAACTGAATTTGTAATTTTTGTTAGGCACTGTTTAGGCGGGAAGTTTGTTTCATCTTATTTCTTGACAGTTTCTCTGTGTGCCAAAGGCAGCGTTCTTAACCCTGAATCAAAACCTACTCTTTCCAGCTTTTGTAAAACCTTTTCCTCTAATTCTCTCCCTAGTAAATTATAGTCTGTTCTTTGCCCTTGAATAATTTAAAAACGTATAGAATAAAGTACCTTTTTTTCTGTTCCATTGAACGATACTTGGTAATCAAAATGCTGCATTCATATCTCGCTGCAGTGATCTCATTTCTATTGGGACACCAGTGCAGTGAGCACAGGCCCATGTTGTGTTCATCCTGTTACAACCAGATAAACTCATAATGTAGACAGATAAGAGCTATGCTCATTAATCTATTAATTGCCTATTGTCAGTTGTCAATATGTTTTGCTTGATGGGAAGCCTGAAGATTAGTTTGTATTGTGAGGATGTAGATTTTTTTCTTCTTCTTATTATTTTATTTTGATGTGTTGGGTACTACAAAATGACATTCATCTGAGCAGAATACAGCTGCCTTTTTTGGTGAAGTAAAAATATAATGCCCTAAACAGCAATGAAATAAAAAACATATTTTCACCAAGAGTGGTGAGTGTGTTGAGTAACAAATGGTTTATGACGGGCATTCAGGACATCCTTAAAGTCATCACAGCTTGAGGTACCCTGATTATTTGGGGAAGCTGAAACTCTGCAAGGACTTCATTGTTCATTGGAAATTTGAGACTGATTTTGTCTGTGACTGGAGCTGCTGGGGCAGGATTTTATTATAATTGTGAGCACTTTAATATGCCACAAAGAGATTTCAAGATCTCTGTTTTTCCGGACTATCACAAATCAAATGTTTAACTATAGAGTACAATCACCAAGTTTACACCTCCAAGAAGGGTGATTTTCAGAGCTCCTGCAAAGAATTAGGCATTTTATTTTCCTAACTACCCAGTGGTTGAGAGGACGCTGAAAAAAAAAAAAAATCACAGCTTCTACTCATATGTACCATGGATAAAAATCCTATCTGACATATGCATTTAATAATAAAGATGAAATTTTAAATACAGGTTGGGTGCCTAGTAAAATTCTGGAGACATTTCTGCCCATTGACAAGAAACAAAAAAGTCCTCACTTTTTATGAGTTAGTAACTTGACCTCTCTGTGTCATTATATTACTTGCAACATTATCTGTCAGGTGGTCAGCATTTAAACAGTTAAGGCCAGACACTTAACTGGTGTAAATTGATTTCAATGGAGCTATGCCGATTTACAGCAGCTGAGGACTGGGCCCTTTTTAGCCTACAAAATAAGGCCAAGTTGTACCTTCTTTTAAAAATATTCAAACTCCCTAGGTTAAACTGGCTATATAAAATGGATGATGCTATGGCCTAGATAGGCCGGCCTTCAAGAGTCGTAACCATTCCTTTGAAATACTCAAGACTTTCCTTTGTGGTGACCATGTCACACCACCGTTGTCATCAGCACTTACATATAGACAAATGACAGACATTTTGGTTTGCTTGCAGTTCTGAAAAATTGAAAATAAAATTTGATTTTGCCTGAACCTGAAAATTCCAACCTCATTCAGAAAGGGATTTGAACTTGGATCTTCCAAATTGCAAAAGAGTGCCTTCGCCACCCAGCTGTGGGATTTTCTAGGGTAGGGCTTTCTCAGTCTCTCCTGTTGCATCTGTTCCACTGTGTTTAAATAATTACAGAGTCTTTGGAGCAGAGACTGGGTCTCCCAGGGGAGAGCCCTGACTGTTGGACTGTAGTGTCATTCTCTCTCTCTTTCTCTCTCTGGCCCACCTTATCATTCCTTATTTCTCTGTCTATCCGATTCCTAATATCACCCCCTCTCTACATTTATGTTGTCCTGTTCTCTGCATGAATTCAGCAGACTACACTGTTGCAGACTGCAGTGAATTCTGCTCCCCCGCCCCTTAAAAAAGAATACCCCTATGTTAAACTACTAGGAATGTGTTTCTTCCTCGTGTCACTCCCAGGTCCCTCCCTACTGTGGAGGAGGTGACAATTCAGAGAACACTCTGTTTTGTAAATTTTGACCTTTAGAATTGTATGCACCCCTTTTGAGCCCACATCCCATTGTAAGTCAGCCCCTTTTGATCCATCTTCCATCCCCTTTTATTGACTGGCTTTCCCTGTTTCTGCAAAATGTGTCAACCCTGCTGCATGCTCCCTCTGTGAGTTCTTTACTTCTTGATATTTCTGCAGCAGGACTGGGGCTGACATCAGTTTGTCTAGTGGAGTAGAAGACAAAGGCAGGTTGCTGTCTTTGCAGTTGAATAGGTCAGCAATGACAACAACCTGTTCTGCGGGAACTATCCCCCACTGACACTGTTTTCACTGCATTTGAATGGAGGCTCTTGGGGGTCTTTCTTTAGGAAGCAGGGTTGGAGAAGGGCAGAGAGGTGGGGAGGAAAGGAATGAAATAACTTAAAAAGTAAAACCCAACTTGCTTCAGTTGAGCATTGACTTCGCTAACAGAAAGTCTTGGCACTTTAAATAGCTATAAGTGTGGTATATGAAGCAATCTTCCCTTTGATTCACTCTGGCCACTTCAATGGAGGACAAAGTCCACTCATATATCTGGTTGTTTTGGGTTTTTTTTTTAACTAGTTCATCATCTTTAGGAGCAAGAGAAATAGTTCTGGTAAAATATAAACCAGCTTAAACATATGTCCATATTGAGACTTCTTTGTGATTTGGTTAACTCTTTTGTTTTATCAATAATTGTTCTCTTTTGTGGACATCTGCACTTCCTGGCTGCAGCATAGCTGTAAGCAGGAAGCATAATGATCCCATCTGGGTCATCAGCAGGGGATTTGTATCCAATTCTGCAGCATAGACTTTGACCAACTGAGCTAGAGGAATAGCTCCATGCTGACTACCCATGTGGGGGTAGAGGGGGACATTAGTGCTTGCACATGATAGAATTCCTGTTTTCCAGGGTTTCTTTTTTTAAAAAAAAGATTTATTTAATTCACAACGTGAGGAAATATCCTCAACACAAGTTTTCAGTCTGTTAATTACAGTATGACATGCAACCAAACACATACATTCCATACTTAGGCCATTGGTAACATACTTCAATTGCTTGTGTCACACATTAGCAGGTTTGAAAGATGAGAGGTATGATGGTTTCAGTGAAATGGAATTTCTTTCTAGGTGGTAGCTTGTGGCTTCATTCCTTTTGGAACCAATGAAAAAGGGCAACCATCTTCACTTGGGGCATCTCTCACACTAATAAAGTAGTAGCCATCTTTACTGGAGAGAAGAGCCATCGGTTCCAATTATAAGTTATAGGAAATGTCAGCCATTTTGAGTAAGAGAAGATTTTCAACATAGTAAGAAAGATCAGAAAAAACAATTGTTAATAACTTTGCTAAATTACAATCTAATTTGTTCAAAGGTAGCTGGCAATGCATTTTAATCCTGGAGAAATGTGATGGATAACTGCCATCAATTAATTAAAGATGGGGTCTGAGAAAAAAGTTAGCACTGGAAATTCTTAAATGTCTGATTTAAAAAAATATTTTTTACTGATAAACTAAGTACAATATTTTGTTGACAATGCCCAGATAAATAATTTTTTACTTACAGATTATGTGCTGTAAAATTTGGGAGGATACATTTTACAGCTGGGTGAAATTTTTCAGTCAAAGAGTTTGTTTGCCAAAAAATGCAGTTTTGGGGTGACTAAAATTATTTGCTAATTCTGGTTGAATTGGCTGAACAGTTTTAGCTGAATAAAAAATAATAATTTTTTTAAAACGTCAAAATGGTTTGTTACAACATTTTGGAAATGTCCCATTTTGACTTTTCATTTCAAAATGATGTTTCATTTCGAAATTTTGCTAGATTTGTTAACACAATTTTTAAAGGATAAAAAATACCCTGAAAATATAATGAAAAATTTTAAAAAATCAGTTTCAGTTCAAACTAAAGTGAAATTTTGCGGGGATTTTTCAGCTCAGCCACCAAAGCACTCAGCTGTAATATGCTTTCTCCATACAAAAGAAGAGGTTGAACTTAAAGTGAAAAATTGAATCCAACCTTAATAGCGAAAAGGAAGAGAAAGACACTGTACTACACAGGCCAACATAAATCAGTTTTTCTTCCTGCATTGCACAGAGAATATGCAGCTACAATCAAAAGTAATCTATCAGAAAAACTGTAAAAACAACAGAATCACAAAAAGTCAGTGACAAAGTATTAAAAAAACATGTCTTGCCATGTGTATATGTATAAATTATCATACACTTCTGCTCTGTCTTATACTGACTTGTCACTTTAGAGAGTAAATTCTCATAGAAGCAATTTCTTGTTCTGCAGTCAACTATAAATTAGAGTAGCCCCTAGCTCACCCAAATCCCTTGTAGATTTCCTCCTCCCTCGGGGAAGGCTTCGGGGTATGTTAAGCGCTAAGTATTCTTTGATGTGTGGACAGATAGTCTACTCTTTACAATCCAGCATCTCATTATTATTTATTATGGTAGCATCTAGGAACCCTAATTAAGGACCATGGCCCAATCTTGCTAGGTGCTGTAGAAACAAATAAAAAAAAAATAGTCCCAGTCCCAGAGAGTTCAGAGTCTAGGTGTCAGACAGGATGTGATAGGTGGATTGTACAGACAAAGAGGATGGATGTAGGTGGGAGGAGGAGGTAACAACAAGAACATCATTTTGCCAAAAGCTAGAAGTCCTAGCTTGCCACTTGCCTAACCAATACCAGATAGGAGTGATTTGCAGATATAAAGAGAGGTTAAAAAGAAGATAATGTGGTGGCTTTACAAATTGTAATGGGTTGTTTTTTCCCAGGCATTCTCCATACAGTCTTTTCCCCAGCCTGCTCTGTAGAATACAAGTTCTGATTTTTTTCATTGTCAAGAGCATTGTGTTATTTCTAGAGCTGTCTGGGATTTTTTTTTTTTTTGACAAAACATTGTTTAGTCAAAAAATGGTGATTACTCAAAACTGAAGCTCTTGGTAGGAAATGGTCGGTTTTGATGAATTTCTTGAGTAAAAAAAAAGTTGAAAAAAGGGTTTGAAATTGCTGAAACATTCTGTTTTGATGATTTGTAAATGAAAAATTTTAATTTTCTGGTTTGAAATGAGTTTTTGTTACAAAATTTAAGCTACAATACAAAAACTTCTAAACATTTTAAAATGATCAAAACCAATATATTTTAAAATTATGAAAATGAAATGTCCCAAATGGGATTTTATTTCCAGAGTTTTGGTTCACAATTTTTTTTTTTTTGAGAATTTAATCATCTTTGGTTCCAGTTTGGGATGGGAAAAATTCTGAAATCTTGAAAATGTTCACAAGACAGAAAAAATATCCCCCTCCACCCTCAAGCTCTAGTTATTTATACCAATGCAAAGTGGGTATAAAATGCTACCATTCTGATTTGGTAGCATTTTATGCTCACTTTTCACTCTCTTTGCAGAGCTTTAAAACAATCAGACTTAAAGTTAAGCACATTCTTAAGTACTTTGCCGAATCAGGCTCTACATGAATTTCACAAGGTTTAAGGCTATAAAAAAACAGTCTCTATATTTCTGCTTCCAAAAGTTATGACAATCTGTTACTTTCATGGGTCTTAGTAGGATTCCCAAAGCCATTTGATAACTTGGTTTCTCATAGGAAATATTTTTCACTGTCTTTGAAGTGGTAACTCCATATTTTTAAAATGAGACAAGATTCTGACTTACTTTCAAGAACTGGAAACCCAATTAGAATTTTCATCAAAGACCAATAAAAAAGCTGTTGAAACATTTGAAATATAAGGTGTATTATTTAAACCTTTTATTTGGAGGCATGAGAAAGGACATTGTGCAATAGAACCCCTCCTTCCACTGGCACATACGCATCCAGTAGCCAGCCGGAAATCACCAGACTGCTATTGAAATAAGATTGATATTCATATTTTAAACTTTGAAATATGCTGTTTAAGACACTTTTAAAGAACACCGATGCCTTCCAGGAAACTTTGGAAAATATTCTAGTATGGATTGTGGCTTAGAATTTCATACAGTTTATTCCTAAACTGATTTCATAATCCTTTGTATGTGACATCATCATCATTCCCAAATCAACTAATCATGACAGCACAAATTGAGGATCAGAAGTGTGGGTGAAGAATGAATACACCAGCAACATGTGGATTTAGGATCTTGGATCCTTAGGACTTTATCTGTTCCTACTGTATTTAGGTTCCAATTCAACCAAGCATTTGAGTTTAATTTTAATCACAAGTCCAACCCTATTCAACAAGGAATTTAAGCATGTAGTGACATCCCACTGATTTCAATAGGACGTATGCATAGCAAAACAGATTTGGACTGCTGAATCCAAGTGTTTATTCTTTACCTGAAATCATAGTGCTATGTTTGTGACATCACAGTGGGGGATTTTGGTGTCATAGAGGTTTATGACTTATAGAAAACTTCAGAAACAAAGAATTAAGGATAATAAAGAGCCATTTGTCAGGCAAATGATCATAGTAATTAAAAACTATGTAGAGAAATACGTACGTATGGTATGCGGCAATAGGAGCAGAATTTGTCTCCAAACAAAATGGTGTTCAAAATTTTCCATACATCATGAGTGGGTATTTTAGAAAAACAAATTAAAAAATAACATTGCTAGTTTGTTAATTATGTGGTGTTTTTAATAAATCCAGCTAAATATCTTTAACTCAAGGCACTGAGCCTTTGTTCATAGTGTTGCATATTTATGAATAGAACAACATGTCAGCCCTAGTTTTGAATTTCTTGGCTTCGATCATTTTAAACTACTACCTTACTAATGTTTAAATGTAGGATTTTTCTAACCTCTCTTTACAGCTCTGCATCACCAAGCAGTGATGTATTTGTAGAGGGAAGTTATGCTGTTCCCCAGGGCTAAATATTCAGTAACATCCAGCAAGGAAAAGCATTTTTTCTCTCATATTTTACATGGGTTTTATTATCATTTGCTAAATATTTTATGATTTCCTATTTAGCTTAATCTGCAGCTTCAAGAACTTTGCATGAGATTTCCCAAATAAATCACTGTGTAAAAGCATTAATAACTGTATATTGTGCCCATTTGAAACACATTGCTTTTAAAAACAAAGTTTGGCTACTGAACCAGCATCTTTGTTCATCAGTATTAGAATAACAATCTGAGTATCTCTTCCTTTCCTTTGAGATTATTTCTCTATATTTCAGGTTCTGGACAGGTGTAATGGTTAGTTATTATTTATCATACGGTAGTATCCAGCGGCCCCAACCAAGACTGGGCACTATGCTAATACATGGGGTATATCTGTGCAGCAGCTGTGACCATGCTTCCCAGCGCAGGTAGCAGAGGCCACTCAAGGCACTTCGCTGCCCTAGCCCAAACGTAAGTGTGCCCCCTCCCTCCTACCCTCTCGAATACCACTCCGGTTTGGCCCTGCTGCCTTAGGCAGCTTCCTCATTTGCCTTTAAGTAGAGTGGCCTCTGGCGGGTAGAATAATGCCCTAGCATTATTTATTTTATTTAGAGCACTAAAAATAAAAGTATAGCTGGGGGTAGTATAGGCAACAACTTGGGCTTGTCACCTGAGTAGAAACCCACCTGGACTTCCTGAGTACATAGTTGGGTGGGTAACCTGAGCCGCTGCCTATGCTGTTTCCCCAAGCTACGCTGCTATTTTTAGTGCTCCAGCTCAAGCAGAGCTAGCGTGTTCCTGTCTACCCATGGTGGGCAGCCATGCTCCCAGCTACAGTGTTGATCTACCCATGGTGAGAAATAGTACCTGCCCCAAAGAGCTTAGTAAATACATTGAGGCTGGTTGGAACCTGGAATTCCCATTCCATGGGAAATTCCACAATGAAAATATGAATAACATCATTCCGTGTTGGGAATTTTGAATTTTCCTGCAAAATAGAAATTCCAACATGTTTTTGAGAAAAGTTGACTTTCAAAAGGAAATTGATGAGACTCGCCGAGCTGCCCAGAGATCCGCAGCCCTGCTACCTGGCTCCCATCTGTGCAGCTTGAAACAGGGTGTCTAGGCTCCCTGCTGTGGAATGGGGAGCCTGGACTCGCTCAGAGCCCTGGCTTGAATTGGGGCTTCCAGGGCTGCCTGGCTCTGCAGCAGCCTGCCAGGTGGAAACCTGGCTGTTATCCATCAGAAGATTCCAGGACCTCTACATGTTCCCACAGAATTGGCATTTTCTGATGGAAAAACATTTTGTCAGATATTTTCTGAGCAGCTCTACTAATTATTCTCAGCCTCCAGAGATGGGATCTTGAACAAAGGCCTAATGGCTATTAATGTGAAGAAAAGTAGCACCTGATCTTGTCTTTAGGTACTTGTTTCCAATGTAAGCCAATAATGGACCCGATACCTCCCTGCTTGATTTTGCTAGCCAGGAAAGGCGAGGTGCCCAAGTTTCTACCAGCATGCACAGGACCTCTGGAAGTAAAATGGTCTGAAACTCAGTCAAAGACAATGTGGCATTTTTTCCCTCCAGAGAGGGATCTGCCTATTATGGAAGAAACCAACTGAGTCTGAGTAAGATTCCCCTTCTATGAAGAAGACAGAAAACTCTTCACACTGAGACATTCAACCTTTCTTAAGTGATGACATGCCAGATTCGCCTAGAACTAACCTCTGCATTTCATCTGTTGCGTCTTTCCCAATCTGATCTGTGAGGATCATCGGGGAGGGGGACGGGACATACAACCACTGAGAAACCTCCATAGCAGGAGTTGCACATTTTTTCATTGTGCTGACCACATTTTACCCAAGTTGTCTGCGACCATCTGCCTCCCTTTCACATTCATGCAAACCACTTTTCCTCACATTTGCAATGATATAACATCCCTGAGACCATTACAACAATTGCATACTTTTCAAATATGTTTTTTCCGTGTATCTAATGTACTTGTAGCTGTCTTTCAATGCAATTTATCAGCTGGAAATGAGAAAGATGCAGCATTTTGTGGCTTGCCAGCTGTCCACAGACTTCCAGTAAATGTTCTGCAGACCACCAAACGTCCACAGATCACAGTTTTGGAACCTCTATACCAGTGTTGGAGTACAAATAACTGTCATAATGAAGTCATCGATGGAGTGGTCCATAGACTGTAAAGTACTCTGCCTTAGTGACATCAGTGGTCAATGAACTGGTCTACAAACCAAAAGGAGTAAAGGTGAGCCCTGACCTAAATATAAAAATATGATGTAAAATTAGAATTTCTGTACCAGACTACATATACATATACAGTAACGCCATACAAGTAATCAGCCTCAACATAGCAAAATTACCTATATGATAAGAACACTCATTAAACCTATCTTAAATCTATGTTTAAAGCCATGCAATAAAACCTAAGCATCAAAATGATCAGTTCTTGTTTCCTCGCAAAGCTCCAGGAATGAGCTTCAATCCTTACAGAATTCCTATGTCTATTTGCGTGGTAGTGAGCCTTCTCCAGTGGCACTCATTTGTAAGTGTTGGCGATCCAGGTTCAGTGGGTGCAGGGTTTATTGTACTTGCAAATGATGGTAACTTTCCTTTTGGTTGAAAATGAAATTTATTGGAGTATGTTTTCTCAAACAAATGTACAGTGTAAATTCATTTGCACCTTGTACTAGAAAGATATTCAGGAACAAATCAGTGAGAGCATTGCTCTTGCTCATTGTGCTATGAAGTACCTTCCACATTTTTCCACATTGTATGTAAAAATGTACCGTCTGATGTGTGACATCAGGGCATCTAAGTGATATCTCATTAAGGACTATTTTTTGCTGCAGTATTATGAGCAGCATATAGTATATAGTGCTGTGGTTTGTTTATATAGAGATATCGCTAATTTGTCATTAAATAAACTTCCATTATTATCATTATTGATCAGGTGTATATCCGTTTTTCATCACACTTGTCATTCTCTTCATTTGGTGGCTAGATTTAGTCAAATCATGATATTTGAAGAGACTTGTATTTTTGTGTCACTCTCTGACAACTTGCAAAGAATTTAAGAAGAGTTGTCTTCCTGAATTTTCAGTTCATTGAGCTGCAGATAGATGTTCATTCTAATTTAAAACCCGTCATGCTCTTACCATTGGAGGAAAGACACATTTAGGAAATTAGTCTGTGGCTTTCTTCAATTTGTTCCACACACAATTGCTCATCCCCAGTATGGCAGCAAAGAGCTGGCACACAGCTACAAATGTCTGTGTTCAAATTAAATATGTATGTCACTGTTATTCTTCAGTTGTGCACTGGTCATGAAGGAACTAGTATTTCTGTCTGATAGCCCAAACCATACTAACTCCAACGAAAGCTGTTGCTGCCTTCAAATTTCTTTGTAAGAGGACACAATAAGAGAAGCTGTTTTTCTTTGAGTTCCACCAGAACCTCTAGAAAACCAGCCAATGTAGCATGCTCTTTGTTCGTACAGATATTTAGTTTTAAAAAATGAAGAATCTAGACCCAAATTCTCTGCTGGTGTAAATGGGCACAACTCCATGGACTTCAATGGACTTTTGTGCTTTGACACCAGCAAAGAATTTGGCTCATGATAGGTGTAACAATGAAGTGATCTGAAAATATTCAGAAAAGAAATACCAATGATACTAAAAGAATAATTTGTGAATAGGAGGCTGCTGATGAGGAAGAGACTGGAGAATGAAGTTGGAAAGTGAGGGCTGGTCCAAAGACATTGAAGTCAATGGAAGTCTTTGGATCAGACGCATAGTCTGTAGTTCCCCAATGGGTCATGGGGGATAGATTCCTAGTTGTATGATGGCTGATAAGAATCAAATATATTCTATGTGAAGCTGTGTACATATTGTAATTGTAAATCTTTTAATGTTCTCTTTGGACCCACGTTTGCTAAGTTCTCCCCATGAGAATGAAAACAGTAAAAATAAAAGGGAACTAGAGTTCTGAATACAAGTGGTTAATATCAGTCCTACCCATTGTTTCTAGCATAAGTATCCATACCCTAAGTATCTCTCATCATTCTCAAACATAGAATATGTAGGTGGCAGGTAAGTTTAATTTATTACAAATGTTTCACCACTGTCAAGCATTTGAAATATGGGTGTGTTGGTTTTTTATATCAATCAATCCTGGAGTTCCTTTGGGGTGTGCTCTTTTTCTTTAATGAATACCAGAGTAAACACTAAGTAATTCTCTCTCTCTCCCACCCCCCTAAAAGGGAGAGTGGGCTGCTTTGAGTTACAATGTATATGCACCTAATTGTGGTTCAGCCATTTATGGAATGAGATAATGGATGATGAAATTTTTAATACAAAAGGTGTAGGACATTCTGCATCTGTGAGAAGGGAAATCAAAACAAATCTCCTTTACATAATGCATAAACCATTACTGAATCAAGCACAGGGATATGAAGGGTCCAAGTGTGCTTTAATAATCTGTTTTACAAACAGACCATAATCTACACAATTAAGCTTCTTGAAGTTGGCAGGATTTTATGCAGTTGGCAGTTTTCCCTTTAAATAAAGGTCAAAAAGAGGGGAATAAATTAACCAATGAATACGTTTTAAGGATATTATGTAATTCCCCTGGATGTTGATAAATATTTTCCCCCTACTGTGGTGGTTGGTTCTGAGAGGAGAAATCCACAGTGCAGATTCTGATGTTGGTTATAAACGGGATCTGAATCTCACTCACAATCTCAAACCCTACAGAATTACAATTTTTCAAAAAAAAGTTTCTAAAGATACAAACTATCATCCATTCATGTATAGCTATCTCTCAATGTATTCTAGTAATCAGACAAACTCAAGGACAGAAAGGCTCTTGGACTATGCACCCAAGCTGAGGAGTAAGTGGGAATAATAAAAACCTTTCTTTTACCACTGTACAAGCTGGAAGTAGGCGTGGAGGGACGTAGAATTGGGCTTGTTGTTGAAGTCAATGTATGCCTTTGTGTTAACTGCAATGGGTTGTGGATCAGTCCCTGCTGGTAAAGGTTGCCTGGGAGTTGTGCATAGTCAGTGATGATACCCCCATTCTCATCTATCCCTACCCATTTTCTGGGTTGTACTGGCCCTTTCCGGTACCCCTGGGAGAATGGTGGGGAGCTTGTGCTGCTGTACTCTTACTGGACAGATTTATTGCCACTCCAAAGAGAGTTCTGCTGGCAAAAGTGGCTCATTCTTGGTATGTTTTTTTCAGGAGGAATAAAGTATATACATAATTTTATCCAAAGGGAGTATGTTGGCTCACTCAGTGGTATTACCACCTTTCTTGATGACGACGAGACAGTGTTTTAATTTAACTTGGAAGATTCATGAATGGCTCTCCCATCCCTCACTTATCCTTTTTGGCAAGTGACTGTGCTCCTGGGGCACAGGGTTTTTCACAGGCTGGGGTGGGAATTCTCCTAGGAACCTATTGTTGACATTTTGGCAGCACATCACTGAGCGGGTGGCAAGATTTCGGGAAGCCCCAAGCTTCTCTGAATTTTCCCATCTCTAGCTTTGAATGCAGCTGTCTCTTTAACTCTGTGGACTTTGTGGGGACGTCTAGGAATGAATTTGCATTGATTTGGGTAGGGAAGGGGAATGAGAGAAACTGAGCAGCAGTCTTGGTCAACCAACCTGGGGTAAACCCCTCATGACAGGAGCAAAAGGTGAATGAGGAAAGAAACAACCCACCTTTTAACCTTTTCTTTCCCCTTGTTGTTAGTTTTTCCTTACATGTTGGTTCACAAAATACTTATTTAAAAATTAATTATTTGCAAGATTCTTTTGTGAGAGCGTGAACTGAGAGGCTGCACAGCCTTTGCGCTACACAGATTCTCAAATCCATCAAAGGACTCCATCTAGCTGTCTCACTCTCTGCCATTATGTTGTCTAACTTTCTTGATCTTGTGTATATTGCATTTAGAGGGTCTAATCAGGAAAGAAATAGTTTCCCCTCCTTTTAAGCATGAACACTCAGGGTGATTTAATTTCCTAACACCACTTAATTAAAATGTGGGCTCACAAAATTACTAAGGAAAACAAATCAGAAAACGTGGTTCAGTTCAAAACCTGTTTCTAGAAATCAGATGTTGTTTGATTGAGGCAAAAAACCTTTTTTTTATGACTTAGCAGTTGTTAAAGTTAAGTGTTTACTGAGTTGTAATTTAAAATGACAGTTTTAACGTATTGTTTTAACGAAATCCGTAATAGAAAAATATTTTTTCTCTGTATTGTAAAAATGCAACTTGATTCTTATGCAACCTACACACAGACCTAATAAACAAGAATGAATATTTGCTGCTGATGTGTGGAATATATTTTTTTAAATCACAGAATGGATTAAAAATTAAACTAGAAACAAGATGGGGGAAAGAAGTCCCTCAGAGCTGTAATCAAACATCCATTCCAACAGCTGAAACATGTTATTACATCTTTCAGCTGATTTATTGTACTCAAAGAGATTTCATAATCATCCTCAGTATTAAAACAAGGGGAATAGAGGCACATTTCAATAACAATGATTGTTGTTTGGAGAATGCCAATCATGTCTAAGAGTGTTATTTACGTCAGACAATATGTAGATATTGTGCCTCCAAGCCTGTTCCTGTTCTTTTTTGTTCTGTGAGTTACACAAGTGAATGTTAAGAAATGTTGACAACTAGGTTCAATAGCTAAATATAATAATGAGGTGTTCTGTTGACTTTCTTTTTGTTGGGGGAAGAAATCTAAGCCACAAAAGGAGTGCATTCTGCTCCTAATCTAGGGATAAAAGCTGCTGTGAATATTTCAGAGCTATCTTCTATTTTAAAGGTGGGAGAAATCAAATCTATGTATAAATTTAAATTTGTGTTTTAAAAAAATCTAATATGGAGACTATAAAAGACGGGATTGTGAAAAACAGATGGGGAGCAATGGAATTTATTATGAGAGATGTGAGTTTCACTTTGTGTTATTTTCTAACATGTAGTTTTATTTTTGCTGGTGTCTGTCACAAATCCTAAAATACCATTACAGAGTTAGCAGATGGTTTCCAAGTATTCATACCTGATAAAGCCTCCTGGGTGATCAAGCACTGAAAAATCAATATATTTTTCAACTTTCAATGGCTAGCTATTCAGTTTCATTACATCTTGCTATTCCTCCATGGCTACTGTGATATGGACACTTACTTCACCATTGCATTAAGCTCTAATCTCTGAACCGGCTGATACAGGCAGTTAATGAATAGCTATAGTACTACTCGGTATGCTTCACAATTTTTCTCATCTCAGTAGGATGTTTCAAGTGCGGTGATTTTATGTTAAGTAACGCCCCCACTTCTCCCCTCCCCCCTTTTTTTTAACTAACACACACACACACACGCTCTGCACCTGTTATTTTCTACCTTTTTGAATCTCGAAAGGTCAAAACACAATGAGTAGATATAAATTTTATCAAAGACATTTTGATATATAAATTGGAAGAACTGAATCTTTAAAATGACTACTATCCATAAATCCCAGTAGGTTAATATAAGCCTGGTAGATGACAGTATGGGCCAAATTCTCATCTCTCGTTGACTGAATAGAAATACAACTAGGGATGTGCTTCTCAAATGTCCTAGACCCAAAGTTACCTATGGTCCTCACACATGTGATGTCCCCTCACTCTCATTATTAAAAGATTATTTACATCAGAAATAAAGAATCCAGAGGCTGAGGTTATAGAAAGCAACAAAAGGGAATTAATCCTGCATGAATAATTATTTTTTGTACCTAACTTGGGGTTTTCATGACATACTGCATCGTGTAGTTGGGCCTTGGAAGGGTGTCAGGTATGCCTAGGGAATAGTTTACCCCACTATCCCTTGCAAATATCTCAACACTCACATGTAGTATACATTATGTAGTATATTCACAGGTAGTATACATTATGTAGTATACTCACTCACTGTAGCGGGGTGGACACCTGCTCAGGCCCAGAGGGGTTTAAGATAGCCCTGGGAGATGGCTGGGGCAGGGGAAGAGCTGGGCTGATTGGCAGAGCAGCCACAGTTGGGGGACATGCCCCAAAGAGACCCAGCGGGCCTTATAAAAGCCAGAGAAGCCAGTCTCAGAAGAAGACTCTGTCTCTAGCTCTGAGAGGGAGAAGGGCCTGGCTGCAGGGCAGGACACCTAGATTGGAGCAGGGCTGGGGAAGGGCCAGAGGGGCTCAGAGCACTGGCCTGGAAAGCCCCGGGCTGCCAGCCTGACTACAGGCCGAAGGTGCAGGGTTGCAGAGGGGCAGCCACGGGTAGGCAGAGGCAGCAGGTCCAAACCCAGCCTTGCCAGTGAGGAATGGCTCATACTGCAGTCTGCCCCAGGGAGTGGGGGCTAGCCGGTGACTGGCAGGAGCCTATGACTGAGGCGAGATAGGGATAGTGGGTGGAGGGTTTCCCTGGAAGGAGGAGACCCAGAACTGTGGGGTACTGCCAGGAGGCAGCACCCAGTGAAAGGGGCACCGGCAGCCAGCAGCTGGGAGGGACACGGGAGCCAGCAACAAGGCGAGACACCAGCCTGAAAGAGGCGCTCCGGAGCCTGGATGCTAATTCCCAGAGATGACCAGCAGGGGGTGCCGCCAGTGAGTCTGCGTCCGGTTACACTCACCAGTAGTATACATTATGTAGTATACTCACAGGTAGTCTACATTATGGGCCAGATTTACAAAATGTGGTGCCTCTTTTTGCACCTCTAATTTGCAGGCAAAAATAGGTGCCAGTGAAATTGTGTGTATGCATGTATATGTACACATAATATGAGTGCACACATTTTATGTATGCATACCTATAAGATATATATTATACCAATTTATTATTTTCCATTAGATGTTAAAGGTTTCCTGGAGTGTTACCATGTGTGGGTTTTTTTTTAAAGCCATAAGGCAAAAACCAATGAGATACAGTCAGCTTATTTTATTTGCACCCAGGCAGCATGACATTGCCAAGCCTGGGGCACCTGGAAAACCCATTTAGTTTGATTAAGGCATATCTTAAAATTCAGACATGGGACTAGACCAATCCAAAGTGCAGGAAATAAGAACCTCTTAGTTGAAAATAGAAACATAAATATAAATAACACGAATATTTCTACTCGGTTGCATGCAAAATGAGAATGAATCTATGTATGTGCCATGGCTTTGTTTGGAAGGGGTTGTTACTAATTAGTCAGAGTCCTTAATATCATCTTTATGTGCTTGACAATTTTTAGGGGTAATACAGTTATCATCCCATGTGATGCTTCCAAGTTTCATTCATTCCATACCAATGACTACAACAACATGATATACCAGTAGCATTGAGCTGCAAAATGATACCGTGCATCTGAACAATTGCAATTCAACTCCACCTGCAGCATGTGCCCTACTTTGAGGATGTCCTCTGTCAGGATATTAAGTGTTTAAAAAACTATTTATTGCACTGTGTATAATGGGTTTCTTCCTGTCTGATGAAATGCTGAGACTTCCAACTTTAAAGGCTGGCCTCTGCCATGATCCCTTGCTTTCATTCTCAAAGAGGCAGATTTTAAATTATTAGGGTTGGTGTGAATTTGTCACTAATATAATTACTACTTTTTTGTACACCAGAGCCCTCTCCACAGCTGGGCAGCAGGTATTCCGCCTCTGCTACCTATAAACAGAGACCAAATAGCTTCAGAAAAATAGAACTGTGTCATCTCAAGGCAGTTTTATTAACATCTGAAGTGCACAGTTGTGCCATATCAGACCCTAGCCCATGCTAGAGCCCTTTCATTACCCTGCTACATGGTTGGATTTATGCCGGCAGAAGTCCTAGCTAAAAAAGCTTTTGTATAATGATTAATTGACCTTAACAAGTTTAAGGATGCTTATTTGCACACAGTTATGAAGTGTTGCAATATGTCACAAATGAGAGCGGCTTCTATTATAAACATAATGGCATAAACAGTGAAAGCTGGTTATATTTCCTTAAAAGTTCATTGCAGGGAAATGGGGAAGCTTGAGAAGCTAAACAAATCCAGGCAATAATGGAAATGTAGCATGAAATTACTTCTGTAAACAACAGCCATTCATTATTGGAACATTTTTCATAAGAGAGTAGGCAGAGGAGTGTTGATGTTAAAGGGTGTATGGGTGGAGGGTGGACTGTGAATTTCAAGAGAGATCTTCCAGGCTTACACAGACGTACATCTGTTTAAAAAATATGTAAAGCATTGATTGATCCCCTGAATATTAACAATCCATGCCATTTTCTTCATTAACTTCTAAGTGAAACACAGAGAAAGGTATATTTGATTTAAGGAGAAAAGAAGGGAATACTACTTAATGTTGATTTGGTGTAGTGAATAACCCCAGAGAGAAATGTAAATACCAGGCTGCAATAACATGACAGCACACTAATCATATTTACAAACTATATTAAATCTGTCCATTGTGCTTGCCTGGCTGCGGATTGGCTCGATTGTAATTGTCATTGTAACCAGTGTTGGCTTATGGGAGAATTTAACTGCAGTGATATAAGGTGAGTGCTAGGCTTATTATTACTTTATTATTACCCGGTTTATGTTTATTAAAACAATTTGTCATGCAGAACAGGAATGGGGAAATGGGAACATTAAATCGTGCTGTACTCAACCTGAAGAAATGAGTTACAATAAAATTAATGGCAGGCAGGCCACAGCTGACACTTGTAGCCGTGTGGAGCAGCTACACACTGGTTCGTTTCATTTGCTGATCGTTTCTTGTTAGGGTCACGCCATTAAACTTACATATTGAGAACTACTGAAAATCTGAAGCAATGAAGGTAAAGTTTATGAAGCAAAAGCAGGGTTTTTTTCCTGCTGCTAATGCATTCCTTTCAATTATTACAGAAATCAGGAATGCAGATTGAAAGTTTAAATCATACTGAGTTATTAAAGAAGAGTGTAGGAGTGAATGTCCTTCAATTTTACAGAGGCTTAGAGAGCTGAGAAAGAGCTGAGTTTAGGCTAAAGTGGGACCATTCTCTAAAGGCTTTGAGCAAAGAGAACAGTGAGAATACTGGTCATGAAAGGTCTCATAACAAGTTTAATAAAAGCTGCTTTATTTTCTTTCCCTGAAACTCAAGGGGTCTTTATTTGATATCTTCAAATTTATTTCAATCCAAATCTTCATTATTTTAAAGGAGAGGCAGAAGGCAATGACCATGGGAATAAGACTGAACCTCACAGAATTCAGCAAAGAGACATAGTGACATATCTTCCCCTTCTCTCCCCCCTTGACACAATTACTAAAGAAATTAAAAGTGTCAGGCTCTATGTGCTTTAGCTCCACGGAAGAAATTTGGCCTCCTGATGAAACATCATTGTACATGAAAAAGTAATACCCTGTCCTTGTTTCCCATTATACAACAATGTTAAGGAGTCTGCTGAGATGATTATTAAGGATTTGGTGAAGTACAATAGATGTTGAAGATTAAATCTAAGCATTAGCAATTAGTACTTCTTTTTTTAAAGTACTTATTAGTCTAGCTGTTTAAAGCAATACAAGTCTATTGCTGAAATTACGAAAGAGTGGGCCTGATTCTCTTCTGCTTTACACCAGTTTATGCTTGTGTAATTCCATTGAAGTCTGTGGAGTTACTCCTGATTTACACCACTGTAAGTGAGATGAGGATCAGGCCCTTTGGGTGTGTTATTTCTTAACTGAGATCGTATTCCATGCCTTCAGTTGAGATGCTCCATGCAGCATAGGGATTTAGCCACACATTGTCCATTTACCTGCCCTCCTTTGAGAATCTTAAGGTTTGGGTCAAATTTTCAAGAGCTCAGCATCTAGTCAGTTCAATGAGTTGCCTAAATGGGAACTGAGCTCTTTGGAAAATGCAACCCTAATTGAGCACTTTTGAAAATCTCGATCTGAAAGCAGGCTCCGTCCGTAGCCGGGTTCCATTGTCCCAATGGAATGGAGCATTCAAGAACAATGCTGCTTAAATTGTGTATGTTGACATCTAGGTATGAAGGTGATGGGTGCATTATACATATAACTGACAGACATACCTATGCATTCCCATGTATTGAGTGCTTGGCTGTGTCCTCGTTTGCATTCATAGAATCATAGAATATCAGAGTTGGAAGGGACCTCAGGAGGTCATCTAGTCCAACCCCCTGCTCAAAGCAGGACCAGTCCCCAGTGTTTGCCCCAGATCCCTAAATGGCCCCCTCAAGGATTGAACTCACAACCCTGGGTTTAGCAGGCCAATGCTCAAACCACTGAGCTATCCCTCTCCCCCCTAATTCATTTAAAAGAAAACAAATATTCCCATTAATGTTTAAGAGCTAAAAATTTGTTCATTTCTGTTTGCCAAACAGGCCCTTATATAGTCCAATGGACCCATGATACAGTATGTTTACAAAATTGCGTTATCCTCTATCTTTGTTGTTGTGATTAACATTAATGCAGCACTCGGAGGCCTCAGTAAGAATTCATTTAGTCCCTGATTCAGCAAAGCAAATAACCACATGCTTAAGTCAGTGCCAGAAGCTGACTGCCCTGTTCTGTTCATTCCCTCTGAAGCATCTGGCACTGGCCCCAATCAAAAGACACAATACTGGACCAGTCTGACCAGTATGGCCATTCCTATGTTCTTAAGTCCAATGAACTTCAGGTAAAATATTTCTTTAAGTGCTCTGCTGAATTGGGGCCCATGTTTATGCTACGCGCACATGTCACTGGTATCAAGGACACAGGTGGAATATGGAATTTCGAGGAGTATTTATCACTTGAGTAATTGACAATAACATTTGACACGTATAGGGTGCTTTACAGTTTGAAAATGCATTATAAAATTAAATAAATGAGGGTTACATGTGCATATAAGATATTCAAGCCGTTATCCTCCAGCATGCTAGTGCAGTCCCTGTGTATCTGCACTGAAATGTGAATAGTCCTCTTTGTTGCAAAATCTTTACTGCCCACTAGAAGTATCAGCTTCCCTGGAAGAACCAGACTGGCCATTTTTTATGCTGTTTCCTGTGTACCCAAAAGCTTTGTCCACATTACGGATTAATTGTCTACTAAATTTCAGTTTATTAAGAAAAAAGAAGCTGATTTTTGTTACAGCAGTGCAAAACGACCATTAAAAGCCAGAACATTTCTAACTAACTCCTGGACTTCTAACGTGGCCAAATGTGTTATACGCAGTTTCCTAATGGAAGGCCCAGTTGTGTCATCCATACACAGACCCAGATCTCAGTTGGTGTAAATTAGCCTAGCTCCATTGACAGCAGGGGATCAAGGGTGAAATCCTGGCCCATTGCAGTCAATGGGAGTTTTGCCATTGACTTCAATGGGGCCAGGATTTCACTTCTGGTATTTGAGGAGCACCTTATTCTGAAAGCAATGCCATTCATTTTAGATGTCCATGAGGCTGATTGCAGAGTCAGATAGTACTTGATGTTAGGAAGAGTGGCAGAATGGGGCCCTGGAGAGATACATTGCTTCTCCACTGCAATGGTATGTTTTAGGTTTCACTCTGAGAAAAAATATTTATACCTGCTTTACACTAACCCCTGATATTTGTGACACACCTTTCTGTAGCAGCATCAGATGCTGCTGCAGTCACACTGCTGTCTTCTTGATTGGATGCTTCTCTGCTATTTGAAAAAGTGCTTTGGGATCATCTCACATGCACGGGTAAGTTTGGACCAAAAAACAATTCTTTCATTCATTGAAAGAGGAAAACAAAATCAAAGGAAATGTCAAATAGCACTTCTTGTACTGGATAGGACCAGCATCATCCAGGAGCGATTTCATTGTTTCTTAATTAAAAGTTTAAGACCTTAAGCCTTTGACCTTGTTCTCTAACTGAAAACATAAAAGCAAAATGGTTTGCTTCCTTAATCTCACTTCATGTCATTGCCCTCTGATGAGAGAGAATCCTCCTGGTACCTTTGATTTGTCATTGAAGCAAAGAGGAGGTCTCTGCACACTGCTTGCTCCCATCTCCAGTAAGTCTGCTGGTTGCCTGACAAAGTTTTACTTGCTATCTTTAGCCTTCTCCCTGGAGCATCCAGTGCATCAGGACAAGAGGGATCCCAACCCCCAAAGCTTCATTTTGGACCTGTTAACTGTAACTACTGATGTCGTTTACAAGGATAAACCCTTAAAGCCGTGCCACAATAGACACAGAAAGAACACTGGGGTAATTCCCTTTGGACAGCACAGATTGGTGTTCAAGTTATTGAAAATCTGTGTAACTCATTTTCTCTTTTGTCATACTTAAAAAAATCTATGAAGTTTGGCTGAGTGCAAACAATAAGCTTTTATTGTTGCTGCCCTTCTTCATAAATGTGTAACCTTCTGGGACCATCAGAAGAGCTTTTGGTACAACAAATTAAAAGTCTCTAAACTTTCTTTGTCTCCTTGGACATTTTGCAGACCTGCAAATATCAAGCAGTAATCAATATAATGCGGTCTAATACTTTAAGGCAAACTGGCAGTTTCTGAGAAAGAGAGCACAACGCAGCTCTGCTGTAGTTAGGCCGGTTTCCTGTCAGGGTCACAGAGGAATATAGCCAGTTAGCTGGCACCATAAACTGTGTACAGTAGAACCTCAATTACAAACCCCAGGGTCAATTGAAAACAGCCAGACACATTGCTTTTCAAAGTCTGGCAAACATCCTTTCTACCCTGCTCTCGAGGTGTTTTTAATCCTTTTGTTTTTTCTTAACTCTTATATTTATCATACAGTATTTATAACTTGTGTTCTAGGGATTTATTTATCTTGATTCCATGCTATTTTGTGTGCCACTGGTTTTTGTGGTCCCCTACCTTCTTCCATTAGGTGTTTGCAGCATTTACAAATCTACATAATAAATGTATGTTTTAGACCCAGCAGAGTGACTCCAAGAGAAACTCTTTGACCACCTCTTCCTTTTTGTTTTTCTTTTTTTTTTTTACCTTGGGGTAACTTGCCTGTACCATCCCAGCACACCCTTAATTCTATCTCTGAGAAGGGTTCTATCTCTTCCTTTTGTTAAGGCACATTACATTGTATTGTTGGACCTTTGCTTATTTGTACCTTACCAATGAAGTAGTCCCCTCCCTGTATAATTTCAAGACTCATTTTAAAGGAGCTGTGCAGAGAATATCACACTACTGGCCAAAGATATGGAAAGTCGTAGGCCAGCTACGTAGGCCAGCTGCTGGCCTGCTGACTTCGCTCCTGGGCAACTAACATCGTCTCAGCTACCCTGCCCTGGAACTGCCTGATTGGCTGCACAATCAGCAGCCTAATTTATAAGCCCAGCAGAGCATTGGCTACTCAATGCACGTGCCTGTGGATTCTCTGCCTTTCTGTGCTCATCTTTCTCCGAGACCTGCTCCACCCTAGACCCTGCTCTGCTCCCTGGTCTTGTTCCATTCCTGCCCCAGCCTTGCTCCTGACTCAGAACCAGCCCTGCTCCTGCTTCCCTGACTCCAGGTGACCTGGTTCTGACCCTTGGCTATGTTTCCTGGCTTTGACTCTGTTTCAACCCTTGTCTCTGGCATTTGGACTTTGACTCCAGTTCTGACCTCCTACTGTGACCACTAGTCCTGACTCCTCTTCTGACCACTAAGAATGACAAGTAAACAATAAGAATGACAAGTAAACAGTTTTGCATTTTTTGTCCCTGTTGTTTTGCTAAGCAGTTATACACAAATGAAAAAACTGTGTTTGCATCCACCAGTAAAAGTAAGAATACTTTTAAATATCTCTTGCTATTGAAACCCTCACCACTCCCTGGTTAGCTGGGAATGGATTTTTGCAATTGCTCATGCAAAAATGTATGTGTGTAATAATCTGTGTGTGGAATGATACTGGTTGTGTGCACAATTCTATTAGTAGAGCACTTAAATGAGATCTGTTGAACACAAAGTGGAACAGCCAGCTGGTCAGTTGCGCTGCTGGTGCCACCATGGAAATTTCATATGCAAGCTATGCACACACGCCTCTGTGAAAATCCGACTCCTATCTGAGGAATCCATCATAAGAATATAAGAAAAGTTATATTGGGTCAGACCAATGGTCCATCTAGCCCGGTATCCTGTTCTCTGAGTGGCCAGTGTCAAATGCCTCAGAGGGAATGAACAGAACAGGGCAATTTGGAGTGATCCATCCCCTGTTATACAGTCCCAGGTTCTGGCAATTGGAGGTTTAGGGACATCTGTAACATGGGATTGTGTTCCTGACCATCTGATGGACCTGTCCTCTATGAACTTATCTAATTCTTTTTTGAACCCAGTTATACTTTTTGGCCTTACCAACATCCCATTGCAAGAGGTTGACTGTACAGTGTGTAAAGAAGTATTTCATTTTTGTTTGTTTTAAATATGCTACTTATTAATTTCATTGGCTGATACCTTAGTTCTTGTGTTCTGTGAAAGAGTAAATAACACTTCCCTATTCGCTTTCTCCAACCATTGCTGATTTTATAGGCCTCGCCCATATCCCCCCTCTTTGTCGTCTCTTTGTTAAGATGAACAGTCTTTTTAATCTCTCCTCATACAGAAGCTGCTCTAATCATTCTTGTTTCCCTTCTCTGTACTTTTTCCTGTTCCAATATCTCTCTTTTGAAATCAGGTAACCACACCTACACACGGTATTCATGATGTGGGCATACCATAGATTTGTATAGTGGCAGTATATTTCCTGTCTTAATATCTATCCCTTTCCTAGTGATGCCAACAGTCTGTTACCATTTTTGACTGCCATTGCACATTAAGTGAATGGTTTCAGGAAACTATCTGCGAGGACTCCAGATCTTTCTTGAGTGGTGGTAGCTGATTTAGACTCCATCATTTTGTATGTATAGTTGGGATTATTGTTTCCCAATGTGCGTTACTTTTCACTTATCAACACTGAAATTCATCTGCCATTTTGTAGCCCAGTCACCCAGTTTCATGAGGTCCTTTGTAACTGTTCGCAGTCAGCTTTGGAATTAACTATCTTGAGTGATTTTGTATCATCTGCAAATTTTGCCACCTCACTGTTTACCCCTTTTCCCAAATCATTTATGAATATATTGAATAGGACTGGGCCCAGTACAGACCCTGGAGGACACTACTATTTACCTCTCTCCATTCTGAAAACTGACCATTTATTCCTAACCTTTGTTGCCTCTTTTAACCAGTTACTGATCCATGAGAGGACCTTCCCTTTTATCTCAGGAATGCTTAGTTTGCTTAAGCGCCGTTGGTGAGAGAAGTGTCAAAGGCCTACTGAAAGTCCAAGTATGCTATATCAAAGGGATCATCCTTGTTCATATGCTTGTTGATGCCTTCAGAGGATATTTATAGATTGGTGAGGCACAGTTTCCCTTTACAAAAGCCATGCTGACTCTTCCCCAACATATTGTGTTCATCTATGTGTATAATTATCTGGTGGTCCACATTATTGCAATATCTATATATGGAGACCGAGGGCCAAATTCTCTGCTCGCACAATTGAAAAAGTCAATGAAGTTTATGTCCACAGAGAATTGGACCCAAAGCTGATCTCAGTTTACAACTGTTTCTGATTTTATATTAATGATACAACTTTATCTATTAGGGACTGATACAAAGCCCATTCCAATAAATATTAAAGACACCCATTGACTTCAATGGACTTTGCATCAGCCCCATTGTCTCCTTATCTCTTTACTTATTGCTGGCATACCTCCACCTAAAGTCTTGAGTTCTCTGAAGCTCCGCAGGTTAAGCTCCCCCTCATTTATGTGCTCAGACTTAATTTGATTCTGAGAGAGACTGGCTGCTCTTCTGAAGAAGTGGTCATTTTTCTTAAGAGGCTTTTATATTTAGATAAAATTCCCTGAGGGGGCAGGCAGCAGTGTTTGGCTGCTGGAAATTGCAATGTAGTTCATTACAAAACCATCCCAGGCAGACCACACCACCAGGGGCAAAGATAGCATGGGATTCCCCACCTCTTTGATTATCAGCCAGCCTCCAAAAAGGCACCAAAGCCTCATGCTGGAGGAGTAACTACAAGGCTCAGACCTTCTATAGGTTTTCAGCTAGATATAAGGTAGTTAGTTTTCCTGAACAATCTTTATATATATATATATATATAATGTATTTTTTGCAATAGAGATTTTGTGGCTTGAATGACAAGTTTAGGACAGTAGTCCTAAAAGCTCCCACAATGATTTGTAAGATTGATTTAAGTGTATGGGGAAACCATGGTAGCATCTTTTGAAGACTTAACATATGGGGAGAATGACTTTAGCAAGATTTTTGGAAGCTTGAGCGGGTTTCCTGGCAATCATGAAGACAACAACTCAGGATGGAAATAAAAATCACCCCTTTTTCTCTCTCTCCTAACTTCTTGGTCTCTTTCTGTTTAGATGGTTTTATATTGAATAATTATATGCCATCCACTGGAATAAATGGAACAAACGTTCATATTTGAGGGCCTGATTTTCAAAAATAGGTTAATGCAATTACATGTGCAAAAATTCACACCTAGTTTACACGTACAATTACTGTGAGCCCTGGGCTGGAACCCGGAGTAGAGGGCTGGCCTGGGTTCCCCCCAAATCCTCCCAACTCCTGGACTGTGAATTCAGAAAAACGGCCAAGCTGAGGGCTGCCGTGAAGCTCCAAGGCGAGCAAATCCGCCAATAAGCGCAAGACCCACCAAGGTAGAGCAGGAACTTTGTCACAACTGGTGACAGAAGTGGGATCTGGTGTCCACAGCGCGGTGGAAGAAGGAGGGTGTTTGGAAGGAAAAGAAAAAGTGGGGGGGAAGAGGGTCTATTTTTATTTTTTCACCACAATGAGGAGGTAGTGCGGGCACGGATACAAGCCACGGCTGCCCAGCAGGAGGCTGCTCGTGTCCAGGCAGCCGCCCAAGAGGAGGCAGTGCGGCTGCAGCAAGAGACTAATCGGCTGCTGATGGACCAGGCTGCTCAAGACCAGGCTATGTTGCAGGAACTAGTAAACCAGGTAAAGGCCCTTACAGAGCTGAACCACGGCCATGATGGGACGCAGATTATGCGGACCAGCAATTGGCTGCAGAAAATGACGTGGGAGGATGACGTAGAGGCATACCTCCTGGCCTTTGAGAGGACAGCCCTGCAGGAGGCTTGGCCCCAAGAACAGTGGTCTGGCATCCTCACTCCATTCCTGTGTGGGGAGACCCAGAAGGCCTACTATGATTTGCCTGAAGAGGCTGCGGCAGACTACCCCCAGCTGAAAGCAGAGATCCTGGCCAGATCTGGGGTAATGACCGCAGTGCGGGCCCAGCGATATCATGAGTGGAGGTACCAGGAAAACAAAACCTGGCGGTCCCAATTATATGACCTCATCCATCTTGCACGAAAGTCGTTACGAACGGAGTCCCAGAGTCCGGAGGAGATACTAGAGGTTCTGGTCATCAACTGGTACATGAGAGGACTACCGCCAGACCTTCACGCCTGGGTAAGCCAGAAGGAACCCTCCACCTACGACGAGGTTGTCGTGCTGGTAGAAAGGCGAAGGATGCCGAGGGAGCTGACCCGACAAGTTAAGGAAGAAGCACCCCGGTTAAACTAGCAGCACCAAGCCCTAGAGCTCAGGTGACTGGGCCACCAGGAGAACCCAGGTGGAAAAAGAGAGGGGCTGAAGGCCCACCAGAAGCCACAAAGTGTCGGAGCACTGAGGGGGAAGAGGATCGTGATGTTAGACTACCCAAACCAAGAGACCGGGGAATGCCTAGGGCTCCATACAGATGTTACGCCTGCGGGGTGTGAGGACACATAGCTGCACAGTGTCCCAATGCCGAAGAGCCTGTGCAGTGTAACCTGGGAAATTGGGCAGACCCATGCTCCCTAATCCACCTTGTGGGGGTCTCACTAACCCCACATATGTACACTAGACCAGTGAAACTAAATGGGGTAGAGACCACAGCACTGGTTGATTCGGGGAGTGCTATCATGCTTGTCTCAGGGAAGCTTGTGAAGCGTAGTCAGCTGCTGTGGGCTAAGCGTACGGGGATAACATGCGTCCATGGGACAGTTGGTTATTATCCCACCATCCCAGTAAAAGTTGAGATTCAGGGGAACACTACTGAGGTAGCAGCAGGTATAGTCCCTAAACTCCCATACCCAGTGCTCAGGGACTTCCCAGGTTTTGGAGACTTACTCCCGGTAGGGGAATTGGAGAAAGGGGGAAGCCCTGAAAGTAGTGAGGCATCCACAGTAGACTGTCAACCCCCAACCTTCTCTGAAATATCCCCAGATTTGTTCTCCACTCCCAGACAGCGTAGAAAGATGAAAAGGGAAAGAAGGGCAGCTAAGGCCTTGGGAAGCCGAATGCTGGCCCAAAGTCAGAGGGTCACTCTCGTAGGTAGACAGACCCGAGCAGCTGAAAAAGAGGCCACCCAAGAGGGAGAAGCACCTGAGTCTGACCCACACCCTAACGCCTCTGAACCAGTAGAGGCAACAGAGACTGGCACCCTAGATCTTGGGCAGATTAGCCTTGGGAGAGGAAATTTTGGACGGGACCAGGCTGAAGACCCAAGGTACGACAACATTACGAAGGAGGTGACCCAAATAGATGGGGTCCCGTGGAAGGGAAAACCCAGGGACCAGGACCCTACTTCATAATGAAGAAGAATCTCTTATACCGGGTTGCACCAGTACAGGGGCAGAAGGTACAGCAGATCCTAGTACCTCAAAAACACCAGAATGCTATATTAAGTCTGGCCCATAGTCATCTTTTTGGGGGCATTTGGGGGTAGAGAAGACACTGGCACGGGTCCTGCGACGATTCTTCTGGCCCAGAGTATATGAAGAAGTGCGGAGGTACTGTGTGTCCTGCCCGGAGTGTCAGCTGCACAGTCCCCGTCCCCACTTGAGGGCACCTTTAGTACCCCTTCCCATCATAGAGGTCCCCTTCGAGCGAATAGCCATGGATCTAGTGGGACCCCTGGAGAAGACAGCCCAGGGCCACCAATATATACTTGTCGTTCTGGATTATGCTACTCGCTACCCAGAAACCGTCCCTCTGCGGAACACGGCCTCTAAAACAATAGCTAAAGAGTTGGTGGGGATGTTTGCCCGAGTGGGGCTACCAAAGGAGATATTAACAGACCAAGGCACCCCATTTATGTCGAAGCTAATGATGGACCTCAGTACGCTGCTCCATATACATACCCTGAGAACTTTAGTCTATCATCCGCAGACCGATGGGCTGGTAGAAAGGTTTAACTGAACCCTCAAGGCAATGACAAGGAAAGTGGTAAGTCGAGACAGGAAGGATTGGGACACCCTACTACCCTACCTTATGTTTACAATCCGGGAGGTACCTCAGGCCTCAACTGCATTTTCCCCCTTTGAATTACTATACGGACGCCACACTCGTGGCATACTAGATATTGCAAAAGAAATCTGGGAAGAGGAACTCAATGAGGGGAGAAATATAATGATCATGCATTGCAGATGCGAGAACAGATAGCCCGGGTCTCCCCTATTGTATGGGAACATTTGAAAAAGGCGCAGGAGGCCCAGTCAACCCATTACAATCGCCAGGCAAAAGTCCGACAGTTCCAAGCAGGGGATCGGGTGATGGTGTTTGTACCCACGGCAGAAAGCAAGCTTTTGGCCCAATGGCAGGGGCCCTATGAGGTGGTTGAACCCGTGGGTGAAGTAACCTACAAGGTGCGGCAGCCAGGATGATGGAAACAAGAACAAATGTATCACATTAACCTCTTAAAGCCTTGGCACCGATGAGAGGTGTGTGTAGTGGCCCAAAAGACCCCGATCCAGGGAAATAATGTGCAGGAGCAATTAGGGATATCCAGGGAAATAATGTGCAGGAGCAATTCAGGATATCCACTGATCTGACACCAAACCAGAAGAAGGAGGTAACTGAGATGATCAGCTGATACCAGGACGTGTTTTCAACCAAACCAGGCTGGAGCACCGAAGCATATCACCACATTATCGCAGACCCTGGGGCAAAGGTAACTTTAAGGCCCTATCGGGTCCCAGCAGCAAAAAGGGAGGAGATCAAGGCAGATGGTCGGAGATGAAGAACACCCAATCCTCTACCTCAGCAGGAAACTCCTCCCAAGAGAGCAGAAGTATGCTGTGGTTGAAAGAGAGTGCCTAGCTGTGAAATGGGCCATGGAAACACTATGTTATTACCTTCTGGGATGACGGTTTACCCTTGTGACTGACCATGCACCCCTCCAGTGGATGCAGCGAAATAAAGAGAAGAACGCAAGGGTGACCAGATGGTTCCTGTCCCTACAACCTTTCCAATTCACCATACAACACCAGGCTGGAAGCCACCATGGCAATGCAGATGGCTTTTCACGAGTACACTGACTGACATCCCAAGTTGCCCAACCCCGTAGTGTTGAGCAGAGCGGGTGGTGGAATATGTGACAGGGTCAGACCAGATGGCTGTAGGAGGGTAATAGAAGGCAGATATATTAGCCCCAGGCTAAGTAGGTCCCTTTTCCCTGGGTAAGGTAACACGGAAGGTTTCAGAACAATCAGGAACCTTCTGAAGACAATTAAGACAGGCTGATTAGAACACCTGCAGCCAATCAAGAAGCTGCTAGAATCAATTAAGGCAGGCTAATCAGGGCACCTGGGTTTTAAAAAGGAGCTCACTTCAGTTTGTGGTGTGCATGTGAGGAGCTGGGAGCAAGAGGCACTATGAGCTGAGAGTGAGAACAGGTACTGTTGGAAGACTGAGGTGTACAAGCATTATCAGACACCAGGAGGGAGGTCCTATGGTGAGGATAAAGAAGGTGTTGGGAGGAGGCCCTGGGGAAGTAGCCCAGGGAGTTGTAGCTGTCGCACAACTGTTCCAGGAGGCACTCTAGACAGCTGCATTCCACAGGGCCCTGGGCTGGAACCCGGAGGAGAGGGTGGTCCCGGGTTCCCCCCAAATCCTCCCAACTCCTGGTCAGACACAGGAGGAGTTGACCTGGACTTTGAATTCAGAAAAACGGCCAAGCTGAGGGCTGCCGTGAAGCTCCAAGGCGAGCGAATCCGCCAATAAGCGCAAGACCCACCAAGGTAGAGCAGGAACTTTGTCACAGGGATATACATTTTAATGCATAAGCCAACCTCTGAGGGAGGTTTAGAACAAACTTCCCTTCTGGGCAATTTTAATTCCATAATTGTCCACTTCAGTATTTAATGTAACTTCCTCCAAATTATCTAGTACGGGCCACTGTCAGAGACAAGATACGTCACTAGCTGTTGTATGGCAGTTCCTGTGTTTTTAAATAACCTATTACATTGGACTTAGGTGAGGAGGCCTCACAGAAAAAGAAATGTGGAAGCTGATGACAGACATCTTGATAACTGACCTCCTAGTGAAATGAAATCACAGCCCAGAGGACCTGGGCAACACAAGTAGTATTACAATATTTTGTCGGGCAGCCCCACCACTTGATTAATCTGTAAAAAATATTACATCTACCAATATAATCACTTTACAGTCCCAACTTCCACAATGATAAAATTCCAAAACCATGAATTTAAATTATTTGTATTCATGTGAGTGGGGGAGAGATTTTTTAGAATCAGTGCAGCAAGTTATGGATGATGCATGAAATGAAAAAATCCCTATCCCGTGCACAGGGAATACCAAAAGGGTTATGCAGCCTGCGTTGCACTGCTGAATGTGTGTTATCTGTTGTCCGGTATTTATGTTTTTGAAATGCACCCAGGCATTAGCCCATGTATAAAAGCAGACGAAAGACAAAGCGAGAGAAGACAAATCTTAATAAGATTTGCCCTGAAAATACACACAAAATAATGACTGAATAAGGTTTCTTACCCTTTTCTTTCTTGCAAGTCACAGATGTGTACACCTTGAACAAACAGGATCAGATCCTGCTCCAGATTAAGCCAGTGACAATACGCTCATTGGACCAGATCTTCAGCTGGTATAAATCAGTGCAACACCATTGAAATCAGTTTAAACCAGATGGGCATCTGGCCCTTTGGATTTCAGTGGCAAAACTTCTGCTCTCAGCAGCAGCTCTTTTGGCCTGTACACTTGAAACAGACTGAATTGATGTTGTGGGTTGGTTGGTTGATTGGCTCATTTGTAGTTTGAAGCCTAATATAATGGCTAAGGCTTTTTCTCCTGGGTTTGAAGAGCACCTGGGCTTGGAACTACATCCTGTGCATGTTGAGATTTCGCACTATGGTCCTCAGCTACTTTTGAAATTTATTTCTTCTGGTGAAGAGAAGGATAAGACAATTAGAGGTAAATTTGTCTGAGATGCCACAGAATGCTTCTGCCATATGCTTCTACTATCAAACCAGTGGTCCATATCAACCCAGTGAACACAACTGGCAAAGGAGTTTTACTTTCAGTACAGAGTAACAGCCGTGTTAGTCTGTATTCACAAAAAGAAAAGGAGTACTTGTGGCACTTTAGAGATTAACCAATTTATTTGAGCACAAGCTTTCGTGAGCTACAGCTCACTTCATCGGATGCATACTGTGGAAAGTGTAGAAGATCTTTTTATACACACAAAGCATGAAAAAATACCTCCCCCCACCCCACTCTCCTGCTGGTAATAGCTTATCTAAAGTGACCACTCTCCTTACAATGTGTATGATAATCAAGGTGGGCCATTTCCAGCACAAATCAAGGGTTTAACAAGAACGTCTGAGGAAGGCGGGGGGGGGTTGGAAAACAAGGGGAAATAGGTTACCTTGCATAATGACTTAGCCACTCCCAGTCTCTATTCAAGCCTAAATTAATTGTATCCAATTTGCAAATGAATTCCAATTCAGCAGTCTCTCGCTGGAGTCTGGATTTGAAGTTTTTCTGTTGTAATATCGCAACTTTCATGTCTGTAATCGCGTGACCAGAGAGATTGAAGTGTTCTCCGACTGGTTTATGAATGTTATAATGCTTGACATCTGATTTGTGTCCATTTATTCTTTTACGTAGAGACTGTCCAGTTTGACCAATGTACATGGCAGAGGGGCATTGCTGGCACATGATGGCATATATCACATTGGTGGATGTGCAGGTGAACGAGCCTCTGATAGTGTGGCTGATGTTATTAGGCCCTGTGATGGTGTCCCCTGAATAGAGATGTGGACACAGTTGGCAACGGGCTTTGTTGCAAGGATAGGTTCCTGGGTTAGTGGTTCTGTTGTGTGGTATGTGGTTGCTGGTGAGTATTTGCTTCAGGTTGGGGGGCTGTCTGTAGGCAAGGACTGGCCTGTCTCCCAAGATTTGTGAGAGTGTTGGGTCATCCTTCAGGATAGGTTGTAGATCCTTAATAATGCGTTGGAGGGGTTTTAGTTGGGGGCTGAAGGTGATGGCTAGTGGTGTTCTGTTATTTTCTTTGTTAGGCCTGTCCTGTAGTAGGTGGAATTCCACCATGATTTCAACAATTTCCATCCCACCATCAGCCTGAGCCTGGTCCAGTCCACACAAGAGATCCACTTCCTGGACACTACAGTGCTAATAAACGATGGTTACATAAACACCACCCTGTACTGGAAACCTACTACTTTCACCCTGACCACACCACACGATCCATTGTCTACAGCCAAGCTCTGCGATACAACCGCATTTGCTCCAACCCCTCAAACAGAGACAAACACCTACAAGATCTCTATCAAGCATTCTTACAACTATAATACCCACCTGCGGAAGTGAAGAAACAGATTGATAGAGCCAGAAGAGTTCCCAGAAGTCATCTACTACAGGACAATAAGAACACTGTTGCCGATGGCAGTAAGTGATTACACATGTTCCTCACCACTCAAATACAACAACTTTCTTGAAGAAATACCAGCAGACATTAAAAAAAATTAACAAAGGAGACGAGCATTGGGTCTCCAATTCCTCTGTTTTAAATCTGCATGAAAATACTCTTTTGCTGTCCAGACATTATCTCCTCAACTGTTCTTATGGGAGAGCATTCATGTTATTAAAATCTTGTAGACCTATTCCAAATCCTTAACTTGTTTGCTTTTATTAAGAATTGTTGAATTTTTTGACATTTTTCAAAATGAAAAACATTCATTTTCTGGTTCAAAACAAGTTTTTGTTATGAAACGGTAGTTAATTTACACTCTAGGAAAAAGTTAAATAAAAAAAGTCAAAATTAATTGACAGATTTTGAAATTATCAAAAGGAAATGTTTCGACTGAGTCAGTCTGACTTTTTTCTTTTTCTTTTATTGGTTCATGACAATCTTTGAGACTTCAACTTTTTGTTACAATGCTATACCAGTATAAGGAGGGGAGAATTCTGATTTGGTAATATTTTACACTAAATTTGCATAGGTGTCAAGGATTCCAAAACCACAGGCCTCTACCTAGTTAACCAAAGCAGCTCCACTAACTCACCGCTAACAGGCTTATATATGTAAGTAGGTCTGACGTATTCCACTCAGTGGAGGACAGTGTTGTATAAACACATAAGCCAGTGTATTGCATATATTCTTTCACTTTTTCTGCTTTGGTTTTTCTGGGAAAGTCCTGCTTTTAGGCAGCCATAGCTTTAAACACAGACAGGTTTCTTTGAAAAGTTTGCACCATTTTTCCAGAGAACACTTGGAATTTTTGAGATTACTTAGAAGAAAAGCAGTTTCATAGAGAGTCATTTTTATAGGCCCATGAAAACGCAATCTATGAAGTAGTTCATTCGAAAGTCTCCAATTAACAACTAAATTTATTCTGCAAAAGTTACATTTGTTCTCAAAAAGGAAAAAAATTAAGCAATTCAAATTATTTGATAGTTCCATTCTACAATTCATTAGGAGGCTTAGTTTGCAAAATCCTAATTAAAAAGAACACTTTATGATAATCAAAATGTTTTCTTTTTTTACTTAAGTTTAGCTAATTTTTTTCCAGAGCATTTGGCAATGAGTACACTCGTATACAGCTACATTCATGTTTATTTTCTTTGAATGCAAAATTTGTGAGACAAAATACAGCTAAACACATTCCGTGGTGCCCTCCAGTTAACTGTTCAATTGATAAATAACCTTCATAACTGAGTCCCTTGCCTTTTCAAAGATATCAAGGAGTTACAATGCTAACCTACAGTTGAAGAGGTGGCTTCAGTCTGGTAAACCATCAGAAATTGCATGAGCACCCCGTGGAGTGCCGATATTTATAAATATCTAACAAGTACAGATAACTGAATAATTTTAATCTGAATTCCGAAATAGCCCAGGGCTTTTCTACTGGCTTGCAAGCATAGCATCCACTTGCATGTCATTTAGTCATTAAAAGCTGAAGTTTGCTCCAGTACCAACTAATTCTGCATCAGGCACAATGATACTGCAAGCCAGAGACCCATGAGGGGTTCAGTTAGGCGCTTTCTGTTGTAGAATACCTAAAATGACAGCTGTTCTGGGTGTTTTAGATAGATAGTTCTTATATCTCTGTGTGAGTGTGTGGTTATGTTAGCTACGGAACAAATTATTTTATTTCTGCAGTCTTAGAATTTAGGGCCAGATGCTCGGCTTATGTACTTGTATTTAAGTTAATGGAGCTATGTAAGTACACACAAGCTGAGAATCTGATCCTTATTTTTGGCACCTTTCACCTTGTCACTTCCATTCTGAGAACTAAATTCAACTCTAATGGCACAATTTCTAGCATTCAAAAGCACAACCATTTTTATCAGAAAGAAGCTACCACAAAAATCTTTCTAGCTTTCCCAAATATAGAGCATGGATTTAGAAATCCTCTAGCCCTACTTCAAGGACTTGAATATATTCATTCCTGGACCAGTTTTTAATATATAATATTTGGTGACCACATCACTAGAAACATCTGCTTATTCCTATTTGCCTATTTTTATTTATTATAATACAGGGATACAAATACCTGTAAAAATTTCTCCTACTCCTTTCAATCCTGTCCCTGTTGTATTCCTCTTCCCGCCCACTCATCTGTCCTTTTCTCATCTCATGACAGGGAGCATGAGCCAGTGGGCTGAGAATAAGACTAAGGTGAACATTTCCTGTGCTCTGATCCCATCACTGCCACTAATTAGCTGTGTGACTTTGGGCAAGTCATGTAGCCTCTGTTTGTCTCAGTTTCCCTCCTCCGAGTATGCACCTGGCATATGCTGCAGCTGGTCTGGCAGCAAAACATCTTTGGGCACTGGCATGAGCACCAGATTCACTTGGCTAGCCTGATCCAGCGATGGCTGACTCCACTCTATATTAGATTCAGGAGGTTAGAAGGTCTCCTTCCCAGCTGATCAGGCTATAGTGAAATGCTATTGTCTCAGTGCTTGGTGCAGTTACCCAGCACCTAGTCAAAATACTTGCAAAAGAGGCAGGATGACGGGGAGTTCCCAGAGGTGCAGCTGTCATTCCAAACTTTCCAGTAGTAACTCCTGAGCTTCTTAATCTTCTTGAGCTCTTGCACTGGTCACTGGTCTGTTTAATCCCCAACGATGCCAGCTTGTTCGTTATTTCTGGGTACATATGGTCATTTCTGGTATTCTTACTGAAATCGAACATCTTGCTCGCCTCGCACCAGAGATTTGCCAGAATTGGACCATGGTCCCGTGACCAGGTAGCAGCGTACTTGGAAAGGACTTCTTGTCGGTGACTATAGGTCATGCAGGAGATGTATTAGCTGTTTGCAGCTCAGTGATCAGAATAAAATGGAAGGGTTAAATGCTGAGCAGCTGTACTCATTCCAGGGGTTGCTTCCATTTTCTGAGAGTCATTTGGCTAGTCTTGGGATAAAAAGGACATGGAACACTGGTCCATGGAATTGTGGGATAGCCTTGGTCCCATGAGTCTGGGTTCCTGAGCCCAAGCTGCAAAATGATGGAAGTTTGGACCTGAGTCCCACAGGGACTCAGGCTTGGACACATCCCCTCTGCTGGGTCCTAGGACCTGGGTCCCAGGGCCCAAGTCCTTGGTGCTTGCTTGGCCAATTCGGACAGATTTGTGCATAGATTGAAAGGGGGGTTGGACTCAAGCCTGAGTCTGAGCCTAGGTTTACATGGCATTGTCAACATACTTTTGAGATGAAGGATGAGAGGGTTGAATAGACAGGGCTACAGATGGGTGAAATTTTTTGACCAAAACCAGGTTTTGGTAAAAACCAAGATTCAGCAACACCAAAATGTTTCAGGAATCTGTGTTGGTTTTGCTGAATTGTTCATGTCAGTGGAAACATTTCATTTTGGCATTATCTAAAGGAAATGTTGGGGTTTTTTTCAATTTGAAAGGATTTTTCATTTTGCAATTTCCTTCAAATTTATTTTAAATTTAAAATCATTTAAAAAACTGCTTGAGATCAAAATGAGTTTTGTTTTTTTTTTACTTTTGGATCCATTGAAAAACTTCATTTTTTGGTTCAACCCAAAACATTTTTGATTTTTCAAAATTGCCAGTAACAATAAACATCCTTTATTCACTCAGATCTATCCAGTGCCCACTGAAATCAATTGAAAGACTCCAATTGACTTGAATCGTTTTGGATCAAGCTCTTAATACTTAAAAGTGCTGTATAAGTGCTAAGTGTTATTAACTCCTTCCTCTCCAAACTGAAAAGATGACAGCAGCTTCACTTTGGCTCTTGAAGCTGTGATGGTTTCCCTCCAGTTCTGCTTCAGCTACTGGAGGTGAGGGATATGGGTTCATGAACAACAGTTTGAGGAGGATGCTGTAATTTATGTGCAATAACATTCCTATGAATTATATCCATTTGTTTCGGAGGGGGTTGCATTGACTCCAACTACACCATAATCCTTTTGTTTTATCTAATTAATAGACACAATTAGTAAGGGCTGGTCTACACTCCAGGGGGGAGGGGGTGTTCAGTCTAAGTTATTCAACTTCAGCTATGTGAATAACGTAGCTGAAGTCAACATACGTAGATCTACTTACCGCAATGTCTTCACTGTGGTATGTCAATGGGAGAGCGTCTCCTGTCGATTCCCCTTGTGCTTCTCATAGAGGTGGAGTACCGGAGTCGACACTAGAGCAATCGGCGATTGATTTATCGTGGCTATACTAGACATGATAAATCAACTCCTGCTGGATCGATCGCTGCAGTAGTGTAGACAAGCCCTAAGTGTTTGGTAGATCTGAGAAACCTCCATAAAACATTCTCTATGAGGATTTGCTCAGATTTTACTGAATTTGCTTTAGCCATGCTGGCACCCCTTATGTTCACTTTCAGCTAGCATTTTAGCTATCACCTTCCTTGGAGTGGTAAGGTGGCACACTCAATCCTTCACACCAGACATGCTCATCCAATAATGCATCGGCAGCAATATTCTGTAACCATTCACAAGTTAACCTACACAGCTCAAATTTCAGACACTGGGTATCGAATAGGCACAGAAAACTCTTCACAGTCAACCCATAGTAAAAATTACATGCTAAAATTAGGACTCATTCAAAATAAACAAATATGAGGAAGTGGCAATCTGTTTGCAGACATTGCATTAGCAGAAAAAAAAAGTCTAAAGTGCATCAGGTAAATTATTTGCTACCACTTATTCTCTCTGCTCTAATACTTGGTCTTAAATATTTACCCTACTTCTAAACTAGGATTTCAGTGTTCATTAAACATCTGTAAGCGACTGTGTATATCTGAAAGCATTATTTTCAGTACATTTTCTTTTGAAGGTGCTTGAATAGTAGTGTGAATTGTCAGCATCCATTTTGTTGGATTTCTGGTATAAACCTTTCCTCTTTGAATTTTAGTCATTGTTTGAGTACCTTTTTGATCTGAAAGTGACCCTGTGGTGTTGAAATGTGGACTTGGCTAACTTCATGGCAGGACTCTTTGAGAATTACAATATGGCTGTAAAGATGCACTAACCCTTTTCAAGACCTAAATTAAGTTTTAAATCAAAGCTAACTAGAATGTCGTCAATGCTTTTCCATTAGGACTGGTAAAACACCCCTGCACTCTGATACACCCAAAATGTAGTACATTTTGGACCTGGATTCAAACCCGAAGCTCTGTCTTTGCTTTCTACGTTCATGAAATGCATCTTTGCTATCAGTGAACAATCTAGTGTTTGTGTGAATTGGTTTTTGAGTGTGAAGACACACACTAACATTTAAGGCAGCTGACACAAGTCAATTATCAACAGAAAGTGCATCTCCGTTCTAGTCCATTGTTTTAGTTAGTGCTGTAGAGGAAATACCAGGCGATCAGTTTAAGGCAAATTAAGATACAAGTGTTTAAAGGGTCACTTTCTGTTAGAACTTGCCCTTCCTGGTGATTGATAAATACAGTGTGCTGCTGCCTGTGCACAGACCATCACAACCCTTGGCCTTTTATGTAACACACTGCCCTGGGAAAACAAGGAATTTGTTCACTGGCAATGAAATCTATAGCAAAATTCCCAATTGTTCTCGCTTATCTAGTCCCATGTGTTCACCAAAGAGGAAGTCAACTGGGCATTAAAATGAGGCATAGCTTTGTCTTGACAACAAGCTTCGGTTATTCACAAATAAGTATCTTAAATGACAGGAGCACTTGGTGGCTTTTGGCCAGGATGGGCAGTGGTGCAACACCATGCTCTGAGAGGGTAGGGGCACCGTTTGCTAGAAGCTGGGAGTGGATGACAGGGGATGGGTCACTTGATGAGTGCCTGTTCTGTTCATTCCCTCTGTAGCACCTGGAATTGGCCACTGTCGGGAGACAGGACACTGGGCTAGGTGGACCATTGGTCTGACCCAGTATGACCGTTCTAATGCTCACTTACCATTACAGCAGATCAGGAGCAGCATCTGCAGGGTAGTTTTTGCATCTGATTCCAACAGCTATTCAGAATGAAAATGAGGGCAGGGCAAAGATACTGGAAAAGAACTGGGGCTGGTTTAAACATAGAAAGTTGGGTTCAGAAGATGCTAGCATTGCAGCACAGATGAAGTGTCACAGGGTAACGATGCATCATGACATCATGGACAAGAAGCTGGATATGAGTCAACAATGTGCCCTTGTTGCCAAGAAGGCCAGTGGCATTTTGGGATATATAAGTAGGGGCATTGCCAGCAGATCGAGGGACGTGATCGTTCCCCTCTATTCGACACTGGTGAGGCCTCATCTGGAGTACTGTGTCCAGTTTTGGGCCCCACACTAGAAGAAAGATGTGGAAAAATTGGAAAGAGTCCAGCGGAGGGCAACAAAAATGATTAGGGGACTGGAACACATGAGTTATGAGGAGAGGCTGAGGGAACTGGGGATGTTTAGTCTACGGAAGAGAAGAATGAGGGGGGATTTGATAGCTGCTTTCAACTACCTGAAAGGGGGTTCCAAAGAGGATGGCTCTAGACTATGTAGACTCAGTGGTAGCAGATGACAGAACAAGGAGTAATGGTCTCAAGTTGCAGTGGGGGAGATTTAGGTTGGATATTAGGAAAAACTTTTTCACAAGGAGGGTGGTGAAACACTGGAATGAGTTACTGAGGGAGGTGGTGGAATCTCGTTCCTTAGGAGTTTTAAAGGTCAGACTTGACAAAGCGCTGGCTGGGATGATTTAATTGGGGATCGGTCCTGCTTTGAGCAGGGGGTTGGACTAGATGACCTCCTGAGGTCCCTTCCAACCCGGATATTCTATAATTCTAGGACCGTTCTGGGAGGAAGTCATGACTATGCTGCTGCTTTGCAGCCTAAGGGGAAGGAGGATCTCTGTGAAGATACTCAGTGCACACTCACAACTCCTGTCTCCCCTTCCCCCAAAATAGGAAAGAACCTCTCAGAAGCAGTCTAGTTACTGAGCAAGGAAATAGCCCACTGTTATTCCCTGTAGACTACATGGCAGTAGGAATACACTTGCATTAGTCTCTACAATAGTGCTTACAGAAGACACCCACAGTGAACTTTCTCTCCCTCCACCTCTGCCCATACTCTACTCTTTTGCTCCTATAAATATTAAAAGATTTTTGAAAGCTCTGGGAAAACTGGATCATTTTCCTCCATCAGCACCTGTTCTATTAGCTGAGTAACTTTCTACCATTATAGCAGGTTTTCACCACTTTCTATTTCATTAGCATTCATTTTCTCTAGACATATGACACACTACCCACTGGAAATTCAGGCAACTGGGAACATAAAGCTAAAATCCGAAGTTTGCTTCAATGCTTGCCAGCCCACAGAATTATATTACCCTTCCTACCTTTACCTAAATCGCAGAGAAATGACAAACCTTTTGATGCATGTAAAAAAACCCGTGAAACAGAGTTTTAAACTGCAAGCTTGACTGATGCAAACTGACATAAAGAATCACAATGGCACATGTCAGAGACAGATGTTTTCTCCAACTCTAGTTTAGTTACATTTTTTGCAGAGTGCTCTGCTGATTTGTTAAACTTACTCCTTGTAAAAAGATTTGGGTCTGGAGTTCAAACCCAGATCTCCATGAGTAATTGGTAAGCTGATGGTATTATTCTCACAGGTGGAAATGGGAAATGCAAATTTTAGAAGCAGCATATCTGTTCTTTCAGCTAATGTGATATGAGTTCTGTGGGAATGACCACAGTAACAACCTCAGTGTCCTAACTGGGGGGACGACTCAAATAAACAGCAGAATGGATGCTAGAATCATGCATTTTAGAATTCCTTGCGCCAGATTCATACCTGATTTATGGTGAATTCTGAAAACATAAACCCCAACACGGCCTCTGAGCTAGGAAAGCTGCAGCTGCAATCTTTCTTTTACAGGGGGAGGGTTGCAAAATAAACAAAAACAAAGGATGTCCTGGTGGCATTCAGTGGGCATATAACATATCTCCTCAAACTGAAGTTCCCTCGGGCAAAAATCTCTAAATTGGGAAGATGGCAGGGGCAATATCACCTGCCAGTCTTTGGAGTGCATCCCCCTGATGGTAATTTGTATTGTATTGTAGGGTGGGAGAGGAAGTGACTTGCCTCAGGTCATCCAGCAGCTCAGTGGCAGGGTAAGGAATAGAACCCAGGTCACCAAACGCCCAGTGCAATGCCCTATCCAAAAGATTGCACTACCTCCCTGCTCCCTGATGTACAAGGAAGTGTAGTACACATGTGTGATTGCCAGCTTCTTTGCTTTTGTCCATTTTACTATAAGATCAGCCTGGAAGCAAAACTAATGTTTAAACCATGTTTCTTGACAACCTCAAATCTTCTCTTTTCTTTCTAACCTATTATAGAATGCTGAGAACATTCCGTTTGTGAGTTATGCACATTGGGCACTCCTTACTTGAGTTGACAGGGGCCATATAATCTGAAAATGAAGACTCTTCAAACTCACTTTCAGCTGTAGTCATTGTATTATGAGATATCACTGTTGGGATTTGCTTTAGATTTTCACATCAGTTTATGCTGTATGATGTAAACCACTAGAATTCAGATCATAATACCTGCTATCAGTTCATTGGGAGGAAGTGGATTAAAATATCACCCACCACACTCAGTAAGCAGCATAATGAAATTAGTGGAAATATGGTTCACCTAATAACTAGTGTTTAACGCAGCAAGTTGTCAGATTATGTCCTGAGTTCCATGTAAATGCAGTACTCTAGAGCCAGTCACTGTGATAGCACCTACTATTGTTAATACTGCAAAACTGTTCCAGTTGTAATTCCTGTTTTCACATGCTTATAGCTTTCTGACTCATTCCCCTTTTTTACTGAAATTTTCCATGCTTGGTTTCTACTCAAAAGCAAAATTTTTCTGGAGCATTAGAGTAATTTCTTGACCTGATTTTAAGTTTGATGGAGAAGCAAATACACATTTTCATTTTTAAAAACCACCACTCAACACTCTCTTTTAGACAGGATTCCAGCAAAACAGCTGAAATAAGACACTTGAAACTTAGCATGCACATAACCCTCCCTATGGACTAGTGCCTTTGCTTGGTTTGAAAAAATCTAGCTATAGGTCAGCAAAGACAACACCGCTTGCAATGTTGTAAGCATTGAGGGCTTGACCTCATGACCTTAGTACTAGGTTTTTCCAATAGGCAGAGGCATATATGTATGTAATAATAATAAATTAATAATAATATAATCCGACCTACCTCTTTATGGCACTTTTTCATTAGTAGCTGTCAAAATGCTTGGATATATATTCACAAACAAAACTCTTGGTTAAAAAGGGCTTATGGTTGAAAATGTGTTTCAGTGGAGACATACTGAGATCCATACTAAAATTCTACACTTGAAAAAAGAATGAAAAAAGAACCCAAACATTAGAAATTCTGGAAATGCACAATCATATGGGGTCCAGCTGTTTCCCCAGAGCTGCAAAATCCTTTGTTACGTATATCACGTGTGTATATATGGCATATGCAATGTGTATTGATCTGTTTAGTTATAAAGAACATATGCAAAGATAACAAAGATACTCAATGTGCGTATCAGGTATTACTATACAGACATATAGATGATATGATATATATACTGTTTTAATTTTTTAGGCATTTGTTTGTGTTTTATTTCGATGTGGTCCATTGCATACATCTGTCTCAAAAAAGAGAGTGAAATCAGTTCTTGCTGAGTAAGTTTAGTAGCCCATATGCTTCATCATTTGGAAAATGATATTTTCCCCCTCAATGAGATGAGGCAACTATATTAATTTGGGGAGTGATTTTGCAAAATGACAGAAGAAAAATAAATAACTTTCCCATAGTTCCCCTTAAATATTCAGAAATCTATGCTGGATCACTTGAAGAGAAACTGGCTTAGTAACAAAGTGCTGTGGTACACCTGATAGGGTTTATTCATGTGGTGACATGTTACAGCTGAGATGAGTTAAAGCACTGAAGCCAGTGGGATTTTTTTCTGAGTAAAACTGAGTAAGGACCGTGGTATTTGTCCCATTGATACTGAAAGGTGGTGTCAGGAATCTGGGCCTGCAGCATAGCCAGTATTCAGGCAATCTAATGAGTGCATCCTGCGGTGCTGGATGCTTGATTGATTACACCACCTGCATGGTGGGAAGACTCACTGGACCAGCTCTTAAAGCCAGCAGCAGGAGCAGTAGTTTGGTGGCTGCTCAAAGCATTCACCCATGGCTATGACAGCTGCTGAACCTGTTTGTTCCCAGCATGGTTCCAGCCCTGCTCCTGCCTTGGAACCAGCCTGGCTCCTGCCTTGCCTTACTCGGCTCTGACCCTCAGCTCCAATTCCTGACTTTGGTTCTGGCCCTTGGCTCTAACCATTGGGCAGGATTGTCCATGTCCTGGTCTCTGGCAGGTGGCAAGGAGAAATAGAGAACACAGGAGGTTATTTGCAGCAGATTGTTTGTCCTTCTGCTATTGCCCCCAAAAGGTAAATTTTTATCTAATATCCCCATTTCATGTGTTTGGAGGGCATGGTGGCTTTTTTTCCCCATTACTCTTAAAAGTCAAATGTTATTTCACTTAGCCGGGATAACTGAAATGTAATTGAAGTGGTAGAGTGGAATGTACATTGGGGAGAATTTGCCTTCTTCACGGTTGACCCACTAGTTTAGACTGTTGATCAATATTAAAAAAAAAAAAAAGAAGCAAGGTTAAAATAACATCATTATTGATTCATGAATGCAAATTCACCAAGAGTGAAATTTATTTCTCGGTAAATGGTCGGCGGAAGGCTAGTGCATCAATTAAGTCCTGCTTACCCATCAGCGTAGACCCCTCACTGCCAAACACCCAAGGCAGAAGGCAGTAAGGTTGCAGGCAAGACTGGTCCCAGACTCTTGGAGCTGTGAAATATTGCTGAGTGCATTAGTTAGTTACTGTGTCTTGCTTTCCAAGGGAGATCTTGGTGCAGGTCCTGCGCACTTTTGCATGGTGTATTGAAGGAAAAATACAGGCCAGAACTCTACACTGCTAATGTACAAGATTTAATTTATCGTGCGAGCAAATTGGAGTCATTGGTGTAACTGAGGGGCAAGTTTAGACCCAATGTATTTAATTTACTTGACAGCCATGATTTAGCCTGAGTGTCCCCAGTTCAGTAAACACCTAAGCTCATGCTTAATTTTAAGCATGGGCTTAAGTGCTTTCCTGAGTAGGGATGTTTTTACTGAATCAGAGCCTAAAAGTGGCCCATTTGTCAATGTTGTACCCTTATGCCAGACCCCTGTATTTTGCAGAGCCACATAATTTACAGGAGAGGATGATGAATTTTTATTCGCATCGCAAACGTTATCTGGAAAATGGCTTTATTAACCCCTAGTGACTAAGCTGTAATGTCTCTAGTTCACAGCATGGTTCTGCTTACTTTCTGTGGCTCTCCTGAAGATGTACGATAACCCCTGAACAAACTAGAATAGGTCAGAAAAGACCAATGGAAGTCTCAATGTAACTATTTACCTAAGTCTTCTTCACCGCCTATGTGTAAGTCGCTATATCTCTGCTGTGCTCCTTCAGGCATGGTTCAGATATGGTCATCTAACAGTGGAGAAGGAGGCAGTTGTACTTGTTGAAATTGACAATAAAAAAGAATAATAATAACAGCTTTAATATTTTCCATAAAAAATGATGCTACTTTACTTACCCACTATCCAAAAAATAACTTCTGTAAAACGTTACAGCCAAATTACTTGCTACTGGGATGCATGATCACATGTAATATAATAATCATTTCACCATATTTGCTTTATGATTTGTACTGTGAATGTAACTGTTAAGATTGCCATCCCCTAATGGTAAAGAATATAGAAAATCTTTTCTCACTAGTCCTAGACAATGCACACATGCAGACAAAATCTGAACGGTGAGTGAAATGCAAGGACACAGCGTGTCTGATAAGTTCTGCTATAATGGAAAACCGTATTGCTCTGAATTTACTGGGTATGTTCATGCATTCCATGGTCTGTTTTCTTCCAGCAGAAACATGGGATTGTGCCTAAGCCGCAGAACAGGGAGTCACAAGATCTGGATTCTACTAATGGGCTTCTTGTCTGATTTTGGGCAAGTCACCTGGGACTTGACTCAGCTGCCTTTGAAATCAATGGGAGTATTTTTTCCCCTTAACTTCAAAGAGGTCCGGATCAGTCTAATTTCTGGGCCTGATTGATTCAAAGCAATGGGAGTTGTTCCACTGAATGGTCCCCGTCCCCATCCCCAAATGCAGATAATACTTACTTTCCTTGTAGGGATGTTGTGAGGGTTAAGTGATATTTGTAAAGCAAAGATATTTGGATGGAAGGAGCAACATAAATGCAAAATATTGTTATGTGTCCTGATTTTTCAAACAAATATTTTATTAAACTAGAATCTGAAATATCTCTCTGTACCTACAAGAATCAAAGAGTTAAAGTGACCAAATTCAATAGGAGCTAAAACACTTGTGGTAAAGCAAGTAGAGTTGTTTAATACAGTACTCAGTGATGCACTTGTATTCTGATAGACTGGGTAATGCTGTAAATGTCACTGTTAAAATGAATATCTTTAACAGCTAATATCAATTAAAGTGAGGCGCTTAGGCACCAGCACAGACAGTTTTAAAAGTTAAATTATTTTGTCTAATCTAAATGAAAAAGCCGAGGAATTGTGGTACAGAGGGTTAAGATGTTACTCCTTCAGCTCTGAAGACTTGGCTTCATGTCTCTCTTAAGGACACAAGTGAATTGAGATTGATGCTGTCTAAATCATCCAGTCTGGATATATTTCCAATGCACAGTGGCCTGTGGTTGGCATTGGAGCTGGACCAAGGATGTCCATAATTACCAAATTTTGAGGTCTGGGGCAACTTAGGACCTGGTCCAAAGCCCATTGAAGGCAGTAGAAAGCCTGTCATTGACTTCGGTGGGCTTTGGCTCAGTCCCCGAAGAAACTGATAACAAATGATTCTTTGCCATAGTTTCACCCACTTTCATCATTATTTGGAAACAAAATGGTGTGCCACAGCCACAGTGGGAGCTGAAGATCAGAAGGGTAAATTCTGCAAGTGAGAATAAGTTCTGAGTGGAGGAGTCATATGATCACACAATCCTGCGGGGAAAGCATAAGAGGGAACCCTACGTGGCAAGAAGTATGCTGTCAGATCTTTCGGCAGAATGTACCCTACTGACTCTTATGGATGCATTCGCCTTAGCTAACCTGAAATTGTTGATCTGGCTGTAAATATAATTAAATATTTCTTTTGTTTGATGAACACCTAATAGCCCTCTGGACCACAAAAATAATATCTGAAGTGCCAACTGGCAATCTGTTGTGTGATTGATTTCTCACATTTACACATATCTGTAGCGCATGTGAAGACAGCTGCCTAACATATCATCCTTTCTTAAATATCGGGTGAGAGAGTGTTCAAGTCTGCTTGCATGGGGTTGGAGTTGCAACAGTATATAGTCCTTTTACACTCCACTCTTTCCCTGTTTTCTTTTTCTATCCATAGCCAATGTCTTGTCTGTAATATGTCAATGAAGGATGGATGCCTGGTTCTCTTCCTCCTCTGTGTTGGTTTAACCTTACATACTAGGAATCAGATTGTCCCATAGACAAACTGCCATGGTCTTCTGACCCTACAGAGAGCCTTAGAGCTGACCCAGGGAGAGAGGGAAGCAGTGTAGTGAGGCGGTCTGGTTCCCCGCTGTCCCGGAGAGGGACGAACCTCTCTGGACACCAAAGTGGGCGGAGCCAGCAAACTCTGCACCTGCCCCTCAGAGGTCAAGGCGCAGGACAGGAAGTATAAAAGCCCAACCCCAGAGCTCAGTTGAAACACAGCCACCGGAGAGGCCAGACACATGTGGCGGAGTTCCCAGCCAGGAGACTACGGCAATTGGCGGCCGACCCGAGGACTGGCTAGACCAGCCAATGCCTGATGCTAGCCAGAGCCCAGAGATGCTGCCAAGCTTGCCGTTCACCAGTTACCCCAAGGATCCCATGGTATGTGACCTCTTGGAAGATGCCAGCCAGACCCAGGTACCTCTAGAGTGGGAGGTAGGAAGTAGCCTGGGGCCAGCTGATCCTAGTCAGGCTGCAACACTGCCAGAGCCAATGTCAGTGTGTTGCGGCCAGGAACCCCACTGACACAGCAGCGGGTCTTCAGCAATGGAGTGGGTGGGCCTGCGTCCCCCCTGCCACCCATCTCGCGGGTGGCAATCTCCCCTTCCCCAGGCCGCTTGGAGCCAGGAGCCTGGGCTTTGCTATTGAACTCTGCCTTTGCTCAGCCCCCACCTGAGGGCCTGAGCTACTAACTGTTGGCCCTGCAGCCAGGCTAATTCCCTGACACATCCGACAGAAGTAGCGAGGCGGTCTGGTTCCCCGCCACCCCGGAGAGTGACGAGCCCCGGCCGAACTCGCTTACAGGCAGCATGTGTGTTCCCCTGCACAGAACATGTGTGGAGAGGTCTTGTGCTTCTTGAAGCACAGTCCCACTCCTAACTCGCTGTAAGAATCTGTAGGTCTAGAAACTAGGTCTGCAGAGTCTGCGGCAGCTGATATTTCTGCAACATCCCCAGGAGGCCATACAAAGCCACACCCAAGGAGCACTGTAGATATTTGTAACACAGGAAGTACCATCTAAAGGGTCCCAAGTGATACCACTCTGTGGCCTTCTGATTGGCCCATGCTTTCTATTTAACCCTGGAGGGTGCCCCAGGAAACTGTTTGGGTCACCCCCTTCTGGCTTGTTGAGACTCCAGACCTCACTTCACTTTCTGATGTCTGCTCTCTGTCCCCAGCCTCACTCTGACCCTAACTCTTGACTTCTGATTCCAGCCTGGTGACTACCTCTGGTCTCTGACCCTGCCTGACTCTTTCCTGTTGATCCTGTCTGTAATTATTGCTCTGATCCCTATTCGCTGACTACTGCCTTGTGGCCAGACTGCCTATGCCCCAGTCCCTTACACTCCCCCTAGGATGAGGTAGTTTCACACAGCTCCCAGTTTGGGCCTTTGGGTAAATATCATAATCTTGCCCTTGAAGGTGGGGGGGCGGGGTTATGGCAGATGAAGCGAAGTATCTTTCTCTCACATCAACAAATATAAAGGGAAAAACCTCGTTTTGGCTTCATTCTCCTCTTTCTTTGGATATAGTGTTGTGGAAAGGAGCCTGACAGATGTACTTTTGAGTCTGAAGTCTTCTAGTTATCCACAAAACAGTACAGCACACACACTGTTACTGCAAATGTCCCCACACTTTACCACAAATGTGTGCCTCAGTGGTGCCCCTTATGCCTCTGTACTGCCACAGTAGCTGGCCCATACTTTGGCCCTACATGATTTTGCGTAAAATGTTTTCATGACAAGGACGGTATCCCTTTTCTTCCCCACTCCCAATTTGGCAACCCAACTTCCTTGAGTGGGTCTCAGTTTTTTTTCTATACTGGGAATTGTCCTGGGACCCTCTGTGTCATTTAGCAATATTTGCAAGGGTAGGGTGGTCAAGACCCCTGTGCACTGAGAACTCATGTCCTCGACATTTGCAGTATAACTGGGGCCACATCTGCACCTGAAGGAACACTTCTTGAACCATGTTTTCAGTGCTGAGGGCCAAAAGGGCTTTCGCCAAAATGAACCAAACATGCATTACATTAGTACTTCTATTCAGAATAAAAGTAGGCTTTGTGGACAGTGCTAGGAAATTATCACAACCTTTAAAAAAAATGTAACTTGAGTTTGTGTGTCTTTAAACTATCTCAGGCATGTGACCTAGTACTGAACCAACCACTCACATCTATCTTTTAGAAGACTGATACCACATTTCATATGCAAGGCATTGCAGAATGAGTCACCATTCTTTCTCTTTTGTACAGACTTTATATTTGTGTGGTTTTTCTTTCATTTAAATAAAAATAATTTAGACAGAGGAAAACATTAACACCTTAGCAATGGATCAGTGCCAGAAAGCAACTAGTAGTGTTTATTGTTCCAACAGGGGTGTAGGGTGTGTGTGTGTTTGCTGTATATATACTGGGGCAGATCATCCCCCGACTGGGTAGCATGGAGAGCTCTAGAGTGTTGTTTTGCTCATCCCATCTCCCAAGAGTGTGTTGATGTGGAGATAGCAGCACTCTCTCTTTAAAGATCAGAAGTGGCAACCTCAAGAGCTTCAACATGATTAGATTGTGTTACGTTAGTTTTAACTCTCATTTCCCATCAAAGCGAGCCATGCCTGACACTGCCTTGTTGTGTAGCTGGGTTCTAGGTGGCAGATTGCTATGTACATTTCCAAATTTTGCCAGAGGCAAGTGTGGAGCTGCATGTTTTTGCTGTTCTTTGGTCATAGTACTGCAGAACCAAATAATCCTTCCTGCCACATTGAAACTCCATAGGAGCGACATACAGCTGCATGTATAACAGGGAACTACTATCATAGGGCCATTAAATATATTCAGAATGCTCACAGATTAATTTTAAGATGAAATACCAGTTAAACTGATCCTATTTCACACCGAAAATGAATGTTTTTAGCCAAGTATGACACAAGTAAGGTGTGGTGGCTACAAAACTATGAGAGCTTCTCACCATTTCACTGGCAAAACAGAACTACAACATACTGGGCTGACGTGTATGCTTTCTACACACATGCACAAAAAAATCTTCCCATCTGCTTGTAGAATTAAATTCCGCTGTAGACGCTGCAATAGGATTCTGGGTATTTGTATGCAAATGAGTGCACTGATAATGTATTAGACTGTAATTTAACCAGTAATAATAATTTTTGCTGTAAATACTGCACAAAATGATGCAATTTGACACTAGTAGGCAATGTTTTAGAATGCAATCAATAAGCTGGAGGCCACTTTCTCAATTTCTTTTAGTATCTATTTCAAGATGTCAAAATGAGTTTTCTGGCTAATATAAAATTACTTGTATTTCACATCCTTAGTTGATGCTTTTAATTACTCTTCATATATTTTAATAGTTTTCTGTGTAGAAAAGTGCTTTCTGTGCACTAAGCCAAATCTCCATTCTGCAGCAAAACTTGCTGAAGTCAGGTTTTTGCCAGACTCTGTGTAGCAGCACCAAATACTAAATTATGTTGGGCTGCTTATAATAATTGAGGGAATAATTGTGGAGGCAAAGTTTGTTGTAAGGAAACCAAATTAGGAGGGGAAAACAACATCATTTAACAGAAATGTTAAATATGATCTAATCTTTTTGGTCCTCATTCTTATACAGTAATGACTATTTAACCATGTCAGTTAATTATTTAAAGAGTACTGTAGTTTATCCTATGTAGATTAGAATCCCACCTTATTAGAATGCTAAAAGGCCAAGCTTCAAAGAATGAGCAAATTAAAGTATTTTCTTGTTGTTTACAATGTTGGGGCCAGATTCACAGATACACACTAGCTGCAATGCAATGCAAACCCAATTTAGCGAGCCAATTAAACAGTTAACGTTCACTGAAGCAATGGGGGTGGGTGGGTCTTTCCACCGACTTCGATGGACATTGTATTAGGCCATTATACTCACAAATAGGATCAGGTACAGGGCCTGATCCTGTTCCTATTAAAGTCAATGACCCTTTGACTTCAATGGAAGCAGGACTGGTCCCAGTGTAGGGTCAGATACTGAGGAAGCGCTCTTTGCACAGCTGTGGAAATGCACCTTCAGTGGGAGATGAGGTTGCTCAGCACCTCCCTCAATCTGCAACATTATAAAACCACATTCTAAATTAAAACCTTTTTTTAAAAAAATAGCACTTTATATTTAAACACTATTCTGATTAACACAGTTTGAAAATTATAGAAATGACCTTAGGGGACAGATGGAACTGAATCAAGCCTATGAATGTTTGTATGATTTGACCATCATTTGCGCCATTACTGACTGAAAGTTCTCTTGAATAACATCAACTCTACTTCAGTGGCATAACATAAACTTTGCCTGTTTTCTCCCTCTGCTTCTCTCCACTCAACAGCTAAGAGACTGAACACAGCTGTTGAAGAGATAACAGGATAAAAAATAAAGGTGACATTTTCAGAAGCATTCAGTGCTGGTCTTACTCAGCTCCCATTGAAGTCAATGTGAGTTTTACATTGATTTCAGTGGGAGAAGGGTTAGGCCAGCGCTGAACTCTGTTGAAAATCCCACCCTACAGAGATAATAAATATTAGGCCCACCTTGCTGCCTCACGCACTATTTTTATGAATGATAGGGAAAACTTGAAAGGTTGGCAGGTTTTGTGCACTTTACCATGTTGCCATCTCTCCTGATCTGATCACGAGTCTGATGATATTCGGGGTTTCCCCTGAAGCCCCAGCCGCTGAAATCCAGATATCTTATGAGAATCTCCACGGTCATTAAAAATAAAAAGTCCATTTCTACCCTTTGTGGTTGCAAAGAAAGGCTTGAAAATGTGTAATAAGTGCACCCGAAGGGCTCAGAAACCAGAAAGCGAAAGCAAAAGAACCCCAAATTTATTTTTTTTTAAAAATCTCGTTTTTTAACCAATCTTGTGATTTTTGTGGGGCTTAACTCATCATTTTTGAACAATTGGGGTTGGCAATTCCTCATCTGGAAAAACACACAGGTATTCAGAGGGTTACGTGAATTCATGATTTACCACTCACTGAAAAGTTGGTCTATGATTTATGCTTTCTCAGTTTGTGATATACTCTCAGCTTGAATTGTAGGGATTTAGGCATATACAATACCTGCACCCTCGTACAAGTCAATAAAAATGTACATACCACCATTTACTAAAATTACCTCACAGAGTTTTACAATCAGCTTAAAAAAGGATGGGCTCAAACCAGGACTTTGGAACTGAACCTCTACAAACCTAGGGAAAATTTGTAATTTTGATCTGATTTCATCTGCCAGCATCATAGGTCAGGTACATCTTTGCTTCACAACAGAATACCAGCTTAAACACTAGAAAATGAAATGTTAACATTGTCTGAAAAAACTGCAGAAGATTCTAACTTCATTTTATCAAGTACAGCACAAGCATTGCAGAAAGTCAAAAAGCCTTGTAGATCTTCTCTTGAAACAGTGGAGTGGAAAGCCAGCCCTTGCTCCAAGGATCTGAGTTTGGACAGCATGGCATTAACAAAGCCAAAATGTATAGTGTGGAGAAAAGGACCCAACCTTTGGAGTACTCTAAAAGCCAGAGGCAAGAAGCAGTTTTGCATCCCAAAAGGCATTGATGTGCATCATTTTCGTGTTGCCACTGTTTCCTGTGGGGGAAAAAATGGCTGTAGAGGACTGTGATCTGCCATGTGATAATAATACAAGTGTAATATCACATCTTTTTCATATTAATTGAGCCTTCCCCACCACTGCATATGTTATGGGTCAGATTTTCAACTCTGGCCTTCAGAATTGCACATGATAGTTGTATGCCTGGATGGAAAATAACTGCTTGTATGTTCAAATGCAGTTTTGCAGGCTGATCTGAGGCTAGCTGAAAATGTGTCCCTACTGGAGGGGTTTTGTCAATAAGATAGTGAGCACCTTAATAAGGAAGGAAGTGATCAACGTGTAATTGAAGCTGTTCTAGCTTGAGGGTTTTTTTAGGGGAATTTACAACTATTCTCATTACAATTAAAATATCCTCATTACATGCCCTTTGTGTTGTCTTCTGTTCTCTATTTAAGAACTAACTGAGAAATATCAGCGAAGAGGAAGAATTGGATTCAAAAGCCAAGCTGAGGATCTCACATTCTAATAATTTTCTGTTTTGATGCCATCATCACACTTTGCATTATAGGATCATTTATATACTAAAACACAATCTATGTTAAGTTTCTGGTGAGTCTTAGTCTGCTGTGAAATGCCATTAGCGTTCTTATCAATAGTACATTTTTCATCACGGACACAACCCACATATTCTAATTTATGACCATCTGGTCTCTAGACAAGAACAGCCCCTGTGATCAAAATGCAGCTTCGCTAAATCAGCTAATATATCCATCCTGTGGCTTTGAAAGGATGACACCCACAAACTCAATCAAACCCCCAGCATCTCCAGGAGTACTCAGAAGAAGTGGGGCATTTATCTGTTTATATATCTAAAGTGCATTATCCAACTCGCCATAAAATGTACCTGGGAAGGTCTAGTCACCGTATCGATTTGCTGGTCGGTGGCGTTAACGGTCTCTTTTATTTCATTTAGGCCTTGATTTGTTTACAAACTAATAAATATGATTTATAAAAAGTGCCTGTGGTTCACTAATTACTGCACATATGGCGTTTTCATTTTGTAAAACTGGCATTTGCATTCTATTATGATTATGTCTCTGTTCACCAGTGCTAATTAGTCTGATTAGACGGATAACTTTAACCATTATTAGAACTAGATCATGGAAACTTTAAATGCAGGGGAAAGTGCAGGTACATCATCAGGAAAAATCGCTCAGCTGCACAGAGTTTGTTTCCTGTGAAATGTTTAAAAATTGTAAGTTTTTTGGATTTTGCACATACAACATGCTGCACTAAGCATCCACATTTAGCTACTTACAAAAATCCAATTAAACAGAGCTCTTTAGCATGTATTTGTTAATCAGAGTTAATCTTTCCAATGAATACATAATTTGGAATCTGTGTCTAAAGTGTTCATTAAGGATAAGCATATTAAAGACAAAAACTAGGTTCTCCTCCTTGGAAGCCAATGTAAATATAGAGAAGTAAGGACTGGTTGATGTTTATTTTCTTTTACGTTAGGAGACAGAAATTAAGACATCTAAATGGACAAAAGACTAGAGCATTCAAAATTGTTGCAAAGATGGACTGGAAGTTTTTTTCCATGATTCTATGAAAATTAACAGATAGGCTGAAAATGTGTGGAAGCAAACAGGAAAAACTCCTGTTCACTGTCCCTGTGGAACAGGGTATATATACAGGTATATCAGCAGGTATACAGATTCCTTGGGGCTGATATTTTATCCCTTTAAATAGTTTTTAGTTTCTCCAAAAAAGAGAACCACTTTCACTATCCACCAGCAGACACAACCTTAAAGCAGTAAGAAGTCAGGAACTCAGTATCAGGGATCAGTCAGCAAGTCACCTAATTTTTTTCTTCATTTCTGAAGAAGTTTGTCAAGGAAGCAGAAAAGTTCTTTCCTTTCTAAAAAGAACCGCAGAACTACTGAAAAAGACAAAACCAGGGGTTGAAGGAGACGGACATAAAGAAGTGATAAACTGTAACACTGTCATATTAATTCACTACTGGCCTCTATAGTGTACCTCCTGCCCTACCTTTCAAAGGCAAGTGGAATTAGTTTGCAATTACACTTCTCAAATGTTAGCTTGGGTCATTGCTGAAAATATTGTTGGTGTAAAATCCCCAGGAAAAAGGCATCAGCACAAGAAGTTTCAAAAGTACCATTTCTGTATCTATAGTAGAAGCAGAACATGAGCTAGAGGCAAGATCCTTTCCTGGTGTAAATCAGTCCAGCTCCATTGACTTCAGTGGCAGTTCATCACTTTACACCATCTGAAGAGCTGATCTTCTAAAATGAATATTTATGCTATGCCAGAAAAGTTTGAGATTCTTTTTTCAAAATGAGGATGAATAAAGAAGGGGCTGTGATCTGTTCTGCTCTGATGAACCCAAAGCCAAATGTGACCTCCTCCTGATCTTTTATGTATTTAAGTCAAAAAAGGCCCTTCAGATACATTCCACTGGAGCTTAAAATGTCTATATTTCAATTCCAAAGGTCAAACCTCAAGCTCTCTCTTCGCTATACTGTATGACCTAGTCTTTGTCTATTGCCCATTGATGTTGGCTGTCTAGGCTTCTCATACTCCGTCGACTGTTTACTGGTTTTCTGGCTAATGTAAGTGAAGGAGATAATTGAAATGATTTTGAGCTATGTGTCAGCTCTGATTCTGATTATGCCTCCTGTCCTCAGTGAAGCTTTATTGGCTCCAGACTCATTAAGTTTCCAGGAAATTTTAGGTTATTATGTTAACTATATCTTAATTAATGTATTTATCTTAAATGCCACTCAAGCATTTTTGAATTTTTTTTATCCGTACGTCTATCTCTAATATCACTAAATTAAATCACATTTCCCGCAACTCTTGTGTTTAAGGAAATATGCTCCTTGTTTGAAGTCCCAATTTTATCCCTTGAAAAAATAAAAATAAAGGAAAAGGAAAATATTTCCTGGAAAGTTTCAGGTATGTTTAAAAACAAAGAGCCACAACCTCCATTGGTGTAAATCAGCATAATTCCAGTGTAGCCAGTAGTCTGGAGCCAGCCTTTTGTTTTCAAATCTAACTGAAACATATAGTCAGTGGACCTATCCTGCTTTATACCAGCTGAAGATCTGGTCCAAAGTAAAAAGCTGTTCACATTCCTTTGTAGGTGAGTGTATGTGGATAGTGAATATGTTTAAAATCCAGTCTGCATTTCTCCGGGCTTGAGGTGGTCATTATGCTGGGCAGCTCCACAATAAAGGGAATTTACATAACCCTGTCAGAGTGGCACTCATACTAAAATAATTAAAATGTCTCCAGATAGAATCACAAGGTAATCACGATCTCTAATAATACCACTACTTATTTTATATAACAATAATTCATAATGAAATGCTTTAGAAAATTGTGCTTTTTGCCTCCCTGAAGATGAACTCAAGAATAAATTAAATAAATTAAGAAGTGGGAACATTTTCACAAAATCAGGAAAATACTCCCAGCTAAAAATAATAGAGATGATGATTTATTTTCATTTTTGGTGATCACTAGTGCTCAGCAAAAAATATGCAATTAATAATTTACTGATGGCTGATTTACAGACCGCCTTCATCATGCTGAATAGTACTTTCCTTCGCAACTAGTCTCTGTCAGAGGACAAGCTGGACTTTTAAGGGGTTCATATCCCAGCTCTGACTTAGGTCTAGGTTTCTCCCTCCAGATCATGTGACTGGGAGGGTGATTGAAAGCTTGGCCTGATGGGAAAGAGGCAGCCAATCATTAGTAGCGGGAGAGCTGATAAGGAATAGTGCCCTGTTGTGAGACTTTTCAGGGAACTTGGGGAGGATTGATGGCAGCAGTGGCTGAGAGGGAGCTGGTGAAGGAGTCTAGGAAGGATGTGTGAAATAAGTCAGAGATGAGCTACAGAAAAACCCAGACTTGACTAGCAACAGGCATGACAGGAAGTGGACCTGGGAAGCAGTGGAGCAGAGCAGTCTTGGGTATAAGTTACTGCCCTCAACTTGGAGTGCTAAGGCTGATGCTTGTAGTAGAGACAGGGCCTGGATCACACTGTGGCACCTCCTAGATGGGTGTGCTGGCTGGTTCTGCACTGAGGAGAAAACAACTGTTTAGCTCAAGGAACTTGGTGAAAGCTATTCATTTTTGTTTGGACAGGGGAAAGGTTACCATCTGCTGAAAGTCATTTCTCTATCCAGATATGTGTATCCTTAATGCATGTGAAGTTATGAGAATTGTGTTGTATGGTTGTCACTAAAACATGCTGTAAGTTGGGGAATAAGCCAGATATTCGCTCCCCAGAGGCAACAGCAAGGGGCGATCAGCAGGTTATCTCAAGTGCTTATATACGAATGCACAAAGCCTTGGAAACAAGCAGGGAGAACTGGAGGTCCTGGTGATGTCAAGGAATTATGACGTGATTGGAATAACAGAGACTTGGTGGGATAACTCACCTGACTGGAGTACTGTCATGGATGGTTATAAACTGTTCAGGAAGGACAGGCAGGGCAGAAAAGGTGGGGGAGTAGCACTGTATGTAAGGGAGCAGTATGACTGCTCAGAGCTCCGGTACGAAACTGCAGAAAAACCTGAGTGTCTCTGGATTAAGTTTAGAAGTGTGAGCAACAAGAGTGATGTAGTGGTGGGAGTCTGCTATAGACCACCGGACCAGGGGGATGAGGTGGATGAGGCTTTCTTCCGGCAGCTCGCAGAAGCTACTAGATCGCACGCCCTGGTTCTCATGGGTGACTTTAATTTTCCTGATATCTGCTGGGAGAGCAATACAGCGGTGCATAGACAATCCAGGAAGTTTTTGGAAAGCGTAGGGGACAATTTCCTGGTGCAAGTGCTAGACGAGCCAACTGGGGGGGGGGGGGAGAGCTTTTCTTGACCTGCTGCTCACAAACAGGGAAGAATTAGTGGGGGAAGCAAAAGTGGACGGGAATCTGGGAGGCAGTGACCATGAGTTGGTTGAGTTCAGGATCCTGACACAGGGAAGAAAGGTAAGCAGCAGGATACAGACCCTGGACTTCAGGAAAGCAGACTTCGACTCCCTCAGGGAACAGATGGGTAGGATCCCCTGGGGGACTAACATGAAGGGGAAAGGAGTCCAGGAGAGCTGGCTGTATTTCAAGGAATCCCTGTTGAGGTTACAGGGACAAACCATCCCGATGAGTCGAAAGAATAGTAAATATGGCAGGTGACCAGCTTGGCTTAACGGTGAAATCCTAGCGGATCTTAAACATAAAAAAGAAGCTTACCAGAAGTGGAAGGTTGGACATATGACCAGGGAAGAGTATAAAAATATTGCTCGGGCATGTAGGAATGAAATCAGGAAGGCCAAATCGCACCTGGAGCTGCAGCTAGCAAGAGATGTCAAGAGTAACAAGAAGGGTTTCTTCAGGTATGTTGGCAACAAGAAGAAAGCCAAGGAAAGTGTGGGCCCCTTACTGAATGAGGGAGGCAACCTAGTGACAGAGGATGTGGAAAAAGCTAATGTGCTCAATGCTTTTTTTGCCTCCGTTTTCACTAACAAGGACAGCTCCCAGACTGCTGCGCTGGGCATCACAACATGGGGAGTAGATAGCCAGCCCTCTGTGGAGAAAGAGGTGGTTAGGGACTATTTAGAAAAGCTGGACGTGCACAAGTCCATGGGGACGGACGAGTTGCATCTGAGAGTGCTAAAGGAATTGGCGGCTGTGATTGCAGAGCCATTGGCCTTTATCTTTGAAAAACTCGGGGGAAGTCCCAGATGACTGGAAAAAGGCTAATGTAGTGCCAATCTTTAAAAAAGGGAAGAAGGAGGATCCTGGGAACTACAGGCCAGTCAGCCTCACCTCAGTCCCTGGAAAAATCATGGAGCAGGTCCTCAAGGAATCAATCCTGAAGCACTTGCATGAGAGGAAAGTGATCAGGAACAGTCAGCATGGATTCACCAAGGGAAGGTCATGCCTACTAATCTAATCGCCTTCTATGATGAGATTACTGGTTCTGTGGATGAAGGGAAAGCAGTGGATGTATTGTTTCTTGACTTTAGCAAAGCTTTTGACACGGTCTCCCACAGTATTCTTGTCAGCAAGTTAAAGAAGTATGGGCTGGATGAATGCACTATAAGATGGGTAGAAAGTTGGTTAGATTGTCGGGCTCAACGGGTAGTGATCAATGGCTCCATGTCTAGATGGCAGCCGGTGTCAAGTGGAGTGCCCCAGGGGTCAGTCCTGGGGCCGGTTTTGTTCAATATCTTCATAAATGATCTGGAGGATGGTGTGGATTGCACTCTCAGCAAATTTGCGGATGATACTAAACTGGGAGGAGTGGTAGATACGCTGGAGGGCAGGGATAGGATACAGAGGGATCTAGACAAATTGGAGGATTTGGCCAAAAGAAATCTGATGAGGTTCAATAAGGATAAGTGCAGGGTCCTGCACTTAGGACGGAAGTACCCAATGCACAGTTACAGACTAGGGACCGAATGGCTAGGCAGCAGTTGTGCGGAAAAGGACCTAGGGGTGACAGTGGACAAGAAGTTGGATACGAGTCAGCAGTGTGCCCTTGTTGCCAAGAAGGCCAATGGCATTTTGGGATGTATATGTAAGCTGTGTCAGGATGAGCTCCACCCTGACATCTGGTGGTGAGGTGTGGCAAGTTGTGGAAAAGAACTTCAGGGGCTGATCTCATTTGCATAGGCACACCCACCCCGCCTAGAATGAGGCCACAGCTGCCAAATGGTCACTTTGGCTGCTGTGGGATCCCCAGTGTCTCTGTTATTGGGGCAGGAAGAATAAATTGTTATTACCCTGATTATGGGAACTGTGCTTGGAACTGTACGTGGCCTTTTGTTATGATGGAGGGACTCACCATCAACTAAGTAGCACTCGCTAGGCAAGGGTCATGGGTTTTAAAACTCTGTGAATGGAGAGAGGCTGGGGACAAGTATTAATACTTGGTGGCATGGGCCCCTTGGTGAGGGCCTTACATGCTGATTGCACTTCCTCCTCTCTCCACTGTGGAATATCAGAGCTAATTTTGATTCCATTAGGAGTCTAGTTACAGGCCACTGAGCTCACTCTGGGCTAATGGTGCACCAGCACTGAGGCTCCCCTACTACAAGCTGAATTCACCAAAGAGCTGAACTGACTAAGAGCTGAAATCACTGAGTGTTGTGTTAAGTAGTGGGGGAGCCTGAAGATATATGGTGGAGCAGTTTGCGGGACGGCTGGAGTGCCTTGTGGACAGGCTGGTGGAGCAGTTCATAGGACGGCGGGAGCTGCTTGTGGGCTGCGGAGCGGAGCTGAGCGAAGGAGTTCGTGGGGCGGCTGGCGGAGCGGAGCGGAGGCCTATGGAGCTGTGGGGCGGTCAGCTTCAGATCATGTAAGGTGCCTCTTACCCCCGTCCCATCTCCACCCAGGTTGGGAGGTAAAGCTCCCAGATAAACTTTCGAACTCTGGGGCTGCCCTGACCAGGGACAGAGACTTTTGGGTCATTGGACTTTTGGGACTTTGGGTGATTTGGGGTTGCTGGACTCAAGAATCAAAGGGAAAGGGGCATGCCCCAATTTGCTTGGGGTGGGTTTTTTTGCTCATGGGTTGTGTTATGAATCCTGTTGGTGGTGTTTCCCCAACATAATGCCACCTTGCTTTTCTCTCAGTTATTAAAAGGCTTTTTGCTACACTCAGACTATGTGCTTGCGAGAGGGGAAGTATTGCCTCTTGGAGGCGCCCAGCGGGGGTGATATATATTTGTCCCAGGTCACTGGGTGTGGGCTCGAGCCGGTTTGCATTGTGTTATTGGAATGGATCCCCTAAAAGATATTGAACCCGGCCCTTGTTGCTGCCAACTCTGATGGGCAGAAGGGTTGCATATAAGTAGGGGCATAGCGAGCAGATCGAGGGACATGATCGTTCCCCTCTATTCGACATTGGTGAGGCCTCATCTGGAGTACTGTGTCCAGTTTTGGGTCCCACACTACAAGAAGGGTGTGGATAAATTGGAGAGAGTCCAGCGAAGGGCAACAAAAATGATTAGGGGTCTGGAACACATGACTTACGAGGAGAGGCTGAGGGAACTGGGATTGTTTAGTCTGCAGAAGAGAAGAATGAGGGGGGATTTGATAGCTGCTTTCAACTACCTGAGAGGTGGTTCCAGAGAGGATGGTTCTAGACTATTCTCAGTGGTAGAAGAGGACAGGACAAGGAGTAATGGTCTCAAGTTGCAGTGGGGGAGGATTAGGTTGAATATTAGGAAAAACTTTTTCACTAGGAGGGTGGTGAAACACTGGAATGCGTTATCTAGGGAGGTGGTAGAATCTCCTTCCTTAGAAGTTGTTAAGGTCAGGCTTGACAAAGCCCTGGCTGGGATGATTTAATTGGGGATTGGTCCTGCTTTGAGCAGGGGGTTGGACTAGATGACCTCCTGAGGTACCTTCCAACCCTGATATTCTATGATTCTATGATTCTAAGTAACCAATGCCCAGGTGGAGTATGAAACAACCCATCAACAGCCATTGTCCAGCAAGGAAGCTACAATGCAATGACTCACCTGCATGAAGCCACACTAGGGGAATTGCTCAACCTTGCTGGGAGACTCAGCAATGCCCCCAGAGACGCCTACACTTGTGTTTTCCAAGCGCATGGACTGAGGGCATAAAATAGACACATAGTGGGCCCTTCTCCTGCCCCCACCTACGCTGCAAGCAACCAAGGCACTGAGAAGAAGATAAGAATCCAACAGAGGAGGTTGGCCCAGGTTTAAGGAACAAACCTGTATATTAAGGACTGCAGTATCCAGTGGGGTGAGGAAAACTGCTTAATCTAGTTGCTGCCCAGTCTACTAGGGTTGAGAGTTTAGACTGCATTCTTATATTCTTCTTTTGGTTACTAACTTCTGTTGGCAACCATGCTCTCCGGCCACTGGCCCCGTGCCTGGGGCTCTGTGCCAGGGCTCCGCTCCTGGCCACACATCCCGGGGCCCTTACTCGGGACTCCACTCCCCAGCCCTGTGTCTGGGGCTCAGGTCCCGGCCACTGGCCCAGTGCCCACTCCCCGGCCACTGGCCCTGCACCCGGGGCCCCGTGCCCAGAGCTCTGCTCCCTGACCCTGGGGCTCAGGTCCTGGCTCCTGGACCTGTGCCCAGGCCCCACTCTCAGTCCCGCGCCTGGGGCTCTGCTCTTGGGGCATTGGCCTCGCTCCCTGGCCACTGGCCCTGTGCCTGGTGCCCTGCACCTGGCCCTCTGCTCTTGGGGCTCTGCTCCCAGGGTCCTGGCTGCTGGACCTGCAGCTGGGGCTCTGCTACTGGCCCTGCATGCAGGGTCCCAGCTCCGGGCCCACTCCTGGCCCCATGCCCACCTCCAGCCTGTGCCCCTTTACCCCAGCCCGGGTCCCCCTGTCCCGGAGACACAACACTGCTCCCAGCCCTAGCTGGTGGTGGGGCTCGGACAGGGATAAAGGGGCTGGCTTTCAGCACCCCCACTATTAAAAGGGTTCTAGCACCACTGCTAAGGGAATCACAATTCAGCCCCAAAACTCAGAGTAAACATTACAGAATCAAACAAAGCAATTGTCCATCAGGTTCTCACTGTCAGCATCATCGTAATTTCTCTTACATATGTGGAAAAACACCTGTGTGAATAATGTGCCCATCAGTTACTAACCCTTTGCCAGGCTCCTCAAGCTCCAGAAGGTCCTGGGTGACAGCAAGTATTATACACTGACATTATGAGCACACACTATCCATTTTATCCCACATATTCTGCAAGTACCACTGATTGCATGCTTTCTGGAACTCTACCATAGAATGTGGGTACTTGGCCTCAGCTTTTCTGAACAGAATGAAGTTGTCATAGGGAAGAGCCTATTGCTGATTAACTGTGCTGTTTAATTCCTCTGTTACACAATGATAAGGAGAATGTTGCCTGGCGCTGTGTTGGAGATGTATATAATCCACCCAGAGGCTGGCTGGTATATGGGTTAATAACCCTCTCCCACTAGCTAGAGAAAACTAATGTTGCTTTAAGTGAAGACATTTGTGGGTGTAACAGGATTGGGCCAGTGTGGGGAAAAATTAATACTATGAAAGAGGTGGGTGGGTTTGACAGTGTGAGTCACGGAGGAAGGATCTCCAGGATGACAACTGAAAAAGTATGAGAGATCTGGGGGAGAGTTGGGTTGAGCTCCTCTTCCCTGAATCTTGGCTGAAGTGAGCTACACTTCAGGCCCTTACTTGACTGAAGTGAGCCACCGCACACTCTAGCAGTTGTTTGGCTGGGGGAAGTCCTGCTGTATTTCCCCCTGAAGAGTCCGAATATTTCTTGGAGTTACTTATTTATGGTATTATTTATGGTAGCACCCACACTGTGCTGCTGATTGTTTGTCATTCCAGAAGAGGAGCTCATTGCCTGTCCTTAGACTAACCTGCACACAGAGGTTGGAGAAAGGGGGAAAATGAGATTAAAAGAAAAGCTGATTTAATTCAGTGTAGGCAGCATGGCAGAAATGGGTCTTTAACAGGGATTTTCATGTGGACAGTATAGGAGGGATGAGCTCAGGGAGGCTGTATTGTACATATGGAAGGGAGGGAATGTAGGGAGGTTAGTAACTAAATGAGATGCCCAAAAACATGCAGATGAAGGTGGAAATACTTTGAATATTCCAGAAAGGTCTTTACATCCTGCCTCTGGGTGCCGAATCCTACCCTGCTTTGATCAGCCTATAACTGACATGTAGACATATTTTCGGGGGGAGGGTCAGTACCCCATCCTTGTTTGCTTTTCTCTCCTATGTTGTGACTTTCCTTTTCTATTCCACATCAGGGTAATCTCCTGTTTGGTTCCTCTTACATTGTGTTATATGCAGTGAATCAGGGATGCATACTGTGAAAAAGGTTTTCAGTCACTGGTAATCATTTGCATCATGGGTATGTAATTACCTGTGGCTTTTATTGTACAAATTAATTTTTAAAAGTTTGAACTGTAAACAACTACCTGGAAAAGAAATGAAGTCAAACAAGAAAAAGGTTGGCCCAGATTCAGCGCTGCAGCCACTGGGCCTGATCCAAAACCCGCTGAATTTCATGGGCATCTTGCAGATACTTGGGAACTGTTGCAAAGCAGCCAATAAGCCAGCACAGTTGTCCATAGAGCCTGCTAGGATTGCAGCTGTTACCCTAATTTCATCTCCTAGCTACCAGTGTGGGGGATGTGGCTGGGTGGGAAAGTGCAGAGGCATGGGGAGAAGACAGAGGGAAAATTGCATGAAATAGCTGTTAGTCACATCACTTAATTCATCTCTGGAAGGTACTCAGATGCTACAGTGTTGAGCCCGGTGGAAGAACTTATATAGACTGGACTAGGCAGGACTTTCCTGCACTCTGACAAGAGTTGATTGCCATGTTAGACCCTCAGTATTTCTCACGACTGCCTTTTTCTTTTTCTTTCCTCTTCCGTATCTGAAATTTGACTGGTAATTGAACAATATGAGCTGAAAAAGCAGAGTCAACATAAGCTGTGAATTGACCCACTTTTGTCACTTTGTAAACTTGTGTACACATTAAAGCACCAGAAGTCTATGACTCAGAGAAAGGGGATGGTAGCCTGGTGTCCTGAAGAACAGTTCCAAAATACAGAGAGGTTGGGGGGCTCCTTTTACCCTCTTGACTTACTTTTTGACTCTAGCGAAAATACCACAGATTTATTTTCCGCATGTTTCCCCAGCTCTCTGATCCTATCTGGTCTTAATTTGCAATGGCGCCCAATAAAATCTCCTGTAAAGGAAATCAGAGTTGTGCCCTTTTCCAAAGGTGACCTTATTAGGCTCATCTCTTTCAAAATGTTTAATTTATTACAGTAACAACAACACTAGGTTCTTTAATTCAGCATTTTTCAAGTGAAGGAGACAAAGAATAAGGAAAAGGCCTTTAATAAAAGATGCAGCTTAAAAGTTAATTTAATCTTCTACGCAGAAGCAGCATTTTAACATATTGTTCCCCTGAAACCTTGCTGAAAGAATGTGTTTATACCACTCTACTTACTCTGAAATTTCAAATTAAGCTTTTTGAACAAGCTGTGATATTTTATTTGGTTTTCTTAAGCTAAGAGTATTGCATTGTCAGACTCTGTTTTCTTAATTGGCTATATATTTGTCATTCCCTTATTGCAAAGCTTATGATGAGTCAATAATATTTTGTCAAGTGCTTTAATGGCTCAATCCAAAATCTGGCTTACAGTATCTTTGTTCATATAATTGTTTCACACACAACTAACTTTGTTCTTTCTTCCAATAAACAAATAATTTCTAGCAGCCAGGATGCATGGAAAAAAATCCTAAAATAACCTAGCACTAAGTGGAGTCCAGCAGGCCTGAGTAACGCTGCAGTAATAAACATGTGATTGCAGCCCAGTAGGCATAAGCTACCCTACAATAATAAGTCAGTGTGTACAGCCAAGCATGCAGGAGGAATCCTAGGAATTAAACTGTTACATAAAACCTAGAATTGACTGTGTGATGGAAGTAATACATTTCAGTAAGGAATAGGCTTAAGAGTTTTCTTATTAGTTTTGTATATGCAAAAATCCCCAGACTCCAGCCTACTTCCCAATATTGTCAGCTCTTTCTCTTGAATCCATCCTTTCCTCTCCAGCCCAACTGCTAACCTCTTCCAGGTCTTGTCTGTTTCCCATCCTAATCACTGTATCTTCTGACTCATGCATAATTTTGCAGCTAAAATTGCTTTTTCTCCATTCCAACTATATAGCCATGTACCCCAGCGAGGATCTGGCTCATTGTACCTAGAAATCACTCCTAGGAACCAAATATCTCAATCAATGACTCGTGTTCTTAAATAGAGAAATCCATTCATTAAGAATACCCTAGATCTCCGAATAGCCTAGATAATCTCTAGACATTATAAGCTTTACTCTTGGAAAGGAAGTGAAGCTCAGAGTCTCACAGGCTCTAAAAACGATGAAAATGTTATTGTTAATTCAAAAATTTTATTTCCATATGTTCATGGAATGTAAAGTTTATCAGATAATTGATTTAGCAAAAATACCTGCTCAGATAGGTAAAGTAAGTGGAAAACAAAACAGGCTAAAAAAAGGGACATTAATTTGGTGGGAAGACAGATTAAAAATAGACTTCTGAAGGGAAGCTGTTATGATATGGGACTGTAATTCAATATACTACAGTATTAAAATTCCTCATAGACACCTAGTGGTGTTTAGTGGTAACTACAACTGCCTGCATAATGTTCACAGCAAAGCTGTTCTTAAGAGACAGGCCAAATTCACTCATTGGTGTCAATAGGTGCTGCTTCATCAGCATACTGATTTACACCATCTGAAGAGATGGCCCTGAATGATGACTATATTACACCAGCTTTAGTTTGCCAAGAATGAATGAGTTAATGTAAAGCAAGGTTGGGAAAGAGGTGGGAAAATATTCCAATTTTAAAAAAATATGTAACTTGATTCTCAGTAATTTGCCCTCCTTATTGTGTTCTTGATTTCTGTGCCCTCATTTGTCTGTAGCGTTTGCATTCCTTAAACAATCTTACACACGGATTTAATTGTGCAACAGCTCATTTCACAAAGAACCACATTTGGCCGGAGGGTTGCTGTGATTGGAGGTGCTGATGCATTTTCAAGCCAGCATGCCTCTAGCCACATTTCCTGAAGGACTTTTTTGCCTCTTTACTGAACCACAATCTCTAGAGAACACTTATAAAATGGTTGCCAAGAATTAATATCAAATACTTTGCATCTATGTAAGCCTTATCTGAATGAGTGCATTAGCGTAGGCCATCAAGGACACTGAGTAATAATTGCAGGCAGTATGGCAATTGCATTTTAGATCGTCCTCTGCTTGTATAAAATCTTTAATTCCTAGATTTTTCTTTCTTCTTGTTTTTTTCTTCCAAAATGAGGATTTAAGCCTCCTCCTTGCATACCTATCTCTTAAAGATATATAAAAGCAGGACACATCTAGTCAAATGCAGTGGAACAAGGAAATGCTCAGATATTTTAATACCCCAGAGCTACCTTTTGGCAATCAAAATGACTAAAATGAAATTTTAGAGCACATCTGATTTACCTGTTGTTTGTGTGACTCAAATACCTATGTTTAATTTTGTCTATGGATTGGAAAAAGTTAATTTCAAGCCTTGTTTCTCTTGCTAGCAGCAACAACCTTTTAAACTGAGTATTACTGGTGAACCATATAGAGCGGGGTTTAAAAAACCTGCTTTTCAGTTCCACCATGCAGTTGTTCGGACGACAATTATGGCAGCTGAAGTTTAATCATAGTGTTTGATAGCTCATTTTCTCAATGTCAACACAAGGCACCGCTAAAAAAAAAAAAATGAATTCTTTCATTTGATAAGCTGGCTCCAGAGCACTAGGCTCATTCAATAGGAAAACTCTTTTGCAAGCCTGCAGTATGCATGTTTTTTCTTCTTTTCTTTTTTTTCCCTGAAAGCCACCCAAGAAGAGATTAATCACAAGGGGAAAACTCAGCTTCACCCTCTAGCTGCAGGTCGCAATTTTTATTTGTATGGAATTGGCTTTTGGAAAGCTGAAGGCTGCCTGAGGGCAGGGACCTGATAGAAGAAGAACCTGAGAATGAAGCAGCAGGGATTGATTAGCCTACTTCATATCCCACACTCCATAAGCACACTCCAGCCGCAATCTAACACACCGCTGAGCTGAATAGACAAGAGAAATTGGATTCCTTCCTCATATTTAACCTTCAAGTCAGCTCTAACAGTTGTTGATATGTTGTTTTACCAGCAAGTAACAGAGTAGCTTTTTTATTCTGGCACCCACGTACACACACACACACACATAACCTTTTTTAAGTTCCACATTATACATTTACATATTATTTTCCATTTTCAATTTGTTTCAGAGCATGGATTACCTAATCCATTTCAGTAGAAGTTTCAGAGAAGAACAAAGTGACAAAACAATTATGCATACAACTGTAGGGAAGGAAGGGAGAAAAAAGAGAAATAAAACATGGAAAAAACCAGTCTCTGTTTCAGGCCTTTCAAGGTCATCTTCCCACAGTCGTTTTTCTTTTACCTGTAACTTTCCAAGTTTGTTAATTGTAGGAATTGTCAGGATTTTGTGCAGTGATATGGATGCTAGTGGCACTGACATGGTGGGTTTTATTTTGCCTGTAGATTAGATGTGAATATTTGGATTTTTTTTTAAACCATCTGAAAGACTTTGTGATCAGGATCAACTTCTGTGGCCTGACTGTGCCAGATGACTTCAGTGGTACATCCACCAATCGTGGGAAAATGAGGCCTATATGGTTGATGGGGGCACATAAAAACTTGGAGCTACTATTTTGTTTTCTCCCTAGAGCATAAACAATGGTGGCAAAGATGATGACCTTCTGTTGCACAAACAGAATGAACATAAACTTTAGAACATAAGAATGGCCCTACTGGATCAAACCAATGGTTCATCTAGCCCTGTATCCTGTCTTCCGATAGTGGCCAAATTCAGGCCACTTCAGAGGGAATGAACAGAACAGAGCAGTTATTGAGTGATCCATGTCCTGTCATCCACTCCCAGCCTCTAGTAGTCAGAGTCTATGCAGCCACTTGAACATGGGGTTGCATCCCTGGCCATCTTGGCTAATCGCCATAGATGGACCTATACTCCATGAACTTATCTAATTATTTTTAACACTTTTTTTAAAAGTAATTTTGACCTTCACAACACCCCAGCAACAAGTTCTAGAGGTTGAGAGTGCATTGTGTGAAGAAGTACTTTCTTATAGTTTTAAGCCTGCTGCCTATTAATTTAATTGGATGACCTGTGGTTCTTGTGTTATGTGAAGGGGTAAAATAACACTTCCTTATTAATTTTCTCCACACCATCCATGATTTTATAGGCCTCTATCACATCCCCAGTTAGGTGTCCCTTTTCCAAGATGAACAGTCCCAGTCTTTTTAATCTGTCCTCAGATGGAAACTGTCCCTTATCCTTTTACTTTTTTTTTTTTGCCCTTCTCTGTACTTTTTCTGATTCTAAGATATCTTTTTTGAGATGGGGTAACCAGAACTGTAAGCTATATTCAAGGTGTGGCCATACCGTGGATTTATATAATGGCATTATATTTACTGTCTTCTTCTCTAATGGTTCCTAGCACTCTTTTTTAGCTTTTTCTGACGGCTGCTGCACATTGAGCAGATGTTTTCAGAGAACTATTCATGTTGGGTCCAAGATCTATGGGACCCATAGATTAAGGGTCCCATAGATCTTGGGTTAAGGGGTAACAACTAATTTAGATCTCATCATTTTGTATGTATAGTTGCAATTGTGTTTTCCGGTGAGCATTACTTTGCATCACTGTCAAACATCATCAACATTTATCAACATTGCTGTTCATGTGTGTGTCTCTCATGGTCACTATACAAGTGTTCCCTCTATGTAGCCCTCTTTCCCAAATATAGTAGGATACTCCTTTTTGCATAATAAATGTTCCTAATATTATTAAACAGGAGATAAATAAAATGAAGGCACTGCTCCTGCCAGCTGCTCTAGGCAGGTAGAACCCTGTATTTCAAAGAAGCCTCATTGAGACTTTTAAAGCTGCCCTGTAATTTTAGGTATAAGAAAAGATTAACATTTTTGACAATCAAATGCAGAATTGCAAGGGGTGGCCAATTATAAAAATAGAGCAGTTTGCAGGATTTAGGGCCGAAGAGAGTAGATCCTGGTAGAACTGGTCAAACAATCTTCCATTGAAAAATGCTGATTCAATGGAATCTAAACATTCAGCAGCAATGTGTCAATTCTGTCACATTTTTCAGCAGAAACTAGGCTGGCAGGCTTGTTGTCTGCCTGGTTGCCAGCCAGTGGTGGCTGGGTGAGTGGGGGTGCTTCCCGAGCTGACTAGTTCCCTGGGACCCATAACAGCCTACCCGTTGGGCTGCAGGGCTCCCTGTACTCTCCAGGCTAGTGGGCTGGCCAACTTGCAGGCTCCCTAGGTTGCCACATTTCTCAGAATCCCCTAGTGGATGGCAGTGCTCCCTGGGCTGGCTGGCTGCCTGGCTGACTTGCTGTCTGCCCAGATTCAAAAACTTTTCTGTTCCATGGAAAATTTCAGTTTCCAACTTCTTGTTCAGACTTGGACTGAAATTTTTTTCAGAAATGCAAATTTTCTGTGGAATGGAAATTCCAGTTCCTGCACACCTCTAGGTTCTGGCCCTTTCTATGGGCTTGTCTTCACTACCGGCGCTGCTGCAATCGATGAAGTGAGTGTCGATTTAGTGGGTCTAGTGAAGACCTACTAAATCGACAGCAGAACGCTCTCCGGCGACTCCGGAACTCCATCTCTCCGAAAACAGTAAGGAAAGTCAAACGGAGAGCGTCTCCGGTCAACACAGTTCACATAACTGGACAGCTGGAGTAGCGTAACTTAGGTCGACTTACCCCGGTAGTGAAGACAAGTCCTCAGTCCTGTGTGTGCCACTTGAGTGCTTTACAGAGATAAAGGAGGACTCTCCAGGCTGCCCCTAGAGTCATAAAGCTGCTTTTCCCCCTTTCTTCTTCCCCCAAGCTGTGCCACAACTGCTATCACTGAGCCCTCCACTTGTTACAATTTTCCCATGTTAATTGGGAAACTTATCTCAATACCATAAAATTCAGCACAAAAATTATGCCTGACATCGTATTGCGCATTTCTTTAAAAAGCAGCAGTAACTAAGCACTATAGCAAACCTCACTGTGATGATGGACCAGGGAACTGCAACCAGAAACCAATATCATGACTTTGTACAAGAGCTGCTTGCATTTCAGCTACTGCTGAGTGGGGATCTCAGCACAAGGCAGGGCATGCCTCTTCTTCAATGTGTTGACATGAATATGGTGGCCCACTCTGATGGTGAAACGTTTGTTTACAGTCACAAAATATTCCACTTACACCATGGTGCTTGCCTGGTAAGATGCTGCCTCCTCAGCTCAGGAGTAATGATGTAACACGTTTATGCAGTGACATCCTTCCATTGACTAGAACACAGAGGATAAGGCTTCTGCTGCCAGCTAATCTTTACTCCTTCAGATGAAGTGACAGAGGTCTGTGCTTTGGTACTGAAAGTCCTGTGTTCACAGCCTGCTGATAACCTGCGTGTGAGCAGGGGCGGGAAGGGTTGTCATGCCAGCAAGGCCTCTCTTTGTCCCCTCTGAATGCAAGGGATGCTGGCAGCTGTGTGAGGAGCTTTGGATAGGCCCTGTCTTCTCCATCTGTCTGGAACAGGTGTTGCAAGATGAACTTGGTTCCCCTTCACTCCTTGCAGAAAGCAGTTGCAGTAAGACATGGGGTTCTTTCTTACCCAAATAATTCTCTTCTGCTTCCCTTCCTCCTCTTGCTCAGCCTCCTTGTATTCTGGGGAGGTTAGTACTGTGAAACTGGTTTGTAATTGGCCAGATTCATTGTGGCTGAAATCCAGCCCAAATCTGTATGTAAGACTTATAACTGGATGGTTTAGAATTGGGCCATATCATACCACAAGGTGTGATGGATCCAGGTTGCATTATTACATGCAATCTAATGGAGACTATGCTGCAGACAGCAATTCCTGCAACCAAAGTGCAATCTGCATGTAAACAACTTAAAATAACTTTTATTACCCAGCAGTTTGAGCTCTGTAATTAGATATTTCTGAGTGAAAAATTTTATGTTTTGTCATTTGTTTGCATATCTCATCTCTATTCAGTTTTAAAATGCCAGGGGCATGTGAATAACCTCCTTCTTGGTATCTGTTTATGGCAAACATCAATACCACCATTTCCCAGGTTTTATTCATGTCTAATTGAGCCATACTTGGATTCTCAGTAACATGCAAAAGCTGAACCTAGTCAAGACAGAGCTGATGTTTGTAGGAAAAGAGAAGCACTTTGTAGAACTGGCTTCCTATATCTCAGTGCCCACAACTGAAAGTATCTGTCCTCACATTGTTAATTTGGCCTGCAACCTGATGATCCATTTGGACACTTCGTTGCTATTGCATGTTCAAATAGCCATGGTAGCAAAAAATAAAAAAACACACACAAACCTCCCCCGCCCCCCAAACAAACAAAACAACCCCCGCCCCAAAAGCTGTTGCCATTTGTGACTAGCCAGAAGATGATGCTCTCTCATTGGATAGACACTTGGCCAGGGTGATCCATGCATTTGTGACTTCTATACCTGATGGTTGTAACTCAGTGGTTCTCAACCAGGGGTACACTACCACTGGGGGTACACAGAGGTCTTCCAGGGGGTACATCAACACATCAAGATAGAAGTGTTATGCAACAGGCTACATAAAAAGCATTAGCAAAGTCAGTACAAACTAAAATTTCATATAGACAATGACACGTTTATACTGCTCTATATATTATACACTGAAATGTAAGTATAATATTGGTATTCCAATTGATTTATTTTGTAATTATATGGAAAAAATGAGAGAGTAAGCAATTTTTCAGTAATAGTGTGCGGTGAGACTTTTTGTATTTTTATGTCTGATTTTGTAAGCAAGTCATTTTTAAGTGAGGTGAAACTTGAGGGGTATGCAAGACAAATTAGACGCCTGAAAGGGATACAGTAGTCTGGAAAGATTGAGAGCCACTGCATTGTAACTCATAATGCATGTAACAGGACCATTTTATTCCATCAACACCAGTACAGTGCAGCATCACAGGTTTTAGTCCCTACATCTTTCAGGCCCTCTTTACTAGAGCCCTAGGAGGAATAGAGATCTTTCTGTCTTGGGAGCTCTTTTAGGCTGGGTGGCAGTGATGGCCACAGCTGTGGCCGCCCTGACCCTTTTGTAATGCTTCCTTCCTGGTTTTTATCCGGTTAGTCAGCTGAGGGCTAATTAATTCCTTACTTCCCCCAGCCTCTCCTTCTGATTAGCGAATTGCTCAATCAGCTGTCATTGGGGGAACTAATGGAGGGTACAGTGGTCAGAGTGCTGACCCACCTGTCAGGCCTCAGCACTCTGTCACAATGCAGAATGAAGCTACATTCTGACAAAGCTGCTACTTGTGTGGAATGTAGCAGGGTCATCTGTTTAGCAACACGAGTTCCCTTTAACACATAATCTTGGTGCTCTACTCTCCACACGGTGGCTCCCCAATGAATCTGCTTGAGAGGTCACCTCTCCCTCTGTAACCATGGCTACATTCCACTAGAACAAACCATCGTCCCGTGGAAGGCTCGTGAATTCAGGAGATAGAATACATATTCTAGCCTGACCTTGATGCTGGAACCCACTCCTGTAGAGATAAAAATGACCATGGATCTTGCTATTTTCAGAGCTAAATACAAAACTAACTTCTTCAACTTAGCTTTCACACAATAAATCCTATACCTGTGTTGCTCACTGGTCACCACATGACTCATCACGCTCTGTGTCCAATCCACAGAATATATGAGTCTGTTACAGTTCTTGACTTGAGAGGTTGGCTCTTGATTCTCTACAGCTTGAGCTACTAATTTTAGCTGTAGAGATGCCTGGTGTCAACCATGATGGTAGCTATCACACATACAAAGACCCTGTTAACTAACCAAGCTACTTCTACTACAAGCTAGGAAGAAAGTGTGAGAGACAATTATTTCTAATTTTAAATATGTGGGAGACAAATCCCATTTTGAGGGGTAGAGCTGGTTGAAAAGTTTCTGACAGAACAGTTGTCTATTTTAAAAAATGCTGATTTAAGTAAATCAAAACGTTTCATGGTATCTATTTTGTCAAAATTTGTAATGAAAAATAATCAAAATGTTTCATTTTGATAAAGTTGAAGTGCTTTCATGTCACATAAAGTCGAAATGAAGCTTTTTGGCCTTGTCCAATCAAAGTGCTTCAATAAGGTAATTTTGGTATTTTCAAAATTAATTTTTTTTTCAGTTTTTTGTAGAAAATTTCGATTCAATTTGGGACAAAACAAAATTTTAAAATGTCATAATTTCCCGTGGAACAGAAATTCTATGTTTGGAGCAGCTCTAATGATGGGGATTACCAAACAGAGACAGATGGTAATAACAGTAAGCAGTGTGCTTCCCTTTTCTCTACATTACTGTCACACTGGTTTTAAATACACTTTGTTGCTTCTTTAGACTCTATATGTTACTGTGGCTGACTTGATTCTGCTTATTCACAACAACCTGCTGGTACTAATGTTTCCCTGTGCTTGTTTGTGATATCTGCCAGTCAGTTTAGGATCCTTCCCTTGTGAGCACACATCCTTCCCTTGAGAGCAGCAACTGCACTAGACTGAAAAGTCCTCAAAGCTCTTTTGTTAAACATTATTTTTATATTTCAAGTTATATGATGATCCAAATAAACTTCTCTAGTAACCTGAGTCTCAGTGACAAGCTGCACTGAGGTAACAGCTAGGTGAATTCCTTTTGCAGTGCAACACAGTCAACACTAGAGGTCTGTCTCTCAAGATTTTAATTACTATCAAGGTGTAACTCAAAATATTGACAACCTGAAGAAGAGCTCTGTGTGAGCTCAGAAACTTGTCTCTCTCCCCAAGAGAAGTTGGTCAAATAAAAGATATTACCTCACCCACCTTGTCTCTCTACTATTAACAGCTGACAGTCTCACAGCACGTTACTAACATAAGTAACAGCATAACACAACTTAACAAGTGCTATGGGAAAAATTAATTGGAATTCTAATAAATAGCTTTGAACCTATTATGTGTTTGTATTACAGTCAAACCAAGAGGCCCTATTGTTCTAGGCCCTTTAAAAACACAGTCATTCCCTGCCCCTAAGAATTTACAATTTAAAGAGACAAGAAGGATTATTATCTCCATTTTATAGGTTAGTAACTGAGGCCGCTCAGAGATTAAATGGCTTTCCCAAGACCATAGGGGAAGTCTGTTGCAAAGCCAGGAACATAACTTGGATTGCCTGGCTCCTTAGCTAGTGACTTGACCACAAGGCCAACCTGCCTCTCTAAAAGCCATGTGAACAACCTGACTCTACTTTATGCTTACAGAAACTTGGTCTATTTTTTAACCAGTAGTAGAGGACACGAGTAAACTCGTGCATTCAATGCTTGAATAAAGCATTGGCAAAAATTACCACTGGAGGAATTATGACAGGATTTAAATCGACTGACATATTGTGACCCAGCAGCAAATGAGCAATTGTTGGAGGACAGGAGGGAAACAAAGATACAAAAAATGAAACCATGACAGATGATGAAACAAAGGTGTTGGAAAGAGCCTTTGAAAGACATGGGCCTTGTCCTCACTGCACAGTTAACTCGAGTCCTGTCCACACACACACATCCCCTTAACTCATGTGGGATAATGCTTTCAACTTGAGTTAATGTCTCTCAAGTGAGAGGAAGGAGGCACACTGCGAAATATCAATCGAGTTGCACAGGGATCAGAATACCATGCAGAATGACTGGATTAGGACCACTGAGTAAAAGACCCTCTCCAGCCAACCAACTCAAGTGTAGGTAAGTCAAGTGAACTCTGAAGTGAACACACAACCATGAAGGAAAGAATCAGAGAGATAACAAGAAGACTGTTTAAAGAAAAACCTTTTAGGAGCATTGAAAAAGTGTCTGCTGTATTAGACATGATGACTGTCATGTGCTAAATACCTATTCAGCGATCCCATCGCCATTCGTCTTTATTTCAGTTCAGCTTGAGCCACTACCCTTGATGATCATGCAGTTTTATCTGGAGCTCCTCAGCCATGCTGGATGGGGCTGTAGTTAGACATATAATCATAGAAGTGTAGGACTGGAAGGGACCTTGAGAGGTCATCTAGTCCAGTCTCTTGCACTCAAGGTAGGACTATGTAATAACTAGACCATTCCTGACAGATGTTTGTCTGACCTGTTCTTAAAAACCTCCAGTGACGGAAATGCCACAACCTCCCTAGGCAATTTATTCTGGTGCTACCCTCAGAGTTAGGCCTATTCTCCTGTTCTCTCCCAGGCATCTTCTGTTGACCCCAGGCTCCACTATTGCTATGTGCCTTTTCCCTTCCACTTCCTTGTCCCTCATCTGTGAAATTTCTCTCTCAAAAACCTGACATCTTACTCAGCTTCCTTGCTCTTCTCCTCAATATTCCTTTCAATGTAGGATCATCTCAAATTGCACCTGACTCATTCTCCTTCACCCTTCTTAAGCCCCCTTTATATGTTTCCCTTCTTCTAGCATCTGTCTCCAAACCTGACTGATTCAGGCTTTCTGCCACTTTTCACAGCTCCCCTTTGCCACCCCTTTCTTATTACCATTCACCGCCTCTTAGCCCACTCCCCTTTAAATACCAATATTCTAATTTCTATATGATCTTCCACTCCATTCTTCTCTAACTCTCTCCATAGCTCTTCTCTTCTACCCACAAGTTATACCCAAATAGCTTAATTAGCAGTACTGTATCAACTCTTCCTTCCTGCTGCTGATGTAAGCATGAGTGAAAGATCTGGATACGTCTATTAATTTATCTCATCCAAATGTTTGAGTGGTGGAATTTAAAATTGATATATTGATTTGCAAGGTAACAGATCAATATCTTGGTTGGAAAGTACCCGCCAATTGACTAGACTTATCCCTTTCCATGTAGTGCCTACAGCAGCATAATGTTTCAGTTGTAGTCAGATCATGGGTGCAAAGGATTATATCTGCAGCTTGATTTGTTCTCTGCTGGTTGGAGGTATGCCCTGTGACGAATCCAGTGAATTTTGCTATAACCTGATGAATACTTGGTACAACTTGATTAGCTCTAGCTTCAGTATTGATGTAGAAAAGTGTTTCTGTTTCTTGATATATTAAGAATATAGAGCATACAGGGTATTCTTTTATGCCGAGTGAACTTTTTAGGTTATGTAAAAAAACCTCTTTAGGAGTTTTCCTTCCCATTTTAGTCCAGTCACAAACATCTCCATCATCTCACTACCAGTAAGACATTTTAAAAAGCTGCTAGGGCAATTTGAAAGCCTGATACTTGGGTCTGGCTGAGGTGTGCTCATAGCAGGACCTGTGGAGTGGGGAGGAAGGTGGTTCTATGCCAGCTTTAATATTTCTTGATTCTGGAGATGCTAAGGGCAAAAGGGCCCAGAGGACTGTAGGGACTATTTGAATTACTCTATCTAGAGCAACCTCCTATGTGATTACTGTGCTGGCAGAGGATTACCAGAGCACACCATTCTCTAACTCACTCCCTCTCTACCCGTTATGCCTCAGGGGGAGAGCGAATGGCATAGAGCCAGCTGTGTACCACCCAGGGACTCCCCTTACATCAAAGGGAGGTTCAGCAGTCCTCATAAGGCAGCACTCTGTCCCACCAGAGTGGTGCAAAGGGACCCCCATTGGGTGTCTGAGGATACGGTCCTGAATTTTCATAGCTGACTGGCACAGAATTATTGACTTAGCCCAGGTGATGGTGATCAGATCAAATGTTTCAGAAATGGTGCACCAATAAATACCACTTTGCACTTGTTTAAGAGCCAGTCTAGAAAAGGTGCAGGTGATGTTCAGAGCAGGTATATGCTCAATCACTGATTTTAAATTAGATAATCACTGATGTAAAATTTGGATATCTCTATCCATTATACTAAAACATGATTATAGTTCCTGTAAAGTTAGTAATCCTTCTGCTTATGCAGTGTTATGTAGTAATACTTCTGACCAGTGTAAGCAGAGAGATTTGGTTATTATGTAGAAGAAGTTATAATAAGAAATATGACTGCAAAAGCAAAGCAGTCAGTTGAAATTGGTCTATAATTAAATGCTTAGAAAATTCTATGCTTAGCTCATTTTAAAATCAAGTGCTTCTTTGTAGCAATTTCCTTTCTTTAATTACAATTTCCTGTCTAGTTTGACATTTACAATGCAATCTTGGGGGACATGTTTGTGATTTATTATTCTTGCTCCTATCAGGATATCACTCTGCAGAAATGAGTTTATAAAATAAGACCTCAAATTATTATGGCCTTTGACCAATAAAGCTGGCTCATAATTTCAGGCCTGAGAAAAGATTAACATTTTTGACAATCAAATGCAGAATTACCAGCGGGGGACAATTTTGGAAACTATTTCAATTTTCTGAAACATTGTACATTTTTTAATAAGAAATATATAACTGGTTATTTGGGACCAGTCTTGGAGTAGAAAGAGCTACAGTGAATTGCAAAGCAAACCTGAAATGAAGACTTTAACTTCTAACGTTGTTTAGACTCTTTTGAATGAAATTGGAATGGCTAAATCAACATGACTAGAAAATTACCTAATGGAAGAGATGTCAAAGCTCAGCTAAGTGTGGATCATGGCTGTCCTGAGGGTTTGGTTTTTTTTTTTTTGGCATTTCTGACTCTATGGGCTAATTCATCCAAAGGAGCCCAGGATTTTTTTTTTCTTCAAATTTTACTGAACAAAATTGTATTCTTAATCATTATTTCCCTGTTGGGGGTTCCGATTTAAAGAAACAGGTGTCCCAGCTAAGCTGCATTTCATATAATCCATTCTGTTGCCACTGCTTCCCCAGTGGCTTCCAGTGTAGTATAACATTAGTCCCTGGTCAGGAAAGCATCCCTATTCAGGACAGCACTTATGTGCTGCCCAGAGTAGAGGTGGAATTTAGTACATGCATAAGTAGCTTCCTGAATCATGGCCTTATTTTTGTAATTTGTCTTTCATAAGAGCTGTATTCCCAAAATGCTTTACAAACCTGCAGGAGAGCTCTGCATAGCTGGAAGCTTGTCTCTTTCACAAACAGAAGTTAGTCCAGTAAAAGATGATATGAAAAAATCCGCAGGTTTCAAGCAGTTTGCAACCTGCAGGGCCATTAGCCTGGTCACAAACAAGCACAAAAGCTGCTTAATCTACCTAGATGAAGAGCAATGGAGGGACAAATGTCCAGTTTGTAGCTCCTTCCCCATTAGACAGAGGGACTTCTGCCTATACGTTCACTTGATAGAAGAGGTGATGCATCCCACTTGATTGGAAGCATGGATGATAGAGCACCTACCTGTCTTGGTGTCTTCTGCTCCTGTGTGTGAGGGATCATCTGTGTTTTCTTTACCAGACTCTCCATTATTGCAGCACTTGGGTCTGGCAATGACATCTAAGGTGCCTTTGGCCCCCGCACTACCACCGCTCTCAGCACGTCCAGCACCATTTGCGACACTAGCTTGGTCAGTACAATCTGTGCTCATGGTCACCATGGATGCAATCAATGCTACCAGTGTGCTCAGCACCACTGACACTGCCGATCCGGTCAGCTCTGCTAGCACAGTCAGCACCACTGGGGTCATCAGTGCAGTTGACTTCATATGCTTCCCTTCTTCTAGCATCTGTCTCCACACCTGACTAATTCAGGCTTTCTGCTACTCTTCACAGCTCCCCTTTGCCACCCCTTTCTTATTACCGTTCTCTCACACCAGCACCGAGGATCTCACTGGCATTGTGACCATCTCGTCCCGTATTATCTACTGTGTGCCTGCGATATCATGACAACTGTGACTCCAGTAGGGACAGCCCCACCATTTCCTGAGGAATCCTCTGTTTTCTCCTCACACACTGAACTGGAGAGGCGCATATAACCATCCCAATTTTTCAGATCACCTAGATACCATGAAAGGGACACAGGTTCTAAGAATGGTCTTCCTAGAATGAAGCCCTTATGTGGTGCTCTCTATCATGTGTGACTTCAACTGTGGAGTCCTCCCACTCCCTTAGGCCATACTGGTCATGGCCTGTTCCAAGACCCTCATCAGATTCTCTCACTTGAAGGAGGTCCCCTTCTCCAGTCCAAGAAACCTCTGAGCAGGTTCCTCCCACCATCCCTCCTCCCACTGCTTTGGACCCTACTGACAAGGGTGAGATAATGGAGGAACCTCTAGATGTCCCTGCCCATATGCCTTTATTACCTCCAGATGAGGCTGTCACCCCACAGTCCACTTCTCTATCTCCAGAGGAGTTAGTTTTTTCCAGAACTTAATGAGACCAGTGACCACTTCTATAGGAGTACAGGTAGAGCTCATTCACAAAAATCTGCACTGTCTTCTCAATATTTTACAATCTCCTGCTCCGGGAAGGGTTGTTCTTCCCATTAATGAAGCCCTGCCAGAACTGGCAAAAGCCCTCCGGCAGACCCAGGACTCTGTACCACCTATAGCCACAAGAGCAGACAGACATCAAGTCCCTCTGAAGGACTTGGATTATTTCTTCACTCTCCAGGTCCCCAACTCATTGGTGCTCAAGGCTGCCACTGAATGCTCCCACCAGTCTCATTCCAAAGCTACTCCTAAAGACAAGGGGCTCAAGAGACTAGATATACATGGCAGGAAAGTTTACTCCACAGCCACTCTTCGAATGCACTCTTGTCCAAACAAAGTTTTATTCCTTTTTCAACAAGAGCCAAGTTTGCAGAGAATCTGCCATATAAGTATAGGGAACAGTTTATGGCTCTTGTTTTCCAGGGGCACCTCACAGCAAAAACATCAATCCAGGCAGCTATTGATGGAGCTGATACAGCCTCCTGATCCATGGCTGTTGCCATTGCCATGGGATGTTTCTCTTGGCTCCAGATGTCTGGAATTCTGGAGGAGCAGCAGAATACAATCGAGGACTTGTTGTTAGAGGGGTCTAAGCTGTTCTCTCAAAGGACTGCTGATGCTATGCATACTTTGAAAAACTTCCAGGAGACTTTGCTATCACTAAGGGTTTATACCCCAAGCACAAAGAGGAAACAGTTTAGACTTCAGCCTTACTACAGATCATATCTCCAACAGAAATTCCAGGACTCTGCTAAGAGATGGTCCAGGCCTTCTTGATGTTGCCAGACAGCTTCCTCTGCATCAGGCCTTTCTTACCAGACATTGACAGCTGCTAAGCATCATTCTGACTGCTTGCTCAAGAACAGCATACCAATCTCAGCACCTATGCCATATAATTACCATTCTTTTACAGCTCTTGGAAGGACATAACATCAGACAAATAGGTGCTCGGCTCTGTAAAGAACTATGTTATCCAGTTCACCTGCTGCCCTTTCCTCAAGCCACCTTCCCTATCTCTTGTCATGGACCCATCTCATGAGGCCATATTATTTCAAGAAGAATGGTCCCTTCTGGAATTGGGAGAGATAGAGGAGGTTCCTTGCCATCACAGAGGGAGAGGATTCTATTGCCATTATTTCCTAATTCCCAAGAAATCTGGTGGCCTTTGTCCCATTTTAGACCTCAGGAGGTTGAAATGCTTCATCAAGAAAATCAAGTTCAAGATGGTTATCCTAACTTCTGCTATCGCTTCCCTGGAGAGTAGAGATTGCTGCCCTCAATTGCAAGATGCCTACTTCCACATGGAAATACATCCAGGCCACCAGAAGTACCTTCACTTCAGAACAGGAGACACCCACTACCAGCATCCCTTTGGCATGTTGTCAGCTGCATGTGTCTGCACAAAATGAATGGTGGTGGTAGTGGCCTACTTGCACTGCATAGGCATCCAAATTTTCCCTTATCTGGATGATTAGCTAGTGAGCAGAGCCTCAAATGTCCATGTCCAGAACAGCATCATCATAATCAACTGTTCTCTTGTGGACCTGAGCCTGAGTTTAGACAAATCAAAGTTACAGCTGATGCAGCAAATAACATTAATAGGAGCAGACCTCGACGCCCCAACAGCGATAGCCTACCTTCCAATAGATAGGTTTCAGTCCATAGTCACTCTGTCCGAAATCCTGAAGTCCAATCCAACCACAACAGTGCATTCCTGTCTACAGCTTTTGGGCCACATGGCCTTGTGCATGTACAGAATTCTGCACATCAGACTTCATCTTTGCCATCTTCAGGCCTGGCTCCATTTGGTGTTTCAATCATCCAGGCATTCTCTGGACATGCTAACTTGTGTACCTGCAGCAGTATTTCAGTCCCCGGACTGGTGGCTGGATCCTGGAAAATGTGCAAAGAGACATATCACCAGAATGGGCTACGATGGCTGAGAGAAGGAAGGGGGAGAGAGAGACTAAAGGGAAGATTGGACTAGTGGGTTATCTAGTCTAGCCTTCCCACTCCACCCGGTACCATGGCATAATTGATGTAATTGTTACTATTTGGGCATCTAGTCTGGTTTTGAATATAGCTAGTGATGCTGAGTTCCCAACTTCTTTCATTGCCTAACCATTCTCACTAAAATGTTTCCTTTTCCAAGGATACATATTTATGAATACATGTCACCTTCACAGCTTAATCCTTTGTACTATAGTACGGTCATGAAAGTTCACAGTTACCTAGCCTAGAAAGGTGTGGGTAGATGTGAACTTTAAGTATTTACATAATTTTCAAAATGCAAAATTTACAAAAGACCCTTACATGCAAGTTCATCTCCACCAGAACTTTCTATGCAAATAAACCCTGCATTCACATTGGCCCATGCAGCATGTGTTCACCTCAGTCTGTTAGGTATCAGCCAGCGACAGATCAGTGGTTTAAAAAACCACAACAGTACTGGAAACTACCCATGGGATTGTGATGGGGTGCCAGATTCCACACTAAGGCCGAGATAGGGGAAGGGCTGGAGCAGTACTAGGACCAGATGGCTCTGTCCCTCAGGCACTGCCGAGCATGCTCCTGGGGAAAACCACAGTATAAGGGTAGCTCCAACAGCTCCAGCAGGGAGAGAAGAGAGGAGCTATTTCCTGGATGGCCACTGCTCAGCAGCAGCAGCGGGAGGAGAAACTGTCACCAAGGAGGGTCTTGCCCCCGCCCCTGAGGGAGGTAGAAGTAGGGGCGAGAGCACCAGAGGGTCACAGACATAGGCCCTAGACTGTAGGAGTTTAAAGCAAGCACTTCAACACAACTGTGGCCACATTCCAAACTGAGACACTGGGTGTGGTAGGAAGTGCCCAAAGGAAAGTGAGCAGGGGGCTGGATTAATCCAGGCCATTCCATGTCGCTATACTTTCAGGACTCCAGGTCAGGACCTGGTGGAACGGGAGGGCTTGGGTCCTCCCACCCTACCCCAGAGCCACAACTCCTGGTTCCAAGAAGGGAAGGAGGAAGGGGTATGGCAAAAGAGCCAGGCCAAAAGGAACCTTATCCAGAGGGTCTGGGACATATTGAACTGAAAGCAAGACTGAGGTTAGAGGCCCAGACCACTAGGCCTGCTGACCGACCAAATCCCACCACTTTAGGGATATTTCCCCCCATGAATAGGACCCTAATACAGCGATCTACACCACTTCCCTAGTCTCCAATTTGACTGACATTTCCAAACTGAAAGAATAGCCTCTCCTTTCCAAATCTTTTGTGCTCTTCTTTGAGAAGCACAGTGGCACTTATGAATCCTGTGCTGTTTGAACTTCCATACACTGAGGAAAACATACTTCTTAGGGGCTGGTTTCAGAGTAACAGCCGTGTTAGTCTGTATTTGCAAAAAGAAAAGGAGTACTCGTGGCACCTTAGAGACTAACCAATTTATTTGAGCATAAGCTTCCATGAGCATAAGCTTCTCATGGAAGCTTATGCTCAAATAAATTGGTTAGTCTCTAAGGTGCCACAAGTACTCCTTTTCTTCTTAGGGGCTGATGCTCCACTGGTGGAAATCAGTATAGGTCCTCTGAAGTCAATGGAGTTGTGCCGATTTACATCAGCTGGTGATTTGGCCCTTCCTATTTAAAAGACCTTTCCAGCACTGTGTGTTTGACTCTTTCTGTTAAATCATTCAATCAGTGTATGGATGATATATATTTTTAATGCGTTCACAGCTGTTTTAGGCCCTGGACAGAAAGAGTCAATTTGGTGCTGGCAGACTCTTCTGTCGTAACATTATTCTTTTAAAGGTCATACCAGTAACTGTTTTAGCAGCAGCCAGTGACATATACTGCAGCATAAGTGTTCCCAGGAAGATATCACAAATCCAGATGAAGAGGTAAACCATTTTGCTAAATGACAACTCCAACTTACTACCACCACTGTGACATGTCTTCCATTGCTATAATAATGCAATTTACCAGAATTACTCTTGGAGCCATCCCTGACAGCCTTGCAGTCACAGTGAGCCCTTTCCCATTTGACTTCAGGAGAATTGCAGATTCCCTGATAGACTGAATTAATAAATATTTGCAGGCTTCTCCTCCATCCCTAGCAATTATCCTTCTGTCCAGCATCTAGCATTCCTGCTGCAGAAAAAGAAGATGGCACAAATATCTCAAGGTATTGATTTTCTGTGGTATCAATGTTCCCTTGTCACTGGACAACAAATGTAAAAACAGTTTGGTGGGAAAACAGTCTTTAAACTGTTGTTTTAACCTTAGCCTACAGCACCTCCACCAACAGTGGCATAGTCATAGAACAAGATTTACAGCATTTCCGTTTATATTTAGGCACCTATATATAAGTGGCCTTATTTTCAAAAGTGCTAAGCACCCACCCGCTCCCACTGATTTCATTAGGAGCATCAGGATTACGGTCCCCTGGTGCTAGATGTTGCACAAAGACATGATTCCTGCTCTAGAGGGCTTTTTGTAGCAGTGAGACCTATCTTGTCCAGCCAGGATAAAACTCCTATTGATTTAAATGGGAGTGTTGTGTATGATAAGTCAAGCATTTAGAATCAGAAGGTAATATCTCATGGATTCAAAGTCAAATTCGGAAATGATCATTTTTCTGGACCTCACACATTGTGTTTGATCCTTCTCTCACTGAAGTCAATGGGAGTTTTGTCACTAACATCAACCGTGAGCCCAAGATATATTGTTTTATCATCTATTTCTTATTTGTACAACACCTGTACTGTACTTGGTGTGTTATAGACAGGCAAGAAATCCAGGCGCCTGATTCGCATCTCCAACATGTTTTATGTGAGTGTAATGCCATTGGCTTCGGATTTACAGCAAAGGAGGAAATATCAGAATTAGGCCTTGAATACCTGCCCTATAGATTTTATAATTTACATGTGCGATGCTAATGTACAAATGCAGGAAAGCAGAGGGCATGCAGTAAACAGTGTGACTGGCCTATGAAGTTTAACACATGCTTTGCTAGTTCCATAACATTTGTCTGGATTTCAAATACTGCCCAGGCAAAATTAATTGCCTGCACATTTTGAAAATCTAGTCCAGTTTTTTTTTCTGGCCCCTGTTTGCTTTTGTCTGCCAAAAATAACTCTGAGACATGTTGTATGGAAGTCAGGATTATCCATGTAAAACAGTAATAGTCTCATGCACAAAAATGAGCAGGCTGCTGATTGTAATATGTTTAAAGGGTCAGCAGAAATCTATAAGTGGTCAAGAAACAAGACAAACACCAGCCACTAGTCTGATGCGAAAAGCAACATCCATTAAGTCCATTAAATTTAACATTGAAATCAATGTTTAAACCACACAAAGTAATTAGTGTAATTCATATTACAGACCTTTTGGATTTTTGAAACCAAGTTTAATTATATTGAAAAATGACAGCTTCATTTTCCCTCTCCAGTTAGGTTACTACAGTGTTCTCCATACTTTTATTAAGGCCGGGTGCCGATCTTAGGTTTTTAATGACATCCAGCAAAGTAGTGTTTCAGCCATTTGAGGAACAATAAATCAGTTTAGATTCTTTTTGAATGGAGACAATACTGATCAAGTATCTTTTAAATCATTTTCCTTTATCATTTCATATTATAAAGTGGAGCTGTTCATTTGAAACTGCCCACCCTCCCCACGCTTGCCCTCCAAAAAAAGTTTTAAAGTACTACTTAGGTTCTCTGCCTCCCTTTCCCTGCATCAATGGACAATGAATGAGCTACTGCTAAGCTTTGGAAAGTTATCCCTATAATTCTTTGCCAATACAAACACCACAAAACTTTTACAAAGTCGTTCAGTAGCCGGCCAGTTTGAAAGATCTAGTGCTACTTTATCCCATGAACTCAGAGCCCTTAGTGTTGTGGAAGGTGTTGTCAAGGATTGTAAATGGGACAATGAAGACACAGGCATGGAATGCTAATTTTTACAGTATTTTCATTGCTTACATTGAAAAAAGGCAGAATGTTGTTCTTAATTCCACCATTCCTGTACATTTCTACAATCCCTATTTGTCCTGTTCTCTCTCTCTCTTTTTATTTCCCCCTTGTCTGTTTCTTCCATCTATTTGCGGGTTTTTTAAGGATAGCATTTTACTAACGGCATTAGTGCAAAAAATGTGCTATTAGGGAAAATGGCAATGGCTTCCCTTTCTCTACTTTTGTTAGCACGGTACTGTCTATGCTCTTGAATAATCAATGTAGAGATCAGTACCTGTAGCTTTAATACTGTTCCTGGCTCCACATTATATTTCCCAGAGGAGCAACCTTGCTTACCACCAAAGAATAGACTGCCTTCCCCATTACACACAAGCCAAATGTTAGTAATGTCAATGCTCAACTTCAGCCTAAATTGATGACACTATAGAGTGGGAATATGCTGAAACTGTGAGCCTTGCACTGTGGCACTCCCTGACTCTGCTTATTTCTTTTCCTGAGCAGCCCCAAATACTTCACTCTGTTAAAATACAGATTAGTTTGTGACACCACCTAGCAAAAGCCCACAGACATAAATAAAAGATAGTATCTTAGTAATATGCTAGTGGAAAAATAATGAAAAGGGATCAAAATTTCCAGGTTCTATATAGTACTGTAAAGTGAAAGAGCTCAGCCCAAGGGGCTTACATACAGGCACAACGGTACACTTCAGGAGAAGAGAGACCAATCCAACAGGGAGATATGGCTGTGCATGGCCAGACCTCGAATGTGTTATCAAACAGTCCAGAGAGGAGAATGGGGGAGATTTGCTTATGTTAATTTGGGCTCATCCCGTTGGAGAGGTGATGTGTGATTATTTGTTTAGAGTCACAATAAACATAAAAAAGAAAGCTCAGGGTGCCAGGCACTTCTTACATAATTTTAAAAATATGGCAATATAAAAAACCCAGTAGCTTCCCCCCCAAATTAGGATATAGCCAACCATAGGCAACAGTCAAATCATACGAGTCCTGCATCCTGACAACAAATGCTAGTCCTTGTTGCTCACCTCCGCAAAGAGTAAGGGGTAAAGAGATGGCCTTTGCGACATGCCCTGAGGGTCAACAGATTTATGCCATTTCTGATTAAAGTGAGGAGTGCATTCCCGAGCTAATGGCTGACACCCACATAGCTATGTGTGTGAAAAAGCCACCCCCTCCCCGAGAAACGTAGTTAAGCCAACCTATGTTGTGGTGTAGACAGCGCTCAGTCGACAGCAGAATTCTGCTGTTGACCTAGCTGCTGCCTCTTGAGGAGGAGGACTACCTACAGCAATGCTCCCATCACTGAAGTGAGTGTTTACACTGAAGTGGTGCCATTGTCACGTTTTAAGTCTAGCCATCGTCTGAAAAGATCCAATTTAAGTGATGATGCTGATCACAGCTCTACGGTATGACATGGAGGTAGAGACCATCTCTCACATAGACGAGTTCCAAGCCGCATAGAGCTTTTTAGGTCGAACCCATGACCTTAACCTCCATGTGGTGCATATCTCGGTGCATTCCTATCAGGTGCTCCAGGCAAGTTATAATGTTAAGGAAGTGAACCTCTGTGTTTTGCACCCTCTTTATCTTCCAAGCTGGTTCATGATGTAGTCTAATATAGAGTGCATTGCAGTAGGCTATAGTAGCAAGAGTTGCATCCCAAAAGAAGCTATCACAATTTCCAAAGAAAGATTAAAAAGCCTTCCTTCCAACTGCTGGGATATGGTCAGTGTCCAAACAAAGATTAAAAAGCCTTCCTTCCAACTGCTGGGATATGGTCAGTGACAAAGGATGGTCTCTCACCATCAATGCAAGTGGGAGATACCTTCACCACAGCTCCTGGATGCTTCTCCACAACCTATTAACAACACTTCCATCTTCTGTGGACTGAGCTTCAGCCAGCTAGCCCTTACCCATGTGTACCTAACACTGCAGAAGGTATTCAACAGCATTGCCAGAATCAAAAGAGATTAAGAAATACAGCTGGTTGTTGTCAGCGTACTGAAAATACTGAAGCCCTTCCACCCTCACTAATCCTCCAAACAGCCCCATATGCACATTGATCAAGGGGGTGGGAGGGAGATGAAACCCAAAGAAACCTCCCCCCATCCTCCAAAGGTAACTACAGCAGTGGTTCTCAACCAGGGTTACGTGTACCCCTGGTAGAACACAGAGGTCTTCCGGGGGTACATCAACTCATCTAGATATTTGCCTAGTTTTACAGCAGGCTACATAAAAAGCACTAGCGAAGTCAGTACAAACTAAAATTTCATACAGATGATGACTTGTTTATACTGCTCTATATACTAGTCACTGAAATGTTAGTACAATATTTATATTCCAATTGATTTATAATTTTGTGGTAAAAATGAGAAAGTAAGCAATTTTTCAGTGATAATGTGCTGTGACTTTTGTATTTTTATGTCTGATTTTGTAAGCAAGAAGTTTTTAAGTGAGGTGAAACTTGGGGTATGCCAGACAAAGCAGCCTCCTGAAAGGGGTACAGTAGTCTGGAAAGGTTGAGAGCCACTGACTTACAGATATAACAATATCAGCATGGGTGGCTGATTTCCATCTATCGCCAGGAGCAGATCACTTACCAGTGCAGTCTTTGTGACTTATTTAGGTTTGTCCTCCAACTGACAAGGGTCAAAAACACCTGGGGCAGCCAGATTCTCTGAGAATTGTCTTGTCACAATTTTTAAGTAACAAAATTAGTTGCGGGCGGTAACACTTTACTCTGATTCTGGCTGTTGGGCTATGTGCAGTGGGGGAAGGAGGCTGGCTATATGGAATTTAGTGGCCTATGATATACAGAAGGTGAGACTAGAATAGATGGCCTGTTAGTCCCTTCTAGCCTTAAACTCTAGGGTATGTCTACACTACGAAATTAGGTCGATTTTATAGAAGTCGATTTTTAGAAATTGATTTTATACAGTCGATTGTGTATGTCCCCACTAAGCGCATTAAGTCGGCAGAGTATGTCCTCAATACCGTGGCTAGCATCGACTTATGGAGCAGTTCTTCCACAGTTCCTGCAGTCTCCGCTGCCCATTGGAATTCTGGGTTAAGCTGCCAATGCCTGATGGGGCAAAAACATTGTGGAGGGTGGTTTGGGGTACACTTCATCAGTCGACCCTTCCTCCTTCCCTCCCTCTGTGAAAGCAATGGCAGACCATTGTTTCACGCCTTTTTTCCTGGGTTACCCATGCAGACACCATACCACGGCAAGCATGAAGCCCGCTCAGCTCACCGTCACCGCTGCTGTTGTGAGCATTGTAAACACCTCGCGCATTATCCTGGAGTATATGCAGAACCGGGCTCAGAGATGCCAGCACGAGGATAATTGTGATGAGGACATGGACACAGATGTTCCTGAAAGCATGGGCTGTGGCAATTGGGACATCATGGCGGCAGTGCGGCTGGTTGATACAGTGGAACGCCGATTCTGGGCCTGGCAAACAAGCACAGACTAGTGGGACCACATAGTGTTGCAGGTATGGGATGATTCACAGTGGCTGCGAAACTTTCGCATGCGTAAGGGCACTTTCCTTGAACTTTGTGAGTTGCTTTCCCCCGCCTTGAAGCACAAGAATACCAAGATGAGAGCAGCCCTCACAGTTGAGAAGCAAGTGGCGATAGCCCTGTGGAAGCTTGCAAAGCCTGACTGCTACCGGTCAGTCTAGAATCAATTTGGAGTGGGCAAGTCTACTGTGGGGACTGCTGTGATCCAAGTAGCCAGTGCAATCACAAACGTTCTGCTGTCAAGGGTAGTGACTCTGGGAAATGTGCAAGTCATACTGGATGGCTTTGCTGCAATGGGGTTCCCTAACTGTGGTGGGGAAATAGACGGAATGCATATCCCTATCTTGGCACTGGACCACCTTGCCAACCAGTACATAAACCGCAAGGGGTACTTCTCAATGGTGCTGTAAGCACTGGTGGATCACAAGGGACATTTCACCTACATCAAAGTGGGATGGCCAGGAAAGGTGCATGATGCTCGCATCTTTAGGAACTCCGGGCTGTTTGAGCAGTTACAAGAAGGGACTTACTTCCTAAACCAGAAAATAACTGTTGGGGATGTTGAAATGCCAATAGTTATCCTGGGGGACCCAGCCTATCCCTTGCTCCCATGGCTCATGAAGCCATACACAGGCAGCCTGGACAGTAGTCAGGAGCAGTTCAACTATAGGCTGAGCAAGTGCAGAATGGTGGTAGAATGTGCATTTGGACATTTAAAAGCACGCTGGCGCAGTTTACTGACTCGGTTAGACCTAAGCAAAACCCATGTTCCCATTGTATTGCTGCTTGCTGTGTGCTCCATAATATCTGTGAGAGTAAGGGGGAGACGATTATGGCAGGGTGGGAGGTTGAGGCAAATCGCCTGGTGGCCGATTTTGACCAGCCAGACACCAGAGCGATTAGAAGAGCACAGCAAGAGCACAGCAAGGCTTTGAAAACCAGTTTCATGACTGGCCAGGCTTTGGTGTGACAGTTGTGTGTGTTTCTCCTTGCTGTAAACCCACCCCCTTTGTTGATTTTAATTCCCTGTAAGCGTACCACCCTCCCCCCTTCGATCACAGCTGGCAAAGGAAATAAAGTAACTATTGTTTTGAAACCATGCATTCCTTCTTTATTAATTAAAAAAAAGTGAGATAAGTGAAAAGGTAGCCTGGGTGGGGTGCGGTGCGGGAGGAGGGAAGGACAAGGCCACATTGCTTATTGTAGCCACACTACAAATCAAAGCTATTTGAATGACAGTCTTCTGTTGCTTGGGCCATCCTCTGGAGTGGAGTGGCTGGGTGCCCAGAGCCTCCCCCTACCCTCGTTCTTGGGCATCTGGGTGAGGAGGATATGGAACTTGGGGAAGAGGACAGGCGGTTATACAATGGATGCAGCGGAAGTCTGTGCTCCTGTTGGCTTTCCTGCAGCTCCAACAGACGCTTCATCATGTCCGTTTGCTCCCCCATTAGCCTCAGCATCGCCTCCTGCCTCTGCTCTTCAGGCTCACTTAATGCTTTCCTGGCCTCTAACATTGAATGCCTCCATGAATTAAGCTGTGCCCTATCAGTGTGGGAGGACTGCATGAGCTCGGAAAACATGTTATCGCGAGTGCTTTTTTTTCGCCTTCTAATCTGCGATAACCCCAGGGACAGAGATGATAGGGGGAGCATAGAAACATTTGTACCTGGGGGGAGGTAAAAAGGGAGAGTAAAATTTAAGATGATACATTTCTGAGAACAAAAGGGAGACTCTTTCACAGTGAATCAAGCAATTCACAGCAAACAGCACGTGTGCTTTAGGTACAAGGTCACATTTTGCCTTTTATATTGAGTGCCTGCCGGTATGGTGACACATCACAAACGGCTGGGCAACAGAATTCAGTTTCCAGGCAGCCATGGTAAGCCTTTTGGTATGTGGGGTTGGCTTCGTACGCCTTCATAACATGTGGGAATGGTTTCAAACTGCAGTGCCATCCTTTCCCATAGCAAGCAATGCCGGTTGGGTTTCACATTTAAAAGGAGGGGCTGTGGTTTTCTGGTGGATGTGCAGCACACACCTCCCCCCACCCCACCGCGTGGCTATTCTCTGGGATGATCTCTTCACCCCTCCCCCCACCCCGCCGCGTGGCTATTGTCCGGGATGATCCCTTTTAGCCAAGTGCAAACAACGCAGCAGGAACGGGGTCCTTTTACTGTTCCCTTACAAAAATTCCCCTATTTCAACCAGGTGACCATGAATGATATCACTCTCCTGAGGCTAACACAGAAAGATAAAGACCGAATGTTGCTTGAATGCGACCAAAACCCAGGACCATTCTCTGCCATGCTTTGTGCTGCAATGATTCCAGAATACTTGCTACTGGCTTGGTGTGGTAAAGTGTCCTACCGTGGAGGATGAAATAAGGCAGCCCTCCCCAGAAACCTTCTGCAAAGGCTTTCAGAGTACCTCCAGGAGAGCTTCATGGAGATGTCCCTGGAGGATTCCTGCTCCATCTCCAGACACGTTAACAGACTTTTCCAGTAGCTGTACTGGCTGTGAATGCATCCCAATTCTTCAGGGCAAATCAAACATTAAACCCTGTACTGTAGCTACAATGTGCACTCACCAGAGCTGCCTTCTCTGGCTTCAGGTTCGGGGATCCTGCCTTGGGAGGATATTGGCTCCTGGCTGCCGGGGAGAACGGATTCACCGCTTGCCTGCTGCGCATTCTCCTCCTCCTGCCTCATCCACAAAATCCTCCTCCCTGTTGCGTGAGACTCCCCCCTTGTAGGTATCCACGGACAGTTGTGGGGTAGTGGTTGGGTCCCCCCCCCCGGGAATCCCATGCAGCTGATCATAGAAGCGGCATGCATGGGGCTCTGACCCGGAGCGACTGTTTGCCTCCTTTGTCTTTTGGTAGGCTTGACTTTCATATGGCACTGCTGTGTGTCCCTGTTGTAGCCTCTCTCCACCATGCCCTGTGCGATTTTGGCAAATATATTGGCATTTCTTCTTTTTGATCAGAGTTCTGCCTGCACAGATGCTTCTCCCCATACAGCAATCAGATCCAGTGTCTCCCTTTCGGTCCATGCTGGAGCACGTTTGCGATTCTCGGGGCGGGGGGGGGAACTGCATGGTCACCTAGGCTGCTGAACTCGCCACGCTGACCAAACAGGAAATGAAATTCAAAATTTCCTGGGGCTTTTCCTGTGTACCTGGCTAGTGCATCGGAGTTCAAAGTACTGTCCAGAGCGGTCACATTGGAGCACTCTGGGATAGCTCCCGGAGGCCAGTACCGTTGATTTGTGTCTGCACTACCCCAAATTCGACCCAGCAAGGTTGATTTTAGCACTACTCCCCTCGCTGGGGAGCAGTACAGAAGTCGATTTTAAGAGCCCTTTAGGTCGATGGAATGGGGTTGGTTGTATACGCATTCATTTTAAAATCGACCTAACGCGGCTAAATTCGACCTAACCCCATAGTGTAGACTAGGGCATGACTTAAATTGCCAAGAAAAAACTCGTGAGTATGAATAGTGCAGAGTTTTTGTAAGCAGAGAGGAGGTCTGAGGTGTATGCACCAGTGAAGGGCCTTGAATGGGAAGAAGAGAACTTGGTGCAGAAGGTAAGAGGAAACCAGTGTAGAAGTATAAGAAAGGGGCAGAGACCTGATCAGAGTGGAGGGACAGGGATTTTTCTGTTACTCTTTGGATCAAATAAAATTCAGTAAGATAGGAGAGTAAGAGGCCCAAGAGACAAGCAAAGTTATCGTGGTGATGGTATTTGTTTTTTTAAAGACTAGAGCAGCGCTCGCTCAATGCTAGTGTGGAAGGCACAGGCAAAGATATATGTTATGAAGATGGGAGCTCTCTAGGGCACTGACTAGTGTTTTGCTGATAGTGAAGAAGGGGAAAAATTTAGAGAGAGAGTGTAGGAACAAGCAGTAGGATCTTGGAAAAGTCTGGAAATGAGGGGAGAAGGAAGGAGAGGAGTCAAAACCAGAGCAGGTTTCAGAGTAGCAGCTGTGTTAGTCTGTATCCACAAAAAGAAAAGGAGGACTTGTGGCACCTTGGAGACTAACAAATTTATTGGAGCATAAGCGTTCATGAGCTACAGCTCACTTCATCGGACGCATGCAGTGGAAAATACAGTGGGGAGATTTTATATACATAGAGAACATGAAACAATGGGTGTTACCGTACACACTGTAGAAGGGTGATCAGGTAAGGTGAGCTATTACCAGAAGGAGAGAAAAAAACCTTTTGTAGTGATAATCAAGGTGGGCCATTTCCAGCAGTTGACAAGAATATGTGAGGAACCGTGGGGGGGCGGGGGGGATAAACATGGGGAAATAGTTTTACTTTGTGTAAATGACCCAATGTAATGACCCATCCACTCCCAGTCTTTATTCAAGCCTAATGTAATGGTGTCCAGTTTGCAAATTAATTCCAATTCAGCAGTCTCTTGTAGCAGTGGTGTTAGTAAGAGAGGAAGTGAGTAAAAGGGAAAGCTCAGAACACAAGATGTTTAGTTTGTGATATATTGAGCCCTGTTCACTCCTGGCTTAACTCTCTGAAGTCAGGGGAGTTATACCAATTATAAATTTAGTGCAATGGGTCAAATCCTGCACTGACATCCCTTGCAATCTCTTTGACCTCAGGGGGTGTATGGCAAGGCAACATCTTTCTTGTTGAGTTTGATGTGGCATGAAGCCTCCAGGAAGGAATGTCGGAAAAATACACGACTACACAGGGAAGCCCTGAGAGAAGTTTTAAGGTTGTGTTGCAGCTGAAGTCCAGACAGAGTGTTTCCTTCCCCGCCATCCGCCCAACCCATAATGAAACCTTTGGCCATATTTTCTGTGTTGGAAATTTGGATCCATTTCCTTACATTTGGATAGTACAGATAACTGCACGTGAACACTTTATGCAATGTCAGGGTTTTTTGATTTTGGCAACAATTTTGTCTTGAGTGATGGAAGAAGTTGAAGTAACTTGAATATTAGATTTAGATTTCTCCGTCCACAGAAACAAATGTTTCATTTGGCAACCTCCATTTATTAATGTATTCTTTTGCATCACCTCCTAGCTACATCTCAAGATCTCCTAGGTGAGAAGGCAAAAAACAAAACAAGAAAAACCCAGAAATACAAGCCCAGTTTCCCCAAGAATGGAGTACATTATTCTCTTTTTCTTTTCCATTATTCAGCGAATGCACTTGGAGATTATACTCTCTGAACCAGATCCTCAGATGGTGTAAATTGGCATTGCTCCACTGAATTCACTGAAGCTGTGCTGATTTACAGCAGCCAAGGATCGAGCCCTCCGTATTTAAGGGCTTAAATAATATAAGATCAGCTTTCCTGAGGGAGCTTGTTCCATCTCAGCAACTGAGATTAGTGAGGTTGGAAGGCAGGAGTTGCTGACTCTCACCAGGAATACATTTGCAATGGTGGGGGCTTCTCTGTTCGGAGGATGAAGCTCAGGAATGCTCTTCCCCTTGAGATACTCCAGAGCACATCTTTGGCATCGTTCAGAGTGAGGCTTAAGATACTTTTCTGTTCCATATGTTTTTTTCAAGTGCTGGGTTGTTTGTTTGTTCTTTGCTGAGGAAGAGATATTGGAGGTATTGGCTTTGCTCTCTTTGACGATTTGGGGGCATATTAACCCATATATTGTAGGACAGATCTTGCCCTCGTCACTACCCAGTGCATCCTCTGCAAAAAGATTCCTGAGAGCCTGGGCAGGATTCCCTAGAGAAGGCCAGAGATGAGCTATGGAGTACAATTTGTTGGTGCTCTGAGAGGGGATTGAAGTGCACCCTGAGCTAGTTGTGACTGCAGTGCATGTGCAAATCAGATGCGGGGAGGGGGCGAGATACATATGACACACCCTGGCCCATAGACCTGGTTGCCTTCAGTACATAGTGCACAGGCTGGCATATTTGCCAAGTATTTCTCCAAAGCTGACTACTGAGACCCACTTGAACAGATCATGTCCTGTTGCTGGGGGTGGGAAGAAGGGAGAGGCTCTGTATACTCACTCTCCTCACTCTTAAAAAGCACAGAGGGCAGGACTTAGTCTTATCAGTTAACTCTCTGTCTGGAATTTCCCTGAACAGATCTAAATTTCCACCCCTTATTGGCTCTTCAAATTCACTCAACAGCGTTTTTTATGATTTTACTTTTAACTTCACGGACAAGCAATTCTAAATGAGTATCCGACACTCAATAGTCAAAATTTGAGCTGTGTGGCTTAGTTATGATGGGTCAGACAAATTCCTTAGTGGATGAGCAAACAAGCAAGCACGTCTAATAATAATCATATGTGAATTTAAAATGTGCTTCCCATTGATGCTCACCACTTATGTGACTTTGGAAATTCACTTTGTACAATTTGTTATTGCCAGCATTTGTATTATAGTTGTGCCTACTGGTCCCAACCAGGATTGGGGCCTCTTTGTACTAAGTACATGCCCAAAGTGAGAAGCAGTCCCTTCCCCACAGTTTACAATCCAAATAGATAAGATAGACAAAAAAGGAAATAGAGACACAGCAAGATGAAGTGTCTTGCCCAAGCTCACGCCTGTGTTAGTAAAACTTGATCACTTGAGTGTTCACAGAAAGTAAATTTAAAAGGAGAGGAAGCTTGGCCAAAGCAAGTTCATTTAAAAAACTGAGCAAGCATGTGCAGAAAATATTCTGCATTACTTGTGCAGATTCCCCTCTACACACACTTTAGTTATTTCACACATGCCTGAGCAAAGCTGACAATGAGTAGTGTGTTCACGTTCTTTTATTTAGTTATGTGTAAATAAGTGACTTGATTCTCCAGTGTGTTTAACTCCAGTTTTATGCCAGTGCACTTCTACTGAGAATAGAGTTGCACCAGTGTGAAACTGGAGTAAGGTGGGGGAGAATTGGTCCCAAGATCCTTTGCTACAACTTGTTCCCAGTAGGGCTGCGGTGAAGTCCTTGTTTGATTAACAGACCAGTGGGTGCTGTTTATTGGCCAGACTTTCTTCTCATTGTGCAGTACCTTCGACCTTGCTGAGCCACAGAAACACATTATGCATTAAGGCAGGAGCATAACTTTAAGCCCATGTTAAGTCCATCCACATTCAGCAAATGACTTTAATGCATGTGCCTTAAGTGCTTTGCTGAATTGGGGCCTGAGACCTCCTCTTTCTGGAGGACTGTGACCCTGCCCACTCAGGATCACAATCAAGGACTGACAGTTGCACTCTGCCTGAGTCAATTTGCAGGAAGCAGCACCAAAAATATGCAAGGTTTTTGACACTCTGAAATTCCTGCAACAACTCAGCTTATACTACTACTGAGAATGCAGCAGTACAAGCCATAGGGGAGCCTTCTTGAGTATCTTGAGGCCTACTCTTGCATAGCCCATACAAGTGAGAGGGGAGCTGTCCCAGCACCAGTCTGTGCCACATCCCCCTAAAGGGTGAGTAGTAGATTCAGTATGCAGTAGACAGATGGAGACTGCTGTCACTGACTTGAATGGACCCCCCCAATGTGGCCACTTTTTGCCCTCCTTTTCTGTTGTCTCACGGGAACAGGCACTCCTAGCTGATCACTTGTTTGAGAAGGGAGAAAACTGGGACAATAAGAGGGATTGAGCTACAGCAGAGGTCTCTGGGCACAAAAATCTTTCCCACTGAAGCTGAGCTGCTGTTGCTTCTTGTCAGTCAGCTTAGGCGTATTCCCCCAGAGCACCAGACAGCCATATCTGAGATGCAGACTGTTCACAGCCACAACATATGCAGATTTCTCACCACATACTGCGGCACCCATTCTTTACGTGGACATGAGTATGTCAGGTATTACACTGTGGCCTAAATCCCAAAGCCACTGTGACTATTGGACCAGATCCTTGGCTGAAATGAAGTGGTGAAGTGTGTTTATACCAGATGATGATCGGAGCCACTCCTGCTGGTAATAGCTTATCTTAAGTGATCACTCTCCTTACAGTGTGTATGATAACACCCATTTTTTCATGTTCTGGGTGTATATAAACCTCCTCACTGTATTTTCCACTGAATGCATCCGATGAAGTGAGCTGTAGCTCACGAAAGCTTACGCTCAAATAAATTGGTTAGTCTCTAAGGTGCCACTAGCACTCCTTTTCTTTTTGTGAATACAGACTAACACGGCTGCTACTCTGAAACCTGTCTATGCATCTGTTTCTTAGAACAGTCACTATGTATAATACTTTTGGATTCAAAGGTACATATCTCTTAATTCGATTTTCATTTCTTATTGGGGAGTGAGGAGAGAGTTCCACTTAACAGCAGTTTTAGTGGTCTGAAGTTATCCAAAGTGTCCCCATATCTATTTTTCTTAAATGGAGCAATTCTACATCTTATGCAGTACAAAACTCTTTTTGGGGGGGTGAAGGGTATGGTTAGAGTACACCTTTCATCAAACTCTCTGTCCTTGAAGTCAATCAGTTTAGTGTAGCGAAAATCTCCAGAGAAATTCATAATCTGAATTCTTGGTAGTAGATCATTAGGCCCAAAACATTAGCCATCAGATATTTCTCCCATTGTTAATATTTATCCACAGAAGAGCTGTACACCAGTTCTTTGCAAATTCATATCTCTTTGCCAAACAAGGAGATGGAGCTGTGACTTCCCAGCTGTTTTATATTCAATGAGGGTTGTCACTGGAACTTAGAAATTCATGAAGAGATGCAAATTTGCAGAGATCACGACTGTGAAGATGATGATTGTTGCCAGATTTACATCAATCCTATAGGGTTCCCCCCCCCCCCTTGAAAATTGAGATGCCATTTTGGTGATTCATGTGGAAAATAAAAACACTGGAATCTTTTACTTCTTTGGGTGGCCTGCTAAGTTAAGTGGTTACCTGGAACAGACAACAGACCACTCTATGAGGCTGTTGACTGAAGCTAGTGAAGAAAAGGGATATTTTAAGGCTGTGAATCTGCTATAAAAGGTAGTCTGTAAGGATAACTCACTATACTGCAGTGGATAGAGAAATCAAGTATTCAGCTAAACATAATGGCAGAGAGCTTTATACAGAGGCTACAGTATGCTGTATGTATGCATGCTTCATGAAAGTATACAGTAGAGGGCTTCTACCTTTGAATTACATTGTACAGATGTATTAATTGTAAATACAAAGATCACTGTTCTTTCTATATGCTGTCTATTTTTCAGCCATGTATAGGGCATGAATAAACCATTCCATTGCTTCATTCAATATCTGTAACTACCACTATAATGACCATGTACTGATCTATTTCAGAGTAGCTGCCGTGTTAGTCTGTATTTGCAAAAAGAAAAGGAGTACTTGTGGCACCTTAGAGACTAACAAATTTATTTGAGCATAAGCTTTCATGAGCTACAGCTCATTTCATCGGATGCATTCAGTGGAAAATACAGTGGGGAGATTTATATACATAGAGAACATGAAACAATGGGTGTTACCATACACACTGTAACAAGAGTGATCACTTAAGGTGAGCTATTACCAGCAGGAGAGCTGGGGGCGGAGGGGGGGGGTCTTTTGTAGTGATAATCAAGGTGGGCCATTTCCAGCAGTTGACAAGAACGTCTGAGGAACAGTGGAGGGTAGGAGGGGGGAATAAACATGGGGAAATAGTTTTACTTTGTGTAATGACCCATCCACTCCCATTCTCTATTCAAGCCTAAATTAATTGTATCCAGTTGGCAAATTAATTCCAATTCAGCAGTTTCTCCTTGGAGTCTGTTTTTGAAGTTTTTTTGTTGAAGAATTGCCACTTTTAGGTCTGTAATCGAGTGACCAGACAGATTGAAGTGTTCTCCAACTGATTTTTGAATGTTATAATTCTTGACGTCTGATTTGTGTCCATTTATTTTTTTACAAAGACACTGTCCAGTTTGACCAATGTACATGGCAGAGGGGCATTGCTGGCACATGATGGCATATATCACATTGGTAGATGTGCAGGTGAACAAGCCTCTGATAATGTGGCTGATGTGATTAGGCCCTATGATGGTGTCCCTGAATAGATATGTGGACACAGTTGGCAACGGGCTTTGTTGCAAGGATAGGTTCCTGGGTTAGTGGTTCTGTTGTGTGGTGTATGGTTGCTGGTGAGTATTTGCTTCAGGTTGGGGGGCTGTCTGTAAACAAGGACTGGCCTGTCTCCCAAGATCTGTGAGAGTGATGGGTCGTCCTTCAGGATAGGTTGTAGATCCTTGATGATACGTTGGAGAGGTTTTATTTGGTAGCTGAAGGTGATGGCTAGTGGCGTTCTGTTATTTTCTTTGTTGGGCCTGTTCTGTAGTAGGTGACTTCTGGGTACTCTTCTGGCTCTGTCAATCCATTTCTTTACTTCAGCAGGTGGGTATTGTAGTTGTAAAAATGCTTTTTAGAAATCTTGTAGGTGTTTGTCTCTGTCTGAGGGGTTGGAGCAAATGTGGTTGTATCGTAGCGCTTGGCTGTAGACAATGGATCGTGTGGTGTGGTCTGGATGAAAGCTGGAGGCATGTAGGTAGGAATAACGGTCAGTAGGTTTCCGGTATAGGGTGGTGTTTATGTGACCATCGCTTATTAGCACCGTAGTGTCCAGGAAGTAGATCTCTTGTGTGGACTGGTCCTGGCTGAGGTTGATGGTGGGATGGAAATTGTAGAAATCATGGTGGAATTCCTCAAGGGCTTCTTTTCCATGGGTCCAGATGACGAAGATGTCATCAGTGTAGCATAAGTAGAGTAGGGGCATTAGGGGACGAGAGCTGAGGAAGTGTTGTTCTAAGTCAGCCATAAAAATGTTGGCATACTGTGGGGCCATGCGGGTACCCATAGCAGTGCTGCTGATTTGAAGGTATACATTGTCCCCAAATGTGAAATAGTTATGGGTGAGGACAAAGTCACAAAGTTCAGCCACCAGATTTGCCGTGACATTATCGGGGATACTGTTACTGACGGCTTGTAGTCCATCTTTGTGTGGAATGTTGGTGTAGAGGGCTTCTACATCCATAGTGGCTAGGATGGTGTTTTCAGGAAGATCACCGATGGATTGTAGTTTCCTCAGGAAGTCAGTGGTGTCTTGAAGATAGCTGGGACTGCTGGAATCAGACGTCAAGAATTATAACATTCAAAAAGCAGTTGGAGAACACTTCAATCTCTTTGGTCACTCGATTACAGACCTAAAAGTTGCAATTCTTCAACAAAAAGCTTCAAAAACAGACTCCAAGGAGAGACTGCTGAATTGGAATTAATTTGCCAACTGGATACAATTAACTTAGGCTTGAATAGAGACTGGGAGTGGATGGGTCATTACACAAAGTAAAACTATTTCTCCATGTTTATTCCCCCCCTCCTACCCCCCACTGTTTGTCAGACGTTCTTGTCAACTGCTGGAAATGGCCCACCTTGATTATCACTACAAAAGGTTCCCCCCCACCCCCCCCCAGCTCTCCTGCTGGTAATAGCTCACCTTAAAAGATCACTCTCGTTACAGTGTGTATGGTAACACCCATTGTTTCATGTTCTCTATGTATATAAATCTCCCCACTGTATTTTCCACTGAATGCATCCGATGAAATGAGCTGTAGCTCACAAAAGCTTATGCTCAAATAAATTTGTTAGTCTCTAAGGTGCCACAAGTCCTCCTTTTCTTTTTATGTACTGATATAGTAATTACAAGCCCTGAAGTTTATAGATGTGAATGATGATATAAAATTACCATACAGTATAATATTTACATTAAGCATATCATACTGATTGTTTCTAAGGACAGAAATAGCCACTTAAGTTTCTAGTGAATATTATGGGAACTGCATATTGGATAATTACCATGTAATTACAGAGAACAGAAGACAAATCAGTGTCACCAAATGTATCGTCCCTGTTAAACATGCAGTGGTCATAAAATATTAAGGGAAGTTAAATGAATCCACAGAAGATACACATTTACAAATGTGGGTTTTTTAAAGTAGGGTCATAGTAATTTCTAGAAGAACTTGCTGCAAATTAGAGACGTATGACCTGCATGGCCTTGTTATACCCTGTGAATGTAACAAAGTTATGCTCATCAAGTTACTGGCATACAACTGAATCTTTATATGGAAAATAAAGCTTAGTGTTAAATAATGCCCACAAGCAGTATACAGCACTTTGTTCCTTTTAGGTATACACCCACTTACTGTACCTTTTTTCATTTAAATGGAGTCTTCCTAGGAAACAAAAATCAGTACCTTATAGGCGCTCATAATCTCATTTGAATGATGTAACACAACAAAATTTCACTTTCACTCTGTGTTTGCTGAGCTGTCTTTTCAGTTATGTCTGAATACAGACAGGAAATGTTGATTTTTCTCTGGACCATTTTATAGGGGGGAACTCTTTTATCCAGAAGGAGAACTGTGCTGCGTTAAAACAGAGTACAGCTGCTACGTATGAACAATGGCTGGACAAGCTCATGCTCCTTCCATGGAGCATCTATCCTTAGGTTGGACATGGAAAAGACATACATTATTAGTAAGGCTGTGATTTGCCACAGATGTCATGATGTTCATGGCAATCATGAATTTGAATAAAGTCCGTGACAAAGTCACCCTGCAGCAGCAACTCCCATGCTGTGGGGCTGGGCCTAGCTCCATAGGTGGCAGAGAGTGGTGGGGTGGGGAAGAGCCATTGCCCTCCAACTTTGTTAAATGGGGAGGGCCATGCCTCACACTTTTTAATACCTGGCTGGGAGGCAGTGTGAACTGACCTGGGCTGGCCAGCACCTGGGTCCCACTCTGTGTCATGTAGTGTGCTAGCCAGGTCCTGTGTAGTATCCTGTGACATGCCAGCAGCTGGGCCCTTCCCTGCCAGATGCCTAAACTGCAGTGGCAGCTCCTCTCACTGCTGGGGAGCAGCTGGGTCCAGGAAGCGAGGTGGACCTGTCCCTCGAGGGCCACAGGCTTGCCAGCCGGAAGGGTAAGGTAAGGAGTGGGGAAGGGGAGGGCCAGGAGATAGGGGCTCCGGAAGGATCAGGCTGGTGGCAGGGAGAGGCTTGCCCCCACCCCTTTTTTCAGTCCTCAGAGTGCCAAGGCCTGGCTCCCCTCTCTGGAAGTTGTGACCAAGATGGGGACTGAGGGGTGGGGGTGACAAACAAGAGTGGTGCTGTGGCCCTGTTTGCGGGATCACAGTGCCTGAAATGGGAAGCTGGGCCCAGCCCCAAAGGACAAGAGCCACTGCTGCAGGGCAAGTGCGTGGTGGGCTCTCTCTCCAACACTCCTTTGCCCCGGGCCTCACTTTTCAGCACCCCCACTATTATAATCCACTCTTCTATTTACCCCACCCAACAGTACACTTTTTTGGTGTCAATTCTTTTTTTATATTTTTATAACCAAATATCCTACCAACAGCAAAAGTTACTATTTAAATGATTTTTGTAGGAAAGTATTTCACTGTAGTAGCAAGGATTTACATGTAATTTTTGATAAATTTGATTCAATTTGTTTAAAAGTGGGGAAAAGTATAGCTTTTCCTTGTGAAGAACTGTGGGCTCTACATAAATTAGCATTGATCATCGTGTTAATAACAGATGCTTTTACTGCTTAAAAGTGGTTGCGTACGTTGATGTAGCAAAAACTACATAATTTGGTAGCCTTTCCGTGACTTTTCTTCCCCCTCCCCCCCACACCTCTGCCATGCAATTTACTAAAAATGGCTGTGCCAAAATCATAGCCTTAAATTAGACTAGCTGGCCCATCCCTTGGGGTTTGTGCAGAATTGTTTCCTACAGTACATTTTTTAATACTTAATTTGACTTTTCACAGAACAAAAAGTTTCACAGAACAAAAGTACCCCCATAACAATGGAACCACTACAGTGAGTATGGATGGGTTTACACTTTTCTAAATATATTAGTCCAGTGTCCATAGTGATGGGACTTCCACTTTTGGCCTTCAGAATTTTGCATAATTATTTATAGGGGGATGTAATGCGGTACACTGGCCTTTAAAGAGCGAAGGGGGCCAGAAGACTCCCGAGAGTTGGAATGAACAAAGGCCCAGGAAATGGCCATGGAGCGGAAAAGAGAAAGTGTCCCAGGGAACCAGTAGTTGGATGTGGGGGGAAAAACAGGACACTGTCTTTTTAAGCCTCGGAACCAGGAATCATGTAGTGTAGGGTGGGGTGAGGCTCCCCTCTCCTCTAGCCAATTGAGATGAGCTCTCTGGAGGAAGACAGAATATAACCTTTTCTCCCAGAGCAGGGAAGATACTGGTAGGAGAAGAAACCTAGAGCTGGATGGCTGAGCTCCAGATAGAAATGATTAGCAGTGGTGGCCCTGTGAAAGACAGATGCTGGTAAGAGAAGAGCTCCAGGTGGGCAGCAGAAGAACTGATACAAGTGTGAACTCTTGGGTTGCATGCTAAACTTTTTTTTGAGACATTATATGGAATATGGAACATGAACACATAATGTGAAACTCTTTGTGGTCATCACATCAGCCTCAAATGGAGAGTGGTACATGTACTATTCATAAGAGAAACTGTATAGAGCTTATCAAGAACTTTGAAGATGGAGAACAGAGGGAGGTTGCTGCACGGGGACCTCAGTAAGTGTTTGCTTTGTTACAGTGGCCAAAACATAGTCACGATCATTTCCTTTCTCTCTCAATGCAGAAAGAAAAGGGTGGCACTGAACAGATAAACCACAGCAGGCATGCTCCATCTGCCTTATGCTACATCTTTGATTTCATTTCTATCCTTAGGGACACCCAGAGCATAGGCTTTGCATCCCTTCCTGTCTTGGTTAAAAGCCATTGTCCTCCATGAATTTATCTAGTTCTTTTTTGAACCCAGTTATATTTTTGGCCTTCACAACATCTCCTGGCAATGAGTTCTGCAGGTTGAGTTTGTGTTGTGTGAAGAAGTACTACTTTTTGTTTGTTTTAAACCTGCTGCCTGTTAATTTCATTGGGTGACCCCTGGTTCTTTTGTCATGTGAAGGCATAAGTAATTCTTCCTTAGTCACTTTCTCCACACCATTCATGATTTTATAGACTTCTATCATATCCCCCCCTTAGTTGTCTTTTTTCTAGATTGAACAGTCCCAGTCTTTTTAATCTCTCCTAATATGGAGCTGTTCCATATCCCTACTCCTTTTTGTTGCCCTTCTCTGTACTTTTTCCAATTCTAACATCTTTTTTGAGGTGAGGTGAACAGAACTGCATGTTGTATTCAAGGTGTGCGATTCCCACAGATTTATATAGTGGCATTATGATATTTTCCTGTTGGTTCCTAACATTCTGTTAGCTTTTTTGATTGCTGCTGCACCTTGAGCAGATATTTTCAGAGAACTATCCACAATAACTGCAAGATGTCTTTCTTGAGTGGTAACCACTAATTTAGACCACGTCAGTTTATATGTATGGTGGGGATTATGTTTGCATATACATATCATGCATCAATGTATACATTGATTTGGGTGTAACTAACCTCCATTGGTTTTTTTAAACTACATTTTAAAATGCACATGGTTTCTTTTTGTTATAGAAATCAAGCTAATTCTTATCACTGATTGAAATAAGCCACTGGTCTTCTTATTTTTCTGACCCCCCCACCCCGGCTTAATTTCACAGCTTTCACAGAATATAAGATTATTTATGTCAATAACAGTCAGAACAGCTCAACTTTTAGGTTCAATCACTTTTTATCATGTAAATCCCATTTTGCCTCTCCTCCTCTTCCTCTGCCCTCCTCCAGTCTCATTCTGAAATTTGACATTCTTTATTACAGTGACAACTTCCTTCCTATAGGTCTTGATGGCATTTTCCAGTAATATTTGCCTGAAGAAATAAAAACAGATCAAAACAAAATATAGAAGATATGTTATTTTTAATCCAAATTATTTGGTTCCAGATGTTTAGATCAAATTAAATACAGGGTCAAATGAATCTGTGATTTAATTATGTAGAAGGCACTGTAGGTATAGTGGAAATCAAGAGTTGTCTATAATTGTTTCTAATAAGAAATCAAATTAATTTTCTCTCTTCAACGTTTTAGTGTCATTGGATGTAAAAGGCCTCTAACTATTACATGCCACTTTGAATAGTTAAGGGGAAGAAGTCATTTAAACATTCTAGAAAAGAGGTATTGTGAACAGCAGAATGATCGGATATACTCGTTAGCTATTTTCTGTATTGGTACCTCACGTGGACCAAATTCTGTCATCCTTACTCATATGGTATAATGCCTTGCTCCCTGACTGGTACCATTGCAATGAATGGGTTTACTCATGGAATGAGATTGTACTTAATGTGAGCAAAGCCCAAAGTGAATCTGGCCCAGTATTGTTATCTGACCATCACAGTGTCCATGTACTGTAAAAATGAGCCCAGGAGGGTGGGTATTATTTATTGTGGTGCTGGCCTGTGTGCATGAGTCTCCTTGCTCTTTATGGTTTTAGAATCTGCCAGGTTTGCTCAAGTTTTATCAGTTTGTAATGGCCTCATCTTCTAGTTGCTAAAGAGGCTTATCTTTTAGCTCAAGTGGTAGAGATCGATCACATACATTTGTGCATTCTACTCCTTATACATGTATATTAGTGTTAGTATTTATGTGGCACTAATCAATAGAAACTGGACCTGTGATTATTTTGTATTGATAAGGAAAGCACTGGACTAGGATTCAGTACATCTAGGTTAAATTCCTGGCTCTGCCACAGCCTTTTTGTGTGACCTTGGGCAAGTCACTTATCTCTCAGTGCCTCAGCTCTGTGGGATTGGGATAATATTTCTTCCCAACTTTACAGGTGTTAAGAAGATAAATTAATTAATGTTTGTGAGGCATTCATAAATAACCTCTTGTGGGACACTGACAGAGAACTTGTTGGGGAAAGACATTGAGTTGTCAAGACAGATGCTGAAGGAGGCATCCAAAAAGTAGATGGCATGGTGGAAAAAGTGAGCCAGAGTCTCTTGCGTAGGAGAAATGTGGAACTGAAGATAGATATCGTAAGGTTGATGCAGTGAAGGGACATCAGTGAGGAGAAAGGGGGACAGAGAGCTTTCCAGAAATCTGAGATATGGCTGTTCTGTTTTAACCAAAACTTGGACGGGTATAAATCTGAAACAAGGTGTATCTTTAATACATTATGTACTGAATATAAAGAAACATACATATTACATAAATATGTC